>NC_069381.1:193327500-194577500 GCF_027475565.1 Acinonyx jubatus | reverse complement strand
TGTGTTACTGAAAAATTAATGTTTGTATATCAGCCTTACAAAGGAAAGTTATGAATTTCAATTCTTTAGATTTGGGGCATCTGTTTTGTCCTAATTATATTTTTATGCTGATTAATTTTATCCTTCATATAAGTACATACGAAAGTCTTATTGTTGCACTTCTGTCTTTTATTTTAAAAGATTTAGTCAATATCAAATAGTATAATTGGGGAATGCTGTAGTCATTTTTAAAATGTAAATATCTATTTAGCAACTTATATACAGCTCAAGGATTATTTGTGGGGTTTTTTTTGTGTGTTATTTTATATAGTACATACTGTGGAACTGTGTTTATTGGACAGCAAGTGATTATTTGTTGTTGAATTGGAAATTTAAAATATTTATTTTGTTACCCTGAATAATTGAAGCATTTCTTCTTGAGGGTAGTTTATATAATCTAAAGAATTATACAATTCTATTTGTTGAGAATGAGTACATTTATTTTTATATTATCATTATTAACAGTTTTAAAAACCTGTCTGTGCTTTATGTCTTAGTAAATTTGATAGTGTAAGCTTGCATCACCTGGGCTTATGAGGGTAGCATGGGGTCCAGAGCATGGAACTTAAAATGCTAAATCTCAGAGTCCAGTAAGCCTGGCCTGGCTGTGTGGCATCTGTGTGCATCACATGTATGGTATGAGAATTAAGTGGGACTGGATGTGAAATAAACCATTCTTTTCACTATTAGATTTCAGGGCATTAAATATTAAGAAATATTAAATGTTCCATACCCTAGAAAGTTATGTTACTTATCAGCATTAACAGGCATTTGAAGTTTCGTTTGCCTACTTGAGCATACTGTTTCTGTTTAAATTGTTTTTAGAGGTGGTTTGAGGCAGGGTAACTGATGGAGGCTTGAGGGCATGCTGAAACTTAAGATACCTTGTGGTACTAATTTTTCCATATAATGTTCTCTCATTGCAATTTTGACATTGGATTGGGTTAATTATATTAATTTATTTTTCATTGAGTTATTTATGAAACTCTGTTGCACACACATCTGAATTAGAAACAGAGTCTCGTCTAAAACACGTTATGTTGTTATGGGAAGGTAAAGTGTACATAAATAGTCAACATTTAACTATGCGTTGGCAAATTAACCAGTTATGGAATAAGCGCTGACAAAAAAATTTAAGCAGGTGTATTTGAGGAGGGGAGGAGACATTTAAACAGTTATAGCTTCAACCTCCATTTCTCAGATTGCTTAGCCCTCGACGGTGAAAAGCCTTCTATAGGTTGCTGTAAAACTGGAACTGAATGGGGAAAGTGGGGAAGACACTCAGGTACTGGGTAGAGCAGGGGGCAAAGTGTATGGTGAGGGTGGGAGAAGGACATAGGTTTAGATATCATTTATAGGCCCAAATACTAGTTTTTCCACCATGTTGGATATAGTTTTAAACATTAAGGTTATATTAATACCATTTCATACTATACTTCTAGGTATGTTGTAGTAATAATTTGAGATTATCCTTAATCTCCTTTTCCTTTTGTTAATATTCTTAATACAGAATTGAGTGTATGGGGTAGGAACTGACCAAAAGAGAAAAAAAAAAAAAAAAAACATGGACGAATATTCTCAGAGTTCATCATTAACCTTGTCTCATATACATAGCTTGGCATGTGTCTCCTTTGAAAGACAGCCACGGTGAAATTCGTATTTATCCCCATCCCTCTCCTACTATCCTGCTTATCTTGTCTATTTTTTTTATCTTATTTTTAGTGGTAGGGGTGGCCATTACCATCATTGTGGCTGCCATTAACTCTTTGAAATTCATTATTATTCTTTTGTTTTGGTTCATATCTGACATAGTTATGTCTCCTAGCCACTCATTCCTAAAACATGTTCTTCCCATGTTGGCTCTTCCAGGGAGGGACATGTCTGAAGTCAAAGAGGCACTCTTTCACTTCATTCAGGAAACATTTATTGAAGGCTTGCTATGTGCCTATTTTTATGAAACATTCTGGGGATATAAAGATACCTGGATGCAATTTCTTTCTTACATTTATAGTCTGATAGGAAATATGTACTTTTAAAAAAAGATAAATAAAATGAAATAAATGCTCTAATAAAGACATATACATACTTCTGTAGGAGCACAAATGCAGAGCTGACCTAACTCTGTCTAGAGAAAACAAAGAAATCTTATGTGCAGTGTTTGGTTTGTACATCAGGTTGAGAAAAATCACACAAATTAGATTCACAGAGAATGTACGTTCCAGGCAGAGCACTTGCCATAGGGTAACACTTGGAAGTATAAAAGAACATTCGCAGGTTCCCGGACATTGAACATAGTTGCAGTTAAAGAAGTGATAGGAAATAAGTCTAACATAATTGGTTGCAATGCAAAAATGGAGCCTTTTATGCTAATAGAATGTTTGAATTCCACTGGAGTAATCTGATTTTTCTCTTGTAAAGAAAAATGTCACCAGTGTAGAATATAGGAGAGATGACTCACTGAGGGACAAGGAGAGACTAGAATTAAGAATGCCAAGGAAAAGATGAAAAGACAGGAGCAGGAGAAGAGAACTGGATGAAACACTAGAGACATGTTTTGGAGATAGAATAAGAAGTTTTTGACTTTGAGGGAAAAGGAGAAAATTCATGACTTGTAGTTTTGGAAATAAAGATAATAATAATTAATTTTATGGCAGATTATCTTATTTGAAAATTATCTTTATGCTCATTTCTCAAGGCTCTTTAGCTTGAAGAAAAAGCTTTAAAAAGTGAAGTATGTAATTAGCTTTTTTCCCCCTTGCCAGGAGACAAAAATGAAAGCATGAACCAAAAGATAGCTAGCTTTAAAGCAAGGACATATATTATTAAGTTTATGCTTTGAATTATTTGAGAAAGGGAAGTTCTTTATTACAAGTCTGGGAACATAATTGAGAACCTGCAAACTCTAGTAAGTTCCTTCAACTTGTTTCTATCTGGTAACATTATTTCCTCCATAAAGTCATTCAGTAAAAAAACCTTGAATATTGTATTTGTCTTATATCATAAAAGGTACTAGAGACACAAATAAAATGCAATCTGTACCCTATGGTTACTTACCAACTACTGTTAGAAATAGACCAGTAAACCAACACAATAGTCTGATAAGCTTTACAGGGGCATGTAGGATAGATGTCTAAACCAGACAAGGTGTCCAAGAGAAATTTCTGGGGCAAGTTTTGTTTGAGTGAAGATTTGAAAGACAACACAGCCATCCATGAAAGGAGTCTTTTGTACAGAGAGAACAACATGTGTGAAGATATAGAAGCCTAAAAGATCATGGAGAGTTAAGGACCAACAAGTAACTGTATAATTAGAGCCCAGTTTGTACGGGCAAAAGAAATTGGAAGGTGATAGGCCAGAGAAATAGTCTGTGAACAGAATATCAAAGACTTATTGTGCTAAGCAAAGAATTTTGTATTTCATCCTAAAAAATATTATTGTATTCACATTTTATTTCTAGAGATATAGGAGATAAAAGAGTCAAGAGAGAAGCAAGTAGACCATTGCAACAATCTCCTGATTGGTCAAGTAGGGCTTAGTAGCCTGGCATAAACAGTTAGAAATTGAGAGCAACTATACATGTAAAATCTAAAATACACAGTACACCCATGTATGTATATTAGGAGGAGGTGAGAGAAGGGAAGGGAGACTGAGTGAAAGGAAGAAATCTAGTATTTGTCATAGATATTTAGCATGGATGATCAGGTAGATAATGGTGCTGTCTAAGTAGATGGAAATTGGAAAACTAGGAGAAAGTATGGGGTGAGAAATGGAGATTTCGGCTTTTGAACACATTACCTTTTAGGCACTTGTGAGAGACTGCCAAGTGAAACTGTCTAGGAGGAAGTTGAATATATAGATCTCAAATTCTCAAGAGAAGTCTGGGTAGGAAATAAAGATTTGGTAGTCATCATTATAGAGGTTGTAACCTGAAGTAATATGTTTTCTAAAGTTATATGGGTAACTATAGAGTGAGACATCTAGAAAGCCAAGAAAACACCAGGAGGAAAAAAAGAAAAAAAAAAAAAAAAAGAAGAGCCATGAAGATAAGTAGGAGCAGAGAATGGAAAATGGAAAGAGTGACTTCAAAGCAAGCCAGTACTGTCAGATGTTATCAAGAAAATAAGATAAACTGATTTTTTTTTTATTTGGCAACATGGAGAAAGTCTGTGACAATATAGATGACATCCATTATTTTTCCCTGCCCTACAAAACTTCCTTCTTCTTTTGATAACCAAACTTCCATTTTCCTTTAGAGAACTGTCCTCCTATTATATGAAAAGACTATAAGCGTAGCTTCCCTGCCCTTTCCTGGCCAGGGGGTGGACAGGTGATCTAATCTAGACTGTCTTTTTGGATTTTGAATTTGAGTGGATTGTTTGGTAAACATGGCTATGTTGGGAACACTCTTAGATGCTTCTGTCTTTAAGATTTATAAATGTGATGACATAATGAAATAATGCAATTACAAACATATTTTCCTCTTGGCTATAACTTCAAAAATAAGGTCAAGGAAATAGCTGGTTATGAAGTTTGCTCTAACAAGTAAGATTAGCTTATTGGTATTTTCTTAGCCTAGATAAATCTCTCACTATGTGACTGATGCATTATTGAGTTAACTTAAGAACTTGTTTTCTGTTTCAAGCCCAAACATTGCACCCAGACCCATGAAAGAAAAAAAAAAAAAACATTCAGATTAGTTATGTAATTGAGAAAATGTATCAGATCTTTTCCCAATGGCAGACCTTAAAAATATGTCAAACTTGTTTATTAAAAGTCAACAGTCTAATTATCTCAACAACAAAAAAAAATAGTATAGTGTACTGGCTAAGGGCCCAGGCTCTAGAGCCAGGCCACCTAGGTTCAACTCACATATTCTGTATGAACTAGATATAAACAGCAAGGAGTCTCTGGGTTTTTGTTTCCCCATCTGCAAAATGGAGATGGGACTGATCTCAAGGGGGTTATTGAAAAGATTAAATAATTTAATGCAGTCTTAAAACAGTACTTAGCACATAGTATATATCAGTTACTATTATTATTGTTGATATGGTAGAAATAGGTTCAATATTTGATATGTGGAGGGCTGATGTTAAATAGAAGACCAGAGCTCTGACAAAGTCATTGTTTTCAGTTCACATGAGCTTCATTGAACTTGGGACAAATCATCTGAATTGAGGTGGATGTGGTGTGGGACAGTTCGCACACCCAGGTTTCGTTTTGAGTGTTAAATGTGTGCAAATATGAAAATTCAAGGTTAGACTTAGAGCAAAACTGCCAAGTTTTAGACTACTCATTTCAAAACTAATTATTATATTCAATTTGGGGGCAAACCCTGTTAACCAGTTTTGCTGTTTTTTTAACAAAATTTACAACAACAAACCTTTTTTTCTTTCCTTCTTTCATTTTGGATCCCAGTTTGTGACATATTTTCATCTTCAGTCCATACATAGCCTGTTTTTTAGCTTGACAGTTATGTTAAATAATGTAGTAATTGCCTATGAATCTACCACCCAAAACAAAAATTAAGACTTTGACAATAATCTGTATCTAACTAATGGTTCCAACCACATCCATTCTCGACTGCCATTCCATCCTCCTGGCCACCCTTGTTTGAATTTTTTGGTCAGCCTTTCTTTGCTTTCCTTTTTAAGTATTTGCTTTTACTTTAGTTATTGGCTAAAGAGAACATAATGTTTCGTGTAACATCTTGGGATGTAATTTTTTTCCACTTGGTAACATCATGGATTATATCAGTATAGAAAATGACCTGAGTATTTCCTTCTTTCTGAATCTCATAATCTCCTTTTACATTAACATCCAGTAATTGCAGAATCTCATGCCAATCGTAGCCATATCTTATAAGGTTGAAGATTAAATTCTTCTGGTCTATCCACTAGAATATACTAGGTTAACCCAAAATTTAGATTGGATATAGATTTCTTTAAACATGTCCAAATTAGGAAAAGATTTTTCTGTTGCCATTTTTCATTTCTTCAAAATCAGCAACCTGTATTGGTTATTAAGTAGGTCACCTGAATGGTTCACTGGATTTTCTTAACTTTCATCTCTTGCTTTCTCATTTTACTTTAGTGCCTGGTCTTATAAATGAGAATGTATTGTGTTTCACACAGTAGAACTCTCCTTTACAAGTGAAAGGAGCAGAATAAATCATTTTACAGTGTATGCTGAACAAGTAAACATATTCTAAAATAGGAATCCTGTAGGCTCCCAAACGGCCCTGGCACAGGAACAATTAGAGAAAGTAACAATAATCAAGAATAAGTTATGGTCTTTCCTGTGAACTCTGGCTTCAATCATTGATCTCATCTGTCTCAGATGTTACTCTATCCTTAAACATCCTTCGACAGTATTTCTATGCAAAAACTTTTGTTAAATCCTTTTTCTGTACTATGAATGTCAATATGTAATGTCAATATCTGTGAACTACTCTATTAGCCCCTAGCAACTTAGACAAATGTGATGCAGAGGGAGCAGCTTTGGAGAGTTTATGTCAAATGAGTTAGAGCAGTTTAGTGAGCAAATATGCCAATTTGGAAATGGAATGTTTTATCCTGCTGAAGAGCTCTTTTTAAAATAAATTAGAGTCATAAAGCTGCCACAGTTTACTGTGTATAGACATGTTCAGAATTGAAACTCCTTCATGAAGGCTGCTTTGTGCAGGTATTTATCTACTACCAGTAGGGCTAATAGCTCACTTGTCTCATCAACAGAAAATCTGCTACAGGAAAATACATGGGTGAAAAAAAAAACCTGGTTAAATATCGTGCTGTTATTCTGTGTGTCTGTTTAAGCTTTCCTGCAAAACAAGTTGACTTACTTAATTTGTTTTAGAAAAATAAACTCCAAAAGCCTTGAGAATAGTGCAGTCTTAAAGTGGTATTGATTTTAATCAATGTTAAAAACACTTTCAGAGGAGTAAGATGAGAAACAAGATGAACATGTTTGCCACCAATAGTGGCCAACAGTTTGTCATTGATTTGAGAACAACTCGAATAAAAACAAATCCCCTCTGTGTGTGTGTCTGTGTGTGTATGTATGTGTGTGTGTAAAATTAAAGAGTGTACTTTAACACTAAAGGTTATTCTTTCTACTTTTATCCAAGCATACTAGCTTATGTTTATCTAACACATATTGAGATGGCAAATCCAGCTTTGTATCTTTTTAAAATGTTGAAGAAATTATCAGATTGCATTTTTTGTATGGTTTTACATAGTACCTCCTATGGAAGATTGTAAGGAACAAGAGCCTATTATGGACAACAATATTTCTCTGGTGCCTTTTGAGAGACCTGCTGTCATAGAGAAGCTCACAGGGAATATGGGAAAACGTAAAAGCTCCACTCCACAAAAGTTTGTGGGTAAGCATTACAAATGATTTTACTTCAAAGGTGGTTTTAATGAGAAGTATGTTCCCATGTATTAGAACTACAGATGGTATATTTCAGTTCAAGAGATAAATACCCATCTCTTTTGTCCATTCTTCATTTCTGCTTTATGCTGTTCCATGTGTACCTCCCTCCCTCTCTTTCTTTCTTTCTTCTTTCTCTCTCTCTCTCTCTCTCTCTCTCTCACACACACACACACACACACACACACACACACACCTTTAGATATATGGGCCTAGGAAATTAAAGAAAGACTGATAGAAGTTGCTACCTCAAAACTAAATTATAAAGTACACTAGTATGTAAAAATGTCCATTTATTTACAAAATAAAAATACTTAAGGAGAATGGTGTCATCTGTTAGCCAGTTTTGTGATGTTTTCCAATTTGCACTAGTTCTAGGTCTTTAAACTGTTTTCTTTACATGAGATTAATGCTTTTACTATTTTATCTAGAATTAAGAGAAATATTTTCCCCCAAAATGCTGCATTAGAAAAATAATGCAGCAACCTACATTCAAGATCTTGCATATTTGGATCTTTCATATTTGGATCTTTGTTTTCATCTGGCCTATGGTTTTGAAACAAAAAGATTAAATATAATGTATTTCGACTTTTCTTTTTCATTTCCAAGCCCTTAGATGCAAAAAACATCTAAGTTTTTTAAGAATGTATAAAAGATAGTGAGGTGCCTGGGTAGCTCCATTGGTTTTAAGCCTCTGACTCTTGTTTTCAGCTCAGGTCAGGATCTCAGAGTTCATGGGATTGAGCCCTGTGTAGGGCTCTGTGCTGACAGTATGGAGCCTGTTTACAATTCTCTCCCTCTCTCTCTGCCCCTCCCTTGCTCGCATTCTCTCTCTCCCTCTCTTTCTGTCTCTCTCAAAATAAATAAAATTTAAAAAGAATACATAAAAAATAGTGATTCTATATAAAGAATTGCCATTAATTATATATGTAATATATCTATTCTTATAGATTTTATTACTATAAAGGGTAAAAATTAGAAGAGAAAAATATTCAAATAGATTCTCATATTCTATTGTCAAAGAGTATTGTGGAACATCCTGATATGGGTTGAGTGATGACTGGTAGAAAATCTTTGGTTATTTCAGGGAGGGAAGGCTAATAAAATTCTTTTACTCCAATAATCAATCACTTAGAGAAGATATCCTTTCAATCTGAAATCGCAGAACTAACAAATCACCAAAATATCATTTTAAGACAAGCTGGAGAGATTTATTGACAGAGCCCTTTGAAAAAAAGACTAGAGAACGGCCCTAAGGGATCACAGTTGATACTGATATAGTATCAAGAATACTGCAAGAATACTCAAAAGCTTGCCTTGGGCCCTAACTTTTCTTCCAGTCTTTCTTCCTTTATATAATTTTTTTTTATGTCTTCTGAATCTAGTTTTGTTCTTTGTAACATTTTCAATGTTTACTATGACTTAGAGATGCTATTCTCAATTTGATTTGATTATATCCTTAGAAAAGGGGGATAGATTTTTTCCTAATTACGTCTTGATTTTAAAATAATAACATTAGATTCTTATTAGGAATTTAATGGTATTTTTTTCTTTATTTGGATTATCCTTTCTAGTAGTATATAAAAAGCAATCACACATTGTCTCTGTGATGGTTTTTGAAATGAAAATTTCATCACTCCACACTCACTATAAATTCCTTTTTACCATGCCCCTCGGCTAAATACTATTCTTTGACCTTTTCAAGCCCTACAGACCAATGATCCCTGAACTTTCTATCTTTTTGTGTTCTCCTCTCTTTTTATTATCAGCTTAGATTCCATGGTTAATCACGTTTATTACTCTGTTGCCAATATTCTTGACTCTCTTACTTTGTTGTCTATCACCTTCTCCTAGTGAAACCCCACTAGGAAACCCCACTCTATTGAAAGCAGAGAAGCATCTGTGCCGTATCTACAGGGCTGCTAGTACTTTTGGAGAAAAGCCCACAGCCTTACAAATTGGTCACTATGAATCAGTGAATAAGTGATCTCAAATATCAGTTGTTCCATCCACATTGTAGCAGTCCTACTTTGATCCCATCCCTGCATAGTCCTCTCTCCTGCTGAACCCTATAGCCATTTCAACATTTATTCTCCACAAACATGGTATCTCACTTCTTGATGGTATTCTAGCTCAATTTACAGGGAATAAAGTCATTTGAAATGATACCAATATTGCTAATTTTATAAGGATTAAGTGCATTTATAGGACTATTTTCTTTTTTTCCTCGTTGTTTCAATGAAAGAAGTATCCCTCTTTTAAATTAAGGTTAATTCCTCTTCTTGTGCCCTGGAATTCTTCTGTCACAGCCTCCCCCCCGCCAACCCAATACATTACATTTTATTATTCCTTTTTCTCACTTGTATTTTCAGTCTTTCCCCTCTATTGGCATTTTCCTTTTAGTATTTAATATGATGAACTCTCATCATTTAAAAAAAAAATTCCCTCAAAACCAAATCTCCTTCCTGCTACTACCTACTTTCTCCTCTTCAAAAAATGGAGTGGTTGAAAGAGTTCTCTATGCTTGCTTTCCATAATTTCTTTCTTTCTACTCATTCCCTAGTCTATGCAACCTGGTTTTCTTCCCCATGAAATGATTCTTATCAACGTCACCAGCTTCCATAGTGTCAAGTGCAGTGGACCCTTTTTAGACTATCTTATATCAGTCAGAACATTTGCCACTCCTGAATAATGAATTGCTTTTGAAACACTTCTTTTCTTGGTATCCATGACATTGATCTCTTGCATTTCTTCTAGCTTCTCTGTTCCTTCTCAGTCTTCATTATGAATCTACCCTTAACAGCTATGCAGATGGGGCAAAAGTACTAATGAAGGCCTCCATTCATATGCCTAAATATTTGAATATTTTAAATTAAGCTGAAAATTATTTTTTTAAGTTTATTTATTTTGAGGGGGGGAGGGGAAGGGACAGAGAGAAAGAGAGAGAGAATCCCAAGCAGGCTCCGTGCTGACAGCGCAGAGCCTGATGCAGGGCTTGAAATCACAAACCACAAGATCATGACCTGAGCTGAAACCAAGAGTCAGATGTTTAACCACCTGAGAGACCCAGATGCCCCTAAGCTGAAAAACTATTGTTCTACCTTCCTAACTTGGAAGACTGAGTTCAAATAAATATAGAATGCTTAGATCCTTTAGAGTTCCACACCAGACCTTGACAGCATGAGCAGAACCACTGCCTGACCTGGAGCCAGCCCTCTGTCTTAGACCCACTTCTGTTTCTTTCCAGTACCAAAAGGGGCCTCATGCATATGCATGTGGACACCTCAGCCTGCACATTCAGCTTCTTTTCACATTGCACCCCACACACAGCACATAAAGAGTAGTGTATTAGCCTCTCCTCAGGCCTAAGTGTGTGCATACCAGGAAGATAGACCATATGAAGAGGACTATGCTAACCTTTAGTGCAAACTCAGTGCCATTTGGGAAAGGAATTCTTCAGTCTTGGGTATCCAGGGTATGGTCTAGGGAGTAATCTCCAGATAGGCATATTCCTTTGGCTCTACACATTCCTCATTCCATGAGGAGCAAGGGACTCTGTAAACATGGGGCCCAGTGCAGGAATCCAACTTGCCTTTGTCTGTGGGCAGGCATAAAAATCTTGGTGTTCTCCCAGGTTCTATTTTTGACCTTCTCATCTTCACACTTTACCAATAATGCTTGGGTTATACCTTTTATTCTCTTGGCTTCAGAAGTTACTTTCTATCAACTGATGACTTATGTATCTACATCTCAAGCCCAGATCTCTCTTCTAAATTTGAGACTCTACTCAGCAGTTACTGGACCACGACTATTACTCATAGTTTTCCGAAATTGAATTCATCATCTTTTCTATCTGCTATCCACTAAGTTTCCCAGATAAGAAACGAGCTCCATGCTTAACTTCTTTCTTTTTTTCATTCTAAGTCTAGATAATCACCAAGCCCTAGAAACTATATTTTCTAAATTTCTCTCCATTTCATTGGGTTTTCTCCATTTCCACTACCACTATACTAATTCAGGCCACCAGATCTTTATAGCAATAACCTCCTAAACCATCTTTATAAATAAATATCTAGTCAAGTCACTTTCCCATTTAACTCTATTAATCTGTATTGCTGTCAGCATGAAATTCAAATTCCTTAGCTGTTGAATGAGCCTTATTATCTTCTCTTTCTCATCTATTTCCACTGTCAGCTATACTGAAATTTAAGTAATCCCTTGAACAAGTCATACCCTCTTGCCTCTGAGCTTTCCTACCAGCTGCTCCACCCCCACATTCCTTTACTTGGCTAATATTTGTCATCACATTCTTATCTCTGCTGCTACTTTCTTCAAGAAGTCTTATTTTACTCCCTTAATATATATTCCTTTTATTTGACCTCATAGCACATATCACACTGTATTATAAATGATTCCTAAATCACTGTCACTCTCTCTAAACTGTAAGCTCTTTGAGAATATAGATTAGGTTTGTCTAGTTTAACTTTTTAAGTCTTAACATTGCAGTATCTTAAATTGGATGCCATGAGATCAGGTCTCATCATTTTTTTCTTCCATTTTCATTACTCCGATTATAACCCTAATCTCACTTTGGGGACCTCTTTTCAAACCTGAAATAATACTAGTGATCCAAAAGTGCTTTTCCAGAATGCAGTTCTGTAGATAAACATTTTTTTATCAACATTACAAAGTAGGCATCCATCTATAACAACATACTAAACATTTATAAGAAGTCCACATATATTGTTAAGAAGCCTTTATCTGTAAGATTTACCTATGAAAGTAACCAGGCAATTAGTAGGAGACCACGTTGTTTTAGTGGCAGAATTTTAAAAAGATAAAATACACCATCCAAAGCTGGAAACATTTAAAGGAGAAAAATTAAAATGATTTCTCCTGCTTTATGCACAAGGCTCTTTTATGGTTAATCTTTAGACACTGTGTTGAAGTAAAATACTGATTTGTTGAAGTAGATATTAAAGGGAAAACTACAAAAATACTTCAATCAAGATAAAGCATGGAAAACTAACAATGGGTGTACATATCAGCACCATTGCCCATATGTCTAAACAAGGAAGGGATGGTGTAAAAATGATGAATTCCCCATTTCAAGAAGCAAAACAACAAACATATTATTTTCCAAGTTTGTAAATAAACTACTTGTGGAAATAACTCCGGTTTTTAAATAGTCCTAAATTCCATTCAGTTTATCAAACAATACAGCTTTTAACAGTGTTTTAATGGTGTCATCTTTGAATTCTCTAGGGTGACAAATGCCGGCTCTATAATTTTTTTTTTCTAATGTAGCAGTTAAATCAACCAAATTAACCATATATAACAATGAAGTGACAGATGTTATAATCAGATCACTCTCGCTTTTATGCTCTTTGTGGCTTGGTCACTGATGTCTAAAATATGCAAAACAAGCATAGTCTCTGACTTATTTTCACCTGGTATTTCTGCTTTTGCCTACAGTTGCTGAGCTCTAGACAAGTGGAAATTCTAATTGAGAATGAAAATAGGATAACACACTCAATCATACCTTTCTGGCTAGATGCATTTTCATGATGGCATTAAAACAAGTGCAAATGGCTTGTGAAATTCTTATTACTAATCCTCTTTGCAGGCTGAGAGTATTTGAGTCTTAGCAGAATTAAAGAGCACAAATGCTTGATCTAAAGAATATCATATTATAGAAAATGGAGACAATTAACTTTGTACATTTATATTTTAATCCAGTCACTAATTTTGTTGTATTTTGTTTGTTTGTTTTTTTACTTTTCTTGCCCTCCCCCTTTCAGGGGAAAAGCTCATGCGATTCAGCTACCCAGACATTCACTTTGATATGAACTTAACATATGAGAAAGAGGCTGAGCTAATGCAGTCTCATATGATGGACCAAGCCATCAACAATGCAATCACCTACCTTGGAGCTGAGGCCCTTCACCCACTGATGCAGCACCCGCCAAGCACAATCGCTGAGGTGGCCCCGGTTATAAGTTCAGCTTATTCTCAGGTCTATCATCCAAATAGGATAGAAAGACCCATTAGCAGGGAAACCTCCGATAGTCATGAAAACAACATGGATGGTCCTCTCTCTCTCATCAGACCAAAGAGTCGACCCCAGGAAAGAGAGGCCTCTCCCAGCAATAGCTGCCTGGATTCTACAGACTCAGAAAGCAGCCATGATGACCACCAGTCCTACCAAGGAAACCCTGCCTTAAATCCCAAGAGGAAACAAAGCCCAGCTTACATGAAGGAGGATGTCAAGGCTTTGGATACCACCAAGGCTCCTAAGGGCTCTCTGAAGGACATCTACAAGGTCTTCAATGGAGAAGGAGAACAGATTAGGGCCTTCAAGTGTGAGCACTGCCGAGTCCTTTTCCTAGACCATGTCATGTACACCATTCATATGGGTTGCCATGGCTACCGGGACCCACTGGAATGCAACATCTGTGGCTACAGAAGCCAGGACCGTTATGAGTTTTCATCACACATTGTTCGAGGGGAGCACACATTCCACTAGGCCTTTTCATTCCAAAGGGGACCCCTATGAAGTAACAAACTGCACATGAAGAAATACTGCACTTACAATCCCACCTTCCCTCAGATGTCGACATACCTTTTATTTTTGTTTGTTTAATATTATTACTGTCATTAATTCTTATTTTGTGGATGCAGTGTCATTTACTCTGCCTAATTACAATAAGGAAGAAACAGAAGAGAGAAGGGACAGGGGATATTGTTCTTGGTAACGTGGGAATTTAAGAGCAGTTCATTTCTGCCATGCATAAATATAAGGTATATCATGCTTTGGAAAAAAAATCACTTGATTCATATAGGTTCACCTAAGAGATTCTAATTTGCCACTGATGTTCAGGATTATGATTGAAGGCAAGGGAGTTTGGAGTTTTCTGGGTAGAACTTCCACAATTTAAAGTGGTATAAGTAATTTTACTCTTCAAAGAAGAAACTGTTTCAAAATGTAAACTTTTTTTTTTCCTCTAGAGATCATGAAACACAAACACATGTATTAATTTCAGTGATAATCCTTGGATGAGTTGTTGTGGGTTCTATGTTTACTTCCCCAATGGAATTTATAATACGGTATGTTATACACTGTACCATATAGCAGAACTTGTAAACTACAGGTAGTTGAGGACACCTACAATACATCTGAGGTCCTGTGATCTAATTTTTCTAAACTTGAGCACTGTTTTCCTTAGTTTTGATGACTGGTATTTTATAGACACCCTGGCAGCCTTACTTTTAACACCTTTAATGAGTAGTATTTTTATCTAGTTTTAAGAATAACATATGGTCTAAGAGTGGCTAAGAGGCGGTCAGTAGTTTCCAGAAAGGACCTCTGCTTTTCATAAATTTGTTTTGGAAGTCTTCTTTTAAAGTTGTAATGTGATGGCGGCATAGTGTACATAATTGTTTCTAAAAGTATGCTTACGATTGTCACTTTATCTGCATTTAATCAGTGTTAACCAGTCAGCAGAAACATATAATTAGGCTAACAGTAGGAGTAAAAAAACCTACTCAGAAATCCCTTTTCTGGTATTTCTCTTTTCCCACTGATTTTTTCAAGCTGTGACCACCCAGTGTTCTATCCATAGTCCATCATCCTTTACTACTTGAGTAGAAGATCATGAAACTCTTTGCTATAGGTTTTTGCTCTCAAAATCTCGGAGCAATTACTAATTCGACCTGAATATGGTAACTTGAACCCCATAAGGTTATGGAACTAGGGCTATTTATTCTAGTATTTCTTGAATAATAACATTTACCACTTTTGGTGCAAGGAAAAGGGAACTTCTTTGTAACCTGCACATTAGACCACAGATAAAAAAAACAGCTTATTTTTTACACTTTTTGGGGTCTAGAATGTAACCTAACCTCCAAGCAAAAGTCACCATGTCCTGCACAGTTTTCCATCTCAAACACATTCAACTACTTATAAGTCCTTGTCAGAAATGAATCTCAGTACCTTAGCAAAACAAAACAAAACAAAACAAAAAAAACCTCTTAATCCATACATGTTATCATTTTTCATGTGCAAATTTTTTATTTCATTTATAAAAAGGTGCTCTGTTTTTTATGTGCAGTCCAACAGCATTAGAGGGAAGGGAAAAATGAGATCAATTCAAGTCATTTTGGGGGGACATACCTGGATACAGAAATTGCTGCTTGTGTTGAGGGAGGACAGGCCTGACCATGGCTGGATTATCTGATAGCCATTTATGAGTACTGATTCTGTTAAGCAGTAACTGATAACTGCTCTTAAAAAAATAATTAAATAGGAGGCTGAAACTATGTTTTTAATGCAGAATGATGTGAGAACTAGCAAAATTAGAGACTTAAGGACAGAGAAGCAAATCCGGCCCCAATACTGCTCTTGACTCATCTTCTCATTTATCATCTGCTTATTTAAACAGCTTCTGAGCACTAACACAGCTAGAGCTGGGCAAAGACGATTTTAACTCAGCTCTCCTTTACTCGTTCCTCTTATAATTATTTTTGGAGAAATGTCCAAACTAGTCCTTTAAATCTAAGAGAATGCACCAAAACAGAGACATGAAACGTTTTAAATAGAATATTGTTTTTTTTTCCCCTCCTGCATGCTTTGGTACATGGTGAACACACAATTTATTCAAAGGTAAAGTATGCTTTTGAGACTTCCTTACCTCCCCCTACACTAACCAGTCAAAAAATTGGAATTTCATATTTTTTCCCTTTTGGAGGAAGGTAAATAATGTAAGTTACTGATTTTGTGTTTTACTGCAATTTAAGGAAATGTGGATGGCAGTGTGTTCATAACTTTGGCTGTGTGTGGATTTCTGCTGGCATCATCTATGAATTTTCTTCCTGTTCACTATTTGTTTTTTTCAGTGTATGAACAATCATGTGTCTACCTACCCTGGGATGAAGCTGAATTTTAGGTGGACCTAAAGAGTTGTGTAGTACCCCCATGAAGACAGTACTCCTTTTCTGATTTCATCTATTTGAGAATCTACTTTATCAAAGGGACAATATTTGTGAGAGTGTATTTGCTACAAGTGTATACTTGTACTTTCTTAGCTACATGATATGAGGAACAGAAAGAGATAAAGATGGCTCAGGGTGTGGCAGGGACAAATGAGGACGAGGTCAATTCAAATGTGCAGGTTAGAATTTTTGTGGGCATGGTGCTTTCTGGGAAACTCTAAATGGCTATATTTGCATGCTTCCTTCTTCACAAAAGGAAATATGCAAGTTGGTAGGGCCTAAAAATAAATATGAGGGTCAGACACCAAATAAATCAAATTTTACATAACAGTTATATGCCCAATTTATTTAGGTGAGATTTCACATTAGAGTACTGGAGGGGCATAAAAATGGGTTAGCCCCTTTCTTCTGGTTTGGCAAAAATTCAGAAATTCATCACATTGCTTTGCCCTGATTTTGCCCAGAAATTTACCTCCAGCTCCTGTTGGAGATGTGTGCTGCCTCTCTAATAGTGGTCAATCACTTTTAAAAAGCCGTTCTAACCTGGCTTTTTAGAACGGTGAAGATGACCAATAAGCAGATTGGAAGAGATTTCGAGTCGTTAAAACATTCCGTTGAGAATTTTCTGGAGGGACAGAACGCGAGAGACCAGGATTTAGATTTGGCTACAAAGTAGAAGATGGTTTTCCTCCATGCATACAAGCAATTGTATGTGTGTGTCAGTGCGTGCATGTGTGCATACACACATACACACTCCTTTGAAGAAAAGTCATGAAAAGAAGCAATTAGAGTCACCACATGTCTTGCAAGAGCACTTAAAGAGTTAAAATTAGTTAATACCTGAGAAATTTAGTAAACTTACTTTACCAGATTGTATTAAGAAATATTAAAGAAGTTATTAGTATGTCTTTAGGACTAGTTCAACTATTAAACTAAAACCTTGGGCCTTTACAATCTACTTGCAGAATGAATCTAAACAAACAAGAAAAGGATTTTTAAGCTGATTTGGTATAACTTCCAAAACGAAGGAAACAAAAATAACTTTTGAATAGGAAGATACAAAAAAAAAAGATTAATTTTTATGTGTTGGCAAATGGAAAAAGACAATATTTTAGTGAGCTTGATGTTTTGATTTATAGTTACCATGTCTCAACTCTACACCTCACAAAACTATGAAGTCTTTATGATATGTTGACATCAGTGAAGGCATTTAGATGAAAATATGTTTTAACTGATTTTCCAAATGTTATGTCATCCTATCTCCAAAATGATTCTGTAAAGTAGAAAAAGAACAGAAAAAGCTGCAAAAATACAAACAAAAAAAAAAAAACTGTATGCCCCTAGTTTCAAGAGAGAACTTAGATTATAAGAGGTACTGACTACATTTTTTTTTTTTACTTTGAAATATTCATTGTACAAGAAGAGATACATTACATTTGTGGTCCTCTTTAGTTATATTTTATATATTATTTTTAGTAAGTACTATCTGTATAAGATTATCCAAAAAAATTCCCCAAATGCAAAAGAAAAGAGTAGGGGTGAAATTAAAATTTGTATATATGAGAGTTATCTCAGAAATGTTTTTAAACCTCCAGTTTCTGCAAAATAATTAAAATATACAGTAACTGGTATCTTAAGATCCTGAGTTTAATGTATTAAATACTTATAAAATTTCTTTATATTGGTGCCTTTTTAAAATGCATTGAGAGAGTGTTGGTTAGCTGTTGTAGCTCTACAAACACTTTTATTATGTATTTTTAAAAACCACTTAAATTTGAGTACTATATAATACATCTTCATGTTCTTAGGGCAAAACTGTTAGAGGAAGTTCCAATCAGAGAATTTCAGCTCATCTGTTTAAAGTAAAAGGAAACTTTGCAACCAGATTTTAATCTTATTAGTTTGATAGTATTTCTGAATACCATTACAAGATCATGTAGGTAAAATATGGCATAGAGGGAAATTTCAGCTGTGAATTGCATTATGGTATGTGGTTTTGTTTTGTTTTTAAGGAAGAATCAGTTCTAGTATCACACAGGCTTTATTAGTGGAATTTTGGTCAATAAAATACAGTATTGTTTTGAAATTTCATTTATAGACTAGTGTTGTCCTAGTCTGAGAATCTGTCTCCTAATCTATTAATGTTTTATGGAATAAGGTAAAGAAGCAGGTAATTAATTCTCCTTGAACAAAACAAAACTGAATAGTCATATCACATTGCTATTCTCCAAAGCATAATCTCAAATGGTTTCCTGCCATGATTGTGTATTACTTGCAATGGATGTGTTAGGATATGACAGCTTTTAAAAAATAAATAAATAAAAATGAGCTGCTTGTTATACAAAGCAAATGTCATATGACCAAGAAGCTGTGATATGCTAGTGTTTCTTTTTATCATAGTGTATTGCTAGGCCAAATAATGACACCTTGAATATTTTTATTACATTTATTGCAGTAACCTAAAGTTTTGGGATTTCCATAAGGTTTTTATGTAACATTATATTTCTAGCTTTTTAGTTTTCTCTTGCTGTACTGTAAGTTTGTGGATATTTTTCACATGCACTCTTAGAAATAAGTTCCTAATTCTGTTTATGGGATTTTTCTCCCATAACATTGCATTTGTATATTTTCTGTATAAATTTGTTGTGAATTAACCTTTACCCCATACAGAGAGTGGTACGTGAATGACTAGTTTTCTAAGATGTCCTTTTTATTGTGAATAAGATATAAAATTTAGAGGCCCTCTGCTAAGCCACATAAAACACAACATATAACTTCATAAAGGTACAGATAAGCCAGTTTGCAGTTAATTGGGCCCTTCAAATTACCTCAAGTGACACACAGTAAGAAGAGCTTCTCAGACGGGTGGAGGTCACTGAATCCCCTACTATGCACTTATCAGGATTCTACTTAATTTACTGGAAGTGGATTTTTGAAAAATGAATACACTGTAACAAGGGAAGGACTCTGGGTTTTGTTTTTTGTTGTATTATTTTGTGTCTTTTTGTTAAGTAGTTCAATTTCTGAAACTGTGATAAAACATTTTGACTGTCAGGCACTCTCAGATTTTGAACATAAAATCACTTCCCCTTCTGTGTAACTAAGTTCTTTGTTACCTCTTCAATTTTGTTCTCCTCCCCCAACCACCCTTTTCTCCCCGTCCACATCCTTTCCATCACTGCCTCTGGACATCTCTGCCTCTCTTTCCCCCACTATTTGAAGATTAGGTCAACTCTGACTTCCGATTCATTGGTCTCTTAAGTCTTAACTTTTTGTGTGTGATTTTTTGTTGGCTGTATAATTTGCTGACATATTTTTATACTCAAGTGTAGTTTTATATTAAAAAGAGAAGTGGTTGGATTAAAAATAGTAAGGTATATAACCATTGTGCTACTTTCACTTTCAAATATTGGGTACCTAAAATAGGACGCCAGAGATCGTGTCATCATAATATGGTATGTTTGCCTTCCTTTTCTGTTGGGTTTTGTGTTCTGATTTGGTTTTCCTCCTAAAATGTATGAGAGATTAAATAATTTTTTTGCAAGAGTTTAGAAAGATGTTAAAAGTCTAAAACAAAAAGTCTTAAAAATCTCCCAGTCGGGAGAAGATGCTTTAACATTACTATAATAATATTCCAGGTTTGGAGGGGGCTCTCCAGGCTTCATATTTGCTCTTAATACTTGGACCTTTTAGACCATGTGTTATAATTGCAATCTCCGAATGATTGCTTCTGCTATTTAGTTTAAAAGATATTTTTTTCTTTTCTTTCTGTACAAGTGCAATACTTTCCTTGAAGTCTTAAAAACTATGGTTATTTTTTTTTAACTGATCTATTCTTTCTTTAGTTAATGGCAAAAAAGAAATCCTTGAAGATCATGGCATGTTAGTTTAAAGGACACAACAAGCAAAGAAAAAAACACCGTATAATAAAAAGATTAGAGGATGTGGAAGCCACTGGTTTATTCTCATGGTATCTTTATTTAGGCTAAATTTCCATTAAAATTGGTAATCTTTTGCCTGAGAAATGTGTCCTCAAGTTGAAAAAGTTGCAATTCTTAAAGACTGAATTTTCTTCTTAGACCCTTGTCCAATGTTTTAAATTAAGAACCTAATAGTTTTTATTTCATTTTCCTTCTTTTGGAAATGAACTTTAAAATAAAAGCAAAGCACTTAGCTCAATTTTAAACACCTATCACCTATTGAAGACAATTTTTAAGAAATATTTGGAGCACTGTTTTCATACAAATTTAAGTAAGAAGTATTTTTCGTATCATACATATTTATATGTAGAATACTGGTTTTCTTTTTTTATACCTGTGTCCCTGTAGTAAAACTGCTGTAATGTAAATACATGTTTTGTTAAAAGATAACATTTCTTTGGCATTTCTTTTAAAGGCAGTTACTGCATTTGTACAGTATGTGTCTTGGCCATTTTAGATTTTTTTTCTTTAACAATACCAAAGGTAATTAGACTACTTTAAAAACTAATTGCTTGACAGTTTCTAGGATATTTTGAGTTTTAGAAGCAAAAGAAAAAAAAATAGGTCAAACCAGTAAACCTCATTTTTTTTCAAACTAATAATTTGGGAAAATAAAAACTGTTTTGAAAAGAAATATATAAAAATATATATGTAAAATTAAAATTCCAGACTTGTATGTCAGGTTTGCTCAGTGTAATGTAGTTTTTTTAAAGTTCAAATACAATACCTCAGAAAATGAGGTTTACTATGGAAATACCGAGACAGTCTTTGCAGCTGTGTGACAAGTCAGCTCTGCTATATACCAATTTGGAGACCTCTGCTAAACAGTTTTATCACTGCAGACTAAAATGTGGGACTTGTATTTTGTTTTTAATGCACACACATACATGTTCTGTGCATGTATGTGGGTACTGTGTATACGTGTATGAGTGTTGTATATGCATGTGTGAGTGTGTGTCTGTATGTGTGTACAACTAAAGCTGCAGAAACTTTGTAATACTTTGTGAAAAGGATTATATTATAAAGGTTTGTACTGTCTGAGTGCACAGCTACTGGAATAAATTTAGGGAATCTCAGGAACAAGCATATAATTTGTCCAAGATTTATTTCTTCTCAGAAGTGTAAGTGCAGTTTTTAATTCTGTATATTATTTAATATTTTACCAATAAAATAAACTTCTGACATAAAGTGTTTGCTATAAAAACTTTCTGGTGAAAACTCTGTACACAAACATATCTTCCAAATACAGAAGATTAAACTGTTGAATACTATCAGGCTTATTCAAGTTATTGCTGTTGGGTCTATGTGTCACACTTCCTGACCCAGAGAGGGATACATTTGAGATCAGAAATTTCCAACTTTACTACGTTGTCCCCCAGAGCAGGGAACAAAGTATTCCATGACTTGTTAATGATGGCATCTCTTTACTCCACAGTTTTCATATATATCTTATTTTACCCTTAATCTAAGAGATTTGTATGTCAGAGCCTGTCCTCTATAGAAGAACCCTGAGGGCAGAAAGTTGTGACTTGCTCTAAGGTACGCAGTTAATGATCCAACAAATGGTCAACCATATTGGAATCTAGCATTCCTTAGGAGTCAGACCAAGATTAAATAAGAATTAGGTCATAGACATTGTTCAATCACATTGGCAAAAATGTAGCTAGTTGTCTGTTCTGCTTTATGTTACACTATCACTATATGAATCATAAACTTCTCGGATTTTACAAATGCAGCTTATGTTTTACCATGAGAAGTTTGTTCTGTTACCGATGTCTTAGTGACCAGAAATGTAAAAGAGCACATATGACTGCAAACTCATTTTATTTACATTTAGCTGTTTGCTTATCCCCCAATTTCAAGCCTACTGTATGCTTATGACAATTTCAAGCCTACTGTAACATGTGAGATAGCTGTTAGAATTTTTCTTCACCAATAACTGTTTATAGATCTTCGTGGCTATTGATCACATTTCCCAATAATTTCACATAGAATGAAAAGTACAAATGAAATTTTCCTTCCTTGATGGTCTTTTCATTCAAAATACCTAATTTATAGGGAAAAGGGTAAACAAAATAGCAAGGCAAAAAAAAAAAAAAGATGCACCTAACAAATAATTACTATTATTACATTTATGAAGAATTCCTTGAAAATCAACAAGAAATATTTATCAGATTCACCTGCCTTATAATACTGACAACAGCAAAATGAAAAAGACTTTAAAAAGATGCCATTTGTTTTTGATTTTTCTATTGCAGTAGGGTCCGAGAAATGATAAATAATTGAAATCTTGATATGACTTTTAGATATACCAATATGCTCAAGACAAAGGACCATCTTTAGGATGTGAGAAACTATACCTTTTGCTCGTAGGAGGTCTAAGATGCACCCATTAAACTTCCAGTAACATCTCATGTTTTATTAATAGCCCCACTAAAAGTTCCCATTATGATTTTAACTTTTCACTAGAAGACCAATGAGGATAATATTGGGTGAAATTTAATTGTGCTGCTTTTCTTCCATTTGGCACAAAACTTGCTTCCCTAAAGTAGCCTAACAGGCAGATGGGATAAATTGACAAAGGAGATAAAGTATATATAATCCCATAGAAAAATGGATAAATGTCAGGGTGGGGGGAGATCCTGGAAAATAAAAATAGTCTGAGAAAAAAAAATATTAACCTTTTTTCTTCCCCTACTGATGTTCTATAATCCTAGAATGTCTTAGATCAGACCAACTGCTTCTAACCTGAAATTTTGTCAAGCACAGGCAAAGTCCCTCAAAATAGTAAAAGCAGATACTGCCCATATTGCTGTTGAGTTGTTTGTTCTAGAAACCCTTAAAAGAGCTGTATGAACCTGATCATCTGACTGATTGGAACATATGCAAAGAAACAAGACTTTTGAGTGCTTCAGGAAGAACCAAAGGTGTAAAGGAAATACAGTAAGGGTGTTGATTGGACTCTACTGGACCTTAGGTAAGCCTATTACTGAAAAGGCAGGAATCACTTGTCATTTTATCTCAATTGATGAAGAGTGGACTCAGAGTCCCTGTCACCATTGGGAGTGCTTCATGAAACCCTTGATGAGGAAGCAGGAGAATATAACCAAGAGGACATGGGAATACAGTTCCTGTTATATCCATGCCCTGGGCCCACCATGTACTGCTTCAGGTTTGGTGGCTATAAAAGCTTAAAAGACTGGCCAACACAGCTTTTATAAATGATGGAGCTTCTGACTCTTAAAATCTCCCATTCAAAATTACAGATGGGGGACCTAGGGCATTTGGCTTTTAGAGCAGTAAACATGGATGTACAATCTCAGAAATGGATTCTCCCAGGCTAGGCAGTGAGTGTCCTTTTTTTTTCCCTATTTGTTTTACCTTAATTTCTGGTGTTTCCACCCCCACCCCCATGTCTTGTAATTCATCTACATTTCTTTCTAGCTCCTTTCTCACAGTTGTCCTCATCTGTGTCTATATCAACTTTTTTGTCATTCCCCTCTTCTCTGCATGACCTGCTGCACCATTTGCTATGTGTTCTTCATCCTGTCACAATTCTGATTAATCTGAAATATAGTCTCTTTCGATAGAAGTAATTTAATGCAAACAGAATATATATGAGTTTAAACTATGACCTTTTCCACAAGTACTTTGCAAATTAGCACAATTGTTACGGGCTTTATCTAATTCACTCTCAATATTCTCATGGCAGTGTAGAGTATTTGATACTTCATGTTACTGATAGGAAACAAGTTCAGATCAGTTGTGATTTTGTTCATAAACACCTCAAGTAAGTGAAAAAACTAAAACTAGACTTTAATTCCAGATATACTTAGCCTAGCATTTTATTTTCTAAAGAAGTTTATTCAGCATTTGATTGGCAAGCCCCATTAACAGAGGAGAATAGCAAGTCTATAGTAGGAATGTTTGTGCCCCCCTCAAAATTTATATGTTGAAATCTTAATGCCAATTTGATATTAGGAGGTCAGGCCTTTAGCTGGTGACTAGGTTATAAGGGTGGAGCCCTCATTAATGAGATGAATGTTCTTTTAAATGAGACCCACAGAGCTCTCTAGTTCCTTCCACCATGTGGGGACACAGAAAGAAGCCACCAGCTATGACCTGGGAAGAGGGCCTTCACCAGAATATGTCCTTGCTGGCACCTTGATCTTGGACTTCCAGCCTCCAGACCTGTGAGAAATAAATCTCTTATCTTTAAGCTACCACGTCTGTGGCATTTTGTTACAGCAGCCTGAAGGGACTAAGACAGCAAATATTACCAAGTAGGGAACAACAAAAATATTCTTTTAGCAGACATACCTTATAAGTAACATTTTGTTCATTCTAATTTTTAAACAGAATGATCCCAAATGAATTCAAAGAATCAGTAAGGCTGAGAAATACAGCATTAAGTAGAAGGGCACCAATAACCTGGAATTAAAATTTTTCTGCAGGGGTGCCTGGGTGGCTCAGTTGGTTGAGCACCTGACTTTGGCTCAGGTCGTGATCTCATCAGTTGATGAGTTCAAGCCCCGCCTCGGGCTCTGTGCTAACAGCTCAGAGCCTGGAGCCTGCTTCAGATTCTATGTCTACCTCTCTCTCTGCCCCTCCCCTGCTCATGCTCTGTCTTTCTCTGTCTCAAAAATAAATAAACATTTTTTAAAAATAGTGGCAGTAATTAAAAAAATTTTTTTCTGCAGGAAGTTTAAAAGTGGATAAATTAGGAGCACCTGGGTGGCTCAGTGGGTTGAGCATCCAACTTCAGCTCAGGTCATGATCTCACAGTTCATGCGTTTGAACCCCACATCGGGCTCTGTGCTGACAGCTCAGAGCCTAGAGCCTGCTCCGGAATCTTTGACTCCTTCTCTCTCTCTGACCCTCCCCCGCTCATGCTTTGTTTCTGTCTCTCAAAAAATAAATGTTAAAAAAAATTTTTTTAATGGATAAATTATCCTAAATTGGTTTCCTAAAGACTCTTTTACTTAAGTGTGGGCTTTTAGTTACTTACAAAGTATCCTTCATAACTGATGGAATTCTTTACCCATTTCTAAAACTATCTGTACCCTCATACAAAATATTCATTTTCTTTCCTTATTGCAGAATGTAATTTCCTATATTTACACTTTGTTTTCTAATGTCTTCCTATGTAAAAACCTTGAATAATTCATCAAGAGTAATATGAAGTTATCAATACTAGAAGCTCTGGCCATGATATACCAAGGGTTTGCAATGCTATCACTCTATTATATCCTCCAAAGTCAGTGAGCTGCCTGGATATTATGCTTATTCTGTGTAGTGCTAAAACCTATCTACTAACTTACGTTTTTACTGTTAATTCTATAGCATACAGGCATTTCCAAGATTCCCTCCCAGTCTCAACTCTATCTATTGTAAAGTGAGTGATATATTTATAATAAAATCCTACCTCATGTTGTCTGCCCTCAGGAATGAGACATGTACAACCATTTGGAATTTCTTGGCTTTGACCTGACAAGTTTCTCCAGTCTTCAGCGATGGTTGCTGTACCATCATGTTCTCCTTGTCTTACTTCTACAATGTAAGTAAATAACCTGATATTTTGGCCGTCCAACAGTCTATCCCTTGTCCCCCCAGCCCATCCCACCTCCCTTCACTGTTTTATTTATTTATTTCCATCAGATTGTAACATGAATATATATTAGTATCATTTGATAACACTCAAGGGAAAAATAAAAACTGGGACAGCAAATGACTCATGATTTTCCAAACTCTTAGCCAAACTACTTTGTAGTCATTCTAACAAATGGTACTTCGGATATATTGTCAAACCTAAAAGTATAAGCCCAGAGTCTTCTGCTTTCTTATTTAATGTTTTGACAAATCTGATTATAGCTAAGAACGTGATCGCTTGGTCACATTATGAGCATGAGAAAAACTGCCTCAGGCATGGGTAAAGGGAGAATAGCACTTTATTTGCAAGATCTCAAGTACCTTCACTGGGTCTTTGAGATATGACATGAGTTGTTGCCTAATTCTTATGAAATAAAGGTGAGCGAGCGCTATGGTGTTATATCTCCTTTGTTTTTAATAGAATCTTTTAAAGTGGACACATCTCTCTTTATAATATGCTGAAAAACATTCTCTGCCTTAATTATAAAAAAGTGGCCTTTAAAAAAATTATCTTCAGAGACCATTTTCAATATGGTATCTCTAAGCTTTAATAAAATGTTCATTTGTGCTATTGTATTTTGAATTCTTAGAGTAATTTATCTTGGTTCATAGTTTCTAACCTATAGAAAATTTAACAGTGAAGAGTTTGGGTTAGTTACTACAGTTGGTTAGCTAGTACAGTTAGTTACTACAGTTACTAGTTATGTTATACTCCTGTATCTGACTCGGAAAACATGGCAAAATTATCCTCAATTGAGAGAGAGAGAGAGAGAGAGAGAGAGAGAAAGAAAGAGAAAGAAAGAGAAGCAAGCTTCCAGAAATGACCAAGATAATGAAGAATATGTGTTTTCTGTTATGATCATGTGGCTCATATTAATATCAGTAGGCCCTGCCAACTACATTTCTAATGTGTGTATAACTCATCTACGATTATTAGTCACCACATAGAAGTTTATAAGTAGCTTTGGGCAATTGCTGGTGTCCCATGGTAACCCAGCCCATCCAAGCATCATGTATCAGTAATGGCAATCTATCAGCCTCCTATTGGACAAATGTCACCTTTAATAATATACCAGGACAGTGTGAACATACAACCAGTATAATTTATTCGCTTGTTACATTTCAAATGTGTAGATACTCTGGTTTCTGTTTCTCTGCTATTTGTTCTTTAGTTCTCTGGAGGCTGAATTATAAATAATCCTTGTATTTCTCAGAAGCAAAGACTGTTTCCCACTTTTCTTATTTTTAAGTAAGACTTATTTTCACTCTTTTGAGACTGCGTAAATTACAAATGCAGTCGTCTAGGAAAAGAAAAGAGCTTTAGCTTCTTAATTTGTTTTGGTCTATGAGATCTGAATTTATCCCATTTGTCCAGCTATTATGGCATAACTCCATAATAAAACCAATTTGGAGAAACAAGGACAGCTACAGTGTTGACCATCTGAATGACAGTAAGAGTGAATGGCTTATCCCACCCCATTTATCACTATGTACAAAAGCAAGCCTGACTTATATGGAGTAACACTTAATTCATGAGACAACAAGGCCTTTTGATATTTTACTGTAAGTAAAGGAGCTTATGTTTTTATTTAAGTGTGAAAAATATTCTGGATTATTTTATTGAGTAATATTAAGAGCATTTATAAAACAAAGAATGTACACATTTTTAAACTTATATTTAAACCTGATTCTGTCAAGGTGAAAGAAACAAATTGTTATCATTTAAAGATGGAAAGTTTTTAGTTGTTTTTGAGGACCCTGAATAAATTCCTAAATTACTAATTTTAGTAATTGGTACTAAAAGAACAAGCTTGGAGCAACATGGTCACATTTTTATTCTAGGATTCTGGCCCAGTGAACATTATTTATTCTGGGATTCTTGGCAACGTCATTTTGTGTCCTTAGAGTTTAGGGAAATGTCTACAGAATTAGCCTATAGGATGAGACTTTAAGAGGATAGAATATGCAGATGATTTAGTTTTCATCATTAAAATCTCCTTGGAAAGTTTGAGACCATAAGCTCTCTCCCTTTCCTTTCTGTGCTATCACTTTCTTTTTGTGTGATTGCTTCCTGTTACAGTATTCACTGGTAAAATCATCGATAAGGAATTAGAATGCCTACTGCATGCTGCCATTTTACTATAGGGAGTTCATTTATTATTTCTAATGTGCCAGACTGGATGTTTAGGACATACTATTAAATAAAACACAGTTCCTATATTCAAGTAAATTATCTTACAGTGAGAAAGAAAACATTAGGAGTAAAACATGATAGTTATTAATAAAAATCTAAAAGTAAAATTCTATGGAGACAAATGGAAGAAGAACCTAATTTATCCCTGGAGTGAGAAAATGCATCCTGATAGAAGTGACATCTAAGCCGAGTCCAAAAGGATAAATGGAAGTAAAGTTGAAGATGACAGAAGTGTGAGAAGGGAAAATGGAACATGTGTTCTAAGCAGAAGGGAGACATCTACCAAGTCCTAGAAGGGAAAGTAGAGAGAGAGGCAGACAGACACATGAGGGAAAAGTGAAAAGAGAGTCAGAGACAATGAAAGAAAGAAAATAAATATGACCGGTTACCTTTAGGGGATTGCATATTTGATATGGCTAGAGCATAGGATAAGAAGAGGAATATAGCAAGAGATAAAACTGGAGATAACTAAAGTCAGGTATTAGGGCTTTGTTTTTCTAACTCAAGGAATTTTATTTTTATACCAAGGGAAATAAGAACCAATAAAGATTCTATTGGGGTGTGACATAATTAGATCTACAAAATTGCTTGGGTTTCAATAGGAGATTAGATTGGACGGATGCCAGACTGGAAGTAGAAGCTGCTGCAGTAAATTCTGGAAACAGATAATGGTGGCTTATGCTATGGGAATGGTCTGGAAATGAAGAGATGTGGTCAGATTCCAAAGATATTTAAGAGGTAGAATATGTTAGACTGGTCATTGATTGTATGCACATAGTGAGGAAGAGGGACAAATTAAGGCTAATACTCTAGTTTCTGAGTTGGCAAAGCAGGTGCTTGGTGGTGCCATTTACTGACATCAAAATCATGGAGGGAGGAACAGATTTGAGGGGTAGAAAGAGGAGAAACATATCAAACAGGTTAAGTGTGAAATGCTAGTATGATATCCGAATGGAGAAGTCTGATATGAAATTAAAGATACTGGGTTAATACCAGGAAAGAGATCTGAGCCTAAGTTTTATAAACTCCACTTGAATTTCATATAGTGTGTATTTATACACCATATGGTCCTTGAAGCCACAGAGTAGATGAGATCATCTGGGGACAGACAACAGTAAGAAAGCAAACGTTAAAGTCAAACTCAAGGGGTTAAAATGTAAAGTATAAAAGAGTTCTATCAATAAATGTGTACAACAGTAGAAGGAATGGAACTTATATAAAAAGGACTATAAAGCAAAGATGTCACCAGGGGTTAAGACAGAGGTACAAATGGCCTGGGACTCATAGTGGAAGGTTTAGAAGCCGAGAATAGACTCCTAGAAAAAGTGGTATTTAAGAGAAATTTTGAAAATTTTGTTAAAAGTTTTCAGGAAGATAAAATGTTAGGTTGAAATTACGTTACAGAGGACTTTTAAGGGAAATGTATCTCAATTTTCACTTCCTCTGAATTTGAACGTGTCTAAGAAAGAGAAACAAAGAGCAGAACCAGAGATCCTAAACCTGAACAAATGTAGGGCACTGCTTGGCCTGAGTGGGAGTCCCCGTACACCTCAGCTGTGGAGGCTGGAACGGGACAGGGAGATGGGGGAAGTCTGGTCATGTGTCTTCCCTCATGAACATTTGAGTAGTTTGTTTTTCTTTGTTATCTATGTGGTGGACTAATACCTAAGATTATTCTTTTAAGATGTGTGGCATATATAAATATTCTAAAAAGTAGATATATGTTTATGCTTATTTCAATGTGCTATGTATTATTATCTTATTTTGACATAGAGGTTATTGGAGCTCATCCCAGTTTGGAGAGACAGAAACTGAGGCCCTCATCCTGAGGCCTTTGGTGACTGTACTTATAGAAGCCTCTTTTCTTGACAACTATTTAATCACATACTGGGGACTAGGGTTTCATCACAGTCAAATGATGTTCAAGGTCGTAATTAAGAGGCAGGATATACAGTAATAGAACAGCCCTATATCCAGACAAAGCTTTTAGACAATTTCTTTTCCTTACACAGGCTTCTCTAGGACCACTTTTTAACCACAGATCAGGTAACCTGCATGGTTTATAGTAAAATTAACTAAGTTTTCCCATTTATTATCACATGGATCTTCAGTTGCCCACACAGATATAAATTAACTGGGTACATAAATATATGATGCCCATGTAAATCTTTATTATTTTCACAGGCTACATAAGAATATTTGACAAATATAGGACACAGAAAGAATTTCAAATTATAAGTTGATCATTTAAAATCTGTAATCCTAAGAGAGAGCATCTTCTATATATCTTATAATAAAAGGTGTCAAAATATTTTAAATATGTATATATTGTAAGAATTAGTAAACATTTATTACAAATGACAACAATTTTACCTGAGATACAAAGATTATGACAGGACTTCTAAGTAAAATTAAACCCACTCCTGAGTGTGATTATCATTATCTGTAGTAGTGCTATGCAATAGATATGTAATATGTGCTACAAATATAAGCTATGTATGTGATTTAAAGTTTTTCTCTTAGCCACATTTAAAAAATTAAAGTGAAATGAATTTTAATAGATTTTATTTAATCTAGTACATTTAAAATATTATCATTTGAACATGTAAACATATGAAAACTTAATGACATGTCTTACCTTCTTTGTTTTTCATAAAGTCTTAGAGATCCAGTTTGTTATATTTATATTTATTTAAATATTATTTATTTATTATAATAATAATATTATATATTATATATATTATATTATATAATAAATAATAATATAATATTATTTATTATAAATATATATTTATATTTACAGTGCATCTCAGTTTGGACTAGCCACATATCCAAGGTCTCAATAGCAAATCTATGATCTATCCTAACTTTTTTTTTTTTTTAATTTTTTTTTTCAACGTTTATTTTATTTTTGGGACAGAGAGAGACAGAGCATGAACGGGGGAGGGGCAGAGAGAGAGGGAGACACAGAATCGGAAACAGGCTCCAGGCTCTGAGCCATCAGCCCAGAGCCTGACGCGGGGCTCGAACTCCCGGACCGCGAGATCGTGACCTGGCTGCAGTCGGACGCTTAACCGACTGCGCCACCCAGGCGCCCCTATCCTAACATTTAAACTCTATACATATTCCTGTGTTATAATAATGCCCACAGCTACCTTTTAGTAAGTTCTTATGTAGCAGTTGCTGTGGTGATCTTGGTGCTTTTCTTATTTCATTTTCAGAACAATCATATGATGTAGATGCCATTGTCAACCCTATTTTGTAGTTAGAGTAACATCAGACTTAAAAGGACTTAATGGCTTACCTAAACCTGTGTAGTCAACAAATGATGGGCCAGGGATTTAAACATGAAGATACAAAGTATACCAAAATGATATTTATATTTTATGTTTTTGGATCATTCTGTATTTTTAATTTTTAGTGAAGATAGCCAACTTAATTTTAGGGGAAGAAAATTCATGGTAAAGTGATTGAAGTAAATTGGTAGTTGGAAAAGTAAGAGACCACTGACCCATCTTGCTGTAGGTGAAGAGAATTTATAAGTAGCCAAGAAAAATAAGAGATGATTATGTAGAAAGAATGATATTGAAGAAGGTGACCACAAGGAGGTACATCTTTGCCAAAAAAGCTAAAAATGAGGAAAGGTAGGAAAGATAGTAGTATGTCCTAGACATGTTTTAATCAGATGATATGGAAGATAGTTCATCTGTGGTATAACACACAAAAAGTTGAACTTCTACTTTATTAAGTATGCTGAAAGAAAGTAAGTTACAGAAATGTTAAAAAAGAAACTGGAGAATTGATTTTAGATCGGAACTTTCTAAAACATGAAGTTACTAGTTTGAGAACAAAGAGATTTGGCACAAGGTATGTTGTCTTAAGAACTAAGAGGAGTACTAGGCAAGTCTGATCTGGATAAAATCAAAGATGAACTCAAAGGTCAGTGCTACAGAGTTGGAAGTCCTGGAGAAATCATTAATAAAAAGATTCTACAGATTCTCTACCACTCACTATTGCAATAGCTTCTCACACTACCCACCATCGGGATTTGCCTGTTTTTTGTTTTTGTCAATTCCTTCAATATCACTGGCCTTACAGTCTGCAGATTAAATACCTTTTTCCAAACACTAAGCTCTATTTTTCTCTACCATTCAAGATACTACCTCAAATCAATCTACTCCAGGAAGCCTTCCCAAACCACACATGGGAAATACAGTATCCTCCATGGAGGGAACAACGGCATGGATAATTTATACAAATGTCTCATTCCATGGGTTAAGTAATGCCATACGGTAAATCTATATCCTTGAGTCTGACTTGCTTTATGCAATCTCTTTCCCACCTCAACCTCCACATTCCTCTAATTCAAACCACATACTTTTCCTTATTGCTCAGGAAAAGTACCCTTTTTCCTAAGCATTCTTCATCTGCCCTTCCTCCTTGATGTTTACCTATGAGTCTAATAAAAAAAAAAACAGAGAAAATATTAATATTCACAAATAGCTGGCAGGTGAGAAGGATTGATTTGGGCCAGGAAATGCTTTACTTCCATTGCTAGAAGAGGTTTTATTGTACTAAGTGATTGAAGGAGATATAATAGTGTTAAAAGAACATGAGCTTTGGGATCCACAGGTAAAGGAGACCTCAAGATTCATTTGTTTTGTATTAGGACTTAAAATGTTCAATTTTTATGGCCTCAATTTCTTCACCTAAAGTGATGACAAGAATACCTACATGGCAGAACTATTTATTCTTTTAATTAATGCTCTTGAATAAATAGCATGTACCATTCATATATTAAACACAAGTTATAAAAATAACATTTTTCTGCTGTCAGGAGATATGTCACAGATTAAAGAGAAACAGAAACAAAATCAAATGTTAGTAAGAGTATATTTAAGTGGTATATTGGGAGTAAGTGTAGAGTACAGTGGGGCAGAAAAAAAAGTTACACATTGTACTTTGGATGATGGAAAGGTCAGGAAAGTCAGCATAAATTAAGAAATTGGCACTTGAGCTATAGTGGAGAAAGGACAGGCTACAAGAGGTATGTATTCCACGTGTTTTTTAATATCTTCATTTCTTCAGCAAATATTTGTGTCTAGCACATGGTGGTAGGTGTAGTGGTAGATAAAAAGAGAGATGGTCCCTTTCTAAGACATGCATGCCTCTCCTGACCTCACAGTGCCTAAGTCAATGTGGAAAAGAGACAGCTATGATAACCAAGCACCCTTAACAGACCCTCACTTAACTGATTTGGCAAATTAACTAATATTTTCAATCGCCTTTGCTAAGCAAACCGATTAATATTCAGGACTCAGTGAAAGCTCACAGGCAGTTGGCTATGCTCCAGTAAGCCTACACACTTCTCTCATTGGTTGAGTTGCATCCTTGCCAAGAATTAGTTGTGTTTGTGCCCAAACTATTTATGACAGTTAACTTATTATTGTAACCACATAATATAATTAAACACTGCTAACATAATTCAGTGAAATAGAGTGTAAAATGAAAGAGTTGTTCCTTTCAAAGTTAAGTTGAATATTTTGGAAAGACTCAGTAAAGAAGAATCAGTAAAAACTTTTCTATCAAAACAAGATATAGGATTGGGGCACCTTAGTAGCTCAAGTCAGTTTAGCATCCAACTTTGGCTTAGGTCATGATCTCACCATTCCCAAGTTCGAGCTCCGCTGTGCTGACAGCTCAGAGCCTAGAACCTGTTTCGAATCTGTGTCTCCCTCTCTCTCTCTGTCCCTCCCCCATCACACTCTCTCTCTCTCTCTCTCTCTCAAAAATAAACAAACATTTAAAACAAACAAACACACACAACTAGGTATAGGATAGACTACCACGAAAATCTCAGAAGAAAGTCTTAATAATCCAGAGAATTCTGCATTCAGGTTGGCTGGCAAACATCTAAATTTTCACTTCACCTGAAGTTATAACTCCACTTTAAATACAATAAAACTTGGGGCTCCTGGGTGGCTCAGTCGGTTAAGCATCCAACTTCAGCTCAGGTCATGATCTCGTGGTTTGTGAGTTCGAGCTCTGTGTCAGGCTCTGTGCTGACAGCTCGGAGACTGGAGCCTGCTTCGGATTCTGTGTCTCCTTCTCTCTCTGCCCCTTCCCCACTTGTGCTATCAAAAATAAATAAATGTAAAAAAAAAATTAATAAAATAAAACTAGAACTTACACATGGTAAAGAAAGACAAAGAACTTTCAGTCAATGGACCCATCTCCAAATTAAAAGCCATAGCCCTACATCAAAAAAAATCCAAAAACAAACAAAAAAACCCAAAACTGGTGAGTAATGGTGCATTTAAATGTATTAGGCTAAAATAAATGTTTAATATATGTAGATAACATTTTTATAGCTCTCCAATTAGAATCTAATTATTGACAGTCATACGGGATGAGAGCTTCTGGTAAAGAAATGTGATGCATGATATGGAAAGTACTGGGAACTTAGAAATCTACAGTGGGGAGACAGACATTATCAATCCTAGAGGATAGGAACTCTAAAGTAGGAATAAACCAGGCAAAGGAAGGGAGTAGGGAGAGGAGAGCATCTCATGCAGGCAAAACAGAGACAAAAACAAATAGGAGGACCCAAAAAAAAGTCCAGTGTAGCTTATGAACCCCATAAGCATGAGAGTGGAGTTGGAAAGTAGTCTGGGCTGGTAGGCAGGACCAGATCCAGGTCTTGGAAAGCCTTATCGGTCTTACTAAATCTTTGTATCTAGAATTAAATCGGGGGATATATTATCAGATTTGCATTGAGGTAAAAGAACCAGTTGAGTGTGGAGAATGGGTTGGTGAGGAACTAAGTTGGAGGAAGGAGATAAGTTAATCTAAGTAAGAGACAATGGCAGCCTGCATTAAGGTAGTAGCTATGAATCTGGAGATATGTGGCAGATTTTAGAGACATTTGTGAGGCATAAGCAATAAAAAATGTAACTGGTTGAAATAGAGGGGTCAAAAAAGAATGGGAGAGGTTAAATATATATTATCATGGATTTCTGGCTTAAGAGATTGGGTAAATGGGTGGTGCCATTTACAGAAGTATGCAGCTTTAATGAGAAAAGTTTTGTTGAGGGGCGTGGGGGGATGATGAAGTCCCTTCTGGAAACACTGTGCTTATTATGTCACTTATAAGACCACAGGTGGTCTTATATACATCTGTATACATCTGTATACAAATAGTATTTGGAACCAGAGCAGAGATAATCTCCCAAAGATGGTTAATAGAATATAAAGAACAGAAGGACAAAGAGAAAACTGCATAGGAAAGAGTCCTGGAGGCAGAATATTAAAGTATGGACAGGAAAATTTTTAAAAAGCCAAAAATGTGATTTAATAAGGGAATAGCCCAAGAATTAGGAGGAGGGGGAGTGTTCAAAGTGCCCATTGTTGCGGAATGGAAAAATACCCAGTACATTTAGCAGTATAGTTTGTGGGTGGCCAGGATGAAAGGCACATTTGAGGGAGCATCTGGAGCCTAAAGCAGACTACAGTGGGATGAGGAGTAAGGCAGGGGGCGGGGGGTGGGGGGCATAGAGTGAAGAAAGAGATGACAATTATTTTGTTGTTTTAAGAGTCCACATGCAAGGTGAAGTACAGAAATTTAAAAAGCCTGAAGAAGCTAAAAAGGGCCACATTTGGAGTCCTCTGTATGCCGAACTAAAGGGAGTTGAATTTCATCCCATAGAAAATGCAGGGCGCATAGTAAAGTCTACATAATAGAAACTAGCACACTTTGGCAATAGTGTGGAGGATGGGATTAGTGTGGTGCAAGAGAATTGGTAAAGGCAGCTGGTTAACACAAAGCTTTAGACCATGAAGTAGCAGCATACAGAAGTGCCACGAGCAGTTTGCTACTAAAAATATAGTACTCAGATTTGCACCAGACTTAAAAAATAAATTGGAACTGATCCAAGTTAACCCCTTTAATGATGTTACTCTTTCTTTCAGTTTAATGTGCTCTCTCTTGGCGAGGGAAAGAAAAGGGTGGAGTTACAGCCTCAACTTCTAGAATTGTACTTAACATTGACTGCCTGAGGGAATGAATCCCACATGTGAACATCACCCATCCTGCTTTTTGATGACAGGAAAAAAGGTTGAGGACTGCCAAGTTAGAGAAAACTTCAACAGGGAGCAGAGATGACTAGATCCTAATTAGACATTATTAGCAGGGATGGTAAAGAGAGAAAGGATTGTTGGAGTGAAGTTACAGAATTGGAAACAACACGCTTTAGAAACTGATTGGATGTGAGAAGTGAGACATTATCCCCAAAGAAGCAATACTCTTTAGTGAGTGCTTTTAGTATAGGAGCAACTCTGAAAAGAACACATGTAACATACATCATCCCATTTCATCTTCTCAACAGCCTTGTAAAGTATGTATTTTTATCCTTGTTTTATAGATAATAAAAGTGAAGTTTAGAGAGTTTAGGCAACTTTTCCAAGGTCATCAAGATCTTAAGTTGCATGGGTGAGGTTCAAACCCAGCTTTACCTAATTCACAGTTGTTGCTATTTGTCATTACTCTAAATACAGCATCTAAAATCCAGAATGAGTCTCACATTAGGTGTTTGGTTGTATGGTGGTAAATATGAGATGACAAGCAGGTTTAGAGGCAAAAAGGTAAGTTTAATTTTAAGCATAGTCTACTTTAAAAAGCCTGGAGAATATCCCTGGTGAAGATGTCTAATGGATAGTTACATTATATAAGTCTAGAATTTACGGGAGATGTCTGAGAAGAGATAAAGATTTGTGAGGCATTAGCATTTAAATTGTTAAAGTCATGGGAATGGATGAGATTTCCCAGGGAGACTGCAACATGAGAAGAGAATCAAGTGGAGAGCTAAGAAACACTAAAATTAAAAAGGAGGTCAGAGAGAAGTATCAGTGAAGGGACAGAGAAGGAATGTTAATACAACTTAGAAGGGAGTAGTAGAGGTGATATCACACAGAAGCAGGAGAGAGTTGCATGAGAAGGGAGTGATCAAATATCAAATGCTATGGAATGCTCAAGGAACAGGACTGAAAAAAGTCCACTAGATTGAGAGGATTGTGAATGAGAAATACAAGTTAAAACAGCATGAGATTTAACTTTAAATTATAACACCCAGTATGGTCTATATTCTGCAAATATACAGCTGTGGTAAAGAAAAGTGTCAATCTTATGAAGGTCAGCTGCCAATGCATTTGAAAAACCAGCATTCTCATTTTAGAGATTTTTCTATGGAAAAATAAGAAATGAGGACATTTGATGCAGCATTGTGTATGAGAGCAGCCATATCACAGTTGTTTACTAGCTCTGTGATCTGGGGAAGCTTCTTAAGCATTCTGTGCCTCAGTTTCTTTATCCATAAAATAGTAAAAGGATTACCATTATCAGTAAGGTTTTTGCAGCCGAATTGGATTTTACAAGAATTAAGTGAGTAAGTGCTATAAAGTATTTATATTGTTTGCTGAATCAATACAGACAAAAGTAACCAAAATATTCAATGGTAATAAGATTTATTTAAAAAGTTATATATCCATGCCTTCTGATAACTACATAATTTTTCATGGTTGCAAGTTAACTATTTAACATTATGGAAATATATCAATGGATTATTAGAAAACAATTACTAACCAAATGACTAAAATGATTTCATTTGTAAATAATGTGTACATATGTATTGATATGAATGACAATTTTTAGAAAATTATCAAAATGTTTATGTGGGGTGGTTAGATTATTAATACATTTTACTTTTTAATTTTTACACACTTATAAATTTGTGTATGTAAACATTATTTTAATAAGAAAAAAACAAAAGCATCCTGGACTGTCCCCCTCAAACTAAATAAATAAAATTAAAAAAAAAAAAAAAAAGCATCCTGGAGGTCAGGAGATAGAATAGCAAGTAGTAATTATTCTTTGGCAAAACTTGTCTGTGAAAGGAAGTGGAGTTAGGGCCAAGTAGCTAGAGCATATTTATAACCAATGGAGAATCAGCATGTGTAAATTGCTTTATAGAGTCCTGCCACCTGGGAGGTTTCCTATAAATAAAGGCTGTTATCATCATCATCATTAAAATTTCTTCAGGTCTCAAGCTTTCAGTACCAGTACAACTCTGAGTAGCCAAAGGCAAAAGATAATAACAGAAAAATTTTAAGTAGGGAGCATTTTAGAAAGAGAATTCTCTTGGTGGAGCCTTCTGGACATTGTTCCCAGTGGTGAAGGGAGTGTCCACAGCTAATTATCTATAGGGATTGCCTTAGGATGAGAGAAGATAAGACTCAAGGTGCTAGACAATCTGTAAAGTAGCCAAGATAACTAAGAATACATTGTTTTAAGATCTTCCCTCTGACCTGTCATCTATACAGACTTGTTTTAGTATCTAACCATTTGGACTACAGATGTTCTGCTTTCTCTCTTGAGTCGTATAGATTATAAAAACTCCAACACATTTATGGATTGTTTCTATCTTGCAATGCTTTATCCTGTACTAATCATCTTATTCAATAAATTGTGCATGAGCAATTAATGGCATTAATGCATGAGCAGCATAAGCCCAGCAAAATTAAAATCATTTCAATTAGCCATTAAAATAATTGTAAAGGCCTATTTAAAAAAAATAGAAACAACTCATTTCATTTTGAATTTCTAGTTTCTTAGTTTATGATGGACCAAGATACTAAAAGTAATAGCAAATAAAATCCCAGGAAACGTACCACCTTGGCTCTTACCCAACAACACCAAGAACAAAACTAAGTGATCTTAGAACTTTGTCAGTTTTAATAATTTTAAAAACCACTTCTGAACCAGTTAGATCTTCAGATTAGAACAGTATGAAAAGAGAAGCCCCTATAATTATAATCTGTTTTACAAAAAGGAATTGAAGTGAAATGAAAAGAGTTTTAAAAAGAAATTCAGAGTATACTGTGCATATGCTTCAGAATAAAGATAAATATACCATTTAAAGAGGAATTAAGTTCAGATGTCATTTTCTTCAAGTTTTGAGTCAGTGGCCTAGCCGGTCAGCCATTGTCTTAAAATTTTAGACTTCGATAATAAACCTGCTCGGGTCACCTAAACCTTCTGTATATTTTAAGCCTTCACACTGGAAAGAAACACAGCCATGCTATCTAAACAGACAAGTCTAACAATTTCAAAGTTCAGGTAGTCGGGTAACACAAAAGAGGCACTTATCACTACATTAGTGGTTCGCCACAACTCCATAGCTAAGCCCCTGGCTTCCCTATCCCCCTCCTTCAGCCCTGGCACCCCATCCTAGTCTATGGACAAACAAGCTCTCCCATCTACTTCTTATCAAGATGGAAACAAGGCCAGACCTGCTCTTCTAGATAAAATGCTTTGGCTTCTAACTGCCTGGCTGCTTATCTTTCATCTTGCAGTGTTAACCATAACCCCTTTCCTGACCTGCTCTACTTCTTGTTTTCAGATGAGCAGTAAGGACTGGGGGGAAAAACATGCTTAAATGGACAAGTTCACGCTCTTACATCCCTCCCCTTTTCCTTTTCAAGTCTCTTCAAACCTCTTCATGTTCAAATTGCCTTTTAAAATCATCAGAAATCACACTGCATGCACATTTATTTCTAAGTCTCTCTTTTTCAACGTTTACTCTGCTGACTCTATTAAATGACATATATATATGTGTGTGTATATATATATATATGTGTGTGTGTGTGTGTGTATATATATATATATATATTTTACAAAAGTAAACTTTCCTGCTGATTTCTAGGGGGAAGGAGTTTTGGTTTTCTGAGGAAGAATAGAGTTCCCTCCCTGCCTTCCTCTCCTTTTTTCCCCCATTTGCCTGCCCAAGTCCTAATAAGCTGAATCATCTTCTTGGCTAAGCTGTTTGATTTGGCTTACCTGAATTCTTGAGTTTTCATCCAAACAAAGCATTGCACTTTCCTGCTCTTTCCTGAACAGGTAAAAGGTTAATGCAATATAGACCTCGAGTAGTCAGGCAATGTTTGAGCAAGCTCGGTATGTGATGTTAACTGTGGCACTACCCCTTCTTGAACCCTTATTCCTCGTACATGAAGAAGAGAAACATAAGCTAGACACCTTCTGTTCATGAGAGTTCTAGGAAACTTAATATTCTCTCATACCTTGAAGCAACTATGAAGTTGCACTGCAGGAGATTCTACAGGCCCTAGTGTTGTAAACACCATGTTCTGGTTATGACACCTTTACCCCACACACAGTCACGTACCTGAACCTGCACGTCCTTGAAAATATGGAGGCTTTCCAAAAAGAACTTGCACTCCTTGGAAGAAAATCATTCTACAAACACAGTGTGCTGGGCTTTTTTTTTTTTTAATTTTTACTTTTTAGGCTTTAAATTTTTTTTTAATGTTTATTTATTTTTGAGGGGCAGAGGGGAGGGGCAGAGAGACAAGGAGACACAGAATCTGAAGCAGGATCCAGGCCAGATCTGAGCTGTCAGCACAGAGCCCAATGCGGGGCTTGAACTCATGAGCTGTGAGATCATGACCTGAGCTGAAGTCGGATGCTCTACCAACTGAGCAACCCAGGCTCCCCTAAGTTTTACTTTTTAGCCTTTAAAAATAAACCTACATAATCCATCAGAAAATTGTATCATTAGGTGCCCTGCTCTGATTCAGGTTGTCCATTTTATTTTCTTAGCTTTTATAAGATTAAATCTGAGTTATACTGTGTATTTTCATTTTTCATTTTATTCCTGCCAATTAGGAATCTATTTAATCCTTTGAAGTGGGTTGTTTAACTATGTTGGTATTATTACTATTGGGGAAATTGTATCACTGAACTCAATTTTTAAATACATATTGTAATGCTTATTACTATGTATAAGGTGTTTTGTTAGGTACTAATTGGAAACAGATAAATACCTGCCTCTAGAGAATTTTATGCCAGAATAATCAACATTGATATTTTCCCGAACTATGGTACTTTCATAATATTAATAATTCTATTCAAGATACCACAGTCTTGAAAACCAGCAGAAGATACATTTCCTAGTTCATGTTTCTCTGTATCCACAAACAAGGCTCTAAGATTTCTTTTATTTTCAAAATAATTGATCTTCAAATAATATTTTCCTTTACAGGAGAATCAAACTTATTAGAAAATGTTCTATGTGTTATCTCTTCTACAAAATATCATAAGGAAGGAAACTTCTAAAGTTTGTTTTGGTTATGATAAATGTTACTTTCCCATGACTTTCAATTAGGGCTGGGAAATCTAAAGAGTAATTGGGCATTTACTGAAGTTGAACTTAACTACATTTATTGAAGTCTTCATTGAAGAAAGGGGAACTTTATTAACCTGTCATTTCTGCAAATTCTCCTTTAGTTACCTATAGTCACAGGAATTTGTCCTCTTCACTACAGAACACTAGTCCAACTGGTCTACTTGTCTTAGAGACTTCAGAGAATTTTCATTAGATATTATTTTTTATTGTGTTTTTTATTATAGGATGTATATTCTTGTATGGCTATAGGACAAAGGACAAGTTTGTTTGTTTAAAGTTTATTTATTTGAAGTTTATTTCAGAGAAAGAGAGAGAACGAGCAGGGGAGGAGCAGAGAGAGACGGAGAGAGACAGCATCCCAAGCAGGCTCTGCATTGTCAGCACAGATCTTGACACAGGGCTCAAACCCACGAACCCATGAGATCATGACCTGAGCTAAAATCAAGAGTCAGACACTTAACCAGCTGAGCCACCCAGATGCTCTAACAAGGGACAAGTTTAAATAAAATAAAATTATTCATGTCAGATGACTGGGTGTCTTTGAGTTCACTGAAAACTCTAAAAGTACAGCTTAAATCGAGTAGTAGGGCTGGGAAACAAAGCCTGTGATAGTCCTGGATATCACAGCCTTTCTACAAAGTCTTTAAATAAATGTTACTTAAAATCCCCTATTACTGAGAAAACACTTTCTGAGAAAACTAATCAGTTTCATGAGTATAATAAGAGTTCAAAAAGTAGCTATCTGGAGCAAGTTAGAAGAGAGTTAGAGGGAAACAAAGCTAGAAAGGAAAACTTCTGGACTGGGTGTGATTGGGAGTACATTTGCTTTAGAAATATAAATCCAATGGGGCACCTGGATAGCTCAATCAGTTAAGCATCTGACTTCAGCTCAGGTCATGATCTTGTGGTTCACTTCATGAGTTCAAGCCCTGCATCTGGCTCTGTGCTGTCAGCACAGAGCCTACTTCAGATCCTCTAGCTCCCTCTTTCTCTGTCCCTCCCCTGCTCTCTCTCTCTCAAAATAAATAAACATGTAAAAGAAAGAGAAACATAAATATGAGAAAATAGTTTGGGCAGCAAGAGTCTGGAAATGGGATAGTCAGTTGGGCTTTCAGTCAGCCAAGTGTGGGCATGAGAAAATGAGCATATGAACTAACAGTGAGAATAGAGAAAACATACATAAGAGGCATTTTGAATGAAAAAAAAATGGCTAGGGTATAGTGTTTCATTGGAGAAGGGAAAGTAAGACAGAGCTAAGTCAAAGATGAAGATCTGAGCAACAGAGAGAAGAATGGTGGGAGGGACATATTGAAGCTGGGAAGGGAAGGGAAGTAGGGAATGTCAGAGAAGTGCAGAAAGTTCAGAGCTTGAAGAAATGGGATTTCCAAATATACTTGTCTATTTATTGGCAGAACTGCAGGCCTGGAACTCAAAGGAGAAGCTGGGGCTAGTGGTTCTGCTTTTTTATGAAGAGGCTTTAGCAAAAAAGGGTCTATGAATATCATGAGAATGTTTCCAGAATTCACTAAGTCCGGTCATGCTTGGAGAGAAAAGCTCATGTCAATAGCGTTACCTACAGGAATAGGCACAGTAGGGAATTTAAAAAGGAAGGGGAAGAACAACAAAGTTGGAGGGCTAACACTACCTGATTTCAAGACTTATTAGAAAGCTACAGTAATGAAGACATAAAGATGTTGGTATAATAATAGACAAATAACCCAGTGGAATGAATTAAAGAAACTCAAACACATACGGACAAGTGACTTTTGACACAGCTTCGAGGGCAATTCAGTGGTGGAAGGATAGTCTTTTTGACAAATGGTGCTAGAACTACTGGACCCCCAAATGCCATAAAATGAAAATTGGTTAATATTTCATATTATATATAATAATTACTTAAAAATGGATCACAAGCCTTAATGTAAGGCTTAAAACCAAAACTTTTAAAATAAAATGTAAAATTTTTGTGACCTTAGGCAAGGCAGATTTCTTAGATATGACAACAAAAATTTAAAAAAAAATTGATCAATTGGATTTTGTCAAAATTTAAAACTATTTGAAACTGTTAAAAAGAAAGCCACAGACTGGGTGAAACATATTTGAAAACCTGAAAATATCTACTAAAGAATCTGTATCCAGAATATGTAAAGAATCTCAAACTCAACATAAAACAATCAAAATTAAAAAAAAAAATGGCGGAAGGATGGAAAAGACACTTCGCCAAAGAAAATATACCGATTGCAAACACATGACAAAAATGTTCACTATCATTAGGTATTTGATAAATACAAATTAAAGCCACAATGAGATACTATTACACATCTATTAGAATAACTAAAATTAAAATATAGAGCATACCAAGTGTTAGGGAGGATTTGGAAGAGGTAACACTCTCATATACTACAGGTGGGAATGTAAGGTGTACAGGTCTCTGGAGATCAGTTAACCAGTTTTTTAAAACGCTAAATATACTATCATGTGATTTTTGCATCCCACTCTAAGAGATTTATCCCATAGAAATGAAAGCATATATTGAGAAGAAAAGCTGTACATAAATGTTCATAGAAGCTTTATGTGTAATAACCAAAAATCAGAAATAATTCAAATGTCTACCAAAGACTAGATAGAATTGAAATGAGTAGATAAATTCAAGTGTATTTATACAACAAATTTAAACTTGACAATAAGGAATGAACTACTGATACACGCAACAGCAATTCAAAGTCATTATGAAGACTGAAAAAAGCCAGCCCAAAAAAGAATGGTGTATCATTCTGTTTATAAAAATTCTAGAAAATGAAAACTAATCTGATGTGGCAGAAACCAGATTAGTGGTTGCTTGGGGATGAAGTTGGGCAGGGCGTGGGGGCGGTTAGAGAGGGAGGAGAGAATGATTCCAAAGGGTCATGAAGAAGTGGTTGGGCTGATGGTTTCCTATCTTGATTGTAGTGATTGTTTCATGGGTGTTTAAGAATATCAAAACATCAAGCTGTACACTTTAAATATGTTCTGTTTATTGTATGTCAATTACCTCTCAATAAAGCTAAGGAAGATGAATAAGCTCATTAAGTCATCATTACATAGAAGCCTTAAAACAGAAGAAAAAAAATAAAAATACAAAAGAAAAAAAGAAAACGAAGCTACTGAAAGTTGTCGGGAGAGCCTAAGCATGAAGCCAGTGTTTCAAGGAGGGAGCAGTTAATATGGCACTGAGATAGCCAGAAGAAAGCCTGTCCAATGTGTCTGGCAAACAGAAAACCACTGAGCCTCTGTGAAAGGGTAGTGGGGCAGCCAGAATGTCAGAAGCCACAGGGAGACTGTGTGAAACAAAGGTGAGGCAGCACATAGAATCCACTTGTTTCAAAAGCTTGGCAATGAGAATGAGAAAAATAATATGGTAGCTAGAGGGGACAGCAGAACAAACTAAAAGTTTTTCTAGTGAAGTTTGAAGGCAAAAAAAAAAAAAAAAAGAAATGAAGAAGAAACTGAAGACTCTAGAGATGAAGGTAAAACATGTAGAAACAAGTTTCTTGAGGAATTTGGAAGTGATGGGATCTAAGGCTCAGGTGCCAGAATGAGCCTTGGAAAAGGAGACATCTGTAATTGTTCATTCCTGACAGTCTCCCCAAACCATGGGCTACAGAGCACCTAAGTGGATTATTTCAAACTCTGAGAAAAAGAATTCTTTTGTCAGATTTCTTAGAAAACCTGGATGACTAGACATTCTGACATTTCTTAAAACTCTTGATAAAAGAAGACATCATATTAATCATCACCTCTGACCCCCAAATTGTGACCTTTCCAGGCTGTAATCTGCTGACCACAGCCCATAGGTCGTTGTCCCAAATGACATAATAGTACTTCTGCTTCATTCATCTCAGTGTCTTGCTTCAGAAAGATTACTCTGAGTCAGATGTTTAAGAAGGAACAAAGGTCAGAAGAAGAGTCAGGAGTAAGCTGTGGGTTTGTGTGTACAAGATAATGGGGAAATCTCCATGGAGAAAAAAACCCAACTGTAACTGGAATGCTGAAACACATTGCCAAGGTTTACAGAAAAGTAGAAAGGATATGAGGTTTAGAACTAGACAGACTTGGTCTCAATCCCAGGCTCTTCCTCCTATATATGCAACGATACGTGGGATAAATGTTTCTGCTTCCATTTAGTGTCTGTTACTTCATGTATATAGTGGGTATATGGTTTAGTTCACATGCTTGTTCAAATAATAACCTGATGGATTTAAACATATAGTAGAAAATAGGCAAACAATATAGAGCAGCTATGTTCCCTACATTATTATATAGTAAGTGTTCTCAACTCATAAAAAATACCCTCAGCTGCCTCATTTGCATCATTTGTTTACCATGGTCAGTTAATGCCTGTTGGCATTTAAGTGATTAATTTAGCAGTCTTCACTGTACAGCAGGCAGACTGTCTAAAGGTCAAATAACACAACAGCATGCAAGGATGAAGTCAAAATGCAAACAACTGGTCTTTCTCCACATCCACCATGTTGCTTCTCTTGGTACATACTGGGACTTAATGCAACCATTCTCTCCCTCTTACCACAAGTGAAGGCCTGCAATGAGGAGATAGTAACTTTGAGAGGTCTCATGAGACCCTAGAAAATAAATCCCCATGGAGGAGAGAATCCCTGAAGATCTTGATATTTTGTGAGTCCATGAAATATGGCCCATGTTTCAGCAGATGCTCAAACTGTTGAATTTCTGAGTATAGATCCTTATCCAGAAGTGAAGCAAAGTAACTATTCACTGCGATGAAAGGAACATCTCTTTAAAGCAAATTAATTCTTTAAATGAGTAACACATAGTATCTTGAGCCTATTCTAATTACAGGGTCAGTCTCACTGCTGAATATGGCTTTTTGATAGAATTAAACTGTGTCTTTTTAGAACAACTTGTAATGTATTTCAGGCATTCTCTGTCTGGCAATGTAAAATATCTAGAATTTGTGGACTATACGTATTCTCTGTTTATCGAGGCAAAATAATTTTTTTTTGCGGGGTCGGGGGGGCGCCTGGGCAGCTCAGTCATTTGGGCGTCCGACTTCAGCTCAGGTCATGATCTCACAGTCCGTGAGTTCGAGCCCCGCGTGGAGCTCTGTGCTGACTGCTCAGAGCCTGGAGCCTGCTTCAGATTCTGTGTCTCCCTCTCTCTCTGCCCCTCCCCAACTCATGCTCTGTCTCAAAAATAAATAAAAGAATAAAAAAGAAATTTTTGTTTGATAAGTGCTTAGAATGAATGCATACACTCAGTAATCAATCTTTACTGGAAATGCAAATATGTGGTACTAACACATCATGGTAACCTTAACCGTTGGTGTTTGAGGGCAAGTCAGCTTGTCTCCAGTTTTAAGGTACAATCAAAAATTAGTTCAAGCACAAAAATGGAATATGGTCTTAGTGATCAGGATACATTTGCTAAAATTAGCACACCCCTTGCCCATCTGATCCTGCTGATGCCAGTTCACTGCATACTGAGTCCTATGACTTAAGAGCTATAAAGGGTCTGGCAGGAGCTTTTCCCTGCTTTATATCATGGCTGGAATTAGTTGATAACCCAATCCTGGGCTTTGGTTTGGCTCTAAGTACTATTAAATTAAGTCATATTACTGCTAGAAGATATGCCGCATTTTTTTTTTCAGTTTTTCTCAGTCTCTGGAAATCACATGATCAGGCAGAATATCATTGAGGCAAATATTTTATTTGAGCTAAAAGAAAGAACATCTACATGAGTCAAAACCTACAAAAACTGTCCAAACTTGAACTGAGCTAATTGTTTAAAGTTAACATTGCAAAGTAAGTAAAGCAACTTTGACACATGTTTAATGATACACATTATTGTGCTACATGGTAATTAGGCATAAATGGTAAGCAATTAATATATATGGCTGAAATTACTAGACGTTTTGCATAGCCAAGTTCAAATCGATCTTTTTCTTCTTTGTTAATTTCCTATTTTCTATAAACGTGATTGACAGCTTCTCTGACACCTTGCCTTAGGAACCTTAGAATATAATAGTGCCGTTTTCAAAATGCAATGTAAATCAATCATCCATCAAGAGTTTGCACTGCTCAACCAACATACACAGAGTGGCATAGATGCCAATGATAACATTTTAAAGAGGTGCTGAATAGCATCGCCTCTGCGTTTATGCTCCATCCTCTGCGGCTCTGTGGCCTGGGTGGCTGAAGTGTGTGTATGCCAGTAAATTAGGCCCTTCACTCTGACTTTTGCGCAAGCATAAGAGGGAGTGCTGGAGAGTGGGGGGCTTTGGATCTCTCAAGGCCCCAGTCCCATGGATTTCAAAGATTTCAGCTCTGTCCAGCTGCTTCTTCACAAGCAACTTTTCTGCCTCCAAATTCCGATAACTCCTCATTCTCCACTGCCTCTGCAAGCCTGAGGCTTGTGCAGGCCCTGCTCTCACACTGGTGTACCACACTGCCCATCGTTTCCTTCCACCCAGTTCATAAAAGGGACAACATGCTGTTCTCAAACTTTCCTAATTTGAATGTGCTGTTTCCTGTTTGGACTCTGACTGATTCAAAAGGTAGGATTTTACCTGTAAGCATTCATTTTGTCGTGCCTAACACAAAACAAGATTCTCATAACAGCCCAGTATTTGACTTAACTTCTGTTGTATTTCATCAGTCTTAGCATGTGGAATATAGTAGGTACTGAATATCTACTTGTTGATGGATTAAATGAATCTATGTAATGTAGACTATTTCCTAAATTACAGTTTCTAACCTCAGTATTATTCCACTAAGACAATTAATGATCAAACGGAATACTGTATACAGAGTCATGTAATGAAAAATTATTTTGCCATGGTTGCTGAAAGAGCAAAGAACAAGCAACAAGCTCTAGTTAGCAGTCATCTTTATGAATTTAGAAACAATGCATACATTGTGCTAAAACCTTGTTTTCTAAGTTGAGGTTCTTATACTTTTTAAATCGACAGAGTTTTCCCTTTTCCCTTACAGCCTAAGATTGATATAATTGTTTGGATCACTGAGGTAACTTTTTCCTTGGACAAGACATATGCTTAGTGAATTCTGTTAAACAACTGATTATTGGGTGCCCAGCATAAGATCATTTGAGGAGTTGTGTGGAGAACAGATTGGACAGGGGAGATTGGAGGCAAGAAGATTAGTTAGGAATCTATTGCGGTAGTCTAAGACAAGCTAAATATTTACTGAGCTTTGTTATGGCTTTGCTTTGGCCATTTCAGTCCTGCTTAGTTTTGGGGTGGGGCTTATGGAGCAAAGCTGGTATTTGAGTTGTTCTGGCAAATTCCTCTGAGTTACAGTGTTTACTTTTCTTTTTTTGTATTACCTTTCCTTTTCTTTCCTTGGTCAACCAATTGAAAAAGACAAAGCTACCTTCCAGAAACTTCAAGTTCCTTACAACCTAGTTGGGAAACAAAACATTAGCACAGGAAAAGTAAGAACACAATTATTAAAGCAGCAGAAGAGCTCTCAGAGTGTGGCTTGGAATTAATATCCAAATGAATGGAACAACAACAAATGCCAGAACTTCATGAAACTAAGAGGTGACTGTGGGCTGGGTACCTTGGTTAATTTTCATGAAGATTTTGGCCTTGACTGATAGGCAGAGAGCTAGAAAGAGAAAGGAAGATATTCACAAAAAGAGAAATTCTAAAAAAAAGGCAGAGTTGCAAGAAAAGTCTTACTTTTCTTATCTTTTTATCCCTCTCCTCTTCAAAGTGCACATCTGTCTGAGTTATGAGTAGCATGGGGAAGTACTCTCTCTGAATGGGGGAGGCTTTCCACTTCCTTTTCTCCCATTCCTCAAGGCTTAGCCAGGCCTGAAATGCTTGTTCAACATGTTGAGTTACTACAGGTTTTCAAGTCTGGCCTAAGTTCATGCTAAAGACCCCTTAAACTTCTAACAAGAACTAAAACATATTTTAATTCTAAACTTCATAGGGATGCTATTTCTTTCTGGAATGTTGTATAAATGGGAGATATCTCAATATTCTTTAAATTAGTCTAAAAGTCACGAGGAAAAATGAAAATGCCTCACACTGAAGGAGAGTTGAAGAAGTTATCCTTTATTGAGTGCATATCAGTTACCAGTATGGGTTTGAAAGGTTTAAACATATGAGTAGATTCATTTATTCCTTGTGATAACTTTGTGAGGTAGTACTACAAAATCATCCCAATTCTGTAGACAGAAAACTATGGCAAAGAGAGCTAAAGTAATGTGCTTCATGCCCCACAACTGGAAAATGCTGGAGCTAGTAATCAAACTGAAGTCATCTGACTCCCCAGCTTTTGCCACGAAATGCCTTGAAAAGTTATGTAACTGAGCTGGTTCTTTGTCTATAAAATCTGAGAGGCTGAATTAGATAATCTTGACATTTGCCTTCATGTTAAAAATTAAGTATTGGATTCACATCCTCAATTCCTACTCTTCTCACATGACTCAAGTTTGAAACTCTCTGTCCTCACTTCCAAAGGAATTAATTCTCCCTCCATAGAAATTGTGACATTAATTGTTCTGAATGACTTAAAGATCAGATTCCAGGTCAATGATGAGCAACTCCTAACTCAGTTTTATAATCTTCCTGACTTCTCCATGTAATAGAGGACCTATTTTCAGGATGCAGTTAGAAAATTGTCCTGTATTATGAAAAATCTCAACATGTTAAGTAATTAAGAAGTGGCTCCAGTTTTTTCTACTGACATTAAGTGGGTAATCTAAGTGGAGTGAGTATACTTCTCACAAAAGACCAAATGAAGCTATACTGAATGTTGAATTTTTTTAAATGGCTTATAAATTTTTCCTGAATTGGTCTAAATGAAAAAGAAAATCATTCTCCCTTGAGAAACTCATGACCTATGCTTGTAGGACACATGCATATTCCACATGTTCCCAGCTGCTTTTGTATCTGAAGGACACTGGGCACCATGACAAGAAAAGAAGAGAGGGAAGCCACGATTTAGCAGCAGCAGAAGACCCTGCTTATTCACCAGGAGTTCTCGGTCTCAATTTTGACTAGAAGAATATCAAACCACCTCTAAGTCCCATTATTATCTACAACCTCCTGGAAAAGAGTGTGCTGTAGCTGCCATTGGAGCAGCCTCTTGACTATCCCCAGTGCAAAAAAAAAAAAAAAAAAAAAAAAAAGAGCATGGTGATGAGCACAAAATTCCTACCACTTCCTCCATCACAAATTTAATGAAGTTTACTTTCAGAGCCTGTCTCTTAAGAAAAACATAGTATTAATAACCGAAATGTCACAGGGACAAAGCTTTACATTCCCGGGTCAGAAGGATGTGTTTAATTGCAAACCCCCTGAAGAAAGTAGCACAGGGATAGTAGCACAGCTCACAGAAAAGTATAAAGGAGAGAGGGAGGGACAGAAAGTTTTTTAGTTGAGATCCCAGAAGAAGAGGATAGAATTGAGGATGAGATCTAAAGACAAATTTTGTGTACTTAGTTGTTTTTGTTTACTGAACTAAAAAGATTCAATGCACTTAGTATTTTCAGTCTTAAATAACAAAAGGAACCACTGATTAAATCTGCAAAAAGCCTAGGGATTATTCTTCACTGGATTGTCCAAGTTCCCCACAATAAATATGAAGCATCTAAATTTAGAAAAAGGTCCCAATATGCTGTCTCTTATGATACACAATAAATCATAGGAAAATAGTCTATCGGAAAGAAAACTTGAGATGGGGGTGAGTATTTGGGGGATAGGAGGTCTAATTCCGGGATTCAGCCTCTCATTTCATCCTAGCAACAATGTTGACAACAACCTGGCAACACAAGCAAGCAACCTACAAAAATTCTAAACTAATTCCATCACCTTTATACTTCTAGGTGTATGGCTTAGCCTTTAGTATTTAAAGGCAGTTCTTTTACATTGTATTAGTTGTATTAGTTTTACATTGTATTAGTTCTGAAACAAATATTTTTGCCCTCCTCCCCCACCTCCAGGTTAGTTAAATATCAGTCTGGGCATAAGCTCTTTAACACCGGATGATGCCTGTGGTCCTGCAGGGAGAAATGCTGCTTGCAGTTGTATTTTGGAAAATGGCAGGGTATTTCTGCCAGTGTGAAAAACTGAGTCATTCAAATAGTTTGTCTGGGAGGCTTCTAGGTGGTGCACGAGCATTTGGCAACAAGTTTTGACTTTGCTAAAAGGCCAAGAAGCAAGGTACGAATACATTGGTGAAATGTAAATTCGTGCTAAATGTTCACACAAGGATAGTAGTCACTTTTTTAATTTCTTTTTTTTTTTTTTTTGAGAGAGAGACGGAGCCTGTGAGCATGAGTGGGGGGAGGGGCAGAGAGGGAGACACACGATCTGAAGCAGGCTCCAGGCTCTGAACTGTCAGCACAGAGCCTGATGCGGGGCTCAAACCCACATACTGTAAGATCATGACCTGAGCTGAAGTCGGACACTTAACTGCACCCAGGCACCCCAATCACATCTTTAATAAAGAAAGGGGAAAGGAGCAAAGAAACACTTAAGTTGATTTTATTAAATGTAGGCACTGGAGGAGAGAATTCAAGTTCCAAAACAATTTGTTAAAGAGGCTGGATTTAGTTCTCATTTATTTGTGTTCTAAGTATTTTAAATTGCAGCCAGAAGAACGGCGACTTTTAAGGAGTTAAATCCAAAATAAAAATATATCTGCACCCATCATGCACATTTGGTCTTTTAGCTAATGTTACATGATGACTATCTTCCTGTTCACGTATTAGCATACACTACGATTCCACTGTGGTCTTTTCTCCAGAAGCTTACTTTCTAGGGACAAATATAAATAGATGTCATATTTGCTTATTTGGCATTTTGTGTTCTCTTTTCAAAGACAGGACATGTATTTCTAGTTTTCTAAATTGCTAATAGTTTCATCTTGGCTGAAATTCTGCATTTTAATCCCAAATCAGACCCAAACGGATAATTGAAGAAGAATTTCCAGTTCAGTGGTAGCAACTTGTTTGGAGTAAATAAATCACTGGAAAGTCCATTATGTTTCCTCAGCTAAGATTGGAAAGAGTCAGAATCTAACATACCACTTGTCTCAGTAGGAACACAAAGAAATTCAGTTAAGCGTCCCATGGATTCAGACAAATACATGTCGAAGGAGTCTAAGGGCAATTCCAGATTGTTCTACAGAGAAGATAGGTCTACCCTAATCTTGAAGTTAGTTTTAGTCAATCTACATGATGTGGGACTGACATGAATCAACCTTTTCTAAATCTTGAATGATGAGGAAAATGAACAAGTTGGGTGGAGCCCAAACAGAAAATGAACAGAAAATACAAAGCATGTACAAGCATGTTTTAGACTGGTATCAGTTAATAAATATGAGCTTTAAGGGATGAGGGGATATATTTGCAGACAATCTGTGAACGAAGTGGAACAAGAGGTATGTTATAAGCGTACAATAAGCTGCACAGAATTAGCATTTTTGTGTTAACAGAAAAAAAAAAGCAGAATTGCTTGATTTCCTGCGACTTTTCAGTTCTCTCTCATCTCTAGAGTAATGATCTATCCACCCCAGAATTCTGTATACTAAGGGTGTAGTGTGGGCTTTCTGCTCTGCAGAGTCCCGTACTGGGCTTTCTTCTTGACATGATATTTTGACTATGTGAATTCTGACTAATTGCTAGTACCTCCAGGCCACTGGTTTCCCCCAGCAGCATCATAAAAGCTTACCTGCAAAAATGTTCATGTATGAAAATTTGTGTGAAAGACCCACTGAAAGATAGTTCTAAAGTGTAAGAATTCTCTATGTTAAGAAATGCATTTAGAGGTTTCAGTTTTCACATGGACTTAAAGTGTCTTCGTGCACGGGCCCACCCCACCTCTTCCAGCCTTTGTTCCCTCCTCTTCTTCCTGGGGGTTAAATTTATGATAATTACATGTAGCGTTGCATTCAGAATTTGAATAGATTTCTGCAGGCTCTCCACTGGTTCCTACAGGATCAGCTCACTCTCACATTAACACTATGATGTTTTCACTGATCTGTTTGGTGATTCCAGATTTATTACCCTAATTATGAGCTAATGAGCACTGAATTTTACAAGGAAATTAGCATTTACTTGCTTAAGTAGGACAAATTATCAGCTTATCCAAGATAAAACATCTCTTGTATTTTGAGACCCTTTAACTCACCAAAAGAGATGCTTATCCTCTAGCCAAGTTAAATCAGTTTCAGAGAAAGGCACTGACTGCTATCTTGAAAACAATTAACTCTACTGCAATTTTAAGGTTTGCTTGGCAGGGCCCAAAAGTCTTTGGAATCCTTTTCAATTAGTGTTCTTTTTTAGTCACTTCTTTTTCTTTTTTTCTTTTTTCTTTTTTTTTTTTTTTTTAACGCTTGTTTATTTTTGAGAGACAGAGAGACAGAGCACAAGCAGGGGAGGGGCCAGGAGAGAAAGGGAGACAGAATCTGAAGCAGGCTCCAGGCTCTGAGCTGTCAGCACAGAGCCTGATGCGGGGCTCAAACTCACAAACCAGGAGATCATGAGCTGAGCTGAAGTCCACTGAGCCACCCAGGCGCCCTCTCTTTTAGTCACCTCTACACCTGCACCCACTATTTCCAAAACAGAAGAAAGCAAAGGAAGCTATTGACAAGTCTCCTTCCAACCAAAACAGGAGTCTGGGAATGATTTAACATAAAGAGAAGATAGCACAAATGCAGACCTTTCACATTAGATAAGATGCTTTCTTCTCTTAACAGAGTACAAATTACCACATTTCAATTAGTTCTTTTGGAGCCAGAAAAGGTACAGGTGCACATTTTACTTTCATTTCTCTGTCCTGTGTATTTTCTCCAACAGAAAAGCAACTTTGGGAATTCTTTTGGAGTTAGAGGATTATCACGTTAATAAGGAACTTAAAGGCCTTATTTTAACATTTACTTCTTTTTTTTCAAGGGTAACCTTTCTAATATTAATCATCATGTTGAGGATTCTGTGAGAAATGATACAAAATATAATAGAAGAGGACCATCATGGTGTTCCTTAGAGATTAACTAGAAAAGGTGAGTAAGCAAATTAGTCAGCTAAATTAACTAGTTGTTTTAGAAGACATGAGATCTTTAGTGCCATCGCGTTGTGCCTCATTACATCCATTAGTTTCTTGACATTGTCATTATTCTACCCACTTCTTTCTGTGCAGTTTCACCATGTCAGCTTTGATTTCCCCTGTACTTTTTTTTTTTTTTTCCCCAGCTCAAAGCTATTATATCACCTTCCAGGAGCATTGATTTTTAGTCAGGTGTCACAAATTTCCCACTCATCATTTCCTCACAAGCGTAAAACTGACTGTTGCTGTTCCTGCTGCACCCTTTCATTATTTCAGAATTATCACTTATTCTTATTGGCCAGTTCTGGCATCTTCCTTTCCTCTGAAACTCAGTGTTTAATTTTTAAATGTTTTAATTGACAAACACTGAAATAATTTCCCATCAGAGTGCTCTGGCAAAATAAACCATTTAAGAAGGCAAGGACGAGGTAAATGATACAAGCATGTGTTTTTAAAACAGTCAGACATTTGTAGAACATCTATTATTTTGTCTGGTATTGTAATAAATGATATTGGAGGACTGATGAAAATATAAGTATCACACTACCCCTTACACTTCAAGTACTTAAAATCTTGCTGTGGATAATAATTTTGAAAGGCAGTTTAGAACTCAACTGTAAGGTTCACTGTCTTTATGCTTAGCTTAGTTTTAACTCACCTGGGTTACTTTAAAAATTGAGGAAAATTCAGTAACTCAGTTACTGGTTAAGGAGGGTTTGTTTGTTTAACATCTTAAGTAGCAATAATTTTTCGATCTTAAACAATGAATTGACGCTTTAGTAACAGCAATAACAAGTTTTGCCATTGAAATTTTAGTATAACTCTCACTATGGGGGGCTTATATACCTATACGCAAAATATAGCATATCTCTTAAAAATTGGTAAGATACACTATGCCTCACCAGTTTTTTTAAGGTTTATTTATTTATTTTTAGTCATCTCACTCAACATGGGGCTCAAACTCATGGCCCCAACATCAAGAGTCACATGCTGTTCCCACTGAGCCAGCCAGGGGACTCAGCCTCACCAATTTTTGAGGTTAAAACATATTTTTTTTTTTAATGAACAAGCCATTTTTTTTTCCTCTACAGAAATAAAGACTGAGAGGAGCTATAGCAAAAATTCCTAGGAAAGAACTCTTTTACAATAGCATCCATCTTAACTGGCAAAATGATCATTGCTTTATAAAAGATAGTATAAAATCACAGGACACAGCCATTTAGAAGTTGTGGCATACACAGGCAATATTTCTAAGGACAGAGGAGATATTACAAATATAGCCACCTTATTTTGTCAAATGCTATACACCTCCAGATTGGAAGTGATAAAAATGGTGATTTTAGGGAAAAAGAGCAGGGTGGGAGTCAGGAGCAATTCGTATCATAATCCATTGCAATTCAAATTATTTTAAAGCTTCTTTTTGATATAATATGGTAAAGAATACTTTTGAAAGCAGATAATATGTACAAAACTACCATAAGAGAAAATGTTATTTCTCCAAAACATCAGTGAGGGGTTAGATTACAAATGCTGACCAAACCAACCCAAAGGATTATGAAACTGCACTATCTTCACTTGCCAAGCCACCTATCTCTCTTTTTAAGATAATTTCTTCTTTTCAGGGTCATCTCCAACTTTTGGTTGAAGTCCACCCTGTTTCTACTTCTGAAAGGCAGCAAGTTTTCCTGGAAAGAACATCAAGGTGATAGGGTTGTAGTCTGAATACAAATTCTATATTACTCTCCTTGGGCGGGTAGTAAGCTCATTTTCTACAGTAAAATGTGAATAATGCTAAAGGCCAAATTACCCATATTCTAGGAATGTTGTTAAAATAAAACAGGGTAATGGATTTGAAAGTACACTGAGGGAAAACATTTCATCTAAATGCCAAGTGATATTCTATTCTCTCCATAATTTGTGAACTTCTGCTTCTCTGCATTTCTAAATCATGAATTATATGCTTACATATGGTATATTTAAGCTCAATTAAACTTGAAAGCACTATGAGAAATATCACTGAAAAGATAATAAGATGCATTATAGTAAGGAAAAACTTAAAGGACTTTCCATCCAACTGCTAAGCATTAATAATGCTTGATCAGGTTTTTCAGAAATTTTCTACAGAGCCATTTTCCTGTTTCAGATGCCATTTGTAGTTTTGAGTATTCTCAGTTTAGGGTTTTATTTTTGACAGAATTATATTGGTTGCATAAATATGCGTTGAGATTCCCAACACAATATATCATTTGATGTTACTAAAAATAACTACAGAGTTTCCTTACATTTTTTTCCCACTGATTCTAACACAGAATGTAGAATACTTTGGTAAACACCTATTCCTCTGCAGCCTTCCTTTCAGGGAATTTCCTGCTTACACACTCATTACCGTAGTATTTATTCTGTTATAAAAAAAAATGGGCAATATATAAAAACTGCTCTACAAAGAGTAAAACACCATCACATACTTAATTTTTTCTCTTTTCCTTTTTTTGTAACTTTACTTAGCAATCTAAGAAATTCTAATTCAGTTTATTACTGAAGACAAAATAAAATGTAATATTAGGTAGATATTGATTTTTTTTTTCAGGTGCAATACCTGATAATGTTGGGCTCACGTTTAATTTGAAAAACAGGAAACATTTCTTACTCACTTAACACAACTTGAAATTGCTGTCTTATCTAATCCTAGGTGCTCCATAAACAGACCCCACAAAAAGGGCTAAAAAAGAATGGAATTAACGCACTAGCATTTCTCATCTGCGGTAACTATCTTCAATCTTAATGCAAAAACATCTTAGAGAAAATGCATTTTCGCGTTTTCAACTTGAGGCACCTTTGGGAATGTGCATAGTGACCTACACACCTATGCACTTAATATTTGTGGACTGAAAATTCCTTTATAACTAGTGAGTCTTCCAATCAAGATGTCTTAAGATAAAGACCTAGCTTTTCCAGTAATTACAGAAATATGGGTCTTGCTTAAGATTATCTTGCATCTATACTAATATTGCTCAAGATTCCTAATCGTCCACAAAATTTGCTCATCACCCCATGGAAATAGGATAGATTAAAATTGCAGTAATGTTTCAGAACTGTAGCAAACGATTCAAAATCCTAGCTTTTCTGTCCAAATCTTTCTTCTAAAAATCTAACCATGTATGTCTGGAACTTTCTAGTTTTAACAGTATAAGATTCTTCCTTTGCTAGATCTTTTCTTTTTTGTTGTTTCATAAAATCACTATCTAGATATCCACCTATATAGCTTAGTGTTAAACTTGTCCAAAAAAAACCCCCAAATTCCTAATTTTTTCTTAAAACTGCCATTCCCATGCAGCTGCCATTTCACACTGGGTTTTGTCCTGAATCATTCCTTCCTTCAATAAGTGGATGAATATCATATATAATATGCAGTATTTCTTTAAAAAAAAAGAAGATATAAACTGGAATATCTACACAGAACTAAATATACAGGAAGACATATGTAAAGCCCCTTGCATGGTTCCCAACACTGAAGATGCTGTATAATTGTTAATCATTCTTCTGCACTCTCCCTGCTCATCCCTATTAACATTTTTAATAATAATAGACATTCCAAGAAATTGAAGTTCTTCTGGCATCAGAAAAAAAATAGGACATATTCCATATCATTATTTTGCATGTCATATTTTACTTATTTAAAATCAGAATAAAATCCATTTCCAAATATGTAGGGGAGAAAAGGAAAAAGAGGGGAAGAACACTTCATTTAGTTAACTGTAACTAAAGCCTTTGTTAAGGTCAAAAGCCAGCCTTTGACTCCTAGCAGCTGTCTTTCCTAGTCCTAGAATATTCAGAGATGTCAGGCTCCAGCAAATTCCATTCCCTAATAATGTCAGAGTTATTGTATTTACCCTATTTTGTTATTTTATGCTGATTGTGGTTTTAGTTACTGTTTATTGGTTCACCATTAATATTCAAGATCCTCTTCTCTGGAGGTATGTTCATCTCAATGCTACTTACTGGTTTCCATTGCCGGAATCATATAATTCTTCTCTGAAAATCCCTCAAGTGCCTGAATTGGGTTTTTGAGGTCATCTATCAATATTCCCATTGTCATACCTAGCTACTGTTCCATTTCTCCCTGTTTTTCCTACTTGCTTCTCCATGACTTGGCTATAAACCTTTAACCATGTTCTCATCTACATGCATTTCTAAACTTTCTTCAATACTCAGATAAAAATCTACTTTATTCATAGAGCCTTTCTCATTTTAGTAAAGGCAAATGGATCCCTCGGGCCGTTTTCAAAGATAACATTGTACATTTGGTTCCAACTTAACCAATGCACTCTTTTCCCTAGCTTAAAAGGAGTTGAGATATGTTACATACAAACGTGTGAATATGACCATGTTTTGAGTTTTATCAGACTATCTCAGACTTCCCTATAACACATACCGTAGGCTTCTCCCCATAGCTCAAATGCATGAATATGAGCAACATTTCAACCTATTTGATGTGAGTCATAAATATAACCTATGTTGACCTATGACCAGGTGCATAGGTCCACAGTTGAGATGGCCAACACTAACCTTCTATTTGTCGCAGCTCTCTCGTCACCACCTCCACTAATTTGGTCTCCTATCTTTCTAACAGATGGGTACAGATTACCAAATGCATAGGAATAGGATACTCGGCATTATTGTATGTACTCTATTTTGTTATCCTGTGTTGTTTTAGGTGCATTTCTCTTCTGGGTTCTGATTATATTTGGCAAGTAGGGCAGTGAAAATACAATCTTTGGGAGAATTGTGTTTTATGTTTTTTGTTTTTTTGTTTTTTTGTATCCTTTTAGACTCTTAGTTGTTATTTCTGTACTAGGCAGTAGCGTTATATCTTGTAGTGTTTGGTTTGCTTTTTTCATAGCCTTCTTAATCTTCAGTAATAAAATCAGATCTGCTTGATCACCAGTTTATTAGTTTAGCCAAAGGCATCTTGGCACCAGAGCCCAACTTAGGATAAAATCACACGTCTAAAGTCTTATTAGAAGATATCACTTGATTCAGAGAGGCATGCTAGTCACGAGCTACTAATAGAGATGACATCTTGTTACCAGTTTGTCTTTGCACTCAAGGCAGTTTCTCTATATCCTTGCACACCACAAGATGAGTGCTTTGAATTCCCAGTTAATTTGTTGAGGTGAGAACTTGAAATACAGTGACTTCACGTGTTTAAATAAACCAACCAAGATGACTGTAGAATTGTGAAACAGAATGCCAAAATGGAGTCACTTAAAATGGCATGAAGTCCCTGGATAAGATCAAAGAAAGTTCCCTTTTCAGTTGACACCACTTCTGGGATGGGAAATGGCACCTTGCTGTGGTCAGTATTTATTGTCTGTGCAAGCTTAAGACAATTCTTATCTCTGGTTCCACAGTGTGAAAGGCTTTGAAACAGACTTGGGTTACTCAAGAGAGTGCTGGAACAGAGCAGATGGCAGAGAATAGCGGCATCCCTGGCAGTTGGATAGCTCCATTGGTATTTCAAGATTATGTAGAGATGGCATTACTCTATAGTAGGAAAGGTGGTTGCAGTTCATGCTTCAGAATTGGAAAATTATTTCTAATATTCTCTAATTATAAACTCAGAGAAAGATTTATTATTCTTTGATGTAAAACTGGGATCCAAGGAGTTAGCAGAAGTCAAAAGTCTCCTCACCAAATACAGTTCAGAGCTTCATGTTCACAAACTCTTTCATTCATTCATCCAATTGCAGTTGCTAAAAATGTAATTCTCTTACTTTGGAGATTTTATATACAATGTCCTAACTAAAAAACCCATCCATCCTCCTCCTTGTCTCCACCATAGGTCCATTCTGTGCTTTGCAAAATTTCCATATAACTCACTCCGTAATTTTCTTTCCTATTCTCGTGTCTTAATTCCTTAAAAATAGACACTGAGCAAACAAATACACACTGAAGGCAAGTAAGTGCCTTTCACCCGTGAAGATAAAGAGCTATATGCAAGAAATAGGAGACACAGAGCTTGAATATTCACAGAGAGGAGGTAATGCCCTCCTTAAAAAAAAAAAAAGACATTCACTGTGACGTTCATCAAAAATCCACAGAACAGTATCAACAACAAATATGGGTGATGGCTATGTCATGGGCCTAGATTTCATAAAAACCCAGTGTCTCTTAGATTTCAGAGCTAGAAGGGACCTTGGATATCAAGTAGACCCATTTCTTCACTTTCCAAATCAGAGAACTGAGGCTCAGAAATGCCCCAGGATTGCCCCTAGGCTACCCAGCTAGTGAGTTCTGCTTCTTCATCCTGCTCTTTAGTTTTCTTTCTAAACAATCATGATGTCTTCCACAGAAGAGGGAAAGAATGCAAAGAAATAGTTGTGCTGCAAAGGTATACATAGAAGCTGGTTATTTAGGAATGAAAAAGGACAAAAATGGTAAGATAAAAATTTAGAGGATGTAGATCGGTTTGATAATTTGACCTACATTCTAGTTACCCCAATCATATCACCTCTTAAAAGATCATTGTAGACTGTTTAAATTATATATATATATATATATATATATATATATATATATATATATAGTTTTTTAATAGACCCATTGTTCTGATTGACCACAATCACATACAATCAGTTAAAAACCCCTAGGAATGCATTAGAAATTAGAAACTACTTAGACAGTTTTCCAGTATACACTTTTTTTTTCACATAGGATTGTTCCCAAATGATCATTTTTCAGTGCTTATAATCTACTTTAATTTTAGGCCATTTGAAATTTGGGGCTTCATTCTTTTCTTTGTAAACACAATTCCAATGTAATCTGTTTTGGGAATCAAGATAGGATACTTAGGAAACGGATGTGCCTCACAGAAACCTTTTTCATGGGATCTGATAAGGTGGCCACCAATCACAATCTTATGATGTGAAATCACCTGGAATCTCTCAACATCACTTAACAAGTGACATATAACCAGGGTAAGGAACACTGCTGCATTCCTTATTAACCAATCAGGGCCATTTGGTAATTTGGATATCATCTGGAAGGGATTGGCATCCAGGATGCCTGAAATGGAAAGTACACTCAGGCTTGCTTGTCTGAACAAATCCCCAGTAGAAGAAAATGTGTAGTGCAGCTAGTTGGATGCCACGTAAGAAATTATTATCAGCTGAGCTGAGCAGAGTGAGTGACACTTGGTTGAGGCGTGGTATGGGCACAGTACCCCGGGCAATCTGGCTTTCATCTCCTCTAGTATTTATCTGATAAATTCAGCCATCGTTCCTCACTACTCCCTCTCATATCTGAAGCAGTCATCTTGGTGTTAGATAATTTATTATAAATTTCACATAGTATTACTTAAAGAGCTTTCCAAGGGAAACAGATCCTCCTGGAAAACCTGGCTAGATCAAAGAGGAATGGGGGATTGAAGTACCAACTCTGTCTTGGCCTGATCAACCCCCAGAAGTTCTGGCTTCCTTGTGTTCCTGAGACCTTTCTGCTTTCAGATGTGCCCTAGTCAAGCTGCAACCTCTTTAGAAAGGGGAGAGAGAACACACCGGGAGGCAGAGCTCCATTTTCTTTACTAAGATGAGCAAGCTATGAGGGCTCAAAGGAAGAAAGTCATTCAGTCACCTTGTTTGTTCCCTGCTTCTACTTACAGGAAGGTCAGGGTTTCCTCATCCCAAGGAATGGTGGTAAGGAGAGTGCCCATTCCCAAATAACTCTGGTTTTTAACTTGCTTTGTTTCTCCCATGTCTGACTACTTACTCAGGTCCAAGTAGGGAATCGTGTATAAGGAATTCTGCAGTGCAACAGAGTTCAGAGGGGGAAAGATGCATGCACGCACACACACGTACATACGTACATACACACACAGGAGGAGGCTGTTTTGTTCCCCCAGTGTCAGTCAGCCTTTTGATTTCCTTTGTGCTTTACTCAGGACCATAAGTAGGGCATGTGACTAGGACAAGGAGGTTACACTTTGAAGGTGGGAAGGGAATGAGTTACATTTGTTCCATTTCCTATGCTCTTTACATTCATGAGATGATTATCATGCAAACGGATTTGTGCTGTGCCATTTCCTGTTCTTGTTACAATCTTTATCATGACAAAAAGGTACCAGGTTTTAACGCCTGGTGTTATATTTAACTGTTTTCAATAACTGCTGTGTAGTGTGACTTTTCTTCCCATATCATGTTGTTTTCACAGAAAGTAAAGGTAGTGCCGTTAGGGTATTTGAATGATGTATACCAGGTTGTCTTGAGGCTCTAAAATATCAGGGTAGGAACACACATCATCTTCTTTCTATATCCCCAAACTAACCAATGGGAGAACTTTACCAAGAGGCTCTGACTTACTTGCTACAGTACCCTCCACATAGACTTCAGAAGCCCACTTTTCTTATCCCTAGCTCTTTGTAGCCCAAATGACACTCCTAGTGACAGTCAGATTGTATAACTTACGGGGTAAGGCAGTGCAGTTTCCAATTATCATCAAAGAATTTCCCCAGCATTACCATGCTGAGACTTCAGGCTGTTGATAGGGATTAGATCAAAAATAGAACATGGTATAATAAGAACCTTTGCTTCCTGGCATGGACTAGAATCAGAATAGCTAATGGTACATAACACTTTCAAGCTCTTCTCTCTCTCTCTCTCTCTCTCTCTCTCTCTCTCTCTCTTTTTAAAGCAGGTTTAGTTCTTGTGAAAGCTGCTGAATTGACAGCCCAGGATACTATGGATAGAAAAATGATAAACTTTCCTTTTCTGCTTTTCCCAGTACACCTTCGGCCTGCCCTGGAGGGAATGTCTCAAGAAGGAAGAAGTTAGTTCTTTCTCCAGATACTTTTAATCTTTGAATTCAGGAGTAGGAGTATTATCTAAGCTGCTTATTATGGAAAATGTATCAAGAAGTGGCTATGTTTTCTCTAAGATCAAAACTAAAATTGACAGAACATTTCATAGAGCCAACTGCAAAACCACCCAGCTAGGGACAGTTTTGAAATCATGTGTGTCTTCTCATAAGTGAACTCCTGAGTGCTCTATGTGAGTTTTGCAACGCATTGTTTGTGGTTGAAGTTTTAAGAATTCAACCTTTAGAAAAAGATAGGGTAAAACATTTGCTTTATAACCAGTACATATGAAGAATGTAGTCATTGCTAGTAACCACCCAGCTATATTTCTTGATGGCAGAGCTCAGAGCAATGGAGCTAAGTAGGAAGACCCAAAGACTTCAGCCATAGGTTGAGGTATGGTGGAGTATCCAAAGTCTTCCAAAACTTGATAAAGACCTTCCACCCCTTCTTTATGCAGGGCTTATATTTATAAAATTTGTGGTGAGGGTCCATTGATGCATATCAAAGGGGTCTTGAAATTCCCAAGATTCTATGTAAGTTTTTATGAGCATATAAAGTTTTTTTCTCCCAAGAGTGTATCTTTCTAGTTGTTATCTAATTTTCAAGGAGATCTGTGACATCTCACATTTATTTTTTTTAATAAAAAAATTTTTTTAATGTTTATTTTTGAGAGAGAACAAGGGAGACAAGTGGGGGAGGGGCAGAGAGAGAGGGGGGAGACACAGAATCTGAAGCAGGCTCCAGGCTCTGAGGTGTCAGCACACACCCCAACGTGGGGCTTGAACTCATGGACTGCAAGAGTATGACCTGAGCCAAAGTTGGAGCTTAACAGTCTGAGCCACCCAGGCACCCACCCCTGTGACATCTCATTTAAAGAGCCACTACTTTGGATGGTCAATTTCTCACTTTTTTCCAGTTCTGGAGACAATTGTCACCAGTCCCACTCAGAAAGCACTTAGAAAATGCAATAGATCACTAACAAATTAACATCTTCTTAAAAGTAAACTAGTAGGGTACATCTACAATCATGTACATGTTCACCTACAACCACCACTCATTTTAAGCAAAGAAAGGATTTCCTTAATGCATACCATCATTTTAAAAAAGGGAAATGAAAAATATCATCCAACTTGTAAAGAATGAAAGTCTATTATCAAATATAATGATTCCCTCTGAGAAATAATCTGTGAGTGCCAATACAAACATAACCACATTGCCTGCTCTAATTAAGAGAGAGAGAAGCTAAAGAGAACAGCTCCTCCTTTTTCCACCTAATATTGTTCTGAGGAGTTCATAAGGTCAGGAACTTGACACTGGTTTCGAGTGGAAGCCAGTCAAGCAGGATTTCTTTGCCCTCTGGTCAAATGGTTGGCCTACTTCAGGAATTTTGAATAATTATTGCTGTTCTCTTCAGCCAGGAGAAGTTTACCTTTCACAAAAAGACCTTATGGCATTAACTTAATCCTGTTGCCTGAATACACAAAATCAGTTTTGCTCTGCAGAGTTATTGTCCCTAATTTACTAGTCTGAGACTTATCTTATCTTGCTTCACACTCATGGTGTTGCTTAGAGCTTGACAGAATGCCTAGCTCCCTGCACTTCCTGGAAGGAAATCCCCTCACAAATACAAAGTAGTAAAAGGAGAATATTGCTGTTCCAAGTGTGTGCAATGTCAATTTTCTCTAAGGGGCACAGAGGCAGAAATTTTGTGTCTGCAACCATGATACCCAAGAATTTTTCCTCCTTGTTTCCCCATTAAAACTACTAATAATAATTCCAATACATGGTAGCAGCTAAACAATCTGTAGCAACACAGAGAGTCAGGAGTCAGTCATCTGTACTGGGATCATTATTGTGTTGTTAGGAAACAAGCAGTTGAATCAACTTAAACTCCTCCATCGTCAGGTTCTTAAACAAAAGTAGCATCTGAATTGGTTTGATGAGGACTTGGTATTGGCAACCATTGATCAAGATTGCCAACATCTCTATTTTCATCAGAAAAGCAAGGTTCTCTTCATTTTTAACTCCCTCTTAATATTCCTTGGTGATTTCTATTGTTTTGGAATCATCCTCTACCGTACATAACAAGTACTATTAATCATATGGGATTAGCCATCTAAATTCCCAGGGAACAGAGAGTAGCTGTGAATATTTTTGTATACCTGCCATATTATTGCCTTAATGCTGCCTCAGATTACTAGAGTAATTTTCACCAACAATTCCCAAGCAACTGGTACATCAAACATTATTCTACTTCTGAGAGATTCTAGCTCTGAGAGAGAATAGATTATTGTTTCACAAGCACTGTATGGACTTAAAAATGTATAGATACTTTGATCTACTATACAAAAATCTTGTCTGCTTTGTGGTAATCTGTGAAGGTCTTTAAATTTTGCAGTGTGTATGTGTGTGTTTCATAACATCAATCTAGGGCACTTGGTTTTTCAGCCCAGTGAAAAAATACACAGTACGAATCCCTAACTTTTTTTTTTTTTTTTGCAGCCCATGCAATTGACCTTATATCCAATAAGCTAGGCAACAATATTAGTGCTTTGCACAGAATTAAAGCCTCAACTTGTTTTGACTTGTATTTGTTGCTTGCTTTATCATTTCAGTATGAAAAAGTATTTCTAGATTTTTTTAATGTTTATTTTTCTTTTTTTTTTTTTAGAGGGATGGGGGAGGGGCAGAGAGAGAGAGAGAGAGAGAATCCCAAGCAGGCCCTGTACTGCCAGCACAGAGGCCAATGCAGGGCTCCATCTCACCAACTGTGAGATCATGACTTGAGCCGAAATCAAGAGTCAGACACTTAACTGACTGAGCCACCCAGATGCCCCAAGGGTTTCTAGATTTTTAAGAACAGTTTAATTGAGTAACCTCTTAAACAATTTGCCTTGGTGTCTTGTCACTGAAGCTTTTCAGTATATCATCATTTCATGGGCACAGTAAGAAAAATCTTTTGATGATAGTTACTTATTTACCACTTGTTTTTGCGCTTAGATAAAATTAAATCCTCATAAGGAACAGCAAGTTAGTGTTTGATTATGTGATGAGGCCAAACATTTGAGATGTGAGAATTAAGGTTGTGAGCATGCTCTACTTCAGAACTTTGTTTCTCATAGCCTGTGTCTTAGGCCACGTGGATTCAGGTGGTCCCAAACTGAGGAACCCTGATTTATAAACCTTCACTTTGCTTGTTCAAGAGTACCCAGATTTTTAAAAATACTTTAAACCTGTAGTTTAAAGTAAGTAAGAACACTTAACATGAGATCTACCCTCTTAAATTTTTAAATACAATATGGTTTTGTTGACTATAGATTCTATACTGTACAGATCTTTAAATGTTTTATACAATGTACACTTTATACCCATTAAAAAGTAACTCCTTATTTTCCCTCTGTCTTGCCTTAGCAGCCACCATTCTACTCCCTGTTTCTATAAATTTGACTATTTAGGATTTCTCATATGAATGGAACCATAAAGTATTTGTCTTTCTATGACTGGATTATTTCACTTAGCATAAGGTCCTTCCCTCAAAATTTACCTGTACTGTCCCATATAGCAGGATTTAAGGCTGAGTAATATTCCAACGTATATACTGCATTTTATCCACTCATCTGTTGATGGTCATTTAGACTGATTCCACATCTTAACTATAATGAATAATGCTGCAGTGAATATAGAAATACAAGTATCTCTTTAAGATTTTTATTTTATTTTTAATAACTAAGTTTTAATTTTTTGAGAAAATTCCATACTGTTTCCCATAGTGACTGCACAAGTTTTACATTCCTACCAATAGTATATAAGGGTTCTGATTTCTCCATATCTTTGCCAACATTTTTATTTTTGATAATAGCCATTCTAACAGGTATAAAGTGATAGTTCATCATGGCTTTCCTTTGCATATCTCAGATTCATGTTCTCAAACATATTAAATATATTTTTACATAGTTGGACATTATGCCTTTTTGGAGGACAATGTTCAGGTCCTTTGTTTTTTTTTTTGTTGTTGTTGTTGTTTTTTTGTTTTGTTTTTTTCTTTTGCTATTGACTTGTAGGAGTTGAGTGACCAGATTTGATATTCATTGAGATGGTTCCTAGGATAATGATTTTTATATGCTTAAAAATACTTTTATCAGTACCATTTAATGAATACTGGGATAAACTTTTCTTTTGTCCAGAATGTTGGTGTTAGAGGCATCAATATGCAAAGTTAAGTCCCATTCTACTTTTTATAAATTTTAAGTAGTTATCTGTTATACTTGGATTTCCACCAGTACAAAAATATCATAAAGCCCATACACAAAACAACCTAATGTGATGGCCATGGAGGTTTGCCACTAAGGTTTGTCTTTAAGAAAGGTCTTACTGATCATCTATAAGAAGCTCAATTAGCTGACCACCTACAGCTGTAGCACTTTTTGGGACTCACCGCATATAGGCCAAGGCAAGCCTCTTCTCAGATAATGCTACCCAATGACTGAGCACCACAGGTCTCCTAAATCCTTGCCATTCTGCTTCATGACTCTATGGGTAATCTTTCTGACTGAGGCTAGGCTAACTGACTCCAACTAGGCTAACTGAGGCTCCTCAGAGCTGCACCTACAGTCTCTTCCCACTTAATCCCTCTTTCCTTTCCCCTCTCCTTTCACATGAGTGAGACCCATGTCATTATCTAGATAGAGGCTTTCCTCACTTACCTGCTCCCTCCTCATTATCCTTCAGAGGGCTTATCCCCATAAATCTCTAGTGTTTTTATCTCCACCTTGTAGTCTGCTTTCTAGACCACCTAGCCAGCACACCTCCCTTGAGTTCCAAATCCCTTTCTATCTGCAGCCCCAATTTTTGTTCTGCTTTGCAACAGAACTTTGCATAAGAGACATCTAACACTGTGGTTTCCACTTCCTACTTTCTGGGAAAGCCCCATCTATCCATCTTCCATTACCAATGTTCCACTGAAAAAGCTATCTCCACTGAAACAACTTATCTCTGTGTTACAAATCCAACTTTCCTGTCGTCTTGAATCCCAGTGACATTTGACATATACATAATTTTAAAGAAGATAGGAAAGCGAGTTTTCATGTGCAAGTCAAAGAGCCAATATCAGGTCCTAGTTAAGAATATGGCCTTTGGAACTAGATAGCTTTGAGTCCTAGATCTAGGCCTTATGAGCTGTATGAATTTGGGTAAAATGATAACCCCTCTGTGCCTTGGTTTTTCTGCCTCTAAATAGGTAATAACAGCATCTACCTCTTGAAATTGAGGATTAAATTAGATTAAGGAAATTTAAGAAGTATTTGGCACAGGAATTGCTAGCAATCATTTTTATTTATCAAAGACATTTCTTTGGTTTTTCTCCTACTTCTTAGTGCTCCCTCCCCATTCTTTGCTAGTTCTCTCTTTCAAGAAAGACCTCTAAATATTGCAGTGCTCCAGAGGTTGATCAGACATCCACTCTTAGCTATACTTTCTCCTAGCCCAGGAAATTCACATTCCACCTAGATGCCAATAGCTCCTAAATGGGTTTTTATCCTTGACCCATATTCAACAATGTAATTACATTTCTACTTGTATATTATAAACAAACATAACAGAAAGAGAACTCCTGGTAACTTCCCATCTTGTTAAAACATGTTCTTACCTTCCCACCTCCGCCAATTTCTCATTTGCTCAAGTTGAAAATCTAGGTAGGAGTCTTTGCTTTCTCCCTTTATCTCTACTATTATTACTATGGTGAAACTATCATCACCTGTAGCCTGGATTATGGAAATAGTCACCAACGTGGGCTCCTAGCTTTCACTTTTGTTCTCTGCAGATTAAGCACAAAATTACCAAATTTATGATTTTAATATGTAGTAAAATATGTCACTTCTCTCCTTCTTGAAAACCTTTTTTGGCTTCTGGTTGAATTTTAACAAAATCTAGATTATATAACCCTATTTTATCTGGTCCCTGCATACTCACCCATCTTTCCCACCCAAATTACTCATTATGCTCCCAACTCCTCTGGTCTACTCATTGGCCTTTGAACATGCTAAACTCTTCTTATCTACTGTCCAAGATCTTAGGTTTGCTCTACCCCTCAATGCGGTCCTCTTCTTTGGCTTTTTTACCTGACTTGTTACTTCAGTTCAAATTTTGGCTCAGATGACACCACCTTCTGGGAAGCCTCCCCTGACCAGCTATCTAAAGGATTATAGGGCCACCTGGGTGGCTCAATCAGTTAAGTGTCCAACTCCTGATTTTGTCTCAGGTCATGATCTCATGGTTCAGGAGTTTGAGCCCTGAGTAGGGCTCTGTGCTGACAGGTTGGAGCCTGCTTGAGATTCTCTCTCTCTGCCCCTCCATCTCTCTAAACAAACAAACACACAAACAAACATTACAAACAAAGGAATGTATACTACCCTTTTTTATTATTCTTTAGTCTTGGTTCCTAACACTCTTGAAAATCTGAAGTTGTCTTGGTTGTTTGTGTGCTTACTATCTGTCATTCCACACTAGAGTTTAATTTGCTTTCGGGGAAGAGACCTTATCTGTCTTATTTCTATATGTCCACCACCTAGAGCAGTGCCTGGTACACAGCAATTGCTTAATAATATTGCCCTAATTAATAAATGACTGAATCATGGCAGACAGTGAACATTTATTTTGGCAAAAGAGTGACAGAACAGTGATTAACAATTTAAAGGGACCATTGTGGGTAACAGAACGTACATAATCATAGTTCTTACTGTCTGACTTAGAAATTGTAGAAGTCAGGCAAATGAACAAAGAGATAATATTAATGTTAAAACTAGAAACTAATATTAAAAAAATTAAAATGCTAACATGTTTGTTATGGACTTTATGTTGAAGATTACATAGATACTGGGGGGAGATAAAGTCAACATTTCTTAGTCCTCTACCATATGCCTAGAACTTAGCTAGGCTCTTCACATAAGAGAAAAAAAATATATTTGTCAGAACATACTCACTCTCTACTTTCATGTTAGAGTGATAAAAATAAACTATAGTATTTAAGTGTAAAGTAGAATTTTTACACTAATATTTCTTTTTATAAGATAATACTTGCTGAATTTCCTATGTAATATGAAAATTAGCACTTTAAAAGAAGAATTTAGAAACGGATAAAGCCATTTTCCTTTGGGAGATGATGTATTTTACATTTTAATACATTATAAATCAGAAATAAAAACTATGGGTTATTTCACTGTAAGCAGAATACTTTCTTGAATATTTTCAGTGATTACAGAAGGTAAAGGGAGGTATGTAAAAGTTAAAAATGATAACTACCATCTGAACTTTTACTCTATAGAGACAATTTGCTAAGTACTATACCAATACGACTTCACTGAAGTAGTTGACTATCCATTTTACACATTAAAAAACAAAAAAAAAACAAAACAAAACAAAAAACAAAACAGAAACAACTATGGCTTAGAAAAGTTGAATTACTGGTCTAAATACAATTTGTTAGTAATTATGTCAACAAGATTTGAGTCCAGATTACTGGCTTTAAAGCTCTTAGCCATGGGTATGAACTAAATGTTCATAACCACCTCCCCTTCATTCATGTACTGAAGCCCTAACCCCAAATGTGATGGTATTTGGAGGTAAGACCTTTGGGAAGTAATTAGGATTAGATTTGGTCATGAATGTGGGACCCTCATGATGAGATTAGTGCTTTTACAAGATGACAGATCTCTTCTCCTCTCTTTCAACTGGCATGCAGTGAGGAAAAGCCCTATGAACACACAGTCACAAGGTGGCTATCTGCAAGCCAGGAAGCAGGGTCTCACCAGGAACCAAATCTATGGGGACCTAGATCTTGGACTACCTAGGCTTTAGAATAGTGAGAAATAAATTCTCTTCTTTAAGCCACCCAATCTATGGTATGTTACAGTAGCCTGAGCAGACTAAGACCACCACATTGCTAGGTAATCATTATATTGGTTCTAAAGCATGAATAATCATATTAATGAGAGGAAAAAAAAAAAAAAAGGAGTTCTTTACTGCTCCAGTGCTAACAGTAAAACTCACAAGGGATTTTTCTCTTGGTTCAAATAATATTTTATTAGAAATTAAGTTGTAAAAGTATGATGAGGTTCGTCACCAGAGAGACCAAGTTCTCTCTCTGCAGAGTTGCGGTTGAAGCTCTGTGGGAATCCTTCAGTGTATTTGATGCAAACCCTCTGGGGTGTGTTGCTTTCATGAGCACTAAAAAAAATCCATGTGAGTATTGAAGGGAAGACTTGAAAGGCCCTCTGAGCTGACCCAGAGTCAGAATGTTCCTTGCCTATGCTCCCTTATAGGGGATTCTGGCTTGATCAATCTCAGATTTTCACTCATAGCCAGCAGCAACTGTACATGCTGCATAGGCAGTACCTTAAGCTCCCAGAGGGATGAAATGCCTCATCACTCAGCAACCACTTTGGCAGACTAAAGGGTGACATTGATTGGCTCTGAACAAGTGAGTAAGAGAAACAGTGTCCAAATCTCCAAAGGAAGCTGGGGGAAAGAAGAAAAAAAAAAAGCAAACCCCTTTTTAACACAATCTTAAAATCTTCCAGACTCATAAAATAAACGCAAATCCATCTGCAGTGGGAAATCCAGCCACTCAAATGAGGGTCCCAACAAAGTCATCCTTAGAAAGTGACACATTATTTTATTCATTTATTCAATGTTTACTGAGCCCCTGTTATGTGCCAAATACTGTTCTAGGCTCTGGGGATACAGCCTGTACAAAAAGTCCTAGGTCTTAAGGAGAAAGACAAATAGATAATTTATCAGGTGTTGATAAGTGCAAGGGAGAAAAGGAAAGTGAAGTAAGCAAGAGTGTACAGGGAGGCAGGAAATGAATGCTGTTTCCACACTGGGGTCAGGGAAGGCAAGTCTATTTGATAAGAGACCTGAAGGAAATAAAGGGGCCAGCCATCCTGATATTCGTCAGAAGAGAGACTAGCAAGAGTAGGATGATACTTGAGCCACTTACTTGAAGAAGTCAAAGTGGCTGAAGCAGAGTGAAAAGGGGAAGGAAGAGAAGCAAGCTGGAGTGTCGGGCCAGATCAGGTGCCAATGATAAGCTGTGCTAGGACTGAAGCATAACTTGGAGTAGACGGGAAATGATTGGGGGTCTTTGGCAAAGGAGAAACATGATAATAAGTCACAATTTAAAGGGACCGCTCTGGATAAAGAGTATAGGAAATAAGAAGGAAGGTGAGAAGTCAGTAGGAAGTTAATCCAGTTGTTCAAGAAAGCATTTACGATAGTTTGAACCAGAGTAAGTGCAGTGGAGGTCATGAGAAATGGCCATATTTGAACATATTTGGAAGGTAGAACTGACAGGTTTTACCAACAGCTTGCATATAGATGTGATAGACCAAGAGAGTGATTAAAAAGATAATCTAGGACCATTTATGGAGACTGGGAAAATCAGAGGAGGAACAATTTTGGCTAAGGTTAAGAAATATTGTGAGTGCTTTTGTAGACCTCTTAATTTTTAGATACCTTTAGATATCCTAGTGGAGTAAACAGTTGGATATAGACATCCGGAGTTTAGAGGAAAGGCTCACACTTAACATATAATTTTGAGAGTTGTCCAAATAAGGGACATAGGTAAACACATGGACCTGGAGAAAAAGAAGACACAGGAAAGTAAGCAAGTAAAATACAATGGTAACAGCTAATAATTGAGAGGTTAGTGAGTGCCAGGCATTATTCTAAGTGCTTTACTTACATTAAACTCTCTTAACCCTCAGAATGCTATGAAGTAGATACCATTATTCACCACTTGAGGAAACTGAGTCACAGAGAAGTTGAAGTACTATATCCCAGATCACACACCTAGACAGGGTGAAGAGGCAAGGTTCAAACACAGGCAGATAAGTTCCAGAATCTTCCACAGAGAAGGCTTAGGTACAAATTACTATTTTCAGACCTTTTTTCTGCTTCAGTGCCTGCACCCCCCAATGATGGTCAGAACAAAGAATAAAAATAAAGGTCAGAGTTTTGCACCATTTAAATTCTAGGCTTATACAATCATTAAACACTAGCAAATGGAAGACTTATAAACAAGTTCTTAGAAACATAGCACCAATAAACCAAACAAAAAACATCAAACAAACCTTCCCTTAAAAGAAAGGTAAACTACCACAGGAAATAAAAATAATTTATTCTATTTACCCAATTTCATCTATAGGTAATAAGGTACCTTTTGATTTTAGAGCTCTAAAAGGAGAAAAAAGTATAGGTCTTACAACTGAGGAAATACTCTAACTTTTTACAGCAGCCTGGCTTTTTGTGTTGACTGGGTTCTAAGCACAGTTTAGCCAGAAAAATATTGTTCTTAATATACTCTCAACTATATTAAACCACAATGCTTCCTCTTTAATAAAAATGACTTTCTTCTCTAGGAACCGTATTCATGGAGAACACTAGTAAAACCTTTATTTTTTACTCTTCAGTTATCTTTTTGCATATATCACCTCAGAATGAGCTTCATAATGATGGCTGATGATAGGTATAAGAGCACAAATTTTCACATTGCTTTTATTGATGACAGGATCTTTACCTCCTTCTCTTGATATCTCTAATATAGTAGGAGCTTGGTAAATCTTTGCTAAACAAGTAAGTTTTAAGTTTAATGCTTGTTGCTCCTGTCAAAATATTGCCATGTACATCTGCAGAAGGGATCTACAAAACTCTGTCCCTTTGGATTTTGCTGATCTACTCAAGTGCCAAGGTTTATGAAAACAGACTATTTTGCTTGGTTAATCTGCATATTTATCACATTCATCCAACTCAAGTACCCCTGCCCAGGACCAAACTGAGCATTTCACCCTAGAGAGGTTGCTGCTGTTATCCACTGGCAGCAAAGAGGAGCTAGCCAGTAAGGCAGACCTTGAAGACATTGTGCTAAGCAAAACAAGCCCAACACAAATGGACAAACACTGTATGATTTCAGTTATAGGAAACAGAACGTGGAATAGGGGTGACCAGGGGCTGAAAGGTGGGGGGAATGAAGAGTTATTTTTGCAATCAGTACAGAATTTCAGTCTGGGAGGATGAAAAAATCCTAGATGGCTAGTGGTGATGGTTGTACAGCAATGTGTATACACTTAATGCCAATGAATTGTACATTTAAAGATGTACATCTTCCCTAAAGATGGTTAAAAGGGTAAGTTTTAGGTTATGTATATTTCACCACAAAATACTTATACACAAACAGTTGGGCAGCTATAATGGTACATTCTTCCATTCTTAAGTGGTTTTCTGAAGTCATGGCAGGAAGAGTGGATTTGTCTGTATCTACTTATAGATGCATGTGTGTGTACACATTTACCACCAGACCATGCCCCTTGTCTCCAAATAAGTTATACTTTCATCTGCTCCAAACTTATCAATCCAAAAATTTAATTTTCAGTTTATTTCAAATATGTAATTTTCCAATTGACTTTAGGATCTTTTCTTAACTGCGTACTAACTTACTGACTCCTGAAATGGATGCCTGAATTTGCCTCAGGTTGGGACTGGGATAGAATCCTTTGGACTCAGGCTATTTTCCCCTGGGCAATTTATAATGAGATCTTATAACTTGCTGGGAGAATCTGAGAGGCTGAGAAATACTCTGGAACAAAGTTCTCCAGAGCGGAGGGGTCAAATACTTTGGAAACTACAGCTTAACATCTTTTTTCCCCTAGTACTAGGATATTATGGGAGGGCACACATTTTTGCTGGCCAGAAGATCTGGGCCTCATCACTGGCCTTGCCCCCAGTACCCATGTGATCTTGTACAACTTATTTCTCTGATATTAGGCTCCTTATCTATAAAATTAGAAACACCAGTACCTGTTTTGCTCAGTTTTTGTGAATCTATCATGTTGGGCATAGAGCGGATGCTTAAGAAATTCTATTTCTTTCCCTTCCCTAATTAGAGTATCTTGGCATGATCAGTAAGAGTTTGGATCTTGAAATTATAATTATGGGCAACCCATAACTGGTCCACAAGCCAATCTGTATGAAGAAGGCTTTGTCTGTGATCCTAGGACATAAAAAAATGAAATCTCTAAAACTAAAGACCGTCTAATATAATGGAGAAAACAAAACAAAACAAAACAAATGGTTACTTAAAACCCAAACTATAACTACTTTGGCTCAAATGGGGAATGACAAATCTCCTATCAGTAGAAATTAATTAACACTGTTCCCTTCCTCGAAGGGTCTATTGTGGGTGGGAGGAGAAAGCAGAATAAAGCAAACTCTAAAACTTCAATGAAATTCTGTAGTACTGGTTGAAGGAAAGAATAGGAATAGATAGCCCATTGCTTAGGCTGGCATATTGATGGGCTCTTGGTTATGCAAGGGTACAGAGTGTAATAAAGTGAGGGGAATAAAAATTTGGTGAAAGTTTAGTAAAAGACACAACGAGGCTATTACATCAATGTCCTTGTTATCCCCAAACCTTTAATGAAAAGTTCTACATACTCCTTTGACTTGTGAGAATGCTATTTTAAGGGAGAAATCAAAGAGGAAGTTCTGTATTTTGCTTCAGGGATGATGTGGGAGGGTACAGATACAACTTGGGGAAAGGATCCCAATCTAACAAATTTATAATGAGCAGTTCAGAGCCAGAGTTGACCAGGAAAAGCATACACCATCCTTACCCTCTCTTCATTTCTCCTTCCTTTCTTCTCTTCCTTTCTGGAAAAATTGTGAGGAATGTGAAGTTCTCACTGTATATGGGATAAGGTTCAAATGCATTCCATTTGAATCTAAAAACATACCTTAACTATGCCTGGGATTCTTTAGCCGTAACAGGCTGGAATAGAAGTAGGAAGGCTGCCCATGCAAGCTCAGATATGGTCAGAGTTCCCTGAGCAAAACTCAGGGATGGCAAATCAGAGATGTCACCCTCCAGCCCATTTCTCATAAAGGAAATATCAAGTCATCTCTGGAGAACATATTCTGTAGAACTTGTCATGTACTTACACATAAAACACAGTTTTGGTTTCTTAAAGGGAACTGGCTTTACTAGAGAAAATTCATCAAAACTTCTTCTCAAAGTATCTGTCAACTGCCAAGATATGTATTTGAGACTCCAAGTTCCCAGTTTGGATAAGAGTGATACAGAACTTCATTAGAGACCCTGTCTTATTTCTTGGAAACAAAGAAAAGGTATGTGAAGAGACAGGCTTTCTTTTAGGTAGAGTTTCAAAGTAAAGGTAGTAGATACAGTATACTTATTCATTGTATTCTCTTCCACAGTTTGCTTTTTTTTTTAACCTGCCTAGAAGCTTGGTCCTATGCTACAATTTCATCACTAACAATGCTAAGAGACCTCCAGATGGATATCTAGTTTAGACAGTATTTTTTCCAGTATTCATTTTCTTATTTTTTTAAAACAGGTTAATATTTTGATATTAGTGAAACAAACTCAAGTATATTTGAGTTATTTCCTTTATAGATTATAGGAACTAATTTTCTGGCTTGCTAGTTAGTATTTAAAAGGAGACTAGCTGGGGGCACCTGGGTGGCTCAGTCAGTTGAGCGTCCGACTTCAGCTCAGGTCACGATCTCACAGTTCTCAAATTCGAGCCCCGCATCTGGCTCTGTGCTGACAGCTCAGAGCCTGGGGCCTGCTTCTGTTTCTGTGTCTCCCCCTCTCCCTGCCCCTAACCCACTTGCATTCTGTCTGTCTCTCAAAAATAAATAAACATTAAAAAAAAATTTTTTTTAAATAAAAGGAGACTAGCTGTACTAAAGGCAATGCTTGAAACATAGTAGGTTCTCAGTAAATACTTCAAAGAAAATAAAGATTGAATAAAATCAAATGAACCAATGAATTAATGAACTAATGAATATATCAAGAGTTGGCCATATTTCAAAGGAACTGGCCAAATACTCTCAACTTACATAGGTAACAATTTCACTCTCTGCTTACCTTTTGTACCATCTCTCCATCAACAGCATCCCCAATAACAGGATGCAGTCATACACACAAAGGCAACAATGTGTTTATATGTTTGTCTAGGGGAGTGGGCACCTAAATTTTTTTTTTTTTTTTTTTTTTTTTTAGGTGTTTAGTCTTAGATTTACAGGTTGAAATCCGAGGAAGAAAAAGGAAATGCTCTTACCCTTCCGGTGCCTCCCCCTTTAGGGAGTATTAATTAAATGAAAGAATAAATAAGGGACTACTCCACTCGGGCTATTTGTTTCCTCCATCTGAACTCTCTTGACTTTTGTAAATGAGTGTAAAATAGAGATTTTGATTTTTTAATAAGACCTGTGCTTTTAACGAGGTTATGTTTTTTTCCCACAAAAGTCATGGTAAAAGATTCTGTGAAACTTTTATTAGGCATCAAATGGAATTTCTTTCCTTCCTCCCTTTTTCAACAATTTTCTCCATGGGTTTGTGTTTGTGATTAGATAATTACAGCACTCCATCCAGACCTTGAATTTATATTGCATTGTGAATGTGTAATATTCATTCTTATGGTTAGAAAAATTAATTATTATTAATTATAATTATAGTATGCACTAACAGAATTATAATTAATCTTCATTGTATTACCTGAATAAAATATTAAGGTTATCAACACCTGGAAATTATGGATTTTTTTGGCAAGGTGTATACTTTCAACTCTGAGCAGCTTAATCCTTTTTCTTTCAATCTCTTGGTGCAATAGAAATATATGCAGTTAGATGGGGTTCCCATCAAGGTACAAAATAGCAGAGGAAGGCAGAAGCTTCAGCTACACAGACAGGCACAGGAGAAGACTGAAAGAAGCCCATATTCTGTGGGACCACAGCGAATACCAGATATAAGCCAGAAATTGAGAATTTCAGGAACTGATTTAAACAAAAATCCTACATATTTGTGTTAGCTTAAAAAGACTCAACCTATTTATGATCAAATGATTAATACAGGTTAATAGAAAGGAGAAGAGAGAAAAGGTATTGACAATTGTAGGTTGGCTCCAATAAGTTCCAAAGGCCAGCAGCAGAATGTGAACCCTGATTCTTTCCTGGCTTGTCTGTATTATTTGGAGTTAGAATTGTCTAAATACCATGAGTAATATGGAACTTCTCTGAAGGGTAAGTTAGTGCCCTGATTAACACTTTCTGATAATTCAACTGGAAACATAATTGAGAAGCTTTGTCCTGACAGTTTCTCAGTGATGGGAGTGATATGCACAGTCACTCTGCTTGGAACTTTATCAGTTTATTCCTAAATCCTGGCAGAACAAATTCAACACTTGCTTGGTCATTGCTGTTGCCTTTTTCATGCTTAAGAAAAAGGGCCTGGTCCTTAACACCACAATACACCTTCTTTCTCCCTCTCTTTTCAAACTCTACAAATAGAGTTTGAAGTATTTCCACAATATTCTATCCACAATATTTCTAAAAGATAAGTGATATAGTATGCTTGCTATTCTCTGAAAATACTCTTGCAGTGTTTAGTTTCTAGCTTATAAAGTTTCCATTGATATTTCTGTACATCCTATCTCTTACGAAGTTTGTGTTTGGATTAGGTTTTATCCTTTTGTGATTAACACTAATATAAATTATATTGATGTAACCCTTGCTATTTATCATATTCCTCTTCAGAGGAGTTTAAAATGCTTTAGACATTCCATGTCAAAATGCTTTCATGTTCTATGCTGGCTTATATCCAATTAGTTTATTTCATTATTCAAATACCTAGATACTCATGTAAAATTAATTTATCTTATAAAAAGAAATTTAAGAAAATGAAAAGGACAGGGTTCGCTTCTGTCATACATTCTCTTCGGAGTCATTTAATAGAATGTTTAGGCTGCAGGTAATTCTATTGTGGCCATACATCACCACATTGGATGGTCAAGTGGATATTGTGTTTTAATCTAAGGCTAAGATAAACAACAAACTGTAGATAAACAACAATTGAAGAGACAACAGTTAAAAAGGACACCAAATTGTCACCAGGTATTAAAACTAATTTTACAGTTCTTCAGTTTCTTGAGTTAGTATTCACATTTTTTAAAAGTACATGTTAATCATTCTTGCGTCCAGAGCACAAAAAACAGTAGTTATAGCGAAAGCATCTTACTATAAATTTCAAGAAAACAACATCTGGGATAATGATTTAAAGTGAATTTTGAATGTAGAGAACAGAGACCTTTTAGATACTCCAGAAAGTTCCATTTTTCCTGATCTATAATAAATTCCAATACACAGAGTTCCTTAATAAACTGCAGAAAACTTCCTAGAAATCTCTTCCCTACTTTTGTATGATAGGATATTAAAAAGCCTTGGAAAAGGTTCTGCTTGAGTTAAAAAAAAAAAATTAAAACAATGAAGTCCAGGTGTCCTTCCTTTTTTACTCCAGGTTCTTAGACCTTCAGTTCCTTAGATAAAGTTCATGTGGATATTAGAATCTAATAATCTGCCTAAGCTAAAATTTGTTCTCAATTTATTGCCAGAATAATTAGAAGTCCTCATTTTAAAATCAGTCAAGATAGGGACAAATTGTTGAATGACATTTCTAAGAACTTTCTATTAAATAAGAGGAACAGTATAGATCATTTTCTTGACATTTGTAGTGGTAAAACCCCTGCACTATATTGCTTTTGGTTTCCTGTAGGCACGGTTGTAGAAAGAGTGAAAAGAATGTGCTTTTTAAAAATAAGGATTCTAGGGGTACCTGGGTAGCTCCTTTGGTTAAGCATCCGATTTTGGCTCAGGTCATGATCTCATGGTTTGGGAGTTCAAGCCCTCCATAGGGCTCTGTGCTGGCAGTGGGGAGCCTGCTTGGGATTCTCTCTTTCTCTGCCCCTCCCCTGCTCCATACCTGCTCTCTAAATAAATAAGTAAATAAATAAATAAACATACATTAAAACAAAAATAAGGATTCTAACCCAAGAAAGTTAGAAAGAACCCTAAAAAAGTCACCAAAATTCATTTTAAATCTGCTAATACCTGGTTACAATATGGCGACTTCTCACTAATTTGTAATTTCAAGTGTTGTTACTTCACAATTGGCTTTCCATTGCAATACCCCTTACATCCATTTCTCTATTTCCAGGGTCCCTGAATAGCCCTCAGGGACTCTGGAGCCTCTGAGGTTTGCCACTAGCCACAGGTAAGTCACACTGTGACAAGAAGCTCTGTGAACCCCCTCAAATATATGAATGTAATGGGGGAATTCAATTATGTATAGCATATATTATGTTCCTAAAAACTTCACTATACAATGGCAACTCTGGGTCCTTTTACCTTGTACCAGAGCAGGTCCTAGATGATCCATCTACCTTCAATCTGAGCTCTGGCATTTAAGTTTGTTTCTAGCAATTTAATTACTTCTGACTTTGGGAAATATTTTGTTGTTTTTATTTGCTGTTTAAAGTAAAAACTGTCACCTGACTTCTCCCCCCCCCCCCCCCCAAATATTCCCACTTTTTTGCAAACTTGAGTAAAACCACTGTGAATGCTGGAACTGTTCTCAGACTTCTTGGCATATTACTATACAGGCAACTGGTCTTGTTGGCCCTAGGTTTCTTAGTCACAGCTGCTGGTAATCCGTTTCCTTCTTGGCTGTTAGGGAAGGGCCTGATTAACCAATCCAACAAATTCCATGCCCCACCCCCTTCTTCCTTTGGTTAGTTCTCTGCTTTAGCCTCAGGCTTCTTGCCAGGTTGGACTGAGAGTGATCAAATTGCCTTTGCATTGGAGCCAGCAACCAGCAAGGGCACAATGCTGTTTATCTGTCCTCCACTCCACACTTGTCTTTTCTACATCAAAAGTCCTGCTTCCTTTTAACTGTTGGTCATTCTTTTTCTTCCTAAGGAAACCCACCATTTCTCCTATTTGTTTTATATAATCAATGATTTTGTTACAATTTTACCTCCTTGTTCCACGTAACACATGACTGAATTTCACTTAACTTGGTGAGAGACTTTACTTTAGCAGTAAATGAAGTAAGCAAAAACAAAATCTTTTCACCTCTCCAGAAGGTCATGTGCTAAACCTATTAGAGCAACACAAACTGGAATCATTCAGAAATGTTAGATATTTACAATTTTCACAAATATGAAAATGTTTTAGTCATAGAGTTTCACTTAAAGCAGATTCCTTCTTGGAATCGTCTTTGCCAAGATTAGTACATGAAAAGATCTCAAGAAGAAGTAAAATTTTTAACATGTCAAGGTACATTTGGCAAAGAGAATGACTCATCTTCATGAATTCTGTGTGCATTAAAGGTTCAGTTGGGCAGCCAGGTGATTGGTAGGAGTGGGTTATTTACCTGGGAGGACCTGGAAAGCTTTTTACACAGAGTCAACAGGATTGTTGTTAAGCAGCAAGTCGGCAAACATGGGAAGGTTGTCATTAAACAATGTTGGGATTCAGAACTGTTGACGTTTATTTGCTTTTCAACTCCTCAACTGCTCATGGAGAGATCCAAGCTATCTAAAAAGAAAAGCCACATGCATCATTGCTCTCCTTCTCTCCCTTTTTAAAGCCCTTGGCAACCTTAAGACAGGGTGAAACAATTCTTTACCACCAGGACTTTTTCACATGGGCTTCCATAACGGGCTTTGGAGGGGTTCATGAACTCCTGCAAATATAGGTGGCATTTGATGTATAATTATGTGCATATGGAGAGTCTGTTTGGGTGTGGTGAGAGAGTTATGCTTTTTTTTTTTTTTTAATTAGATTTTTAAAGGGATCTGTGAAACAGTTTTCAAACTACTGCTCTGGGGTCTAAATTGAGTGTTTTTACTAATGTGGGTGGGAAGGGGAAAAAGAACATGGGTGTGATGCATACTGTTCCCATACACGAGTTTTAAAAGTCTGGCCAGCTAGGTGGACATGGAAGTAAGACAGACAACCCTGGTTACTGCTGCAAAATAAGAATAGTATGTCGGGAGCAACTGAGTGGAAAGAGAGAAAATTAATGTAGCCCCTCCAGGAAAGGGCATCAGGACACCTTCATCTTATTCAATCAGATAGGGGTTTCAGGCTTTTGTACTTATTGGAAACTGACAGCTTTTCTAAGGGTCTCACATACTGATTCCACCCCAGGTATAAATGGGTCCAGGACCTACTTGCTATTGCACTTGGCTTATCATACAGTTCTGAGACTTATATCCAGAGACTTCTACACAGCCCTCTATTTGCTAAATAAAGAGAAACTGACAGATCAGGATTTGTGCTGCTCCATCCCCAAATCTGGGTAGTTTCCCCAAATCCCATCAAGGTAGATTTCAGAAACAGTAATCTAACTTCTAAGATTCTGGTATCTTATTTCTGCTTATTTCACAGCCAGTCAACATCAGAGATGCCCCCCCCACCCCCACCCCAACAGAAGGGATCACCACCTTTGACTATTCCTTCCTCATTCACTCAAGGGATCCAGATCCATATCCACCATATGAAAACAATAAAAACGACAAATTTTGCTCCAGTTTGCTGGCCCCTGCTTCCAACGTATGCCTCCTGCCCATAGAAGATCTGTTTGTTTTGTCATAGTTTTTCAGAGAAAAGTCAGTTAAAAACCTATATTCTTTTTTGGGGTTTATGGTTCATTTGAAGTATTGTGCCTCATTTGCCTGGTCTCTTCAAGAAATTGCTCTGCTGGTGCCTTATCAGCTTCACTCCTCACAGCATGTATACCAATGACTGTTGGGCTATTACCACCTGCAAGGCATCTCCCCCCACCAACTTTTTTCTTTTGGAAGGGGATGGGGGGAGTGGTGGTGGAAATCAAATTTAGACTCCCCTTGAAGTTTTAGAGAACACTCTTAAAATGGACTCTTTTGCTTCCTACAATCCTTCCAGGTAACTGCACGCACACAAACTCCATTTCCACAGAATGTGAGATTTTACTCATCAAAAAGTCTTCATAATCAACTGACAACCTATCTGCTTCAACAGTGTTGAATCTCTTTCAGTATTTCAAATATGTCTGTGTCTACTGATGCTATGTTAGTTCTTAAGTCTCAAAATTATCCTTTAGCATTAAAATAAAACCTGCATTGTTGAAACCTAAGTACCTTGGGTATAAAATTCTGAATAGTTATTTGCATATGATGGTGACAAGTGATAGCGTGGGGTGAAGCATAAACATATGGTTTCTAATTTCATGGACTTCAAATACAACTTACCCCCTAAAAGCTAAAGAGATGTTTAACTAAAAGTTAACGAGATTAGTTTCCTATAATTGCTAATCGCAAGTTAGTGGTTTAAAACAACACAAGTGTATTCTCTTACAGTTCTGGAGACCCAAAGTCTGAAATGGCTTCCACCAATGCTGCATTCCTCCCGGAGACTGGAGGGAAGAATCCATTTCCTTGTCTTTTCCAGCTTGCAGAGGCTAACTATAGTCCTTGGCACTTGACCCCTTGCTCTATCTTCAAAGACAACAACACAGCATATAAATCTCTCTGACCTTCCCCCACTCTCCCTCTTATATGGACCCTGTGATTACAGTGGGCCCATGTGAATTACCCAGAATGCTCTTCCCAATTTAAGAGCCTGAACTTAGTCACACCTGCAAAGTCCCTTTAACCATGGCACATCACATATTCACAGGTTCTGAACATTAGCATGTGGACATCCGGGGTGTGGGGGTTGGGGGAGGCATTATTAAGCCTAACAACAGTAAATTGTCTACAATATAATGCTTACTCTAAAGAAGATAGTTATTCTTTAAAATTTCATTAGAAATCAAGGTATTTACTTTTCATTAGACAAGTTAATCACAGTCAGGTCAGAACTGTTAAAGTAAATTCAAATGAGAAACTTTCCAATTCCACTCCACAAATGTATTTTTAGAGCAAGTATAGACTAGAACATTGAGAAAATACTACACAGCTCTTTGGGTGAAAGTTGTCAAGGTAATTTCTTTCTGGTCTGTGGTTTTCTCCACAGATGTTGCAAATAAATCAGAACAAGGATGGAGGAATGGCATGGGAGTTTAATATTATCTAAACTGCTGACAAACCATAAAAACTGTCTTCAGTCCTTATTCCCAGTAAAGGAATTACGTAGCTGGTGTGTCCTGTAGTTCTGACTTTCCCAAATTTTGTAACTTCTTGCCTTCGGACACAGAACAGCCGAGCTCCGCCAGGTTCTTCAGGTGGCTGATGATCATGAGGCTCATTCTTTCTCTGTTCCCTCTCAGTGCCTTTCGTCCCCACTGATGCTGAGTGACAGGCGGTGAAGGTGGAGCAGGTGTGCAGTGTTGGCCTTTGGCGTGTTGACACAGGACTTGAAGGAGACTTGAATTTTTAAAAATTGCTTTCAGGAGAGGGGAACCAAAGGCATGACAAACTCCCAGAGGAAATCACACACACCTGTTTTTTGTTTTGTTTTGTTTTTGCTTTTTGGCTTGTTTGTTTGTTTGTTTTTGGATTTGCCGCTCTAGGCAGTTTCAGAAAACAAACCCTAGAATAAAACCATCAATATGAGCACACCTTTGTGCTGTTCAACATTATTCCAACAAGGTAAGTAGCACTTTCTGACCAGGCTCAGGGTATCCCCCCCCCCTCTCCTTTTTATCCTAAACATAGAACTAATTTACCTTTCCGGGGAACAAGTCATTCTTTTAAGATCACATTTGGATGAAGTAATCTGGGAGATAACACTGACAATGTTTAATTACTGATAGTTCTCATTTTTAACCCTTGAAGACAAAAATCTAAAGTATCTTTGCACAAAAATATATTGGAATAAGATTTAAATACAAGAATATAATTTATACTTGTGTGTGTAATAAACATGTACCCTACTCAGAAATTAGCATTATTAAGTTAGATATTTTTACGATCTGATATTTTTGCCCACTTTGGGCCTAGGTACAATTGTATACTGGTAAATTCATAACAAAAGGTTCTCTAGGGAAAGACAAACCCTGATTTGCAGCTTTTGCTGATTTCTCTGGTGTTAAAATATACTCCCACTAACGCCAATTTTAAGCAACCATCCTGAAGTCACTGAAGTAGGGATGGGGAATGATGGCCATAGTTGGTTCTCCTGAGCTGGTATAGGAGAGGGTTTCTTGGGCTGGTGTAAGTATCTACAGATAATATGCCTGAGAGGATTCAGGTAGTTAACAACAGGATACATTCAGAATGATTGAACCCTGGTTCTGAAATGGAGAACTACATACATTTTGCTATCAGTAAACTATAAGGATATATAAGAGGATCTGTAACCAAGAACATAATTTCTGACTTCAGATGGTCTGGATTCTTCTTCTAAATTCTGGAAATTCTCTTCTCTGTGTCCTATCCTGCTTGTTCTGGAAAACTGAATCTTGCCTCAGGGCTTTAGTAAAAATCACAGGAAGGCCTGACTTCTTACATATACATTTGACACCAAGCATACTTTATATATGGAGTTTTCCCCAATCGCTCTGTGTGAAGAATTTGAGTTCTTCCTGATATCAGCTGAAAATATCAGATGCCTATTCCTTTGTGTGGAAATTTCCTGAAACTAAAGCTTTAGACTCCCTGACCTGATAGAGTGTGTGAGTTTTCCACCAGGCTGTCTTCTCTGTATCTTCTCTGCTGTGCGGTGGCAAAAGTTCTGAACTAATGTACAAGAAACACTTGTCTGACTCCCACTCCTAGCCTCAGTACTGCCTTAGAGAACACTGCTCTGGGCCACTGCATTAGAGATTTGACTCCAGCTGTCTGTTAACTGTGTCCCTTTCCATTGAGTCTATGGCCCCAATTCTAGGACCATTGTCTGGATTCCAGAGTCCCCAGAATTCCCTGCCCAACACAGGCACTGAGCACATTGGGCCTGCACTGGGCTCTTTGTCTCGAGGGTTGATGGTGCCATCTGCCAAGATTTTGCTTAAGGTCAACTGTTCTTATTGAAGACAGAACTGTGCCTGAAGGGCTACGATGCATCTTAAATTTGAACCTGGATTTCTAGGTCGAGGACATAGATAGGAACATATTTCATTCAAGCGTTGGCTTAAACTTTTAAGTACTTAGACATAGTATACGGGCCCTCGTTTGTACTCTCTATCATACTCCCTTTTCTCCTTTAAGTACGACAATATAGCTAAGTAAGGATAAGTTTTGCAAGAAAGAAAAGTTCCAGGAAAAGAGGCATGAGCATGGGAATCAGTTTATCAAAGTATGAAAAGCCAATGCCCAGGTGTCGTCGCCAGAGAGAATGTGATTAACCTAGCCCTGGGAGCTGCTGTGAGGACATACGTCAACGCCTAGGCCAGCAGCAAGACCAGTTGACAGCAACAGTCTGATATTGGACAGAGACCCACTTGCTCCTCCTCACTGACCTCCTGACTCTCCCTCTACAGGCCACCACTCTCCTCTAGGTGTGCCAAGGAAAACTAATGATTGATTGTCCTGGGATAAAAGGACACAGGAGTTATTGGCTCAGAGTTGTGGACTCTCATGCCACCCTTGTCTCATTTCTTCTACCATGGTCAGACTGTGACTTACTGAAGTGATCCAACCAGTGGACGTCTTAAACTCCTTTGGGAGGGAAGAGTTCATTTCTGCATGGACTCTGGGCTGAAAAAATAAACTTTCTCACTATGCAGCACATGGTCTTTACTGTACCATGTGACTAACCACTTTTCCAAACTTCTGAGCTGCAGTACCTCTAGGACATTACTATAAAACTGCTGCCTGCTCAATATTATTTAGGCTACATGTATGAACACACTATTTCCCAAGGCTCATTCAGCAAAACCTATGTCAGTTAGGAATCCAAGTTAAGACAACATCTAAATTGATGTCATTTTATGGACTCAAAAAATGATACTGTACAAATTCCACAACATGGTTATTTCCAAGAAGGTCCCATTTAGTGCACATGTAATAATAATGCTTATTTCAGGAGTAAGTACTTCTTGTAGAAAGGATATTCAAGTAATCTTCTAAAACACTTAGATTAACACTTTTATGAACTGAACTGGGAAAATAAAAAATCAATTACCTAGGATTTGGGGATAATCTAAGTACTGTGAAGTCTGCAGCAAAAGTATGACAATATTCCTACCTTTATGATGCTACCAGTTTGGTAGAGACAAATCTAATACACCAAAACAAGAGTAGAAAATGAAAGATAGTAAATTGCCCTGAACTGGCAAGTGGTATTAACTCCTTAAGTGCTATAGGCAATTGAGGGCAGGAGGAAATTCACAAAGGAAAGTTAAGGAAAGCTTCTCAGAAAACATTGGCTTTGAGCTGTACACAACACACGTGTGGTAGAAGGGGGAGAATCCCAGGGTATAGAAATGTGTTAAGTGCGATGGATAATTTTATGTGTCATCTTGACTGAGCCATGGCGTGCCCAGATATTTGGTCAAACATTATTCTGGGTATTTCTGTGAGACTGTTTTTTTGGATGAGATTAACATTTAAATCAATAGACTGAGTAAAGAAGTTGTCCTCTCAAATGTGGATGGGCCTCATCCAACCCCTTGAAAGCCTAAATAAAACAAAAAAGACTGACCCTCCCCTAGAGTAAGAAAGAGTTCTTCCTGCCTGACTGCTTTCAAACTGAGACACAGGGTTTTGTTTTGGTTTGGTTTTTGTTTTTTTCCCTGATTGTGAACTCAGACTGCAACTTTGATTCTTTCTGGGTCTTGAGCCTGCCAGCATTTGGACTAGAACTTACACCATCAGCTCTCCTGATTCTCAGGCCTTCAGACTCAGACTGGAACTAAACCATCAGCTCTCTAGGGTCTCTAGCATGTTAACTCACCCTGCAGATCTTGAGAGATTTGCCAGCCTCCATGATTTCTCAATCCACTTCCTTATTATCTATCTATCTATCTATCTATCTCCATCCTTTTGGTTCCGTTTCCCTAGAGAACTCTGACTGATACAATAAGTAAAGACACACAACATTTGCAGGATAATGTAAATGCAAAGTTTGACCTGACCAAATTAGAAAATATGTGTGGTGAGGAAATTCAAGATAAAGTTGTTTTGATAGAGTAGAAAATGATGGAAAGCTAAGAAGAAGGGTGTAGACTGGCAATGTAGTCAAGGTATCCCACTTCTAAGGAAATCACATTCTCACTTGTCACTTCTGTTACTCTTTTCCACTCAGCCCAAATTTGAGGATTTAATCTCAATATTGCATCCCCAAGTACTCACTGCCAATCATGTGGCATTAAGTGTGCTAGATTAAACCTTTTAAAAATCACCTGCAGATCTGGATAGAATGTACTCAGATTCTGGTTCAGTGGGCTCAGGTAGAACCTGAGTTTTGCATTCCCAAGAGATGCAGATGCTGCTTTGAGGACCATACTTTGAGTAGGGGACATCCCTTGTTTAGTTAATGCTGCTTGAATCAAGGAGCCCCTGAAGAGATACTACCTGGCCTCGGGACAAATAAGGCTTGGCCTGGGAAAAAGACGGAACCTGGCTGCAGGTAACCTCCTACATATTGTCCTGGGAACAGACTGGTAAAAATTTGCGAAATCATAGAACAAAATTTAAGAGGAAATAAAAATTCATCTGGAATATGTCATTTGAGGTAAGCCTCATGATTCTGTGAGAAACAGTGTGAACATCCATTTTACTAACAGTAAAAGATATGGCATTCTAAAATCTGAATTCTGAGAAGCATTTGATGTAATTGTTTATAAATGCTAATATTAGTTGTAGTTGGCCTTGGTAAAAGCTTGATAGGAAGAAGTCAGGGATTTAGGCAATTCAACTGGAAGCTTTTGACTCGGTTTTCTCCAAGGAGAGGTAGCACAAATAACAACAACAAAATAAATATAGGTATTGTGGTAAAAAAAAAAATAATAAAGCCAAGAAGAAATTGATTAATAGGAGTTTCTGGTAAACAATACACACTTACACACATACCCAGGCATGTGCTTTTATCACCCCCTCTATACATTTATGTATTTTGTTGTTGTTGTCAATGTTGAGCTAGGTTAAAGAAGCAATGATGAAGTGCAATTGTATCTGTGTTTGTGCTGCTGGTTGTTTGGAGTGATGGGTTTCATGGAAAGTACAAATAGGAAGTTAACTTGAATTTCAGTGTTAACACTTAATAAATCGAAGGCATTCTGTCTTGATTTAGTTCAAAAACACTCAACGACAAACTTATGAACATCTAAAATATACCAACACTGTGCTAGTTGCTTCAGAACAATATGAAGAAAAAGACTGGGTCCTGGTCCCCATGGAGATTAATTATTTAAGAGCCCTATGTTGGATTTGCCTGCAGGATCATATCACCTACTTGCTCTATGACTGTGAGGAATTTATGTCATCTTCCTAAATTTGGGTAAGATGAGATTAATAACAGTATCTACCTAATAAAATTACTGAGAAGATTAAATGAGAAATCTGGCAAATGCTAGACTACAGTGCCCAGAACTTACTAAATGCTCAACATTTGCTACTTTGTCCGATACTCTTGAGCTTAAAGGGGGGGCTTTTAAGTCTTGTCCTTGAAGCAACACCAAGTCTATGTATGTTAACATTACTCTATTCCAATACGTTACTTTTGGAAGGCAGCTATGCTCACCACCATACCACCAACGCCCGCTACTCCAATACATTACTTTTGAAGTTTGTAGCCAGTTATACTGATATACAGTCTCATACTCCTTCACAGACACATAATTTGGCTCCATATATAGAATAAAATGAGCTTTGTTAGAAATTGTCTTTTATTTCCTGTACCATTCCATTGTTCACACGATATATAGAGGACATAGCAGACATTCTGTACTTGTTAAGTTTAAGCCAACCAACCCTACTACCTGAACACATTTTCCTTCCTTTATTCTCCTATATATACATTCCACCTATTTTGAGGTCTTGTTTATGAAGATAAACATAGTAGATGTAAAACTTATTTGAAAAGAGGTCACATACAAATTGAATATAATTTATTACAGTGATAATTATGATTTTCTTTTCATAAGCTTACTTTCAAATATATATGTATCATCTCCTAAAACTCAATTATTTGGCCTTTCCCCCTCTGTAGTTCATACAAAGGTAACTTGGTTCAAAACTCTTAAACTGTATCCTGATATACTGAAATCAGTAGTTAGCAAGTGTGTGCCTTGCTTAGTTAGTTAGGTGCAGACAGACCTGTCTCAGAACAATGTTTTTAAATGTTTAAATGCATAAAATAAAATACATATAATTACAAAGGAAATGGATTATAGAGAAATAGGCATCTAAACATTAAAAAACAAATTTGTAAATATGTATATCAATGTGTATTTATTAACACATTAAAGATCTCTTATTGCCATATCAAATGAACAATGAGTGAAAACTGTATTTCAAGGTATCTACAACAACTCTGCTATGATATGAAGTTCTGTTATTTGTCTCTCTGACAAAGTCACAGGTGATCATTACTACTTTAGTTGTTTGTCATCTACATTCATATAATCAAAAGAAACACTAAATTTCCATTCGAAGTTAGTGAAATCAGATCTCTTTTCTCATCCAAGTACATGAACCTTCTATATTCTATCTAGGGACCTTTCAGGATCTGCAGAATCTAGATTACAAATCCCTGATTTAGACTGCGTCTTAGTGTCTTTACAGCGTTTCAAGCTACTAAGTCCCTTGCTCCTCCTGCATTTTACTCCTTCTCTGTTGCCTTCTCAACTGCTGACACCCACTCTTCCACTAAGGCTCAGCACACCATTTCCAAGAAGCTGTGGTTGAGATGGGTGCCAATTTCCTGAATCTCACTGCCTCCTTATCAAAGCACTTAGAAAATTGTATTTAATCATTATTTTACTAGTTTCTCTCCTCCAGCTGACTTTGGAACTGCTTGAAGACAGTGATGAGTCATTTATTTATTTTCATTCATTTATTATCAGGGATGTACTAAGTGACCAACTCCATGCCTGTCTGTGAGGATACAGTGGTAACAATGTATAATCCAATGTATAGTCCTTAATGAGCTTTATGAGTAAACACTGGTAGGGGTGAGGTCTGGAAAGAGATGAAAAAGCAGGTTAAGTGCTCTGATAGGGGTAAAGACAAGGACTAGGGGTCATCACATGAGGGGCATGGAACCTGGGCCTCTGGAGTCTTGGAAGCTTTCGGTGCACAGATATACTAAATATACTGAATGTAAAAACAGTTCTGAATGTGTTCCTTTTGTAATTGCTCTTAAAATGTACTTACAAGTTTTATGCACTTGTCTGTGTGTACACTTTAGAATTAAAAAAAAAAACAAAACCAAAACCTCAGATATGATGGGTGTTGGTTTGGAATATAATAAGAGATCTAGGGTGATCTCAGCCTGGTTAGCATGTTTGCTAGTGGCTGGGGGAGGGGGAGAGGCAGTCCCTGTGCCCAGCCTGGTAACTGTAACTCTTCAGTCAGTGGCTGGATCTATGTTCAACTCAACTAATCAATTTAAACCTTATGCTGCTAATTCTTTCAACTCCAAGTGGCCAGATAATAGAGATCTAGGGTGAATTTTACACAAATTGTCTAAAAAAATGCTTTCCTTCTTTATAGTATCTCTTTAGAACATACAGTTAGCCTGACAAAAGGTGGTTTCTTACCTGTTTCAATATTTGAAAAGAGGGCCTTCTACAACCTCTTGTTGGCTCCATCAACCTTCTAGAAGGCAGAATTGGAAAAGGCTCACATGCAAAAGAGTTAAACTTTCTGTTTTTTCCAGTGAAGAGACTTCAAAATAATAACGGTTAGAAAAAATGAATGAAGAATGAGAGAGAACTTTTGTTTTTACTATATGTGGTTACTCATTATGAACCATTTAGATTCTGGTATGATTCTTTTAATCGAAAAGAGTTCATTGTAACAGAAAATGTCTTATTTGTTAAGACCAAAACACTTTCAGGAAAGGTTTGATCTCATTTAGGAGGTTAAAAAAGAGTAAAAATGTTTAAGATTTTCAGTAAAAGAAGAAAGGACATTGTATTACACCACTTAATGCAAGCAACAGAAATGGACTAACTTAAAGAAGAGTGGAAGTTAGTGCAAGAATGCAGAGTAGCTCCCAATTCCTGAGAAATGGAAGCACAACCAGACCTCCAGAGAGACAGAAGCAGGGCAGTAGCAGGGATCTGGGTGAAGAAATAGTGACAATCTCTTTGGGGAGTTGTACTCGAAAGACTCAGCTGCAACCATATTCTGTCAATGGGTCAAATTCCTAGGGCTTCTATCTGATTCGTCTTGGCAAGTGAGAATAGGGATGGGGAGAAGTGCCAACCCACTCTTTGTACGTATTTTGCGGGTCCCACCAAGATAGTAATAAAGGGGATGGGCAGATCCCACAGAAAATCAGAGGGACATTATCAAGGGAAGGGAAAGGGATGCTGAACTTGCAGGAACAACAAATATTCACCACACGCACTTCTGTTTCATCGAGGGGTGGGGGAAAGGCTTCTCTCTAAATTAGTCTATCTGAACAAAGAATTCAATGAAAAAACAAATGGACAAGGACCTGAATAGACATTTTCCCAAAGAAGACATATAGATAGCCAACAGACACATGAAAGGATGCTCAACATCACTCATCATCAAGGGAATGCAAATCAAAACCATAATGAGATATCACCTCACATCTGTTGAAGTGGCTAAAATCAGGATGACAAGAAACAACAAGTGTTGGTGAGGATATGGAGAAAAAGGAACCCTCGCGCACCGTTGGTGGGGATGTGAACTGGTATAGCCACTGTGGAAAATAGTATGGAGGTTCCTCAAAAAATTCAAAATAGAAATATTATATGACCCAATAATCCCACTATTGGGTATTTACCGAGGAAAAATAAAAACACTAACTCAAAAAGATAAATGTAGCCCTATGTTTATTGCAGCATTATGTAAAATAATCAAGGCATGGAAGCAACCTAATTGTCCATCAACAGACGAACGAATAAGGAAAATGTGGTATGTATGTACACACACACACACACACACACATGCACACACATATGTACCATACATACACAATGGAATACTACACAACCATAAAAAGGGATGAGATCATGCCATTTGAGAAACATGGATGAGACTAGAGAGTATTATACTAAGTGAAAGAAGTCAGATTGAGAAAGACAAATACCATATTATTCTGCTCATAACTGAACAGAATCTTAAAAAAATGAATAAACAAAAGCCAGAATCAGAACTGTAAATACAGAGAACAACCTGATGGTTGCCAGAGTGGAAGGAGGGTGGGGAGGTTGGGCAAACTGGGTGAAGGGGAGATGGAGACACAGGCCTCCAGTTATGGAATGAGTAAGTCATGGGAATAAAAAGCAGAGCATAAGGAATACAGTCAATGATACGGTAATAGTGATGCAATGGGGCAGATGGTTGCTATACCTGTGGTGAACATAGTATAGTGTATAAACTTGTCAAATCACTAAGTTGTACACCTGAAACTAATGTACCATTGGGTGTCAGTCATACTAAAAAGAATGAGATCAGTCTGGGGAAGAAAGTAAATTAGTCTATTTGATCCAGTGTTGCTGACATCTTTCTATATACCTACATCAGGAGTTCAAATACTAACCACTTTTAATTAAAGACCAGACCATACTTTAATATGCAAACATTACAATTTTAGAAGTCTCAGGTATTCATCATAAGTTATTTTTTTATTTCACAAGGATTTAGAAAGACAGCTTATTTTATTTTATTTTATTTTATTTTACTTTTTATTTAAATCCAAGTTACTTAACATATAGTGTAATAATGGTTTCAGGAATAGAATTTAGTGATTCATCACTTACATATAATACCCAGTGCTCATCCCAATAAGTGCACTCCTTAATGCCCATCACCCATTTAGCCCATCCCTCCATCCAAAAACACCCCTCAAGCAACCCTCATTTTGTTCTCTTATTTAAAAGTCTCTCATGGTTTGCCTCCCTCTTGAAAGTCAGCTAATTTCAAGTAGATGCTTCCTCGCGGATCATTTCACTTCTTAGAATGATCACAGTAAAATATTTATTTTTTAAACGTAAAAGTACATAATTTGTATCATGCAATTTGTGGATAAAACTAACATCAAACATTAAGAAAAAACACTTAATGTTCTTTTTTATCTTTTGAAATGTAAGAATTATTTTTTTTATTTCATGAGATGTTGAAGTTATTAAATTTTCACCTTAAATCACTAATAATCAAAAAGATGGAGATTACACTTTAGGAAAAGAAATAAATCACTAATAGTCAATTATTATTTTAACCATAATCTGAGTTTGGCTGGTCTTATTTTCTCTCTAGTATTCAGTGATGTGAAGAAAGGGTAAAGAATGTGTCAGATGTTAAATATAATTAATGTTAAAAACAGATTGGATGAATCAGGGTGTTATTTCTGAAGAGAATGACTCAACAAAGGCTTGCCGGTCACAATTACTAAAAATTAGTCATTCTGTGAGATCCTTTTGCTGATACTAATAGATGAAACACCCTTGAGGAAAACCCTTTTGAAAGTGCTGCAACGTGACCTCAGAGAAACATGTCTTTCCAGACACAAAACTAGTTGTCAATTCATCCAAGAGGATGTGAGCAAAGTTTTCTTAGAATTTAGGTACTGTTGAAAAATACATTCATGAACAACTTCTTTCCCTGGCTGCATTCTGAGTAGGTGATTTTTGCTCTGATGTATTCCATAAAGTCGCTTAAGACTGAGGACTTAACCTTTGCAACCCTCGGCTTCCCAGTCTGTATAATGGAGACAGTATTGGTGCCTATCTCTTAGGGATACAGTATTACCCGAAGGAAAGCGTGTAAAGAACTTAAGCATGGTACTGGACACATACCAGATGGTTAATAAATATTAGTTACTATAATTATTATGAAATAGTTTTGTAATAATCTGAAGATTTCACTAATTTTCCCAGTTCATTTGGGAAGTCTCTTTAATCTTATCACTTCCCAATTTTATCTGAATTTTACCTGCCGCCCAATTTATGTTGCAACTCCTCTTTCCTAAGACTGTCAAGTTCCTTTTCCAAGCCATCTTTAGTGAGCAATCAGCAGAATCCTTCCCTCTCTACTCTTCTTGAGGCAATGACCTGGCACATTCCCCTCACCTTCAGGCCTCAGGATACTAAGAAGATAGACAAATTCCCTTGATATTTTTCCTTGTTCCTCAGGGGCAACTGCTTTCCCTTTCTGCTTCATCACCTTTAGAAAAATCTTCTTTTGTTCTCATGATTGCCAACAAATGCTGTTCTCACAGTCTTCCAGAAGATGTACTGGCATGCCCAGTGATGATGGGTTCCTAAGAAAGGACTAGAAGTTCTTGAAAATACAATTCATACTGATCTGGACAGAGTAATGATGGGAAAGATGGCCTATTTTGGAAATATTACATAAATTGCAGAGAATCCTGAATTCTCAGCAATATGATACACCTCATACGACAGAATGCTGAGAAATATCCCTGTGGACAGTTTTTTCCACATTACTTGAATTATGTCATCTTTTCATTAGTATTTACTTCCTTAAGATCTTACAACTATACCTAGGTTTGCAGGGAACACTCAGGTCTGAAAGAGAATATTCTTAAATCAGCATATTACGTTGTTGCTTATGTCAGTTGTCATAACTTAACCCCCACCCTCAACAGGGTCTAAGAGATTATGGAGAAGGGTTTAATTAATTAATTAATTAATATAAAGGACAGTGTTTATACCTAGAAAGACAAAAATATTAAAATATTCTTCAAAATATTTTTAACTGGTATTTGTTGAGTTCGTATACCTTATTAAGCACAGTTGAACATTCTTTCATTTAAATCTTGAAACACACACACACACAGAAAACATGAGTTAGGTAGTATTTTTACTTCTATTTTTATAGACCAGGAGCTAAGGTTTAAAGAGTACAGATCACTTGCCTAAGATAACAGGCTACTTAGTGACAAGGGCAGGAATTGAATCGAACTCTTTTTTTTTTTTTTTAATGTTTATTTATTTAGTTTGAGAGAGAGAGGGAAGGAAAGAGAATCCCAAGCAGGCCCTGTGCTGTCAGTGTGGGGCCCATCACCAGGCTCCATCTCATGAATTGTGAGATCATGACCTGAGCCAAAATCAAGAGTCAGTTGTCTAACCAACTGAGCCACCCAGGCACCCCGAAATCAAACTCTTTTTAATTCAGATTTACTATACTTGATTCTCAAGCCTTGCCATAACACCTTTTTTCTATGAAAGCTAATTTCTCATAGTCCTACAGGTGGTTCTACTCGTTATGTTTGTAAAGTTTTGTTTTGTTTTAGTTTCCTTTCAAGACGGTGCTACGGATCAGCATTTTCATAATGTGAGTGGTTTAGCTTCAGATTACTCTTCTCCAAATGAAGGGGGTGGACAAATCTCAAGCTGAAGGCAGGGTTGGAATGTCAAAGTCTCAGCTCCCTAAGGGTCCAGAGAAACTTCACTCCCAAGAATGCCATTGCTTCTGGGCTCCTTTCCAGGCTCAGCCTGCTTGCAAGGCTTGATTACTCCATCTTGCCGGTTCTCAAAGGAGAACTCTTTGTTTTGGACCCTGTTCTTCTTGTATTCTGCTCAGTGGACTTGAAAATTGGAAATTTCCTTGCTTCCTGGTCCTTCCTGTGCCTGGGAAACAGACTTGGAATTCTTCTTTTCTTCTCTTCATTGGGGGAAAGGACAGCCCCACCAGTTACTGCTCCTTGTTTCAGCTCTTGGAACCCAGCCTGGGCCAATAGTTAGGCCCCTTGAGAAAAGAAGTTTAACTTCCTTGGCCTATTTCCTTCCTCAATTGACTGAAGAACTGAGGAAAGAAAAGCTTCGCAACATATATTGTAGAATACTGAAATTTACTTAGAAAAAAGACTGAGCTACCATCATTTGAGGCAATTTATATGAGCTAATACACAAGATAACTAAAAGAAAATAAACCATTTCTTTCCTTTTTCCCTTCCCTACTGAGATTAAGCATAAATAGTTGTTTGAGAAGAATAAATCCTTATTGTTCACAGGTGTGAATGCTTGTAATAACCTTAAAGGCCCATGATTACTACTTACATAAGTTATCTTTAATTTTGTTGAGGCAGAAATTTGTATGGTGCATGTGGCAAAGACTGTAAGCTGTTCACCAAAATCCCTTCCCCTGTTCTTCTCAAGCACACAGCTAAACTCTATTTCCTACTCTTCCTTGCAGCTTGGTGTTGCCAGGAGCTCGAGTTCTTGTAATGGTGTGCTTTTGCATTTTTATCTTCTGGCTTCCTGGGAGGGAGGTGACCACAGCCACCTTGAAAGGATGATGGAAACTTTGTCATCCTGATCCCCTGAATGACTGCATAGAGCTGGGCTGTCCCTGACCTGGAACTCCCATCCTGATCTGCTAACTTGTTCCGTGAGACACTAAATTTGCAGGTGTATATGTTATCACAGCATAGCCTTCCCTAACTGAAACATTGCGCTTATGGTCTTGAGTTTCTTAGCTAGTGAGAATGCTTTAGTAGAAGCTATGTGCCTGCTTAAAAAAAAAAAAAAGTAGAAAGAGTAAAATGACATTGAGTATATCTAAGAAGCCAATGGTTCTTAGCTGAAAGGTGAGTGTTTTTTATAATTTAATGATAAAATTCCAAATTCCTATCAGAGATATGAATAATTCCATCATATACTCTATATAAAGAACAAAAGACCCAATTCTTGAACTGTTTTAGCAAATGCTTCAACCAGGATTTTAAAAATAGGTCTATGGATAACTTTGGTCCTGAATTTATAATGCTAATGATATATGTGGACATCATTTACATTTTTAAGTTTATACTCTATAACACTTCAGGAAGAAAATCACATGGTATGTATTTGAAAATCTGACAATTCATACACATGCACAGAAAACGTGATCACCTTATGATATATTTTTTTCTAAATATCATTTGGGTGGTGCAACTCTAGAATGAATTTACTGTTTTGATTCTCTAAGACTGTAATATTAAATTATGTATTTTAAAATCCTAAATTGTAAAATTTCAGAATATAGAGAAGGGGGAGAAAGAAATGATACTTATCTGTGACTATTGAATTAGTGTGGTAGATAAAAATTGTCCCCCAAAGATACCAGGTCCTAATTCTTAGAATCTACAAATGTTACCTTAGATAGAAAAATGACCTTTGTAAGTGATTAAATCGAGGATTTTGAGATGAAGAGATTTTCCAAGATTATCAGAGTGGGCCCTAAATGCAGTCACATTTGTCCTTATAAAAGAGAGACAGAAAGAGATGTGACCCACAAAGAAGAGGAAGAGGCAATGTGATCACGGAGGCAAACTGGAGAGATGAAGCCATGAACAAGGAGAGCCAGCAATCACCAGAAGCTGGAAGAGGCAAGGACCAGATTCTCCCTTGGAGTCTTGCAACGGGGCATGGCCCTGCTGGCTCCCTGCTTTAGATCCAGTGAAACTGATTTTGAACTTCTGTCCTCTAGAGTAATGAGAGGATAAATTTCTGTTGCTTCAAGTCATTGAGTTTGTGGTTATTTGTTATAGTAGCCACAAGAAACTAACCCAATTCTATTTTCTAATGGCTGAGTTTAATTTTGCTGAGTTTATATCCACAATACTTTATTCCAAGCCTTTGGAGACCTAGGTTTGTCTTTCTTTCCTTTGACTTAGAAAAGGCAGATGTGTACCACCTCTTGTATTGTGAGTTTGGGGGGCATTTAGGAGACTCAAACAAGGGGTATTTCTCTTCCTCAGCTGAGTCTGAACCACTGAAAAACAATACAGTAAGATGGATGGAAAACAAATTATCAATTTTCTCATTGATAAAGCTGATTTTTTGAAAATGGACTCACTAATCCTGAACTTCAGGTTTAGAAAGACTTACCTGCCCTATTACCAGCTTTGGACAACATAGTCCTCCTCTAAAACTTGGGGTCCAAAATAGCAGAGTGGACTGTATACTTTCACTAGGCACCCAGCTCTTAAGAGAATGGGAAGATAGAGGGGCTCAATAAAATTTGGTGATTCCTTCTTCCCCAAGGGCAGAGTTGTCAGGACCTGATATCCTAGTGGAGATTCCTTTTATATAGAAGGAAATATCAGGGGTATGGATGAGACATTTCTTATGACTCCATCCCATGATTAATAACTATCCAAGAGCAGGAAAGGCAGCGGTCTAGCCTTTAGAAGCTGATTGGAATGCAGTCTAAAGACAGATGTTATAAAGTCATAGGTTTTCTCAGTTCAAATTTATATTTATATATATATATATAATTGTAAAATATAAATATAAATATATATATTCATATACTTATATAAATGCAAACATATATATAATATATATTTAATATATCTTTATATATAGTCACATAAAATATAAGTAGATATTTAATATAGTAAAACAGGATTTATATCATATACCAATGCAATTATATATCATATATTAATGATATATTAATTAATATGATATATAATATCTTAACATTAATACAATCTATATTAAATAGATTTAAATATTTTATACACACACACACACACACACACACACACGTATCTTTGGGCTTTGTCTAAGATCCTAAATGAATCTGCTCGAGTCTAAGTCGTGAGTATTTTCTGAGTTCATACACGCACCTTTCGTTACATATACTTTTCAAAAATATGCTAGAGGAAACTTCTGCTTAATACAGCCTTGAAATGAAAACTTTGTTTATAGATGTATCTATTAGTATGCACATACAAATGTCACTTTTTCATAAACAGGTACTAATACGTTACCTATTTTCTTCCCCCAAATGATTCTTCTTTGAAAATTAAAAGAACATCGTTTTTAGTGTTAAAAGCTTATAGCCTCGACATGAATTCTCAATAATCCAGTTGATAGCTATTTGTTTTTGGAGATTCATTTATTTTCCCTTTCCTAAGGTTATTATAACAACTTGTGTTATTTGTAACAGAAGTTGTTTTTGTTTCCATGTTGGGCCAGAACAGATTGAGTAATAACATTAACAAATACCTTGAACCCACATAGCACATTTCACCCTAAATCCTTTTTAAATGCTAACTTATTATATACTCAATATTGTGATGGTTCACTGACAAGAGATCTTATTTCCACTTTTTTTCAGAGAGAAAAGAAAAAGTGACAGAAAGTCAGGGCACATCTGTATCCAGATACCAGAGCCTTCGACATCACTCATACCTTTTTACTTTTCCTTATATGAGAACATATTGTTTGTTAAGTAGCGCTCCTGGTTATTCTGAGTAAATTTGCTGAATGTGGCCTCAGGCTGCAGTGAGGTAAACATTAGCTAGATTCTCATGGTTGGCTTTTCAATTAAAATATAACATTAAAAAAAAACATTGAAGGGCCTACTATGTGTTCAGGGCACAGTGCATTTATACTCTGAATCATCGCCAATTCCCCAAACCTTGAGATTTAAATGAGGGTCAGAGTTGGGTGCCTGGGTGGCTCAGTTGGTTAAGTTCGACTTCAGCTCAGGTCATGATCTCATGGTTTGTGAGTTCCAGCCCCACATCTGACTCTCTGCTGTCAGTGCAGAGCCAGCTTCAGATCCTCTGTCCCCTTCTCTCTCAGCTCCTCCTCTGCTCACTCTCTCCCTCTCTCAAAAGCAAACACTTAAAAACAAGCAAACAAACAAACAAACAAGGGTCAGAGTGATGGCATTAATTTCTCCTATCTTTGCCAGTTTTCTCAGGTAAAGGAGCATTTTAAGACTCAGAAAATATGACTGTGTCTTTTTCATGTTAGTTCAAGACTTCAGGTCCGTATCAGAGAATGCTGGTCCTTTGATCATTTTCAAATTTCCATGAAAATGCTTTCTATCCTCCCCAAGAACTTCCTAAAACTGAGGCCTTCTCTAGATGTTTTTTTTCCAAGAGGTATGAACTAGAGGAATTGTCAGCAAGCAATACCAGTTAGCAAAACACATGGATTTGGTGGTGTATAATACTTGATGATGCACAAAATCTTAATATTCTAAACCTTAACCAGTGTTAAAAACAGTATTATTCTGACTATCTTAGCTTCATATTTCTAACACACTGGAGTTTCTTAAGAGGAAAAAAAAAATCTTTACTGACTTTCTCCCTTTCTCATCACATACTGAACAGGGTATTTGCTGTGATTAGTTCAAAGTTATTCAAGCATTCTTTTAAACTTTAGTGGGCTAGTAAGAACCCCACTGATGATCTAGTAACAGAGCAGCATTATTATTATTATTATAAATGAATACATTATTACTGCATTTTTTCTTTGTCTTTAAAGGAAACAGACTTTACAGAAGCAACTTCTCATAAAGATTGCCAAAGGTAAGTAATTTTGATTTTTTCAGAAGATAGGAAAACTTTGTTTTCCTAATTTAAAATGTGTAAATTTTAAATGTGTAATTTTAAATGTGTAAAATTCACTGTAGTTGGTAAAATAACATACTTGAGTTCCAAATCCTTTAATGGACTAAAAAGTCAGGAACGATTACCTACATCCTGGGAATGGGCAGACCTGTATTCTTACTTGCTTATTTCTTGTAGAAAGCATCTTCTTAAGCAATATTCATCAAATCAATAGTATTTTGGAAGAATCATTTGTATGTTCAGCTCCATCCTAGAAACCATGAAATCTTTGAAAAGCAAGCTTCTAATTTTAGGGAGAAATTAATACAATTGGGAAATTAGGAAACAGAAAACCCAAGAAAATGGTAAAGGAATAGAGAAAATATATCTCAGATTGTGTAAATGTTGAAGGGCTTCACTAGAAATGGAGGAAGGACCTTTCTCATTGGCCAAGTGTCTTATCTGGGAAGATTGTAAAAGAAGTAAGTCCTGAAGACACATTAAAAGTCAAAGAAAGATAAATACCATATGATATCACTCATGTGGAATTTAAGACACAAAATAAATTTTTTAAAAAAAGGAACAAATTAAAAAGCAGACTCAACTATAGAGGGGAGGTGGGAGGGGGATGGGTGAAATAGGTGATGGAGATTAACAGTACATTTATGATAAGCAGTGAGTAATATACAGAATTGTTTAATCACTACATTGTACACTTGAAACTAATATAACACTGTACATTAATTATATGTGAATAAAAAATGTCATTAGTACATGAGCACTGTAGTACATGAGCACTGTAGTACATTCTAGACAGAAAAGCAAAGGAGAAAATTAAAAAAAAAAACTTAGAGATGCCAAATTCAAATTTTCTTTCCAGTATTTATTTCCAGTATTTTTTCTCTGTATAAGGATGTATACATGTATTTATTAATTGAAATCATACCATAAATATACTACATATTTTTAAAAATTAAATTTATAAAAATGACCTTTCTATTGATCAAGCCTGTTTCTCCAAAATTGACTTCTTGAAAAAAGAGTATCTTAACCAGTTTTCTGCCAATTTGCAGAATTTCCTTTAATAATTAAGCATTCTGCTTTACCCATATGTTCCTTTCCTATTCAAACAGGGAATGGTAAGGAGGAAAGAAACAGGCTCATATCTTTCTCATGGCTGCCTGAAGTCATGTAACTGGCCACATGGGGAAATGGAAACTGGAGACTATCCATTCATTTGTCTACTGACTTATTTAGTGATTGCATAGTATGTGCCAGGCATGTTACTAGGCTACAGTGAAATAAAGGATAGACACAGTTCAGCTCTCAATGAACTCACAGTATGAGGGATATAAACACCTGACTAGGAAATCCTAGAACAGTGTGGTAAGTACTATGACAGAAGAAACGCAGGTTGTTGTGGTAACTCATAATTTAGGCTGGTTCAGAAAGTCTCCTGACTAAATGAAGCTGAGAGGTGACCAGGGGTTAGCCATAGGCCAAGAAGGAAAAGCATGTTTCAGGCAGAGGGAATAGCATGAAAGAATTTTCTCTGAGCATGATAAAAGAACCACAACAAAGCCCTCAGTATGGTTGGAGCATAGAGCATAATGGAAGGTGTGGGACGGATTAACATGACTGGAGAGGTCAGTAATCAGAACAGGAGGGACTCTGTAAGATATATGAAGAAGATTAGAATTTTCAGAACAAGGGGGACTCTTTAAAATTTTAAAGTAGGAAGTGACATGATCAGACTATATATTAAAAATCTTATCAAAGATACTTTCTTAATTGTAGCTATAATTACTTTATGTATTGAATGCCATTATGATGCGAAATATTCCACTTACATTAAATTAGTTATTACTCACAATAACACTGCTAAGTAGATACTATGATGCCTATTATGTAGAGGGGAGACTGAACTCAAGGATGGTAATTTGCCTAAAGCCACATTCCTGGTAAATGGCAGATAATTCAAAGAAAGATCTATTTCACTAAAAAGTCATTGTGCTTTCCAGTGAACCATATGCTCAGTACTAGCTGTTGGATGAGGATGCCAATATTTATTTGAAACCTAACTAGAACAGGAGGAGCTTCAAAAAAAAATAATAAAAAAAAAAAGGTAAAAAGGTGCAGCAAGTGTAGGAGGTGAACTGGGTGAGAGTGAAAGAGTTGAGTGTATTAATTCCTTTTAGCAATAGACTACTTAGATCTGCTTAAGTGGGTTCCTATACCCAAGAACTTGTCAGCCAGCTGATACAATCCTTTCAGAATATGCAAATTTTCTTTCATAAAGAGGAATTTGATTTCACTGGAACTCTAAGTAGTCCCCATTTCTTAGATTTAGTTTCTGGACTCATCTTAATAAGGAAAATAAAAGTGTTCCACTGGAAATAAATGATGATTGTAACCTTTTTATAGGTAATCCATAATACACATATAACAATAGCCATTAAGATAACGATAATAGCCATTAAGAAAGTTCTAGTAAGGTAGGGGGCACCTGGCTGGCTCAGTTGGTGGAGTGTGTGACTTTTGATCTCAGAGTTGTAAGTTCCAGCCCCATGTTGGGTATAGAGATAAGTTTTTTTGAAAAAAGAAAGTTCTAGGGGCACCTGGGTGGTTCAGCTGGTTAAGTGTCCAACTTTGGCTCAGGTCACAATCTCACAGTCTGTAAGTTAGAGGCCCACATTGGGCTCTGTCCTGACAGCTCAGAGCCTGGAGCCTGCTTCAGATTCTCTATCTCCCTCTTTCTCTGCCCCTCCCCCACTCATGCTCTGTCTCCATCTCTTAGAAATGAATAAACATTAAAAAAAATTAAAAATAAAAAAGATAGTTCTAGTAAGGCAGGTAGGCAATGTAGGTGTCTATGTTTCATTGCCCATATACCATTTGTGTTTGAGATCCCTTATTCCTATATTCTGTTTACAAGCCAAAAATAGATTCTTAAAGAAGTTTTAGTGAAAAATCAGGGTGCCTGGGTGGCTCAGTCGGTCAAGTGTCCAACTTCAGCTCAGGTCATGATCTCACGGCTTGTGGGTTTCAGCCCCGCATCGGGCTCTGTGCTGACAGCTCAGAGCCTGGAGCCTGCTTTAGATTCTGTGTCTCCCTCTCTCTCTGCCCCTCCCCTGCTCATACTCTGTCTCTCTCTCTCTCAAAAATAAACACTTAAATAAAGAAAGAAAGAAGTTTTGGTGAAAAATAAATAATACTGCTCAACTGCTTTTGTTCATAGTAACTAAGTGCATAGTATATGTTTATGAATTAAGGGATATCCAGATACAGTCAAAGAGTTTTCAGGGCAAGAATTGTTCTTAGAGATAATTTAGTACAGTCCTCTATTTCATAGTTTAGGGAACTGAGACTCAGATTGGCTTAGAATCTATTTACCATTATTAGAGCACCTGGGTAGCTCAGTCAGTAAAGTGTCTGACTTTAGCTCAGGTCATGATCTCCTGGTTCATGAGTTTGAGCCCCGCATCAGGTTCCACGTTGACAGCATGGAAACCTGCTTAGGATTCTCTCTCTTGTCCAATCTCTCTGCTTCTCCCCCACTTGTGCTTTCTCTCTCTCAAAAATAAACAAATAAACTCAAAAACATTCTATTCAACATCGACACCTTATTTCCACAGCAGTTGTTTTGCCCCCAAATATGTGGTAGTTGTCTCCACACCACTAATGGTTATTATACCCACCAGATTTTTAAATGTTAAAAGTTCATCCAAGTTATTTCTTTATTAGATCAGGTTACAAATGTCTAACTCATTCAAGTAGTGATAGTGTAGTATGAAAGATCTCTTTTATAGAAAACAGAAAATAATATTCTATTTCTTTGCCAATTTCTTTTTTGGAGGTTGTTTTTTTTTTTTTAATGTTTATTTATTTTTGAGAGAGAAAGCACGAGTGAGGGAGGATCAGAGAAAGGGAGACAGAGGACCCAAAGCAGGCGCAGAGCCCAATGCAGGGCTCAAACTCAGGAACTGTGAGATCATGACCTGAGCCAAAGTCGATCTGAAGTCAGATGTTTAACCAGGTGAGCCACCCAGGCATCCCTAAAGGTGTTTTGACTACCTCCATATTCCTGTAATTGGTAGTGGCAAAGAATGCTCAAGTCAGGGAATAAGAATTGTTGAGGAAGTGTTTGCTAAGAACACTAGCTCCATGAAGAAGCATATCCAGTTATTTCAGCTCACCTGGCTTGACAGCAGTGTTCCTTCACAGTGAGGAAATGGAGCATTTAACATCTTGCTCACCTTCTACATGACCCCTTCATACCACACCTCTGTTGGGAGACAAAAACAAACACCATGGAGCTAAGAATTCCCAAGAGCTGAGGGCCAGGTAATCCTTTCAGAACTACTCTGACCAGATACTCCCAGACTAAGGTGGGACTTTGTTAGTTTTTTAGAAAACTAAAATCTCCCTTTCTTTTCTTCCTTGTTTTTCCTATTCCTTTTGCTTACACGTAACCATCACACAATCCCTAATATTTTATATGCTCTTGTAATAACTTCTTTACCTACTTTCTTTTGGAAATTACTCTTTAAAAAGAAAACAAGTAGCAGTCAAAGATTTTGTCATGGAACAGAGTTGCTGATCTGGGAACAATCAAATGGCTTTAAAATAAAATGACTGCCTTACATTCACAAAGAAGCATCCAACTGAGAATTTCAAAGCACCCAACAACGATGGAGAGTTTTTCTAATTGCTCCACAAATGGGACATGGGAAATGAGACATGGAGTATGATGCCTTAAAATCTAGGGTGTCAATGAGGGCTCCTGATGGAGTATGAAATCAACCTGCACCTTCCTATCTGAAGAAAACCATATAGACTTTGCCTCACTTTTTTTGTACTGGGAACAAGAGGCCCTCCAGTCTTTAAGAGAATCCCCAACTTTCAGCACTTACATAGAAACACTTTATGGCTCTCTGGTTTTCTAGAATGTCCAGTCAGATGATAAGAAGATTTAACATATAGTTTTTCTGAATTTGTTTAACGAGTGGCCTTTTGAAGGTCTCTGTAATGGTCAGATATCTCCATGGTCCTTGGGGATAGAGGACTCCCTTGAATTACTCTCTTAAAATCCTAACCAAAAAAAACTCATGCTCAGTCCACCCAACTAGGAAATGTTGCCTCAACTACAATGGCCATGAATACCATGGTGCCCTAGGGCCTGATAAATTAGGTAGTATTGTAGCACCTCAGTCTCTAGAACTGGCCAAATCCATCTGAACCCTAGCTTCACTACTTACTGCTTGCATAACCTTGCGCAAGTTTTCTTTTTTGGGGGGGTGGGGGGTGGGGTAGGGATTGAGTTTCCTCATCTGTAAAATGGGCAAAAGAATACTTATCTAATGGAGTTTTTGTAAAAATAAAATGAGTTAATATGCATGACTGCTTAGACTATGCTGGACACATAGTAAGTACTAAAACATTTTGGTTCTTATCATTTTAAATGGGATCACTCCAGGTAAACAATGAGATACAGAAAAATGAATGAACTGTCTGTGACCATAAAGTAAATCACTTAAAATTTTAGACACCAAAGGTATTCTTCCAGGCCACCTTTTGAACAATTTGAGGGGATATTTCATATGTTTTGTACAAAGGGTACTCCTGGTATGCTGTCTGTGGTGTCCCAGTGTTGTATTTGTTTTATTTTGTTTTGTTTTGCCTCTTTCTCCTTCACAAATAATGAATATTTTTACTGGTATTGTCTGTATTGATTTTTTTTTGGCACCAATGAAGAGAATACAATTTATCCTAGGACACTTGAAAATGAGAACACGTATACTCTTTTCTCACTGGCTACTCCCAGATCTGGGGCTCCTGTGTGGTTAGAAGTGCAGCAAATTAACATACAAACCCAAGTGATTAAGTCTCTCCAGAATTGGATGGAAAACTTATCTAAATTGCTGTTGTTGCTGCTGCTGCTGCTAAGCCTGTGTGGAAGTTGTCAGTCTTTTCAAACAGGTGTTTAAAACAGGTCTTCCAGTTTTGTTTTGTTTTTTAAAGATGAAAATCACAAACCATAAGAGACTCTTAAAAACTGAGAATAAACTGAAGGTTGATGGGGGGTGGGAGGGAAGGAAGGGTAGATGATGGGTATTGAGGAGGGCACCTGTTGGGATTAACACTAGGTGTTGTATGGAAACCAATTGACAATAAATTTCATATTAAAAAAATAAAGATGAAAATCAAACCAACTGGTAATTCCTGAGCATGTACTATATGCAAGGCAGTATAGATATGAGATCATAAGACTGGTGTTCTTCAGAGAGATAGTAAGGAAGACTTCTCTTAAGCATATACATTCATGCGTTTTATTTTTTTCTCCAAAGATTTTTGGTTCACTTTGTTCAGAAAATAAAGGATTACTATATGAGAGGTAGGGTCTACCTTCACTCCTAAAGTAAAGCCTTGTTTATAAAAAAAAAAAAAAAAGAAAAAAATAAAAAGCCCAGATGTGAAACTCGGGCTGGGGAGACCCCTAGCTTTTCTTTAGGATTTCAACCTACAAAAGTTTACAGCCAAAGAACCTGCCAACAGGACTAATTCCTGAGTGGAGTTTTCCAAGATCTTACAATAGTAACATCAACCATCTCTTTTACCTCCCAGGGGAAAACTTCTGCCAAAGGAGCTCTGTTGCTGCTGTCTGTGTTCTGCCCAGCCCTTCCTTAGACTTTTGTCATTTGTCCAAGTCAAAACAAAATCCGCTCACACTTATAGGTGCCAAGTATTTTTCAAAATGCTCCATACATGTTAATTCATTTAGTCTGTACTACAAGGTGGGTTCTACTATTTTATAGATAGGGAAACTCAGGGACCCAGATATTAAGGAATTGCCCCAGGATGCATAGCTAGAGCGGGGCTGGAATTCATACTTGGACCATGTAGCTGCAGAGCTTCTGATCTCTTGCAACCCCCCCTTGTGACATTGCTACAGGACAGTGAGTGCTCTCAGTGGGGATGATTGATGCACTTGTGGGGCAAGTTTTCTTATCCTAATTTTCTCATCTAATTCAACAGAACTTCAAAATTTTAGGAGAAGTCTCGCTCTAACTGAACACCTGAATTTGATGAATAACTTTTCACAAAACTAGTCTTTAAGTAGCATTGCCTCTGAGAGAGAAGAAACAGCAAGTGGCCCTGGGCAAAACTGTGATATGGGTGAAATTCCATCTGTAGAGAGGTGGCCCCAGAATCCTACTGTTCAGGGAAAACCCATCATCAGCTGCTTGGAATAGAAAGTGAGGCTGTGAGGGGGTGGGTGGGCATCTAAGAGAAGGCTCTACCCCTCAGCTTGAGGAAGTGAAAAGTAGTTGCTATTGCTTATGAGAAGGGGGTGGGTAGTAGGGTGAGACTGGTGCAGAAAAGGGAAAGAGTGACACAGTGTCTGGGAACTACAAGGCTAAAAGGGCAAGTCAAAATGCCCTCCTGATTTCCGGGGTGGGGTGGGACTCAGGGGAGAAATATCAAAAGATATTTGAGTATTTAAGAATGGGGCTACTTAAAATTTTATTTGGAAGTATTTGTATTGCTTCAATGAAACTTTATTAAACCCCTCCCCATCCACATCCAGATGCTGGGTCCCATCCATACATACATCTCTTATGAGAGGAGGTGTTTGGTGGAAATCTGGGAAGGGTTGATAATCATCTCTGTGCTCAGTAAGGGCCATAGTAGGGTCGCAAGAGCCCAGAAGCAAAGGACCTCTTGGTAGCATTTGCACCATGGAAATTACAGGAGCAGTCCTGGAAGTAGACAAGCCTTGAAATTGTGGGAGTTTGCACAAGCATCATCTAAATTTCAAGGGGAAGAGTTGTCCTAGCTGTCATGGAGATGCTGTCTCTTAATCTCAGTTACTCCCTCTTCCTAAGCACCCAGAATTCTCATGAAGCCACTTATTCAGTGCACCCCAAACTTAGCTTTACAACTTTCTTGACTTAATGGAGAATTAATTCATTGTCTATTTTTGATATTCTGTAATTCCACATTCCCTTTCCCTTTTATCATAGTTGCTTTTTTTCTTTATCAGAGAGAGAGAGAGAGAGAGAGAGAGAGAGATGGAGAGAGACAGAGAGACAGAGAGACAGAGGGCGGTCATTTTCATTGGTGAGACTGTCCTCGGAATCTTTCATTTTTTTCTAGAAATAACCTGGGGCTTCTTATGTGCAAACACCGAAACCAAGTAGTCATATTATCACTGTGTTCCTAACCTAGAATATCTTAGTATGGGTGTGGGTTTGCATAACAGGGAAACTAGCATTGACCTGGTACAAATACTAATTGAATGTTTAAAAAAATTCAAGGATAATGCTGCAATGTTGTAAATGTAGGTGTGTGTGTGTGTGTGTGTGTGTGTGTGTTTCTCTAACTCATCTAAACATATTTGACAATGGATACAAAGTTCACAGCAAAAACAGAAAAGAAAAAAAAGTTTGGGTAATGGATACAGAAAATGTTTCCTTCTTCCTGGGATGTTGATGACTCACTATGTGACAATGCATAAGTCTCTTCGTCTCCATGTTCTATCCTCCAGCTTTAAAATAGGGACTGAAATACTTGAGAATGTCAGTACTCGACTGAAGAGATCTCCAAAATACATGAGACTCATCTTCTTTTTTATTTTTCTGTAATAAAGTACATACATCCTTGGAAGGAAGGGTATGAGTTTGGACGAAGAAAATTTATGTGAAATTGGACTTTTGAGATTCTATGATTCTATGATCCTATCTGAAAAAGTGAAAGCAAAATCATTCTTAACAGCAAAACTAAAAGAGAAACTCCAGTTATTCTCAAAAGGGAGAGCCTGGAGTGGGGGAAGGGGTAGGGAGAAGAAAAACAACACATACATGCTAATGTGTATGAACTTTATGTACTTTTCTTTTTATTTTTTTAAGAGAATTGCTAGACCACATTCCAGCTTCTGCTACCTAAATTCACTGTTAATTCACATCTCCAGAGACACCTGCCTGGTTGGGCCCATTCAGTATTCAAAGCACAGGGATTGGCAAATAAACATGATAAGCAGATAAAATACCTCAACATGTCTTTTTGTCTTTGGCAGATAGTCTTTAAACAAAATATGTAAAAGTGAAGGAAAAGATAATTTAGCTCACTTTTTCTTTTTCCCCCTTATTTGGAGGAAATAGAAGTTTCTGATACTGGTATACCCTGATTCAATTAAACAAATACTTTGTGCTTGCTCACCGTCAAAACGAGGAAGCTGCTTGCCCACAAATCTATAAAGGAAGATTCAGAAGAAAAAGGAATTGTAGTTAATCCTTTCCCAGGTCACACCTAAACAAGGTCTCTGCTAATAGGGAAGTTAGTTGTATTTAAAATTTAAATATACAGTTTGGAATGTGTTGAAGGAATCACTGATGAAAGTTCAATCCCACCTTAAGGGGATTGAAAACTCAAGTATAAAATCTATTTGCCAAACTGTGTCAGAGGGTCTGAGAGATTCTATTAGACATTCCCAGAAAAATAAAAATATAAAAGATGGTCCTTGGTCAAGTGATTCTGAAGAGGGCTGAGTTAAACTTACTGCCTTTGACAAAATTTTGGATTATTTAATAGGCTAATGTATATTATGAATTTCCAAGAGGTGTATATGTAGCAAGCAGCTATTCTCAAACATGAAATGTTTTAGCAGTACAAACAATATCTCACACATTTTAAGGAAGACAGGTTGGGAAATACTGGCATGGAACAACATTGCACTTGAAGCTTGGTCTAAGTTTTCTGGGTAAGTTGTATCATGTTAACAACATCTAAACATCTTGACAGTGTGCTCAATATACAATGACCATCCATTTTATGGATTTAGTACTTATGGTCAGATATCCATACTTCTGGACACATAAATGTGAACACTAATGACCCTGCTCTGATGTGCAGCAGAGGGCTGTGAAACCAAATTTTCAAAATCCAAATCTAGTTTTACAGAGGAGGTGAGTCACAGTGCACTGAAAGAAACAGCGTTAAATCACAGCTCGATACAAAATCAGAAAATCTTACTTTGTGCAATGGGCACATGATACTTGAGAAAGTCACTTTATTTTTTTATCCCCTCTCAAAGTGTTTACATTTGGAAAAGTCTGTTTTTGTAATGTAAAATCTTAATTATTTTCTAAATAACAGCCTTCTCTCTCTCAACTACTTTTCTTTCATTTCTTTTTTTTTAAATTAATTAACTTATTTTGAGAGACAGAGATAGAACACAAACAGGGGAGGGGCAGAGAGAGAGAGAGGGAGAGAGAGAGAGAGAGAGAGAGAGAGAGAGAATCCCAAGCAGGCTCCTCACTGTCCGTGCAGAGACCGATGCGGAGCTCAAACTCATAAACCTGAGCTGAAATCGAGTCAGACACTTAACTAACTGAGCCACCCAGGTGCCCCTTCCACTACTTTTCAATTTGAAGCCCGGTTTTTATCAGTTGTGTTTGACAACCCCATTGGCTTTTTTGTCCCCCCATCAATTCTATACCTATTCTATACACCTCTTTTTGGTGTCAATTCCATATCTCTATACAGGAGGACTTTTGTCAGAGTAGAAAGTTAATGAGGTTTGATACTGTCTGCTCATTATCTCTTTGTGGTAATCACTAAGATTCTTTATCTAGTTAAGGTATATTGGGATTTCTCACTTAAAGGTAAAACTCCATATAAGCAATAGATGATTAAGAAGAAAAGTTTGAAGGGACACAGGGACTTTAATGAACTGCAGTTACTGCAGGCTGAGAAAATAATGGGTAAAGATATTGGTATGTCAAGCAACAGATACTGCAAGATCCTGAGCTAGCTATCATAAATATCTGTTCTTTAATTTTTTTTAATTTTATTTTAGAAAGAGAGAGAGCACGAGCAAGGGATGGGGCAAAGGGAGAGAGAGAATCTCAGGCAGGCTCCACACTCAGTGCAGAGCCTGATGCAGGGCTCAATCCCAAGACCCTGGGATCATGACCTGAGCCTAAATCAAGAGTCAGATGCTCAACTGACGGAGCCACCCTGGTGCCCCAATAACTGTTCTTTAAAAACAAAAGAAAACCAAATTTATAAGCAGGGGAAGAAGAAAATAAGCAAAGCACAAGAGAGGACTTGCACATCTTATTCCTAAATTATGGAATCCAGAATCTGAGGGAAACAGAACAGTTGTATATTATGGCAGGAAGACTGCAAATGAAATTGGCTCATTCATAATTTTAGTTGGTTTTCCAGAATCAAAATTCAAAGAGAAAGTTTATTCCCACAGTATGGATCTTTCTCCTTCTGTTGAGTTTTGTCTTCCTTGACAACCATGCAGAAAGCACTCTGGCACAGGCGGGTGATACAGGCTGCGTGATGTGCCTCATCAGTCATGTTGAACACACCCCACGGCAATTACCATTCTGATTCAGGGCAGGATAAAAAGAGTTCAGTGCACAATGTGGTGTTTAGGGAGGTGATCGGGAAGCATTAACCATACAATTTTGGCAGAAACTGTTTTGTGAGTGTGTCAGTGATATCTCAAGTACATGAAAAACCAGCTTTACTGTCTCTTGATATGAGATTAATTTTTTTTCATTTCTAGAGCATTTACCATTGTAAGGTGGACAAATATTATCCCTGTTTTTCAGCTGTAGAAACTGGAATGCTAAAAGGTTAAGCAACGTTCACAAAGTTACATAGTGAGTCATTTTCTGAATCAGGAAATAAATTGGTGACTACAATTCCCTTTTCCCTGATTCCACCAGCCAGAAGGAGTCATTTAACACTATTTACAGAAGTATTTTTCTTTATTGTCTTGCAATGAGTATAAACAGATTTCTCTGAGACTTAAAAATTATGAAATGTGACATATTTTAGGGAGCAGTAAAATTCAACCAACAACATTAATTCATGCAACAAGTTTCATTGAGTGTTGATTATGTATAGAAACTGAAAGTTTTCAGTCCTGATTTAAACTCTACCTATGATTTGGAAATATGCACATAATGTCTTTTTGCCTCTAGTAAAACAGGGATCATTATCCTTACCACAGACTTCATAAAAAAGTTATATGATTATATTACATTATATGTCTTGAACTGGATGGATGGAATTACTGAGTATAATTTTTAAATAATCATATTATTCTCCCTTTTTCTAGTAGAATTTGGTTTCTTTAAAAAGTTTTTAAAATATCTAATTTTATCATGTTTATACTTGTCAAAATGCTTCAAAAGGATGTGCCATGTTACAATACTGAACACTTTGATATCTATTGTTACATCCAGTCCCTGTAACAACCACCTTGGTACTCTTCCTAGTAGGAAATCACACCTAACCAAATAATTCAACTCTGTTCCCTGAAGTTTCTGAGGCATCGGTCATTAACATTGCTGCCCTGAATACTATGTCTACCCTCTATCTCCAGCTCTATTCTTTACCTGGCCAGAAATCCCAAATTAAATCCATTAGCACAACTGGAACTTCGTTTTTTTTTTTCTAGGCTGCTGATTTTAATGGGGCTTTACTAAATAACTTTACTAAATAAGGAAAAAAAGAAAAAGGACACAAATACGGAAAAGACAAAAGCACTGTAGAAGCCTAGTTTACACACTGTAGATTTCTGATTCAACTACTGCTAACTAGAACTCAGTTCTGCGAAGATCCCAAATGTTAGCAGTGGTAGTAAAATTGAGACAACCTCACAGAAAGACAGAACTGGGGGAAATGCCAAAGCAGTTTGGTGCCCCTACCCATCTCACCACCAAGCTTCTTTTTCCATGGATATGGGTTTCTAGATTTGTTTTTAGTAAAAGAAAACAATGTTTCCTTTTTAAGTTTATTATCTTCATTTTACAGAGGAAGAAAGAGGAACTCAGAAAGTAAAATACTCATTCTAGATTATATAAGCATGAACAGATAAAGCTTGGATTTAGACCCATTTATGTTGAATGGGAATGCTCTTCTTTCTGCTGCGTGTAGAGGTGCTCTGAGCAAATAAGTGACGTGGCCAATCTGGAGGACTGCAAAGCACTCTTGCACAGTTAGTGTCATAACCACCAGCTGGCCTCCAGGGGACTCTGAATAAGTCACTTGTTGCTCAGTTTTAGGCTAGGAAATAGCTTCAGGGACACCCTATCAACAGTAAGGTAATACAGTAACTAAGAACTGACTTTTTTGGGAAAAAAAAGCAGTTAACACTCATAATTTTAAAACAAAAGGAGGTGGATAGGATGAACAATGAGACATCTGGTGAAACATAGCATCTCATTTTTAAAAACTTACCTATAGTAGTATCTTTCTCTAAACTCTCATCTGACCCTTCCTGGAGATGATGAAATATCCTATATAAAGTAAATTCTCCTTATTTGTGGCAATTCTGTCCAGTAGAATCACCTAGGATACTAAATCATGGCTTCTAGGGAGCATACAGGGTCATCACAATTTCATCAGTTAATATATACCCTTGTTTTTGGTATGCTTCTGCTTAAAGACAGCTTGTTTAGTGTTATTGCTGATTCATTAACATTGAACTCACAGCCAACAGTACTATAACTCTTGCTTGAATGACGCTTATCTAACACATCTATTTTCTCCAGAAGGCACATCACAGCCGTCTTGCATTTAGGAATGGTAGATGGCCCTTCATCACTATGCTTGGGGTTCATTTTGAACATGAAATCACAACAAAAAGCACAAAAATGCAAAAAATGTGAACTAAGTAGATTGCAAAAAGAATGCTTATTTATAATAAGACAGTTGATATAAGAGGGTACCTGGGTGGTTCAGTTGATTAAGCGGTTAAGCATCTGACTCTTGATTTGGGTTCACATCATGATCTCACAGTTCATGAGCTCAAGCCCCATGTCAGAGTCTGGGCTGTCAGCACAGAGACTGTTTAGGATTCTTTCTCTTCCTCTCTCTCTCTCTCTCTCTCCCCTTCCCCTGCTCTCATGCTGTCTCTCTCTCTCAAAAATAAATAAACTTTAAAAAGATAGCTGATAGAAGAAGGCAGAATATCACTTTGTTTCACATCAGCTGGGGATTCACTTTTTTTTTTTTAATATTTTTTTTTCAACGTTTTTATTTGTTTTTGGGACAGAGAGAGACAGAGCATGAACGGGGGAGGGGCAGAGAGAGAGAGGGAGACACAGAATCGGAAACAGGCTCCAGGCTCCAAGCCATCAGCCCAGAGCCTGATGCGAGGCTCGAACTCACGGACCGCGAGATCGTGACCTGGCTGAAGTCGGATGCTTAACCGACTGCGCCACCCAGGCGCCCCGGGGATTCACTTTTTAAGTGACTGACATTTGTCCCTGGTTGAGGCACCTGGGTGGTTCAGTCGGTTTAGCAACCAACTTCGGCTCAGCTCATGATCTCATGGCTCATGGGGTTCAAGCCCTGCATCGGGTTCTGTGCTGAAGGTTCAGAGCCTGGAACCTGCTTCAGATTCTGTGTCTCCCTCTCTCTCTCTGCTCCTCCCCTACTCAGACACTCTCTCTCTTTCAAAAATCAACATTAAGAGTAATTTTTTAATTAGAAAAAATTCGTTCCTGCTCTGTGCAAGTCTGTAAGTGATTGCAAAGCACTGTCAGTACTGAGTTTTGGATTACAAATAAATTTAAATGAGTGGGTAAATCTACAAATATGGAATCTGAAAACAATAGGAATCAATTGTAAATTCAAGCACACAATACAAAACCAGTTTTAATCCTGGGGCCACTTATATTCCTATCCACATTGAGAAATCAATGGACTTAATCTTTATACTGGGAAGTTTGGTGACCAGTGATTGACATAATAATCATCCCTGCTTTGCTCTGCACCATTTCAAATCTGATGATGCATTTTCTACTAAGGTTCTAAGGGTAAACCAACTGAAATACAATGATTTTTAAAATTATTGTGTCACAAAATTAAATCACTCAGAGGGATAACAAAATAAATGTTAGCAATAATATATGATAGTAGGGCCAAAATTGGAAATGGGAGAGAACTGGAAGATGGTTTTGCATGTATGCCAGACTTTCATTTCAACATAACTGTTGCTGTCCTCCCACTAGCTTTTTCATACCAAGTGCAATAATCCCACGCAGTCCACATGATGCTCAGTGCTATTAAGTGAAATGACAGAAAAATAAGTGAGAAAACAGCAGGGTTATAGCTCCCAATGACTTGCAATTTATACGTAGAAAATAAGTGGTGAAAATCATATAATGGAGAAGTTTGGAGCACAGTAAACACTGGTGAATTGATAAACAGTGGCCTTCACAATTTGATTTTGTTATTAAATGAACTGTTTTCTTTTTCATCAAAAGTCCATGCAAAATGAACATCACCACAAATTGCATATTTTAGCTCTCTTTGATATTCTATGGATTGTAGTATGTATAATTTATCTTGTAGAGTTTCAAGAATGTCAGTTTCAAGAATGATATGAGGGTGTGTTGGGGGATAAGGGAAAGGCAATGACAAAGTTAAATATATTGTGTAGATACAAACTGATCGTCATGTAAACTAATAATACTAGAAACAGTTCATATTAACACTGGGATTATGGTCAACTCTATTTGAATGGCTTAAAATCTAACACGAATCTGTGGGGCACCTGGGTGGTTCAGTCGGTTAAGTGTCCAACTTTGGCTCAGGTCATGCCAGGTGCTCTGTGCTGACAGCTCAGAGCCTGGAGCCTGCGTCAGATTCTGTGTCTCCCTCTCTCTCTGTCTCTTCCTTGCTTGCATTCTGTCTGTCTCTCTTTCTCTCAAAAATAAAAACATTTAAAAAAGAAAAGAATCTGTCCACCTTCAAGCCCATGAAATTTGAAGTTCAAGAAAAATTGAATCCATTTATAGCAAAACCATTTTCTCACAATTTTTTAAGCAATGAATATTGTGTGGGAAATTGATTCCATATGTTTTCAAGTCATTTATGCAACTTGAATAATTAAAATGTTCATTGGAAAGAACTGCCTGATGTCTTTAAAGTCAGGAAATTATTTTATGCCAAAAGAAGACAAACTCAAACACCAAAAGGTCAAGCTAAGTTAGAAATTTCACAACATCCCAAATTGTAATTATTCTTAAAAAATTTAAATGTTTGCTAACCCTTCCTTATTGTCACATGGTAGAAAAATAATGGATTCCTTTATTCTCTCAGTGTTGTTTCTTTTTATTTTTGAAAAATCTTTATGAGTCTTTCTAAACTTACCTCCAAGTTATTTGGACAGAAGCCTAGACTATTAATGACATTTGCAATAAAATTTTGTCAACTTAAAAAAAAATAAACTAAATTAGTCAATGCTTGTGATTCATTTCTAATTAAAAATAAAGCGCAATGATGAAGATATATTTTGTTTCAATTGTAATTAAATAATTCTAAGAGTTGCAGTTATCATTCCCATTTTGTAGATTTAGAAATCAAGGTCTAGGGGCGCCTGAGTGGCTCAGTCGATTAAGTGTCCAACTTTGGCTCAGGTCATGATCTCGTGGTTCCCGAGTTCGAGCCCCATGTTGGGCTCTGTGCTGACAGCTCAGAGCCTAGAGCCTGCTTCAGATTCTGTGTCTCCCTCTCTCTACCCCTCCCTGACTCACATTCTGTCTCTTTCTGTCTCTCAAAAATGAATAAACATTAAAAAAAAAGAAACAAAGAAATCAAGGTCTAGACAAAGTAGCCTATGAAAACACATCTTAACTCAGTAAGTTAAATTTTGCCTGAAACACGTTAGAATTATTTGATGAGAAGCAAACATAAAGGAGATAGCTAATAAATGTAGCCCTAATGAGATATTAATCCTAGATTCATGTATTTACTTTTTTTGTATATGGTAGCAAGAGGATGGAATTTGGGGAAAAATGTGAAAATGAAGACTAGTGAGAATTTTACAGTGTTTGTAGCATAAAGATGACTAAACTTGTGGAAGTACTACATTCAAATTCTGACTCTTTTACTTACTATTAGCTCTCTGACCTTGGGCAAGTCACTTTATCTCCGAGTCTCTAATTCCTTTATTAAATGGAAATAATGAGAACTTATAGGTTTATAAAGAAAAAAATAAGATATTAATATGAGTATATTATAAATTAAAATTACATGTAAAGTAATAACAAACAATTATTTATTAATAATATAGTAACAATTGTTAAATTATTAATAATTTAATGATATATTTATTAATAGTATATTAATAATCACAATAATATAGTAATAAGGGAGAAGTCCCCATCTGTAATGAAATTTTAAAAATCATGGAGTTTGGGGTGCCTGGGTGGCTTAGTCAGTTGAGCATCTGACTTCTGCTCATGTCATGATCTCACAGCTGGTGAGTTCAAGCCCCGCATAGGGCTCGATGCTGTCAGCTCGGAGCCTGGAGCCTACTTTAAATTCTGCGTCTCCCACTCTCTCTCTATGCTTCTCCCCTGCTCACACTCTCTCTGTCTCAAAAATAAACATTAATTTTTTTTTTAAATAATCACGGAATTTGAGTCCATGTTATTTGCTTATTGTACTTGTTTAATATTGCAGGTTAACTTTTCCTCCTCCTTGTGAAATACAAATTTACCAAAACATAAAATGTAAATTATTTCAAATAGTATTCTTAAAAAAAGTATAAAAATCTTTACTTATTTGTCCATCTGTTTTTCATTTTTACAAAAAGAGATAGACCTTGCCTTACCTTGCTTATTCTATATTTAAAACTTCTTTCATACCTTAGAAAAGTACTTAATATAATAGGATGGATGATGTCCTTTTAAATAAGGTGCTCCTTCAGGGGAAAAAAGAAAAAAAAATAAAGAAAGGTGGGAGGAAGAAAGGAAGAAAATAAGCCATTCAGTTGGAAACCAGATGATACTTGCCAGAACAATCCATGGAAATCACTCCATTGGTGTGTGTGTATTGTGTTTATGCTATAATTAAAAACAGATTAAAAAGAACTAGAGCATAACACCCCTGATTGCTGTTTGCCTTCGCACTCAAGAACAAGAAAGCCACGGTGTTAAATTTAGCCAGTGGCACTGAACTAAGTGCAATCTGTGTAGTGTGTAGCCTGGACTGCGGGCTGGGAATGCTCTGACAAATAGGTAGACAGTATCCTTCTGTGAGATGGTTCCAGTAAAATAGAGGGGGGATAAAACATTGATTTTTTTTTTTAAGCCAGAAATGCCATGTGTAACTAAGAAACTTGAGACATTCCTTCCCCTCTCGGTCTTCTCTTAATGTGATGGCTTGAGCTTTAGAATTGGTAATTCCAAATATATTGGGTCTCTTTATGTGCATTATTGAGGTTTCAGATACTATATTTTTATTCTCTCAAAGAACATGCAACACTGTACAGGGGCCCTGCTTACCCTGAAGTCCCAGGGAATGTAAAACCTTTTCTCAAGCTATGAAGTGCTAGCTGCCTACCATTTTACCCTGAATAGGAAGGCTACTTCTCTGTTCTTTGTCTTTTCCCTCTCCTCCTTTCAAAATGAGTTCCATTGTGTTTAACCAGAAATGGGGCTTTGTGGCAATTAAAAGATTCCAAAGTGGCAGAGGCTAATGCACCAGTAGAGCAGGTTTCCAGCTTTCCATGGTAACACCCAACTTCCCTTCTCTAACCACCTCCTCTCGTCCACCCAGACGATTCTAATCCTACCTCTGTGGTTACTCTGAAAAGGCATCCAGTTTGCTTATCAGAAAGGATCTTTCTTAAACAATATTTACTAATGTCTGTTTTACTCTTTTGGGTAGTGAGCAAAGGAATGGCTTGGGTCTCTTAATCCCTTTGGATCACGCATTGCACAGATGATGATAGAATGTAATCAGGGCTACTTGCACTAGAGCCCAAAGTGTGCAGAGACTGACACTTCATTGCCTTGATGATTGTAAACCTTAAGTGGCTTGGTCAGCTAGTCATCACATCAGTGACTCTTATTCCTTATTGCCGTCCACTACAAGTTCCTTCCTCTGTATGGCAGAAATCCAGGAACATTCCCTGAGAGTTATGGCATTTTCCTTTTACAATAATGGGCCTTACCTTTCTCTTGGTTCCATGAACTCTGTAAATGTCAAAGTGATTCACATGGGAGGGAATGGTCCTACAGTCCTCATTAAAAAGGTCAAAGATACAAGATCTTTTCTCTCACATAATGGTGCAATGTTTATCTTTTTGGTAATAATGCACTGCATGCTTATTATCAACACATTATCAATCTGTTATGTAATCAAGCAGTCTGATGGATAAAAAGGCGTAAGGAATGTATAATATTCAGAGACAATTATTTTCTCACTTTTCCTACCTGTTTCAGGATCCCCTGAACTATTGTGAAGAACATCCCAAGAAAGAGTTTATTCTCTGTGTCCTATTGTTGTTGGATATTTCATTACCCATGTCTTAATTTAAGGATAGTTTGCAGTAGTATCAGACCAAAAGCAATTTGCCTTTCACACAATCTAACTACACTCCCCATAAACATTAGTGAAAGTTTAAAAGGTGGAAGTTCATTCCTTTGAGATGCTCATTTACCCTACACTAATTATGAACTGTATTTTGAATTACCCCTTCTACAAAACAACAAATTGGAATATGCAGACTCTTACAAGAGCATAGTGAGACATTAAAATCCTGAGAAAAGAATTGGGGCACCTGCCTGTCTCAGTCAATAGAGCGTGTGACCCTTGATCTCAGGGTTGTGAGTTTGAGCCTCATGTTGGGTGTAGAAATTACTTAAAAATAAAATCTTTAAAAAAATAATAAAATAAAAGCCTGAGAAAGAACATATTAATCGTTTTTAAATTGATCCACAACTATTTATTGACAGTCTTCTTTGCCATTACTGTCTGGTCTCCAAACAGGGGCCAATTCTCCCACTTAGAACCTAGATCCTATCCCCTATTGCCTATTTAGGGATATCATCCCAACAGTTTTTCTCTTCTACCTGTATCACCAATTTTCCCACTCTTCTGGATCTTTTTTATCTTCCCACCTTAAAAAGCCCCTTTTGGACCTGATGTACCCCATCTAGTGTCCTATCTCTCTCCTTCATTTTTAAACAAAATCCTTGAAAGTGTTGAATATATCTGCAGCCTCTAACTTTTCCCACTCTCTCTTGAACTTACTTCAACCAGTCTTTTGCCCCCACCACTAGAAGGAAATTACTACTCTTGTCAAAGTTACTAACAATCCTAATGTTGCCAAATCCAAAGATCAATTCCTAATCCTCACTTTACTTAATCTGTTAGTAGCATTTAACACTATAGGTTTTAAAATTTATCTGAGTTGAAACTATGGTGCACTATTTCTAGGATTCACAGCTTCAATAGCTAGTGTCTCCAAATCGATTTCTCCAATTCAGACCCCATATTTTATGAAGGCTGGATGAATGAATTATTTTTCTATACTTCATCTTAGGTATTCTACCAATAGTATCATTAAATGAAAGGGAAAAGTAGAGTATATGGTTATGCCTTTGCTCACTTAACTACTTTCAGAGGTATTTCCTTGTTAAAACTTATTGATGAGATTCTGAAACATGGTCTTTTTTTTTCTTTAATGAGTGAAGTTCCCTTGTTGGCAATAATAAAACACTACCATTTATCCTTATATTTCAGAAACAGTGAAAGTTACTTCTGTTATAGCCTGTTATGCTAATTCTGTAATTTTTTAATCTACAACAAGAATGAACTCTGATGCCAATCATCACAAATACATTTCCAGTCCATGCCTAAAGATGTTTAATTGATGTTAATTATTGATCTAGGCACAGTGATCAAAGTTTATCAGGTTTATGACCTTGTATTTGTGGCTTGATGAAAGAGTAACAAATATTTTTCTCATGCATTCGATTTTCAGCTTGGCCCCCCTACCTTTCCCACTCATTCATCCTGTTTTGGGCCCAGCACTGAGCTCCTGTGATTGGCTTATATTCTTAAAACCAGGAAGCATGATGCCCAGCAGATTTCTAGCCTGTCTGATCCTGCCCCAGTGCTTGGTAACCAAGTCCTATGTTACTGATTGTGGTCTATTTTACCATGCTTCCTGGTTCCAGATCCTGGCTACAAACTGGTTTTTTAAAATATTCCTAATAAACTTTTGCTTTAAGATGTGAATTTACTATAATAAGAGGATCTTGACAGTAATAGTTTTATTTTCTTATTAATGCAAAAGTTAAACTACTGACCAGAGTTGCAATATGGACTCTTCCTATGGCTATGAATGTATATAAGAGTAAAACACTATCCTATGTCTTTTATCATAATAAACCCCTCTTTACCATATAGAATTTATAATGGCCTAGAGTGACTTAGATTGTCATTGATAGTCACTGCATTATAGGAGAATTATTACCTGTGTCATAATGCACTTGTTTCTTGGTTAAGAATGAGACAGCAGCAAGAGTATGAGTAGGAATGTGAGGGAAGGAATCTATATTACTGTGTACAGAGTAATTTATAATAATGTGGTATTTTGATATGACAACCATGTTTTATAAATGTAATAAGATCCCCTGTCTTAATATGCAATAAAACCAAAAAGAAGGAGGAGGGGGAGGAGGAGGAGAAAGAAGAGGGGGAGGAGGAAGAGGAAAGAAAGAAATGAAAGAAGGAAGGGGGGAGGAGATGGAAAGAGAAAGACAGAAACTATTCTCTTCCCAAAAGACCCATTAATCACATATGTCAGACAATTTGAAAATTTATTTAGAAAATTTAGTATTCTCCCTGTAGAGACTGTTTAACTCCAGGGGGTCCTAATGCAGTGTCAAGTAAAAATTAACGTGTATTGCATAGACTATAAAGAGGCTTAAACTGGGAGAAACTGATTAAGCTCCTAAGAACTCTTCATGTGACAAAAAATCATATCAGGCCTAGAGTTCAAGTCCTCTTTTATGACTCTTTCTAAAAGGGTATGATTTACTGTGGTCAGTTTAAAGTAATAGGGTAGGTTTTGTTTTCTACTTATTCTGTCTCTGGTAAATCATATGACCTGAAATTATCTATCTGTATTCTTATTTCCACTTATGAAAAACAGAAATCCTGTGTTTTATTAAAAGTTGGGGTACTTTATAAATTATAAATGCTAATTTACAAATATTAATGTCAATAAGATCAGGAAAGTTGCTCATTTAAAGAAAAATAATTTTATTAGTATCTACTGGCAAGATCTATCTGCACATAAGAAAAGCTATAACCATAGCATTTTTTTATGCCCATATATTAGAATTCTCAGAAGAGAAGCCAACATTTGATTCAGCAGAAAGATTGATCCCTAATGGCTGGGATCCTCCCATTTGGAATAATGTTGCAGACAGTTGGTACTACCACTCCCTATGCTGGATCAATACATGAATTCTGTTTTAATCACATATCAATCTTTCTGTAATGTGAAATTCCCAAATATGTAGGGTAAGAAGTCTTTGAGGGTTATTTCAGTAGAATCAAGGGTTAGTCCTTACAGCTTAATTTTTGGACAGTTATCCTTGTGCCTAATGTTTCACACTAACAACCCAATGTGAATGGACAGCTGATGGTGTAGAAGAATTTTAAACCAAAGAAATACTTGCCAAAAATAGGTCTAAACTATATTTGCTGCAGGCTTTGAGCATCTCCTTGCGAGGACTGATTTAAGCAAGAGTATGGGGAGGAAATATTGCATGGTAGGGGTTAAGTAAAGTTGCCATTTCCAGTGCTATAAAATGCAGAAAAATCAAAAGATCAATCAAAAATTTTTGTTACCTAATGTTCAAGTATGTGTGTTTGTGAACATGCACATGTATTGAAAACATTTGAATCTGGGGGCACCTGGGTGGCTTAGCTGGTTAAGCGTCTGACTTGGTTTTGGCTCAGGTCATGATCTCACAGTTTCATGAGTTTGAGCCCTAAATCAGGCTCTGTCCTGACAGCACAGAGACTGCTTGGGATTCTGTCTCCCTCTCTCTCTGCCTCTCCCCTGCTCACACTGTCTCTGTCTCTTTCAAAAATAAACTTAAAAAAGAAAGAAAGAAAGAAAAGATTTCAATATGAATCAGCAGACTTTTTGTGTAAATAAATATTGAAAACATTATATTCTGTATGTCACGTTTATATTGATTCTCCCTCCGCAATCTTGGAATAATTCCTCATAGTATTTAACACCCAATAAAAAAAGTATACCTAAACTGTTAATAGTAATGTAGTAACTTCTTGACCTCTCTAGAATATGCTGACCCTTGTTTTAAAAGACTCAAATATGCACTACATGATTTTCATGTCTCTAGTGTCTTTCATGGTGTTTTTGGATTCCCTACTAAAACTGAGTGCTTCTAAAACAGATTTTTAGCAATCATGTGCCTAGATTACTCTGTCATCACAGCATCAACACTCTTCACAGCAAAAAAGTTTAGAAACTCAGTTTTCCTGGCTTTTGAATAACCCTTTGGCTACAGGAAAGAAAGGCAGGCAAGTGAAGCCCCCTAGGTCATATATTTCTGAGAAAAAAATACAAGTTTATCAGATAAACTAAACTCAGAGAAAGTTAAAAATATTTTGAAATAAATACATCTTGGAAAGTTTCTGTAAGAATAACATAGAGCTCTGTCATCAACAAGGTGTAAGTCATTCATAATTAGGATTCTGTGAGAGATGACTCATGTCTCTTGGATAAATGAACATAAAAGCAATTAGCAGGATGTGAGTTATTTGGTTTCTAAATGGTCTGACAGTTATGACAACCAAATTTAGATTTTTATCTGCCCAACACTGGTTCAATGTATTCAGCATTAACTTTTTTCTTAGTCTCAATGAAAAACTTTTTAAAACAAACAAACAAACAAACAAAAATACATAGGATTTCACTTACTGTTTTAGGAAAAAGAACATGACAAAATGATGTGATTCCAAGAAGAGCCACCAAATTGGATGTGTCAATTCCAGTTAGCATGCCCAGTCCAGTATAATATGAAATTTCAAGTCTCATGATGAAAACCAAGCATCTGCTGGGAGTACGCTACACACATGAAAAACTGAGGGAGCTGGTAAACTTAATTGTTCTGAGTTCTACAAAGGGCACTTCACATAGTAAAGGCTGTCTCATTTCTTTGCTCAAGTGAAATTTATAACCTAAGATAACACATTGATGCAGGCATACAGACCTGAGGACCATGAAGAGATTAAGAAATTAATCATGTTCTGATGATTTTTTCCTTGGGTTTATCTGAGTACTTACATAACTGCATAGTACGTAGATGGACTACCACTTAAAAGTAGTCTTGGGAATATGACTGAGAAGGGTTCAAATATGCCCCTGTAAATTTCTAGTTGGATAATCTCCGTTAAGGTTAAGCTAATTAAGTTAGATTAATTTAGTACTTCCTTTGCCTCATAGATTAGTGTGAGGGTTAATTGCAGCAATGCTTATTAGATTACAAACTTTTTTAAATCCATTTTTAAATTATTTATTTATTTATTTGTTTATTTATTATTAAAAAAATTTTTTTTTATCTGAGATAGAGTCAGGACGAAGGGCAGAGAGAGAGAAAGAGATCTTAAGCAGGCTTCATGCTCAGCATGGAGTTCTATTCCACGACCCTGAGATCATGACTTGAGCTGAAATCAAGAGTCAGATGCTTAACTGATTGAGCCAGGCAGATTACGAACTTTCTTGAAAATAATGTCTGTGTTCAACAGTCTTGTTCACTGTTGAATCTCTGGTACATGGCATAGTATTTAGTGCATTAGATGACCAATAAATGGTATGTGAATAATTATGTAAAATGTTTACCATAGTCCCTGGTACAAAGTAAATAAACATGATGATAGTGAGAATGATCACATTTTAGAATTCCTTCAATGGCTTCCCATTATTAGAATACTTAGAATAACCTGCAATTTTTCAAATACTTAGAAGAACCTGCAATTTTTCTTAGGCCTTACATGATTGACTCATTTCTGTCTTTCCCACCTCATCTTGAATTAGCCTTTTACTCTTTTTTCTACCTTCAACCATACTGCTCTTCTTCACTGCCTTTTTTTAAGCTTATTTGTTTATTTTGAGAGACAGAGAGAGTGCAAGTGGGGAAGGGGCAGAGAGAGGGAGAGAGAGAATCCACAGCAGGCTTGACACCATTAGTGTGGAGTCCATTGCGGGGCTCGAACTCAAACCACAAGATCATGACATGAGCCCAAACCAAGAGTTGGACACTTGTTAACCAACTGAGCCCCTCAGGAGCCCCTTCACTGTCTTAAATAAACCAAAAACTATTTCCTACTTTGGGAACTTTGCACATACTTTTTTCATTGTGTTCTTCCCATTTCCCATTCTGCATCCAGTTCTCCTTCCCAATTCCTGCCACTTCTGATCAAGAGCTATGCCAGGCCCACAACCAGATACTTTGCTGTGAAAGTACAAAAGCAATACCCATAACGGACCACAAGCCTCCCATAGTTGTCTGTACCAGCCTACTGTATGGTTCACAGCAGCAGGTGGCCATGCTTCCTAAAAAGTCAACTGGTTCACTCATGCCAGGGATGTTCAGTGACATTTTTCTGGTCTTTTCAATACCTTTAGTCCACAGCTTCTTCCACAATTGTATAAGGTGTCACTACTATAATAATTGTTTTTCTATAATATCCATAGTTGTTCTGCTTCCCCAATTACACATTAAATGCTAAAGTTATTGGTAATCAAAACTTTAAGATTCCAGGGTAATGGAACCTTAAAGATGAGTTTCTGGAATTGGTTTTCTGATCTTATTGGACTTAAAAGGCATCCATGTTACTGTGGCCTTGTACTGTGGTAAAAGGAGTGCCAGTAATCCACTGACAGTTATTTAAATGTTCACGTCTGACACCTATAATCAAGTGCCTATAGGAGACAAGGTTTTGTGGTGATCAAATTTCTGCTATGGAACATTTTAGTGAAAATGAGGTACATAATGGGGCAGAATGCTTGCTTTTAAATGCACTGAAAAACTTGGAAAAAGAAAATGATGTGGTTGGAATTTCAAATTCCCAGCTAAGCAAATTGGATTAGTGTAGAAGGAAATACTATTAAATCAAGCTGAATTTGTTGCTAAGAATGCACCATGTAGAAATTCTGTGTTCATGATGACACTTTGAGCAGTGAAGAGAAAGTCTAACAATTTGGTTGATTGGTTCACTGAAATCTAGACACAAAGTTAATTACACTAAATAAAATTATAATGCTAGAGCTTTTTTGATGCACTGTAGAGAAAGATATCCAAAGTCTTAGGAAGAATGGAAAGCTAAAATTGATTTATTATATAAGATCTGCTCATATCCCCCTTCATCTTGGGAAGATCCAGAGGACACTCTCGCTATCCAGGTTGTCCAATGCTGCAAAATATACATTCATGAGAAGAGCTCTGGAAACCATGAAGAGTTCTGTGTTGTATATTCTATATAGGCCAGGAATGATAGAGGAATTCTTGACATAAAACTGACTCCTGGAATTCAGTGGAGATAACTGGAGTTCCTAGATGGCAACAGGTAAGTGGCAACCTAATCATCAAAGACAATGTAGATATGATAATTATAATGAGCAGCAGAGCTAAGGTGGTAATTACGATGACTTAACCAACAGCGATATTTCGTGTAGACTAGATGATGATATTGTTCCTAGGACTGAAATCAATTGACAGTTTACTAAATTCCTACTTAATAGAGTGGAAAAGCTGTAAGTATTATGAACAGAAGTCTGACTTGAGCCACCACAAAAGGGAATAATAATCCTTCAACCAGTTCTCAGACTGGAGCTGGTTTTCAGACTCAGACTACCTTGAACAAAGGGAAGCTCAGATCCCCTAAAGGAGGAACTGCTGCCCTACAGCCAAAAATTTATAGGATATTCACCCTTCTAGCCTTCCCCAAAGGCAACTAATGATACTGGCATGAATATTCACTGGAAAAGGGTAAATAATCAGATTGTTCAGGGATTACTAGACACTGCCTCTGAAATGACATTAATTCTGGAAACCCAATGGTCTACCACTCAGAATAGGGACTTAGGAAAGTCACTCAAAGTAATTCAGAGTATTGGCTTGGCCCACAGTGTCCCCAAAGGCAATGAACCAAGCAATTTAACCCATTTACTGAGAAACCTGAAAGGCTGCCCTCAAATGTTCCCAGTAAGGTTTCCTTCCAGTTTCAGAATATATAGTTGGAATGGATATACTCAGCAACTTTTGTAATCTTCACATTGGCTATGCTACTAAGGCAAGAAAGGCCATGTGGAAGCCACTACAACTGATTCTGCATAAAAAGACAGTAAACAAAAAGCAATACTGCATTCTTGGATAGATTGAAAAGATTAGTGATACCACCAGGTACTTGAGAGATGTCGAGGTGGTGATTCCTACCATATTCCCATTCAACTTGTCTCCTTGTCTTGTGCAGAAGACAAATGAAGCAAGAGGAATGACACTGGATTATAACAAATGTATTTAGCTGGTGACTCCAACTGTACCTGCTATCCCTGTTGTGATTTTTGTTGTTGAAGTCAACATACACACCCCCTGGCATCTATATATGCAGATATCAATCTGGCAAATGCTATATTCTTTGAAACTACATTCTGCTACCATCAAAAGCAGTTCACATTAAATGGGCATAGCCAACAATACATGGTGACTGTCCTATCTCAGAATTGTATCAACTCTACTATTCTTGTTCATAATTTCACCTTCAGACTTTGGTCAGCTTTTAATTCTAGGAGACATTATACTAGTTCATTACATTGATAATATCACACTGTTAAGACCTGGAAAGTATGAAATACTGAATATGCTTTGCATGAGCTATTTAAGACCCTTTGGTAAGATACATGTATACCAGAACATGGGAAATCCCATAAAAATTCAGAACTCTGCCATGTTGGAGAAATCTTTAGGGATCTGTTGGTCTGGAGCATATCCATATATCCTTCTCAAGGTGAAGGACAAGTTGCTGTATTTAGCATCCCCTATCAATAAGAAAGAGGTACAATATCTGGTGGGCCCATTTGGGTATGCTACTTTAACCCATTTACTGAGAAACTGACAGGTTTCCAGTTTTGAATGGGGTGCAGAACAAAAGTATTTGCCATGGGTCCAGGACACTATATGAGCTGTTCTGTGACTTGGTGCATCTGACCAGCAGATCCAATGGTGTTTGAAATGTCTGTGGAAGATACAGTTTTAAGTAAGCCTGTACAGATATATCATTGTGCAGACCTTTAGGATTTTGGAAGGTGTGCCACCCTCTTTCAATAGCTATTCTTTTGAGAAACAACTCCTAACTTTATTTGAGCCCTTGTAGAATTTGAGTCATTTAGAGGACTAAGAGCCACTAAGTTACCATATTAACTAAACTATGTATTTTTGTGACTCAGCCAGCAAGCCCTAACCTGAGTGTGTACAGGAGCACACAGGATATAGAGGTGATATATACATTATCAGACTCAAGCAGGTCCTGAGTGAGTATGATGCATGAGTAAGAGGTAGATGCCCATGGCCCCTGCACTGGCTACATTGTCTCTCCTCTCAATTTACACCTATGATTTCATGGGGAGTTCCCTATGACCAGTTGACAAAGAAAGAAAAGTGAAGTCCAGTTTACAGAAAGTTTTGTACAATATTCTAGAAATTCCCTGAAAGTAGATAGCTGAAGCACTACTGCCTTGTACTGGGATGACTATAAAGGACAGTGGAGAAGAGAAATCCTCTTAGTGAGCTAAGCACTGAACAGAGCTTCTTGATGCTCATTTTGCCTAAAAGGAGAGATGGCCAGAGATGTCGATCTACATTGCTTCATAAGAAGTGGCTAAGAGTTAGCTGAATGGTCATGGATTTGGAAGGAAAACAAGGCAAGGACTTTGAAAACTGGAGATTAGGACGACTAGAGAAAGTGTATGTAGATAGACTTCTCTGAATGGGCACAATATGTGAAGATATTTGTGTCAGATGAGAATGTTCACCATGAGCAACCTCAGCAGAAGACAGTGCACATTGATAAGGTTTTGGGGGTGAGGTGGGCGGGGGGGGGCTTGTGGGATCCAGAGCTGACAACCAAGAAAGAATTCTTGAAGATGTCTTTGGTGCAAAAAGGTGATTTTTATTAAAGCATAGGGACAGGACCTGTGGGCAGAAAGTGCTGCCCCAAGACCACGAAGAAAGACTAGTTATATACTATGGAGTTGGGGGAGGTAAAGTCCAGGGGAAGTTTCCAGTGAGATTTTCATATGCTAAAGAAGACTCACAGGATGCTGGAGGTCTAGCTATTACCAAGCTAAGGTTCTTTTTCCTTCTAACAAAGCATTAGCATTAAGACAGTAGAGAGTTCATGGAGAACTGTTTTGTTCTGCCTGTCTCAAGGATTTGTCAATGGGCTGCAGGTTATAAGGAAATTTAATTTTATCTCCCATTTCCTTCTGCCTTTATTTCCCACATCAGACATGATAACTTATTCTGTAAATATCAGTCAGTTTCTTTCTAGCCATCTCTATCCTTGCCCAGTGGGCTCATGAACAAAGTGACTATAGCAGCAGGATGGATGCTATGCATGGACTAAGCAACATGAACTTCCACTCACCAAGGCTAATCTGGCTGTTGTCACGGCTAAATGTCCAACCAGCCAAGAGCAGAAACTTACATTGAGCCTTGACATGGCATCATTCCTCAGGGAAATCATCCAGTCACACAGTAACAGGTAGATTACACCGGATTACTTCCATTACAGAAGGGAAAATGCACTTCTCTGAATATGGATTTACCTTCCCTGTCTCCAGTACTTCAGCTAAAGACCACCATTCACGTACTTACAGAATATATTAATTATAACCATGGTATTTCACATGCATTGCTTCTTACCAAAAAACCCATTTTATACTAAATGAAGTGCAGCAATGGGCTCATGCCCTACCATGTTCCCCACCACCCTGAAGCAGCTGACTTGATAGAATGGTGGAGAGGTCTTTTGATGGCTCAGTTATCACGCCAACTGGTGGCACACTGTAAGGCTACGGAAATGTCTTTGAAGGTGTGGTATGTATTCTAAATCACTGACAAATATTGCTATTTCTCCCATAGCCAGGATTCTTGGTTCTGGGAACTAAGGGGTAGAAATGGGAATAGCTCCTCTCATTCTTACCTCTAATGATTCACTAGCAGAATTTCTGCTCCATCTCCACAACTTTAGGCTTTGTTTTGTCTAGAGATCTTTGTTCCCAAGGGAGAAATGCTTTCACCAGGGAAAGGAGAAATTTTTGCATTACATTAAAAGTTGAACATGCTACTTTAAAACCTTGGACTTCTCACATCAGTGAACACAGATGCAACTGTGTTTGCTACACTGTCTGGAGTGACTGATCATGATTATCAAGGGAAATTGAGTTGTGGCTACACAAGGTAGGTAAGGTCAATGTCTGGAATTCAGGAGATCCCTTGTAGAGTCCCTTAGTACCTCCATTCTATGATAAAATTAATGAAAAAAATATAACAACCTAATACAGACAAGACTGCTTATAGCCCAGACCCACCACCCCTCTCATCTCCCTATCAAATAAGATATGTTAATATGAGTTAAGTTTATATATCATTTTATCAATTTAAAGTACAAGATATCAATAGGCAACTGAGAAGGGAATGGACATCATCTAAATATGGACAAAGTGATTTTGTATTCTCTTTTGGAGAGAGGTTTGGCATGTTTTTGGTTGTATAAGTGATGGTTACGTCATGTTAGATGGAAGTATGATTTTGCTATTATCTTACTAGGAATTAAATATCGGGGGAGGGTACACATACCAAATTGACAAGCAGTAGATTATGGTGGTTTCACACCATCAATTTAGCTAAATTAAAAGTATTTTATCTATATTTTTCAGATTAAGATTGGCTACTGAATGGACATTTTACGTGAAATTTGGGTGGCAGCAGTGAAGCAGGAATAATACTCTCTAGGACATTGCTTAAATGTAAAATAGAACAGATGCAGAGATGCCAAGAGGTTCCAGTTTGTCCTTATCTTGCCCCACTCTGATTCTCTTTCTTGTTCCCAAATGCCTATTTTATTCCTAGGCACAGACTTAAGAATAAACTCCTCCAGGGCAAGATCTAGGTGTTCACTGTTAAATCGCAGAGCCTGGCACTTAATAAATGCTTGTTGATTTTCTTTAAATTTGCCCATTGATTACCTTTGTGCTTTTCCCTTCTATTGTCTCTTAAAGTGTTAAAAATGCAATTAATTTTGTACTGTAAAGAATCAGAGATTTTAACTCTCTAATTTAGAGGTAAACAGAGGTTCAGTACTTACTCATATTTAAACAACTAGTTTATGAAAGAAAAAATACTACAATTCAGATCTCTTGGCTCCTAGCCCCCTGCTTTGTCTTCTCTACTATATGGCTTAATTGCAATGAAAATGATAACTTGCCTTTGAAAGTAACTTATACATTGAAACATGTCACATATGTTATCTTAGGTAATCCTTTCAATCACTCTCTGAAGTAATCAGGGCAATTATTTCATTTTTAAATAAAGTAGTGGAGGAAAAAAAAATCAGGTTACTTACCCAAGATATATATTTTTATATACAAATAAAACAATTTTTCCATTTATGCTTTTTTAAAGATATTATAAAAACTAATTTTGATATGTTCTGCATATGACAATTTGTAAAATGTGTGAATTACTGCATTTGTGAAGAAAAGATTAAGAATCACTCATTTCAATATTTTCATGATAAATGTGTGTTATTACAGAATCTACCTAACTCTAGTGGCCAGTATAGATGGTGAAAGCAGTGACTTGAGGATTATAATTGTGAAAGACTTTTGAAATGGGCAAGAAAAAGATTACTGAATGCCCTTTCAGTAGAATACTGTTATCTAGCATACCACCCTCTGGGGATTGTCTGATTCCATGGGGGTGTGAACATTTGATTGTCTTTGGTCAGATGGGCGTTAGCTGTGGAAGGCTGATGATGCTGCTGATGTTTCATGGCCATGTTGAAGCAAATGAGTCCTGTTCACTGCTACAAAGCAAATGGATTTTGTCCAGTAGAGAACATAAGTCTCGTATTAGCACACCGGTTATATGAGGGCAGGGCATCTTGATCAATGGAGCCATCAAATTATCAAATGGGGAAGAGAAAACCAAGCTGTTTTCCTAAAATATGTGGAATGAAAGTTACACAGCCAAAAGAAACCCAAGAAAAACTGAGAATAGCCAACACAGCTGCCTACAAATTCACAACATAGCTATGGTGCAACAATAATATAATGATATTGAAATACAATTGATAGATCGGGAGATAATATTTTCAACATATACCTTATATACACACAAATATATACATATCCATAATTTATAAAGAGGCCCTTCAAATCCATGAGAAAGGAAAACCACCCACAACCACCAAAAAATAGAAAATGTAGCAAAGGATATAAAGAAGAAAAAATATAAAAATAAAAATCATGTGATGGAACACTTAATGTCACTACTAATTAGGGATGAAAATTAAATGACAATTTTTTGCCATTGGATTACAAACATTAAAAAAGCTGGCATCCCCGTGTTCACTGCAGCATTATTCACAATAGCCAAGATATGAAAGCAACCTAAGTGTCCATCAACAAATGAATGAATGCATAAAGAAAATATGTGTATATATACACATACACACACACAATGGTGAAAAATACACACACACACACACACACACACACACAATGAAATATTATTCTGCCTTAACATGGGAGGAAATCCTGTTGCTTACAACAACATAAATAAACCTAGAAGGCATTTTGCTAAATGAAATAAGACAAGACAAATACTGCATGGTATCACTTATATGTGGAATTAAAAAAAAAAGTTGAGCTCAAAAACAGAGCATAAAAAAGTGGTTGCCAGGGACTGGAGAATGGGGAAAATAGGGAGAGGCTGGTAAAAAGGTACAAACTTTCAGTTTTAAGATTAATAAGGTCTGAAGATCTCATTGTAACATGGTGCCTATAGTCGACTGTATTGTGTAATTGAAATTTGCTAAGAGAGTGAACTTAAATGTTCTCTCTCTCTCTCTCCACACACACACACACAAAAGGAGGTAAATGTGTGATATGATGGATGTGTTAATTAACTACACAGAGTAATCCCTTCACATATATATGCATATCAAGTCATCTCATCGTACAATTTAAATATCTTACAATTTTATTTGTCCATTGTACCTCAGTGAAGCTGAGGGAAAAAAAAGGATGGCAGTTACATGCAAAAGGTAGTAAAAATGGTACAGATTTGGGGGAGGGCAATTTTAGTACTCAAGCTATGTGCAAAAATATCAATGTGCAGTTTTACTCTTAGACATCTATTGGACAGTAATATTTATGTATGTGCACAAAATATATGAACAAAGATATTTGTTATGGGATTGTTTATAATATGAAGAAACTGTTAAGTAAAATTAACATGTAAAACATACTTCGGGAGTAATCTGCCACAGTGTTTACCTGTTCAATGGGTGTTTACCCACAGTGAAGGAAGTGGCCAGAGACAACTATGTTTTTCTCACATTCGTTTCCATTGTTTGAGTTTATTACAAAAAAGTTAGGTATATATTTATTACTTTTATAATACATGAATTTAAAAAGGAGGAAACAAAACTACCTGTTCCAAGCCCAAATTTGACAGAAGGAACATTTTCAGTTCTACTCATAATACTTAACCAATGTGATTATTTCCATGTTTGTCCATTTGGGGGAAAAAAACAGAAAAACTCAGAAGGAGTAATTTCTCACTAAAGTGTTAGTTATGGAGCTTTTTAAAAAATTTGAAGTGAGGAGACCCAAATTGCCATTATTTTTACGTTGAAAAGATCTGGCTAATTCTGGGCAAGTGGCTTAAATACAAAAACCTATGCTAAGAGGTGCTGGTTCTCTGCTGGAGACTCTTGTATTAGACCACCAACAAAACTGACGGCTTCCTCAAATGTTTTATTTTCAAAAATGGCTGCATTAAAATGGAAGGCAGTGTGATATGAGGAAAGGAGACTTGGGAGACCTGAGCCCTACTCCTGGCCTATGTGACCTTGTGAAATACACTTAACCTTACGAGTCTTCAGTCTTTCATCTAGGCAATGACATTAATAACCACTGTCCCTTCCTCACAGGATTGTACTTTGGTCTTAATGAGATTTCACATGTGAAGGCATTTTATAAACTGAATAACAATGAAAAATGATACTACATAGGATTCTGTTTTATATACTTTCTTCTCACCCAGTACTATTCTCTTTTAGACTTTAATCCAATGCAAAAATAATGAACTGGGCAATATTTGTGCAATGTTTAATGTCTGCCTCAATCTCTGGGTTATGGACTCTATGATAGCAGAGAACACATTTTCATTTCCCTTCCCTCCCTCCCTTCCTTTCTTCTTTTTTTCATTCCTTCCTTTTTTTCCATTTGTTTTCTGTTACCTAGCAAGGTACCTGACACTTACTATCTGTTCAAAAATAGTTGAACAAGTGAGTGAGTGAATGAATGAATGAATGAATAAAATCAGGTTACTTTTAACTCTGTGTGCCCTCATGCTTTTCTAGTAATGTACAAGTTAACTAAAACAGGTGAAAGAGTTTGTTTTGGAAAATAAAAATCATCATATTTCCTAGACTTTAGAGCAGTAGTTTCTTGGGAGGGAGGGCATGGAGAATATTTCCCTCACCCCCACTGAGCTCAGAGAAATTCCACTAGGGCATTAAGACCATAATCCACCAGAGCCACCATACTTCTGCTGTGCAGTCAAACACAGGATTAACTCAGTCCTGCAGCCTAATGGCTTTCTGGAGAATCAGGAGCATCTCCAGAATTTTTCATTTAGGGTCAGCCAGAGAATTCAGAAAAGCTATTGACTTTAAAGGGATAGACCACCAAGCAAAAAGCCTCTTTGAAACACAGACTTCATTGTTCTTTTATTGTAACAACAAACACTTAAGTACCAATAGGAGAGTGGGACAGTTTGCATTAACAAACCAAACTGAGCAAAAACCAAAAAGGTTTTTCTTGTCCTTGATTCATGTTGATGGGATAATATTTGTGATGAACTTACAACTGTACTTGGCATCTTCGAAAAGTAGTTTGATCCTCAGTTAATTATTTCTCCAATATCCTTTCATTACATTTATTTGACTTTATAACCATCTTTCTTTGTACTTCACATTAAGGATATATAGGCAATCTAAAATTACATGATAAAGAGTTATAAACCAAGTTCTAGCTCCAGGTGGCAAAATCTTAAAAATACTTGGTTTTCTTTTTTTAACGAAGGGGAAAATAATGACCTCTTTAGTCCTAAGAGATAGTGAAGACATCTTGAGATATGTTCCAAGCTTAAAGATTCACTCGAAATATATTTACTTCTTTTCCAAAAAAGCAAACAAATATAATTTTTCTTCAATTGGATATTCCATAATTCTGGTGATAGGAAGACAGTTAATTTGGAAGATGGGTGTTAGAATTATATGTAAGAGTGCCAGAGAGAGAAACAGGAGGGAGTGTAACTGCCTTTACCTTGACTCCCTGCTTCCTCCTCCCTCATCTTTGGGTATGGAATTCATGCAGATTTAATCAGCCCTATTTGTGGTTTTTATTCATTCTGTCAACAGATGGTGCCTCAGTATATGATGGGTCTGTGTGTAGCTCTTCTGGCAATCAACGAGCTGTGGTCTTACTAGAACTCACAGTTAAGAGCATGACAGAGCTACTAAGTAGAAGGTGGGCTTTTACTTCCCGTCAGCCCATCTATATTTATGCCTCTCCTTTCAGTGTAGTGTTGTATTTTTCTCAGTCCTCTAAGGCCTTTTATTTTGACCCAATACATCATTAAATATTACTTTGTGATAAAACAAATAGTTTAACAATTTTTTTTCAAATTGTAATGTGTCTTCTCTAATTTTTGCACCCTGCTAATTTATGGTTTAATAGGCAATGCCAAAGTGAAACTTATGCCATATTAGATGTGTCATGGGAATTCTGGTAATCTCTACCTGTGTAGTTATTAAGGCTAAATATGGGGAAATAAGACTTGCATAAAATAATGACATACCAGAGTTTATTAGAACTTTCAAAACTTTCTTTAAGGAATCATTATATCAGTAATTTTTGTTGATGTCATAGAATGTAGGGTACACTCATTAGGAGAAATGTAACTGAAATATATTAAACAAAATTAAACAAAACAAACCAACCTTTATTTTGTAAAGTAAATTACAAAGGGAATATTACAAACCAAATAAATTATGGGATTTTGATATAAGACATTTGTTAACATACATAAGAAAAAAATATTACATAAAGGGACACTATGGTCTTTGAACTATAGTAGTCTAATATTCTGATTATTTTGTCAAAGCTATGTATCATAAATAGTAACCACAAATCTGAGATGTTTTAGGTCAATTTTTATTTCTGACATTATGCCTATCGTGTCCTAAGCATATACACTTGTAATAAGTAAGCCATATGTCCCAATCTTATGATTTTTCATCCAAAAGCCTCTTGACAAGCCCTTTTCCTTTACTGATTTACATCTTCTCTTGTTCTCTTTTGTAATCAAGGATCCTATATCCCTACTAAAGCACAGCTTTTGCATTTCTACTTACCATAACTAATTTTTCTGACTACACAGTTCTCTTTTCCCTTTGTCTTTCATGGTCATAAAAAATTCCTTTAAAAAAAAAGTTTACAACAATAGCTTAGATTGTGTTAGAACTTCCCTGTCTTAACATAGATTAATATACATTGAGAGGTAGTAGAAGAATCATTAAACCTTCAGAGTATTTTGACGATCCATAGCTATTGCCTGTTTTTCTTCTTACATTCCAGCAGTTGGACCCTCAGTTCTCAGTCTAATCCCCCTATGAACACCCGGTTCTAGTGGCTACATTTTGATACCATTTGTAATAATCCAAGTTTCAATGAATTCTGAATTGGCAAAAGATAGGAAATATCAGTTTGGTAGCTCTTCTTGTGAAAACTTTTATAACATTGGGTCCATACAGAGAAAAAACTGTATATGCAAGAAAACAGTAACTTCTCCTTAATTTACCTCTGTGAGGAGAGTGGTTCCTGTGAGCAAGCATTATCTTTGAAGGTTGCAAAGTATTCTAAGATAACCTGTACAGTAATGGTTTACGTCGTTGTAAGAATTTCTCTTCTTTAATATAGATTGAACTACATCAGTGACTAGTGAAGGAATGATCAAACCTTCACTGTACTTTAAATATTTACTATGTGATGATTATATTGCCAAGGTCTCATTTAACTTTGAAGGAAAAAAAAATTTAAAAAAAAACTTCTTTCAGGATACATTATGTTTAATTGTTCTCAATTAAATAAAGGGGCAAGAGAAAGCTTGATGAAGTTGCCTATGAATTAATTTAAAAGTAAGAGTGAATGTGTATTTGGTAGTGTTAAATAATGTACAGAAATCACTCATGTAGGAAATAATTATAACAAATAATTTAACTGGGCTTAAAAGATTGAACAGTTTTTTAAGCATTACTCACATAAGTAACCTATTGTTGATAGAGGCAAAACAAAATGACATTGAGCACATATGCTCCATTATGAATTACTGTCGTTTTGACATATTATTTCTAAGATGTGTATCTGTGTGTGTATGCATAGTGTGTATGGTGTTCTTCTGACAGAGGAAAGAATTTTCAGAACCTAAGTGTCGTTATATAGTAGCTTTCCTCGTGAGCTCATCAGTGAAGACCCACTTAGACTACTAAGGTCATATGAGGTCATATGAGGTATCATGGGGAAAGGCACAGAAGGATTAAATATCCAAATGACCTATTATCAAATTGTCACTTGCAACTTGGATAAACAGTGAATACGGCCATGGTTCTATAATAAGTATAAATAAAATCATTACCCTAGATGGAAGATTCCAACCTCAATTAAATTTCACCAAACTGGATTACTGGAGAAATAAGGAATGAGCTGAGATTGCGGCTAGTATAGTTCAAAAACTAGTTTCAGGATTTCTTAGACACTCAGACTTTATCTGTTGAGTATTTAAAAAGGAAAAAAAAAAAGGCTAGAAAAGTCTTGTTTATTTAACTTCTATCTGATCCTTCTATTTTCAAAAATGTTTCTTTTCCTGCCTTGAAGATATATATGAGAATGTTTGAGATTTTATTGCATCAAGTTTTTCTGGTGCTATTGCTTCCATGGATATATGAATATTTTTTAAGTAAAATACATATGCTACAAGAGATCTTATATGTGTATATATGTTTCAAAGTCATATTATAAACCATTGAGTTTGTAATAAAAACAGCAGAAACCTAACACATCCATTCCCAGTCTATTTCTCTGTGCCCTAAGGCAACTACCAGCAACATTTTTAGCTATATATTCTGGTATTTAATTCTATATTTCCAAGTAACATGCTTTATTACTATTTCTTGATTTTCAAACTTTACACACTATCTATGAACCTCCTGTTACTAAAGACAAGAATTTAGCTCTGTAAACCCCTATTCTGTCACTCCTGCCACCCTCCCTCCAATACACACTTATGTCTGCTTCACTTTTTTTCTGTTCTTTAATAGAGATATTTCATGATTTGGAGTTCAATTAATATTCAAAACTCACATTATCAAATTATTGCTATGTAAATATTATTTAGAGATAATATAGTGATAACTGCATTTTGTGTTATAGTACTTTTCTATTTTTCCTGAAGTTTATATTTGCTTTTGTTTTTATTTGTTTACTTTCCCATATACCAATAATTAATTTTATCTCCTAACTCTCTAACACAGTTAAAATTCTCCAATTAATATACTGTAAAAAGCAAATATCATTTTGTTCTTTAAGTTGTGCCTTTTGAAGCCTTGTTTTATCCATTTAAAATCTGGGCTTTTTATCTGTAGGCCTTCAATGGCAGTATCATCCCAAGGCTTACCTTAATTAATATCCTTATACATTCCTTCACATTTTTAATGGTTTTCTTCCTCATTTTGGTAGAAAATACCATCAAATAACTTTCTGAAAATTATTCATAAGAGATAAATGTCTTGAGTCTATGTCTAAAAAATGCTTTTATTCTACTCTCATCCTTGAGAGTAGTTGGTGTGACTGCTATAGATTGAAAGTATTTTTTTTTCAAAATGTTGAAGAGATTCTGCCATTACCTTCCAATTTTCAGTGTTGTTATTAACAAGTTTTATGTTCATATGTTCTGATTTTTTTTCTTTTCTGTCTCTATAAGTTTTTAAAATTTTCTTTTCATCTATGATTTTCTGACATTACATAGGGATTCCCTCAGTATAAATTTTTCTAAATCATTGTGTGGAATCATTGTGAGACTCATTTCAATCTAGGAATTGACATTGTTTCGTCCTGGGAAATTTTGTACAGTTTTAATTTATTCTCTCTCATCAAAACTCCAAGTTTTGAAAATTATATCTCATAGACTTTCTATACAGTTGTCTCATTTTTTCCTCCAATTTTATTTTTATGAACTTTGAATTTCTGCTATTATATATATATTTTTTAATTTTCAATATTTCTCTTATGATTCTGGTTCTTGCTTTTATTTATTTAAAAAAATTAATGTTTATTTATTTTTGAGAGAGATAGGGAGACAGAGCATGAGCAGGAAAAGGGTAGAGAGAGGGAGATACAGAATCCAAAGCAGGTTCCAGGTTCTGAGTTGTCAGTACAGAGCCTGACACAGGGCTCGAACTCACAAACTATGAGATCATGACCTGAGCTGAAGTCAGATGCTTAACCGACTGCGTCACCCAGGTGCCCCTCTGGTTCTCACTTTTAAAAAATTATAGGTATGGGGTGCCTGGGTGGCTCAGTTCGCTGGGCCTCGGACAGTTCTGACAGTTCAGAGCCTCTGTGCTGACAGTTCAGAGCCTGGAGCCTGCTTCAGATTCTGTGTCTCCCTCTCTCTCTGTCCCTCACCTGCTCACACTCTTTCTCTCTCTCTCAAAAATAAATAAACATTTTCAAAAATAGATAAGAAATTATAGGTATTGTTCTCATTTCCTGGATGTAATAGTAATAATCATTTCTGTGTTTTTTTGTTTTGATTCTATTTTGTCTGTTTCTGTTTTTGACTTTTTAAATACTTTTCTCACGTGTCTAATGATCCTTTGATATTTTTGTTAAGTTGATTCATATGAAATTGCTATTTTTGTAAGTTAGAAATGTTTAAGTGTTGGTAATTTCATATGGTTCATTGAAGAGTAAGCTCTTTAAAAACTGAAGTCCTAGATGCAGAGTGGAGAGGGTATTGAGAATTTGATCATTTAGCATGCAGACTCTTATTCAACACTTTTGTCACTTTACTTCCACCCTCAATTTATGTCTGATTCCTTGAATAGATCCTGTCTTGTGCAGCTTTTCCAGAAAGCAAATCTTCAATCTATTGCTGGACTAAAAATGGGTTAGTGGCCTGAGAATATAAACAAAGGAAGAGGATCCAGAGATATTATTTAAAAATTTCAACAAAACCTATTCTCCATTATGCCCTGTGGTTTTTGAAGGACCTGGATTGGGAAATTCCTAAACCTTTCTAACATTCTGCAAGGGGTATCGGCTTTTTGTTCATCTTGCTTGTCTCCTTCCTGTATTTTGGTAAGTGAGTACCATTCATCCATTCACTTTCCAAAATTTGACTTCTGGTCTTTTCTTTAATTTCTTCTTCTGTATTATTTGAGGGCTTATACCTGTTTTATATAGTTCATTTTGGGGAACGAGCTGAAATAAATACATGTGCTCAATCCCCAAGGTTTAACCCAAAGTTTTGGATTAAAAATTGAGAACATTTGGTTTCACCACTTATTTTGTAGGAACACAAAATCCCAGAAAAATGGTTCGGCCAAGTTATTTGAAGTTCAGTTACAGAATCAGGACTAGACTCCAAATCCCTGATTCTTGTTGTAATTTCTGCTGTACCATTATCTCTCATTATAGACCATTGTTCTCTTCTCTTCATTACACAAATGACCAGATTTTTACTCAAGGAGCTTAACTATACTTATTTAAATAATTTAATAGCCACAAGACTATAGCAAATTTATTCCCTAGCTCACTGTTTGTATAAAGTGTTTTTCCATTATTGTCCCAATATCTATGTGTGCTCCACTAGTGGATAGTGAAGTTTTAAATTTTCACAAGTAGTGAAGCTAAAAGTAGACACTCATTATTTTTATACATGGAATTAATATTTGTAACCTAGAAAAGTTATTTGCTCTGGGTTGGAGATGACAGGTGTTTGTTTATTTGTTTAACAATTTTAAGAACAGAACAAATGAACCTCATGAATGATATGATCTTCTCATCCTCAACACATTCCACCATTTTTTCTTTTATTATAATATTGACTTAATAGTTTATTGAAATAATTCAAATTCCATAATTTGAAATCAGTCAATACATAAAAGTACAAATAAAAAGAGCAACAAATTATTATACACATCCAAACAAAAACAAAAAACACTGTTACCATATTGTAAATCAAATTCTAGGTATATCTTATGCATATATAGAGAAAGAAGATATGTTGAAAGGAAAGGGGATTTGCCAAAAAATGTTTTAAAACAATGGAATATTTAAGTAAAATGCATTCAACTGTAATTGAAAGGAATTAAAAAAAACAACAATCAGATTAAAGCTGTAGTAGTTACTGAGCTTCAGATAAACATAACTTCATAAAGAAAGCATGAAGAAGAATCTCCGTTAAACTCATGCTTAAATTTCACTCAGTATGAACTGAATCCTTGTTTTAAAAGGTTTCCATCCATCTCAGAGACTAGCCTTCTGAATAACAGGTAAAAGTTGTGGACTCTGAAATCAAATGCCACATTAAAATTCTACCTCTGTCACTCAAAAGGGGTATATATTTGGGTACATTTCTTAAGCTCTCCATTCTTCAGTTTCCTCAATTGTATTATAGAACAAGGATAACAGTAGATAACTTGAAAGTGCTTTGTGATGATTGAGTCCTCAGAACAACTTTAGAAAAACAGGTGAGCAAATGTTAGATATTATAATTCACTTTTGGCCTTCAAAATCCTCCAATTTGACTCTTGCTGGTCATATTTTTTCATTCATTATATTTGTATCATTTTCATATTATAATTTTTAAACTTAATTTTACCAGTTTTTTAGCTTGGAGATCTATGTGTAAATTAATTCAATATACATAACAAATTATGTTACTATAGCTTCCTTATTTCTAATTTCTTTGATTTATTTTATATAAGGCTAGTTGCTGTAAACCCCTTCATGGCTCATAATCCCTCTCCAACTTAAAAGATCAAATCCAATCTCAGGAATCTAACTCTTGGCAACCTCTTTAGCCCCATCTGTCAACCTGTCCTTTCCTACACAGTACTATCATGTCCTCCATTTTTCCAACAACATGTCCAACATATTCTCCTTTCATTGGATATGCTAGACTCTAAACCTTTATGCCTTTGCACATGATGTTGTTTTATTTGGAACACCATTTTTCTCCAGGCTGCTTAGCAAATATCTACTTAACTTGCAATATAAACTTTCCTGATTTTAACAGGTGACATCGCAGTTCTTTTCTAATCACTCAGCCCCTAAACCAAAGAGTTATCCTCTACTTCTCTCAACACCTCATACCCAATATCTAATCCTTCAGTGAGTTCTGTCACCTCACCTCCAAACTATATATTAAGTCTAACCACTTTTAATATCTTCACTGCTAGGATCCTGGTCCAAACCATCATCATGTCTTTCTGGATGACCCCATGAAATTCCTAAATTGTTTCCCTTCCTCTACCTTGGCCCTTTACTGTCCCCTCTTTACACTAACAGAACAATTCTCACATCCCTTCTGTTGCAAATCTGTGTTGGTTTTATGAGAATCCTGGGAATCTTAATGTTATTTCTGTTGAATAATGCTATAAAATATGTTTTTAAGTTATAATAGCAAGCATGAAATGAAAGTTAAAGATAATCTTAGAGATTGAATATCTTCATTATATAACAAAAAGTCTTTGTTTTCTAATCAGGAAATATTATTGTCCTTTTTTTTTTTACACTAGGAGGCAACTTCACTACCTTTATTTCCAAAATTTAAGGTACATTCTAAGAATAAATATTCATTTTCTTATGAAATTTTGAAGATTTCATAGCCTATGAGTCAATGTCTACGAGTTGGGAAATTTACTTTAGATTCTTAGATGTGTGAGTCATTTTACATAATTATATTTCTCAAGAATCCTTTGGTATTTAAAATTCATCTTGTCTTTACTCTCTGTGAAATTGGTGACATCTTTTTCTATCAGACCGAAGATTTCCTCTATAGCAGTTTCACTTCTGATATTTTCAACTGATAAGAAAGGAAGAAAAATAAATAAAGAAGAAAGAAAGGAAGGAAAAAAGGTTAGAAAGAAGGAAGGAAGGGAGGGAAGGAAGGAGGGATGGAGGGATGGGTGGTTGGATGGAGAGAAGGAAGGAAAGAAATGTAATGCATGCAAAAACTCCCCATCACTAAAACCAAAGTGAAAGATTAATACTTTACTAGTAATAATACTACCTTTCCTAGCATTAGTACCAATAATAATAACAGCAACAACAGCCATTTACTGAATACTCTTTATGTGCTAGGCTCAGAAGAAAACATTTTACAAGTATCTTCTCATTTAATATCCATGGTACAATTTAATACCGGTGCTACAAGATGTTAAATAAATTGCTCTAGGTCACCCAGCTAGTAGGTAACATTGCCAAAACTCAGGTCTCCTAATATGATGCTCTGACACTATCTGATACTCTTTTACAGTATCCCTCATCATTAAATAATGAATAAAAATGCAAAAATATCCTTCAAGGTTGAGTTAAGAAACTGGAAATATTTGTGGTTATGGTTTTTGTTTCCTCCATTGAAAAATAGATTGTGTTTCACAGTTTTAAATCACAACAACTCCATTAGCATTCAGCTTTTGCTGTGAAAGAGCTTGGATCTTTGCCATAAAATGCCCTTTAAAGTGAAATTTGGCCAAACTGTAGCCTAGGAACAATCGTGGGGCAGAATTGATCTACTAAAATGAAATTGCTAGACTTAGTGGTCTAGCAACCATAATGCATTATGCTGACTACATAGATTCCAAAGTTTTTAAAAATGTCAATAAAGCACTAATTTTTCATGTTCAGAGACATTCACAAATAATTTACCTAATTTATTTCACTTATTTTGGAAACATGCAATTATACCAGTTTAAAATTTTTTTTCAACGTTTTTATTTATTTTTGGGACAGAGAGAGACAGAGCATGAACGGGGGAGGGGCAGAGAGAGAGGGAGACACAGAATCGGAAACAGGCTCCAGGCTTCGAGCCATCAGCCCAGAGCCTGACGCGGGGCTCGAACTCACGGTCCACAAGATCGTGACCTGGCTGAAGCTGGACGCTTAACTGACTGCGCCACCTAGGCGCCCCATAATTAAACCAGTTTAAACCACAGTTAGAAGATGTACTTCCCCCAATTCTTTACCCAACCCAAAGGTACAGGAATTTAGGGTAGGGAATATGTAGCCTGAACTGTAGCTTACAGAATTTTTGCCTTATTTGCCATTTTTGAACTGTTGGTTGTAAGTGACAGAAATTCAAAACAGCTTAAACATAAAATGAATTTATTGATTCCTGTAAATATAAATTTTGGAGGTATTTGCTTCTAGGTATGCCTGGATCCAGATGATCAACACTATTGTCATGAACCTGCCTCATTTTGGCTCCCAAATTTGCCTATTCTGTGTTTCCTTAATTCCCAGGCAGGGGATATTTAAATAGTGGCAAAGATGGTAAATATTCTGTATTTAGTTTGGAAACATCATAAGAATAAAAGTGCCTCTGTCCTTGTTGCTCCAGTTAAAGTTTCTGGAATGGCTACCATTGGCTCCTTTTGTGTCATGTAGCCATCCCTGAGTAATTACCAAGGCCAAGGGCATGGAGTGCTCTGAATGACCACCTGAGTCTGGCAAGTTTATCTCATAGGTCAACTGTGCTCCACCATTGCCCCTGGGCCACAACTTGGCCAAAAATTTCATTTTAAAGGGCATCCATCCACTCTTAAGGCTGAAAACTTGAGTCAGTTCCACTCAAACCTCATGGTGGGAAGTAGAAGTGTTATTCCTGTTCCTATATATAGAGGTTAGTGAAACAAAACAAAAGGAATCTAGATATCTAGACCTTTTTTTTCAAGTGACAGAGAAATACAGTAATCTCTCACCAACATCTCACTTTATTGGCATGAAATTCTGCTTTTGCTAGTTTATGTCAGTTTAACTTTACCATTTTTGGGCATACTTAGGTCCTAACATAAGCCTGAATTTCCAATCATTTCTTTTTTTCTTTTTTTTTAAATTTTTATTTATTTTTGAGAGAAACAGAGTGTAAGTGGGGGAAGGGCAGAGAGAGAAAGAGAGAGGGAGACACAGAATCCGAAGCAGGCTCTAGGCTCTGAGCTATCAGCACAGAGCCCGACACAGGGCTCATGTCCTGAGCTGAAGTCAGATGCCCAACTGACTGAGCCACCCAGGTGCCCCTCCAACCATTTCTCTTGGCAAGAATTAGACAGAAAACTGAATATCTGCATAGAAGATGAAGACAAAGTGATCTATAGAGGAGGAATAGAACTGTTTAGGATAAACTTAGGAAGCATAAGAGATGTTAAATCCTGCATTAGAGATATTCCAATTTCAGCTTTAAGTGGTGTGTCAAGAGGACTGATGATGTTTGCTTTGGAGTGACTTTATCTTGGATAGAACCACCATTTTATACCTCCTTATGTATTAAGAGAGAGTTAAAAAAGTAGCAACTCAGCTAAGCTTCTTCCATTATAAGCATCAAAGTTACTCTCTGTCTCTGGGACTGTGGTGAAATATAGGAGATGAGAATAAATAACTATAAATCATAAAATCAGAAAAATAGTAAACATTTAGATGAAGAAATGGGCACAGAGGGTAAATTTTAGCATTCATTTTATAATCAGCCAAGACAGGTTAATCAATGAGTGTCTGGTTGAAATTGCAAGGAAGAAAAAGTAAATTCTTAAATGTTTATCGTGAAGAATGAAATGCATATGAAAATTAATTGTACAGTGCTTATTACTATTTATCACCAGGAATAATAATAGTATCTCACTTGTCAAGCTGCTGTGGAGATTAAATGAGATGATAATGTGCAGTGCTGGGCTTAAAGGAAGTCCTCAATAATAGATAGTATATGGAAGTTAAATACCCTTTCATGCTGTTTTATCTTAATTACAATTAAAAAAAAATCCTAACAGTTTTCATAATTTCATTTATAATCTCCTGGCCTGGCTTTAATTTTTCCTTAAGGTTTTAAGTTTCTCAGTCATGAATTTTCTAATGCAAGTACTTTTCATGAACCAAATCACTAAAGCCAATGTGGATAGTACATCAAATATATTCCCTGGGCTCTAAGGGAAAATTGTAGATAACTCTGGGCTAAAAGGGCCTCAAAAGAAACTTGCTCTTCCACATAGCCAGAGAGACCTCAGGGAAAGAGGAAAGAGAGGAAGAGTTTCAGGCTCTGCCTAGAAGACTTAGTCTGCCAATCCCTGGGAAGCTTGAACTCACAGAGCTCCAGGGCATGCCTAGGGAAGCCTCTACATTTAAGGAAAACACCCTGTTAGCAGCCTTCTATTCTCTCAGCCCCTTTTGGCTCCACTCCAATCCATTCTTAGCTCTGTAGCCTAATCTCTTTAAGATGCTTTTTCTTTTAGTCTTAATTCATGTACTGCTTAAGCATTGGCATTTAAGGTGAGTCTAGGTTTTTCTCTCTTCCATTTATCACCCTCCATATCCCATCGGACCTGTTAATTCTTCCTCATGAATATTCTAAGGATCTCCCATCCTGGTTTCCATGACCCAGGTAGAGACTTTGATTGTCAACCCCAGAGACTGTTATGCACACATTTATTGTTTCTCGGTTTCTTTTCTCTTCCTTTTCAAAGTTTTCCTCCATAGAGCAACAGGAAGTAATCTTCATCAAAGGTAAATTTGGCATTCTACTTTCCAGTTCAACATTCTCCGACAACCCTCTGTCGTACAGGACAAAAACTACAATCCTTCATAAGACTCTCCTGGATCTTGATGATGTCTCCTACCAATTATCCAGCCTCAATTCTTTGGCCCCAGGCCCTCCTAGTAGTTTGAATCTTTAACTTCCAGGGGCGCCTGGGTGGCGCAGTCGGTTAAGCGTCCGACTTCAGCCAGGTCACGATCTCGCGGTCTGTGGGTTCGAGCCCTGCGTCCGGCTCTGGGCCCGGCTCTGGGCCCGGCTCTGGGCCCGGCTCTGGGCTGATGGCTCGGAGCCTGGAGCCTGTTTCCGATTCTGTGTCTCCCTCTCTCTCTGCCCCTCCCCTGTTCATGCTCTGTCTCTCTCTGTCCCAAAAATAAATAAACGTTGAAAAAAAAAATAAAATGAATCTTTAACTTCCAGCCATCTAAATGATGTGTGGTTTCCTGAACTTGCCAAGCTCTTTATCCTCCGAATTTGTACCTGCTTTCCCCTCTTAGGACACTCTCCTCCTTCTATGTTACCATAAAACTCTTGCTTTTCTCAAGTTTCAGTTTAAATGTTAGTATTTACTATGAACGTTCCTTGATACTGAAGGTCTTTAATTCACTTACTCACTCATTTATGGTTTTGTTCAATATTTACTGGGTCCCTAATATGCACTGGTCCTTAAATGCTCCTTCTGTTATGTTCCCACTGAACTTTTCTATTCACTTATAGAAGTGTTCTTCTTTAAAAAAAAAAAAAAAGTTTATTTATTTATTTTGAGAGAGAATGGGAGAGGGGCAGAGAGAGAGAGGGAGAGGGAGAATCCCAAGCAGGCTTCTTGCTGTCAGTGCAAAGCCCAACTGACAATCTCATGAGCTGTGAGAAAATCATCTGAGCTGAAATTAAGAGTCAGATGCTTAACCGACTGAGCCACCCAGATGCTCCTAGTAGTGTTCTTATTGTGCCATATTTTGTTGTTGTTTTCTGCCTCTTTCCAAAAACACTTGAATACTCAAAAGAATAAGAGCTATGCATTTAAATTTTTTTTAACATTTTTTTTTTTTTTTTGAGAGAGAGCACAAGAATGAGCAGGGGAGGGGCAGACAGAGGGAGACAGAAAATCTGAAGCAGGCTTTGTGCTGTGAGCTCAGAGCCTGATATGGAGCTCAAACTCACCACTGTGAGATCATGATCTGTGCAAAACCAAGAGCTGGCCACTTAACCGACTGAGCCACCCAGGTGCCCTAAGAGCTATGCATTTTAATCCCATCCCTACAGCATAGAATAGTATATAGCACATAACAGATACATATTCAAATAATTGCTGAATGAAAGAATTTACTTGGAAGAGTAGGCAAGTTAAAGAGGCAGTTGGATTGGCACAGGAAAATGGAAATCCTCCTAATGGGAGTTATCTAAACTATGATCCTTTCCTGTACCTCTTCAGAGGAACACTGGGCAATCATACCGGGTTGCTGTTTTTGTGTTGCTCTCTTCCTTCTGTTTTCCCTCCTGCTTCTCTAGGAGATAGCTGTTCACTCCAATTGATTGGTACTGCCCACTGAACACTCAGAACAGTGAATGGGCTAATTTTCTAGAATCCCTGTTTGTTAAGCTAAACTTGAAATAAAATAATGTCAGGACATAATGAGTAACAGTGCGGAGACCCAAAGAACTTCTGAGAGCCATTTTTCTCTTCTTATTCTAGGAAAAATAATACTTAAGCCACATTTTGTATTATTATTTTGCCTTCTCACAGCTCATAAGTAGGCAACTGGTAGCTATGAGGAATAATTATTTTCCTGATTGATTAGATGCTTCAGGATATAGGCATGCTAATGTACAAGGAAAATCTTGAAATGTATTACCTATTCTTACTTCCAAAATATTCTGTTGATTCGCTTTCCTTATTTTGAAGGAGCCTCATGGAATATTTAATTACATGTAGTTTTGTATGGTGGTTTCATTCATTTCACAGCTATGAGTATGCACGTTTGTACTGGTGGTAATATTGAGATGGTTCCAACAATGATCACTACAGCATATTTTGAAGTTTTGACTCCAGAATGAATTTGAAAAGTATCTGTAGTATCTGATATCATTTATGTAACCTCTAATATGCTATTATTATGGCATTATGGTGAAAACCATTGAATTCATGAATAAAGTAGATAAAAGAACAAAATTATTTTTCACTATCATACTATTTTTTAAAGATCACCTTTGTTCAAGTTTTACCTTGGGTTTAATAGTAACAATCCCTTAGACCGTGACTATTTTGGAGTGCTCACTATGTACCAGGCATTGTATAAGGCATTCAAAGTAGAAAGGACGTAAATGATTATTGATTGACAACTATGGGTCAAGCAGCATGCCAGGCACAGAACATATACTACCTCATCTAACCCTTATAGGGAGTGCCTTTCTAATTTACAGAATAGGTGAACTATTCCTGTATATGAAAATTAAGAAACTGAGCTCAAAGACAATTGAGAAGATAAATATGATCTATATCTTCCTCTCAAACGCTTCCTAATTCTTATGATAAGAAATGACAACCTTGGGGGATTCTTGGGAAATGGCATACTCTTCCTGGAACATGGCAAACCTTGCCATTCCCATTCTCTCCTTCTGAGCCAACCTAATGGTGAGGCCTACAGACCTACAGAGGAGGCCTTCACAGTCAAGTGAAGCTGTAGTCCATCAGTGTTATGACAAGGAGAACTAGTGCTGTACTTTCACTGCTAGCGGCTGGATGAGGTCTGGAGATTGGCCTGGAAGAGTATATCAGATTCAGGGCTGCAGAGATCTGAGAATTCCTAAGATGAAATTTGATATCAACTTGTTTGAGTGAGTGTTGTCTTCCGAGATGTCACGGAATTGGGGATCAATTCCCCTCTGGGGCTGGGAGGGCATGAGGATACTGGCGAGCTGTGCATCTTCCTACTGGTGTCTCACCAAGGGACCACAAACCTTTTTGGCTACACTATGGTCCTGTGAGGGCAGAAACAATTGTGTTTTAGACAATATATGGGATAGCAGCATCTGAAAGTTCTCCAAAGCTTGCTTGAATCCCCCTGAGCAGACATACAGACATAACAAATGCCTATGGGGACCCAGATTCCAGGGATAAGAAGAATAAGAGAGACTTAGGGCAAGTGTCTTGATGAAAACTAATGGGGAAAAGATGATAGGACAAATAGCAACTGAATTTGAACAATTATACAGCACACAATAGCATTTAGGAGATTAACGCAGTATAATGAAGGTTTTCTACTACCAAAAAAAAAAAAAAAACAAAACAACAAAAAACGGCGACCTAAACAATACATATCTCAGTACAGGATCTGAATTGCACTGAAATCTAACTTTGTGACCTTGAAGATCAAGAAGATATATCATAAAGCACAGAGCAAAACATTCGGGAGATTAAAATCACAAGAAAAAAGATCCGGTGGGATAAAAATCAAAATAACTGTAGAATTGCTACTAGGGATTCCCTCTTTTGTCTTTTGTTTGTTTTTTAATTTTTTTTAATGTTTATTTATTTTTGAGAGAGACAGAGCACAAGTGGGGGAGGGGCAGAGAGAGAGGGAGACACAGAATCCTAAGCAAGCTCCAGGCTCTGAGCTGTCAGCACAGAGCCCAACACGGGGCTCAAACTCACAAGCTATGAGATCATGACCTGAGCCACAGTTGGAAGCTTAACCAACTGAGCCACCTAGGTGTCCCAAGGGATTCCCTCTTTTGAATAATGGTCATTATAGAAGGAGAAAAAGAAAAGGCAGGGAAGATAGACTTTAGCAGAGAATGGAGCAGTACACAGGGGAGAGTGGGTAAAGAGAGTGGAGTGCACAGGGGAGAGTGGGTAAAGGATAAAGGATAAAGGAGAAGACTGCCTTGGAAAGTGATATGATACAATCCTATTCATGGATCATTTTATATGTGAGTACATGTGAGTGTATACTATTTTTTGTCTATGTATTATTTATTAGAAAAAGTTAATTTCTATAGATTTTGGGATAGCCATAAGTGAAAAAAAAATAACACCCAGTGTAATGTGTAGAATATGATGCTATTGATTTTAAAAAAGAAAAATCAAAGCCCTGTGTATGTGTGTGCACATGTATACATGTGTGTATGGGAGTGTGTGCATGTATGTAAATCGGTGTATGTGCTTATACATAGGAGAGGAAATTGAATAAGAGAATAGAGAAATAATCTTCATATTGTTCAATTTGTTACTATAGTTGTGTATTGGAAATTTCATAATTTAGAAAACATCAAATTAATAAATTACAATAAGAAGGTTTAAGGTGCTAATGTCTGGGTAATTTAATAATTGGAATGAGGTTTAATAATGTGTAATAAAGATGATCTTTTGGCAATATCAAATCAATGCATTTTCATCCTCAGAAATCTCTGCCTGCAGTTATCCAGTGAGCTTCCACATAAAGAGCCATACCGGAAAATTACTGTTGGTTCTTCTTATGGTGAGAGAAATGCAGATGCCCCTCTGTAATAACCACTACACCATGAGCCTTGCTCCTTCAGTGAAGAAGGAGGAAATGATGCAGAGAAGCAGTTCTTACAAGAGATACAACATCACCTCTAAGGGGGCATTTTTCAAAACTGTGGAGCTCTTTTGTTATTGTTGTCCCACGGTGCTTACAGGCAGCCTTTTATACACAATGAGTCAAGTCCAGGGATTCTAGACAGCTAGAGTGAGTGGTCCAATTCTTTGAAATAAAGTAGTAGCTTAAGCTACAGGCATATTTGTGCAAGTCAAAGACCTGCTTAAAGTCATCTTGAGCCTAGAACCGTACTCCATCTGACATTAAAAACAGGGAGTATATTTTTGTCCAATTTTAATACATACTGAAATTTCTAAAAGTGTTACTACATATAGAATAAGTGGTAGGAAAATCATACTTTCACTTGCAATTTTACTGTGATTTGGTCAGTGTTTCAGAATATTGTCAACAAAGTACTCATGGAGTTTGAGTCTCTAGTACAGAATTGATAACAGTCACATTCAGGTGATTCTGCATATAGACTTAACCATCAGACCAATTCAATATGTCTTTCCTTGTAATTATGACTAAGCATTTGTTTTCCTTTTGAAATACATAAAGGATAAATTGTGCTTTATTTCTCTTTTTATAATAGTTATGATATGATATTGATTTTTCTGAAGTTATGTGAGGAGTCATATTATCTATGATTTTCATTCAGAAGAACAAAGACAGTGGCACAAATTATTTGTCATTCAAAGGGTATATCGTGTGTGATAGGGTGAGAATGCTTCTGGCCTTTGGAGTGTGGGCATGAGAAGGGGACACAGAGTAAGGAAGCAGATGCCAGACAGAGTCCTTGATTATCCTCTACTTCGGGGCTCACACTTTCAACCTAGTGTGTCACAGAAACATCCAGATGGGTGGGCAAGCCTCACATCACCGTTATCATTGGCATGCTTCCCAGGTGTATGTGGTGGGGTAAGTTGTCAATATCTAGCAGAATCCTCACACCCGGCATGGCCTAGTAGCTAGAGAGCTGAAATGGTGGTAGGAGACAGAGAAGCCTGAGGCAGCACTCTGCTTCTTCATTTCCTACACAGGAAATTCTCAATTGAAAAACCACAGAGCTGCATTCTCATTTGAGAAACCATTGAGCTTCCAAGAGGGCTGATGAACCTGCAGAAGGCAAAGAGCAAAGAGAAGCAGCAGACTGGAAAGCTGAGGCAGAGAGCCAAGAAGTGGTTACCACCTGCAAGAGGCAGACCAGTCTGTGAAACCGAGCAGTCATCAATTCAAGAAACTGAATAAATGAATTACTCTGAAGCCAGAGCTTGGGAAAATGCAGAAAAAAATTCTAGGATCAGGTACCTCTTCCCCACTTCTGACATGGGGTCACACACATCTACACACCAAAAGGGAGGAAAATATGAAACTGGGTATTTACCTAGAGATGCTAAGTATTTATGTGCAAATACTGATTGAAGATACCTGGGTTTGCGTGAGCTTCCTGGGCTAGATTAAGTCTAATGTTTTTCCTTCCTATTCCAGTGGAAGAGCAGATCAGTTATCAGGAAAATACAAAATTTGCATTGTATTTTCTATTTAAATGCAGTAAAAGTGAAATTACAACCTGCTTGTAAATGTTAGCATTGTAAGACATTGGTTTTATTTTCTGATAGAGGGAAAATTTTAGTAGCAGAGTTTATTGGGCACTTGAGGTCCAAGGTGGGGATATCTCCAAGTTGGGAGATAGCAGAGAAAGGGGAATTTCCAGACACAAGCCAAGTTTTTTCACTTGACAGTTTTGCCTTGGGCCTATCCTGTTTGTCTTTATCTGGGCTCAGATAACTAGAAGCTGAGGCCAAAGGCTTGTCCTTTGTTCTACATGACAGGGCACAGCACAGCCTAGGCAAGAATTATATTAGAATCTATTAGAGAAAAGGGGGAGGAAGAGAAAAGACACAGTTTTTTCGAGTGTTGTTCTTATAAAATTCTTCTGCATGATTTCTGTTTCAAATACAGTTCCAAGATGTGTACGAGTTCCTTTAATTTTTTCCCTCCTTTTATTATCTGTTTATTTTTCTTCTTTCTTGCTCTAAGCATTCTTATTTTTATTGATTTTGGACTTCAACCACGGTGCATTTTGTGGGAAATGGAAAGAGTTTTAAGAGTGAGTCAATAAATTTAGTGCTAGGACAGAGGAAACACACTCAACAGAGGGTTACGGTCAATGTATTTGCCTAAATTCTCAATTTACTGTGCTAGGGATTTGGTTTAAGTTATGGATAAAGACGTTTAATGATTCTAGGAGAGCATATGCAGATGCTGATCACAGGGATTCAGACATCAAGAGGACGGTTTTATTTAGTCATTCAACAAATATTTATTGCACAATAAATACTGCTGGCTGCTGATAATACAGAGGTGAAAAGAAAAAACTGAAACTGTTCCTGTTCTCATGAGGCTTTAATTTTATGTGGGGAAGAGAAACACTAAACAAATAAACAAACAAATAAAGAATATGTACATGTCCAATGGCACTAAGCACTATAAAGAAAAACACAGCAGGTTAATAGATTAATAGTGATTGCTAAAAAAGGGAGAGTAGGTAGCCAATTTTAAGAAGTCCTCTTTTGAGAATGTGACATTTGGGAAGAAACCTAAATGAAACAGAAAGCCAATCATCATGATATGTAGAGAGTGCCTTTTCAGATAGAGAGACCAGCAAACACAAAGGCCCTGAGGCAACAGTGTGCCTGGCATATTTAAGGACAGCAAGGAGTCTATGTGGCTGGAGCAGAGTCACCAAAGAGGGGAGTGGTGACTCAGTTAGCTGGCAATAATCAAATCAGGGTAGGGCCTTAGGAGTTACTGAAAAGTCATTTTCCCCCCTGCTGACTGATTATAGATAGAATGCCATGGAGTTTTGCTGAGGAGAGCAGTGAAATAATCTGATCTGTATTTTAACCAAATCAATTTGGCTGCTGTATTGAGAATACACTATCAGGTAAAACTCAGACGTTGGGAGGACATTGATATGGAAGTGGGATAGAAATAGATATCTAGATATCTAGATATCTTAGACACTGACAATATAAAATGTTTCAAGAAGGAAGCAGTTGTCAACTATGTCAAATGCTGCTATGAAGGCAAGTACATTTGTCCACTGGATCTGGTGATATGGGAAAAAACGATGTTGTTAAGAGCTGTTTCCATGGAGTTGGAATTGAAAGACTGGAGTGCTTTCAGGAGAGAACAGGAGGGAAGTGGGAACATTAACATAGTCAAAAATTCTGTCGGTTTTGTGTAAAAGAGCAGAAATGAAAAAGTAAAAGGAGAAATAGAAGATGACATTGAAAATGGGGATGTAAATTCAAAGAAAGTTTGTTTTGGTTCTTCGTTTTAAGATAGGAGTTTACAGCATGTTCATGTGATGATGATCCTACTAGATAAGGGATAAGTGATGGTTCAAGAGAGGTTGGGGACATTTGTAGAAACGAAGCCCTTGAATAAAGAGAGTGGGAATGGGATCTATTGCATACACCTGGTGAGAATGTACGGAGAGGTTGACTTTATCTTTTCTTTCAGCTTTATGGGGGTATAGTTGGCAAATAGAAATTATACATATTTCAGGTGTACAACTTGATGTTTTAATATGTGTATACACTGTGAAATAATCACCACAATCAAGCTGGTTAAAATATCTATCACCTCATATAGTTACTGTTCTTCTGTGTATAGTAAGAACACTTAAGATCTACTCTCTTGGCAAATGTCAAGCATACAATATAGTATTATTAACTATAGTCACCATACTGTATATTAGATCAGAAGAACTTATTGATCTTGCACAATCAAAACTGTATACCCTTTGACCAACATCTTCCACTTCCCCCAACTCCTGGAAACCACCATTTTACTCTGTTTCTGTGAGTTTAACCATTTTAGATTCCATATATAAATGAGATCATGCAGTATCTATCTTTCTGTGTCTGGCTTATTTCATTTAGCATAATGTCCTCCAGGTTCATCCATGCTATCACAAATGTCAATATTTTCTTAATTTTTTAATGGCTGATGATATTTGTGTGTGTGTGTGTGTGTGTGTGTGTGTGTGTGTGTGTGTGTGTAACATTTTATTTATCCATTCATCTGTGTACAGACACTTAAGTGGTTTCCATATCTTGGCTATTAGGAATAATGTTGCAATGAACACAGAGGTTGCATATATCTTTTTGAATTAACTAATTTTATTTCCTTTGGATACACACCCAGAAGTAGAATTGCTGGATCATATGGTAGTTCTATTTTTAATATTTTGAGTACTCTCCATACTGTTTTCCATAATGGCTGCATCAATTTACATCCTTACCAACAGCATACAGTGTTTCCTTTTTTCCACATCCTCTCCAATACTTTTAGCACTCTTCTTTTTGATAATAGCCACTCTAACAGGTAGGAGATGATAGACTGACTTTAGATAACATCCAATGCAACAGGAAGGAAGGTAAAGTACCTGATAGAGACAGTGAAGTATACATTCGGTGGTGGGACCATATAGATGTTCTTTTCTGATTGCTGCTACTTTAGCAGGGAAATATGAAGTAGGGGCATCACCTAAAGTAGAGAAGAGCAGGGAGTGTTAGAGATCCTAAGGAGAAAGGATAAGTGATAAAATAGATATTTTGGAAGTGGAAGGGTAAACTGAATTGGGATATGTAATAGGATCGCTAAAAGCAGCATGGGCCCACTGTGGGTGGTGGTCATACATCTGAAGTGAGACAGGTCATGTTTTGTCAAGTCATGCCCAGCTTCTCAGAGTGAAGCACAGAATAGGTAAAAGTTGGAATTGGCCAGAGTGGAGTTTTGTCAGACAACTATACAGTGAAGGAAGAGAGGAAATGTCAAGGGATTGTGTGAAGAGTGTTTATAATGATGGACCATATCTTTTATTCTGGGTAAGAAGGGAAGAAAGGATGTGAAGATAATGAAACACAGGCAAAAATTGATAGGATCAATCTCCCCATGGAATTGAAGAATCTTTGGATGTTGAAAGTAATTAACTGAAAATAGAGGTGATCACAAAACTTCAAAAACTTCAAAAACTTCAAATGGAAGTTTTTGAAATCTGTGGTTGATGTCCACAATAGGACCTAGGATATGACCTGGGGGCAGGTAGCTGAGGGAGGTGAGGACAAGATCACTGGGCACGAGGAGGTCAAGGTACAGAGAACCAGAATATTGAGAGAATTCTGCATAGTGTAAGTTACATGGATATCAAAATCACCAAGGATGATTGAAGACACTCAGTGAGCTACTTGCTAAATTTTCACTGAATGAGGAGGAGTGACCTCAATGTCTGCACATGATTGGAACAGAGAGGGGCTATGATAAGAGGTTGTCGTAAGGCATGAACCTCAAAGAAGCTGGGACTTTTGTTTTTATTTGTTTTTATGGAAGCAGGTAGTGGTGGGTTGAAAAAAAATGGCAAGAAACAAATGAACATTTACCTCACCCTCTAGATTTATGGAATGTAGGAAAAAAAATAAATTGCCTTTTTGGAGACCACAGGGACTACAGTATCTGCAAGGGCAATCAGGTTTTAGAGCAGCAAAATGAAGAAAATATTTAAAGAATTTGAGAATCCTGGAGATTATGTTGATGAGTTACCAGGAATTTCAGAGGGTACACTGGATGGACTTGAGAGAAAAAAAAAAGAGCAGAAGAGTGCTCTAGATTAGGGGGTATTAAAATCCAGGAGGATGAGTTCAAGTAATGATAGATGACTTGTGGTCCAGAAACAAGATTCTGTTATCTGCAGAAAGGATTGCTCAGCCCCCTCATCATTTTGGGAAGTAGCAAAGAAAGGATGAAAGGTGAAAAGAGGGATTTAAGAGTTTGTGATAGCAGTACTAAACAAGAAAAATTTAGATTTAATCAATATGCCTGATGAGTTAACAGAGAGCTGAAATTTCAGTACTACAATTTACTAGTAGGATCCTGTAGTAAGTAGTTAAAAACAAAACAAAACCACAAAAACAACAAAAAACAACTGCACCAGAATTATGACCACTGCATTATCAGAAATTATTGGAAACTTATTTGGAAACCTATTATGATAAGCTATTTATATCCATTACTCACTTTAATTTTAAAAGCAACACTGTAAGTAGGTCTAATAATCTCCATTTCACAGTTAAACAAAACAAAACAAAACAAAACAAATCCAAAACAAGGGTCAACAAATATTTGAACTTAGAGTTCTCTGACTCCAAAGTTAATGCTGAAGTGAATTGTGAGGGAATGAAAATTTAGAAGATTTGATGGTAAAGGAGGACTGAAAGTCGGCTTCCACAAATTCAACTTCACAAACGTCAAGTATCCATACTTTAGCATTGCACCCAGCCTTGAGATTGACTAATAAAATTTGATGTTTGCCCAAGAGGAGCTCAAAAACTACTGGGAAAAACTTGTAAACCAAAATTATAGTCCACTGTGACAAGTGCAAAGATAAAAAAGCCTGTATTTAGACAGTGGTAGTAGAAAGGAAGAAATTACTAGTCTTGTATCAGAAGGATTTTAAGGGACCAAAGTTTTCCAGATAGGCAAAGGATGTAGCACACTCTAGAAACGGCCGATGTGAGGGGCGCCTGGGTGGCGCAGTCGGTTAAGCGTCCGGCTTCAGCCAGGTCACGATCTCGTGGTCCATGAGTTCGAGCCCCGCGTCAGGCTCTGGGCCAATGGCTTGGAGCATGGAGCCTGTTTCCGATTCTGTGTCTCTCTCTCTGCCCCTCCCCCGTTCATGCTCTGTCTTTCTCTGTCCCAAAAATAAATAAATAGAAACGGCAGATCTGTCTCTCTCTGTCCCCAAAATAAATAGAAACGGCCCATGTGATTAAAGACACAGATGGATTAGTTAGGCTTGAATTAAAAGAGAGATCCAACATTTCCTGGGATTGTAGGGGGAAAAAATATAAGGATTAGTGAAGATATAGTTACATGTAAGATGGGGCAGGGGCAATGAGAAAGTTAGCTAAAGAAAGATTATCCTTGGGGCACCTGGGTGGCTCAGTCGGTTAAGTGTCCGACTTCAGCTCAGGTCACAATCTCACGGTCAGTGAGTCCGTGAGTTCAAGCCTGCGTCGGGCTCTGGGCTGATGGCTCAGAGCCTGGAGCCTGCTTCCGATTCTGTGTCTCCCTCTCTTTCTGCCCCTTCCCCGTTCTTGCTCTGTCTCTGTCTCAAAAATAAATAAACGTTAAAAAAAAATTAAAAAAAAAAAGATTATCCTTTAAAATTATAGAAGTTGTATATTTTTTTCTCATAAAAGCAAACACTCTGATAGGAAAAAAAAATAAAATTTCTGGCCAGAGCTTTTCTTATCTTTAGTTATCACAAATATGTTTTATCCCCACTACACAAATGAGGAGAAAGGAGACAAAGGTCCAAATCTATTTGACTCTGAAGTCCCTGGCTTTACACCTCCCACAAAGGGGATTCCCCCAAATATCATAGCATTTATAAATCATTTGGCCAAGTTGGAACCAGTGCCAAAAAAGGAAGAAACTGGGAAAGAAAAACACAAAAATGAAAACAAAAATAAATCATACAGTAACACAGGATTTTATAGGTAAAAATACAGATTGCAAACAATTTTAATTCATCATTATGAACACTAGCCTAGTTTGTGTAAGTTCCAAGAATATAAAAAGGCTATAACATTATCTATATTTTGTGTTAGAAAAATAATATATATAAAAATAGTTTATTTATGCATTCATTATTTCAACAAAAATTTGTTTACGAATGAGTTAATATGTATAGGACAAAAAGGTTCACAAAAATTTCATGTAAAAATGAGTAAGACAGAATCTCTGCCTTGCAGAAACTCACAGTCAAGTAAAGAAGACACAAACAAACAAGTAATTGATGTATAGAAAATGCTCTGAAAGCACATGACAGAAATCCTTAGCTTGAGGATTGCTCTGTACTAGAAAATAAATGGGAATTATCCAGCACAAAGTAGATGCTCATAAAGACTGTAAATGTTGCCCTATAGATGTGAGTGGAAGGGTGAGTTTGTTTATTTTTTTTTTCTTCTGAGCTTTGGCTTATTTGGCTAGAATATCAAGGAGACAGGATCTTGGTATATTCATGTCTTAATTGCCCAGGTGATTCCTTGGAAGAGACAAATTTGGGAAGCATGAGTTAAAACAGTAGTCTTTTTTTAATGTTTACTTAGTTATTTTAAGAGAAAAAGAGCATGTTCAAGTGGGGGAGAGGCAGAGAGAGAGAGAGAGAGAGAGAGAGAGAGAGAGAGAGAGAGAGAGGCTCCATGCCATTAGCACAGAGCCTGATGCGGGGCTCGATCACATGAACCATGAGATCATGACCTGAGCTGAAATCAGGAGTTAGATAATTACCTGACTGAGCCACCCAGGTGCCAAAGGCAGTGTTTTTTAACTACAGGCACATACTACAATCATTTGGGGAGCTTGAAAAAGATTTCTGCCTGGACTCCATTCCAGTCCCTTTGAACTAGAATCTCTCTCGCATTAGTATTTTTAAAATAGTGCCCAAGTGATTCTACTGTTCACCCACTATGGAAAACCACTGCATTTAGGGATTGGCACAGATGGGACAGCCTATGGTGGAGGGTTAAGAGAGCACAAGTGCAAGAACAATGCTAGAGGTAGGAGAAAATGCAAGAAAAAGTCACATTTGTAGCATTAAAGGGGCCTCTCAAATAGGAGCCAAGATGTGATTAACTGTTAAATGTCACACAGACATTAACATGGCCACTGGATTTGGTTATTACAAGGTGCTGCTGACACTGATGAGGGGGTATTCAAAGGACTGTGGAACAGAAGTCAGATTGCAGCAGATTGAGGACTGAATGCAGGAGAGAAAGTGAAGAGAATGAGAGACAGGGAAATAAAACAGATTATTCTTTCAAGAAATTTGCTTTGAAAGGAAATGGGGAAGGTGAGAATTTTGAGTGGGATTGAGAGTTTGTCAGGAAAGGATAAATGGCGAAGATGAGACCCAGAGCATAGGAGAAATTATTAGGAGAAAAGAGAGTTCTTAAAGATTGGTGTGGATATAGATGTTGTGGGTAGGAGGGAAAGTTGAAGGAATCCCCACCAAAGGAACTCATTTATGCTGACTGATTAATTCAAAAAGCTGAGGAGGGGGTAGGGGGTGAAGGGTGGTATGGACGAACAAGTGGGTAATTTAAAGAAGTTGGGGAGAATGAGACTGAATTAAGGGAGAAGTACAAAGGCCTGTTCAGCACATTAATGACATTGCCTTGGTAGGAGACCTTAAAATGAACCAATTATGCAATTTTATTCAGCAAAGTTCTGAAGTCTGAGTATAGAAGCCATCACTGGATAAAAGAATTAATTCAGGATAGGTGTATTATTTAACAAGCAGAGCAGATATTAGGAATATCAGCATTTCTGCCCTCATAATATCAGGTACCATATAAATGATAACAGAAGTGACCTTCCCAGAGCCAGTGCAAGAAGGAATGGCTTCGGGGGCACCTGAGTGGCTCGGTCAGTTAAGCATACAACTCTTGGTTTTGGCTTAGTTCATGGCCTCATGGTGGTGAGATCAAGCCCTACATTGGGATCTGAGCTAAGCGTGGAATCTGCTTGGGATTTTCCCTCTCCCTCTCTCTGCCCTCCCCACCCTTGCTCGTGTGGCTTGCATGCAATCTCTCTCTCTCTCTCTCTCTCAAAATAAATAAATAAATAAATAAATAAATAAATAAATAGGATTGACTTCCTAGAAAAACATTATATGGATGAATGGGGGGTTATTAAATATTAGGCTTAAGGAAGAGAATGAAGAGTGTTAAGAAAAGTTGAATGGTAATGATGCTGAGACCATAAACATGTCAGTTAAGCTGGCAACAGTGACCAGTTTGGAGCAGATTTATGAGTGTAGAAGAGAAGATATAGGCAAGGCCCAGTGGTGAAAGGGATAAGGAGACTTGGACTCTGGGATAAGGAGATACAGACTGAATCCTATCAGTGGTGAAAAGCCACTGTCTGCTTTTTATGGTTGAAAAGGGTATACAAAACTACACTTAAGGGGGTTAATTTGGCAGCCACCTGTATGGTGCATTTGGATTTTAGAGTTGATCTCCCAAGTTTCTTTTGGTTCCTGCTATCGAGCTTCTTTAGTAATTTACTCTCCCATTCCTTGCAACCATTATTATTTAGCACCTTGTACTCCTGCCTTCACCACTATCATCATAGATTTTCTCAAACCTCATTCTCTTTGCTCTCTCTGCTTCATTCCACAACTATTGAAATTTCCTCCTCCCTTGGCGTCTGTCCTGCTTCCGTTCCTATTTATCAGGCTGTTCTTTTTATTTCCTTTTTAAACTCTCTTCCTTCCTCTGCCCTCCTAATGCAGGTATCAATCTGGACCCTCCGCTCCTCTTTGTCTTCTTCTGAGGACATTTCCCCTTTATGGCTCAACCACCTCTGTGTAGATGACACAAATCTATACCTCCAGCCATCACTACTATCCTGAGTTCTGGACCTGAAATTTTAATTTCTCATTTTAAATCTTCACATGGGTCCCTTCTGTCCCTTAAACTCAGCATTTCTAAAACAGAATTATCCTATTTCCCACAAAATAAGTTTCTTTCCATGCCCATAAAATTCTCTGCTTTTTGTTGTTTCTAAAAAAAAATTTTTTTAACGTTTTTATTTATTATTGAGAGACAGAGAGAAACAGAGCATGAGCAGGGGAAGGGCAGAGAGAGAGGGTGACACAGAATCTGAAGCAGGCTCCAGGGTCTGAGCTGTCAGCACAGAGCCCAATGCAGGGCTCGAACTCACGGACCGTGAGATCATGACCTAAGCTGAAGTCAGACGCTCCACTGACTGAGCCACCCAGGTGCCCCTGTTGTTGTTTTTATAATTTTGTACCCCCTAATAACATCATATCTGGGTTGTCGTTGTAGTTTCTTAACTGGTTTGTTAGATTCCGGCTTTTTGTTCCTTTGATTTGAGCTGTGCACATTGACAGATAAAGCTTTCTGAAAAGTTTTATTCATATATTCCAACTGGCCCCATTCACTATGAACCCTCCATTGTTCATGGACTGAAGTCCAAATGCTTACACTCTTTTGCTTCTGCTATCTGTCACCATTTATCTTGCAAATCATTTGTTCTTTAGCGGCAATATTTCTGCTGATCTTTATGGTTTTCTGTACTGTTTCTGTTTCCTAAATTGAGTTCTATTACACCCTCATCTTTATTTGCTTATTTAATAAGAAAGCATTTTCCAACATTTCCCATATTCTTACAGGAGGTAAGTGCTTCACACTTGATAATTACCTGCCCTACATTTCCCCCTGAATACCTCAAATACAAGGTGTTCCAGACTCAACTCCCAAATGTGATTGTTTCCTGAAAGTGAATGTGACATTGCTAATAAAAGTGTATTTCTTTTTACGTATAATATTTTCATAAGAAAATATGCTCTACTAGTACTTTTTGGTCTGCTGTTTTTCCCCCCTTTCTTTAAAATGGCTTTCTAGGTGAGTAGTCAGTGAGGCAGACATCTATCCATGTTACTACTTTATTATACAAATTATTGCACACATAGCAAATGGTGTACTTTGGGGCCTCTTAGCCTTTCTGGTGGCACAATAGTTCAATTTCTACTTACTTAAGTGAGAAAGGACTCTTTTATGTGTACCTCCATTTGATACTTAAGTTCCTATTCTTTAGCTAATATTTCAAAGCTGCTTGTGCTTCTGTGTTATGTGAAGAAATGATTACAGATGCACCCATGAGACTTTTGTACTCTGCAGGGTCCAGAGAGAAAGGAGGCTCTGATTGGAACCCTCCTGGTTCTGGATACTTCTCTTTGTACCGAGGCTGTGTTTCTACATAAGTATTACACTGAACTTTCTTTTATTTAGCTCCCTCAGTTGCTTTTCTAATCATCTGAGTTTTAATACATATGATTTCCATGTTTTTTCTTCCTGTAAAATATATTTTTAACAACTGCTTGAGTTTTATAACTTAAATATTTATTTCGGCCTATTTTTTTCTGCCAGACTTTAAATGTTGTTTTCAGTTATCACCTTTCCTGCAAGTCACATGCTGCTTCTTGAATGTTGTAAAAAAAGATTCAGAACATGGGGAAAACGGACTGATTTGCAGAATAGTAGTTAGTATTGCAACTTTTTTTGCCACTAAATATATTTTTTTTCCTTTCTAACATAATTATAAGCTTCATGTAAATAATAATCAATCATATTGCATAGTTCTTTGTAGCTGTCACCAGCACTTAAAAGGGCTATATAGACAGTGAACACTCAGGAAATATCTGTTGGCTTTTTGGTTCAAGAACACAATCTACCAGTGTTGAAAAGTGACTTTTCATAACCAGCAACTTCAAATCAATCACGTTAATTTACCGAATTTAGAATTTAACCAACACTTCATTAAAAAAAATTATTTCCTAGAACAAACCCTTGTTGGTTTCTCTCCACGTCTCCTAACATATAAGGAATTCTGGTTTGATCTTGACTGTTATCTAGATCTCTGTGTTAATAGGGAAGGAGTGTTAACTTGTCCTGCTTATTATTAATAATGATTTCATCTAGGACCATACAGCAAGGAAATCAAGAATAGTCTTGTTCCCTGAATTTATAATAAATAGATTAAAACAATTCCAATCTGCATATCTATAATTTGGGGAGATTAGACTAAAGCTGTAGGCTCTTTAGGGTATGAGTGTATACTTTAAAACTTTTTAATTAGGGAGCTTAATCAAAACAATTTTCCTTTTGCTAATAAATAAAAGTGTAATAACGGATCCTAGAAAGAAGAAGTGGAAATTGCTTTGGAATGCTGTATTTGAGTATGTACTTAACGTTTTTAATTAATAATTTAGGTAGCATTATGATAACTTACTTGAAAAGTTATTAAAATCACATGAAATCTATGTAAAATAATTGCTACACAATAGAAAAATATAAAAATAGACATGATTCTGCAGAATCTGAAGAGAGTTTTTAAAAAGCAAAAAAAAAAATAGAAAACTTCTAGATATGGATTTAGAAATTTAGAAAATATTTTATACTAAAATTTTAATTTAAATTTCAATTCAATATGGAAAAGTACTGGTTGCAAATAAATCATCAACCCATAAATATTTTAAAGCCTCTGCTAACCCTGTGCTTGCTGCATGAAAAATAAAAGTAAAAGAAAAATCCTTATTCTCATGGTTTATTCCCATTAGAGAAAAAAAAAATTAAAAGGATAAAGTGTTAAAAAATAAAAGTCTTATTTAAAAATTGCCTTGAGATTAAAAACAGAAGAGACAGCACAGCCAGTATTTATCCACGAACATACTTTTGGCCTAGTTCTGTTTAAACATGCATCCTTCCCTCTTCCACTCCCTCCCTTCTCTCCCAAAGCATGGTTGAGCATCTTCTGCCTGTCAGGCCCTGTGCTGGGTATAGGGTTACAAAGAAGAATGAAGCACAGTTTCTGTCCTTGAATGAGAAGCATAATTGGAATCTTCAGGAATCACCATTTGACAGCTTAAACATCAGAGAGCTGGGGCAGGGGTGAGTGTCTCTGTCACACCCACAATCTCTGGGTTCTCAGAAGGCTTTCAGCCCCACCCATGATGTCTCCCAAGTCATAAGAGCTGTTGAGTAGGGATTGCAGCCTGCCTTATACAACTATACTGGGACATCTTATGGAACCTAGTCGAATTTTCTAATCCAGTCTGAGCTTCAGAATGGGGATAGTATCTAATTTAACTATTCAGGAGGCAATAGGGAACCTATAACAATTATTAAGTATGGAGGTGAAATTCGGACTCTAACTCCAGGCTATGTTGTCTTCAAGTCACTTTCATTAGGTTCTGACATATTCTGAACTTAACCAATCACCAAGTGTTGTTACTTCTCAACATCTGAAGAACAATGTAAATAAGCACAGGTGTAGAGTTAGGTGAAGGAAAGCCTACTGAGGATAAGGAATGTGCATCTTAAGGAAAACAAAAGCACTCCCTAAAATTACCATGACCTACAACTACAAAAAAATCATATAGTCCATGGAGAATAAGTAATCAGTAAAACTTACTGTAAAAGAAAAGATCTATGAAAATAGCTTTCCGAGAACAGCTCTGGGGAATACTATCAAAGATATTCCCATCCCAGTGGATGTGGTCAGTTGGAGGAGGATGTTAGGTGTCCCCTTATTCCCACAAACAGGTCAGAGTTTGTACGTGGGAAGGGTGGCAAGAGATTATTGTTTCAATTTTCTTTTATTTCAGGTGTGGTTATGTCTGGCTGCCTTGCTTCTCTTGGCCTTTCTGGTCCTGGTATTAATTCCAAGCACCAGATCTAGGGACTCTGCTTCTCTTCACTACCTTAATAGAAGAATTACTAGCTTTCCTCACTAAAAGTATGGTGATGTCTCAAACAGCCTAAAAACTTAGCTTGTTTCCATCATTTAAAGTGTTTTTTATTATTTTTAATTTTTTAAAGTTTATTTAGAGAGAAAATATGAATGGGGGGGAGGGGGGCGGGGGGGGGAGCAGAGAGAGAGGGAGAGAGAAGATCCCAAGCAGGCTCTGTGCTGTCAGTGTGGAGCCCTACGTGAGGCTCGATCCCATGAATTGAGAAACCATGACCTGAGCTGAAATCAAGTCAGAAGCTTAATTGACTGAGCTACCCAGGTGACCCTCTCATTTAAAGTGTTTTTAACTCTCCCATCAGATCCAGAGTTTTAAACCACATGTATGGGAATTTGGGCATGGATACTGGACCCTAGGGTATTTCCATCCTTCTAATTCTAGTTCCTGGAATCTTATAGGATTGATGAAATTATAGAGTGTTTTCTGAGCCTGTCCTAGGAGAAACTTCTAGGGCTCCATCAAATCCTAATGCTAAAATAATGGACTCAATTCAAAGGATGTCAGCCTGGTTCAATGCTCAAACAGGAAGCTCATATTAGAGCCTGTCTGAAAAGGGGAGTAAACTTAGTGCTGGTGACTTTAAATTGTGAGCATGGCTAGGAGGAGTGTAGAGATCTGGTTGAACCTGGCAGTTTGTTTACTCCTTATAAAAACATTAGGTGTCAGGGCAATGGCTCAAAGGAAATGACTCTCACACATTCCTTTAAGTAGGGAGAATACATAATGCTGGTTCCTTCTATACCATATTAGGAATATGCTAAGGGTCCCTGGGAAGCAGAAAGGGGTCATACAAAACACAAAGGACTTTCAGCTCATAAAGTGGGTTAATTTCAGTGAGAATGGGTTGGGAGAAAAAAACAAATGTGCAGGCAATCAGGAAAGGTTTGAGGAAAACAGGGAGGGGCACTTTACCTAGGAACCTGAGACTCAGCAGCTCAGACTTACCAGCTGAGACTCAGCTGGTAAAAGGGATTGGCTGGAGAAAGCCTGCCTTTGAGGGTGGGGAAGTGGATAATTAAGAATTCTTTAAAAATCCAAATCTGGAAAATGACCTTTTTCTCTACACTGGAGCATTTGTCTCTGATGCACCCTTGGGCAGGTGCTGGACTGCTTTAGCAAATTGTGTTAGTTCTGGATTTGTGAGATGGAGCTTAAAAACTATTAAGGTTTGGGTGGAGCACTTAAAGAAACATCTTTCTTTATTTTAAGTTATGTAATTCAAGCAATTTTGCTTGTTCTTTCAGTGAGAGACAAAAATAGAGACCATTTCTTAGGTATTTATGTCTTCCGGTTCTACTCATGTTTTTATTTCCATTCTAACAACTTGGCTTTATTTAGGTTGTAATATTATAGATGATCTCAACACATCTTAGGAGGTGGCAGGTAAATATAATTCAGTAAGAATAACTTTTATTTTGTGTGCGTGCTGATAAGTTGTGTGGAGCCATAACTACCCTGAAAGTTAAACAGATTACTTTGAGGAAACAAAACTAAGATTATACTGTAATCACTTAGTCAATGCTCTGGTTGCTCAGGCAAAAAACTTAGTCATTCTTGCCTCCTTCCTTTTCCTCACGCTTTGCATTCAAAAGCCTGAGGCTTTAACCCCCCAAATCTCTCAAATCAATCTTTTCTCACCATCTCCATCAAAACCATTCTTGCCCAAACCTTGAAAAGAAGCTTGGATTTGCAACCATCTCCTAACTTGTTTGCCTTGTTCTACCCTGCTTCCTTCCTGTTTTCAACCCAGCAGCAGAATGGTCCTTTTGAAACCCAAATGATACCATATCATTTTCCCAGATACTGCATCTCACAATAAAAACTGACGAACTTACTATGGACCACAAGACGAGGGCTTTAACTCCAGGTTTCTCTGAGCTAACTAGCTACACTCCCCAACTCAATCCCTCCTCCTTGCTACTCATTGAATATGACAGCGTGCATTTACCTTGGAACTTTAATATTTCACACTTCTCACCCAACTGCTTGCAGGGCTTAATCTTTCACCTCCTTCAGTTCCGTACTAAATATAATTTCTATAATGCCTTCCATGATCATCTGTTATAACCATACTCTTCTCCCCAACCTCCCCCAATCCACCTAGCCTACTTTCCATTTCTCCATAGCTCTTATCAGTGCTTCATTATATTTATTTGTTTCCCCACTAAAAATGTTTGTAGAGGATTTTTTCACTGATTTATCCCCAGAACCTAGATCAGCACCTGACACATTGTATGTTTCAACAAACATTTGCTGACTAAACACTGAATAAGATAACAATCATGGCTGGTCTTTTATATAGGTGAAGTAGACACTAGCCCGTACCACTGGAGGCTCAAAAGTCATGTCTACTTCTCTTTTTGTTTACTCATCCTTTTTTCCAAAACCTTATTAATACAAGTTTGCATTCCACATTTAAAAGGAAGAATTAAAATATACTAGTTAGCTATGCTTGCTTTTCAGGAAGGAGATATGGTCCTCTGTTAGGACACTCATGTACATCTATATAGGTTAAGAGCTGCACACAAGGGTTGGCTTGAGGGGGCATAAGTGAAATCCTACCAGGGTTAGCTACATAAGTTATGTGCCTAACTTGGGCTTGCATTGCCCCAGAGCTCCTCCCAGAGAGTTTTTCTACTTTTCATAATGGAACTAATGTGATCAAATCAGAAGTGTGGGAGTGAGGAGGACAGGCTGGGCATTAAGGGTTAGGTATGGGAGGAAGTCTACTAAAAAGGCTAATATTCTCTTCAAGTTGTTGGCTTCTTTTATTTATTTTTTATGTATATGCATTATATTTTTGTAAGAAAGGAAAAAGATACATGTGACATCATCAACATAGTGACATAATTTACCCTAAAATATGATAGATGGATCAATAGCAGGGCCTTCCTTGACAATGAATCTGTTGGATATCTTCCATTTGTCCTCCAGATCTATTTTCCACACTCTGCACCCTGCTACATGAACCACATCAACAACATTCTTTTTTCCTGCTGTCCAGTTGGGTTCGTCCAATGCAGAGCCCCATTAGTATATCAGAAAGAAGAAGTATGAGTTCTGATTATCTATTTCCTCGATTCAAAGCTTTTCTCAAAGTGGCCCTGTCTATACATTTTTCTCCTCTTGGATCCTGAGAACTGCTCTTTCATCCAAGGAACTGTACCATGTCTTCTGTCCACCTTCCTTATACCTTTGTTCCCAGTCCCTTTACTAAACCTTCTTGGGTAATCTTTCAAAGTGTCATGTGTTTCCTGCTGGAACTCTGACTGATACACATTTCATAAGAAGATAATTGTTAGGAAACTGTAAAGAAGGAGCAGAAGCATGGGGTCAGAGATAGGTCAGAAATCGGATTCTGGAGGACACCAAGATAAACCAACCTTCCAAGACAGGGACTTTCAGAGTTAGTAAGAGACTTTGCATTTGTTTAGCCCATGTTCTTCATTTTATCACCTGAGGGAAACTCAGACTGAGAGTTAGTAACCTTGCCCAAGGTCATGTGACCAGTTAGCAACAGAATCACAATTTGTATTCAGATCTGAAACATAAACTCATTACTCCATCATAGTCAACAATTTTGCCTAGGGCCAGCCATGGGAAAAATATACCCTTTTGCATACTGAAGTGATAGCCTCTTCTTTCTTTTTCTAATGCATCAAAAGGTATGAATATATACAGACTCTGTTCCTGGGATTGTACTCACTGAGATCATACCCAATAGGACAGATAAAATCTTTCTCCAATTGTGGCTATGGTAATTGTTCCTTTTCCTAGCCACATCATTTTTGACTTCTGGTTTGCTGACTCATTTCCTGTGTTTCATATTGTTCTTTTCTATGATGCTCTCTCTCTCATCATGGGGTTTTACATTAATTACAGAATATTCTTATTTGCATAATGGTCGACCACTAGAAGTTCAGATTTTATATACAGAACTATCTATAATGACTGCTGCTATAAATTCAGTTATCTATATGCTAATTACCCAGATTCTGAAATTTTTCAAAAACACTGGTGCTTGTTCTTCCGTATCTATAAAGTAGTAATAAAATGTCTACCTAATAGGTCTGGAGTGAGATTTAAATTAGATAATACACACAGAGCTCAGAACAGTAGCTGGTACATAGCATACCATCAATTAATGTTAACTATTATTGCTTACTTCAGTATTAAGGTGACACTTTATGTTATGCATTTTAGATCTGAGTTCTCAGTTTCTCTCTTCTATATTTTGGGAGGAGGGCGAGGGACTTTACTCTGCTTTTTTGCTGGAAGAGCAGTTTCTGGGTTAAAGCCAATTGGCAAAATGATTCATTCTTTGACAAGTATGATGTTCATGATGTTTCTCTTGTAGCACCATTGAATGGAAGGCTCATAATGAGTGCTATCTTGAGTCTTCTGGGATTTTCCATCTTAGACACTTTACATTTCTGTCTGGTAGGTTGAATTTGCTTAAGGGATTCAGTTTAGCTACACAAATGTTTACTGAGCAAATACTATTGACTAAATGTTGCAGAAACAATGGTGATTCAAACAATACTCTCACTCCAGAGAGCTTACAGTCTCCTGGGGCTATTTCGCTCTTGGCCACATCTCTGCTCAAACCTGGGAACCAGGAGACCACATCAGTCTTATGTAGATAACTAAGTGCCAGCTCATCACTGAGTTTGGCCCCAAATCAGCAACTTGTCTTCATCTGATCCCATATAGTTCCTGGTCACATTAGTGGGAATTTTAAGAGTATATCTGAGAATCATTTTATTTACTTTTTGCATTCTTTCTCAGTGTAAGCACATGTCCCAGGAAGTTTGATGCTTATTTGCTCTTCCTCAGGCTTGGACACACCAGTCACCTACTGCTGTGGAACTGGTAAGCACACTTGAGACACACAGTTCCTTAGATGTGGTCAGGGTCTAGAAAAAAAATTCTAAATTATCAGATCTAAAAGGAACTCATGGGGATTATCCAGCAGCCAAATTCTAGAATCTAGTTTTAACCATGCATTTTACTAATGAAGCTACATTGACAAAATTGTGATAGGTTACTGAAGGAGGCTTTGTGACATCCCAAGGGTCATTCAGCTGGTTGTGTTTTAGACAATACTAAGAGCTGAATCTTCTTTTAATGCTGCTTTTTGAAATTGCCGGCTGTCCGGTTATTTTAGTTTTCAACTTTTGTGATCCTATGAGCCATTATTATGTATGTCTGGAAGGTCTCAGAATTGGCAATCTGATTTTTTAAAGGCCACAGAGAGTTTATAAAGAACTGGGAAAATGATTTAACTTGCCATGAAGATATGTGACTATTACCACTTCTTAGGTAATTCGTTTCCCTTATTAGGTTTTCACAAATGCAAAAACCATCCATTGCTCACATGCATTGTGTGAAGGCACTTGGAAATTAACTCTCTTAAGTTAAATGTCATTGTCCGAGGTCTATCCATGCAATCCTGCTCTTGGAGGGAGAGGGAGGTGGTGGGAGTTAAGAATAGTCATTAGGTGAAGAACTACTTCTTTTGAAAGGAACATTCAAAAGGTAAGATGGAATTGTTTCTTGTTTTACATTTTGTCCAGTCAATTACATATATGCCCAAATGGAATTATAGGCCAATAGAAGCTACGTTTTTTTTTAGCGAGAAAAGAACCTTCGAGATCATTAAGTCAAAAGCTGGGAGAAAGGAGGCTAACTGAAAAGCATCCCCTTAGGAAGATAAGATGCTAATTTTTAGAGGCACTCAGCAGTTAGAAAATCAATTTTTCTTAACATTGAGAATTATTGAGTGGCTGGAAAAGCATCTCACTCTATGAAATATAGTCACTGTTTAGTGCCTTTCCATTTTATTTACTATTTAAAGCACACAACAGCTAGTTAACCAACTACTTATAAAATATATTTAATGTTTAGAGGCACTCAGTGTGGTTATAAAATGATTTTAAGGGTATACAAATATGGTACGTTAACCACATTTCATGAACTATGGTTCCCTCTGGAAAAACAAAAACATTTTCCCTGGCATCCTGCGGCATCGCATCCTGAAGTTTGTAAATGACCCATACTGCTCAAACCGGCTGCTTCACTGGCTTTTGATGCCAGCCACTTTAGAGCACACACCAGAAAGATCAATATAACCCCTACATAAGTGATAGAGCACCGTGCACTCAAAGGCTGTTAGACTCTCCGATAAAGAATGGCTTGACAGACACAGTGAAATCAAGCAGCATGCACAAAACCCTGGTAAAGAGGTTGTAGGGCTGTAGTCTTCCCTCCACACATTGTGGATTGATGGGTACAGTGTGACACAGATGCACTGAGATGAGACTTGGTCCCTGCCACACGTATGCATTAGTGAGTTTATGGTCTAAGGAAAATGTGGGGAGAGTCTAACAAAGTATGGGAGCTGAATGGAGCCTTTTTCAAAGGAACCTGCTACCGAGAGTTAAGACCAGTGAGATAAAAGGGGGCTCAGCATAAACTTAACAGTGAGAAAATGTTGAACCATATTTATTTTCAGGCAATATCCCTGGAAACACTTTACATCACAATGTAAATATAGTCTTAATCATACTTAATCTCCCGCTTTCATTATGGAAACTCTACCACATTGATGATTGAGGAAATGTGATGGAAATGTTGCTTTTTAAAAAAAAAAAATTTAATGTCTATTTATTTTTGAGAGAGACACAGTGTGAGTGGGGGAGGGACAGAGAGAGAGAGAGGAAGACACAGAATTGGAAGCAGGCTCCAGGCTCCGAGCGAGCAGCAAAGAGCGTGATGCGGGGCTCAAACCCACAAACTGGTGAGATCATGACCTGAGCTGAAGCTGGCCACTTAACTGACTGAGCCACACAGGTGCCCAAATGTTGCTTTTAATTTCCCATACATGTAACGAAGCTGAACGTGGGATGCTGTTCACTTTGTCTTGTTTACTTTGCCATCCTGCAGCATGTATTCTGACAGAAGGACTTCTATCCCAAGACGATAACCACACTTAAGCTGGAGAAAGGATGTAAAGACAGAGACTGAGAGCAGGCTGCGTGAATCCATACTTCATCTCATTACATGGGGGTGGTATTTCTAGCAAGTGTAATCACTAGTAACATTCTAAGCAAGGATAATTGATGGGGGAGTATACCAATTTTTTTAACCAAGCAATGAAAGAATGTAAAAATTATGAAAAGAGATAGCACTAGAGACTAAAACATCACACGAGAAGATTGTGAGACACCGTTTAGTGAGGTGTCTAGCTTACATTGCAATATGCTTTAGTTCTCTGAGACGTTTTGACATGTGCTAGACCAGACTTCTGGTTCTGGGTCCAGCATATAAGGAGAGAGTTTGGAAGTCATCACTCCATGCTAACAAGCAAGAAGCTAAACAAACTGAAAATCAACAAATTTGTCCTTGATTTGTCAGAGAATTGAGGCCACACGGCAAACCATTATGCCCAGAATTGGAAAGACAGGCAGATACAAAGAATCACAACTTTTTGGAGCAGAAACCCACAAGCAAGAACCTTGGTAGGAACCAGTACTAGGTTAGGAAAACCCTAACTGCAATTGATAAATTGCTGGAAGCTCAACATGGACAAATCTAAAAACTAAAAACTATAGGGGAGCACAGTCTTAGGGGAGTCCCCACACTTTGGTAAGTTTTATCTCCAGGAGCCCTACCAGGGTCTCACAGTGAAGATGAGAGAAAAATGATCTCATTATTCTGGGAAGGGGAAGGGGAAAGTAGCAATACGGAAATATGCCCAGGTCATTCTGTCCTTAAGGAGGCCAGACTTGAAGACAAACTCTTTTACCAGATCCTAATCTACTGGATTTGTTTTCAGGGCCCAACTAACCTGGTAGAAGCGAAATACCCAATTCCAGCCCCCTCTAGTCATCCTATCCCATCTAAGGTGGTGGTGGTGGGAACTGAAAAACGTTTATGAAAGTCACAGTCCAGGGGCTTAGGCTCACTAAAAGATTAATCATAAGACTTTAGAACAGCTTCTTCCTCCAACCCATCCTCCCAATGTATCACTAGAGGCTATTTTACCACAGTTCCTTTTACCCAGTACGTTATGTCAAGCTTTCAATGAAAAATTACAAGATATACTAAAAGGGAAAAAACGCAAAGATGGAACCAGCATTGAACTAGACTCAGGTCTTTGGCAGGAATTCTTGGGCCAGGAATTTATAATAACTATGATTAATATGCTAAGGGCTCTAAAGGAAAAAGCAGGAAACATGCAAGAACAGGTGGGTAATGTAAGCAGGAAGATGAAAACTCAAAAAAAAAAAATAGAAATAAAAAGTGCTGTAACCAACACGAAGAATGCCTTTGATGGGCTCATTAGTATACCCACTTTATTGAGGGAAGATCAGTGAGCTTGAGGATATGTCAACAGAAATTCCAGAACTAAAACAAAAGAGAGAGAGAGAAAAAAAAGAATGTAACAGAATATCCAAGAACTGTGGGCATCTAAAGAAGGCATAATGGGAATAGCAGAGGAGCGGAAAGAAAGAAACAAAAGAAATATTTGGAGCAACAGAGATGGAAAATTTCCTCAAATTAATGTTAGACTCTAAACCACAGATGGAGGAAACACAGAGAATGTCAAGCAAGATGAATTAAAAAAAAATCTACATCTAGGCATATCATATTTAAACTGCAGAAAATCAAAGAAAAAAGTCTTGAAAGAAGCCAGAGACAACACCTTACCTATAGAGGAATGAGGATAGGAATTATATCAAACTTCTCTTCAGAAATCATGCAAACAAGAAGAGAGTGAAGTGAAATATGTAAAGCGTAGGGAGGAAAACAAACAAACACTAACTTAAAATTCTGTATCCTATAAAATTATCTTTCAAAGTGAAGGAGACATACTTTCTCAAAAGACGAAAATTGAGGGAATTTATTGCCAGCAAACATACTTTACAAGAAATGTTAAAGAAGTTTTCCAGAGAAAAGGAAAATGATACATCAGAAACTCAAGCTATATAAAGAAGAGCATAAAAGAAGGAATAAGTGAAAATAAAATTAAAACGTTCATTATTGTATTCATTGTATTCATAACTGAACAGAAAACAATTTGTTCAAAATAATAATAGCAACAATGTGTTTGACATGTACAGCGAACTTTGCACTACCCAAGAAACAGTATATCATTATTTGAAAGTAAACCTGGATAAATTGTAATGTATCCTGAAGACACTAGAGAAGCAACTTAAAGCATAAAATAAACAACCAGGAAGTAATATTAACATGCTATGAAAAATAGCATCCATGAAATACGGAATTAAAATCACAAAACAAATAACAGGAAAAGAGTGGAAGACAAAAACAGGAACAAAGATCAGATACTAAATAGGAAACAGTTACAAGTGTGGGAAGGTATTAACCAAATTATACAAATAATCACATTAATGTCAATGGTCTAAATATACCAATTAAAAGATCATCAGAATGAATTAAAAAAAAACAACTATTATGTACAAGAAACACACTTTAAATATAAAGACACACATCAACTAAAAATAAAGGGATGGAGAAATATATATCATGCCAACTCTAATTAAAGAAAGCTGATGTCAAAGCAAGGACAATTACCAGGAATAAAGATAGACATTACATAAGGATAAAGGGCCAATTCTCTAAGAAGACCTAAGAACCCTTAATATGTACGCATTTAATGAAACAGTATCAAAATACATGAGGAAAACCTGATAGAACTGCAAGGAGAAACAGATTAATCCATCATAATAGTTGGAGACTTCGAAACCTTCTATCACTTAAATGCTTTTATTTATTTTTGAGAGAAAGAGAGAGAGAGAGCGAGAGAGACAGACAGAGCATGAGCAGGGGCAGGGCAGAGAGAGAGGACGACACAGAATCTGAAGCAGGCTCCAGGCTCTGAGTTCTTAGCACAGAGCCCAACCTGGGGCTTGAACTAGTGAACCGTGAGGTCATGACCTGAGCCAAAGAACTTAATCGACTAGGCTACCCAGATGCTCCAGCACCTTCTATCATTAATGGACAGATCCAGCAGGCAAAAAAATCAGTGAGGATATAGGTGAATTCCACAGTGCCATCAAATAACTGAATATAAATGACATCTATAAAATACCTCATCCCAGAACAGAACAGTCTTTTCAAGCTCACGTGGAAGACACACCAAGACAGACTACATTCTGGGCCTTAAAACAGATCTTAGCAAATTTGAAAGAATAGAAATCATACAATGTCTGCTTTCAGACTATAATGGAATTACTCTAGAAATCAATAACAGAAAGGTAGCTGGAAAATCCCCCAATACTTGGAGATTAAACAACACATTTTTAAATAACTTATAGGTCAAAGAAGAAACCTCAAGAAAAATTTAAGGATATTTTAAGTAAATGAAAGTAAAAATACAATAAAAATATGAAAATTTGTGGGATGCAGAGAAAACAGTGTTTATAGGGAAATTCATAGTACTGATTGCAAACATTAGGAAAGAAGGAACATATCAAACCAATAATCTAAGCTTCCATCTTAGATAATAAGAAAAAGAAAAGGAAATTAAATCTAGAGTAAGCAGAAGAAAAGAAATAATAAAAATTAGAGCATAAATCAAAGATATTAAAAAAAGGAAAATCCATTGAGAAAAATCAATGAAACCAAAAGCTGGTTCTTTGAAAAGATCAGTAATAACCAGGAAAACTAAGAGAAGAAGAGAGATGACACAACTTACTAGTATCAAAAATGAAAGAGGGAATATTACTACAGATCTCATCGACATTAGAAGAATAATAATTAAGGAACATTAAGGAATAATAATTAATACTTAAGGAACACTAAGGGCTCCCTAGTGGCTCATTCGGTTAAGCATCAGACTCTTGGTTTTGGCTGAGGTCATGATCTTGAAGTTTTGAGTTCAAGCCCTGCATCTGGTTCTGTGCTGGCAGCACAGAGCTTGCTCGGGATTCTCTGTCTCCCTCTCTCTCTGGGCCTCTCCACTAGCACTATCTCTCTCTCAAAATAAATAAACTTAAAAAAAAAAAAGAAGGAACATTATCAACGACTCCATGCCTACCCATTTGTTAATTTAGATAAAATGGACAAACCCTTGAAAGACAATTTGCCAAAGCTCATAAAGAAGAAATAAACAATCTGAATACACATACATTTATGAAATAAATTGAATCAGTAATTAATAACCTTCTGGCATGCCTGGGTGGCACAGTAGGTCAAGCATTGGACTCTTGATTTTGGCTCAGGTCATAATTTTAAATTTTGTGATCTGGCCTCTGTGCCGACAGTGTGGAGCCTGCTTGGGATTCTCTCTCTCCCTCTCTCTGCCCCTCTTCCACTTGGACGTACATGAGTGCTCTCCCTCTCCCTCTCTCTCTCTCAAAATATATAAATAAACATTTAATAATAATAATAATAATAATTAATAACTTTTCAAAACAGAAAGTACCAGATTCAGACGGATTCACTGGTAAATTCTACCAAACATTTAAGGAAGAAATTATACCAATGTTCTACAGTTTCTTCTGAAGGACAGAAGCAAAGGGAATACTTCCTAACTCCTTCTATGAGGCTAACATTATTCTCAAACCAAAACCAGATAAACACATTAAAAGAAAATTACAGACCAATATCTTTCAAGAACATACAGGAAATAATCCTCTAGAGAAATATAAGCAAATCAAATCCAACCATGTATAAAAAGAACTATATACCATGACCAAGTAGGATTGATTCTTTTTTTTTTTTATGTTTTTATTTATTTTTGAGACAGAGAGAGACAGAGCATGAGCAGGGAAGGGGCAGAGAGAGAGGGAGACACAGAATCGGAAGCAGGCTCCAGGTTCTGAGCCATCAGCACAGAGCCCGATGTGGGGCTCAAACTCACAGACTGTGAGATCATGACCTGAGCCGAAGTCGGACGCTTAACTGACTGAGCTACCCAGGCGCCCCCAAGTAGGATTGATTCTAAACATGCAAAGCCAGTTCAATGTCCAAAAATCAAATTAATGTAATCTATCACAACAAGCTACAAAAGAAAATTCACATGTTTACGTCAATGGATGCAGAAAATGCCTTTGACAAAATCCAACCACAATTCATGATAAAAACTGAGGAACCAGAAATTGAGGGGAGTATCCTCAACTTGATTAAAAAACATACACAAAAACCTAAAGCTAAATAATACTTAATAATGAGAAACTATAAGCTTTCTCACTAATATCAGGAAGAAGACAAGGATGTCCTGTTTCACCTCTTCTTTTCAACATTACACTGGCAGACTAAGCTAATGTAATAAAACAAGAAAAGGAAATAGAAGGTATACAGACAGGGAAGGAAGAAATAAACTGTACTTGTTAGCAGACGACATGCCTGTCAATGTAGAAAACCTACAGAGAGAGAATCGACAAAAATACTCCTTGAATCAACAGTGATTATAGAGAGGTTTTATATGTTTATATGCTAAACATACAAAAGTCAACTGCTTTTCTGCATACCAGCAATGAACAATTGGGATGTGAAATTAAAAAAAAAAATGCAATGCCATTTAATTAGCATCCCCCAAAATAGAATAGGTATAAATCTAACAAAATATATACAAGAGCAAAATACATATATGAAGAAAAACTACAAAATTCTGGTGAAAGAAATCAAAGAGCTGAATAAGTGGAGAGATACTTATTACATGTTCATGGATAAAAAGACTCAAATTGTAAATATATCAATTTTCCCAATCTAATATATAGATTCAACACAATACCAATGAAAATCTCAGCAAGCTATTTGTGGATATAGACAAATTGATTCTAAAGTTTATATGGAGAGGCAAAAGACCCAGAATCAGCAATACAATATTGAAGGAGAAGAATAAAATTAGAGGACCGACACTATCCAATTTCAGGCAACAAACAGTCCTAAAATAACTGACATCAACATGAGAAAAAATTAATCCAGACACAGACTTTACACCCTTTAAAATAGTAACTCAAATATTAACTCACAGACCTAAATGTAAATTGCAAAACTAAATACAAAGACAGAAACAAAAAAACCCCACCCCCTTGTGAGAACATAACATAGGAGAAAATCTAGATGACCTTGGTTCGGTGCAATGATGAAAAGGTATGATCATTGAAAGAAATAACTGATATGTTGGACTTAATTAAAATTAAACATTAAAACTTCTGCTCCACCACAGATGCACTTAAGAGAATGAGAAGACAAGCCACAGACTAGGAGAAAGTATCTCTAAAAGATATATCTAATAAAATACTGTTATTCAACATATATAAAGAACCATTAAGACTCAACAGTAAGAAAACAACTGATTAATAATGAGCAAAAGATCTAGATACTCACCAAGGAAGATATACAGATGACAAATAAGCATATGAAAAGATTGTTAATGTCATACGTCATTAGGGAACCGCAGATTGAAACAATGAAATACCACTACATACCTATCAGAATGGTGAAAATCCAAAATGTTGGCAAGGATGTGGAGCAACAGGAATTCTCATTCATTGCTGCTGAGAATGCAAAATGGTACAAGCACTTTGGAAGTCAGTTTGGCAGTTTCCTACAAAACTACGCATACTCTAACCATTTGCAATAGCAATCACATCCTTTGGAATTTACTCAAAGGAGTTGAAAACTAGTATCCACAGAAAAACCTGCACACGTATATTTAAACTAGCTTTATTTATAACTGCCCAAACTTAGAAGCAACTAAAAGGTCCTTTCAGCAGGTGAATGGATATAAAAAGTTGTACATTTGAACAATGAGACAGTATTTGGCACTAAAATCCAATAAGGTATCAAGCCATGAAAAGACATGGAAGAAACTTAAGTGCATATTACTAAGTGAAAAAGCCAATTTGTAAATGCTACTTACTGTATGATTCCAACTTAAAACATTCTAGGAAAGGCAAAACTATGAAGACAGTTATAGATAGGGGGTTGCCAGGGGTTGAGGAGAAGAAAGATGAAGATAAGGAACAGAGAGGAATTTAAGGACAGTGAAACTATTATGCATAATACTATAATGGTGGATATATGTCATTATACATCTGCCAAAACCCAGAGTATACAACACCAAGAGTGAACCCTAATGTAAAAAAAAAAACAACAACAAAAAAAAAAAAACAAAAAAACAGACCTTGGATGATAATGATGTGCCAATGTAGTTTCATAAAAGGTAACAAATGTACCATCTTGGCGTGGGATGTTGATAGCGTGGGAGGCTGTGTATGGGAAGTGAATGGGAACTCTCTACTTTCAATTTTGCTGTGAATCTAAAATTTCTCCGAGAAGCAAGTCTATTTTAAAAATTTGTGCTAGGCATTTGATGAGCTTGATAGCAGAGATTATGTTTCTAACCGAAAAAAAAATCTTGTGTTAGTGTTAGTGAATGAAATTTTTTTTAAAGAATGAATGTTATGTTGAAGCACAGATGAATTTAATTAAAGCAAATGCAAGACAACTTATGCTAAAAGCATTGGGGATTAAGTTCTATAAGTGTATCTAAAAACTAATGGTGATATTGAAGTCTTAATAGAAATGTCTTAAGTTTTAAGGATCAAACTTGTTACTTTTTGGGGAGATGTGTGTCTATGGAGAATACTGTTTGAAGACTCAGATAAGGCTTAACCTTGTGTATGTATGTACTTTTTCATTTAGAAGTGATTTCTGCACAAATGCTCAGCGGTGAATGGTGTATGGGTCTGGGTTTTTGCCCTCTCGCCAAAAAATGGGGTTAGGCTCTGGCATGAAGAATGTATAAGGCTATTCACTAGTGAGAGTAGGAAGTCTAAAAAGCTCTCACCATGGCAGGGTTACTGAAGGGCAGGTCTGAGTGACAGCAATTGGGCAGTCCATCCAACCAAATGACCACGTTGGGAAAAAGCCTACGTCTCGGTCTGGCTATTCAGGCCTTGTCTCTAGGTGCACTCAGGTCATACGTTGTGCGCCTTCACTGGCGTCTGCGCGGTCTACAGGGGTGCCGGGGAGCGTAAGGGGACCCTATGCTTCAGTGCTGGGTACAGGCTTTGTGAAATGCGGCTCAAGGGCAATCATCAAGCTTGTTTCTCCAGTATATCTCACCTCTCACACTGAAGGATCACTGGCGAATTGCCCACACTATAGTGCCTACAGGGGCTCTGGCACTAGAATGGAACCTGGTGGTAGCACCTGGGAAAAGGGCACAGAGGTTACCCCGGTGCAGGAGGACATGGTGAGAACCAGGTCAAGGCCCGTTTGCCGGCGTCACCTCTCCTGTCCTGGGGCTGCCTCCTGCCCACTGAGCCTGGCTATCTGCTGGCAAAGCCATCTCTGATCCATCTGCCCACCGGGTCTCGGCAGAGGAGGTCCAGCCAGCAGCAGCTAGGAGAGGCGATGGTGCGCTCGTGTCCTAGGGCACGTCTTCTTGCTGATTGTGCTGCCCCGCATGCCGGAAGCAGAAGTGTAGGTCCAGCGCATTCGAGTTGTACCCTCTGGCCTTAGCCGAGGTGAAGATGATTGGCCTCCATCACAGCCTCTCCAGATCCTTCTGGTAGCTCCTCTGGAAGTCCTGGCCATACCTGGAAAGGCCCCAGGGTCAGGAACGTGAGGCCCACATCCAGGTACGCTTGCCACACCGCAGCTCCTCCAGGGTATCCTTCATGTACTGGGACCTTGCGCATGCGCAAGGAAGCGGAAGAGCGCCCGGTGATGGGCGGAGCCGAACTGGCCGGCCTCTCCAGGTGCAGTCGTGCCTGCGGCCCCACCTGCCGCCCTGCAGCAGCTGGTCCCGCTACAATCTCGAATGCCTTTGGCCTCTAGCTGCCTGGCTGAGAGGATCGGCAGTCGGAGCACCAGGTCCTTGTATACAGCCCGCTGGACAGAGTTGCTCGTGACGACCCTTTACTGGTGGTGCGGCAGCTGCAGGACTTCTCAGGCTCACAGGCCACAGTGAATGAGGGCAGGGCAATGGCCCAGCTTCAGCCTTTCCTCAGGGCAGGTAGGAGAAGTCAAGGGAAGGGCAGAAGTGCACCTGAAAGACAGGGCGTGGGTGGGCAAGTGTGCTAGGCGGGTTAGTCCATGGTACTGGGGGCCTGAGCAGCAAGGAAAAGGGATGTGGTGGGTCAGGGTCCTGAGGCCCCCGTCAGCCAAAGCTGACGTGGCCCAGAACGTGACCTCTGAATCGTTGAGGCTCCTGTGCCAGACCAAGCGCCACCCGGCGGAGGGGAAGTGCAAAACCCCAGAGGGAACCTACCCCACTGCAGTATAGAGTGTGTGCTCTCATTCAGTGGATCCCAGGCTGTGGGTGCTTTCCAGCACCTCAGGTTTGGATTGCTATCAGTTCGCACTTTTGGGCGCATCCCGTCCACCTCAGGTTTTTAGTTTGTTTGTTTGTTTGGTTGGTTTTGTTTGTTTGTTTTAATCAGCGTCTCTCTCACTAATGGGCCCACTGTCACATTGGGGATTCCTCTTTGCTTCTGGCTCTTGCTTTCTGTATGCGTTTCCACCTCTGCTTGAGAACTTTATTGCTGTCTTGGTTGTTCTGAGTCATCTCGGGTACTCTCGGCATTTGGGGAATGTCCCCACTGGGGGGAGAGATGATATTCCCAAGGGAGAACCTCCGTGGGGACTGATCTACCACCAGGATATCCAAGCAGGGATTGTCAGAATACTCAGGTCCTTTTCAACTATTAGAGGGTTCGACTCTATTCTTTTTTCTTTTCATTAAAATATTGCTGTCCTCTCACTGTGGATTCTCATGCATTTGTAAGAAATAATACAGAGGTATTCCCACGTGCCATTTACTCACTTTCCCCCATGGATAATGTCTTGGAAAATTGTAATACAGTATAAAAACCAGGATCCAGACCTCCATATACTGTATATACAGCCCGTTTCCTCACTGCAAGGATCCTTCTCATTGCCTTTTCATCACTATATCACCTCCCTTATGTCCCATTCCCCTAATGCTTGGCAACTACTAAGCTATTCCCCATTTCCAGAGTTCTGCCATTTCAAGAATTCTGTGTAAATGCAAATTGTACGGTATATATCTTCGGGGAATTAAATTTTTCCTTCAACATCATTCTCTGGAGATTCATTCAGAGTGTCCACTATATAAACCCTAACCACCTGTTTTCTGTATTGGGAAGTGAGTACCCCAGTGTACAAATATATCAATATTTTGTCTCCTTTTTATTTGCTGAATGGTATCCTATGGTATGAATTGCCACAGTCAGTTTAACCATCCACCTTTATTTACTTATTTTTTAACCCCTTTTTTAAATGATTATTTATTTTGAGAGAGAGAGTGTGTGTGTTTATGCACATGCATGAGCAGGGGAGGGGCAGAAAGAGAGGGAGAGAGAGAATCCAAGGCAGGCTCGATGCTCAGCCCTTAGCCTGAGCCACCAGTTGAGCCCCCCAAGCGCCCCTAACTGTTCATCCTTTAGAAGGATATAGAGGTTATCTCGTGTTTTGGGCTATGAAAAAACATGCTACTGTTCACATTCCTGTACTGGTTTTTGCAAGAACCTAGGTTTTCATTTCTCTGGGGTAGATCTAGAATTGTGATCACTGAGTTTTGATGGTTGCAAATTTAGTGCTTTATGAAATGCCCAGAATGTTTTCCAGAGTGACTGCACCATTTTACATTCCCACAAGCAATGTGTGAGTAATCAGTTTCCTTCTCTAGTGTCTTCAAAGTCTCTTACCTTCACTACAAACAAAAGTATAGTCTATGTTGGCCTAGCAATTTACTTTTGGACCCCTAAAATCAATGATCTATTCTAATTGCCAAAAAATCAAATAGAAATTATTCAGCAGTGCATAACTGAAAATTTTATTTTATGAAAATAAAGTGGCTTAAGTGTATTTTGCATTTTAAAGATAATAACTAAATAGTAGCATTAAAAGCAATTTAGAATAACTTATATAAGCACCTTCTGTTAATATTCTGTAATTTTATAGATATGCTACCCTTTCTGTGGGAGATTTTCTCACTTTCAGCATAAAATGAAGAAAATTATTTTTAAGCCAACTTATGATGGTATCTTAAAGAGGCCCCTATAATGCATCTTAAAAACACATACATATGGATAGCTAAAGAAGTATTATATTCATTAGGATATCACAATAGTTTGTATATGCCTAAATTTTAATTACAGAAAATTATAATTTTAATCTTATCAGATTATACCAAAGAGATCAATTTCAGTGTTTTTTCTTAAGGAGCTTAATTTTTTTTTCAAAGATAAAGAGTTTGGCTCTGTCTTCAGTCAACAAGTGAAATACTCTTATTCAGAGCACAACTGCAATAAATATTGTCTCAGTTACATTTTTAAAAGGAGTTTTCATCTACTTGTTTGTTTATTTACATTGATTTTTAAAAAAATCTGTTGGGGTGCCTGGGTGGCTCAGTCGGTTGAGCGTCCGACTTCGGCTTGGGTCATGACCTCACAATCCATGGGTTTGAGCCCCGCGTCAGGCTCTGTGCTGACAGCTCAGAGCCTGGAGCCTGCTTCCAATTCTGTGTCTCCCTTTCTCTCTGACCCTCCCCCGTTCATGCTCTCTCTCTGTCTCTAAAATAAGTAAATATTTAAAAAAATTTTTTTTTAAATCTGTTAACTGATAGATTTGCATTTCCTTTTGTATTGTATAAATACAACTTTGAAAAACATTTATTTGTATTGTATTCCCTATTATAAGTACAGAAACATATCAATTTAGGACTAGTGGATGTTAAGCACATAGAAAAAGATGTGAACATTTACTTTATGTAACTCATTTTCCAATAATGACCATTTTTCAACTGTTTTGCTTCTGATTCTTAAAATTATTTATCAATAATATGAAAATATGCAACATGTTCAGTTTAAAGTAGTATGCCATCATATCAGCATATTTTATATTTTTTCTTTTTTAGTATTCTTTAAAATTGTAAATATAATAGATGAATATAATATAATAGATGACCTTAAAATTTTTTAAATAGAGAAGTATAAATAAGCAATCAGGGGCACCTGGGTGGCTCAGTCAGTTAAGTGTCTGACTTCTGCTCAGGTCATGATCACGTGGTTCATGAGTTTGAGCCCCTTGTCGAACTCTGTGCTGACAGCTCAGAGCCCAGAGCCTGGTTCAGATTCTTGTCTCCCTCTCTCTGCCCCTTCCTTACTCATACTCTGTCTCTCTTTCTCTCTCAAAAATAAACAAACATTAAAAAAATTTTTTTTAAATAATCAAAGTCTTCTACTCATTTTCAAGAATTGGAGGTATATCCACTGAGACTTCTTTTTCTACCTTTTCAAACCATATTTTTCAATATGTATATACTTATACATTTTGTCATATTAAATTTGTCATCTCCGTAGTATCTTATAACTAACTTTTTTATGTAACCTTATATTACAAACATCTACCTTGAATCAAGTTCCTTAGAAAACAGAGTTTCCCGGAAAAGCTGGTGGGCTGATTTATTAGTAAGTACAGTCCCAACCAATTACCACCTTAACAGCTAGGACACAGATTCTATTGAAACGAATGGAGTTGGTGGTACATTCTGGTGTCTAAAGCATATCTTTCCACGTTTGCTATGTCTTATAGCTTATTCATTTATATGGCTGAATAGAATTTCATTGAATGGACAGACTATAATTTATTTACATATCCTAACAATGATAATTTAAATGATAATAGGGAGAAAGGTAATGAGAAAGGAAAGAATGAAAAGAGCTCAGGGGCACTTGGGCTGCTCAGTCTGGTAGTTGGATTCCTGATTTTGGTTTAGGTCATGATCTCAGGGAGATAGCCCTGAGTCAGGTTCTGTGCTGACAATGCTGAGGCCTGCTTGGGACTCTCTCTCCCTCTCTTTCTACACCTCTCCCACTGCACGCACACTCTTTCCCTCTCAAAGAAAGAGAGAAAGAAAGAAAATGTTAAAAAAAGAAGAAGGCATAACATTGAATACAGGTCTTGGGTCAGGACTATGTCATTGAATTCTCCCCATCCGAAACTCCAAACTCCACTCTTGTCTCCATTTAACTCTCTCAAGATCTGCTCCCAGCTGATATATATTATTAGTTAGATCCTGAAATGCCTTTAACATGACAGCTGGTACTGCATTTCTGTAATCAACTGTGCTAAGTTCTGACTTGGTTATTGCTCTAGAAGCAGTGAGAAACTCTGAGGGCAAATCTTTGGGTCTTGCAAATTTCCAGTTTCAGTGCAGTCATTAAATAGTCCCAAGGCAAGCAGAGGCTGTCCTGGTCTGGTGAGGAAGATAAGGCTGCTTCTATCAGCCAGGAGACCTTTGGAGAGTTCAGGAGTCAAGATTCCTAAGCTTATCCTCCCAAGTGTCCTCATGCCAGATCTAAGGGTCTCAATCTTTTCTTTTCTATCAGAGTCCTGGCTTTGACATGGGAAAACTCCTGAGGCTGTACAATTAGTTTCCTTTGCAGTTCTAACATTGTTATCATCAAATTCTGTTCTTGATTTTCACCAGTCTGTCCTGAGGCTTCAAAAGATGAGAATCTCCTTTAAGGGTGCCACAGAAGCCCTCTGGGTTCTGAGAATGCTTTAAGTTAGTAATTAACTGCCTTGGGTCTATCATTTTCTTTTTAAAAGTTATCTGGCCTTGTTAAAAGCTTGTTTCACTATCTTTTTATCTGTCATTTTCTCCATAGTGATTAAGCACTGCAGATACGTGGCCCCCTTCTTCCACCTCTACCTCAAGCCAGTTAACCACTGATGAAAGTTTAATTGTGATGCCATTGTTTGCCATGAGGTATCAGGGTCATACTTAACACCAGCAATTGTGTCTCTCTTGCTTTCAGGCAGATGAGCATCTAACTCCAAAATCCTATCCCAAAGATCTGTGTTCTAGAATAATTTCTGGTACTAATTATTTGAACCCTTATATTAATTTTCAGAGGCTGCTATAGCAAATTACCATAAACTGGCTTGAAACAACAGAAATTTATTATCTACCAGTTCTAGAAGCTACAAGTTCGAAATCAAGGTGTTGATAAGAGCTTACTCCTTCTGAACTAAAAGAGGATCCTTTCTTGTCTTTTCTAATTTCTGGTTGGCCCATGAGTTCCTTAGCTTGTGGCAAGGTTAACTCCAATTTCTAAGTCTTCATGAGATACTCTCCCTGTGTATCTGTGTCTCATCTCCTCTTCTTATAAGGATATCAGTAATATTGGATTAAAGGCTAACCCCACTTTAGCATGACCTCTCTTAACTAATTATATCTGCAATGACCCCATTTTTAATAAGGTCATATTCTGAGATATTGGGGGTTAAGATGTAAATATATCTTCAGTGGAGGGGAACAATTTAACTAAGAATGTTCCTTAGAAAAATAGCCTGAGCAAACGATTAAGTGCTGATGCTCTTTATTTGAGAAGTTCAATGCCTGGGCTGTGAGAATAAAGGAAAAGGGAAGCAGAACAGGAAGGAATAAGGAATAATTAATGGTAAAATGTTATCATTCCAGCTGTACCTCACAACCAACCACAGTAAAACACAGTAGTTTGTAAGACAGATGTGCTTACTTGCCCCAAATTCAAACTCAAACAAGTCCATCCCAAGGAGTGAAGAAAGAGGACTTATTTCTTGCTTTGTACCCTCCCACATCCTGTCTGCCGTTGCTTAGAATTTATCCCATAGAACTTTAACTCCTCTATAACTGGGTTGGGTTATCTAGACCATTTAGCTACTGCTTGGGAAATCCTGCAGTGTGGTATTTCATCCATGTCAGGAAGCAGTGAGAGGAGCCAGAAACTTCAGGAATGTGACTGTACAGATATGTGAAGAGCTCTTAGGTTTTATCTTTGGGTCATCGCTATTTGTTCCATATTCCTAAGGAAGAGGAGTAAGAGTTAGTTGTCATGCCTTTTTCCAGTGTGATTATATAATTAATTACTCTGATATTTTTGTACAGTCTAGTTGTGCTGTTTGTAATTGTAACTCTGAGCATGGAGAACCTTCGAGAATCCCTTGGAAGATCAGACTCCTTTTCCATTCTATTTAGGATATTTGAGACCATAGTTTCCTGCTGTGATTTCCCCAATGATCAGATGTTGTCTGCTTTTTCTCTTCTAGTATTTTCTCCAGAGGTCATTGGAATCTCTTTTTTTCCAGTACTACTAATTTTTATTTAAATTTTTTCCCCTGTAACTTCAGTGTGACCAGGAGCAAGAGAAAAATAGAGAATTATGCGGTTCTTCTATCTTGAACTGAATGCCATTTGTTTAATTATTTTATTGTAAGAGTAAGTGTATGATCTTGTACAATTAATTTTACCTCACTAGGACTATTTCTGCAAGGTGTTATTGATGCCATAGGTATTAGGAAAAGTAAATGTTCTCTAAGGTGATTTTAACCTCAGTACACTGTATAACAACAACTTGTTAGCACATTATATTAACAGAATTTTTTTTTGTCCTAGTGATCTTTTCAACCCTCTGACCTTCCAAATACCTCCCTGTACTTCAGCTATTTAAAAATAGTAGTTAAAAATGAAAGAAAGAAGGAAGAAAGGCAGGAAGGAAGGAAAGAAGGAAAGAAAGGAAGGAAAACAGAAATAAAAAGAAAAAAATTAAGGCCACAAGATATTTTTGTGTATGTGTCTAATTTGGGTCTATAATCCAATTGTTTTGTCTTCCTCTTAACTTTGAAGCTTGGGGTATAACACTGCTTTATTTTCTTACCTTTGTCCAATAGTAGATTTGATTAAATGTTGGCATCGAAATATCTTAATTCCTTCTGTGTCATGAACTTAAAATTTCCAATTCATTATCAGGAAATTTTATTTATTCATAGAATAAATAGAATGACATAGATGAAAGGGAGATGGGCAACAGACATAAATGTTTGTTCCCCCTCCTCAAAGAAATAACAATTTGAGATTATTAAGACAGATCTGAGCCCAAATATTACAAAATATTACTTGGTCAGGAAAGAGGAGTATACTGTGTACAAGATGTATGAAGATGCCCACATCATGGTTCTAATTGAAATTGTAAGTATTGGGCACATCCTGCTTGTAAATTACACTATAATAGATTTACTACTAAGTTCTTCTGGGTTTAAAAGTTAAAGTTATTTTCCATTTAGGAGTTAAAGATTAAACCATTTTGAGGGTAATTAACATAAGGAAGAAAAATGATAAGATCCTTGAGAAGAGACCACAATTAGAGATTTAGAGAAGTTTAGTAGATAAAGAAATGAGTTCATTGGCTAGAGAGGCCTTTCCTGACCATCCTCTCCATTCTTCTTTCTCTTCTTCTCTCTCCTGAGCTCCTTACCCTGCTTTACTTACTTTCACCACATTTACCACTACTCTGTGACATTTCAGTAATTATTTATTATCGACCTATCCCATTAGAATTTAAGCTCCATGAGGAAATGGCTTATTTCTATTTGTTGTATCCTTAGTTCTTAGGACCATGTTGTGTATATGGCTAGTTTTCAATAAATAGTTACTGAATGAAAGAATGAACTATATAAATAATTTTCAAAAATACTTTAAACATCCATCTAATGCTGGAACTGCCTAAATAACACATTGCTAAAGAGTAATCTAGGCAGTGTTACTATGGCATTCACTTTTAGTTACGGGGAACCTTCTGCTTTCCAAGGCAGTTCATTTTGTCTTCAGAAAATTTGACCATTAACGACATCTCTCTCTCTGATTAAAAGAAAAAAAGGTCTTGTTTTATACTTTAAGCTAGTAAAGTACAATGGTAATTATTCTACCATATGGCAGTCTTTAATATATTTGGATACAGTTTGGATACCATTACTCTCCTGAGTGGTCTTTTGTTATTAGCCCTCAATCTCTTCAATTATTACTACTAAGGCATAATTTATGTTCTGTGTTAGTACATGGCTTTTTCTTCAAATAGGCATAGTGACACAATAAGAAAGAGAATTCAGAAGTATGTAACTGTGGCCTAACAAGAATTTCTTTATATGATAATAAAGTGAATCCCTGTGGGAAAATTCTCCGCTTCCCTTCCAAAAGGCGGTGAGCCTTTGGTTCTAGGGTCTTCTTTTGGGGAGGATTCTTAACTCTGCAAATTCAAGAAGAGGAACTGAGGAGGCAAGAGTTGCCTCAGCTACTCATACATATCTTCAATTTCATCTATGATTTTTGCTCTTATTTTCTTTGCTGATCAAAGAAAATTTCAATAATTTCAATACTGTCACATTTAACTTGTCATTTACATCAGTTACTAAAGCCAGATCAGTTTTTGTGGTTGGTCCTAGTTTTAGTTGATCCTAAGTCTTTTCTCCTGTCCTCTTCTCAGAGTACATCACAAGCCACATATGACATTCAAAATAAGCCAAAATTTCCAGGTGTAGTTTTTAAGTTTATTTATTTTTGAGATGGAAACAACATGAGCGGGGGGAGGGGCAAAAAGAGAAAGAGGGAGAATCCCAAGCAGGATGGACACTGCCAGCACAGAGCCCCATAAGGGGCTCGAACTCATGAAACCACAAGATCAAGACCTGGGCTGGAACCAAGAGTCAGAGGCTTAACCGACTGAGCCACCCAGGTGCACCTCTGGGTGTGGTTTGATAAACGTAATTCCAGGCTTGGATTATCACTTCTTTTGTTCAGTTAATGCTGCCCGAAACCTAATCTCCTTTTTGGAGAATCCATCACACTCATGACTCACCTTGACTTTGCCTTTGATCCGTATTGTCTCTTCTGTGCCAAACCTGTGCCATTGGCTTTTTGAACTTGAGAGCAAATCCCAAGATTTACTACTATGAGATTTATTCAGTTGCTCCATTGGCCAAGTTTTTTTTTTCATCCCATGTCAAGATCCTTTCTGGATTCTAATCCTTTCATCCTGGTTAGTCACTGCCCCACTCAGCAATCTGTAAATCAGGCTTTGATAAGCAGTTCTATATTTGTAAATCAATAGTAAAAGTGAACTGAATAGGAGCAGGTAAAGGAACTGTGATGCACAGACAATTCCCTTTAGGTTTTCATTTGTCTAATTTTCAGTAGACTTTAGATATATTTGTTTGACCTATTATTGATTCATATAATTATCTTTGCTCTAGACCATATTTCTCCATATTGTCCAAAAGGAGTTCCTGAGAACTTGTGTCAAACACCTTCCTAAAGTCCTTATAGACTAAGGTTACCAGGTTTTACAGATGTAATGGCATAGTCCCTTTATAAAGGTGTGCACGATATTCTTCCTGACTCTTCCAACTCACTCTCCACCCTGCTTTGTGCCCCTGGAAGCATTATATTGACTAGATTCCATCATCCTATTCAGGCAGGAATTGTAAAAGGGCAGGAAAATAATGAGATTAAGGTATGTGTTTTTCCAGATCCCTCTCTTTACAGTCACAGTAATCAGTGGCTTAGTATAAGTGGCTCAGTTTTTCTACCAATTCCTCTCCTTCAGCTAAAGATACAACTATAACTCTCTGCAGGTCCTCCTATGTGTTTCCCTCCTTTGTGCTTGAAATCTAAGGGTCAGGGAGGGTTGCAGAAGGTTTGCAACCTGTGTGGTCAAGAGGGCCCTGTGCTTGGTTTGATGCTCTTTGGTCCCTGTCTTGAAATTCTTAATAAATTGTAAATAAAGGGCTCTGCATTTCCATTTTGCCCTAGGTCCTGCAAACTGTGTAGCCAGTCCTGCATGGGATGGTACTAGTTCTCCATAGCTGCTTCATTGTCCCTCTAAACTTCCTTTAACCCTACCCCATACTCTCGAAGAGGCTCCTTTATGAATTTTCTTGAGTGTCCCTCTGGTTGTGTGTGTTCCATGCCAGGACCCTGACTATAAAGAAAGAAATTAGAAGAGTATGATTTATTGGCTCCTACTAATCATGGCTTCTTTAGGTTTTCTGAACATAGTCTTTTATAAAAAGTTTTAAAATCTTAGCTGATGAAATCAGTGTAACTCTTATCTCTAATTTTTCAAATCTCCTTTCATCCCAGTTTGCAAAATTCATTGGCATTTGCCTATCACCAGTTTTATTACCCTTTATCGTTCTTGACAGCCCCTGAAAGTTCACTGCCAATGTTTGCTTTAATGATCTAGTTTGCAAGTTCCTTAGAGACCTTTTGAGATAATTCAAGACCAGAAGCTAACCTATCTTTCCTGCATTGAAACTCCAATGAATTCCCTATCAATGTTTTATCTTTTTTCAATACAAACAAAAGTTTTCTTTTTCTTTTTTGTCATTAGTCATTAATGATTTCAAACAGAGCACATTTTATTCCTTACCTTCTACTTGCTCTGATCAAGGGATAAAAAAGCTTATTTGATTGATTGACTGATTCATTGGCAAACCAGTTTATCTGGTGCCATAGACTTCCATAATCTATTGATTCTGTGCCACTCTCTAATAGGAATTCTTAGGTATGTTTTTTTTTTTTATCTCATCTTTTGAAAATGTTGAGAAAACAAAGATATTAACATAAATATTTAGAGACTTTGGTCAGCCTCCCACTTCCCTATAGCTCTAAGAGAGAAGAATTCTTTATTATTTTTGATCTTTAGGGCTAGGCTTTTACATTTTGATTTGGGTCCTTAGAACAGAGAAAGACCAAATTGATTTTTAACAGAAAAAGCCCTAGAAAAATAAGTGGTTATAGGCATTTGAGTTTGGACTAAAAATGGAAGGTTTTAGGGAACAGTTAAAGGGAAGAATCCAGAAAGATGTTTAGTGTTAGGGAAGCACCCGCCATGAAAATGGATGAGGAATAAAGAGAAGGTATATGGTATTTTTACATAGCATCTCTTAAGAGACTTCTGTAAAGATCTGAATTACTTTTCCATGCTTTCTTGGCAGTTGTTGAATTGCATACATCACCATGCTCAGGACAGCCATGAAAAGGGCCAATGATGTTTAGACTTTATATATGTCCCTTTAAAATCTGAGCTCAGCAACCACATTGGTTTCTGTAGGATATCTGGACTTTTTCTTCCTCTGTGGCTTCATTTGCAACTGCACAGTCAGAATTACATTTATGTGAACTCCTGGAATCATCTCAGTATCTCCTGGAATTGACTCAGTATTTCCTGGCATAAAAACCAAGCCTATCCCCCCCCCCATTAATATATAATTAATTTAAATATTTTAGTTGATATTTTAAATATTTACTGATTTTTTGGAGAGCACAAGCTGGGGAGGGGCAGAGAAAGGGGGACAGAGGATCCGAAGTGGGCTCTGCACTGACAGGCTGACAGCAAGGAGCCCAATGTGGGGCTTGAATTCAGGAACTGCAAGATCATGACCTGAGCTGAAGTCAGATGCTCAATCAACTGAGCCATCTCGGTGCTCCCTCCTTTTTTTTTTTTTTAAATATTTATTTATTTTGGGAAGAGCACAAGCCGGGGAGGGGCTTTAGTTGATATTTTAAATTTGCTTTACTGCCTCTACTGTTTCTCTAAAGATCCTCACTTAGTTGCTTTTTCAAATAATGTCAAAACAGTGTGACTGATACTTTCACTATCAAATGAAGAATGTCATCTTGCAGTGGTATTTACCAATCCCAGACTAAGTAGATGTCCTGTTACTGATAGTAGCTATACTTTTCTGTGGATTAATAGAAAATATCAAAACTCTGTATGACCATTCAAATTATGTGTGCATGAAGATAAAATGCTATTTTAACTGTTGTTTACTTTTAGTAAGCAGTGTTTCTTACCTCCTAGAAGAGTAGCATCTAATAAGAGTGTCTGTGTAACAATTCAATATTGACACTGTAGGGTAAATTGCAGGCATAAAAGAGATCCATGACTCTTTTTATTAGCTAAGCAACTATCTCTTTTGGAAGGATTCCTCTTTTTTTTAATATCATCTGCTTCACTTTCCTCCTCAAGCCACTGGTGCCTTGAGCCTTTATTTCAGTTACTGATGCATTCTGATTGTGCTTTAACTCAGGAACTGAATTTCATCTCTGGGTGCCTTTGTGTTGGCTGCTTAAGACATTCATGCCTGGGGGTACCTGGGTGGCTCAGTCAGTTAACCTTCTGACTTCAGCTCAGGTCATTATCTCACCCTCTGTGAGTTCAAGTCCTGCGTCAGGCTCTGTGCTAACAGCTCAGAGCCTGGAGCTCGCTTCAGATTCTGTGTCTCCCTCTCTCTCTCTGCACTTCCCCTGCTCCATTTTGTCTCTCTCTCTCTCTCTCTCTCTCTCTCTCTCTCTTAAAAATAAGTAAACATTAAAAAAAAAAAAGACATTCATGCCTGTGTGCAGGGAAATGCCAAATTGAGATTATAGTTACTCCTCTATTTGGATTTTATATTTACATTTTTTTAATGACTGTACTAAAGTCTTGGTCACTATTTCTGCAATTATATTTTATGAGATACTAGTCCTGGCAGATTTTATTTTCAGAATAAAATAGAAATATTTATTATATACTCCTTCCTTTAAAATTACATGTGCATTCACATAATAAAAAATCTTTGAAAAGTACCACTGTAAAAATATTTGCTTAGCTTTGTTTAACCCAGGGATTAACAAATTTATGTTGAGAACCAAAACCATTTACAGCTACTAATTTATTGTCTATACTCTAACATGACTTTACTATGGCTATCTTTATTAGGTGGTTTCACTCTTCAGGAAACTTGTTCAGTAAGTTAAAGTTGCAAAAAAAAATGATTATTAATTTTAGGAACTCCAAGAAAATCCATTTTTATAGAAATACTTCATTTATCCTCATCAGTGAAATATCCTTTCTCGGATAATAAAGCATCAAAAGAGAGTTTACTCTTCAAGAGTCTCTTTGAAACCAAATCCATGCTGTGTTAACCAATCCTATTATATGATGAACCTTTTGCAGTCCTAGTCAGACCCCCCTTTAACCAGACTCCCCAAATCTCATATCTCTACTTTGTCCTCCCCACTTTGAGATGCTACTAAGACTGTTAAAAGCAGCTATTTTTCTTCCCATGGTAAGCAAGAAACTCAACCTTGCTTTGTCAACAGAATGTTTCATGGAATCAGCATTTGACAATGTGATCACAGCATACTCTTTTCATGTAAACCTGTGTACATCTAGAGGTACCATTGTTTCAAGGAATACTTTTGAGGACAGGTAGACTCACAGTATTGCCCAGAAAAATTCAGTGCTCACAAAACCCTGGATCCAAACTATCAAAAATCACCTCCCCTCAAATTACATAATACTTATTCAGGAATTTTCCCTGTCAACATGTTTATATACACTGAAAGGCTAACCCTTTCTTCAGGTATTTCCTATATGGATAACTTAACACCAGGATACAATTTTCCTTTCAATATTCACTGAGATGAAATTCAGTTTTTCTTCCTTCTGTGTGTTCCCTTGTGTAGGGTGGTCTCAATAGTTTATGTCCAGAATTTATTTAGAAGAGAACTAGTGAGATAAAGATGTTGGAAGTGTCTTCTGATTAACAAGTATGGTCTAATAAATTCATGAACGAATGTGACATAACAAGCCTTATATCAGTGAGGGCAACTCTTGGTCCCATAGCTGGCTGGGACTTCCAAGAAGATGACAGCAATTCTAGGCACCTCCCAGTTAACCTGTAGGCCTTACCCAGGGAGATACATCTGGGAGAATTTAAGTGATGCAGGACCTTCCCTCAGTCTCACATCCCTATTCTTCCAACCAGGATTACCTGTCGTTTGCTGTTTTGTCACCTACTCCTGTCCTCTCCTCTCAGATATACCCTTCTCCACAACCTCACCTCCTACCTCTGCAGAAAACAGAGGAGTAAAATTCACACTGTTGTGCAATTTTCCTGTATCTCATGATTAAAATTTCAAAAAATTAAAACAAAAATGGTACATATGTAATTCCTGAATCTCAGTTTTCTCATTTGAACACTGGAGATTTTTACAACTGCTCAGTACCTTAAAGGCTGTTGTGGTGATCAGGATCACCTAACAATGTAAAGCCTCAGATAAATGTAAATCGCTATTGATGTGTAAAAGTGGTGATGAGCACAGGTGCTAGTTCACATTAAGGTAGAATACGAAAAATGGTTTACTATCCTGGCCAGTCTAATATTTTCATTATATTAATACGGCTTTCAGTAAAATCTTAGTTTAAGAGAACTACTGTCATTTTTGTTGAGCTGCTCAGCTTTTGTTTTGAATTTAATTCATTCAGACGAGAAAACTACAGCAGTGATCAAAGGCATAATTATAACATATTTATAGCCTATTATTATTGTAACATTCTGAAGTAAAGGGCAAAAATTCCACCCAGTGAACTTGTTCTTCCTGTTACTGACACAAGATTGAGACATTTAAATGCTAAGACATGGATCCCTGAGGCAGAACATAAAATATTTATAATGAAGGGAGTATGGACCAATAAATTTCAGTTATGAATGTTTTTAGCTAGGAGAAATAATAAATAACCTTCCACAGGCAATATTTCAGTATGCATTATTATACCTCATCACATCAGATTTTCAGGAAACAATAATGATTGCATAGTAGGACACTAAATTACTCTCATATTTAATGAACGATTAAACTGTTAAGCTTTGATTAAGATATAAGAGCCTCCCTAATTTGACTGTGAGATGTGGTTTGCTTGGAAAAATATAGTTTATGATAGTACCAATAAAGATTGTAACGTATATAATTTCTATTGAAAAAAAGAATAATTTCAGATATAGGTAAGCTTTGAAAAAGAAATATCAAACTGTTAGGTTTGGGGAAAGAGGAAAAAATAGCATTTAAAAATAGGGAGGTAGATTATTTACTCTTATCTCTAGTACATTTTAACAGTTTTAAAAATTGGTAGGGAAAATGGCTTAAATTTATCTGATTATGCATAGATATTGCTAGGAGATATTATGATACCTGAGAAATAATGCAGGATTGGGTATCAAAAGATTTAAGTCAGAGTTCTCACTTTGTAGCTCACTAACTGTGACTCTCCTCTGACTCTCTTGTTTCTTTGTTTGTGAAGCAATAATAGGAAGACATAATTGTCATGGTTCTTGTTATGGGTCTTAGCCTGAGCTCTCCAGGAAGCAGAGCCTCAGTGCAAGTTTTTTTGGAATTTGTGATCTTGGGAACTGGAAGTACTGAGGAATAGGAGGAAGTAGAGTCAACACAAAGATGAGTTGCTAGTAGGCCATTGCTATAAGTGCCTGCTTGCTTGATCACCAAGTCCTGTTTGAAAGCCTTCACGTGAAATGTGAATCTTCCTAGAGGAAGAATGAGACAAGAATTAATTAATCAGTTTCCTTCCTCCGTTAGTCCCCCATGGGGTGTGTTATAGACTGAATTGTATTCCTCTCAAATTTATATGTCGAAACCCTAAGCCCCAGTGCCTGTGAAAATGACTATATGTGGAGATTGGGCCTTTAAAAGTGATTAAGTCAAAGTGAGACTCTTAGAGCGGGCTCTAATCTGGTCTGACTGGCATGCTTACAAGAAGAGGAAGATTGGACAGAGATACACCAGTCTGTGCATACCTTGATCTCAGACTTCTAGCCTCCAGAACTTTGAGAAAATACATTTCCATTATTTGAGCGACCCAGTCTATGGTATTTTACTATGGTGGCTCCAGGAAGCTAATACCAGGTGTTAACTCCCCCATATTCTGGATTGTACATATGTGAGTTGATGGTAGGTTCCGTCCCTGTCCCCAACATGAGGTTTCAACACAGTGGGAAGCAAGAGATGGGGTTCTGAGGCAAAGTGCTGTCTAGATACACCTGTGGAGCACTGACCAGATCTTTCACAAACCAAGTGGCCAATTTGGCGTCTGGATAGGTGAGATGAAGAGAAACCCAAGGAGGTGCACAGAAGATATTAATACACTATGCAAAAGCACTTTAAAGCTATAGGGTTGTTATTAATAATAATCAAGGATAAAACTGCTTATTGCTGCTTCCTGGATTTATGTAGGATTCATTAAGAATATATATGGTTTATGACCTCATAATTATATTACTAAATTTTGTTTTAAATCATGTTTATGCAGAACTCTTGTGAGACCAAGGGGAAATAGCCACATGTTCCCTCCAGAGAGCAAGCAAAATTTAGAGTCTTTAAAAATGAGTAAACAAGTATACACTTGAAAAGATAAAGCACTAAATAAAATTTGGCATGGCTTTCATTGCTTTTGTGTATGTGCCTGCTGCCCCTGAAGTCCTTAGCACGAGCATTTAGTCTTCAAATTCCATGTACTGTGGTCTATTGCAAAGAATCCTGAATCGGACACTCTAGAGAGATGAGTGATTTTCTTGGTCACACGAGGCGTGCGTATGGTTATAAGTTTGGTTACGTGAGACCACAAAAGCTTTCTGTTATATTTGTGGAGATGTCGGGAAATATCTCCATATTTTAGGGGTAGTTAAAGGGTTTGTGGATTGGTGAAGTGAGAAGGAGTCAGAGGAAATGTGGTTTCTGTGGGTGAAGAAATGGAGTCAGGAGTCCTGAGTGCTCTGACATGTTCATGTGTGGAGGGGTATAGGAACATGCTCATGAGGAAACCAGCAATTGAAAACTCATCAGTTTTGAATTTTCCATTTCAACAAATGTGACCCCTGATGTGCTTCATGTATACATTCTGCTCTAAGAAGAAAACAGGTTGGAATTCACCGTCAAAGATAGCATTGAATAGGAAATCAAACTGGTTTTTATAACAAATATTACCAAAATGTTGCTTGCTGAGGAGCTTATAAATGTTGGTAAGATGAAATGTGAACATTAAAATTGTAGGCTTTGCATAAGTCATCATTTAATAAGTACCTTATTTACCTAATGACTACCTTATTTACCTAATAGCTGAGAAGGAGAAAATAGGAGACAGATGCATTTGCTCACCCACTATTTAGCTTTGTGCTCATCTCTGGCTGAATGCCATTTCCAGGTGTTTGGTGTTGAGCCAGATACTAAAATTAGACATTTGGTACAGTCCTGTTGAGACACAGGGGTGATGTACGAAAGCTTGTTCAATCCTTGGCCCTTGACACTGCTATTAGAGCCTCTCTTTCCAGGGCTGTCAAACTCACCTCCCACTTTAAAGGAAAGTGAAATAAATAAGATAGAAATGTGAACAGAAAAATCTATCAGACCCCAGATGTTAAAGCAAGGTCTCCTTCAAACTGCACTTGTTTACTTAAAAATTTTAATTTCTTTTTATTTCTTTGGAAACACATGGAATTTGAGTGATGCTTTCATCCTTTTTAGGGTTTGGTCCAAATCTTGTTCTAAAAGTGCCTGTAGATACATAACATTGTAAAGATAAAATCTTAATGAGCAAACCCAGAATTTCAGACATCAAAACAAAAAGGAGTATGCCTATATGTGAATTCATCAGATTATGGAATCTAATCACCAGTCGTGCAGATCCAGAAACGAGTTTGTTAGTACCCTCAGAGAGTACTGCAAAGTGATGCCATTAACCAAATCCACGGCAGAATGTTGTCTGATACAAGTTATAATGAATTGTAATTAATTGATTGTTTACATTGACAGGTCTGCTTGATTTGCTAACCCACATATTCTAGGATAAAATGATTTTAGCAAGTGCTTATCTGGATAGGTATACCTTATCGCTTTGAATATTTGTGCTATGTTTTGGGGGGAAATAAACATCAAGGGATTTTTGGATAAATGTGAAGAAAGTATCAATGGTTCAAAAGTAAAGGGTCAGAGGGTACCTGATGATGGCTGACCAGTCCTTCATTTTTGCTGTTAGGAAGTAGAGATTATAGACCCCTGTCAAGCATGTAAGTGAGACCTTCCTGACCGGCATCTCTCCACCACTACAGAGACTCCAGGGTCAGACCTGACATGGATTTTCTATGCTAACTCTCTACCAAAATGTTGTAAGGGCTCAGCAATAGCTGTCCGGTAGCTAGAAAGGGTCAGAGAGCCGTTTGTCATGGTGCTGCTAACTTTCCTTACATCCAAGTCTAAGGGTGGACACTGCCTGCTCACTTTCCCCTATTGCCAAAGTTTAAGAAATACCTGATTTCCATGGTTGAGGGGAGGAAAGGTAGAGGAGGATTTACATGTTTAATATTTTGATCTCTGAACTGCAGTGAATGGAACTCTGCTTTAAAATTCCAAATATCAGCTGTGCTTCCTTCACTTCCACACATATTAGGAAGGAAAGTTGAAACTAGAAAAAGGGCTGAGAGAAGGCATAAATCTTTTCCATGCCTCAGGCCCAAATCGGAACCAAAGTACTCCCTTTCCCAGGCTTGAGATATCTGGAAAGCAGGAATTAGCAATCCTGAAGGTTTTCCCAAGAGCAAGAATTTCAAGCAAAGAGAGATGGCTAGCCTTGGGGATGTTTCTTCTCAGACCTGGTGAGGCCTGATAAAATGCCCCGGCCCAACATACCCACAGAATACAGAATCCCTGTCCCCACATTTATCTCTCAGGCTCCATATGGTAAATTTTAACTGTCTTGATTCCCATTTATCTCTTACAGTCTCACTTTCCCGTCTCTCCACACAATCAACTTTCTCCAGCTTTCTGAAAATAATCAGTTGATTCTAGTTAAGCCCTTTCTTTTGGTGTATGGCATGAGCAACATTGGATCTTTTATCATTATTAGGGAATCCAATAAAGTTCATTGTTACACAGTATGTTGATCACATTTTCAACTCAGATGTTTTTTTTCAACCTCCAGACATATTTTCAAGTGAAGCATTTTGAAATTTAAAGCAATGAGTTCAGGTGTTAATCTGAAAGAAAAACAAAAAGAAAGAAGCAAAAGACAACAACAACAACAACAACAAACAACAACCCACAGTAAGTAGAGTACTTTCCCTGTATTTCCAGACTTTTTGGACATTTGGGTGTATATTCATTGTATTTTTCCACATTAAAATTGCTTGAAATTTAGAGGTATTACAAAATATTTATTTTGAAATATTTTGAACATTTTTAAAAATGTAACTAACATACAATTTAAAAATTAGTTTACTGGTTTTTCAACTTTTCAGGTACTTGTGATTCTTTCAGACAAACACTCAGGCTCATACTGCTTCATACTCCTTATAGTTTTAAACAGAACAAGTCCTAATGGTATTTACTGTCACTTAATACTGGTTACTGACTGATTTATTATGAAGGCTTTGTCTTCTTTGTTTTTTTCATGTCACTTAATCTGATTTTTTTAAAGGAATTTTGGAGTTCCATTTCCAGCATAAATAATGAATGCTCACAAAGAATCCCAAATGTTTTGCCCTTGACTTTGTATAGTCTGTGCCAGAACAATTATTGCAACACCTAAAGCAACAGGAACTATTCAATCGAGGTTTGAACCCTAGAAACAAATCCATTGTGCCTCACTTAGCAAAGCTGTTGTCAGTTCTGTGCAGCTCATGTTTACAATAAGTGAGGAATAGTAATGCTATAAATTAAGAATTTAAACAAAGTCAGAATATAACCAGTGTTAGTCAAAATGTCTTCTGGGTACTGAGAAAGCCTTATGACAAGAGAAATAATAAGAGTAGGGGAACAGATAGTGTGTGGAGTTGGGAACTCAGCTGAATTCATGCTTTCACCTTCTTTCAAAGGTGTTAACACTTAACCAGTGTCTGCCTAGGTCTCCAGGCCTCTAGGGCAAGCCCTGGAGCTTCGGTGATTTGTAAAAGGCCAAGTGTGGTTGAAAGTAATGGTAGTCCCTGTCTGGTAATCATGGTCAGACAGTCTCCAGAAGCTGGTGAGGTGCTTCTGTTTGAAATCTCAGAAATTTCTGAGTGTTCTTGGACCAGTGGTGCTTACCTCCTGAAACCTGAATCCAGGGTCTGACAAGTCCCAACATACCGTAGCTCCTGATACTTACAAAGTCTGTACTCAGTCTAACCTATTGATTCCCTGAACTTGTTGCCTGAGGCAGAGAAGGAGCTAATTAAAAGAAAATGGAGCTTTGAAAATCTGAGAATCTCTCTGAGATGCTGCCACTAACCTCCGGAATTTGAATCACTGCCCAGCACAGGAGCTAACAACAAATCAGATTCTCCATGCTGCTGACCTGGGAGTGAGTTGCTTTAAAATGGGAAAAAAAATCATAAACCTCACTGCTCCCATGTAAATTTTTCCCTAAGATATTTAACAAAAGAAATAATAAAAGGAATCAGTATTTATGTATGTATGTATGTATGTATTATTAAATATTAGTTACTTTTTAAATAACTCTGGGCATTAAGGACAATTTCTTCCATTTTTATAAGTAGGAAAAATGAGACAGAGAGAAGTTAGGTAATTTTTCTTACGTAATCGGAGTCAGCCAGAAAGACAGTTGGATGATATTACAACTCAGAGTTGCTGACATTCAAATACATGTGAAAACCACTAGACCACATCGTTATCTTTCTTTTTTGAGTCGACTATAACAAAACAGCACTTAAATGCTTACAAAATCCTTGCCTGTATTATTCTGAGGCAGTTTCTAGGTAGAAGAAACAAATCACAAAATTGTTGCTAAATACTAGTCATGATGGTTCACCCCTTCCTCTTCAAACACACCATAAGCTTTGGAGGGTGGGAAAAGATTTAAAGTACTATCAAAGCCCTAGTATATCTTTGGTTACACTTATGGCCACATTTAGATTGTATCACTTCCAAAAAAGCTTTAAAGGCGTTTTGCCAGGTTGGCTCCTTCTTCCCAGGCAAGGGTCAAAAAGATAGGAATAGACCACAAGGCTATCATTAGATGAAAACAATGGACTGGGAATCATCGTTGTCCAAAATTCCTAAACCTACTTCCTGTGTCAGATAGCTTACTAGTAACCCACGAATGTTCATCCTTCCACATTCTGAATAAAATTATATGTAAATAAAATGGCTTCCAATTTTATTTCCAAATTTTATTTATTTATTTATTTCCCATTTTATTTATTTATTCCCAAATATGAGTTTACTCCAGAATAGCCATATTGGGTCTTTTCAGATGACCAAGAATAATTCACACTCAAAAGTCAAAACTCTAAACCAGGGTACAATCTTTGCAGCATGAATTAAGACACTAAAAGTTGAGAAGCGTGAATCAATCTAAGTTCAGACTCTTGTAGTCTTACTTTGTCCATATGTCTCTATACAAACCAGTCCAAAATTTAGTGGCTTTGTTAAAACTGATGTATTATTTCTCATGGTTCTATCAGTAGGCAAGGTGGTTCCTGTGCTACTTTGCCTTGGGTCATTCAGGTGGTTACATTCTGCTAAAGGTTCAGGTGGAGTGTCAAAGATGGCAGGCAGGTGGTGGTAGCTGTCAGCTGGGTCACTTCAAGTCTCCATGTGACCTCTATTTCTTCAGTAGACTAGATTGGCTTCCTTACCTGGAAGTTTCAGGACAGTATTCCAAGAGGGCAAAGGCAGAAGCTGCAAGGCCTCTTGAGGTCTAGACACCTAAATTCACATATCACTTCAGGCATACTCTATCAAAGCAAGTAACAAGGACAGCCCATATTCAAAGCAGTTGAAAAATAAACTCAACTTCTGCATGGGAGAAACAGTAAAGTCATATAACAAAGAAACATGAGTATTGGCATGGGAAGAATTTGAGGCTATTAATCATCTATCACATAAGATATATAAGGAAAATGAGAAAATAAAGGAAAGAGTTCTGTCCTCTACATGAAGACAGAGATTATGGAGAAGGGAATCACAATTTAGCCCAGTATAACAGACACACCAGATAACTAACTCAAAAATAGGGCACGTTCTTGGCATGTCTGGACAGTCAGCTAAGCATCTGACTCAGTTTTGGCTCAGGTCACGATCTCCCAGTTTGTGAGTTTGAGCCCCACATTGGGCTCTGCAGTGAGAGTATGAAGCCTGCTTGGGATTCTGTCTCTCTCTCTCTCTCTCTCTTTGCTCCTTCCCCACTCATGCTTTCTCTTTGTCTCTCAACAATAAATAAAGATTTTTTTAAAAAAATAGGATGAATTCTTGATTTTTGAGATTTTGAGGGGAGATAGATCTAGTGTAAACACTGTCCTCATAGCATAGATACTGCCCCCTAAATACTGGGATTCTTTGAATTCTTATTCAGATACCAAAATTTCACCACATACTCTGTTTTTAAGACACACACACAGTCACACACACACAACATTGAACTGTGGATTGCCATCTGAGGCAGGCCAATCCTCTCATACTTTCAATACCTGTTTCTCTGGAATGATTTATGTAATACAAGAAATAATGGATAATTAGGACAATGAGCTGGCAAGAAGCTGACAAATGTGCCCCAGATCGTGTGGCTCACCAGGACAAACATTCCTGGTACAAAGACTAAAGTTTGAGAATTTGTCTACTAGTGACCTTAATTTGGAATTCTCAAAACAATCTATGAGCTACGACTTCCATTGCCCTTTTATTTTTATATGGCATAAGGAGTGAAGGATTTGAGAAAAGGTTGAGGTGAAAAGGTTTACTCAAGGTTATAAACTCAAAAGATTAGAACTACGAAAAAATTACTTGTAGACTCACTGAACTAATGTTCTAAAAAAATTTTATACAGTATTTAATAACTTAATATTAAGGACATTTCTGTCAATTATAATTATTTTATCCTTTGTTTACTTGACTCTGAAGAGTTTCCTTCCTTCCTTCCTTCCTCCCTCCCTCCTTTCCTTTCTTTCTTTCTCTCTTGAAAAGAAAGAAAGTAACTGAAAAGTTTACCTGGCAAAGAGAGTTTTAGAGTTTTCTTGTGTAATTGCTCTGGGAAGTTAAACTAGTTGGTTTGCTTTTTTAGAAGGGCAAGTCCCACATACTCAGTTTTTAATATACACACAAATGACAAGAATGTCACAATGGAGATACTGTAAGACAAGAAATGAGCTATTATATGGATTTGGTCTAGGGTTAAACCACCGTATAACTAATACCACTTAAGAATTCCAAAAGAAAACTCCAAATAGTGTTTTCTAAGACCAAATTTTAATTAGTACACAACAGAGGAGAAAAGAATATGGTGACAAGTTTTTTAAAATGTACAATTAACTTAATAAAGTTGTCCTTTTAGAGCTACAACTTGTCTCCGTGAATTTAGGAGAGAACAATTCTGTGCTAATCGAGGTTTTAATTTTCTACACGGTTTGCATTTAAAGAGTGGTCAAGGAAAATGTAGTAAGACCTACGAATTTTTTTAGAAACTTCATTGTTGAGTTCCAGTTCTTATACTAATGTCATTAGAGAACTTTCAATGTGACCATTATGCTTAAATGATTCAATTCAATCTCTGTATCAATTTCTTTTTCTAAGTGTTGGGTTTATATAACGCAAAATACTGCTAGATGGAACAAAAATGAAACAAGGAATACAATCTCATGTAATGGTTTTGTCAGGGAAACATAGAAGTTTGTTTCTACATATAGTTCCTGTGTGGCCAGGGTTAGATAGTTATCCTGGGGAGTGAGCCAGGGGGTGCTAGATAATATGGAGAATTGGGGGAAAAATAGTGCTGTTTCCTGATCAAACCTCAGAGGTAGGCCTTAGTGACTTATTTTTTAACTTTTCTTTTGAGGGCATGCAGATTCTTGCAAAGTAAAAGAATTTAGATATTTCTTATGCTTTTTCATGTTTTTCAAGATTCCTTTTCTCTAGGATCCCCCTACCTATGCATGTGGTAGACTGACTAGCACTATTATGATCCTCTTATAGGTATTTTCTAGACCGTGAAACCCAAGAAGTGTCTTAACTAAGTAGAGAGAAAATGGGTGCTTTTATTCTAGTTCTTATGGTTTATAGCCAGACTTTAGTAGTATCATTTTTAGCTGAATAGTTATGGCTGTTATCTAGTTGGAAGAGATACTTAAGAAAGAGTTTATGATAATGTTCTCTTTTGCCTCCTTGGATCAATAGTTTTCTACCTCCTAAAGGGGAAAGAAAGTTTTAAAATATAAGGGATTTGAGGTTCCTAAAAAAGACATTGTGTACAAATTAGCATGTGCTATCATAATGTGGTACTGGGAAAGTCATAGAATATTTTAGTATTAAAAAATAATCTCTACTGCATTCCAGAATAGACAGCTGCAGCTTGATTGGATGGTTTAATTTCTAGTGGTGTAACATTTACTATTGCAAGACAGTTAATTCCACTGTTGGATAAATTGTTGGAAAGTCATTTTTAGATTGAATAAAAATTTGCTTTCTAACACTTGCACTCATTGTGAGGCTGCTCTGGACTAATGGATTTATTATTTATTTATTTATTTATTTATTACTTATTTATTTTCAATGTTTATTTATTTTGAGAGAGATCTAGAGAGGGCATGAGTAGGTGAGGGGCATAGGGAGAGGGAACTAGAGAATCCCAAACAGGCGCCACATTGTCAGCGCAGAGTCTGATATGGGGCTCAATCCCACAAACTGCGAGATCATGACCTAAACTGAAATTAAGAGTTGATGCTTAACAGACTGAGCCACCCAGCTGCTCTTGACTTTGTAGATTTAATAAAAATAATAATTTTTACTATAGGAAACATCTACATAGCACATATTATTTTAAGTGTTTCACATATGATCTTTCACATTTAATCCTCACAACAACCTTGGGAAGTAGGTACTTTTATTATCCCCATTTTACAGATGTGGAAACTGAGGCACTGAATTGCCCAAGGTCATACCACTGTTAAGAGGCTGAGTTGGTATTTGAACCCAGGCAGCTAGATTCCAAGCCTTTTGCTATCAACAAGTACAGATATGCATCAGACTGTTAACAACCACCAACAGCAATATTTAGTATTTAGGAATTGATAGAAGGAACTGTACATCAGCAGTTGTTGCAACCAACAAGCCTTTTTTTTTTTTCTTTTTAGCATTCCCAGCATCTAACTGCAAACTCAGAAAGCCGTTGTAATAAATTTAGTTGGTAAGTGGCTTCATTCAACAAATATTTATTGAGTGACTACTATATATTGGCATTGTGCTATACATTTGAGATTTGTTGAGAACAAAGACATCATCCCTGTCTTCTTAACAATTACAGTTAATTGGAAAATAAAGACACAATAACAAGTCTGGTAACTATGGTAAGGGATATATGAAAAGCCATGAGAGCATACATTTCTTAAATCTAATTTGTTCTGGGATTATAGTAACCCTTCTAAGGGCCATACCCAATATGCTAAAACTAGAAAGACATATAAAGCTTAGCTAGAAGAACCTGGGAGGTAGAGGTTCATAGGGTGGGGACAGTGTACTAGAAGAGGAAACAAAACAGGGAATATCTTAGCACCTGAAATAAAGTTCATATTATCTTTGGTTGGATTCCTCAGTAGCAGATCCTGAGGCATGAGTTTGAGTGAAAGTAGCTTATTTGGAACATGATCAGAGAAAAGTAAACAAGAAAGATTGGGAAGGTAGGAAACCCAGTACAGAATGCAGTCATGACCAGGCTACTTCTTTGAACATTGGGGCTTACTCTCACTGTGGAACTCTGGAAAACTGCATAGAATATGCCTGAGAATTGTGATATCTGAAAGGTGAGGAAGCCAAGGTATTTATTTATCAATTCTATCTGCAGTTGATTGAAGGCTGTTCTTAGGGATGTTAACTCCCCAGAATTTCTATGTTGGCTAGCATGTAGGTCAAATAAGCTCTTATAGCCAGAGAAAGCTCTCATGCAGAGTCACAGGCATTGAAATAAAATGTGTTTAGGTACAGTGTCCCATACTGAGTCCTCTCTGCTCTCAATGGACCTCAAGGTTGTTGGTCACAGTTCAAACAAACAAACAAACTTATAATGGGAGAGATATGGGGACAACTATAGTCTTTGTTGCTGCAGTTAATCCCAAGGCAAAATATGAAATATATAATTTGTGTCTTCTACCAGTTATTCTAGATTCCTCTCACCTTGGTCAACACTCACTCTTCCAAATTGCTTGTCTGGTGGGATTACCCAGAACTTCTTCCCTTCATCTCCAAGTAGTCTGAGCATTTTGTTCTCTTTCCACATGAAGTTGACAATTAGGTATGCTATTCAGTTTGCCTTTACCGTGGTCTTTCAAGGCCATCTTGACTTGGGCTGTGTGTTTTAGCAGTAAATTTGTGGCCCACCTCAATATATTGAGGTAGCCTATCACATCTTCAGAATTTCCCTATTGGATTGTATATGTGAAGTGAAGGAGAAGGGTAGGTATGAGCTACTTTTTTCATGTTAACTTGTACCATGTGGGCCTTTTAGGACCCAATTCTCACTTTCATATTACCATATAAATGTGTAGGAGCAGTCGTTCCAAATATAGCGTTTGCTATATCTAACATATAGAAGTAGAAGGGGAAACATGTGGGAACTTATCCTTTCACTTTGAGTAGATATCCAAGAATACCTCCAGATAATGAACCTCTAAAAACCTCACCAATGTGGCAGGATCTTGAATCATTTTAGAGTTTGTCTGTCATCCTCTGGTGAACAGATATCTTATCAGTGGCACATATTTATGTCATTTCCTGCTTTTCAGATCCATTAAAATAATAGGTTAGTGTGATGTTTGTGAAAATGTCATTATCAAGGCTATATTATAATAGAGAGAAAGAGGGTTAACTTAGGCTTGAAGCAAGACTATAAATGTATATTGTTGTCCACTCCAGGTGAAAGCAAACTTCTCTTGATGAGAGAGTTCTTTTTTGATGAGATTGGAAATAATGTAATCTCTAGATGAATAGCCTTCTATAAGTTCCAAAGCCATTTTGATCTGTTCTAGTTAAGATACCACATCTGGAAAAGCACCTGCAGTTAGGTCTCTGTGTAGAAAATCCACCCTATTCCTGAGTTTTTCTTTTATTCTCACATGACTACTATATTCACCATACTGTTGACATCAGATGTGTGGAGGTTTTCCCATACCAAGCAATTCTATGACACCAGCTAGGGATCCTACATTTTAACTCAATTCTGATACTGTCTACATGGAGATAGCATTAGATCCCATATTTTAAAGGATCAGTCCCACAAGAATGCCCTGCACCCCACTTCAGATGCCAATTGCAAGTACAGGTTATCACCTGTGCTTCTAACAGACCAGTTATAAATTGGACACTCCCATGACTCCCCTCCTTAGATTCAATTTGAACCTCACAGAACTCAAGAAAACAGTGTATTTCTTTTGATACCAGCTTATTATGAAAGGATAAAATAAAAGGTAGAGATGAACATCCAGATGGAAGAGATACATAGGACAAAGTATATGGGAAAGGTGAGGAGCTTCTTCCATGTTCTCTGAGTGCACTGCTCTCCCAGTACCTCCACATGTTTATAAATGTGAAAGCTCTTAGAATCCCATACTTCTGGGATATTTTTTGGAGGCTTCATACTATAGGCACGATGGATTATTAACTTCATTTCTCACCCCCCTCCCTTTCTGAAGAATGGGGAGTGAGAAAATTCTAAACTTTTAATCATATCTTGGTCTTTTTTTTAATGTTTATTTTTGAGAGGGATACATAGTGCAAGTGGGGGAGGGGCAGAGAGAGAGACACACACACAGAATCTGAAGCAGGCAGGCTCTGAGCTGTCAGCACAGAGCCAACACGGGGCTCAAACCCACGAACCATGAGATCATGACCTGAGCCAAAGTTGGATGCTTAACCAACTGAGCCACCCAGGTGCCTCAATCATGTCTTGTTTTTTTAATCATGTCTTCATCATGGTGATCAGCTCACATCCAGGAGCCCACCAAACATTGCCTCATAAGAACAAAAGACACTTGGCTATCATCTAGGAAATTCCAAGAGATTTAGGAGCCCTGTTGCAGTAGCCAGGGTCAAACACCAAATTTTAGAACAAAAGGTGCTCCTAGTGCTATTATCATTTAGGAAATTACAAAGGTTTTAGGGAGGTTTATGCTAGGAACTGGGGGTAGATATATAGATATAGATATAGATGTAGATATAGATATAGATATAGATAATCTTTACATATCTTGATCCATCTAGTTTTACAGGATCATATCAGGGAGTTAAATGGGATTGAATGAGAAAACAATTCTTTGCCATTCTACCTAGAATGTAATAATACTTTTGCTCTCTTGGCTTGGGGAGATAGATAGTTTTAGGGATTTCCACTCAGCCTTTTATTATAATAATGGCTCTAACTCCATGAATGAGCTGCTGTTCTCTCAGCAACCAAATATATCCAATAAATTTATACACATAAGATTCAAATAAATGACCACAGGATCAATGGGTTCAGAGTAAGATGGCCTTTGATTAGGACTCTATTTATCACCAACCTCTATCTGTTTTCAATGAAATAGGGGGGCCGTGATGTCATGTTGGGTTCCCTCCTACCAGTGTCATCTTAGATCTTGTATTCATTTGCCCTCAGAAGATCTATTTTCTCTTTCCCAATGTATAGTGACTTTGGCAAATGTCAAAGCTTTGGGAAAAGCTGTTGTGTATATATGCTGTGACATTCTGGGGACTTTCTTCAAGGCAACCATCCTGTCATTTACTTAAGGTGTTCTGAATCTGAAAACTGGCTCAACCAGGGAAATTTGGTATAGAATTATGGTTTTCTAATGCAGTAGTTGATATTAGCCTTTTTCTCATCTGTTTTGATATTTTTGTTTTGGTGATGGTCAAATTACACAATCATAGGCTAACCATCTATATCTTCACTAGAGACACCAATAATGTGTTAGACATTACCTCAAATACCTATAGGTCAAGCCCCATAGTTACCATTTTGGCCTTGTTGCTCTTTGCTGTAACTGTTACCATCTAGCCTCTGCTATTGCAGAATCCTAGCATCCCCACTGACACTCAGTAGCCCAGCTCTATTACAGCATCTCCTTTCATGAACTCTGGGCTATAGAGAAAGCCACCGCTGTGTTTTCCAATGATTACTGGTGGCCTGCCCACTAGCACTTTTCTTATTCACTGTTGTTTTAATGAAGAGTTTCTTCTATCCGATTCTACCTTCAAAGGAGAACATAGGTAACTACTGGGCTTTCTCCTATTTTTTAAGTAATCTCTACCACCTAATGTGGATCGTCCTCTCATCTTGTGTAGCAAATTCATCTTTGCATGTGAACATTCTATGACACTACACCCCTTCTTAGTACTTTATCAAGGCTATTTCTACATCTTTACTTCATGTGCTATATGCCATTGTTGTTTGTAAGCTACAAATCAACATTTCAGTATATTATTAATACCATCTCCAGACATCCTTATCAGGATATTAAACTAGAGACACAGAATAGGTTTCCTAAATCAATAACACTCTATACTATATTCCTGTGGCTTATATTCCTGCTCCCAGTTCCCATCTCTTATTCCCATTATTTATCCCAAGGTATCTTCTCCTAGTAGGAACATTAGTTAGATCCTCCCATTCTTTTGGTGAATGCTTGCTTTCCTCCCATGGTGGGAACAGTACTTCCCCACTAAAATGATTCTGACGTATGATTCTCATTGCTGGTCTAGACGCAATGAGGTGAGGCATGTATAGATCTTAAGCAGGGCGAGCATTCTCATGCCAGTCATTTGCCTTGGGACAGAGGAGGATTTTTCTTGGACTACAGGTATGGGGAACCTGCTCTCTTGTAGGAAGTAGAGGGAACCACTTTTGCCTGTCCAGAGAAATCTAGAAATTGAAAATTGTCAAGCGTATTTACTCAGATGTCTCCATTCTGAATCTTAGGATCTTATTTCTTCCCTGAAGAAATCAGCATAGGTAACTTTTGGAGGCTTTGAATTTAGCCACTTGTGTAACTTTCATTTACCACCACAATCCAAGTTTGGGCTGACTTAAAGCAGTATCTGAGAAATGGACAATAAAGTATTTTTAAATTCTGCCATGAAGGCATTCTTCTGGCTTTTTCCCTGATCCCTGTTGATAGTTGATTGACCTGAGAGTGTCATTTTCTCCTTCAGAACTTCTATAGCTATTAACACTAGCCAACCTATTTCACAGTCTTTAAGAGCAGTATTTTTAATTCCCACCTTTACCCGATCCCAATTCACCACCAATGACATCTAAGAATTTCTTGTAATAGTGATGCCACAGCATATTAGGGCTTGTCACCAGCAATGGGGCTCTTGTTGCCATCTCACTGGTGAATGATCCAAATACAAAATTCAGTCCCCGAAGTTTGCTTTTTAGGACTTTTTCTGGTACTACTTATCTGAAGTTGGGTTCCCTCAAAAGCAGTCCTTGATATAAAGGATTTGAGTACAAATAGTTTATTTATAAGAGGTTGTTTGAAAAAGCTTTTGTAGATAAGGAGGGAGAGACACTGAGAAGGTAGCAAAGGCAATACAGGGTACATTAATGACCAGATTACCTTGGAAGATCACTAGGGCCTATTTCCACTGGGGACCTCTGAAAGGACATATACAGCATTCTTCAAAATTGTTCTACTTAATTCCCATCATAGTTGGTTGAGAGCTCCTCCTGAGTATGCTAATGCCCCAGCACATCTGGCCTGCCCTGAATATTAGCCAAGCATGCTCTTGTGACTGGAGAAAGTAATCAAACAGTCATAGGTACCTTACAATATGATGTTAGGACATACAGAAATGGTGAATGCTTACCAGACATGCAAGGGGAACCAATGTCTTCTGTAAGCATCAAGTACCAATAGGAACATGGGGAAAGATGAGACAAACTAAGTAGACATTAATAATTATACTAAAGGCAATGACAAGCTATAAAAGTATGGCTATATTTTTTAAAATATTTCTTTTATGTTCCTCTCTCAGGATTCAGCCATATTCTAAGATAATAGAAAGAGACAGACACATATTATGTTGTTTTAACATAATGAAAGTTGGTAAAACTCTACTGCAATGTGAAAATTCTGATTATCTTTCACATCCCGCTCAAGGAGACCTTACCACTGAGGAGAGCTGACTACTGTGAGGTTTTATTTCCCTGAATCTCATTTCTATCCCCATCTAGTAGGAAAATCAACAGAAGTGACTGACAACTTGCACAAGAAGGGGTATGACCTTGAGAATGAGGAGAAAATGGCATAAAAAATACTTGTTAGGGAGCAAAAGTATATGAAGTTCAAAAGGGCTAAAATATTTGAGGCTGGCCAGGAGGATGCTGGGGAGGGTGGTCGAAAGGGTGGAAGGGCTAATTTTGGATACCTACACCTCCCTTAGAGACCCCGTAATTCTTTTGAGTAACTATAGCTTTAGCCTCAAGTAAAGAATAGTTTTGTGCAGTTATCCGGATCCTTTTTGTATGTTTGAGGCAGAAAAATAAAGCATTTAAAAGCAGGTTTTCCCCCTACCCCTACTTTAGTTCACAAGAGGGAAGCGGTGCTAAGGTCACCAAGGGATTTTAATAGAGGGTATAAACAGATTTGGATTTTTGGAAAATGACTCGTGCTGCCATGCCATGTAAAACTATGTTAAAACAAAGAAAGACTGGAGAAAGGGAAACCCATCAGAATTCTGTTGCTGTATCAGACAAAGATGTACAATGGTTTGATTTAAGATAGTGTCATGAGGATGAAAGGAAGGGAAAAGATTTGAGGTATATTTAAGAGATGGTGATTCAATGATTGATTTAATTTGGAGAATAACAAAATAGAAGGAAATAATAACTCCTTTGGCAACTGGGTAGATAGTTGTACCTTCTTCTGAGATATGGTATCATAGAGAAAGAGAAGGAGATTTTAAAATAGATGCATATAGTGAATTCAGTTTTTAATTCAAGGTGTTTAGAAGACATTCAAATGAAGATTCCAGTAGGAGTTACTTACACATCTAGAGCTCAAAGCATGAGTCTGGTTGGAAGAGTTTTGGCAGGAAATGTAAAATAGGAAGAACTTAGAGCTATGTGAGAGGACAAGGTTGTCCAGAGGGAGGATATATAGAGTGAGATAAGTAGTGGAGATAATTAGGAGGTTATTAAGGATTAGGTCAAGAAATGAAGAGCCAAAGTTTGGATATGTTGTTTATGTAAGTATTGATTACACCCATAATTACTCCCCTTGTCATGGGGAGATGTAAAAATTGTCAGTGAATGGGGGAGAGCATCAGAAAATTTGTAGATAAAGCCACAATGGGGAATAAAGGTTCATATAGAAGAATGACACAGACATCAAAGGAATAGGTACTTTGTATAATGATGCAACATTTACACCCCAGAAGTGGTAGTGAGGAGCAAGGATGACATGAACCTTATGCAGACCCCATAGGATATATCAGGTAAGAAAAAGACCAGCATGATTTCATGTGCTTGATTGTATAGCTTCAGGTGAGAGCCATATTTTAGCTCAGGTGAGGAGCTATATAGAGAATTTTGTAAAGAATTTTGATTTTGCAGAGTCTTTTAATTGTGGAAAGGGAGATTCAGATATCAGCATTAAAGGGCTAATAAAGTGGTAATTTGACAAAGAGAGAGAGGCTGAGAGGAGAGTCCATACTGTAGTGGCAGCTGGGTGAACCAGAAACTGACAAAAGTAAGGACTGGTAAGCAGAGTATCCCCTTTAATCCAAGGGTGATATCTCAGCAGAAATATCTATGATGGAACTTCAGGAAGATTGATGGTCATCTCTGTGTGGAGTGATGCACCAGAAGTGTGGGCTGGACACTGTGAGGGCTGAGGAGTGTGGGAATATTATATTGAGGATAAGGCTTTTCCTTTCTGCATCATGATCAGATTTGCATTTTATAAAGATCACTCTGACAGGTACAGATCATGGATTCTGGAGGACCAGCCTGGCTCCAGGAAGACCATTTGAAAGACTACTGTAAAAGTAAAAAATGATGGGTCCTTGAACTAAGGCAGCATCAGAGGGATCTGAACCCACGAGAGATATGTAGGTAAAAGAATCCATAGAACTAGGTGATTGATTAGATGCAGAGGATAAAGAAGAGTGATGACAAGGCAAGAGTGTAGGATGGCTTTCTATTTCTGATTTGTTAACCAGGTAGAGGGTGGCATCAATTTCTAGGTTAGAGAATGAAGCAGGAGAACAGATTTTGCAAAGTAGATGGATGGAAGAAAAGTTTTCTTTTAAAAATGATTATTTTGAGGGGCACCTGGGTGGTTCAGTTGGTTAAGCCTCCAACTTCAGCTCAGGTCATGATCTCATGGTTCATGGGTTCGAGCCCTGCATCGGGCTCTGTGCTGACAGCTCGGAGCCTGGAGCCTGCTTCGGATTCTGTGTGTCCCTCTCTCTGCTCCTCCCCTGCTTGCAGTCTGTCCCTGTCTCTCAAAAATGAATAAATGTTTAAAAAAATGTTTGTTTAAAAAAAGATTATTTTGAGATGCCTTTGGGATATCCCCAATGGCAGTTCCAGTAGGCAGTTGGGTCAGGAGACCTAGCAATATGAATAGAGGCCTGAGCTGAATTTAATGGATTTGAGAGTCATTAGAATATATGTGTCTAATTAAACAAGGATATGGGGAGAATACTGGGAACTACTAAATAGATGATAAGAGTGATTGATGATGGAGCCCTGGGTCACACCACCATTTAGGATGCAAATAGAGAAAGCTATGAAGGCTGAGAAAAGATCAATCAAGAGGTAGAAGGAAAATTGGGAAGACTAATGCCATGAAGCGAAAGATGAAGTGGAAGACAGATTCAAGAAGAAAGGGTTCTGGAGATTCTTAAATGCTGCAAAACAAAACAAATCAAATCAAAACAAAACAAAAAACAAAACAAAACAAAACAGAAAATGGAGATAGGAAATTACCCATTGGATTTGATAACAGGAAGGCCAGTTATGACCTGAACCAGAGCGATTTTGGTTTGGGAAGGACTGCAGCACAATTGAAAATGCATGAATTAAAAAGTTACTGGGGACCACATACTCAAAAATCAATTCTAGGTAGATAAAGGATTTAAATGTGAAATATTTGAAACTTTAAAAAATATATACAGGAGACCATCTTATGCCTTCTGAGTAAGGACAGACTTCTTAAGCAATAAAAAGTGCTAACATAAGAGAAAAGACTGATGAATTTAACTACATTGGATCTAAGAGGTGCTATTCATCAAAGGTAAATAGATAAAGTAAAAAGACAAGCAGTAAACTGAAGACAAAATTTGCAAGACAATTAGCTAAGTATTAGTTTCTATCTTCTAAAATCCTTATAAATCAATAAGAAAAACAAGCAACCTAATTGAAAAATAGACAAATAATATGAACAGAAATGAAACAAAATGAGGAATAAGTGGGAAAAAAGGTGCTTAATCTCTTTAATAGCCAGGAAAATGCAACTTAAGAGAATAATCAGATATAATTTTATACCAATTAGTCTGACAAAAATCAAGAAATCTGACTATATCAAGTATTGGAAAGGATAGAGAAGAGTGTGAAAATTTATGTACTGCCAGTAGGATAATAACTTGATTAAATAACTTCAGAAAGCAGTTTGACATTTCCTTGGAAAGTTGAGCATTTGCATTCCCTAAAACCAAATGATTGTATTCCTATAGGTATACTCTAGTGTATAATATCTCCAAACTGGTTATCTCCTTTATTATAATCAACAGTATGTAACAAATTTTCAATGAATAGCTGCATAGTCAATTAATGTAGACTATTCCTTTTGAATCCTTTGCTGTGAAGGGAAATGGAGTGGCAACCTGTGGTTTCTATATGATTCACTGGTCTTTTCTGGACATATTCCTCCTCAAATGTGGCCCACAGAAATGGTCCATGGCCGCCTTGTTCCTGGTTTGTTTTGCCTCTCATATAATGTCCACTGTCAATGTTGTCAGTGATTACCTTAGCTTTTGTAGTAGCCTCTTACCGTTTTTGTGTCACATGGAGTTTGCTGTCAAGTTTTGGGCCAGTCTGAGAATCTAACCAGCCCATAAAGTATATTTTATATGGAGAAAAGGATTCTGAGCTTTCACACTAACTAAAAATTGCAATAATAGATTAATGAGTAGTGGTGCTCAATTTAATAATTTCTGGAGCTTTCTGACATTCCTGAAAAATAGCTCATTTTATTCAAGGACTTTTTAGAATGAGAAAAATAATCATAGACAAGAATGATGCTATTATTTATAGAATTTTTATATGCAGTGTTCCAAGTATTCCTTAGATGTCACAGCTGTCTAGAAAAGACTGCACAAAGAGTGTTGCCAATATTATTTTTTATTTTTAGTAAATATTCAGTAGAGGCTGAATCAATGCCCCATTAAAAACGTTTTCAGAATTGGGTCTGAGTCATCTTGGTTTTTCTTCTCTAATCCATTTGTTTTTTAGACAGAGTGACTGAGTGGTTTCTTGATTGAGTGATTTCCAACCTTGACTCAAACTGACTATCATATGTTAAGCCTGTAGCTTGATTCTATCAATTGTAGTGAGCAAAGTGAGAGTAGCTCTATACATGGGAAACCTTCAAAGATCACCATCATCAAAAGGCTCTGGTTGAACCTACAGCCATCCATGGCACTGTGCTGTGTTATATGTGAGGTTTCAGAAAGGCTGCCGAATAAATAATAAGTAAATATCCCAAGGGGGAGAAAAACCTTGAGGAACATGTGATAGAATGCAAAGTCTGAAGTTTCCACCATTTGTGTTCCCTGAAATTTTTATTTTCCTTACATTTATACTGCACATTTCAATGTATAAATGTCTTCTGCATATATTTTGATTTTTAGAATTGTATTGTGAGATAAGCAAAGTGTTAAATCATCACCCTGTTTTAAAGATAAAGAAGGTGAGATTTAGAGATGGTAAGTTACAGACTTAATAAATAATAGAGAAGGGGCTTGCTCACAGCTACATCTTTTGATTCCAAGTTCAGTGTTCTTTGAACTATACAACACTACAAAGTTGTCAGCCAGGTATGGTAAAATGCAGTGGAGATGATCATGTTCTTAAATTTTAACTAGATGTGCTCTTCTTCCTACCCCCATGTAGCTATATTGGAATAGTTAGTTAACTGGTCATTGATTCTAAATGTTTCATAATAGTAATTAAATTCATTCTATTCAACTTTTTAAAAAAATTCATTAAAAGATAACTTACATATTTTTCCCTGAGCTACATTTTTAATTAGGTTAAGATTACCTTTTGATGGAAGATATGACAGAATTTCATCTCTGCAGTCTCTTACAGTCCTAAAATTCTATGATGTGATTTTTAAAAATTGACCCTGCATTTTTCAGTAGCAGTAGTAACATGAATAAAAAGACACTTGTTATATGACCAAATTGGTATTGGTATTGGTATTGGTATCTGTATTGGCTAAAAGTTACATAGGCATTCTGTAACTTAATATTTTACCACAACGTTTTGGGGGTAAGTAATATTATTGTATTTTACAAATAACAATACAGAATCTAGAACCTGAGTAATGTGTCTTAGTTTACACATCTAATAACTGTACTAAGGTTTGAACAGTCTGTTTTCTTTCTCAAACTATACTCATAGCCCTATGCTCTACTACAGAACTTTGATATCCATAAGAGAAAAGTTTAAGGTCTAGCAAACTGGTATCAGGGAAGTCTAGAAGCAACACTAAAAGATGCATACTAGAATTTTCAACTTCACAGGGGAAATGTCAGACCCACCCTTAAATGTGGATCAAATATGAACCTCACAGGGTTGTTGTAAAAATTAAATAAAATAATGCATATAAAATAACTGACATGTAGTATGACCTCAGTGAAATCACTTTTTTTCTAGATTTTACTTATGCAATATGTCATTTATATACTATTTGTTTAAAGAAAGAGAAAAATCCAATAAAATATATGTAGGAAAACAGATAATCTCATATAACAAGACTGAAGGTAGGCAATTCTGTGACAAATTCAGAGGCTCATTGATAAACCTGGGTTCTCTCCCTCTTCTTGCTCAGTAGTCCTATGTTCTTTTGTGGTCACTGGCTGTGGCTGAATGCCAGATACTCTGTGTAGACGCAGTCATATCAAGTAAAAAAAGAAAAAAAAAAGTTGACATTTTTCTTCCAGGGCTTCTCCTTTCCTAGACTATCAGCAGATGAAAATTTTGACACATTCTGTTTGAGAGCAAATCAATATTCAGGGGGATAGAATTTCCATAACTAGTTTTGACTAAGAAAAATTCTTCCTGAGGTGGGAAGGGGCTCACTGCCCTTAACACATATGGTCGCTTGGTATTTAAGCAGAATTGGGATTATGTTAACAGGAAGAAGGGCATAGGGATAAGCAGGTCACAGTGTATATATCATACCTGAGGAAAAACAGTGGAATATGTGTCAAACATCTAAATTCTAGAGAGAGGAACAAAGAATCTTGGACATTAATCCAGGTAGAAATTTGGAATAGGAGAATTTGTGTGAATTACGGCTCAAGTTTAGGACTTGATCGCAAGGGATAAAGCCAGAGCCTAGGAACTAGGACCTGTAACAAAGTCAGAAAGTAGCAGAAATCAGCAAGGGTGACTTGAGACTCAAATGCTAGCCTAAAGCTTATGACATTCTCTTTGGACGAAGAATTAGTCCCGGAATCTAGGTGATAGCTAAATGCATAGGTAGGATTCAAAATGGACCCAGAACTCCTCTCTCTCAACTAAGTCTTCAGTCTGTTTTCTTCTACTGACTCCTTCCATTTGGGCAATGAATATATTCCTTTCTCTAAGGCTTAGAAAATGTCTGTCTTGACCTTTCTTCTCTTTGGCTTTCCCTGCCATTTTCCTGACTGTGCCCACTCCCATTTCCAGCTGGAATCCAGACCGTCTCTATTCACACATTCACACAATGTAGCTTATGACTCTGTGAAAGCTACTTTATGATGAAATTAACATCATCCTAATTGTCAATGTCGATGGTCACTTTCAAGCCTTTTCATATTCAATTTCTTTATTGCTTTCTGAGCACATTTTCTCTACCATACCTAACATACGCTTCTGGTGAAAAATCTATAACCTTTTGGCTTCCATGATAAAGCTTTCTGTGGCTATCTCTGAACTTCCCTGACCATTCTGTCTCTGTGCCTTTGTGGGTGATTCTTCTTCAGCTCCCCACACATTTTAGTGTTTCTAAGGCTTCCAATCCTAAATCCACTTTTTAAAAACATTTGCTACTTAATGTTGATAGAGAAAACAACCTATTAATATGCATTTGTAATTGTTTAGGATGCACAATGGCATAATGTGATGGTTTAATATATATACACATTGTGAGATGATTATCATAATCAAGTTAATTAACACATCTATCACCTCACATAATTGTGTGTGTGCGTGTGTGTGTGTGCGTGTGGTAAGAACATTTATGATCTACTGTCTTAGCAAAATTTGTACAGTATTATTAACAATAGTCACAATGCTATACTTTAGATTCCCAGATTTTATTCATTTTATAACTGACAGTTTGTAACCTTTGACCAACATCTCTGCATTTCCTGCTTCCCCCAACCCCTGGCAACCACTCTTCTCTTTGGTTCTATGAGGTGGACTTTTTAAGATTCCACACATACATGGAATCATATAGAATTTGTCTTTCTATGTCTGACTTATTTCACATAGCATAATGTACTCCAGGCTCATCCATGTTGTCACAAATGGAAGGATTTCCTTCTTTTTTGTGGCTGAATAATATTCCATTATATATATACACCACATTTTTCTTCTTGTATTCATCCATTAGCACTTAGATTGTTTCCATATCTTGGCTATTATGATTAATGCTGCAGTGAATGTAGGAGTGGTAGATATCTTTTTGAGATACTGACTTTATTTCCTTTGGATAGATAACCAGAAGTGGTATTGCTGGATCATATGATAGTTCTATTTTTAATATTTTGAATAACCTCCATACTGTTCTCCATAATGGCTATACCAATTTGCATTCCCATCAACAGTGTGCAAGGATTCCCTTTTCTCCACACCCTTACCAACTCTTGCTATCTCCTACCTTTTTGATAGTAGCAATCTTTTTAAATTTTTGTTTAATTTTTTTTAAAAATTAATGTTTATTTATTTTTGAGAGAGAGAGAGAAAGAGTGTGAACAGGGAAGGGGCAGAGAGAAAGGGAGACACAGAATCTGAAGCAGACTCCAGGCTCTGAGCTGTCAACACACAGCCAATGCAGGGCTCCACCTTGTGAACCACAAGATCATGACCTGAGCCAAAGCTGGAGGCTTACTGGACTGAGCCACCAGGTGATGCTGATAGTAGCTGTTGTAACATGTGAGGTGATATTTTATTGTGCTTTGATTCACACATCTCTGATGATGAGTGATAGTGAACACCTTTTCAACAACTGTTCATGACACTTGTATGTGTTCTTTGTATATATGTATGTATGTATTTTTATTATTTTAAAAATATTTTTTAAGTTTATTTATTTTGGGAGAGAGAGAGAAAGTAAGTGGGGGAAGGGCACAGAGAGAGACGGAAAGAGAGAATCTCAAACAGGCTCTGCAGTGTCAACACAGAGCCTGATGTGGGATCTCAAGAACTATGAGATCATGACCTGAGCTGAAATCAAGAATCAGATGCTTAACTGACTGAGCCACCTGGGCATCCCTGGATGTATTTATAATATCATATTTTCATAATATTATATCCTTTTTTAAAAATATTGTTTAGTGGGAAAAGTTAATAGGAACAAAATAAGGAGATAGCACTAAATTGTTTTAAAGGAGAAGCTAACCTTGCCCCACCCCCTTTTTTTTTTTTTGGCCAAGATAAAAATGACTGTCCTGTCCTCATGTGTCAGGTCAGCATCTATTGTTTTATATTGAGTGCTGGCTCAAATAAATGGAAACTCATCAAACTCCTGTGGTAGTATGGTAATTTAATATGTAGGACTAAGTGTGACAGAAGTCTTCTCTTTATTAGAAAAAAAAAAAAGAAAGAAAGAGAAAGAAAGAAAGAAAGCAAGCAAGCAAGCAAGCAAGCAAGCAATGATTGTTGGCTGTCAACCTGATATATTCTGGCACCAAACCAAACTAAGCCTGGGACCTTTTGAGGATTTCAAGGCTGTGGAAATTGTCTTAATTATAATATGCTGTGCTTCCAAAGATACATTTTTCAGGGGATCTCATATGACCTTACCTACGATCTCACACTTATCCCTCATATGTTTATGAGGTACATAAAAAGTCAACATTAGGATAGAATGAGGAAATAAGGTAATCTAGCACATTTAACACATCAGCAGTGCTGGCAAAGATGAGGACAAAATCTACATTCTTCACTGTAACTGCAGTATAGAATTGGAGTCAACAATTTCTTTTCCTTCAATCTCCTTACCTACCCCATTCTTAACCCTACCAATAGGTTACCAATATGCATACCACTTGTCATATGAGCATTTAACATTTTGTTTTCTGAGAAATTACTTGAAAAAATTAGTTAGACAAACTTTTTCAATGTAGAGTAAATAGTACCTATTCAGTTTACATTCAATTATGGTTAATTTCTGAATAAGCAGACATTATCTACAGAAAATGCTCAAATACTTTGGGGGAAGAAACCATCAATAGGGAAATAAGGCAAATAGATTATGTATTTGGATACATAATGACTATGAAAGTTGATGAATGTTAAATAAAAGTCTGTAGCTTTCTTGCTCTTACAATTATTAGCAGAAAGTACCTTCCTTTATAGTGCCAACTCACTCTGCAAAGCAGTCAAGATTATGTATACCCGGAAGGACATTTATAACTAGAGTAGGAGGTACCCTGTGCTTGCCCTAGGATCATTCACATCTCCTGTTTATTCCTATTTAGGCTGTTTATACCACAACAAAATGATTTTCAGGTTTCCTGATCCAGATTCTATCCAGTACCCCATCCTGCCCATCACTATTTTAATCTGGTCTCTGACCATCTTTAGCTTGTTTCACCATGACTAACTTGTGTCTATGTCCATAGTCAACTTCAGGTGGCTGACTCAAACTCTGTGTCTTATGAGTCTCTTTTGGTTAGATGTTAGATCTTGGATGCCAACCAAGATTCTTCCTGAATGAATTTATGAATCCCATGGCTCCTGACAATATGAACTTCTCAAGACATGAGCTCTTCTATGCTGCACTTGCTTTACATCCTGCTGGGCTAGTTTTCTCGTTCTGGCCTGGGCTTCCTCAGTTCCCTGGTGACTCAGCAGTAAAATAACAGGAGAACTGAGGATGGGGTTGGTTTGGAGAATGGAGTATTAGAGAGCAAGGCTAGAGTTGTTTCATAGTCTAAAAGAAGGGAGGCATATCTGGCCACAAGATGGATGAACAAAAATGGGAAAGTGTCAGGACAAAGGTAAAGACAATATTCAAAACTGAGAATAAAAACAGGGTAAGTTATTCAAGGAATTACACAGGAATCCAAACCTAAAAAATGGGTCAGGAGATCGATCCGCAAAAAAAAAAAAAAAAAAAAAGAAAAGAAAAGAAAAAAAATCAAGCAGGATATTATGTTTAATAATCTTTGTCAGTTTTTTTTTTCCTTTTCACAGACCTTTTTTTAATCCTTTATCAGAGCTTAAGTTACCATTTAGGAATATGTATCCATTGGTGATGGTAATTATGGGAGAACATGAGTAGAGAAGAAAAGGCTGGTATTAGGGAAAATGGGGTTCAAAGCAAAACAAAACTCCAAAACTAGTCTGAAATATTAAGGTAGAGGAGGATGAGAAGTAATTTTGGGCTTTCCCTAATGAGCTATGGATCTAATGTTTCTTATGTGCCCTCTAAATATGGACATAGTAATAGAATTTGGGGGCAGGTTGAATATAGGACTATACAATTTGGAGACAGAGAGGTAGATGGTCATTACTAGTTAGTGGGAGCTCTATCTAAGGTTGCCATTCTCAATCCCTGATTTCCCACTGTCACTTTGGATTTCCCACTCCTTTCCACCCAAGTAGATTATTTTAATCTTTAAACTCCACTATGGTAGATGATTGTAATCGCCATTCTGTATTCTATATAGGTTAGATTTGACTCCCTTGCTGCTAGTTATGCCTCCACCTCAATGTCACCCTCTTAAAAAAAACAAACAAAAACCAATTTCAGAAATTAAATGAGTAACAATATTATTATAAGGATATCCTTAAATCTAGTCTAATTGACAAAGAAAAAAGAACTTATTTACTCTTTTTTAAAATATTTATTTCTCGGGGCGCCTGGGTGGCTCAGTCGGTTAAGTGTCCAACTTCGGCTCAGGTCATGATCTCATGGTCTGTGAGTTCGAGCCCCGCGTCGGACTCTGTGCTGACAGCTCAGAGCCTGGAGCCTGCTTCAGATTCTGTGTCTCCCTGTCTCTCTGACCTCCCCCGTTCATGCTCTGTCTCTTTCTATCTCAAAAATAAACGTTAAAACAAATTTAAAAAAATAAAAAATAAAATGTTTATTTCTCTATTTTTAGAGTGAGAGATAGAGAGTGAGCAGTGGAGGGGCAGAGAGAAAGGGCATCTCAAGCAAGCTCCATGCTGGCAGTGCAGAGCCTGATGTGGGGATTGATCTCACGAACTGTGAGATCATGACCTGAGCCGAAATCAAGAGTCAGATGCTTAACAGACTGAGCCATCCAGGTGCTCTAGGAATTTATTTATTTTTAATCTTTCATACTTTAAAGATGATTAGAAATAGATTACATGGGACCACATCTCAGAACAGGCATGATACATAATTCCATATGTATATAAAACGTTGAGGCTGCTTTCTAAGTATATTCTGGTTAGCATGGTGATGTATCCATAGTTAACAAAAATCCAATCCTCCAACGTCTTGAAATGTAATATGTGTCTTCCCTAAATATCTCTTGAGAATATTAATGAAGTGGTTGCATAGCACACCATTGAGTAAAATTTTCTAAAACATTTCCTTTGAACATCTCCTTTTCCCTCAAATACCATCAATAATCTCCAGCACCATAAATAGTTTAATCTGTCCTCTTCTCCTGCAAAGCCTTAGCATACACCAATTCCAATCTTAGTCTATCCTTACTTCTTCATTCCAGCCCTTTTTTCCTTCTTCACTGGGCAGTCCTATGCTGCTTCATAGGCAAAATAAGTTTGCCTCTTAGCTCTCTCCAGTGTTTCTCTCTGCTACTTTACCAGTCAGCAGTGTGTCTAAGTAGCTGAGCAATAGGAATGAAAATATTCTCTGAATGTTTATATATATTTTTTCTTTATCCTTGTCATGTAAGAATTCAGTACCTAAGAATCCAGTATCTAAGCATTTAAAGCATAGGTTGGTACACAGTACATACTCAGTAGATAGACATTTGTCCTATTTTGGCGAAAGACTTCAACATTTCATTTTGATAAGTAAGTAGTACAAATTCTTTTAACTTCTTTGGTCTTCAGGGTGAAGTAATTATTATTCTCTCATGTGTAAATTTGGCTAAGTGTTCATACTGCAGAGTCTGGCAGAGCTGAGTCCAAATTCTGGATTAATGTTGCTTCAGTTCTCTGATTTTCAGTTTTCTCAGTTGTAAAAAGGGGATAATAACTGAACCTCCCTGTAGGTTTGTTGTGGTTTCAGCTAGATAATGAATGTAATATGTAACATCTTTAACATGCCATCTGGTACATTTTAACATGCTATCTGGTAAGTGCTTGATAACTATTTATTATTAAAATAACTTTAATAAATGTTTATAAATATAATATTTAGCCTATGATTTTGTGTGATATTTCATTTTTAATAAATATTAACATTTTCTACAGAGGCAGTTATCTTAGATGAGGAAACTTTAAAACCCCTTGTACTGATTTGTCATTATCAGAAACTTTAATGAGACAAATTCTAAAAAAACTTGCCCTATTTTGTGAGAAGATTCCTCTTGGTCCAAATCCAATCTGTTCCCCAGTGTTGTTAATTGTCTTTCTGCAGCACTTTTTCTTACCTCCGCATTCTTACATCAACTCTTGTAGTTCAGTCCTTCACTAGGTTTGACCTTTATGCCTTCCATTAGCATCTTTTTCTCCTCTGTCCCTTCTCCCAATTCATTCTCTACGTTGTTGTCAGAATAATCTCTTCAGAGCCCAGTTCTGATCATGTTACTCTCCTGCACAAGAACTGTCAACTCCTTGACTTGCCAAGTACAATTCTCAACACCCCTGCCAAACTGCATTTTCAACATTATCTCCCAGTGTTCTTCACTACCATTATGCCCTAACCAAATGAGATTAATTGCTGTCCTGGGCACACAGACCCCCTGCCTCATCTCATATGGTTTCTTCTACATGAAATGCCAGGACTTTATTGGTTCAAAAATTAACCCATTCTTCTGTCTTCCATCCCAAGCAAACCTAAACCATGACCAAAAGATAATAACAATTTCTTTTTTCAAAGACTGCACAGAAATAAATTCAAAATATGCTGCAGTAACTTAGTAAAATGTGAACCAACCTATATATTTATAATGTGCATGCTTAGATATTGGGATATATAATAGGTTTACATTGCACATATATTTTAAATGGTACCATAGTTAATGGAGAAAGTTGATATAACCCTTAAAGTATTACATCATTTCCTCAACCACAGGACCTGGCCTATATGTAATATCTGACAATAAGTTGTAACTATTCATTTAATTTTATAATTATAATGGCATTCAGAGATGCCTCTGCACATTATTTTTCACTCTTTGTGTCTGTTTTTCCCCCCACAGTATTCCCAGTACAAGCATAGAGGCTGTTATAATAAGTAGGCTCTCTATTTGTATTTGTTGAGTAAATGAATAAATATGTGAATAAAAGAAAAGTACTTCAAAATGATGAGTTTTATGAACAGAACCATATAAATTATCTAATAACAAAAAAAAATAAGAAAACTTTAAATTTTTTTTCAATATATGAAGTTTATTGTCAAATTGGTTTCCATACAACACCCAGTGCTCATCCCAAAAGGTGCCCTCCTCAGTACCCATCACCCACCCTCCACTCCCTCCCACCCCCATCAACCCTCAGTTTGTTCTCAGTTTAAGAGTCTCTTATGCTTTGGCTCTCTCCCACTCTAACCTCTTTTTTTTTTTCCCTTCCCCTCCCCCATGGGTTTCTGTTAAGTTTCTCAGGATCCACATAAGAGTGAAAACATATGGTATCTGTCTTTCTCTGTATGGCTTATTTCACTTAGCATCACACTCTCCAGTTCCATCCACGTTGCTACAAAGGGCCATATTCGTTCTTTCTCATTGCCCTGTAGTACTCCATTGTGTATATAAACCACAATTTCTTTATCCATTCATCAGTTGATGGACATTTAGGTTCTTTCCATAATTTGGCTATTGTTGAGAGTGCTGCTATAAACATTGGGGTACAAGTGCCCCCGTGCATCAGTACTCCTGTATCCCTTGGGTCAATTCCTAGCAGTGCTATTGCTGGGTCATAGGGTAGGTCTATTTTTAATTTTCTGAGGAACCTCCACACTGTTTTCCAGAGTGGCTGTACCAATTTGCATTCCCACCAACAGTGCAAGAGGGTTCCCGTTTCTCCACATCCTCGCCAGCATCTATAGTCTCCTGATTTGTTCATTTTGGCCACTCTGACTGGTGTGAGGTGATATCTGAGTGTGGTTTTGATTTGTATTTCCCTGATGAGGAGCGACGTTGAGCATCTTTTCATGTGCCTGTTGGCCATCTGGATGTCTTTCTTTAGAGAAATGTCTATTCATGTTTTCTGCCCATTTCTTCACTGGATTATTTGTTTTTCAGGTGTGAGTTTGGTGAGCTCTTTATAGATTTTGGACCCTTTGTCCGATATGTCATATGCAAATATCTTTTCCCATTCCATTGGTTGCCTTTTAGTTTTGTTGGTTGTTTCCTTTGCTGTGCAGAAGCTTTTTATCTTCATAAGGTCCCAGTATTTCATTTTTGCTTTTAATTCCCTTGCCTTTGGGGATGTGTCAATTCAGAAATTGCTATGGCTGAGGTCAGAGAGGTCTTTTCCTGCTTTCTCCTCTAGGGTTTTGATGGTTTCCTATCTCACATTCAGGTCCTTTATCCATTTTGAGTTTTTGTGAATGGTGTAAGAAAGTGGTCTAGTTTCAATATTCTGCATGTTGCTGTCCAGTTCTCCCAGCACCATTTGTTAAAGAGACTGTCTTTTTTCCATTGGATATTCTTTCCTGCTTTGTCAAAGATTAGTTGGCCATACCTTTGTGGGACTAGTTCTGGGGTTTCTATTCTATTCCATTGGTCTATGTGTCTGTTTTTGTGCCAATACCATGCTGTCTTGATGATTACAGCTTTGTAGTAGAGGCTAAAGTCTGGGATTGTGATGCCTCCTGCTTTGGTCTTCTTCAAAATTACTTTGGCTATTCGGGGCCTTTTGTGGTTCCATATGAATTTTAGGATTGCTTGTTCTAGTTTCAAGAAGAATGCTGGTGCAATTTTGATTGGGATTGCATTGAATGTGTAGATAGCTTTGGGTAGTATTGACATTTTAACAATATTTATTCTTCTAATCCATGAGCACGGAATGTTTTTCCGTTTCTTTATATCTTCTTCAATTTCCTTCATAAGCTTTCTATAGTTTTCAGCATACAGATCTTTTACATCTTTGGTTAGATTTATTCCTAGGTATTTTATGCTTCTTGGTGCAATTGTGAATGGGATCAGTTTCTTTGTCTTTCTGTTGCTTCATTATTAGTATATAAGAATGCAACTGATTTCTGTACATTGATTTTGTATCCTGCAACTTTGCTAAATTCATGTATCAGTTCTAGCAGACTTCTGGTGGAGTCTGTCGGATTTTCCATGTATAATATCATGTCATCTGCAAAAAGTGAAAGCTTAACTTCATCTTTGCCTATTTTGATGCCTTTGATTTCCTTTTGTTGTCTGATTGCTGATGCTAGAACTTCCAACACTATGTTAAACAACAGCGGTGAGAGTGGGCATCCCTGTCATGTTCCTGATCTCAGGGAAGAAGCTCTCAGTTTTTCCCCACTGAGGATGATGTTAGCTGTGGGCTTTTAATAAATGGCTTTTATGATCTTTAGGTATGTTCCTTCTATCCTGACTTTCTCGCGGGTTTTTATTAAGAAAGGTTGCCGAATTTTGTCAAAGGCCTCTTCTGCATCGATTGACAGGATCATATGGTTCTTATCTTTTCTTTTATTAATGTGATATATCACATTGATTGATTTGCGAATGTTAAAGCAGCCCTGCATCCCAGGAATGAATCCCACTTGATCATGGTGAATAATTCTTTTTATATGCTGTTGAATTCGATTTGCTAGTATCTTATTGAGAATTTTTGCATCCATATTCATCAGGGATATTGGCCTGTAGTTCTCTTTTTTTTACTGGGTCTCTGTCTGGTTTAGGAATCAAAGCAATACTGGCTTCATAGAAAGAGTTTGGAAGTTTTCCTTCCCTTTCTATTTTTTGGAATAGCTTGAGAAGGATAGGTATTATCTCTGCTTTAAACGTCTGGTAGAACTCCCCTGGGAAGCCATCTGGTCCTGGACTCTTATTTGTTGGGAGATTTTTGATGACTGATTCAATTTCTTCGTTGGTTATGGGTCTGTTCAAGCTTTCTATTTCCTCCTGATTCGTGTGGGTGTTTAGGAATTTGTCCATTTCTTCTAGGTTGTCTAGTTTGTTGGCATATAATTTTTCATAGTATTCCCTGATAATTGCTTGTATCTCTGAGGGATTGGTTGTAATAATTCCATTTTCATTCATGATTTTATCTATTTGGGTCATCTCCCTTTTCTTTTTGAGAAGCCTGGCTAGAGGTTTATCAATTTTGTTTATTTTTTCAAAAAACCAACTCTTGGTTTCGTTGATCTGCTCTACAGTTTTTTTAGATTCTATATTGTTTATTTCTGCTCTGATCTTTATTATTTCTCCTCTTCTGCAGGATTTGGGGTGTCTTTGCTGTTCTGCTTCTATTTTCTTTAGGTGTGCTGCTAGATTTTGTATTTGGGATTTTTCTTGTTTCTTGAGATAGGCCTGGATTGCAATGTATTTTCCTCTCAGGACTGCCTTCGCTGCATCCCAAAGCGTTTGGATTGTTGTATTTTCATTTTCATTTGTTTCCATATATTTTTTAATTTCTTCTCTAATTTCCTGGTTGACCCATTCATTCTTTAGTAGGGTGTTCTTTAACCTCCATGCTTTTGGAGGTTTTCCAGACTTTTTCCTGTGGTTGATTTCAAGCTTCATAGCATTGTGGTCTGAAAGTATGCATGGTATGATTTCAATTCTTGTATACTTATGAAGGTCTGTTTTGTGACCCAGTATGTGATCTATCTTGGAGAAGGTTCCATGTGCACTCGAGAAGAAAGTATATTCTGTTGCTTTGGGATGCAGAGTTCTAACTATATCTGTCAAGTCCATCTGATCCAATGTCTCATTCAGGGCCCTTGTTTCTTTATTGACTGTGTGTCTAGATGATCTATCCATTTCTGTAAGTGGAGTATTAAAGTCCCCTGCAATTGCCACATTCTTATCAATAAGGTTGCTTATGTTTGTGAGTAATTGTTTTATATATTTGGGGGCTCCTTTATTCAGCGCATAGACATTTATAATTGTTAGCTCTTCCTGATGGATAGACCCTGTAATTATTATATAATGCCCTTCTTCATCTCTTGTTACAGGCTTTAATTTAAAGTCTAGTTTGTCTGATATAAGTATGGCTATTCCAGCTTTCTTTTGACTTCCAGTGGCATGATAAATAGTTCTCCATCCCCTCACTCTCAATCTGAAGGTGTCCTCAGGTCTAAAATGAGTCTCTTGTAGACAGCAAATAGATGGGTCTTGTTTTTTTATCCATTCTGATACCCTATGTCTTTTGGTTGGCGCATTTAGCCCATTTACATTTAGTGTTATTATAGAAAGTTATGGGTTTAGAGTCATTGTGATGTCCGTAGGTTTCATGTAGCGATGTCTCTGGTACTTTGTCTCACAGGATCCCCCTTAGGATCTCTTGTAGGGCTGGTTTAGTGGTGACGAATTCCTTCAGTTTTTGTTTGTTTGGGAAGACCTTTATCTCTCCTTCTATTCTAAATGACAGACTTGCTGGATAAAGGATTCTCGGCTGCATATTTTTTCTGTTCATCACATTGAAGATCTCCTGCCATTCCTTCCTGGCCTGCCAAGTTTCAGAAGAGAGATCAGTCACGAGTCTTATAGGTCTCCCTTTATATGTTAGAGCACGTTTATCTCTAGCTGCTTTCAGAATTTTCTCTTTATCCTTGTATTTTGCCAGTTTCACTATGATATGTCATGCAGAAGATCGATTCAAGTTACGTCTGAAGGGAGTTCTCTGTGCCTCTTGGTTTTCAATGCCTTTTTCCTTCCCCAGATCCGGGAAGTTCTTAGCTATTATTTCTTCAAGTACCCCTTCAGCACCTTTCCCTCTCTCTTCCTCCTCTGGAATACCAATTATGCGTAGATTATTTCTCTTTAGTGCATCACTTAGTTCTCTAATTTTCCGCTCATACTCCTGGATATTTTTATCTCTCTTTTTCTCAGCTTCTTCTTTTTCCATAATTTTATCTTCTAGTTCACCTATTCTCTCCTCTGCCTCTTCAATCCGAGCCGTAGTTGTCTCCATTTAATTTTGCAGTTCATTGATAGCATTTTTTTAGCTCCTCCTGGCTGTTCCTTAGTCTCTTGATCTGTGTAGCAAGAGATTCTCTGCTGTCCTTTATACTGTTTTCAAGCCCAATGATTAATTTTATGACTATTATTCTAAATTCACTTTCTGTTCTATTGTTTAAATCTTTTTTGATCAGTTCATTAGCTGTTGTTATTTCCTGGACATTTTTTTGAGGAGAATTCTTCCGTTTCGTCATTTTGAATAGTCCCTGGAGTGGTGGGGACCTGCAGGGCACTTCCCCTGTGCTGTGTTATATAACTGGAGTTGGTGGGCGGGGCCACAGTCAGACCTGATGTCTGCCCCCAGCCCACCGCTGGGGTCACAGTCAGACTGGTGTGTGCCTTCTCTTCCCTTCTCCTAGGGGCGGGATTCACTGTGGGGTGGCATGGCCCATCTGGGCTACTTGCACACTGCCAGGCTTGTGGTGCTGGGGATCTGGCGTATTAGCTGGGGTGGATTGGCAAGGTGCACGGGGCGGGAGGGGCAGGCTCAGCTTGCTTTTCCTTTGGAGATCTGCTTCGGGAGGGGCCCTGCAGCACAGGGAGGGAGTCAGACCTGCCGGAGGGATGGATCTGCAGAAGCACAGCATTGGGTGTTTGCGCGCTACAAGTTCCCTGGCAGGAACTGGTTCCCTTTGGGATTTTGGCCGGGGGATGGGCGAGGGAGATGGTGCTGGCGAGTGCCTTGTTCCCGGCAAAGCTGAGCTCTGTGGTCCGGGGCTCAACAACTCTCCCTTCCGTTGTCCTCCAGCCCTCCCGTTCTCTGAGCAGAGCTGTTAGTTTATAACCTTTCAGATGTCAAGTCCTGCTTGCTCTCTGAACACACTCTGTCTGGCCCCTCCGCTTTTGCCAGACAGACTCGGGGCCTCTGCTTGGCCCGCAGTCCGCCCCTCAGCCCGGGCTCCCTCACACCAGTCCGTGGAGCGCGCACCGCCTCGCCGCCCTTCCTACCCTCTTCCCTGGGCCTCTCGTCTGTGCATGGCTCTGGAGACTCCGTTCTGCTAGTCTTATGGCGGTTTTCTGGGTTATTTAGGCAGGTGTAGGTGGAATCTATGTAATCAGCAGGACGCAGGATGAGCCCAGAGTCCTCCTACGCCGCCATCTTCCCAGGATTCCCTCCGAAAACTTTAAAATTTAAGGTTCTGAGGAAGGAAATATTAATTTGGTACACACAGTTACTAATATAACACTTTATCTTTGTCAAAGGCCATACAAATACTTAATAATACACTAATGACCCTTTTTAACCCATGCAAATTAATATTGCCTATAAGCATAGTGTAAGTAAATTATACAGCAGCTAAAGAATATTGGGCAATGAGTCTAAAAAAAAAAGTGTTTGACCTGACACCCTATGAAAATATGTTAACAGGATTCCATGTAAGGAATAGCTCACTGTCTAATTTTTATCCTCTTTCAAACCTAAATACATCTCCTCCGTATTAAATGCCTATTGATTCAAAAAGTAATATGGAATTACAAAATGCATCTGATGAGTTGGAATGAATTAGACTCCAGCTATATATCACTCGTTTTCTATGGGAGAGAAATTCATAAATCATAGAAGTGCCTTGAAATGCAGGTTTTATGAAAAGATTGTAACATTTTTTTCCTCTAAAATAAGCTTAGGAAACTCTAATGAAATTTAAATTTTACCACCCCAAGGACGACATTAACCTTTGTTAGCCTCCCTTTTTGGAAGGGGATACATATTTATTATTAAGTATGTTTTAAGAGTTTAGCATTCAAACCTTAATGAAGCTTTGCAGTGTTTAAGTTCTTAAGTTAGTGATATTAACTTGATTGTTAGAAGAGAGAAATAGAAAATGGGGATTCATGGTAAAAGGAAATGGAGAAAATCATATTTGAAATATCAGATCAGTCTGAAGAGTAGATACTGAAGGACTCCTAAAGACAGCTGTTAATATGACTAGGATTCAAATCCTAGCATTTATTAGCTGTGTGATTCTGGACAAGATGCTTAACAATTTTTCACCTCAATTTCCCTACCTATAATTTAGGAATGATAATAATGGGACACTGCAGGGGTATATTGAGAATCCTACAAGATAAAACCAGTGTCTGGTACTTTTTATTAATGGCTGAGACAGAGAGATATTTGTTACTGGACCAGTTTTGATGTCACAGCAGTATTGTCTTGATATGTTTAATTATTTTTGGAAATACACTATGATTCTCAATTTTAAAAACACTTCAATAGCTTTCATATTTAGTCTTTTTTGTTCATTTTTGAAACTTATGTTTACTAGACAAGTATTTTCTCAGGTACCACAGTGCACCAGACCTTATAGTCAAAATTCAATTAAGATCTAGCTCTACAATATTTAAGGAGCTGGCAGACTAATGGTGGACCTAGAATATGGAAATTCACAATCACTGTACAATAGGAAGCTAGAATGAACACAATGTGGTGGAAACAAAGACATTCAGCTACTGACCTCTTTTTCCACTAATTATTCAACAAATATGTATACCAAATGACTACTATGTGTTAGGGACCTTTCTAGGCACTGGGGATAGACCAATGAATGAAATAAGTTCCTAGCATCACTGAACTAATATTCCAATGGAGTGAGAGACAGTAAATACATAAGCAAGTAAATAATGTAAACTGAGGTTTAGGTGAGTGATATGAAAAAGAAGAAAGCAGCATAAAAGACAGAGAATGACTAGAGTTGCTGTTTCCAAATAGGTGGTCAGCTGCTTTGTAAGGAGGTGATATTTAAATAGGGTCCTGGGGGGCGCCTGGGGGGCGCATTTGGTTAAGCGTCCGACTTCAGCCAGGTCACGATCTCGTGGTCCGTGAGTTCCAGCCCCGCGTCAGGCTCTGGGCTGATGGCTCAGAGCCTGGAGCCTGTTTCCGATTCTGTGTCTCCCTCTCTCTCTGCCCCTCCCCCGTTCATGCTCTGTCTCTCTCTGTCCCAAAAATAAATAAACGTTGAGAAAAAATAAATTAAAAAAAAAAGAAAAAAAAAGATCCCTTTCAGTTCTTAATGCAATGGCTCTAATCTTTAATAATGGAAAGGATTCTTTAAAAAAAAAAAATAAATAAATAGGGTCCTGGGAAAGTGGAATGAAGAAGCACACCTTACAGAAGTCAGAGGGGAAGAGACAGTTGATGGTAGGTAAAAATGCCCCCAGACTTTTGTTGAAAAAAAAATGACAATCCCTCTTGGTAGAGGGATTTGAAATAAAAATGGTTTGAAACAATATGGAATATGTAGATCAAAGGATTTGTAGGAGGATTTGGAGTAAGGAAGCTGAATAACCCAATTTTCATTTCAGCTATGTGGCAGACAAGCTCTATGGGGAATCAAGTGGAAGCCAAAGGTAGGTACTTTCTGGTTGTCCTTTCCCTGGACTTTGAACTTGCTGTTGAAGAACAGAGACTTCTCTGCCATAAGACTTTGGGAGGTGGTGGTTGGTTCACTCTGAAGTCTATCTCCTGACCAATCCCTGGCTCTGGAGGTTTTCCACCCCATCTCCTTGGGCATTTTGCACCTCAAGTGCAATTCATCTATGTTTTCTCTTCACTTTCGTTTAATAATAGGCACTTCCACAGGCTTTACTATAAATCAGAACCTCCTTTATCTTTGCCTCACCTTCAAGACTATTTTCATTATTCTCTGACTCTTCTGGCACTGTTGTCATTTTGCTGTGTCAAATGATGAGACATGTGACATCAAAGGTATAACCTACATCTAAGCTGTTAGACACAGACCTTACTGTCCTTTGATGTAGAAGTTTAATTTGCTGAAAATATTGAACAGCAAAACACATCACTTTAAAGTATTGTCAATACTGTTGACTAAATTTATATATGCTGCAGTATTTTTATTCCCTCAGTCTGTTATGCTTATTTTTATTCAACAAATATTATTGAGCACACAAAGCACTGTGCTAGCTATAGGACCTGCATGTTGTGTGGTTATTGCTATGGTCAATGGATAGTCATTTTAAGGAAAAGACTTGGAATAATTTCCTCAGGTTTTGGTTAATTAACATTTTCTAGAGTTATGTAAGTATAATGTGTTATATATGTGTCTGTGTGTCTGTGTATTACGTATGTATGTTTGTGTATACACATGTGTGTATATCATGTAATGAAATAGTTACTGGGATGCGTTGGTGGCTCAGTTGGTTCAGTGTCCAACTCTTGATTTCAGCTCTGGTCATGGTTTCAGGGTTCATGAGATCGAGTCTTACATCAGGCTGTGCACTGACAGCATGGAGCCTGCTTAGGGTTCTATCTCTCCCTTTCTCTCTGCCTCCACCCCCCCTCAAAATAAATAAATAAACTTAAATAAAAAAAAATAGCTACCATTTTCTTGGCTATATTTTTGTGCCAGGCATTTTCCTACATATGATTTAAGCCCCTCAATAACCATGCAATATGTATGTATTCACATTTTAATGACAGAGAAACTGTGGGGTTAACTTGCCCAAACCAGGAGTTAATAAAATTGAAGAACCAGGATTCAAGTCCAGGTCAATGTGACTGTAAAGCCCACACTGACTTTCCCAAACAGAACTAGTATTAGCAAAATACAGAATGCATTTGGGACAAATAAATTTACTTCTAAGAAAAGCAAAGCTGAGCTTATAAATCGTTGCCATCAAAATCACGTTTCTGTTAAGTCATTTAGTATTTCCCCAGAGATTCTCAGTAAAGAGAGGGTATTTCATTTTAAATGAGCATGTACAGAGATTTATATCATTGACTTCATTTTTTTGGTATTGAGCAATAGTAATCAGCATTTTCTTCTTTCTGTTAGTCTGTTGCTTCCCTATAAATAAAAGATCGCAAAAAGCTGTTATACCACATTGAAGGAAATACTCAATTCTCAGGCTTTTATAAGCTTTTGTAAAACTGTAGTAATCTTGGTGAAAAACGTCCTGGCTGGTAATATAGTGAACAGATGAGCTCACCCCTGGTATGCAAAGCTGCCGAATTAGCTGGTTAAACAGGCTGCTGAGATAATTACATTGTCTGTTTTGTGACACATTACACCGGTGCATTTGGGATTAACCTGTTCTCTTGTGTCTACTTCTGATCAGTTTTTTAGACAGCCTTTTATCTGATGAAGGAGCACAGACATCAAAAGAGAAAGGGGCGTGGGTGAAAAGAAAGGGCTCATGTAAAGCTGAAGAGTTAAATTTTCTATGTAAATTACTGAACATATAGCCTTTATTTCCATAACTTTAGTTGCTCTCTAGAGACCTCTGCTGGAAAAGTTGGGAAAAAGTTTCCTTTCCAATTCATTGTGTTTTACTGTGGCTATTATATCATAAACTCAGTAACTAATTAAAGAATGAAATATCAGTGTCATGTCATACATATAACATTAATTATAAAAAGGTACTCAAGACAGAAAAAAATTTGCATTTTAAAAGTTTAGAAGGGCCTCCTAATGCTAGAAATATACTGTGATAGTCTATCAGTACTCATTTACACATTTATTAAGAGCCTACTATGGGATTAACAGTTATTACTTTCAGTTAGTTTTTTTTTATTATTTCTAATTTTTTTAATGTTGTTGAAGCCCAAGCAGAATTATTTATTTTGAAATTAAATGTGACACATTATAAAAGCAACAAAAACAACAACAACAACAACGACAACAACAAAACTGTCCCTGAAGATATTTATGGGCCTTTAGTTCCATATCATTATCCTGAAGAGGAAAAATTATTTAGACTTTCTTATTATGTGAGAATGTAGTCACATAAGATTTCATCATCAGTGATAATTTAGATAGAGAACAATTAAGAGAACAAATAGAAAAACCTACCCATTAACAGCCTCTGGCAACTCAAATTGAATTTAACCAACTATTGAGCCTCTGGGTACAGGGAGATGCAATTTAAAGCAGGTATAATAGATTTTAACAGCTAAAATTTGTTTGTTGTGACTGTACCAACTAAGATATTAGTTAAATGGCGCAAGAAATTTCCTTCATGTTAATGAACATCAAATTTAACTCCTGCTGTCCATTTTTTTTTTTTTCTTTCTAAAATAGCTGTGCTTGATTTGATAGGCCAGCATTCAAATGAGGTTCTTGCAAACAAGTATACAGGCTTTTGAGTAAAGTTTGACTCGGTTGCATCTACATCCTTTAAATACTTCCAATTTGTTTAAGAGAACTTTTAAAATATTGGTATATTTCCTCATGAAAAATGCATCCACAATGTTATGTCACATGCAAAGAGCTCATTTAAAAGTAATGTGTTTTCTGGGGCACTTCAGTGGCTCAGTTGGTTGAGTGTCCAACCCTTCATTTCAACTCAGTTCATGATCTCAGGGTCCTGGGATTGAGCCCCGTTGTCAGGCTCTGTGTTTTGAGAGTGGAGCCTGCTTAAGATTCTCTCCCTTTCTCCCTCTGCCCCAGGGCTCCCCTGCTTGTGTGTGTCTCTCTCTCTCTCAGGCAAACAAACAAACAAACAATAAATAAATAAATGAAAGTAATGTATTTTTTTGAAGATATTTTAACTGTTCTCAGTAAAAGAAATAAAATCTATGTTCACTATTTTTAAACTGAGTTATTTTTACTTGTTTTAGGTCTGTCTAGCTTTATTTTCATTGCTTACATGCAGGCAAAGGTGAGAAAATAAGATAATTTTATGTTTTCATTGTTTTAGCTAATATACAAGATTCTTAAAATGTGTATGTGTTTATGATCTGAGTCCTAATGTTTGTTATTACTCATAATTTAAAAAAAAATTCTGTGAGAAAACGGAACCAATGCCTGACAAAATTTTACATGATTAAGTTATTTTCCAATCCATACAGAGAAAGGTGATTTTTCTTTATAGATTTTCAACAATATTTGACTGCACAGCCATGAATAATAGCTATAGTCTAATTAGTACTCTGACATTGGGCCTTCTAAGTATCAGACACCAAGACTAAAGAAAATTAATGTTTTTCTTTTTTCTAAACGTCTTTGCTTTGATTTAATCAGTTTCTGTGCTAATGCATAATTATTAGTATACTTATAGCATAGGTACCTATTTTCTGTTAATCTAGTGAGCATGAACACAAAAGATAGTTTTATGAAGCACTTACCATGGCCCAGAAATATGCTAAAGAATTTGTATATAATCTCATTTAATCCTTCTAATGATCCAGTGAGATGGTGATTATTAGAGCTATTTTACCAATGTGGATATGTGGCTTGGAGAAATTAAATAACTTGCTGAAATTTGGATAATTTAATAATGACAGATCCTGGATTCAAACTCTGAATCTTTTTAGTCTAAAGTTTAATTTGAACACTATGTTAGTGTACTTCTGAAAAAATGCACAGAATCAATTTTTTTTAATCTTTATTCTTGAGAGAGAGACAGAGTGTGAGCAGGGGGAGGAGCATAGAGAGAGGGAGACGCAGAATCTGAAGCAAGCTCCAGGCTGTGAGCTGTCAGCACAGAGCCCTACATGGGGCTTGAACTCACGAACTGCAAGATCATGACCTGAGCCGAAGTCAGATGCTCAACCAACTAAGCCACCCAGGCGCCCCAAGAATGCACAGAATTAAATTTAATACCTGTTGACTGATTGCATCTTTTGGAAGTTGGATAAATTTTGTATGTATTTCCCCAAAAGAGAAAGGAATAGTGTTCAGAGTAGTATGATCAGTATTGGAACTCTCGTTTCCAATACCTAAAGCCCGTGACATTTCTATTTTAATGGTGGGGATGCTGCTGATAGTGCAAATGCCTCCAGAATTAGGTACAATAACACAAAAAGCCTGCAAAGCAGTCTTTGGGAAGATATTTCTGGTAAGTGACTTTGAAATAGAGGACTTGAGTTTGAATCCTAGAGTGGCACTTAAGTAGGTATGTACCCAAGCAAGAGTATTCCAAGATCTTTGGAATTCTATTTTCTCATCTGAAAAATGGTGATATTAATACAAATCTTGGGGAGTAGTTGCAAAGGTTACATATGACAAATAAGGTTACTGGAATAGTAAAGGTGCAAACAAAGTAGGTTCTCATCTCACATTTCTTTCATAGTAAACTTGGGGAAACTCAATATATGTGTGATGCAATTAGATATGAAACAGTGAACGAACACTACAAAACTCTGCTTGATAAAGTGCAATGCTGACTTGTAAGAAAAATTCTGTCAATATGGGATGGAGTTTCAGGGAGAAAATGGGGCTTGAGATGAACTTTGAAAGACGGGAGGAGAATTTGTATAATTTGAGAGAAAGGAGTCATTTTTTTCAAGGAAGACAGCACTAGCTGAATTGCGTGGGTGTGATAAAAGTCCAATCCAGTTACAAAAATACCATTCCAATGAAAAGCTTTAATGAGATTTCTGCATCCCAGCAGATGACCCACTTATTTAAATACCACACAATATTCAGTACTGCAGAATTCCTTGATGACATGACAATTTACTCAATCTCTTGCAATTGGGTGTAATTTAATCAGCATAGAAATTGAGGACACTTTACTTCTAGTCAGCATATTGCCTCTTGAGTTAGCATTCTCTGCTCAACTCAAGAGTGGCTACTGGTCTTATGTCCTTCTTTTTAGGAAGGGGTTTGTATGTTTTCACAACCCATGCCCTAAGACCAGTTCCTTACACAGATCATAGAGTGGCTCACCCTGTTTGCTCTGTCAGCCCTAACTTTGATCTCTGCAGAGGTGGCATTACTTTCATTCTAACTTATTGGTGGTCAGTGTGATTAATTAAATTTGTTTACAGAGTCCTTTGTGAGTCATGGATAGTAGCAATGGGAAGTGTGGAGCATCTCTCATTTATGTTTCAATCTGGGCACTTTCATAAACTCTTGGTAAGAGCATACATAGCAGTGGCCTTTTTGGAGGGAAATGTCAATAACTTTAAATTCATATACTCTGATCCAGCATTCTATTTCTAGAATGTTTTACTACAGATATACTTACAAAAGGGTCCACAGAAGAAAAAATGGAAACAAATTAAGTATCAGTCAAGAGTGGAATGGATGATTTAGTCGAGATACATTCATACAATGAACTATTATGCAGCTATTAAAAATATGTTAGATTTGTAAGTGTTGATATGGAAAGATTGCTAAAATGTGTTGTTCAGTAGAAAGAAGGGAAAGTTCAGAACAGCATGTATTCATTTAGATAGTCAGTTGGCCTAGCATCATTTACTGAAAAGATATTCCTTTTTCTACTGCTCTGCAGTGCCACCTTTGTTATAATTCAAGGATGAATATAAATGTGGCTGATTCTGGACTCACTATTCTGTTCTTTTTTTTTTTTTTTTTTTTTTTTAGCATTTATTTATTTTTGAGAGACAGAAACAGACAGACCATGAGCAGGGGAGGGGCAGAGAGAGCCAGAGACCTAGAATCCAAAGCAGGCTTCAGGCTCTGAGCTGTCAGCACAGATTCTGACACCCATGAACTCTGAGATCATGACTTGAGTTGAAGTCAGACGCCCAACTGACTGAGCCACCCAAGTGCCCCTTGCTATTCTGTTCTGTTAGTCTACTTGTCTCTCCTTATGCCAATACTACATTATCTTAAATGCTTTAAAGCTTTGTAATAAGTCTTGGTTTACAGGGTCAACTTCTCTCTACATTTTTAAGGTTACCTTGGATGTTCTTGGCTCTTTGTATTTCCATAAAAGCTTTGTAATTGGTTAATTCCAACCTCACATAAAAGGTGAAATTAAAATTTTTTTTTAATTTACTTACTCATTTAAAAATTTTGATTACATTGAATCCATGTGTCAATTGGGGACAATTGACACCTTAACAATATTGAGTCTCCCCTACTATGATCCTGGCATACCCTTCCATTTATTTAGGTCTTTTTAAATTTCTCTCAATACTGGTATATAGTTGGTTGAGAATAAGTCTTTTACAGCTTTCATTAGATTTATTCCTAGATAGTTTGTTTTTGATGCAATTCTAAGTTATAAATTATAATGATAAACTTAATGTAGGCAGATTAACCAGTCTTTACCAATTTATGGAAAAATTTCTCATTATCAAATAACATCATTAAAAATGGTAAGAAAAGACACATAGTACTTACATTTAACAATACAAATATTATATAGACAAAGCAATAGACAAATAGACAATAGACACATTTTTTTTTAAATGGGCAAAGTATGTGAATATCCAAAGTGCCAATAAACATGTACAAAATTAATCATTAGGAAAAGAAACATTAAAATCACATAAGATACTTCTATGCAGCCACCAAAATGGGCTAATTAAAAAAATTAGATTAATACAGTTGGAGACAATGTAGAGAAACTGGAACTCTCACATTCATAGCTGGTGGGAGACTACATTATAAAAATTTGAAAAATTGGTACTGTCTCCTAAAGTTAGCAGCATAAAAAATGGTATGACACAGCAGTTACACCTCTATGTAAATACCTATCAGTAATTCAAACGTATGTACATCAAGAGACTTGAGCAAAACTGTTTATAGCAGCATTATACATAATAACCCAAACCTGGAAGCATTCCAAGGGTCAATCAACAGTAGGATGGATGCATAAATTGTGATGTTTATATATTAAATGTAGTATATTCTATATACATCTTCTATATTTCTATGTATTAGAAGTTTCATTGTAATACAATAAGTAAATAAACTACTGCTACAAGCAATATCTTTGATAAATTTTACAAGCATAATGTTGAGATTAAATGGCCTGATGGAGAACACACTTTGTATGGTCTTGTTTACCCAGGCAAAGTGATTTGTGGGGCTGGGATTCAGGATAAGTGTTATCTCTGTGGAGGAAGGAGAGAGTTGTGTTCGGGAGATGGTGTCAAGGGGGATTCTGGGATACCTGTAATAGTATATTTCTGAATCTAAGGGATAATTACCTGGGTGTGTTAACTATATCATACTTCATCAGCTCTCTATTTACTAATTGTGCACTGTTCTCTATATATGTTATAATTTAATAAAAACTTTGAGAATGTATCATAGAAAATCAATTTTCTGGATACATACAAAGGAAACTTTACTGTTTGCCTAATGGCTGGGACTAGAGATTTGGAGAGAAGAAATTTTAATTTTAATTTTAGACCTTTATTATTTATATTTACCAGTGGCATATATTGTTTGTATAATTTTTAAACATTACAAAAGTTAAAATATGGGGAAAATATCTAGGATATCACATGTCTGTAATATAATTTTAGCACTTGGATAGACTGAACTAGATTGTTAGTTTCTTCTCAAGTTAATTGCCTGGTTGAAATTCACATAATTAGTAATAAGTATAAGAATTATATTACTTAAAAATATTTAGATTAGGACCAGTTCCTGGACTCAGACCCTATTTATAATTTCTCTACAACATAGAATCTTTTTAATATACAATAAATATACTTAATTATTTAGTGGTTTTGATTTTGTGGCCATAATATAAGACCCATTTACCAAAAACACTGAAAAATTATGCCTGCTCTTAGTCTTGGAGATAGGCAGATCTTGGAGAATTAGAAAACCTGAATTCAGGTCTGATTTCTTCAGTTCCTAGCTGTGAGATCTTGAAAAAAATTTCTTAATCCTTGAGCTTCAGTTGATCTGTAAAATAAGGATTATCATTCCCATCTTGTAGCTGTATTGTGACAAGTAAATGATAAAATATATTCTGAACACCTTCTATAAGGTCATAGAACGGTTATAATAAATGGGTATCATTTGGAGACAATAGAGTCAATAGATCTTATAGACAGACTATAGCTAATTTTCCATGATCTCTAATTTTTATCCAAATATTTATTTTTATTTTAAATTTGTGATAAAAAGGAGCACTTTTGTAAAAAAAATTATTATGCTCCTCATGTCCTTTTAAACTCTAGTTTATTATCCTCTATAAAATTATCATAAAGTTTGTAGACTTCAGTAATTTTGGGAGCTCATTGTTTTTACTAAAATCACCCTATAGATATGAGAGATCAGAGTTGGATCTAAATGAACATATAAATTACTGTAAAAAACAAATCAGAAATTTATGATCTCTGACACAGTCACAAATCTTTACCACATCTTTTTGAGTGGACTACATTGGTATCCTTTGGTAGTATGCATAATACATCCTGTATAGACTTTTAACTAATACACTTTTGGTGGATATCAATGAAGCTGTAGCCACAAGCAACTCTAAGACCAACAGAAGCAGTAGCAATTACTTGTAAAGTGTCATTTTGCAGTTTCAGAACCCAGTAAAACCTATGTGTATATATAAAGGAGTTTCTGTATAAGTAAATGGAAGTATATTTTATATGATTATAACTGTGAAAATATTTGAGGAAAATGTAATGACTATGTTGCTTTCATCCTGAAATTTGGCCTTAGAAAACTTACCATGCCTCACATGCTGACTCAAGAAAGAAAAACAATGTTCGCGTACTCACAAATGTTGTAAGTGCTCTTTCAATTTATCAGCTGTGTCTTAATAGGTAGATGTTAATTTGGACATCAGTACTAAAAGATAATATTTTATAAAACAATAGGATTTTTCAAATCAAGAATCAAGATTAATTCAATAATGGAGGGGATCAAGTATGTTTATAATGTGTTCCTTACTAATGTATTGATCTCCCCATTTTAGTAGTGGATTTTTTTGTCACTAATGGAATTTAACATAACAGTTCAGGGAAAAGGAGAGGAAAAGGCATTAGTGTTTATTGCCCCAAATTGTATAGGTACTTTATATAATTTATTGTCTATTCTCAAAGAAAATCTTCAGATTAGAGATTATTTCCTTTGTGTTACAGATTAAGAAACTAAAGTTCAAGATGAGGCAACTCTCACAAAGTCATGTAGCTAGGTGGGACAGGGATTCAAAGCCATAGCCAGTGTTTTATTTAAATGATTTGCTTATATAAGATTGGTTGTGTTTATTTTTTCTAATTAAATTGTAAGCTTATTAATGTTAAAATATTGTGTTTCACTTAATTTTATGTTTTTTTTCTGTTTTTATAGTTATGATTTTAAGTGTTACAATAATATGGCAAAACTTTAAATATTTTTTTTGTTTCCAATAGTGATAGTCTCTTTCCTTGAACAAAAAGATCAGAATCACATTTGCTAGTGTAAGGTGCATTTAAAAATTCTTTTAAGTGTTTTGATGGTCTAGAATTAGAAGGAAGATTACAATAGTATAGTAATCTGATTCATGTAAAAGCACCTGAAATCATACCAAAAGTTGCAGTTTACTTTTGTTAGTATTTGGATATATCTATCAATTCTTTCCAGAGTTTTAGAATAATATTTTTCAAGCTGGGGTTTGTAATCTTAGGAGTTGCTGATAACATTTTATTCAGGAGAAGATGGTAGTTTTATCATACTTTCTTCTTGTCCCTTAGAGATGGTTTTAGTCTTTGAGAAATATGAGCAAGTATAGAAAATAAAGTTCTCCAGTTGACTGCTGCCATTTCAAAAGGCCCAAGAAAGGTGTTTTTGTCTGTTTGTCGTAGTTTTATGATTCTTTCCAATATTTGGAGTAGTTATTTTACCCCTGTACATCTCACACATTTAGATCATGTCAACATTTTAAATTTTATATAATTTTATGTAATAGTACCATGCATTTTCATAATTGTGATTTTACTTTTCAAGTGGCTCACAGAAGTTCGGAAAGGCTACAGTTATGGCTTTATTACATTATTTTTTTAAGGCTGGGAAGTTGTGGTAATAGGATCTGTTGCCTGTTCCTGGATGCTTTTCCTTTTTCCTCTTCTTTTGGATTGCTCCTACTCATCCTTCAGGACTGAGTCAAAAAATTACTTTCTGGGGAGCTTCCCTGATGCCCTAAACAAGGCTAAGCTTACCTTTTCTGTAGTTCCTTGGCACTCTGTACTTTGGTTATAAAAATAACTCATTCATCAATGAATGAATGACCTTAATTTTGCAGTATTCCTAAATAGCATAGAAATGATCTGAAGTTCTGTTTATTTTTGTTTATATTTATATTGTTTTGGTTTTGCTTCTTTTGAATTAGACCATGGCTAATTGAATTCTGGTTTACTGATGGTCCTGTTGAACCAGGTTCTTAAAAGGAAGTTATATTAAATGTAAAAATGTGCTTATAAATATTCGTTAAACATAGAAATTTAATTTTACTTTCCCTATGACAACCTCAGAGAAATATGTAGACATCACTTGTCTTTAGCAAAAAAAAAAAAAGCACTTTACCCTTCTCATTTCTGTTTTAAAATGCTGTTTCTCAGGTTCAACATCAAAAGCAACCAACAATTGACAGAGTTTATACTACAAACTCTCAGTTGCTTTTGTAGTACTTGTTAAACCTGAAAGACACTCTTAACTGCCTGAGATGCATGTAAACAACTGTACATTAATGTGTTATGTTATTACAGTTTAACTGGGCTATGTTCCAAAATATACAAACTTTGCATGTACATTTCTACAGTATAAAAGTACTTTTCTGTTCATAATGGTAATTAGGAGATTGTACAAAGAAGTAGACAAATTATGAGAATTCACTGGAGTATACAATACCATAATGCTATGAATAGAATGTTTGATATACAGTGAAAGCTTGGAGTACAGGTCTAATGAAAATAGGCAAAACATTGACTAGGGGATGGTGAGAAGGACATAATTATAGGCTGAAAATATCTGAAGGTGCTGGTGCCCATGAAGAGGATAAATGCTGTTTATTTTTCCCTTTTTGTCTTTGGCATTTTCATTCATTCTTACAGATTTTTAGAGATAATTTCCAAACCTTTTGCTCTCCATTCCAGCTGCTGGCTGGATATTTTTGTTTGAGTATCTTACTATTATTGTTTCAAAAACAACGTTATTAAATCCCCTAAAAAATTTCCTTTCACACATGATTTGTCTGTTTGCATCAGTAATACTTTAATGCCCTAAGTTTGGCTGCTTCTAACGTCAGCACAGTGCATATAGTAGGAACCCACACAACTCAAGAGTTACAGCTGACTTTTATTCCTCTATGTTATCCATGTCCATTCAATCCTTATGTCTTGTTGACTTTCCTTTATTTTTCTTTAATATCTGTGAAGGTTCTTCAATGCATTTACTAATCCACCATTTTAGTTTAGGTCACTGGATATAGTATGACAGGCTTCAACATCTCCACGTGTTCCCTTCCTTAAGTCATCTAGCACCTTTAATTGTTACTTGTGCACTTATTATCTCTTGAGGGGCAAACTTGGGGTTCTTAACATAGGAGGCATTCAATAATACATGTAGGTTCAGTGAATTAAAATTGTATAGAATTTATAGCAGCAAAACACTGAAGTGAGCATTTTTTTCCTCTTCGGAAAAAATCGTATGTGTGTGTGTTTCTGTGTATATGGAAGTGGATCCCTTGAAAGGTTATGATAACTCCAGAAATAAACACTGAAATACCTAAATCAGAGACTTTTTGACATTTTGCAAATTGTGAGTGAGGAAAAGATCTAAGTAACTATAATCTTGAAATGTGATGAAAGCAAGTGTTAATTTATAGCGGTGCTATTCAATAGAACTTTCTGCCATGATGAAAATGTCCGTACTGTAAGCACTAGTTTCCTGGGGTTATTGAGCACTTGAAACATTGTGAGTGTAGCTAACAACCTGAATTTTTAATTTTATTTAATTTTAATTAATTTAAATTTAAATAGCCACACATGGCTAAATGCTATCATCTTGTAAGCAAAGATCTATAGTCAGAAGTGTTCCTAAACATTATAGGCATTCATCAAGATTTACTTACAGTTTTTGTTGCAATCATCCACAAATTCCGAGTGGTTTTGCTTTCAGATAGCACAGGAACCATCTTGATCTCAATAAAAAAAGCATAGTGTAGCTTGGTACACATTCTACATCTGTATTATATGACATCATTTCTCTTGTTCATTCATTCTAAAAATTTGCACTGGATGTCTATATAGTAGGCACTAATTTTGGCCATAGGGGTACACAAACTTAAAATTCTGGCTTTCATGGAGATTCTTTGCTAATAAGAGATACAGGTGCTAAATAAATAATTAAACAAAAATATGATATATCAATTAATGAAGTTTTATGAAGAAAAATAAAGCAAGGGTCTACATAATGACAGAGGATCTTACTTTTAGGAGGGTCATTAGAAAAGAGCTCTTTGAGAAGGCAACATTTGAGCAGAGATGGAAGGGAAAGGAGTAAGCTATGTAGATGGAGAGAGAAAGAAGTTCTAAGCAGAGGGGTCAGTACATGCCAAGTCCCTGAGAAAGGGGTATTCTTAATATGCTTGAAGAGTATCAGGGATGATGCTAAGGTTTTTAGACTTGGCAATTAGGTGAATGAAATTGTAACTTACTATGATGGAAAAGTCTAAAGGTGTGTATGGGAAAAATCAAGAGTCTGGTTTTGGACATGTTAAATTTGAGATGGCCATTAGAATTCCAAGTGGAAATGTTGAGTAGTAGGCCAAGTTCAGAGATAGAGATATGAATTTGGCAGCAATCATCATTCAGATTATATATATATATATATATATATATATATATATATATATATATATATATATATTTAAGAGAGTGTGCATGTAAATGGTGGAAAGGGACAGAGGGAGAGAGAGGGAGGAGGGGGAGAGAGAGAGAGAGAGAGAGGGAGAGAGAGAGAGAGAGAAAGAGAAAGAGAATCTTAAGTAGGATCCTTGCTCAGCATGGAACCCAACATGGGGCTCAATTCCACAACCCTGTGATCATGACCTGAACTGAAATCAAGAGTCAGATGCTCAACCAAATGAGCCACCCAGGTGCCCCAGAAATGATAGTTAACATCGTGAGTCTAGGGGTGCCTGGGTGGCTCAGTCAGTTAAACATCCATCTCTTGGTTTCTGTTCTGGTCATGATCTTTCGGTTTCGTGAGTTTGAGCCCCACATCGGGCTCCGTGCTGACAGTGTGGAGCCTGCTTGGGATTTTTTCTCTCTCCTTCTTTCTCTGCCCCTCCCCCATTTGTGCTGTGTCTGCCTCTCTTAAAATAAATAAACTTTAAAAAATGAGTCTGGATACAAGTTTCTTCAGGCGTGACTATAGATACAGAGGACTGGGTTACTATAATACTTCAAATTTGAGAAGATACAGAAGAACCAACAAAGGAGACTAAGAAATGGGGCTAGAGAGTCTGTCTGGAGGGCAGCAGAGAATATGTGGAGACTCAGAAGCCAAGTGAGTAGAGTATTGAATGGGAATGAATGTTCACACAGATGTTACTGAGAATTCAAATAAGGTGAAGACAGAATTGACCATTAGATGTGGTAACCTGGAGGTCATTAGTGGCCTTGATAAGTAAATACAGGAAAAGAAGACATGGTTCTTTTCCAGAGAAACCTTGTTAATATGTAATCAAGAAGACTGGTGGAGCCTAGGGAATGGTGCAAAAGATGTCTGTGCTACTACCCATCAGATGATTCTGACTTCATCTTGGATGACACAGAGGAATTCTTCCTCCAGGGCCTTCCTCCCATATCTTTTCCTCCTTTATAGTCCCCTCAGCCTCCTTATCCCTCTGTTATCTTTGCAAAGTTCTGCTGATTCTTCTGCTCTTCCCCTGCCTCAGTTCCATTTTCCCCTCCATGGACCTGGGGATAAAGACTTGAGGACAAAACAAACCTTTGTATTATTAAAATTGACTACTTCTTATCACCATCTTATGTATTACTATATTTTTTTTTTCCTGACAAAGTAAAACTCCCTTCTGTTATTAGTTTGGTTTTTAAAATTGCTGTTTGCATATTCCAAACCCTGTCATTCTAATCTCCCTTATCCTGATCTACATTTTTTTCCCATAACATTTACTACCTTAGCATATACCATAATTTACTTATTAATTGTGTTTTTTTGCTTATTTATTTTCTTTTCTCCTAAATATAAAACCCAAATTGTTTCTGTGAATTTTTTGTTTCACTCACTGATATATCCTAAATGCTTAGTACAGTACCTGGATTATATTAGATGCTCAGGAAATTATTGCTGAATCAATGAATGTAGTGGTCTCCAAGACTGGATGTGGATTGTGCTCTGTTACAGGGTTGTGCTATGTTAGATGTGTATAAGGGAGGAGGTACTATCCTGCCACAATTAATATGTGGTATTTGTTAATGCACAGAAACTTATTTTTCCCTGATTAATTCCATGTTTATATACATAAAAAAGACCAAGAATAAAACAAGCCAAAGATAGGTTTGTATTAAAGGCCAACACCTAGGGAGAAATCAGGTCTTCTTCAGTTATGCCTAGGAATCAGCAAAAATCAGCCTGCTGGAAAATCTTTTTTCCAGTATTTTTTTTATGTTCCAACTGAGGAGAAATAGTGGGAAAGGAATAGTCAGAATATAGTCACATGCAGTCGACAACTCTGAAAATATGGGGTTGGGATTGTCAAAGAGAGCTTGGCTCTGTTCACATAAAAAGGGAGGAATCTCATGGAGACAGGGAGGTGATGCAGTCTTACCTGTATTCCTGTACCTCCTTGAAGTCTACAGCTGCTGCTTATTCTTTGTCCCTTATTTTGTGCCTGCTTTGGGGTGGCATTGTAATGGTTTGTCCTAGCCCAGCCTGTGAATTTCTGAGGTATTTAACAGAGAAGCCTGAATCTCGGTTAGCATTTTTGCCTGACTGAGATTTACCCCATCCACACCCCCTTAACTTGTTGGGTTTTTTGTTTTTGTTTTTGTTTTTTTGTCATCCCACACTGGCAATTGAAGTAACTACAGTCATGCTGTGAATCAAATGTTATAGATAAATGTGTCTGAAACAATTGTAGTTTGTAAGAAAAAATTCAAGATTCAAGATTAAGAGTTCTAAGAATATTTTCTGAATTTAAAACACACCAATTTAATGTCTTTACTATTTTGTATTACCTTTTAAAATATAGTTAAAATTATATTGCAGAAGTTATATTTGCAGAAAAGTTGCAAGTATAAAACAACCCCCCCCCCCCGAACAATTTGATCTCCTAGAAACAAGGGCATTCTCCTACACAACCACAATAAACCTTCAAAATCAGATACTGATCCACTGCTGCCATGTAATACTCACACCCCATTCAGATGTACCAGTTGTCCCAGTAGTGTTCTTTATAGAAAAAGGATTCACTTCAAGAATTGCATTTAGTTGTTGTCACATCTCTAGTCTTCAATCTGGAGCAGTTTCTAAGTCTTCCTTTGACTTTCATGATTTTGACACTTTTGAATATTGCAAGTTTTTTTTGAGTGCCCTCAATATGAGTTTGTCTGAAATCTCTATATTAACTATCTTGCTTTGTTAGTATATTTTTGATACTTGGTATTTGGGGTCTTATTGACTAGAGAGAGAGACTGCCCCTCCTGGGGAAGGCTAGTTCTTAGAGATGGGAAGCAACTCTCCATGAGAACCTGTCTTTCATATGCAAACCAACCTATTTAGACCTCACACTGCTAGGGTCCACCTAGTATGGAGAACCACCTCTTCTATCTGGTTCTCACACTTAAGAAAGCAATATTCCCCTTCTCTAATCATCCCAGAGCCATGGTACAAGACAACTAGAGATAGCCCCTATACCCTCAGAACTGGATCTGAGGCTCCCCTCTCTTGAAGTCTTGGTTGGAGATAGGAGGGCAGATGTCTGGGGAAAAGAGAGAGAGAGGGTTGAAAGGTGATGATTGTTGGGTGGGCAGCCAAGAGTGTCTCCTGACATGCTGTATTATGCAAATTATTCAAACTGGCCAATCCTAAGTCTGCTTATTTTGCCTTGCCTTACCTTCCTAGAAAAGACTACAGTAAAGGCACCTGCCCATGCTGTCTTCTTGCTCTTTCAATCTCCTCTCCAACCCGGGTGCTTCCCTGTGTAGCCTTGCATGATATGGCATGCCCCCCCCCCCCCATCTTAGAAACTGTGAATAACAAACTGTCTTTTGATGGCAATCATCTTTTGCTATGTTGACCTCACTATCCCTGAATACTAATAATAAACCTATATTTAAAACAATCTCCTCATGATATTAGATTCTGATTATGCATTTTTCATAGAGATGTCACAGGAGTAATAATGTGTTCTTCTCACTGCATTCTATCAGTCAGTGCACAAGTTTGATTTGTCCCATTACTGATGATATTTACTTTGATTTCTTTTTTATTTATTTATTTATTTTAATTTTTTTTCAACGTTTATTTATTTTTGGGACAGAGAGAGACAGAGCATGAACGGGGGAGGGGCAGAGAGGGAGGGAGACACAGAATCGGAAACAGGCTCCAGGCTCTGAGCCATCAGCCCAGAGCCTGACACGGGGCTCGAACTCCCGGACCGCGAGATCGTGACCTGGCTGAAGTCGGACGCTTAACCGACTGCGCCACCCAGGCGCCCCACTTTGATTTCTTGATTAAGGTGGTGCCTACCAGTCTTCTCCATTATAAAGTTACTTTTTATTCTTTTTGTAATTGTTAAGTGTTTTTTGACATGGTACTTTGTAACTGTGTAATATTCTGTTCCTCATCAAGTTTTCAATTTCTTCTTTGTTTATTAATGGGAATGATGTTTCAAAATCAAGACAATGGATCAGGAACAGAAGGGCATTTCCTTAACTTGGCATGGTCAGGTTAGCATAGGTGGAGAGTAACCATCTCAAATGTGATGGTCATTGATTTAAGAGGAGATAAAAATATTAGATATAGCTAGTTGTCTGACATCTGGCTGATCCCTTTAATTACAGGGTCTCTATTATCTCTACTGTGCATTGAGAGTATGTGTATTGGTTAAGATGCATTTGATAGCAATAGTCAGAAAACTGATCCATACGATTTAAACAACATAGACAATTTATCATCTACCATAAGAAAAAGTTAGTGGCTAGAAGACATCACTGGGAGCTGATGTGTATGTGTGTGTATCTTTTCCTTTCCCTACAGTTCTCAGTAGGTTTACTAGTACGTAGGCTGGAAGCCTTCATGGCCATAAAATGGAAAAAAAAAGAATGAGATACCTGTCACGATGCAACAACATCCAGTGGAATGAGGGACTTTCTCTTCCTTTATAATTCTCATTATTATTGAGGAAGCATTTTCCAGCAGATGCTGGCAGAATTCCTTGATCTCATTGGATAAACTTGTATCATGTACCCATATTGATACCAATCATGGCCAGAGGAATCAGTAGAGAATGAATGCCTTCTACCAATTAAGATTCACTCTTTGGAACTGGGTCTGAGGCTACCCTCTCTTGAAGTCTTGGCTAGAGATAGGAGGGCAAATGTCTGGGGAAAAAGGGAGAAAGGGTTGAAAGATGATGATTGTTGGGTGGGCAGGCAAGAGTGTCTCCTGACATGCTGTATTATGCTAAAGTACTTCCCAGTGCTCTCCTTTGTGATTCAGTTTCCCACTTTGCATTCTAGTAAATCCTCAAGGGTGAGATCATGACTTTTTCACATATGCATCCTTAGTGCTTAGCACTAAGGATAGAAGCTCAGCAAATATCCATTGAAATAATGAACAATTAAAGATTTCTTTAATCATTACATCTTATTGTTTCTGTTGTGCTGGTGGCTGTTGATTTTTAAGGGTTATCCTAAGGTGTGGCCTTATCTGGTGCCACCAGCTCTTCATCTCTTATACTAATGTTAGAATGTTGAATGTATTTCATTTCTGTGTTTTATTTGAATAAAACATGTTGGACTTTAAAGCAGTGAAAACTGCCTTCCCTCTTTTACCTATCTCTTCTAGTTGCTCAGGCCTAAATATGGCCTATGAGTGCATTTTGTTGACCATACCCTGGATTTATCTTCTGCAGGATGTGGTGAATGAGTCTTGACAAATATATAGCAGGTACCACAGTAGTTGTGAGTCAGTTTGGTTTGCACATCTACCATTGCTGTCCACCTGCTGAAATAGTACATAGATCACTGTGGTTAAACACAGAAATATTATAGTGCAGAAGGGATTAACACATTCTCTCTCTGTTTTGCACTTAGAAAGTATTGAATGTACTCAGGAAGAGCAATAACTGGTTTATAATTCTGGAAGTTGGGGAAAGTCAATTCTTTAAGGCACTTACTTTTATTTATGTAAGAAGCCTTTTTATTAGGAACATCAGCTTCCAGGCATAACTAGGATAAATGAGTTTTTTAGTTTGTTTGTTAATTGACAAACTGATGAGGGCTTTAAAGAATCACACACAACGTGTAAAACTTTTAATTATATGAAACTCTAAAGTTGTTTATGTCTATTTAAGAATGATAAAGGCTGAATAATGTGATATTATAAAAATGTTCTACCAGAAATTAACAAGATATTTGTTTGCGTGTGCTTTTTAGAGCCCGGTTCATAAGGGTCTGCATCAGAATATATGAGTCCCTGTTTAAAGACCATTTCATATACTTTAATAAGCCTTAGGTGATACCTAAATGATCCTGTCTTAGTTTACCTATTTTCAAATTAGAAACTTGTAGCAAATTCATAACTATTAGATTAAATTTATTATGATGATAACTTACAAAGGCAATTTTAGAGAAAAAAATTTCTACCATATTTTTTTCTATCCAATATATTTTGAATGGCATCATCATCATCATCATTGTCATTGTCATCATCATCATCACCAAATTATCCTAAATGTCCCTGCATGTATGATTGCTGTAAATAAACAGGTTCTCCTTCTGAAGTTAGTAGAAACCTAAAGATATTGAGGAAGCAACCAAATTGAAAGTTTGGGACTAGCAAAAAGATAGGTGAAATTCACTGGAACTTTTCCAGTGTTCCTTTTGCTTGTCTGTAGCATTTGAACTATTGACAAATCCTTCTTTAGTAAACAGTTCTATTTTCTTTACTTATGTGACTCCACTCCCTGTTGGACATCCTCCCGTCTTTATGATTGTTCCTCTTATCTACCTGCTGAATGTTGTCCTTTTTCTACCTTACCCATAAATAACATTGGTGTTCACATACTTAATCCTGTAACACCACTCATGTCACATACTCTCCCAAGATGATCTCACTTGCTCATGATGTTTCAAGTACCATCTACAAACCACTGGTCTCCAGCTCACTAGCACTAGAATGAATTGCTTCCCTGAGCTCCAGATCCAAGAATATCCTTAATATCTCTACCTGGATGTTCCATAGATGTCTCAAAGTCATCATCTCTAAAAATTTATGCATTTATTTAACCCCACCCAAATCAAAATTTTGTTTCAGAGATTCTGACTACCATATTATCAGTTGTTCAAGCCAGATACTCTGGTACTTTCTCAATTCCAAATCTCTTCTTCAGCCTTACAATCAATAAATCAACAAATATTATTGATGTTTCTACCTTAACATCACTTTTTTTAATACACTTCTCTGCATTTTCTTTGTCTGTATTTTATTTGAGGCTACTAATGTCCTTTTCCTAGATCAATACAAACTACCATCTATTTGATCTTTCTGCTTCTATCCTGAGAGATCTTGATAGAAATCAGTTTGACCATGTCACTTTCTTAGCTAAAACACTTCATGGTCAAAGCATAAAACCTAAATACAGAATTATATGATGGTCACATCATGTCCCAGCCCTGCTTCCCTATTTCAGTCTCCAGTGCTTCCCCTCCCCTCCTAATAGTTTAAGATCCAGACAAACCAAATAACTTGAATTTCCTCCAAATACCATACATTTCTTCTCCTCTGAGCTTTTATATAGGCTGTAATTCTACTTGTTTTACCACTTGTCTCTTTATCTGCTGCAGTCTTATTCACTTTCAGGTATCAGCTTAAACATGATCTCTTTGGGGAAACCAACATAGACCTTTTCTTTCTATCCCCAACCTAAGACTTTGTTAGATATCCTTTAATACCCTATACTTAGTCTTTATATTAAAAGTGTATCCCACTGTATGAATGAATGATTTAATGACCTTTTAGCTTATGACTCTATTATAGCAAAGATGTACTTAATTAGTCTCATCTCCTTCTGACATTTATGTGTACAGATGGGACAACAATCACTCACCCAAAGGAACAAGTAAATTATACTCAGATTGTATCACAGAGTGTCAAATGACGCATTCATAGCAAAAGAGGACATTTCGTTCTATATTAACATGATAGATGTTAGATTATTACATATAGTAATTCCTGACTATGATAGTACTAAAAATGTTGTATTTTATTCACCTTGTAACTCAGGAAGTGTAGCTTTAAATCATCTTTAAAAGTTTTTTTGTTTTATTTTTAAAATTGACTTAATCCTCAAGAACTCATGTTTCATTCCATTGTAGCAATGTCTTATGTACTACAGTATATACTCTCAATCAGATTGAAAATGTAGTATTTCTCTTTTCTCACATTTTGGTAGTCTTTGTTATGTATAATTGAGGCTGAAATCAAGGTCTTCAACATAAAAAAAATATATGGTTTTATTTTATTTTTGGGAGAATGACAGAGTGTGTGTTGGGGGAGGAGATGAGAGAGAGGGAGGCACAAAATCTGAAGCTGGCTCCAGGCTCCAAGCTGTCAGCAAGAACCCGACACGGGGCTCGAACTCACAGACTGTGAGATCATGACCTGAGCCAAAGTCGGTCACTTAACCAAGTGAGCCACCCAGGTGCCCCAAAGTCTTCAACATTTAGAGTGAAGCTTGGTAACTTTTCTTTTAGAGTAAGAGATTCACTAAGTACTCAAAATCTTTTCTGAAAATTCAATTTTGATTCTAAACACTTAAATCAAGATAGTTTGACTATTCTTTTAAACATATCAGTTTTATTTTTATCAACTCATAATGTTGTTTGCAAACTTTTTATTTGCTCTGTTGGGTATTTGAGAGTTGAACGCCTTATTGATTTATTTATTTTCTCTTAGTGGAAAGTAACTATTTCTCTTTGGAGGAGGTATATGTTCCAAATATTTATTGATGCAAAACAAACTCTCCTGAACTTAGTAGTGCAAAAACAATAACTGTTTTATTGCTCACAGATTATGTGTTTCACGATTTCAGAAAGGGCACAGAAAGGACAATTTGTTTGGTGGCTCAACTGGAAAAATTCAAAGAAAAATGATTTGATAGCTGGAGGATGAATTCATCTCTTGCCTTGTTCATTCACATATCTGGTAGTTGATGTTGGCTATTTTGGGGGACCTTAGCTGGAGCTGTTATCCAAAACATCTATATGAGGCATCAATATGTGGTATCTCTATGTGGGTTAGACTGGATTTCCTCATAGCATGGTGGTGGTAGAGTTTGAAGAAAGAATATTCTCAAAACAAACAAACAAACAAACAAACAAACAAACAAACAACTGAGGTAGATATGAAAGACATATTTATGACCTAACCTTGGAAATCAGAAAGATTCCAATGTACTATGGTTTCAATGTACTCTGTTGGTAGAGGTACTCATAAATGTCAGGGAAGATTCATATAAAGGGGACTTAGGCATCACCACTGGATGGCATGTAATAAGAAGAGCATGTAAGATGAAATACAGTACTGTGCCCCTCTTTGGAAAATACAGTCTATCTCGGCATACATTTACAACATAGCTTCTGACACTGGCACGTAAAATATTGTGGTTCTATTGAACCTTTTAATTTTATTATTGTTAAAGGACATTTTAAAATATTTATAAACCCTTTAGACATTTTATTAAGGGAAGCTTAAAAAATAAGCAGAATAAGGTAGAGGCTGGGTGGCTCAGTCAGTTAAGCATCCAACTCTTAATCTCAGCTCAGGTCTTAATCTCAGGGTTGTGACTTCAAGCCCTGCCTTGGGCTCTGCACTTGGTATGAAGTCTACTTAAAAAAAGAAAAGTAATAAGGTAAAACTATGCTCTATGATTTACTTGGTAACAATTTTCTAGCTTCTAAGGATTTTTTTGTTGTTGCTTATTTTAGATAATGCTACAATAAATATTTTTTTTATGAATGTTTGACTTTATCTTGATTTCTACAACATATATTTCTAGAAATGTAATTATATAAACAGTGGGGTTTATAATCATTGTAGAGAAAAATAGCACTCAACCATAGTCAGTGTGTATTTTCAGAAATAAATTGGTTAATAATTTGCTGGAAGTAATATAGGCACCTTACCTTGGATGTTCAAGAAAAGCAGTTTTGTTGTTTTTTGTTAACACTTATTCATTTTTGAAAGACAGAGAGAGACCGAATGCAAACAGGGGCAGGGGAAGGGCCAGGGAGAGAGGGAGACACAGAATCCGAAGCAGGCTCCAGGCTTTCAGCTGTCAGCACAGAGCCCAACATGGGGCTCAAACTCACGAGCCTTGAGATCATGACCTGAATCGGAGTCAACGCTTAACCTACTGAGCCACCCAGGCGCCCCTCAAGAAAAATAGTTTTTAATGTTTATTGTCATTTATCAAATTTCAGTGTTGTCATCAAAGGACAATGGTGGGAGTAGGCTTGCTGTTTACCATATAACTAACCATTACTGTAGACACCAGTGATTGCTACATGGGAAAAATACCATTGATTCAAAGGAATAATTAAACACTAATTCTGATGCATAGCATCCCTGTAACCTATTCTAAACTAACTGCAATGAAAGGGCTGCTTTTAAAAATGCTATTTAAACTTCATTATTTGAATACTGTGGAAAAATCATGTTGTTAGCACCATGACTGTAAAAGTTGCAGAATCTTTTTTAAATTGTTTTTTTTCTTAGTATTTTGTGACTATTATTTAAATGATGCCTTTACTTCTTTTTTTCATAGATCTCTTCAATTATTTCTTATGTTATGGAAGGCTTTGCATTTGAGAAAAAAGAAATATAGCTTATTTCAGTTAATTTTAGGATTTGATAAATCATATAAGAAAAATACAAGATAAAACTGACAAACTGACCTAAAATTGCAAGTTGTAAGATCAATGGTTTTAAGTTTGTTTGTTTGTTTGTTTGTTTGTTTATTTATTTTTATTTCAAGGGGTGGGGGGAGGAAGGGGTAAAGAGGGAAGAGAGAGAGAATCCCAAGCAGGCTCTGCACTGTTAGCACAGAGCTTGATGTGGGGCTCAATCTCAGAAACCATGACCTGAGCTGAAATCAAGAATTGGATGCTTAACTGACTGAACCACCCAGGTGCCTCAATAAAAATTTTAATAATCCTGAAACATTGTGAAAAATCTATTGTCTTACTCCTGAGAGATGTAAAAAAAAAATGGAGAAATATTCTGAAACCTCAGATAAGAAAAATGTCACAATACAGGACAAATATTTTATATTGTTATAGCTACTCCAATGTAATCAAAGCAAAATCAGTATAACTTTAGGATATACTTATGAGATTCCAATATTTCATTTTGCTTTTGTCTCCCTTGCCTCTGGAGACATGTGTAGTAAGAAGTTGCTGCAGCTGAAGTCAGAGAGGTTACTGCCTGTTTTCTCCTGTAGAATTTTGATGGTTTCCTGTCTCACATTTAGGTCTTTCATCCATTTTGAATTTATTTTTGTGTAGGGTGTAAGAAAGTGGTACAGTTACATTCTTCTGCATGTAGCTGTCCAGTTTTCCCAGCACCATTTGCTGAAGAGACTGTCTCTTTCCATTGGATATTTTTTTCCTGCTTTGTCAAAGAGTAGCTGGATGAAGACACTTTCCTAAAGAAGGCATCCAGATGGCTAACAGACACATGAAAAAATGCTCAACACCAGTCATAATCAAAGAAATACAGATCAAAACTACCATGAGGTACCACCTCACACTTGCCAGAATGGTTAAAATGAACAACTCAGGAAACAACAGATGTTGGTGAGGATGTGCAGAAGAGGAACACTCTTGCACTGTCGGTGGGAATGCAAACTGGTGCAGCCACTCTGGAAAATAGTATGGAGGTTCCTCAAAAAATTAAAAATAGAACTACCCTACAACCCAGTGATTGCACTGCTAGATATTTATCTAAAGGAAACAAAAATGCTGAGTTGAAGGGGCACATGCAACCCAATGTTTATACCAGTGCTATCAACAATAGCCAAATCATGGAAGAGCCCAAATGTCCTTTGACTGATGAATGGATAAAGATGTGATATAGATACACAATGGAATATTACTTGACATTCAAAAAGAATGAAATCTTGCCACTTGCCACAATGTGGATGGAACTAGAGTGTGTTATGCTAAGCAAAATAAGTCAGAGAAAGACAAATATACAATTTCACTCATATGTGGAATTAAACACAACAAATGAACTTAGGGGAAGGGAAGGAAAAATAAGATGAAAGCAGAGAGGGAGACAAACCATAAGAGACTCTTAGATACAGAGAATAAACTGAGGGTTGCTGGAGGGTTGGTGGGTGGGGGATGGGCTAAATGGGTGATGAGAATTAAGCAGGGCACTTGTTGGGATGAGCACAGGGTGTTATATGTAAGTGATACGTCACTGGGTTCTAATCTTGAAACCGATATTACTCTGTACGTTAACTAACAAGAGTATTTAAATTTAATACTGTGTGTATATTAAAATATGCTTTAATTTACCAACGTCTCAGATTAGAGATAAGTAATAGAACATAGCACCCAAAGCCTCTTTGGAAGGTACATGCCACTAATGTAGTGATAGAAGCTCCAGATGAGGCATCATAAGATCTGGGTTCTCACTATGTGACCTTGAGCAAGATTTAACCTCTTTAGATTTTAGTTTCTTAACTGTAATTTGAGGAAGTGGACTAGAGTGATTTTAGCTTCCTAATAGATTTGTAATCATGGTCTGATTTATAGTTTAGTAAAAAAGCTGAAGTTCATCTGCCCATCTGGAGTTCACTAAGAAATATTAACTTTATATGCACAGAAAAGGGCAATTAAACATTTGACCCACATTTCTCTGTAGTTTGTCTCAGAGGTTCCAACCTGAGAAGCAGTTTATGTAATCTTCTGATCATTCCACCCAATTAGCTATTTATGTGGCACTTAATACTAGTGCCTAGTTTCCTAACAAGGAAAGAAAAAAGAATCATATCACTTACATTTAAAAAATATATGCAGACAAATTCTAAAGAGATGTTTACTTGCAAATAACTTTTGAATTCTTTACTACTGTGTGCATATATAGTGCAAACTCACTTCTACAGTAGTAGAACTAGAGCTCATATTTAGTGGGGAAATCAAATATCTTATAACTTCTATCATCCGAACCAAGGAAAGTTCTCCGGTTCCCATGGAAGAACCGATGTTGTTACAAATTAGAAGTTCTGTGCCTACTTTTAGACTTTGATAATGATTCTTTAGGGGAAGGAAAGGAAACAACATTTGAATCTCAGAAGAAATGCAAATAGAAATTATTTTAAAATTTGTGTGTATGGGGGGTAAAACTTATTGAGTTATCAGCATTTATATCTTTTTCTATTATATAAGGATATTTCATCTATTCCTTCTTTATGGAACAAGTTGTTAGTATTTGGGTTTTAACTTGTAGAATGAAAATGGAGAAGGGATATTTTCAAATGGGTAAGGTTTTTAGATATATAAAGTGGCTACAAAATTTTAAAATTATTTTTTTATATTAAGCATTAAGAACTGCTTCACATTCATCTTGAAATTCTTTAGCTAAGATGAATAGTTAATTTTTGATGTCTTAAGATGTTCAGTTCAGGGAAGAAAGTGGGTAAAAATTTTTAAAGGAAATATTTAGTGACTTAAATTTGAAATATTTCCAAAAATACACTATTAGCTTTCTGACATAAAACTTTGCCTAAACCCAGAAGAAACGCAACAATCATAAAAACAGACATCTTTGATTTATTGTCTTCTATCCTCTAACTGCTTAAGCAGTCAGCATGACTAAGACAAATATAAAATTATCTCTGTAATTGTATTGCTCTAAAGAATTTAATTGTTTTTAGTTTTTTCCATAGCCTACAGTGAGTGTATCAAGTACTGCACCGAAGAAGTGTTGCAGAGTACTGAGTTATAACTAATTTATTACCTGTAGAAATGCCTTAACACTTAATAAGGTGTTAATTGCATTCAGGTGACACACTGTAGTTGGAAAGATAATTTGGTGAACCTTATCTGAGCTGATGGAAGTGCAGAAAGCATTCAGGTTACACTGCTCCTGGAAGGGTAATTTCTTGCAGCTTATCAGCACTTGATAATGGACACTTAGTAGTCTAACTAGTAAATGCATTTATTCTATCACCATTAATGAAAATCATTTCAATTAATAATAAGAGGAAATGAAGTTTGTTTTTTAATGTTTTGACTTGCTCTCTTTCAAAGAGGTATTAGTGTGACTATCAGGAATATAAATTGTTTATTTAAATGCTTATTGTCCCCATCAGTAAGTCATTTAGGAGCTTTATACTATGCTTACTCTAATGACACCAACATATTCAGACAGCATATGAAAAAATTCAGTGAATCAATACATCTGTAAATTTGAAAAAATGAGGAAATAAGGGCTGAACTAAGGTTAATGTTTGCATCAGAAAGAACCAAGCACAAGATCATACGATTTTGAATTGCTGTTTTTAAATTGAGCTGTCCCACATTAGCTTGATTTGTCATAGATGTACAATAGAGATAGCATGTTAAAAGTTTATTCCCTGTGCAAATTTCAAATACTATTTTCTTATTGAAACTCAAGATCACTTGGCAGGTTTACACACTGATCTTCTTCAAGGGCACAAATGATTAGCATTTACAATAGATTCATATGTTCTAAACCAAAATAAATAAATATGAAATTCAAAACATTTGAGTCCTAGAAAAACATTGCAGCTTTTTAAAATCATGGTTGCTTATCCATTTGTTCTTCAAAGTTTAGTCTCTAGAGTAAAATGCATAGTTGATATTTTTATTTTCATCAGTTTTTTTGGTATTGCATAAATGCAGTGTTGGCATAAATGTAAGAATTATCACATAGTAATAAGAGATGACATTTATCAAGCATGAACTCTGGCTTAGACAGAGTTATATGGATTATTTCAATTCTCATAATAACTCTGTGAAGCAGGTAATAATTTTAATGTCCATTTTTCAGATGAGGAAACCAGAGCACAATATAGTATGGCCAATGTCACCTCCTGAGCAAATAGAACTTACTAGAAATTGGAGTGAGGCCAGCTTAGATTTATTTTGATGGCTCAGGATCAAGTATCTTATAACTTGAATGAAAATTGTTTCATTCCGGAACCATTCCAGAACCAATGGTTAGTTATCAAAAATCACTATTTGATTTTTTTCTTTTTTTGGTCTACTTAAACTATAGACTTGAATTTGGCAGAACTGCAGAGGCTTTACAGAATTCTCACATACACCAATACTGAAGGAATGTCTTGTACGTTTGCACCTGCCTATTGAAAGACCATGAAAATTGGTCCTCCTTGAAGTTTATTTAGCTTTAAATGATGGTGCGTTTCACTTAACTAATTGGTATTGAAAGGAATTTTTAGGCATGGTATAATTTGCAGCATTGACACAAAAGCATGACTCATTTACTTTTGACTTTATTTGTTTGGTTGATGATGAATTATCTGCTTGTGAGTCATCAACATGATGTTCATCAAATATTGTTCAAGTAATAGAAGCTCTAGGTAAAAAGGATAATCTCATAGGAATCATTTATCATTATTTTATGCGTCTGACAAGCTTTTATGCTTATGGATAACAGGGAGGTATTTGAATATAATTGAAAAAAAGTTATTAAAATTTAAGGGCTTTGAGGGCTCAACTACATTCCTGATTGAGGGAATATATGATTTGATGAAGGTCAAATAGTTTTTTCTAATCTTGTCCCCTCTCAAAATTCCCATACTTTTATGTATATGTGACATTAGTTTATACAGGCATTGATAATAGCCCTGAAAGAAAAAAAAGAAGGAAAAAAATTAAAAATACAAGAGGCATCCTGAGATGGGTGACAAACAGGGTGGGAGTGCAGGCTTTGCATGAGCGGAGAACACTATGCAAGGATTAAAGATGTGGTGCTTGTTATTAGGAACTTTCCAAATCATTAGTGAGTATTATAAGGTAATATACACACCTACACCCACACTGTCTCCACACACACAAACTGCCAAAAAGGGGGGTAAAGAAGCCCTATTTGTGTAACATAAGTACACTACCATAAGGCTTCCTGGAAGGAGTAGTTAATATCTGGGTGGGTGATGTGGAAAATCTTCATGAAGGAAGTAATAGTTGAGCTGGACCTTGAAATATGCCAAGTTTAGAGGCATTTCATGTAGAAGTAATGGAGTTAGAAAAGGCATAATGGAAGCAGTGCTTAGGATTCACTGGATTCACTGGATAGATAAATGAGTTAATTAGGGCCTGGATTATGATTATGACAGTAAGGAATGGAGAAAATGAATTAAAGGGAAGTTGTGAGAGAAGGCTCAGTAGGTATCTCATGCCCCCTCCTACCATGTAAGTGCTTCTAGGTGTAAAATGCCTCTAGATTTGGATTCTCAACTTGTAGATTTCAAAAACCAGTAATTCTACCAGTTGAGGCAGAAGTAATCCAGCTACGGGAAACGACAACCACACACACACACACACACACACATACACACACACACACACACACTAAATGAGAAACCTAATTTATTATTTGACAGCTTGCAAGGAAAAATGTCACAGGAGAAGTAAATAAATGAAAGTTTGCTTAAATTCTTCTGTTAGAGATATTTAAATATGTAAATATTATCTCACCAGGATTCACCTGTTTGTAGGTTCAAATAAAATTACTTGTTTGATCTGAGGATGGCTGTCTCCTTAACCTTAAACCCCATTTACATGGCACCAAGACTCAACCATTTACTGTTTCCCTTCTTTTCTAGCCTCTCTCTAAGAGTCTCTATGGTCTGTTTTACATTGTATTTAGCAAGTGCCTCCATCTTGGCTTTAATTGTGTGACTTTGGAAAGACTCTTGTGTTCTGCTGCGTGGGTGAATTTGCTCAAGCTACCACTTCCAATTTGCCTGCATTATTGACTTTGCTCAGGTAGCTGTTGACTTGGCTAAGCCATCATTTGGAGCTTCTTCAGACAATGTTCTACTAGTCACTAGCATGCTACCCTTGGTTTCACTATGCCCCTCTTGCTCCTACTACCACTAGCTGTATATTACTAAACCTTCTTGGATATTCTGAATCTCCACAGCTCATCCTTAGTCCTCATGTAGGAAATTTCTATCCACTTCTCTACATTTTATTTCTCTACCAGAGTTGTTTAGGCCTAATGAGTAAAATCCTTTTTTCAGTTTTGTTTGCTTTGTTCTGAGCATGCACACACACACACACACACACACAGCCCTTTTACTTTCCTATGGTGCAAAGCCAATACGTTGGCCACATCACTGCAAACTGTACCCAAAACTACCAATCTCCTGACTTCAACCTTGTTTTTGAGTCCAGATCTTCAGTCAACTTCTTTATGGTGAATTATCTCCAAATGCCTATCCTTTATCCATGCAGTTTAGCTTCTATTACTGCCTCAGATTTGTCACATGCTTTTTATCTCAGGAGCAGTGTGACCCATTTAGAAATTAATGTTAGGCACTCTTACATCTCTGTAGCAGGATGACCTATTTAGAAGTTAACTTGTGTGTGTATTGTTTTCTTTTGTTTTTTTCTCTGCTGCAAGAAGACCTCCAATATGTTCTTGAGACACATATGCAAAGAAAGAAAATTATCCAACGTGAAATATATGTCTAAGATCGACATCCTCTTTGTCCCTAAGGAAGACTTAGGCTGTTTTGAGTTTTTGAAGATTGCGATCTTGAAACCCTGATAGGTAGTTGACATGATTACCATAGAAAGAGCAAGAGGTGGACAAAAAGGAAAGTAGTCTGCCCCTGTGATAGAAACTCAAAGTTAGAAAGATAAATAATGGTTTCAGACTCCATCAGAGCAAGGTCTGGAGCTATGCTGGATGGGTGGTGGGACTGAGATGAAAAAGGCTGTGTGTAGGACTGAAGGAACAGTGTCCCATGATCAGTAGCCTTGGGATCTTGGGCATGTGGCACATGTGGCCAAGCTTGGTCCAGATTGAGTAGAGATACTGGGTAGTAGTATTCTCTTAAAGGCCTAGGCTTGCCTTGGCAGGGATTTTCTTGGACTCAGAACTGCAGCTTTGGGCAGATAAGATCTAGGAGAGCTAGCATCCAGTCCCTGCCTCATGAGGCAGCAAAGTGCAATGGTGCAATAGCAACTGCAGACTGAGAGATGCTGGGGCACCTGCCTTCTTAAAAGCGGAAGTCCAGTCTATCTTTTAGCACTGGTCTAGTCCCAGATTCAGCGGTAGAAGTATGAACTTATTATTACCGGACTTCCTCTCAGACTGGCAGGTGAGGTTTCAAGATGGTACCAATTTAATGTAAAACATGACATCGTGTGGCACTGCTGGTCTCCTGACGGTATTACACAGCCTCCCAAGCTCCCGCAGAAACAGTGGCATTGCCAAACAGATGTGAAGATGTTACTTGTGATGAGGGCTCAAATACACTGCTTATGCCACACACACATCCAGCTGTTTGTTAGTCTGAACTCACCCAGGAATGTTGATTAAATTTTCATAATACCCTCAGTAGATGGCATTATCATTTGTTTTGCTGCCTGCATGTTATGTTAATTTAAGTGGAAATAATAGACAACAAATTGGAGGAGAAGTTTTGATGGTCTAAATGACTACCAGTATAATGAAGTAATGACAGATTAATGCATCCCTCTCTACATCCCTTCTGCATCCCCTGTGCATCCCCTGTCAGGGGATGTCTGGCAAGATATTTTAAACAAACTTTCACATCCAGGGCACCTTCTTTCAATAAAAGTATTAGAAAATTTTGAGAAATTCCTACTTTTTAAGGCTCATGTTTCTTTATTCTACTAACCTTCTGTTACACTGATGCTGTTACACTGTTAAACTGAGACATTTGAGAAACTAAAGATTTTTGAGAATTATTTTGAACTTCATAACTAAATTTGGGTCATGGTCTGGTGTGAGCAAAATATTTACAATCTATTCATGAGGCAGAGTAAAATGTAGAAAGGCTCCTGAGTTTTGTATGACTTCTGCTACTTCAAATTTCACTTTGGAGGCTTTCCTTACTCTTCTAACAAATTAGTTCCCTTTACACTGTCAAAAGTTATTTTGAAACCTCTTGTGTGAGTGGCCATATGATATTGGCAATTTGCAGGGATATGGAAGTCAGGAAAGGGAGCTGGTTTTTTTTAGGAAAGGTAATTGGTTTAATTTTAGTTATCTTGAGATTGAGATTCTAATGGCACTGCCAGCTGGAATTACCTAGCGGGTGTCAGGAAATGTAAAGGGAAGTACTTGTGCCTTTTGGAATATTCAAGGAGGCCTTTGAATTGAAGACAGTGAAGTCCAAGAAAGCTGATGAAGGGAGCTAAAGAGAATAACAAAAAGCCAAGGGGCAGAGCATTTTAAGAGGTGTCTTGGGGGTTATGAGGTGGCACTCAAGCAGCATTGATTTCTTCTCCCAGTTGGCTTTTTCTCTAACTCACGAGCCAACTTCCTGCAAGCACAGCAGCACCAGGAAAATGAAACTTGACAACCTTCACATGAAACAATTACTGCTTCTGGTAAATCAGTTGAGCCACATGTCATGGTTTCCTGCCCGGGAGGAGCAATAATCCCAGTCAGAGAACAATTCAGGAGCCTGTTAGAGCAACACTGTCACCACATTTTCAAACGGTTCTGGCTCCATATGACAAAATCCATGACCAAAAATGGTTTCAATATATAAAGTCACCTTATCCCATCCAAACTACCAGAGCAGGTCCTATTGAGGATTGAGAAGAAAATAAAGGGTTGGTCCTATACAGGGAGAACCCATCAGTGCAGCTTTTATTTTTTGAAACTATGACATACTTTTCATAGACTCAAGTTAAAATTCATAATCAAGTTATTAAATTATACACACATGCACACTTTATCAACCAGTTTCTGAAATAAATCTCACCCAAAGACCTATCTGTCAATTAGGGATCAGGTAGGACTTTGAAAGGACTCCCGTGGTGAAGAGATCTCTTCCTGTACCACAAAAATGAAGGAGAAGTTGTAAGTTTTTGATGACTCTTTGGGTTAGCCTTTAGGGCTGATAGATCCCATAACTATTTCATTACTTAAATTAAAACCTCAGAGCTCATATTAGGATCACTGTGTCACTAACCATCATAGATTGAATATTTGTGTCTGCCTAAATTAATATGTTGAAAGCATAACTCCCATTGTGACAGTATTAGAAGATGGGGCCTTTGGGAGATGACTAGGTTATGAAAATGGAGCCCTCATTAATGGGATTGGTGCATTTACAAAAGAGATTCCAGAGACCTGTCTCAATTTTCTGTCTTGTGAGGACACGACCATCTACGAACCAGGAAATGGGCCCATAGCAGAAGCCAAATCTGCCAGTGGCTCTATCTTGGACTTTGCAGACTTTATAACTGAAAAAATAAAGGTTTGTTGTTTAAACCACCGGTCTGTGGTAATTTGTTATAGTAGTTCGAACTGACTAAGATAACAACCTTACTAACATTTTTATTTAGGTTTTGATTTTATCTTTGAAAGGATATTCTAAATCCCAGGAATGAGTTAAGGAGATGCTCTTGAACTTCACCAATAACTTCCTAAATTATAATCAAGGACTCTGTTTTCTTGCTCCCTCCACACTGATAATTTTTTGTTTGCATTCTCTCAGGTATATCATTTATTCTGCATTATCTTAAATGTATCCATGTCCTTTACTTGTCATCAGATTGTAACTTCTTGAAGAAGTAACAGAAGATTGAAGAATCTCATTTTTTTAAATAATCTTTATAGTTTCTAGCTAAATATCAAGTGTTAGTAAAAAGTTCAATAAGGTTAAATTAAAATGAATCAAAATAAGTTCATAAAACATAAGTTCATTAGCTTATTTGCATTGAAATGATTATAATTTATGCCAATAGTTGCCCTGAAATGTATTTTGATAAATGAACCCACTAAATATAAATCTGAAATTGTATAGGCATAGTCACTATATGATTAGAAACAGTCACATAGACAGAGTTATTAACACATCAGATTCTTCCTGTTTTGTGTGTCTGTGTGTGTGTGTGAAACAACAGTGACAGAAAAACTCAAAATTGCTAGAACTGTTATTTATTCAACTCGTAGAAGTAAAAAGGACTACAGAAAGGGAAAAAAATAGTTCCTCACTGACTAAGAAGCTAAAACAAATTTTAGAAAGGAAATGAAAGGTAAATTAATTTTGTAAGTGTAGTGCTTAATTTGCATATATGCCAATTAGGAATTTTTGTAATTAAGGGTCTACCCACGCTTTTCTATCCATTTACAATTCAAGATTTCTTGACACCTGCCAAATTACTGTATGTTTTCTAACTTAAAACAAAATAACCTGTAACTAGGCTTGAATACAAGTACAAAGTTTTTTGTCTGTTAATAAAAGTATAATTAAAAACTAGTATTTTCAAACTTCTTTCAAGCATCTCAAGATGCTTCCTCAAAATGAAACTTTGACAGATGTGTTAAATGTGTGTCTATCTCAACAGTTTAAAATTTAATTTATTTTCTTAATTTCATTCCAGTTTAGTTAACATGTAGTGTTATACCAGTTTCAAGTGTACCATATAGTGCTTCAACAATTCCATATAGCAGCCAGTGTATATCAACACTTCTTAATCTATATGACTCTAAGACATGACAACAGGAGTCGACAAGGTTAAAACCCCCATTATTAGTGTCAAGATCTAGGATAGACTTTTGTTATCAAAAGTAGATAGGCTTTTGGCATCAAAATCTCTAATGAAAGCAAAAGAGAGCACATCTATTGTTAAGTAAAATGTGAACCTGCTTTGAGAATTTGATCGGAATAAATTTTCTTGGTAATCTTCCCATCATCTTTTAAAAACTCCTTGATTTTCCTTATTCCTTTCTGTGAAGGCATGAGCAGGGCAAGTAAGACTAAGGAAGGTGCTGTTTTTAACTCATAGTTGAGGAGTGAAAGCCTGATATGATTCAACAGAGCCTTTATTGCAGCCCTTTTATAGGAATGTGAGTTTTCACATGCCCTGAAATTTGACAGTCTATTTTCAGCCTGTCAGTTTCAGATTTCTTGGTATGTGGCATAGTTGACTTGAGTTGAAGAGCCAGGCCACTTAATATGTTGATTCAGATATATTATTCTGAATAATATATAAAGAATAATATTCTGAAAGAGGGGGGAATGATAGTCACCTTTGTAGATGGAAGGATTTCTTATAATCTTTGCTATTATAATTACATTATATTATAAACAAATATTTATATAATAAATGTAAATATTTAAATAAATATAAATATATTTATTTCCTTGTGGTGATAATATTATTGCCTGTGTTTATAATAACCCTACACACTTGAAGTTTTATGGGATCCTGGATAACTCTGTACAGTTCAAGTAAATGGTCATGTTATTGTATGACTTTGAAAGACAGAGAAACCCCACTCTCAAATATGTTTCTTAATCAAATGGCTTTCTCTTTCATACAATTTACTGAGATAGTGCCCTAGAAGTCATCTCTAACTTTTCCTTTTCCTTCATTCTCCACCGCTTTCCCGTTCAATAACTTTATTCCTACCCATTCCCATTACCACCACCTCCATTCTATATCAGCCCTTATATCTTTTACAAACTTTTCCTGTAGGTTTTTCTTCTTTATAACCTTTCCATGTAGGTTTCCTTCATAATAACATGTTTGGCCTATACAAGATACAATATGTAACATGTACTAAAATCTAAAGCATAGTGCAACAATGAACAGCCTCTAATTTAAGACTAGGACAATGACCTATGTGCTGCCCCTCTCTTAGGGTATATCCTCCTTCTCTAGAAGAAACAACTATCTTGAATGTTGTATTATTCCCTTGTTCTTTTATTATTTTATAATTTAAATACATAATACTGTTTAACTAGTCTTCCCCCTGTTAGAACTCATTATAGCATTTCCCTGCTCCAATTCTTAATGGCTTCTGTGATATGTTCTAAGTCATTTTCATAGAAGATATTCACAGTGTTGCCCCTCTTACCTATCTAGTCCCAGCTTCTTCTCTTCCACTCTCCCTGACCATGATAAGTATTCTATATACTTTTATAACTCAGCATACCAATTTTCAGCTTCAAGTGCATTGTTGCATATATTGGTACTTCATTTGTTTTATTGTTGAGTTATTATTACATTGTGTGTATATATTGCATTTTGTTTATCCATGAAACTCTTGTGGATGTTGTAGTATAAATAAATAAATATTGCAGTTGGTTTCAGTTTCTGATAATTATGAATCAAGCTGCTATGTACATACATTATTCTATATGACTCTAAGACATGACAATGAGAGTTGACAAGGTTAAGACCACCACTGTTAGTGTCAAGATCTGGGATCGACTTGTTATTTGGCATCAAAAGCTCTAATGAAGGCAAAGGAGAGTACTTCTGTTGTTAAGTGAAATGTGAACCTGTTTTTGAGTATTTGATCAGAATAAATTTTCTGTATGTATGTCTTTTGCGGACATATGCTTTCATTTCACTTGAGTAAATAACTAGGTCTTATTTGCCTGGGTCATACAGGAGGTTTAACTTAAAAACAAACAAAAAATAACTCTCACAAAGTAATTGTACCATTGTATGTTCCCACCTACAGTGTATAAGAGTTTCATTTTCTCCATGCTCCACATCCTTGAAAACACTTGGTATTATCAGTCTTTTTAAAATTACATTATAGTGGGTTTGTAGTGGTATTCATTGTGGTTTTAATTTAAACTTCTGTGTCTAATGTTGAATATCTTTTCAGGTGCTGATTGGCCAATCATACTGGCAATTTATATTATTTTGTGTGAAGTGTCTGTTAATCTTTGCCCATTCTTGCTTTTAAAGTTACAAGTTTTAAAAGCTGTTTGTATATTCTGAATACAAGTCTTTTACTAGATAATGAGTAATCTGTGGCTTAACTTTCTGTTTTCTTTTATGGGTTATGCGTGTTTGTGTGTGTGTGTGTGTGTGTGTGTGTGTGTGCACGCACGCATGTATGTGTGTATGTGTTGTCTAAAATTTCTTTGCCGAACTCAGGGTCAAAAAGATTTTCTTATATGTTTTCTTCTATAAGTTTTATAGCTTAGCTTTTACATTTAGATATAGGGTCCATTTACATTTTGTGTATAATATGAGATAAGTTCAAGGCTGTTATTGTTTTATCATACACATCTCCAATTGTTCCAGTTTTTTGAAAAGACTTGTCTTGGCACTTTTGTTTAAAATCCAATGACCTTACTTGCAAGGCTGTATTTCTGGACTCTCCATCCTATTCCCTATATGTCCAATGTTTTGCGGCTACCACATTGTCTTGATTACCTAGCTTTATAATAAATCTTGGAATCAGGTAGTATAATTCTCTCAGCTTTGTTCTTTTTAAAAATTATTTTGATGATTCTAGGTCATTTGCATTTTCCTATAACTTTCAAAATCAGCTTGTTTTGATTAAACAAAAAAATTCTGGAAATTTTCATCATGTGTATTGAATCTCTAGATCAGTTTGAAACTATGATGCACCTTTAAAATGTAAATGCTTCTGGAAAAGGTAACAAATTATAAGTATTATAGTGATGGCATGCATGAGTGAAATTTAGCAATAAAAACAGAAAAAGGCCTACCATGAATTCCATCTCCATTCATATTTCCATTATTTTACTTAGAGGTAGCCTTAATTTAACCTTGAATAAAAATTTCCTCTAAGAGAATAGCAACAACAAAAAACTAATCTGTACCCAAGATCCTAGCTTATAGTGAAATGTATCTTACAATCTTTTCCCCCTCTATTCTAAAGAAAAACCACAGAGGATATCTTTTTACACAAAATGTCTATGCTTGTTATAAAAACTACCTTTTGAGTATGCAAACAGCCCAGCATTTAGAACTACAGGTTACAAGGTATTGGGGAAGTACCTTCCACTTGGAACCTCATCCTTTCTGCATACTCAAGCACCTACTGATAAGCAGACAAAGGAAGTGTTTTCTTGATTTAGACAGTAACACATCAGAGGAGTTGAAACCACTTGCAAAACTACTTCGCTTGGAAAGGTGTTTTGCCCCTCAAGGAGTTTTCAGAAAGCCTCAGCGTTGGGCAAATGCACAGAACTCTAGCTACTTGAGTTTTTCTTTGACCTTTTGAAATGCTCATATTTTCCTTTATCTGTTTTTGTTTGTTAGTCATCTAGTTATTTCTGTTACTTTTTTGGTGTTTGGCTTATTCACATGCATAGTGTTTTTATTTAGAACACAATTTTGTAACACTTTCAGCATATATTAAGAGAAGAAAAATGCTACTTATCACCTTTATTAACAGAACAATCCAGAATCCATTTTGTCATGGAATTGAGATGGTTGATGAATGAAAAAGGAAATTTTCTTGCTAGTTAAAAATATGATTTTATGCTCTATATCTAGACACATGGGATCAATTTTAAGATTTACTCATTTTACTCTGTATTCTTAGACACATTCTTTTTGCCTTAGCAAGGGTACTTGGTACTTTCTGCCAATATCAAGATGTTACTTGTAAAGGTTACAACTCTCACTGGAAGATGATAGTTGTGCAGTCTCTCAGGATGGTTTTTATCCCTACTCACCATTCAGCTTTTGCTTTCAATAATTTTTCTCATAATATTTTCTGTTTTAACTATAATAGCAGTGGTAATTCATCATCTCAAGAAAATGTTTTTTAGACTATAAAGGTAATAGATTCAGATGCTAAGAAAACTTTAGTTGATTTGTTTGATTCTTCTAATCATCTATGAAATTTTAGGAAATCTAAGAGAGAACTAAAAATAATCTCCCTTCTCAGTCATCACCAAATTTGTTAACTCAGTCAGAGCTCAGATTAAAACAATTATATTTTTATCACAATTTCTAGAGTTTCATAAATTCCTGTGTTTTTTCATTATTCCAGGTATATGTACATATACATATGTGTGTATATTACTGATATGTATTACATATATGATACCCACATATATATATACACATTTATATGTACATATGTATATACACATACACATAAACATACACACAATATAAACATACACACACACACAGAGAAAGAGAGATACCCTGTTGATTTATTATGTTTTCAGGTGTTTTTTTAAATTATTTTTTCAGTCTTATTGAGATATAATTGACATATAGCACTATTGTATAAGTTTAAGGTGTATAGCATAATAATTTGACTCACTTACATATATTATGACATGATTACCACAGTAAGTTTAGTTAACATCCATCATTTCATAGAGATATAAAAAATAAAAGGAAAAGTGTTTTTCTCCTTGTGATGAAAACTCTTAGGATCTATTCTCTCAACAACTTTCAAATATACCATACAGCTATCTTAAGTCTAGTCATTGAATTGTACATTCCATCCCTAGTATGTATGTACCGTGTCACTGGAAATTTGCTCTGTTTGTAGGTGTTTTATTACATATCACTTTTTCACCTTTGGGAGATGCTAAATCATGCTTATTCATTAATATACCTACACCAAAATTATCCAGTATCCAATGCACATCTGTTTTTGATTAGCATGCGAGGATTCAAGGACATGAAAGGATTAGTGGCCACATCTGTTGCTATCTCTGTGTCCTGCTTTCTCCACAGTGTTTGTTCCCCTCCCACCTGTCACTCTCTATAACCTTTGGAGATGTTAGCACCATGATTACCATCTCACATGCACTCCAGGGATGGAAGCAAATTCTCAAGGTGGTTGATTCTTTACACGTGCCAGTCATCATCCTGGGTACCTCACACATGTGAGTCCATATTTCCCAATATTAAGTACACCCCTGGAGGTATACAGATAATTTTAAATAGAGGGACCCCATCATTTATTGTCTAGACTGAAATACTTTTGTGAGTAAAAGGAATGCCATTTTTTTTTTGAGAGAGAGAGAGAAAGATGGAGAGAATACACATGAATGGGGGAGAGAGGCAGAGGGTGAGAAAGAATCTCAAGCAGGCTCTACATTCAGGGCGGAGCCCAAGGCAGGGCTCAATTCCATGATCCTGGGATCATGACCTAAGCTCTAAATCAAAAGTTGGAAGCTCAACTCTCTGAACCATTCAGGAGCCCATTTATGTATGTATGTATGTATGTATGTATGCATGCATGTATGTATTTTTTGTAATGCTATTAATAATTACACCAGGACAAAAGAAATGAATTGTCCAGGCAACTAAAACAATGGGGCTCCCCTAATTTTAGGAGATATGTATTAATCTTTCTGATGCTTTCTATTTATGATAAGTGATAATTTATAATGATACAAAGTTTTCTTTTTAAATACATGAATATAAGGGAAAAAATAACAGTTAAATAATACTAGTGGTATTTTTGAATAAAACTTTGAAGCATTATAAGAAAGACTGAGATTTGGAAAATGCTCCATTAATTTATTTACTCACCACAGCAAACCTAACAGAGGTATTAGTGACTCTTCTTTTTGTGTGTGTGTGTTTATTTATTTATTTTGAAAAAGAGAGAGTGCAAGGGGGAGGGGCAGAGAGAGTGGGAGAGAGAATCCCAAGCAGGCTCTACTCTATCAGCATGGAAATTATGGTTTCATTCACAATGAAAATGAGGCTGGAGAAATCAAGAAGTTTGCTCAAAATTATACAAGTAATAAAGGTGAATTGGTTTATTTATTTATTTGTTTGTTTATTTATTTAGAGACAGCACGAGCAGGGGAGAGGCAGAGAGAGAGGAAGAGAGAGAATCCCGAATCCCAAGCAGACTCTACACTTCCAGATCAGAGCCTGACGCAGGCCTTGAACTCACGAAACCATGAGATCATAACCTGAGCAGAAATTAAGAGTCAGATGCTTAACCGACTGAGCCACCCAGGCACTCCAAGGTGAATTGGTATTTAAACCCAGTATTGTATGACTCACAAATCCAGATCTTTTTCTTAGTGGGGGTTCTAATTTTTATTTTTATTTTAGCCACAGGCGAAGACATTCCCTTTTCCTCTCAAATTGAGAAAATGTGGGAAATTTTCCAGTCTGGTATAAGGTAGATTTCATGTAGTTTTTAATGTGTTTATGGTGAGGGTGGTTGGGATTTTTATGGGTCTTGGGTCTCTTAGAATCCAAACCCCCACAGGTCTTCTTCTATCACCACAGCCTCTCCTGGTCTTCTTGGGTGACCAACTCCAGATTATTAAGATGCCTCCCTGTCTGGCCCACAGGGAGGCTTGTTACGGGCCTCAAATTATATGCTTAATCTTTCCATTATCTAAAAGAGATAGAAGCCATTGGTGGGTATCTTTCTGATCTATACAATTTGACAATGGCATAAACACTACTTGATGCTTGATCTAATTTAATTATTTGAAACCTCATCTTTATCACACTTAATTCTAAGTCAGTAGTCTCCTATATTTGTGATCAAACATTTTCCAGTTCACTCAAAACCAATGTTTTAAATGTTTCTGTATCCCAAGTTCTCTTCTAAAACATGGGAAACATCAGTAAACGAAATACACAAAAAGATACAAAAACCCAATGAATAACAAAAGCCAGCCAGAAAAAGGTATTTGAACAAAAACACACAAATATGTATGTTTCACATATATACCACTTTGAATCTATATATTAAATATTAGTAAAGTTTTATTTCTTTTCTTAAGCAGAAGTACATACAAAGATGTAAGTTCTAATTTTTTTTCTCCCTCATTCAAGTGGGTGATTTTGCACGTCCTATATCTCAGCATATCCCAGTTTAGAGACCAGTTTTAGGTGACTGCAAAAACCTAGTGGCCTCTTTGGATGTTACCATCTTTTCTCGAAGTATGTTTGCATGCTTTACATCCATCTCTCTACCACTACATAACTTTTGCTGTTTCAAAACTGAAACTGAATTTTGGGGTCTCTTATTCGGGTCCTGTTTCCTAGCTGCGAAACTTGCTCTGGAAGCTGTTCAGAAGCGTTTGTGTGGTTCTGAGCTCCTAAAATAAAAATAAAAAATACAACAAAAAACTTTCCCAGCTCGGGTTATTAGTTGGGAGCTCAAGTTACCTAATCAGTAGGTGATGTTTTTTGAGGGAGCGGATTCATTATTCAGTTGCTACTTCCAGATCTTCTTTACCCAATATAGTAGTTGCCATGAGCCCAACGACTACATTTCATAAAAGTAATTTTAACACGCGCTAAATATAAAAAGAAAACTTAGTGGAAAGGGATATTCTTATGTGTCAGGCATATTTCAAGCTGAAACAGGAAATAGATACATGAAAAAAAAATGAGAACCAACTTGTTCATTGACAATCATTGCTAGTGATTCCACAGCAAATTTTACTGATCATCTTTCAAGTGCATGCCACTGTATGAAGACTCTGGGGATGATACAGAAGACTCAGTCAGAATCTCTGTCTTTTGAATGAACTCTTTTTATCCTGGGTTGATCTGTTCAAGCCAGCTTGCTCCCTCTTAACAGCAGCACATCTGATTTTCAGACATTCCGTTGGCTATTCTCTTTGCTCCTTCTGAAACTCTCAAGAGGCAATAGCTGCTCTTATTTATTTATTTTTAATCCACGCTCTATAAATACACCTGGTAACATGACTCACCAACCACTAGCCATCCCACACAAAGAGACAGGATTGTTTGGGGCCACAACAATCTGGTTTTGAGGGGGTGCTGTCTGGTTTCACAGCCTCGGCTCCCTCCCCTTCTCACTGGAGTCTTTCAAGGACGCCTCTAAGTGGCTTTGCACAATGCAGTGAGGCGTGGTTTTGTCAGAACTTAGGGCAAGGGGAAAAAAAAGAAAAAGAAAACTTCCCTCTAGTAAATTGGCAGAAAAACGTTTTCTAAAGGTTACACACCACCCACACATTCCTTTCAAATGATCAAAGCCTTACAAGAGGTCATGCAAGGGGAGAAAAGGAGAGCGGGAGCCTGGAAGAATTTGAAGTTCTCTGTATTGCCAGTCTTGCTGAATAAGGGACATAAGAGGACTCTTGTTCCTTTTTCTGCAAGATTTCTAGATTGAAGGGAGCAAACATTATGTTGAGTTGGTGAACTGATATCTCAACAGTGAACAATATACACTTATCTCTTTCCTGTGTCTCATTCCAAGTTCTACACCATTTTTGACCATTAACTCTTCTAAGTGTTCTTCTCATTGTTTTTCAGGTTTAGCTTTCATGGTCCTCTTTACTTCCTGGTTTCAGCAGATTATACTTAACTTGTTATCTTGATATTTCTGGCCCATCCCAAAGCAGGAAGTACTCAACATTTACAAGAAATCTGTTTGGACATGATTTCCTTGCCCATTGGCAGTTTCTAAACTCAACTTTAGTCTTTTGATTTGGCCTTAGTTTTTACATTTGTATCTGGTGCCATTGTTTATAGCTAGGTTCTAGACTTCCACTCATTTTCATCCGTTAGTGTGATATGCTCCCTCATCTAGGTTTTCATAGAATTTACACCTCAGTTAGACCTTTGCTCATAATGTTAATTTTACTAGCCTCACCCTGACATTGTAATCTTCTCAAGGAAAGAGACTGTGTCTTCTATATCTTTGCATCCCTATCTCCTAGCAAACTGACAGGTAATGGATCCTCAATAAATATTTGTTGAAAGAATTAATAGATTTTTTTTAAACTTGCAAAGCCCCAGGCATAAATCTGTGGTTTTTCTTGACACTCTCTACCAGGTGCAAGTGGCTAGAGGCCAGAATTTTTGTTGTTGTTGTTTAATCCTTATTTGCCATTGGGTGCCCTGCCTTCCTTCCCAGTTTCTCTGTTGCCTTGGTCCATACACAAACACAAGACTTCCATAACAATACGGAAAAAAAGATATGAGAAAACCCCTAGAAGGTACTTTAGCTTTTCAACAGAAGGAAATTTCACATCAGGTTTGTACTTGTTTTGAATAAATACTCTTTAATTGCATAATGCACATAGTAACTTGCTTGTTTCTACTATTGTATGAGTGATATTCCAAGCAAGGTACTCTCTGCTCTTGCTCTCCAGGAGCAAGGTATATTCTGCTCTCCTGGCTGCTGCTTTCTGCATTGACCTTTAGTATCTGATCTGTTCCTAACTCCAAGTACCTTATTTGACTTTGATTCAGTGCCCTTCCTTGACCTCTGGCTTTAAGGTATACTCTTGGCTTAGAAAGATTTTTTACTGATGCCTACGTTAGGCCTGAAGTTTAGAATACACTTCCTGCTGAAGACATAAACTTGCATGGCTTGGTCAGAGTCCATGTGGTTGTTATAAGCAATCCGACCCTCCTGGAAGATTATGACAGTCTATACATGAGCTCTTACTTTACATCTTTCAACACAACCTGAGTTAGATTTACTGAGCCTTCCATTTTGTTTGTTTGTTTGTTTGTCTTTGTAATCTCCTCATCTTAGACTTCAGTTTGGAATAGTATAGAATATCATCTTTACAAAATATTTTAAAGCAGATTTTGAAGATATGTTCTTATTTGCCAAAAATACACCTTTTCTTACGGTTTGTAAAGACAATTGTTCTAGCCTCTCTTCTGTGTCCCAAATTCACATGCTCCTCCTTTGAATGAAATCCTGAATTTTAAAGTCCAATGACTCTGGACCCAAAGGAAATGTCATTTATGTATAAAATGTTTCTATTGTGTCTTTGAGAAGTTGCCAGCACAATGTTTCACAACTTATTTTGTACTAAATGTGTACAATTGTAAAAATTGTTTTAACAAGTGCATAAAATAACAAACTATACTTTTGAGGAAAAAAAGTGTGTGTGTGTGTGTGTGCGCATGTTTGTGCGCATGTGCGTGTGGGTGTGTACAGATATATATATATATGACATGTAGACTTAAATAAATAAAAAAGGATACATTTGGGATAATTGCAGTGTTAATTATGAATACTTGGGGAATGAATAATTACTGTTTTGCCTGTTCAGAAGAACTACCTCTCACCTCTGATCAGGTGGTTCTGAAGATGGCTACTGATTAGAATTACCTCTTCCCTGGCCACAGAGAGAACTAGCATTCTAGGATTCTGGCTGTCCCAGACAACATGTATCATGGCATTTAGTCCAGACATGAGTATGTGACCCAAATTGAGTTGCCCAGGGTCTGTCCCTGACATTTGTCTTAACCAGACAAAGGCTTCTTATCTTCTATGGTTACAAACTCTTGGGCTATAAGCTCTGAGCTTTCCATAGATGTGTCCCATACAGAGCTAGGCTGAGAGATGAAAGCTGACACAGGGAGCATATGTGGAGAGAGAATCCAGAAGGTACTCTGTGGTCCCCAAGTTATGTGCTCCTCACTTGTGTCTGTGGTTTCATAACATAAGCCCATGGATTCACTTTCCTCTTTCTTCTGCTACCTTTTTTGTTTGGTTTTGTATTATTTTTTCTGTTTCCCTTTTCCTAAAATTTCTACCTTTGACATGTCATAACTTAGAATAATGAAGAAAAGTGTTTTGAACTTGTATTTTCCTTAGCAAAACTCTTGCCCAAGAAAGGAATACTGAAATCAAAATTCAGAAATAAAAATTATTTCATTCTTAACCAAGCCAAATAACAACCTCTATCTTTAAAGGAATTGTTTGTGTTTTGTTTTTAAGACCAATTCCCTGTATTAGACTGAGATGTAATATGGTTTTTAAAACACTAAGACTTCTAGATACAAAAGCTTATTTCTATCAGATCCTATTTCTGCTTTGAAGAGTTCTGGTTCATGAAAAACAAACAAACAAACAAAGAAGACAAAATAAAACCATTATCCTGCTTCGTCTCCTAAAAGACCTTTTTGGATAACACCCACTTTACATATGCCTTACACACAGAGCCCTTTCTCTACTGGGGTAGTTTCCAAAATGTCATCTCCACCTTTGTAGACATTAGAACCACTAATCCTTATGGCTGCTGATGAAATCTCTCCAACATATGTGTAATTAGAGTGTAGTCTTTGGGTCAGATGAATCTTGCCAAACTTTTTAGGGCATTTCAGGTTCATGATCTCCGTAGACAATGCACTCTTTGGACATCATGTCAAGGTGACTCAGTTTTTATAGGCAGCAACTAATATTCAACAATTGCTGAGTCCAAATTCTTAGATTATGTTTCTTTGGTGGTTAAGACTGGTTTGTCCACCTTTACTAACAAGCCAATGTAACTGTTCCTGACCTTGTTACTCAGCTAACCAAGTGTAGAGGCTGAATACCTTTGACATTGTCCATTATTCAGCTGTGATCCTGTGGTGTAGAACTCCCAACAACTGCCTACGAAATTCTGAGTGTTTCACAACTGCCAATGCAGATGTGCTTTGTATTGTACATGGCCCTATTTCAAAATATGATGCAATGAAAATTGCAATCTGGTGGAAAATATTCTACTTTATCTTACTGAAGAATAACTGTCTGATAACCAGGGCACCAAGCAGGGTTTCTGCATAAATTTTTGTGGGTTTAGGTTTCTGACTGGTCTCTACATCTACTTATTCCAACAGATTTTTTAAAAATACCTACATTATGTTGCATATGTGGTAAAGATGGATATTCTTTAAGTTGCCTATTCTTAGTAAAGATGGATAAAGGTGACAAAGGTAAAAGTAGATGAAAAATTCCAATGTTAAAGTAACTTCATAAACTATTATATATACAACTCCTACCTTCTAGTCTGAATCATATAGTTAAAAAATAGTGTGTCTGAGTAAAAGATTACTAAATTGTTGATTATTTATGTCCCCCTATTTTCCAAATGATTTTAGCAACTATATATGAAAAGGTACAAGAACAATTTAGCTAATAAAATAAGATTAAGCAATATTAGAACCCAAAAGCTGTGGCATTTGAGGGAAGAATATCCTAGAAGACATAGAAAAAGGGAAATCCAGTAGGCTCCCATCATTTTCATAATCTATAAAGGAAAAATTAAACTTTCGTCAAGACAAGAGAAGCAGTAGGGCAGTAGAATGGTCTGTGAGACTGGACCGAGGTGGGTTCTGATCTCTATTCTGCCCTTCACTCACAGTTTACTTCGCACACATTGTAATTTACCTGAGCTGTACTCTACTTACCTGGAAAATGGGTATAACAATTCTCATCTCCTCCTCATGAGCGTCTGGCAAAGGGTAAAATAAAATGAAAAAAAAAATGATGTAACACATAGGTGTTTTCAGTACGTTTACTGATCTCATGCCATTGTTCTAAACTCTAGGATGAATTTATTGCAAAGTGTTTTTACAAGGGTCAGTGATCAACATTTTTGTAGGCATGTTGCATTGTCTACATTAACACTTGATTAAGGGAACGTAGGGGTGAGAAATCAAAGTAGCTCTCTGTGAAGTCATCTCTGGGGGGAAGTTAGCACAAATTAGTCCTAGTCGGCACTCTCTGGTTATCTCAAAGGTAAAACGGGATGGGAATAAGTATTTCATGTGCACCTTAGATTGTTCCTACCAATTGCGTCAGGCCAACTTATGCTAAAAGCTGAAACATTGAGACTGCTGAGTTAGAGAAACTTTTCCCTCAAGTCGAATGAGTTTTACATAGAGTACTTACCAGTTTCATTTTCATTGCACCTCTCTCATATTTGATGAAAATATACAAATAAGACCAATAAAATGCACACGGTCTGTTAGTAGCTTGGTGTTTATGTCACTAGCTTGGTGCTCCCACTGCCATCAGATGATGTTGTCCTTGAGTCTCCGATATGCTCATGGACATGTCTCTTCACATACTTTGTGTCTGGTGGCTTGTTAATGTCCATCACCAACAGAGTCACTCGAAATATTTGGTGTCCACCACAGCCGCTCAAGGAGCATCACCATCTGGATCTTCTTCTGCTTCTGAATCTGAAAATCCTTGAGGTATTAATAACTTGCTGTATTCTCTGCAGGTCTCACAGCTCCAGAGTGATAGTGTGGTCTGACAGAAATAGGAAGAATGCTCTCTCTCTCTCACCAGGGCTGAGATCTGGAACTGAGATATATTGTCTAATTTCCACTACTGCTTTCCTTCCCAAGTAACTTGGACCGCTATCTCCATCTTGTGACCTTTCCTATATTCACTCCTACCCCAGAAAATGAACTAATGGAAAAAGACCAACATTATACTATTGGTGGTGGTAGGGGAGCCACCATCTTGTAGTTCATTGGATCACTCAGCCTCCGTCCAGCCAAGTCACTTTGCTTATATTTCTACTAAGTTGGGAAAATTGTAACCATGTAACAATCCTCTAAAATATTTGTTAAAAATAATTATGTTCTTGGGGCCCTGGGTGGCTCTGTCGGTTAGTCTGAGTTCAGCTCAGGTCATGATCTCACAGTTTGTGGGTTCGAGCCCCACGTCGGGCTCTGTGTTGACAGCTCAGAGCCTGAAGCCTACTTCAGATTGTGTCTCCATCTCTCCCTCTGCCCCTCCTCCCCCACTCATGTTCTGTTCTCTCTCTCTCAAACATAAATAAACATTAAAAAATTAAAAAAAAATTATGTTCTTATGGTATGTAACAGGGAGAGGAGTCATGAAGAAATATCTTGGGGGAAACTGTCTTTAGGGAACTGAGCCCAGACCAGAAAAGAACACATTGTGATTTTTTCTATCTCGCTTCTTTTCCTGTCTCACCTTATTTAGAGGCTATCTGGTAGAAGAAGAACTACAAAACGATTGATGAATAGTGAAGTCAGATGATTCATAATAGTGTACCATAAAATCTAAAGTAGCTGTGTGGAAGGGTAAGGGCAATAATGCAATGCTGTGTTGGAGACTGAAAAGGAAAACTGAGAGAGTTTAAGTAGTCTGTGACCTGCATGCCACACATTCACCTGGAATGGTTGCTTAAACTGTGGGTCGCTGGCCTTGTACCCAGTCCTCCATGTCCATCATCAACTGAATCAGGATCTTTGGAATTTGGTCCTGTGTTTTATTTGGGCACCTAGAATCCTATGTTCAACATGGCACAGCCCCCACCTCAAGAACTTACAGATGCTAGGATGAAGGACACACAGCACGAATGGATATGAAAGAAAGTATATTATTCACATAGTAAACAGCAAAAAGATTCTCCAAGGAGAAGGCCTCAGGTTAGGTCTAAAGGAGAATAAGAACCAAGTAGAGAGAGTGGATTCAGCCCTTAGAGTGGCTGTGGAGTGCAGTGGGGGTAGTTTGAAGCATGAGTTAGGAGTTTGAAAGATTCGAACTTCCCTCCGGTACCAAGGAACGCATGGCATATGTGGGTGCTCTATACTTAGTTGCCCAAATGTAGAAAAGGCAGGGAAGGGACAGGGTTCTAAAAGTTGTCAAGAGTAAAACATTAAAAAAACCGACTCACCTTCTCCATTACAGCTGGTATTGTGCATGAACTTTAACAAACTCCTAAGGTAATTTCTTTGCATTTTGAAATTTGAGAACCATTGATTTATGGGCCTCTTTGATTGATGTGAACCTATGGCTGTATTAATTCTTGCAGGAAGAGAGACTTCCTTCTTCTGATTCCAAGCTTGGTCCACAGTTATTTGGGTACCACAAATGTACCCGAGACAGGCAACCTGTATTTCTCACACTCCAAGGACTGTGCTAAGCCTCTGCAGTGAGTCTGGGCATCAGAGGCAGGAAGGACTGTACATCAACTCTGCAGAAGCATTTTACAGCCCAGCTGACTATCAAACAGAGTTTCTGAAATGTGTGATCACCACCTGATAGCCTTCCTTTGTTTTATTATCCAGGTTTGCACTTTGCTTTTCCAGTCCAGTGAAATGATTAAATAGGGAGCTCTGAGACAACCCTTATTTGTCCTCACAATGACAACATCAGCAGGATGTTTTATTTTCAGACTATTTGGAATAGGTTTCTCTTTTTCCCCTTTCAGGCTCTTCTCTGAAAATCCTACTTTTCTCTGACAGACATTTGCTCCACTGAGTTCCAGGAACTGCTTTGGGAGTACAGAAAATCAGCAGAGATACTGGGCAGAATCCACAGAATGGCTTTACCTGACGATGAGTGATGTTCCTGAATAGAAACCCAGATGGCTAGTGAACAGAAGCATCCAGTAAACATTTGGATAACTGTGTTGTTACTTAGCAGGACTCATCAATTGGAAACATTATAAATGAGTACCTGCATGCATTGAAATTTTGTATTATTATTAATATTTTACTTGAAAGGAAAAGAGGATAGCTAAATCAGTTGGCAAATTCCTCAGATTAACAGAATGGACAATGCAAATTTATAGCAGTGTGCACACACTTAACAATATCAATTTTTCATTTGTGAAACACTGAATCCAGCTAGTGACAGCCTAGAGACTCTTCATTTGTCTTTCTCATCATGGATCTTAACAAACCCCAGTGTACTAACTAGACATTTACTAGGTGTGGTAACTGTTCTAAGCTATAATTGGTAAGAATACTTACCAAAACCCTGTGAAATAGGTACTGGGTTTGTGTGTGTGTGTGTGTGTGTGTGTGTGTGTGTGTGTACATTTTATAAATGAGGAGACCTAGAAGACAGCCTGAGTAACTTGTGATACAGCTAGTAAGCGTTGTAGCTGAAAAGTGAACTTGAGTCTAGAGCTGGGCGCAAAAACACTGCAGCACGTTGCCTTTAAGCAGATCACTTTCTATAATAGTTTTATTAAGGACCAGCTGTTACTAGAAACCCTCTAACTTTTCCTGAAATTCCATAAGATTGTTCTCATATTGTAAGAATTCATTTCATTTGATAATGTATAGTATGAAATGCCTGCTTCAAATAAAACGTAGACATAATTATAAGGTCTGGATATTAGAATTTTGGGTAAATATCTTCTTCTTCTGTGTTTTTTAAACTTTTGTGAAGTGAATTTTAAGCTGTGTTCTTCAGATTCCCTTTAATGTTTGGGAATGGGAGTAGGAAGCATGTGGATAGACTCCTTCAAGCTTTAACATGAATGAAGTTTATCTGTTCTGCATCTAGGCTTTCAAATAAAATCCTTGTTGAAAACAGGATTGCTCTACTAAAAACAAAAGAGAAAACAGAAAAAGTTTAAAAATGACTAGGCTGGGTGGTGTTCAAACACAGTTCATTGGGAACCTTCTGTGACTATGGATCAGCTTGAATTTGGCCATCCTGCCAATGCAGATGTTTGCATATCAATACAATATAAAACTCTTGAGTGCTTAACCTTTCTAAGTACCAGGGTTGACAGAGAAATGATGAATTAAATCTCAAGGATCAGAAAGCTTCCCTGGGGGACATATGGTAGATAGAAGCAATATAAAAACCTGACATAATGCACCTTAAGTGAGGATGCAGAAGCTGCTTTGGGACTTCTTGTATGGCACACTGAGAATAAAGGTTTACCTGGCAGGTCCCCCAACAGCTGCAAAACCCCAACTATTTAAAGACAAAGTACATAAAAGGGAATAGCATTTTAAAGGCTTTGAGGACAAGAGAAGTGGTTCAAAGATTTTGTTCCTGGAGTAGGGTTTTGACAGGTGCAGGTGAGGAGAAGGTTACAAGCAGAGGGAAGGCAAGAGCAAAGGTGTGAGCATTTGGAAGAGAATGGAATGTTTAAGAGGGTTGAGTGGTAAGAGACAAGAAATGGTAGTGGGAGGGTGAAGCAGGTTGGGGCAGATTTGCAGTAGGAATGTTATGCTGAGGGGTTGGATTTTATGCTCTAGTATGAATAGGGAGGAAAAAAATTCTTAAATTTGTTTTTTTAGGAAGATAAATATCCTGGTACTGTAGAGGATGGATTAAGGAAGACGAAGTTAAAGGAAGAGAGACCAATTAAGGGATTGTTTAGATTGTCTGAATCAGAATAAAGCCTAGAACTGGGGAATGGTAATGAGTCTTTTGATTGGAGAAGGTAGGTCTTGATGAAAGGTTTTGATGGAATTATATTCCATCATTAGTAAGTTACTATTAAATTAAAAAAAACCCTTTGTTTTAGTTATGATATTAAGATGAATAAGCAATTTGAAGATATGGGGAACATGTCACACAACTGCTTTCTGTGCTCTAAATATATCTAATCAATAGGTGGATACCTTTAGCAAAGTTGTATAAGGGCAGCATTTATATATATGTTCGCAAGTGATTTTTCTTCTATCCACAATCCATGGCAACCTAGAACTAGCACTTGAAATTACTTTATAGATATGCCTGACAGTGATTTCTCAAGTCTATTAGCTGATGGGATAAAAATGAGTCTTTAAATATGAAGTAGTTTGCCTTTTTAAATTTTGCTACTTCTACAAATGAACCTTTTTCCCTAACAATTGGCTTTTCCAATTAGATAAATATTTAATGTGTGTCCAAAGGAGACTGACAGTGTCAGTTCCCTTCTAGTGGCAAGGACTTGGGTCTTTCATATTGATTTAATCTCATTTTAACACTGACTTGGTAAATTTTACTGAAAGCATTTTTGGCCCAAATGGTAGTTGTGGTAGTAATGGTGGTGGTGGTTGTTTTCAGGGAACATTTAATCTAATTTTTCAAACTTGAAAGAGTCAAAATTATAATTTGGAACAGATAGTGAAATGACTGTAATGGAGTCCTTAAGGGTGCTCAGCACTGTTTACAGTGGTTGTGTAACTAAATAGAGAGTAATTGATCATCGATATGTCAAAAATGGCAAAAGCAAGGGATAAATCAGAAAGAACTATTGTTCTTTTACATGTCCTACTGTATTTTTCTTATTGCATTTGAGAAAGGAGCTCTGTAAAGTATTTTAGCTAATTGATATTTATTTGCAATAGACTTCTTGTGTCTTTAAAATTTTACTATTATATCTAAATTTTCTTTTCTGATAGTGTATGGACTATAAGACTATCCCCTTTTAAGAGCAAACTTCTGGGGCGCCTGGGTGGCTCAGTCGGTTAAGCGTCGGACTACAGCTCAGGTCACAATCTCGCGGGTCTGTGAGTTCGAGCGCCGCATCGGCCTCTGGCCTGATGGCTCAGAGCCTGGAGCGTGCTTCCGATTCTGTGTCTCCCTCTCACTCTGCCCCTCCCCCGTTCATGCTCTGTCTCAAAAATAAATAAACGTTAAAAAAAAATTTAAGAGCAAACTTCTAACTACTTTAGCTCTTGACATTCTTCTTTAACAATTTTTCCCTGTTGCCATGTTTCACCTTCTTGTTTGTTTTCCTATCTGGAAAAAAAAAAAGCATGATTCTATATCGAGCAGCTCTCCCCTCCATTAATTCCAGTCTCATATCTGTACAGAAACTGAACGTGTGGTAGAGTGTCATGATGCCTTTCAGGAAGAGGTTCTTCTGTGACATATTAACTCTTCTAAACTCTTCTGTGCTTCTTGTTGGTTTCTAGACAGTTCCATTAAAACTCAGATTAACCATCTACAGCTAAACGTACCCAAATGATTTCATGCTTATCCTCTAGGAGCAGTATTTCATTCCCAATTTCCTTCATTCACATTAAGGGTAATTCCTTTCTACTGCATTCTGTATCCTTTTTTAATGTGGAACTTTGCAGAAACAATCCTTTCATTCTGTTTCTCATTGCGGCAACTGCCTAATATCTTATTATGCATCACTGTCAGCTCCGTTTTCCCAAGGTATTCAGTGTATGGGAGACAGAAGACAAAACGGTCTGGAGACAGCACTTATTGAAGCAGGCACAAGCTTTATTGATGACTTTGGTTTAAGAATCTCTTCCAAGCAAAGCTGTCTCCTGATACACTCTTCGGAGAAGAAAAGTGAGCTCACATTCAAGTACACTGTCCACATACATTGCCATCAGTATACCCTGTGTGCACATCAGCCTCCACCCCACCCCCTAACCCCACACTAGGGTCCTATTGCTCCCCTTTGGCTTCTCCTTCCTTCCAGTCTCCACCCACCCCCTCTCCATTCTTGACCCTTGGCTTTTAAGCCTTCTTGATGTCAGAATCCCTTTCAGATGCCTTGTCCAGGAAGGTGGAATCTACATCATCCTTCTAGATTAACAATGCATTTATATAAGGGAGATAAAGTTAAAAATTAAAAAGGAATCTGTCCCCAGGTTCTTAATTTGTCTGGATAATTGTGAAACTAAATCACTATGATAAAAATCAATATCTAGAGTCCTCATACCTAATATTACAGAGATAGATAGATAATAAATATTGGCTGATTGAAAAAATGAGTGAGTGAATGAGTTTGTTGGAAAAAAAAAAAAACCATTCTTCCTCCCACATTCTATTTTTTAAGAGATAGAGACAGTGGATAGAGGGAATGTCCAGCTCCTCTCCTATTTTTTTTTTTAATGGTATTATGTAGCACAAGTAGATATATAAAGGAATCTGGGCTTCGTAAGGTCCTCTGCTTTCTGTTGCCTAGACATAAAAGGGCCTCTGCAATTTTGTGTTCTGGCTTTAAAGAAGCGCAGTTGGGTGCATGAAGAAAAAGATAGGTCTTATATTAAGACTTATGATATCAGTGAAAATTGAAAATCTTCTTATACTTTGGTTGATGGCAAGAATGAGAGAAATAGTCAATTTAGGAAAGGTGGAAGAAGAAGTAAAACTTGTATTCAAGTGTTCTTTCTATTTGGCCTGCTGCTTCTGGTGCTGAGGGCAAGACTCCTGAAACACTGATGACTGTGTTCATTCTCACAGTGATATAAGACTTTGTACTCTGCAAAGCATGTTCACACACATTTCTCTTTGATTCTTGTAAAAACACTATGAGCCTTATCTCCTGCCACTCTCCCCCTCAGTGTAGCCACATGAGTCTTTTGCTGTTCTTGGACCCTGTCAAACTCCTCCTTGCCTTGGGGCCCTTGCACATGTTTTCCCCTTGTTGTGGAATGTTCTTTCCAACCCTTACCCTCCCACCCTTTTTTATTAAATATCATTCCCTAAGGAGATGTTCTTTGACCTCCCAGATCAAGCTACATCTCCCTCTTGTTATTGTTGTTATTATTTGTACTACTTACTTTTTCTTTATGGCAACTAAAAAAACATGTAGTTACATATTACTTGTATGTTTGGATGTTTATATTTCTCTCAAAATAAATTACAAACTGCCTGAAAATAGTGACTACAACTAGCATACCATCTACTACTGTCCCTAGTGCATAGTAGGATATTTTGGGCAAGCTATAAAAAAGCAAGCATGCGAGTCCTTGCTTCACCAGTCATGAAAATGAGACTCCTATTGGTTACTTGATTTACACACCCCTCACTGGCATTATAGGTGGTAGAAATGCAAGTGGAAGCCAGGACTTCTGATTATAAATTTAATGACAGGGCACTTTCCTTCATTTTTTCCTCTAATATTAGTTCCTCTTATCTCCATGAAATAGTTACTTGGGCCAGTCTATAGGGTGGGTGAACAGGTGGAGGTGGTCAGAAATATTGGAAAAGACACTAGCTTGTTTCTGGTTTCTTATATTCCTATCTATCTCTCTCAGAGATAGAGATCTTGTTTCCACAGATTTCAATTGGCATGCCATAGGTTTCAAATTACCAACCCAAAGAAATTCCCATTAGTAAATGCTGTTCACATGGGGTGAAGAAGACAGTCCAGGGATTTTAAAAAATTAGATTCATGCTTCCAGAGCTTATTTGGTCAAAATTCCCAAGGATCACAAAGGAAGGGTACCTTGGGTAACACCTGTTGAATCCAACCTGTAATATTAGATTTTTTTTTTTTTGGTATACCTGGAATTACTACAGAATACCTGATCATATCGTTTTTGCAACTTCCAAATCCTCATCAGTAGGTTTCTATTTTATTCATTAGTGGTTGCTAAGGGTGTGCATTTTTTCCTAAGTGTGGGCATTCTCCACGGCAGCTCTCAACAAATACCCTCCAGCTGAAAGTGGATGTGTCTGGCATTAAAATCACTAGCATTCAGGCTGAATCAGAGCCCTGTGTTTATGGGTAGATCACCTCATCTCTCATGCTGCCATTAACGACTTGCATTCCTGAGAGATGGAATAAGCCATCTGAGTCAACAGAGCCCCAGCTATTTCTGAATGTCAGTGTGGCCTTTTTGATGGGTTTTCATAAGCTTTTATTTAACTTAATAACATAATTCTAATATTTACTTAATTATTAGCCATAAAATCTAAACACTTTTTAACTTTAGGTGCTTTTGGTCTTCTGAATTTTATTCCATTTTTTTAAAACCCATTCTGAGACTATTTATCCAGACTATTTACTGCAGCCTTCAATTTTCAAGAATTGTGTATTTTAATTGTTTATGTGAGATTTATTATTTGAGAGGAGGGGTAGAAGTTTATCTGAAATGCAGGACCATCATTTAAAATTTAATTATCAAAAGAGATGTTAAGGAATTTCAGATATTCTAAGATTCTCAAATAATCTAGAACTGTTTAGAATATGAAAAATATAGGGCTGAAGATGAAATCTAACTAAAATTTAGGCTTTTCAAAGAAGGGGAAGGGAGAGAGAATTCCAGGCTGGCATCATATGGCCTTAGCCATAGGAATGGTTTGGCTTATTCCGGAGTCTGGGAGAAATTAACCTGGGCTACAGAAAAGCTAAGATTGGTTGAACAGGTAAAGTGGTGGCTATATTGCAGAAAGACTTGAATCAGTATTATTTAAAGAAAAATCATACTGAAGTATAATATTTGTACTTATGTTTTATTTTTATGAATTGAGTATTGCTATTACAGTTTGATCTCACTCTTAGAAAACTATAGGATAGCCAAAGTTGTTCCTCTTCCTTGGATGACATGTATCTGAAGGTCATGTGTTCCATGGAAATGGTGGGAGAAGTAGGTCTATAAATGAGGAATGGAGATGTTTTACAAAATCTTCAAATATCACAAGTTCATATAATGAAGGATTTATGAATTCCATACAACAGGTCCTGGCATGATACTTTTATGAAATGTAAGAGCTCACCCTGAGCAAAGGGAGGTCAGTGACTTGTGCCTTATTTTGGTCCAGGACCAGGGGGAACCAAGTGAGGCAGCTGGGTGTTTGGACACTATGGATGCTACACAGTTGGTATCCTCTAATTCAAATCCAGGGGATTTTACACAAGTTGGCACCTATTTGTTTTTGTGATATGAGAAACAAGTATAGTACTTGGTATTGAGTTGAAACTCAATACATATTTATTGAATGGATAACTAAATGAAGGCTTGATTTGATGGCACTACAAATCCATTTTGAATGTCCCTAATCAACTTTCTTTCCCATTTGCTTCAGCAGCTCTCTCTGACCTTCTTCATCCTTCTGAAGCCCAGTGGTTTGCTGTTTTGATGCTTATTCTTATTTCCTCCTTCACTGAAGAGACAGAGGTTATCAGCTGGGAATCCTCCACAATATTCTCTTCCATTTCCCCAATACCTTCATTGAAAGGCATATTTATATCTAAAGAATTATTTTGCTTTTTCCTTTCCTTTTACTCATATCAAAGAACTCTCCCACCTCTTTCTCAGAGACCTTCCAGCATCAGACAATCCATCAGACTCTTTTTCCTGTGCTTTCAAATTCTAAACAATCTTAAATTTAATATATATTTATAATGAGAAATAAAAGCTAAGAAAGTAAATATATATTCTAATATTCAATTAAAAATTGTGATCAGTAAATATGAACAACTCCTCTCTTCACCACCTCCAGGATGTATGGCAGAGAATAGCAAGAGGAGCTTACTTTAGATAGGGAGGGCAAGGACACTCTGAGGAGATGATACTTAGCTAAGACTTTCCAAAAGAGGAGTCAGTCATGGAGAGAGGGGGTAAAGAGAGAGATAGACAGAAGAAATGGAGCATATAAAGGCTCTGATGTAGGAGTTTCATATGTGACAGCAATTCAAGGAAGAACATAGATCAAGGAAGGGAAAGTGGCACAAGAGTCAGGGGTTCACCAAGAAGGTGAGGTCAGAGGGGGAGGCAGAGGCCAGATCATGATGGGTATTGTAAGGCAAGGCAAGGAGTTTGGATTTTATTCTGTGTCCATAGCAAGGCCAGGATCCATTTTATGTTATAAGGAAATTACTTTTATTACAACACAGAGAGGAGGTGGAAGAGAGTAGGCAAGACTAGAAGCAGAAAGACTGCTTTGGAGACTGCTACAGAATTCTAGGTGAGAGATGGTAATGATCTGGCCCAGGGTGGAATTAGATACACACGGACATATTTGGGGGGCTAGTTTTGCATCTTTGATCTCAGAAAACAAAATGCTGAAGGGTTCAATGCTGAAATACCCAATGGACAACCTAAACATGGGTTGTTTAATAGAGGCACCAGAGTTACATGAAAGATAAAGAAGATAGATGGAGATTGTAAAAATCTAGAAAAGAACATTTTAAAATGTAGATGTAATGTGCTTAATCTATTGAATCCAGTTCTCCTGACTCCTCTCATTAATGTGAAACCTTTGCAACTGTTGCCCTTTGAGTGTTGCAGGAAAATGGAATGAGGTTCAAGATTACCCCACTTTCTTTACAGGCAACCAATATCACATCATGTCTTGTTCTTCTCCTTCAGGCTACTCCAGCAATCTTGCTGTCTTTAGAAATTTCCAGAGATGGAAGCTTCATTGTCTATGAAAGTGTACAACTCACAATTTGGGAATCTGACATTCTCTTCTAAGACTGCCATCTTATACTCCCCTGTACTCTGAGGGCAGCCCCATGAAGACCTCTAGCAAGCATTCAGTTGGACCCATTCTTATAGGTCCCTCTCCTCTGACTCTAAAAGTCATTCTCTTGGAGGCCTTCACCAATCTTGGCTTCTAAACATGATCACTGCATTCTGTAGTAGGCTAATAACTTCTCCCCAGACTTTACTTCTCATTTCCTCTTTTTCATTCCCTATGTATTTATGGATGAGGTGAGGGAGAACAGGGTAGTAGTTGATTTTAGTAGGGCTGATTCTGCTCTTGTTGTGGTTTTGGTGGTGATGACTAGGACATAACAGCCCACTGCTGACTACTCCCTTTAGAATGTGGGTCGTTTGCCAACAGAAAAATTTCTACCCAACCTTCTCTTAGATTTGCTTTGTTTATCTGATTTTGTGATTACCAAAGTTAACATCAAGAACTGGACAGCAATATAAAATGCTCTTGCTCCCTATGTTATCCCTTGGATTTCCTGTGGTTTAAGTTGGACTATTACTGGGTCTAATATGGTTTACATGTTTACTCTAACCTGAATGCCGACCATGAATACTTTCTTGAATGGTCCTCTGTCATTTTCTCTTTACCAGTGGGTTTCTGTTCATTCTTTGCTTTCCTTCTGTAGACCTGCCACTTAACCGAGAGGTGGCTCTCGGTACCATCAGTGTTAGACTGCAGTATTTCCAGTCTGTGACTATCTATTTCAGGGTTAAGTATAGTTGTCAACTTCTTTCACTTGTCCCTGTCCAGTTTCTTTGAGCCTGTGACACATATTCGGAAGAATAGGAGCAGACCCGGAGAAGCAGGAGAAAAGAAAAGAGGAAAGAAAGTGACAGGAAATTTACCAGGAATGAGGCTTCTGGGAGAGATTTTGGAGTTTAAATTGTGAAAGACCCAAACACATCTCTGGGTATAGTAGATTTGGAGAGAATAAAAAAGGGGATTTGGTGAGATAGTACTATGGGTTATGAGTTAGATTCACAATAATGGTTTTTGAGGGACAGAAAGAAGTGTTGTAATGCTTTTACAATTAGCATTTGTTGTTCTGCAGTTCTTGGAAACTGTTTCCCCTAGGCTATGCTATATCAGTCTCTGATTTTATTATGGTTATACAAAGGAAATGTAACCTGATGATTTCAAAATGTTTGCTGTTTTCTTATATTATAAAGTGGAGAGGCCTGGAATTAATGGCTCTGTGTTTAGCAGAGCATCTTAATAAGATCTTCAATATGCAGATATAGATGATGCTAGTTGGTTTTTTCTTTTTCATTTTTTCTTTTTCTTTTTTTAAGAAGGCAGGGAATAAAACCAAAATTCCTTTGCATAAGAAAGTGGAGAAAATAGGGAGGCAGAGGAAGAGGGGAGATAGAGTCTGGAGAGCCAAAGAGATGTGGGCAATGAGCAAGGGAAAAAAGGTGTGCAGTCAGAAAGAAATTTCTCTTAGGGCACATGGGTGACTCAGTCAGTTAAACTTCTGACTCTTGATTTTGGTTCAGGTCATGATCTCACGTGGGATTAAGCCCTGTGTCAGGCTCCCATGCTGATAGGGCAGAGACTGTTTGGGATTTCTTCTCTGTCTCCCTTTATCTCTCTGCCCATTCCCTGATCATGTGCTCCGTTTCCCTCTCTCTCTCTCTCTCTCTCTCTCTCTCTCTCTCTCAAAATAAAATAAATTAATAAGCTTTAAAAAAAAAAAAAGAAATTTCTCTCCCCTTAGGGAAAATCTGATGAATTTTTAGTACATTGTTGTCTAATGTTCAATTTAAGTTGGTATCTGTACTGTGCTGTGCTCTAATTTCTCTCGTTCTCCCAAATCATTAGGAAAATTTGGTTACCAGTAACAGCATTTGTAAATAGTACTTTGGGGACTTGAGGAGTAGAGTCAGTGTCCACGTGGGGTAAGGCTGCAAAGGAAGGCATTAGTGAACACAGAAGTGCAGAAAGCAGAGAGGACATGGATAATTCAGGGACAGCAAAAATATCAGATCAAGAAGTGACGAGGAGATCATAAGCATTCTGGCAAATCTGTGTAGATTTGTAGCGGAGTGAGGGACGCTGAGATGGGTAGTCATGCATTCTATATAAATACTAAAGGAAATGGTGATTTCAGATGACAGGAGACCTTAGGGACATCCAGGTGACAGGAACATGAGGGTCCTAAATAGATGACTTTAATTCAAAGATAAGACATTAGCTTTTAATGCTGAAAAACTATATACTTAGCTCCAAATTTGCCATGTGCAAGTAATGGATATTCTCTGGCAGCCTTCACAGTATTATTTTATTGTATCATAATCTATCAGTGTCCAGCACAGTTTAGAAAAGCAGCAATCTTTGGTCTGTGGGCAGAGTTGATTGCCCATAAGTGGAAAAAAAAATCAAGAGGTGGAATGTGGTACATGATTTTGAGGGGGGGGATTAAATTTTAAAGAAAAACATTTCTTTCCCATAATTCAGTAGGATATAAAAAGCTGATATTTGAAAGAAGACACCAGGAAATAATTTGTAACTATTTCTTTGTATAGGAGTTCTATGTGGAGTTATGATCACAAAATTCTAGAGCTGGGAGAAACTTCCCTGACTATGGCAGTGACTCCTAGTGACCCACCCAAAAACCATTCCCCCTTTTCTGCCTTGTTAACAGAAGTCATGGTGGCAATGTACCCAGCTGGAAGAGTAGACTGTCTAATCTTTCCTTGGAGATAGGCGCAGCCAATGAGTCATGAGAAGTCACTGGGAAGGACTGGAGATTATTTAAGAGGGCAGTGCCTTCCTTCTGCCTGGAACACAGATGTGCTGCCCTGGGAGGGAGTATTTATTTTATAGCCATGGAAATTCAAGCCATGCAGCAAGGATGATGAAGCAGAAAAATAAGGGCCCAGGGAATCCAGGACATTGTAAAAAAAAGCCATTATAAAATTGCAATATTGAGGCACCTGGGTGGCTCAGTCAGTTAAGCGTCCGACTTCGGCTGAGGTCATGATCTCGTGGTTTGTGAGTTTGAGCCCCATGTCGGGCTCTGTGCTGACAGCTCGGAGCCTGGAGCCTGCTTCAGATTCTGTGTCTCCTCTCTCTGCCCCTCCCCCACTTGTGCTCTGTCTCTCTGTCTATCAAAAATAAGTGAAATATTTTAAAAATTAAAAAAAAAATAAAAGTGCAATATCTGTACCAGATCTCTTTTGTGTGAGGGAAAATGAACCAGTTTTGGCTATCTCTTGATTACTAGGAATTAAACACAATCACTAATACAGTGATTATTTAGTAAGTCTTTTCCATTTTGTATGTAAGGAGGCACAGAGAACTCAGCCAAGACTCACTTTAATGGTATTCTTGTGATCTTATGTGTGTCCAATATGAAATTATAACAATTATTATAACATAAAATCTTAAAGGTGTTTCTCTGAGACATACTTATGAACTGAAGTCAAAACTTCAAATTAAATACATTCAGTCCAAAATCCCATAGAATTTCTTATTTATAGTTATATGGGAGGGAAGGATTAAGAATATAGTCCTCTTGGGGTGAAATCATGAGCACTGAATCACCTTGCTTCATTCTTTCATTCATTGATGTGTATGGATTCCTGCTGCCATGATTCAGGTTAGGCTCCTGTTTCTTTGCACTTGGGCAAATTAACAGCCTCTTGCCTTTTAAACTTACCTCTGCTGATTCATTCTGTGAACCTTCTATAGATTAATTTACAATGACATGTTTGTTTCTCTGTTTAGAAACTTTCAGTAGATCCCCATTATCTGACTGATTAAAATCCAAACGCATTAGCCTGGAAATTCTTGGATTTTTCTATGCACTGTTGTTGCTTTTATGCCTTCAAACCTTTGCTCAGACTCTTTTTTATTTTTTTTCCCCTTTACTTACCTCCTGGTTCCAACTGTCTCTCAAGGTTCAGGTCTGTAACTAACCTAAAGCCAAGGCTCCCATCTTTCAACTAAGTTTGCAGTGAAGGCACTTGTCATATGTGGCCCTTTAGCTCCTTGAAATCAGTTGATATGGCACCTTCTTCTCTGGGTTTCTCACATCCCCCTGCAGTTTCCTTTTTGAATTTATGTAAACATTACATATTCATTAAAAGTTATAATTTGAATGATTTCAGCAGTTTTATCATTCTAGCTGCCTAACTTGCTTTAGGTCTAAGGGAGAACCAGATTTCCTTGCAAAAGGAAAAATAAAAAAATGGTAGGCCAGCTGAAAACTTGATAGAATTTAACTAAATTAACATTTTTATATAATATAAATTATACCTCAGACTTAAAGAGTATCAGAGTATCTGGGATGTCTAAATAAACTACATAATCCTTGCTCATTTATTGAACTGATGTTATTTTTTTTAACCACCAATGTGTACTTAATTAAACCCAATAGTGGATTAGCCCTGAAGAGGATTGACAAAAATGGGCATGCCAATACATACATTTCATGCAAAAAGTATTTTATTGTGAGAATCCAAAATAATGCAGAGGACATAAAATTGGGGAAGTTTAGGGAGTGGGACTCCCAAGTTTCTACTATTCCTCAGGGAACAGGGCTTGGAAGGTAGGCAGGACATTTCACGTGTCTGGGCTGAGGTCCAACTATGTCTTGCATAGCCCTTGTGGCATTTATTAACTTTCTTGTACCTCAACATTATCATCTCAAACTCCAGGAGTTACTTTATGTGGCTCTCACAACTACTCATCATATGGCCCTAATATCTCAGTCCTCTGTACTATTTCTAGTTCAGATCAGAATTGAGTGGCATTACTGCAGTTATGTAACAACAGAATGGGCAATGAGCCAACCTGTGTTTTAAAGCTTAACAGTAATTGAACACCATCAGGTGGCACAGGGCCTATCACTGTTCCAAACAGTTATCCTCTTCTGTTCATAATGTGAGTGTGTTGATGCAAACTTGCAAAAAATGTACTACATATATAAACATATACACATACATATATTCATATTTTAAAGAAGATAAAGAATGTTTATCCCAATGTGTATATATCCATATGTATGTATATATATATATATATATATATATATATATATATATATATTTGTATGTGTATCTATCTATCCATATATATATATATACACACATATATATACTTGTATGTGTGTATATAAGAAAAACTTAAGCTACTTGCATGTGCAGAGGAATCACCTTATTTAATAAGGAGAATAATCACCTTATCTCCTGGGAGAATATAATAGCAAAATAACTACTAAAAGTGGGGCAGGTTTTTGAGTTCTAAGGATGTTTGTATTTTAAAATGACATTGAGAATTAATTTCCCTTATGATCACCTGTTATTGTTTTGCTCAGCCTTCTCTATGACAGAAAAACACAATAAGTTAGATTTGATTTAAAGACCCTGGTATCAAGTCAACTGGAAATCAATGTATCCTGAGAGAAAGTAATAAATTTGTGAAAAAAAAATTTAGAAAGCATGAGATTTTATTCCCTCTGCTAAATCTAGAGATTTTAATGGGATTCACTTAGTCTCTTGACTAATAAGTGGACCAGTTTGTTTCTCTATAGTGCTCATATCACCTAGTAATTTTCCTTTTTGAATTCTGCTACCCTTTTAGTGGAACACAGACCATATTGTTCCCTCTAGTGTATGTTGTCCTTAAAGAAGGCAAAACATGTTCTTTTGAAGACTATGCACCTGACAAACCTTCATCATCAAGGAATGAATGTGGGCCTTTTTAAGCTGTATCTCATATAAAATTTACAAAAAAAAAGACCTATGTAAGATAATTATAGAACCTAGGAGTAATGCCAAGTTTTGCCCAGGATTTTGTATTGGAATTGAGTGGAGGCAGAGTGCATTTAGGGTACAGTATGTAAATTTGAAAAAAAAAAAAACTACAATGCAGCACTTGCAAAACGAAGTGGAAATAGAGTGGGCCAATTTGCTATGTGCATCCTGTATGTGGAAGAGATAGAATTAGAATGGGCCGTCATTTACCCCAAGGAGGGGAGAAGAATGACTTTCTGTCCACATGTGGAATATGAAAAATGAAAGATAAAGTTTCGCTTTTGATTTTAGGGGTAGAACTCAGAGCCATTTGCCTTAGACCTGGTTTTGCTATACATATTTGTCACAGTGAAGAAATATATGGGTGCTTCCCATAAGAAAACTTCAGAAGTTAAGTAACAGATTTGTAGAATTAGCCTTTCCGCACCTCCAATCGTTTGAATTTTTAAATGTCTAAAAGGATATATGTTTTTTTTAAACCATCTTTAAGTTCTTATCTTTATCAAGCCTGATTTTTTTTTTTTACATATGAATTCTTTGATCCTATCTATTGTGTTTGTCATTACCACCCACTGGTAACCAGGCATCATTTAGAATACAGAATGGGAGGTGGGGCACCTTGGAAAAATTGGGGAAGTTGTCTTCTTTGCTGGAGACACAGAAGGATGAAGTGCCCAAAGAAACTCAAACTTCACAGTTACAAGGAAGCATAAATCTAAACTAAATCTAGATCTTTAATGTGCAGATGAGAAAACCAAATAAAATACTCATCCATACAGATAATAAATGTTAAAGCCACTATTTATTTATTTTATTTTATTTTATTTTATTTTTTTAATTTTTTTTAACGTTTATTTATTTTTGAGACATAGAGAGACAGAGCATGAACAGGGGAGGGTCAGAGAGAGGGAGACACAGACTCTGAAACAGGCTCCAGGCTCTGAGCTGTCAGCACAGAGCCCGACGGGGGGCTCGAACTCACGGACTGCGAGATCATGACCTGAGCCGAAGTCGGCCGCTTAACTGACTGAGCCACCCAGGCGCCCCTATGTTATTTTATTTTTAAAAATTTTTAAATGAAGTTTATTTATTTATTTTGAGAGATACAGAGACAGCACAAGTTGGGAAGGGGTAGAGAGAAAGGGAGAGAAAGAGAATCCCAAGCTCCCTGTGCTACCAGCATAGCCGGATCCAGGGTTCATACCCACAAAGTCATGAGATCATGACCTGAGCCAAAAACCAAGTCTGACACTTAACTGACCGAGCCACCCAGGTGCCCCTAAAACCAGTATTTAGAATGATAAAGTAACAAGGTTATAGCTGCTTAAAAGAAACACATCTAAGTGCACTTTCTTGTTCAAAAAAGGAGCATCCTTGTGCAGTGGGCAGAAACTCAGATCATGATCAAACACTGAGCTCCAGTTCAAACTGGCTACTCAGAGAGTCTGTAGTCTTGTGTCACTCTCTCTGCCTCTCCAAACCTCACATTCTTCATCAGGATAATCAGTGCTGACCTCTTGTCATAATCTGAAATGTCTGAAAAATCAATGACTCTGTGTTTATTTATTCTTTCATTCATTTCTTCAGCAGATATTTGATGTGCAATACCATGCTCTGTATTGGGGGGAAGAGAAAAATAAATGAAAAACAACCCTTGCCCTTAAAGAGTGTGCAGTGTAATGTTATATGTAACTATATTAATGATTTATTTATTCAATATTAAAATTTGAGTGCTATGTGCTTAATAAATGGAAAGAGCTAATAAATGTACAAAGAGCTTAGAGAAGAAAAAAGATGATTTCTCACAGGGGCTTAGAGCTTAGAAGCCTTTGTGAAGTATTTTCTTTTTATTTATTTATTTATTTAAAACATTTTTTTTTTTACATTTATTTATTTTTGAGAGACAGAGTGAGACAAAGTGAGAGTGGGGGAGGGGCAGAGAGAAAGGGAGACACAGGATCTGAAGCAGGTTCCAGGCTCTGAGCTGTCAGCACAGAGCCCAACGGGGGGCTTGAACTCACGGAGGGCGAGATCATGACCTGAGCCGAAGTCGGATGCTCAACCGACTGAGCCACCCAGGTGCCCCAAGTATTTTCTTTTTAAAGCATTGAAGAGTGGATAAGATTTCATCAGGCAGAGATGATGTGGGTGGGGAGAGGTCAAGAAGGCACTCCAAGCAAAGTAAAAAGGCATGATTAGATTCAAGGAAAGAGAGAAAACATGGATTCTGTTCAGAGTCCTAACAAGACGTCAAAGATTGAATTGGTTGGAGCATAGATTTCATCAGAGAAAATAGTGGCAGATAACATTAGAGATAGGTTGGAGCTGGGACACACAAGGTTTTCTGGTTTTAGAACTCAAAAGCAAGAATCTTTTGAGTTAGCTAGATACCAAGGGTGTAAAGATGAAGGAGACATGGCACATGCACCCAGGAATTTGAACTTTATTCAGTGGGCACTGGGAGAGCCCTAAAAGTTAGCAAACCCTAAAAGGAGGAATCAACATGACTGATAATAATCTCAAGGAAGATGGCTTTGGCAGCAGCGGATGGGATAGATTAAGATGACAAAAAACTGGAGCCTGAAGACTGGATGGAGAGAACCCTGCCATTTAAAAAAGGGAACACTGGACCTGGTTTTGCTTGGTGGCAGTGGATCTGAAGAAGAATGAAACCATTTAGCCCAGCAACCTTTAAACTTTTTGAGTGAGAGCCCTTTCTGAGAATCTGATAACAGCACTAGACTCATTCCTCAGAAAGGGTATCCGTAAAATGGGTATGCAATTTTGCATGCAATTTCAGTAGATATACAGTGAGACCATTCAGGGACCTCAAATTAAGGAATACTGATCTAAAAAGAGATTATGGAAGTTCGATCTATAGAATGTGTGCCGTACTGTAAGGAGTTGAAATGACTTGGAGGTTCTATGCCTGGATGTTTGAGAGAAGTGCAGAAATAGGGATGTCTAAAAGATGAGCTTATTGAGGACAACTGTAATCACATTTTACCCTGTACTTGCCACCCTTGGCTGGGAGCTTTTTCATGATCTTGTTATTATCTCCTTCCACTCTTCTGCACTCTCTAGTAAGAGAGGACTGGATTAATCTTAGTGAATGGAGAGCAACTGCTTTAAGATTTAATACATTTGAACATACACAGACATATTACTCAGGAATATGCATATCTCATTCTTATCATTCATATCATACAAATTCTTGCATTTTTAATAGGTGGAAATTAACTTCTCCCATTGGTATTCTAAACATGATGAATGTGTTCAGTATTCATGTGACCCTGATACGAATTTGTATGGAAATTCTAGTACAATTTCAGTAATTAATGTCTGCCAGTTATAAAGGGTTACAATTATGGCACTCACAGGGACTTATGAAGTATATGAAAAATATACAAATAATCAGATAAATAAATTTTCTATATTCAATCCTTCTGATTAATGAAAAAACCCCTAATTACTAGGTATTCATACTGTGATGAATGCTAATAAATAGTCAAACAACAGAATACTTTATCCAGAGCTCAAAGAGAAACATTTCTTTGTTTTTTTTATTATTATAATTTTTTTGTTTTGTGGTAAGAACACTTAACATGAGATTTACCCTAAGAGGAATATTTTATTTTCATATAAAAAGAGATATTAAGTCATTTAGCCTCAGTAAAAATCAAATGATTTATAATATCAATTAAATATTAAATACAAACTATATATCATTATGGAATTTTTGACATGATAGACATTTGGATCAACATTGTAGTTCTTAATCGTAAGTTATATAAAAAAAAAGTGTAAGTGGAGGAAGCCTTTCCTAGAAGTCTCCTACTGCAACCACATTTTTTCTTTGCAAATGAAGAACTGAAACACAGCAAATTTTATTTTCTCAGTATACTGAGAAAATAATAGTTATATATAATATATAATATATTATATATAATATATTATATATAATATATACAATATATAATATAGATAATAATATTTATATATCTCAGTATTTTCAGGGAACAGATGCCCTGAATTTGGAAGGAACTCTATTTCACTACGAAGTCAAAAACTATGATCCCCACAAATGGTACTCTTGTGAAGAATTAGAGTAACTGAAGGTGTTAAATGTTCTCTGGTCTCTCAAACATAAGGTTCTCAATGAGGCAAAGTGTGTATTTTTCATGTGAATTCACTTTTAACAATGTAATGGATAATAAGTTAGGAGCATTAGATTCTATCATCCTTTTTTTTTTTTATGTTACATTTATTTTTGAAAGCTAGAGAGACAGAGCATGAGTGGGGGAGAGGCAGAAAGAAAGGGGGAGACACAGAATCTGAAACAGGTTGTCAGCACAGAACCTGATGCCGGGCTCGAACTCACAGACCGTGAGATCACGATCTAAGCTGAAGTCAGATGCTTAACCGACTGAGCCCCCCAGGTGCCCCTAGATTCTATCATCCTAACATGTATATAGAATCTTGTTAATGAAGTATATCACTGCATTATATCCTGCTAAGCCATTTATCAACATACTCAAAAGTAATTTTATAAATTCTACTAAGTTCTCTATAGGATTTCTTCACATAGTAGGAAGGCAGGCATCTACCATTTCCATACCAAAGAAAGTAGCCTTAACCTAAATGAATTACAGTATGCCAAACTCAATAGATATAATGGTATATTTTGTAAATGATGGAACCTGGTCATATTTTTCCTATTGTCAAGATAGACATTATATACATTCTTACAGATAAGCAATTATGTAATTACAAATACATAAAATCTACAAAGGTTAAGTTTATAATGGAAGGTGGTCTGGTCATTGTTTTTTGTCACTAAACAGACAATCCAAAAGGTTACTTGACTAGGGCAGCTATGGAATTACCTCTGTGCTGTGTCTGTCTTTGATGTCTGTTTTCTGTCCTTAGGCTATTTGTCTTAGCCTTTCTAATTTGACTTACAAAAAAGAATCATATTATTTCACATGCTAAAAGGGACTCGAAAGGCAGGTTTTCTCAGTGAGTGTTCTGAGATCAGCCACATTAGAATTAGCTGCAGCGTTCCTTAAAAAGAGAATACCCAGACCCCACCCAGACCTTTTCAATATAAATTGGGGTGGGGGGAAATGGGCAGTACAATTTAAATAAACTAGCCAGCTGATTCTTATACGTGCTAAAGGCTGAGGTCTGTTGACCAGTAAGTGGTTCTGAAAATGTGGTCTTGGCCCAGCAGAATCAGCATCACCTGGGAAATTGTTAGAAATGCAGATTCTTTGTTCTCCTCCAGACCTATTCAGTCAGAAACTCCTGGGGGGTGGGGCCCAGCAATTTGTGTTTTAATAACCCCTCCAGTAGATTCTAAAGCCAGCTAAAATGTGGGGATCACTGGTTCTATACAATCCATCCAATTGACCTAGAAGGAAATCAAGGCCAAGATGAGTAATGGGCTTGTTCACTCTAACATGAGTTCATATTGTAAGCAACATAATAAAAGTGGTGCTTTTAGGTAGCTAATCTTTGACTTGTTTAAAACTTAAAGTGGACTGAATGATTATTATAAGTTCTATTTCCCTCATATTTGTAGGTAAAGTGAATGGGATATAACTGGTGGTAAGGAAAGAAGGAATTTTAAGTTTATTTTATTTTAAGATGTTTTGCAGTTTCTTAAAGACCTTTGAAAACTGTTTAAGACTATTTGCAACAATGAAGGAATTACCTTTACTATGCCTGAAATGCTTTGCATTCAGTGGAAAAAAAGACTCAATTCAAATCTAAAGGACAATTTGTAGCATTTATGGCATGGCCAATAATTCATATAGTTTGCTATTAGAAATTAGACTATAAAACGTTCAATATTATTCAAGTTTGAATAGGTAGAATATTTGTAAAATATTTTATGATTGCCAATTTCAGACATTAGAACTGGAAAAATAACTCATTCACTTTGTAAGGCAGTGTCTTGGCCAAAACAGAGGCTGTGATTAAAACAAGGCTTTCTCATCTGCATGGTGAGAGATGAAATTCTTGTCAAGCATATTGTCACTGAAAGTGGCTGTGTTTAGTCCCCCACTTTTTAAATACAACTGGCCTCTAACTCGCAATGAACTTTGCCAGAGAAGGAAAAGAGAACCATGTAGCTCATCTGTACATGCTCAGCTTTATGTATCTTGTTTCTTGTAATACTCTCAAATTTCTGAGTGTCAATGAAAAAAAAAAGTTCCAGGGGAGAGATGGTCCAACTTTGAGGTCCATATCCTGTCATTGATTTCTGTGCAACACTCTCATCGACTTCAATGGGAGTTCCGCACTTGGATCAATGTCAGGATATGGGCCTTTACATTTAGATGTGAAAGTGTTTTAATAGTGGTTGGCAAACTAGTGATGAATTAGGGTGAAAGACACAAAGAATTGGCTGGAAACTTTAGACCTATAAGCTACCCTTAACCTTTAGAAGAGTTATTATTATTATCTTTTTAATGCAGTGGGAAATTTGCATATGTTGATTTTGGCCACTAAGTGTCCCAGTACACTAATTACATCCCTTGAGTCTATTCTGGGTTTCTTATAAGCAGTGTGGAAAGTAAGTCCTTCAGTGGCCAAGCCATTTGAATTAAATTGTCCTCTGGACCAATGTGTAATAAAAACATCTGATTTGCTCTCTTGACTGGTAAGATTTACCTTCAGGATCTTATGATTCAGAGCACTACTATACCCCTAATAATTTAACTTAAAACACTGAAGTTTAACTATTTCATCCCTCTCTTTGGATCTAAATCTATTCAGACAGGTAAACTAAAAATAGATACTAAACATAAATTTTCACCACCTCTTATGGTGATCCATTCTAAGTCCTTACCGTCATAACCATTATGGAAGACTTTCTTTTAGTAAAATATATATATATATATATACATGCTAAGGCATCTATCTACTATACACACATACATACACATATGATATAGGCATATGTGTGTATATTATTATATGTGTGTAATCTATATATTTAGGGTAAGCTTCTTTTTCCATTGATGAGGAGAAAGAGCACTAAAAGATGTAAAGGATATGTGCTCACAGTGGCCATCTAAATGAAAAGTTTAATTAAAAAATACAAGGCTTCTCCCTTCTATTTTGCTAATCATTTTGTGATTTGCTATCCCCTTTCATTTTTCAGCAAGCTATGTTACTACTTGTGCTTATTATGGAATTTCATTCAAGTGAAGTCTTAGGTTTCCACTATGAGCATTAGCAGAGCTTCCCGTAATCGTGACGGGAAGGCGCTCATACTGAATTTGGAGCCAAACATGTATTCTCCACTGGATTTAATTACTTCATTAAATCACTGCTCTCCAGGCGTTAGTGTGAAGAGGGTTGGTTGTACATGTTTTTGTTTCCATCAGTCTAAATGAAGATCTGGTTGTAAAAGTCTCTTTTCCTTACTGACCTTTGTCATAATCTCCTACTGTATGATCATCAGTTTGAGAGGGGGGCAACAGTTCAGGTTTTTATTTCAGTTGTGTCAAAATACTCATCCCCATAGTGCTTTTGTACACAGAGCAGTGTGCAGTTCAAGTTATTGCTAAAGTTACACAAGTCTGCCCTTCTGATCTCATCAACATTCTGATGCGTAGCAACACGGTTATTTCTAGTAGAGATAGTTATGTTTAAAATAAATTTAATGAGTAAAGGCTTTTTTAGGGAAGAGTGATATATGATTTTAATTCTGTACTTTACAGCAAAAGAACTGGCACTTATGCTTCCATCTTTCTTTTTAAATCTCACACTAAACATTTCAGATTCTTACTGCCAGAGTTGTAGAGATTAGTTACTGGAAGGGTACATATGTGGGAAGGAAGGAGGGAATAACCTGTGCCAAGAACAAAGCAAGAAAGAGAATATTTTTGTTAATGGAATGACTAATGAACTCATAAGGACAACACTACCCAAGTGTGTGTACAGGATAGAGGAAAAAAAAATGTTAGTGTCAGTTGAAACATATAAAATGTGGGCATTGCCAAATGTCTTCTCTGTGTATATAATTGAATACTAGTTACTATCAATCTTTTCAGAAATTGATTTGATTTTTAGAGGAAGACTCTGCATCACTCTTTGCACAAATATTGATAAGTAAATTCTGACATAAACTTCTCCTGTAGTTTGATGTAGCCGGCTTCCTCCCCAGCACTTTTCACGCGCCTCAGATAAAAACCATAGGTGGCATTGATACATAGAACAGCATGATAAATCCAGTAATTGTCATGACACCAATTTTAGGAAAGGCAAATGCCAAATAGTATTCTAGAAAAACATGGAGAATAGTTACCAGATAGAAAAAAAAAGACAAGCATTTAGCTTTTATTTTCAAGTCTTACTCATCCAGCATCTTCATTTACTTTTTCAACGTTTATGTCATTTGAGTTATATGTATCATTTTACCTGTATATGAAATGGTTATTGAGTGTGTTTGAGTAGATTGTGTATTGAGTAGATTTTGAGAAAAATAATTAAAATTTGTAATGCATTTGGTATTCTAGTAAAACATCCAAGTAAAATACTGTTGTTTTATTGCTTTAAAAAATGTAAGCTTCAGAATAAATTAAACCCATAAGCATTTCTTAAACTTCCCCAAACATCAGGCGTACCATATACAATTTTTACACTAGCAACGATACAGATATGAACAGAAAGATTGTTAATATAATACCTAAATAATTTTGCTCAAGACATATAAAAGTGGAAGGTATCTTTTCATGAAGTTACTCTGATAGTGCTTTTAAACTCACTAATATAAAAAGTATTTTTTACCAGCCATCATTTTAATGCTCTTTCTTTTTATCAATGGGGGAAAAATCTAGGAATTGTTTCTAAGTGCTTCATACATTGTAGACACACAAGAAATATTTAGTTGAATAAATGAATACATGTTGATTCAGTAGTTATCTCAAAAACTTAGTTGTTATGTAAAGGCTAGTTGCTGAGTGAGTGGTTATGATCTCTGCAATTTTAGTTTGTGCTTTCTTGGCTACATACATGGAAAGATTAAGCTTGCTTTCTTCTTGCCTTTTTTTTTTTTTTTTTTTTTGGAGTGCTGGATAACTGATCAGCCTGTAAAGCTTTCTTCAGGGTCAATGCAAACTCAAACTAGTGTCATTTCAAGTGATAATCCAGTGAGATTAACTTCACAAAGAAACAAAACAAAGTAGAGCAAGTGTGTGTGTGTGTGTGTGTGCGCGCGCGCGCGCGTGTGTGTGTGTGTGTGTGTGTGTGTGTGTGTGTGTATGTGTTGGGGAGTGTATTGTGTGGGAAGGAGAGAAAATGCACTTAATTCTCCATCTTGAAGCTGAACAGCAGCTCATAATACAACTTTGTGGATTTATTCTCTTTGCTACTAACCTCAAAAGTACTGTGCAATGAAAACCCAGTTACTGGGTCTCACTAGTTTGGGCCTATAACAATGGGTGGCATTTGCTAAGTATAACCCCACCCAGCCATTTTCCTGGTGCACAGCTGTGTCTGTGAGCACAGCTGTGCTTCCCATGAGCCCTCCAACATTTTACTGTGCAGCTGTGAGAGCTGCTTGGGAAATCCTTAAGAGGCAGCTGCAGAGGCTGCTGGTCATAGCAATCTGCTTGAGCCTGACCTGAGTCAGGTCTTAGTGGTGAATGGGAGATTCTTATATCGTCCATATTCTGAACACACACAGTTATGTGCTCTGGAATTTGAAAAACTTAGCCCTAGATTTCTTCTGATAGTTTAGCTATTTTCATTATGGGTCTCACTTGAATCTCCAAATTCTGAATTTTATGAAATAGGTCTAATATTATGTTAGTCAATTTCTACATGAATAGCCATGCCAATAACATATGTGTGGTTCTAATTGAATTTGAAGACTGGAGAATTTTTTTTTATTAATTATTTTAAACAAAGTACCAGTTCATGTATCCTTGAAAATTAAATCATACACTTAATATACTATATACTAATTCAGAATTTATCCCTTAAAATCCTCCTCTAAATCTGATTTATTCCTTTTTTTAATGTTTATTTATTTTTGACAGAGAGAGAGACAGAGCATGAGCAGGGGAGGGGCAGAGAGAGAGGGAAACACAGAACCCGAAGCAGGTTCCAGGCTCTGAGCTGTCAGCACAGAGCCTGATGTGGGGCTTGAACTCATCAACTGATGAGATCATGACCTGAGCTGAAGTCAGATACTCAACTGACTGAGTCACCCAGGCGCCCCCTGATTTATTCTTATAGGTTAACATGTCTTGTTTATATTTTATTATTTTATGTATTAGCCAAATCCTTTCATACATTAGCTAAAAAGGTCCTCATGAACACTACTGTATGCTCAATATCATGCCAAATTTGATAAAGAATATAAAATAATAAGAAGAAAAAAACATTTGGTAACTTCAAAGACACCCAAGATATAAGCATGAAACATGTTAACTGCATTTGATTAAGGCCCCAGATTGATGATTGAAAGGAAATATACAAAAGAAGAACCACCGTGTATGTTCAAAACTTGAAAGAGGAGGTAACAAGATAATAGTATTTTACACATTAGGTAAGCAAAACTGAGAAAAAAAACAAATTGTGAAATTGTCCTAGCTAGTGGAAAGAGCTTCATGAGCAATGATTTGAGGGTAGGAAATAAAGTTGATTTATTCAGTAGACAGAGATCAATTCTCTGAGGCACGGGATGCACAGAGAGGGAGTTGGAGATTCAGATCAGACAGGTAAGGAACTGGTAGGGTATGTAGACTGAAATGTCATCATATTTGATGTTGTGTAAGTTGGAAAATGTTAAGGGTTTTTAACTTAAAAAAAAATCTTGCCTAAGTTAGGAGAGATGAATTATGTATCCACAAACCATGTCATTGGGCCAGATTCAAAGTAAATACTCAGCTGATATTGAGTATTTGATATCAGAGATAGTCGTAAACATAAATTAAAGAGCGAATTGTGTATCTTTCAGTGTTCTAGCAAAAACGAAATACATTTAGTTGGGGCTGGTGAAGAAATGTTTTGATGAAGGTATATACAGAGGTACAGCCAGATCTAAAAGAACTAAGGGTAGTTGAGGCCCCTTTTAACTAAGGAAGGCATTACCTCTGTAGACCAAGGGGAAAGTGGGGAGAAACAGTTAGTGAGCCTAGTTGAGATTTGGAAGTCTGAAGGAGAAGCTGATTAGCCAGTCTCGGTAACCATGTCAGAACTGAGTGAAAGCAGGAAAAAGCAAGAAGATTAACTACCCCAGCCTCTCTCCTCTTGCACTGTAAACTCCTGTTGGTAACCTTTATTGGTTAAACCCAAATAGGAGTCAAAGAGCAGGGGAGTGTAGGTGATGCCTTGTGTAGAGGTCAGCCTCTCAGTGCACAGAGCAGGGCTGAGATGGACAGAGACTGGATGTGGGGGCAAATGGAGAATAATCAGCATGGAGGATGTAAGATTTTTTTTTTTTTACTTAGTAAACTTAGGAGACAGTGATTTTATCTAAAACGTGGATTACATAAATTATATTGGTTTTCATAATTTATATATGGCTAATTAATAAACAAATGCACTTTTCTTTACTACACCAGAATGCTTTGGTTATAAAAGCATCTTGGCAAATGTGTTAAGAATACCTTGGCATGAAGTCATGTACAAGACAGTTCACAAGAGGAGAAATTCAAACAGCCAATAAAAATGTGACAAAATGTTTGCCCTCATTGGTAATCAAAGAAATAAAAATTAAGGAAACCAATGTGATTCCATGTTTTTCTGATCAAACGGGAATGACAAGAAGAAATTCTTAAGAGTTGCTTAGATTGTAGTTTGCCAGCATTGTCTTATATTGATGATGAGAGAGTAAAATTGATACATTCTTTCTGGAAATCAGTTTGTGATTTATATCAAGAAATGTAACTAAATTCATTCCTCTGTCCTAAAAAAAATTATTTTGTGGAACTTATCCCAGGCAGACAGGCACATAAATACATATGTTCACTTTATCATTATTGCAAATAGCAAATATTAGAAATGAGTAATTACCAATTTGGGAATGACTTAAAATGATGGATCTTGTTATAGAATACTATGAGTGATTGAAGCTGCTTTGAATGAAATTTAACAAGATAGATGTTAATTATGTAAATATAAAAGGTACAGAAAAAATTATTAGTAGAAAAAATGAAAAAAAAATGATAAAAGACTATAATCATGAACACTCAAATGTTAACACTGGTAATCTCTGAATAGTGGGTTAGTGATAATTTATTTTCTTCCTCCTTTTCTGTTTGTTTGTACCTTAGCAGTGGATGTGAGAGCTTATATTTCTCTTTCATGGCACATTATTGTCTCAGTCTCTGAAACCTCTTTTCTTATTTATTTCCTTTATCCCTAACCCTTATTCCCATTCCCCTCCTGACCATTGGCATTCCATAATGACATGATGTTTATGATCTTGCATGTAATTATACCTTGATAAATCCGGGTTGTTTTGTGTGCATGTATTTTTAACTTAGGTCAATGATATTGTGCTGTAGATTTTTTTCTAACTTTTTAAAAATCCAGCACTTTTTAAAGATCTATCTGCATTGCTATGTTTATATTTGTTTTCTGTTTCTTGCTTCAGTGTTTTATCTAGAAATGATATAAATTATTTTTATAATGAGAGAAGTATAATACAAAATAACTTTCCAAAAGTGCTGGATTGGTATTATGTAGTCTTGCAATTAATCTTTAGCTTGAGGGAAAGCTTTAGATACAGGGATCTCCAAGATTCCTTTGAATAAGTGCAGTTTCCAGTTACTAGAAATTTAGACTTTATTTATTTTTTCAATATATGAAATTTATTGTCAAAATGGTTTCCATACAACACCCAGTGCTCATCCCAAAAGGTGCCCTCCTCAATACCCATCACCCACCCTCCTCTCCCTCCCACCCCCCATCAACCCTCAGTTTGTGCTCAGTTTTTAAGAGTCTCTTATGCTTTGGCTCTCTCCCACTCTAACCTCTTTTTTTTTTTTCCTTCTCCTCCCCCATGGGTTTCTGTTAAGTTTCTCAGGATCCACATAAGAGTGAAAACATATGGTATCTGTCTTTCTCTGTATGGCTTATTTCACTTAGCATCACACTCTCCAGTTCCATCCACGTTGCTACAAAGGGCCATATTCGTTCTTTCTCATTGCCCTGTAGTACTCCATTGTGTATATAAACCACAATTTCTTTATCCATTCATCAGTTGATGGACATTTAGGCTCTTTCCATAATTTGGCTGTTGCTGAAAGTGCTGCTATAAACATTGGGGTACAAGTGCCCCTCTGCATCAGCACTCCTGTATCCCTTGGGTCAATTCCTAGCAGTGCTATTGCTGGGTCATAGGGTAGGTCTATTTTTAATTTTCTAAGGAACCTCCACACTGTTTTCCAGAGTGGCTGCACCAATTTGCATAGAAATTTAGACTTTAAAAACTAGATCAACAAGAGTCAGAATCTCAGCTATAGGTTTTGAATAGTTTATTTTTATGGACGAAGTCATTAGTGCTGTGCAAAAAAGTTAAACATGGTCTAGAGTAGCAGTTCTCAAACATTTGGTCTCAGGAACATTGCCACTAAGTAAAAATATTTGGAGACCACAAAGAACTTTTGTTTATGTAAATTTTGTCTACTGATAGTTACCATATTTGAAATTAAAACTGAAAACTTTTTTTTTTTCATACTTGAGAGAGAGAGAGAGCAAGCAAGTGGGAGCTGGGGAGAGAAGCAGAGGGAGAGAGAGAAAGAGAAAGAGAAAGAATCTGAAGCAGGCTGCATCCTCGGCACGGAGCCACACGCGGGTCTCGATCCCACAACCCTGAGATCATGACCCCCCAGATGAAACTGAGAGTTGGTTGCTCAACCAAATGAGCTACCCAGGCACCTCAAAACTGAAGTCTTTTTAAAAAACATGAGAATACACAAATACATTCATTCATTAGCTGTCAGAGTGATGGCATTAGCATGTCAGATAGTTTCTGGAAAATTCTACAGAACATTTGTAATGGAGAAAGAAAAAGGTAAACAATGTTTTAATATTATTATGAAAATAATTTTCACCTGTGGACCCTTTACAAAGTCTGGGGAATTGTATACTTTGAGAATCATAGGTCTTGAGCATTTTATTTTCTTTCATTGACACAATTTGCTCTACTTCCCCATCCACAACCCTGAAATAGTACATGCAATGGCCCAATCTCACTCAGCAGGTTTAGTCTCAGGATTATAATATTGTCACCACCTTAATTATGTAATGTTAGCAGTTAATTTCTGCTACAATTGCTCTTACATATTTTTAAAATTACTTGGCAAAAAATAGGGATATATAAGTGACAAATGTATTTTCCTATTCAAAAATCAGGAGGCTGGGTGTGACATAGTTTTTTGTTTTGTTTTTTCTTTTTCTACTTGTTTGTTAGCTTAATTATATGAAATATCTTATATAGACATAAAAATGAAATCACCTTCCTTAAAACATTAGTGCTTTACCCTTACTAAAATCAGTAACAGTATATGAATTCAAGTTATTTTAGTTTTGGAGGTTACTTCTGGCTTCTTAATCAGGCTAATCAGTGGCACCTGTTCAGTAAACGTAACACCCAGAAAGACAGGACTAATACTGATGTGGGAATGCACTGTATCTGCTAGTGTTGGCATTGCACACTGGTCTGGATATATGAAGACACTGGCAGACAAGAAGCCTTCTAAGCTATTGATGTGTGTTGAATAGAGCTGCCTGAACTGACAGGCACATACTGAGTGCCTGCAGAAATTCAAGTCCCATGTGACTATTAGTTAAATTGTAAATTGGGGTGAGGGGCCACAGAAAGAATACATAGGCTTCTTCTGGATGCATTCAAACATCTTGTTGGGAAGGAACAGGTGGGATAAAGAGAAGAAACCAAAAAGATCTCAAAATGGAAGTTTAAGAGGGACTTAAGTGCTGTAAAGTCATAGCAATACAGGAACATCTAGCATACAGGTCACCCCTGAACAATATTGCCACTCAAAATGTGCTTCGAAGTTCTCCACTGCCCCTTTCTCTTCTTCCATGGCCCTATTTCAGTCACCTAATGAAAGGTCTCTTATGAGACATTACACAGGGTGCCTGAGTGGCTCTGTTGGCTGAGCGTCCAACTTCGGCTCAGGTCATGATCTCGTGGTTCATGAGTTCGAGCCCTGCATCAGGCCCTGTGCTGACAGCTCAGAGCGTGGAGCCTGCTTCAGATTCTGTGTCTCCCTCTCTCTCTGCCCCACTGCTGTTTGTGCTCTGTCTCTGTCTCTCAAAAATAAATAAGCGTTAAAAAAAAGAGAGAGAGAGAGACACGCCAGGTTGGGGCGCCTGGCTGGATCAGTTAGTAGAACATGCTACTCTTGATCTAGGGATCTTGAGTTCGAACCTTACATTGGGTGCAAAAATTACTTAAAAAACATGCCAGGTCGTTCACTATGATCATCGCGATAGCTGCCATATGTTGGGTCCTTGCTATATGCCAGGTTCTGAGTGAGGTATTTTCTGTGAAAGTGTTTATCTCACCTGCATTTTCGGAAGAACTATGAGGTAAGTTCTATGATTTCCTGCACTTCACATATGGGAAGATGGAAACACAGAGAATTTAAGTAATTCACCAAAGGTCACACAGTCGGTCAGTGAGGCTGCTAGAGATTTAGCGTTACCCTAATAACAGAAGGGTTTGTGTTTTCAAGGAAGACCCAAGTACAGAAGGTAATATGTTACCTAAAAGAATAACTATTTTTTAAAGTGGGATTTTGGTCACTTTACGGATTTTTGGATTGTGAAGAAACGTAGCTTCTCTCTGGTCACTTCAGATCACAAAGCCTCTGAGGACCTGTGGTTTGTACTTATTATTAGGAAGCATCATCAATATCACCCTGGGACACTGGTGAAGGAGAATTTTCTAAACACATTTTGTAAAATATGTTTTGAAGCTGGAAATTCAAATATGTACTGCACTGGGATTCAGAGAGAGTCCAGAACAATAAAGTCAAAGTGATAACTATAGTCTCTCAGTAAAGGTTATTGAATAGATTTGAAATTTTATTTGCTTAGAATTGTCCTGATTCCATTATATGTTTGCATGCAAGGTGCATAGCTTGTGTACCAGCAAGCATTGCCCAAGAAAAAGATGGCTTTTTGAAGTGTGAACTCTTTACAAGAGAAAATGCTATGGCTTCAGAATGAGGAGGATGAAATCGTACATTTTGAGCCCGCACAAAAGAACAATGCGTGGCATGCTTGCGCCACCTTGTGGGATAATATATACTTGCACTTCTTTTAGGAACCTGAAATAATTTTTTCGCATACAGTAGTTCCCTTCCCCCCCCAACCCGCTCCCCCCAACCTGGATTCTTGCCAAGACCTCCCAGTGTATGCCTGAAACTGTTGATAGTACCAAACGTTGTTAGGTACTGAGTTTTTTCCTGTACATTGATACCTATGATGAAGTTTAATTTATAAATTAGGCATAGTAAGAGATTAGCAACAATAATAAAGTAGAACAATACCAACATATTGTAATAAGAGTGGATGTAGTTTCTCTTACAATATCTTATTGTACTGTACTCACTCTTCTTCTTGTGATGATGTGAGAGGATAAAATGTGGACGTGATGAGGTGAAGTGAGGTGAAGAACATAAGCATTGCGATACAGCCCTAGGCTACTATTGACTTTTGTCGGAAGGAGAAATCTCCTGCTTGCAGACGCTAGTTGACCCCCACTAACTGAAACCGTGAAAAGCAAAACCAAAGATAAGCAGGGCTACAGTATTTAAACTGAATTTAAAAGAATTAGATGGGGGCGCCTGGGTGGCTCAGTCGGTTGAGCCTGCGACTTCAGCTAAGGTCATGATCTCACAGCTCGTGAGTTCGCTCCCCGTGTGGGGCTCTGCGCTGACAGCTCGGAGCCTGGAGCCTGTTTCAGATTCTGTGTCTCCCTTTCTCTCTCTGCCCCTCCCCCACTCGCGCTCTGTCTCTGTCTCAAAAATAAATAAACATTAAAAAAATTTTAAAAGAATTAGATGAAAGGAATAGTAATATAGTATTTAACTACTAGATGTCTGTTATTATGTTCCTTATTATTACATTGTAATTAAGGAATATTTATCATGCCCCAAAGCAATATTATGTGCTTATATACCTTATACTATGTTGGTAACTTAAATACTACCTTTTATTTTTACATATTGTAATAATAAAATGATCTTCTTTCCTGCCCTCCCCTCCAACCTACACTTGTGAAGGGGATATTATTAGCTCAGTTATCATTTAAGACAACACCAACTTCAGTTATTTCATGTACAATCTTTTATTTTATGTTTAGTGAGAAACACACACTGTGATTAGTATCCAGGGCTTCAGGGTTTTTTTCTTCATTTTAACATTAATATGCATTTTAAAATTAATAAATGTGTATATGAGGGTTCTATATACCATTCACAAAAGAAGCATCTAAAAACAAGACAAATGTCAACTGCTGGATGGAACTTTCAAACTTAAAATAGCCCAAGCCACAGTTGTCTAATTTTGGTCAGACAAAAAATCTATATGGAATTTAGGTAGAGTATTACATATGCAGGCATTTTCACTTTACCAGGGATTTCTGAATTCAAAACATTTTCATTTCAATCTAAAGGGATAAAATCAGATCACACGATATCCAAGTCAAACAAAGAAAGGAACTTTTCTCCTTTCTTTTGTATGTGGAAGCTTTAATACCCCCATAAACAATGAATACTCCTGAGGCTGAGTGTTATTATATTCCAGTCAGATATCTTTTTACAGACATTTAGAGATTAGAGATGAAAATAAGGTGATAAAATATCATTTGCTTATAATTAAAGGGTCCCTATTTAAATGACAATAGAGAGTTCCTCTTCTAATCAGATCATGGGAGAAAATTCTTTAATAAAATGATATTATTCTATGTGATTTGGTTAATAAATCAGCCACAATCTGTTCTGGAGTTAAAAAAAAAAAAGATTATTGGAGTCATAGCTCATCTTTAATTTCAAGCTAGGGTTATCCTTAGCCTTCCTCTCCCTGTCTACCTTGTCCAGGAAGCATTCCTTCAAGAAGAACCAACAACTATTTTAATATTAGTTTAAATGTGAATAAAAATGCTATAAAAATAATGAAAAAAAAACACATTTGAAAGTAAAAATGGGCAGGAGTATGGGGACTATTTGCTGTTTTGAATGTAGAATCATCCAAACCATCAGAAGAGGCAAAGAAAAAAGTTTGGGAATGAGCAGGCATGTGTTTGAATCCTAGATCCAGCACTTACTAACTCAGTGATATTTGGTAAAATATTCAACCTCCCAGAGCCTTGGTTTTTCTCATAAGTAATAACAATATGAACACAACAGGTTGCTGAGAAAGAAGAATGAAATAGCATCAGTAAAGCAGTGGGTACATACAAAAAGAAGGGAGAGGAAGAAACATATATTGAGCATCTAACCTTTCCCTTCAATAGAATAAAAGACATTGACAGACTAGACTATAAGGGCTGCAAGCTAAAACTCAATGAAAGTTTTGGATGAAATAGAAATGCAAGTTAACTCATCCTCAAATTTAATGGAGTTAGAGGTTTCAAAGACATTCAAAAAACTTAGCACATGGTTTATCTCATTTATGTCTCTTTCATTTTACAACACACTCCTAGCATTTTATTTATTCATTTATTTATTTTTATTTTTTAGTGTTTGTTTATTTTTGAGAGAGAGGGGGGGAGACAGAGCATGAGCAAGGGAGGGACAGAGAAAGTGGGAGACACAGAGTCCTAAGCAGGCTCCAGGCTCTGAGCTGTCAGCATAGAGTCCAATGCGGGGCTCGAACTCTTGAGCTGTGAGATCATGACCTAAGCTGAAGTTGGCCTCTTAACCGCCTGAGCCACCCAGGCGCCCCCTAGCATTTTATTTTTGATGGAACCTCTTTATGCTTCTGCTGAAATCTGCTTCTTAAGCTGGAAACCTAGAAGGCTTTCTCAACTCCACATACTTCATGCCCCAATAGAATCCATCAGCAACTGTGGTTAATTAGATCTACAAATGATTTGCTAAATCCTTCTCATCTCATCTCCACTGGTATGCCCTTGTCCAAGTCATCTTCATCTTTAGTCTGAACTACTTAAAGTCTCCTAACAGGCTCTCGATTCTTTTATCCTTGCTTCCTCTAATCTGTGTGTCTGTAGAACAGCCAAGGTTTTTGTCCTTCCTCTCCTCCCTTCCCTCACCCCCAGTCCTTCTCTTTGCATGTCCTTATCCCTTATTCTGACCCACAAGGCACTACATGATTGGTCCCTTGCTTACTTCTAGAACCCTATCCCAGGTTACTGGTCCTTCGCTTCACACTGGCCTTATTTCAGGTCCTTGCACCTGCCTCAGGGCCTTAAGTCTCCCCTGCCTCAGGGCCTTTGCCCTGAACACATTTCCACTTCTTTTTGCATGGCTAGTTCCATTAAATTCTTTATATCATTTCCTCAGCAAGGCCTCTGATCCACCCCTCCCCAATCTAAACTAGTTTTTCCTTCCTTACTCCTACTTTATCTATTTTAGGAAAAACATCAGTTATGTACCAGGAACTATTACAGACATGGAGTAAATCAATTAATATGCCAAATATCTCTAATTTCAAGTAGCTTTAATTCTAATATAGGAAGTAGAATACATAATTAAATTGCATAATATGATAGAAGGTGGTGAGTGCTTAAAAAAAATAAAGTAGAGAATGGGGATGAAAACTTAGAGTGTAAAAATTACAATTTTAATTAATATAAGAAAAGTCCTCTCTGAGATGGTGACATTTGTGTAAATCTTAAAGGAAGCAGAGGGATGAGTCATGCAGATAACAGCAAGAACTGTAAATGCAAAGGCCCTGAGGTAGGAGTGTTGCCTGGAACATTTGAGGAACAACAAGGGGCCAAAGAGTTTGGAGTGGGTTCAGCTTTTGTCACAACACTTTTCACAATATGGAAGGTAATTAACCTTTCTTCTTCTTCTGTTGTCTTTCTTTCTCATTGATGTTCATGAGGGAGGGACAGTTTCTGTTTTAACCTCTGATGTATTCAACGTCCAATGCACTTAACACAAATCTTAACACACAGTAGACAGTCAACAAAATTTTTTGATGAATCAGTGTTGTCTTACCCCACTGATGTTGAAAACAAAATAATCTGTTAGAACATGAGTTCTAGGGGGATTCGTGCATTTCTGTGGAAAGATGTTAGAGAAGGAGATTCTGGCTGACTGCAAAGTCTCACCAGAAGCTTACCACCCAGGGACAGGTCCTTCCAGATAAATATAGATAAAGAGCTTGGCTGGAGGACATCAAATAATAACAAAGGAAATTATACGATCTTGACAATTACTCCTTAGAGTAATTGTAGGTATAGTGATGCATTACACCTCCATACCGCAAAGCTATTTTTGTCTGTAGGATGAAAATGGACACCTGGAGTCACTCAGGCCTGGGCTAGAGAGAAGCTGAAACTTCCTTGTCCTTGGGCCTTCCATTTCTAGATTTCACTCTCTGAACACAACTTTGTCACATTAGGTTAACACATCACTGGGTAGGTAATGTACTTCTTTACCCCAGCTCTTTTCTTATTACTATGGATATGTACTTGGCATCATGATTTAATTTGCAGGGAGGCTAGTCTTTTTTACTGGATTGTTTTCGAACTTAACATGAACATCTCAAAAAACAATTTCTCATGGTAGGCAATATTTTAATGTAAGGCCAGCAAAGCTATCACTGGGAAGAAACAAAAATCTAGCACTTTGGCTGAGGATGCTTCTGATGGGTGGATGACCCAGGGCTTATTTTTTGAGTTCTCAAATCCGGGATTGGATTAACTCCGGTGTTTGGTGATAAATCAGCATGACTGGAATGATAGCTATGAGGAGCCATCTTTCTTCTAGCACGTCAATTTTGGGTACATATGGAAAGCCCTTCCTAATTTTGCATTCAGAATTAGAAACCCAAATATTAACGTTTTTCTTCTCAAACTTTCTAATGACATCCCTCACTGATGCTGTGAGTATTCCTCTACAGTCTGCCTTGCTCCTCCTCCTTTCCTCGGCCTTTCCAGCTACCACCCTTGACATTGTACAGCATTTTCCTGAAGATTTAACTGGTTTGAGCTCATTCGTTCACAGTTTCGGCTATCATCTGTATCTCAGGGGCTCCTAAAATGTACTAGCCCTCATTTCTTTCTGGAACTCCAGGACTATATTTCCAGTTAGTTTCATGTTTTACATTTTCACCAGTGTTTTATTTTCAGGTTCTTGACTCCCAAGCTGTCCCACCCAACTTACCATTTCCCTTTTGATCTTTCTCTTGCAATTTTCATTTCCATTTACAACTATCATTAACAAACAGAAAATCATACTAGAAAATAACAAAAAAAAATCATAGGGTCATTCTTCTTCCTTCCTACACATGCAACATCATTTATTTATTCAACAAATATTGAATAGGAGTTGTGTTTCAGGGACTTGGATAGGCTCTGAGGAAAAAACTGTGAACAAAGCCACCTGCTTCCTGCCCTCATGGAGTTCATCCTCTATCCTCATCATTAAGCTCTTTTTATGCTATATAAAGAGATCAACACATCCCTTCCTCTCCATCTTCATAGCCACTGCTGTGGTTTGGGTCTCATCATTAACTCCTTTGAAAATGACTAACCACAAACTTGCTTCCTGGGCCTCCACAGTTTCTCTGCTCCAGCCTGCATTGCCAATGATGTTCCCTCTCTCTCTCCCTCTCTTTGTATATTTTTTATTTTTGAGAGAGAGCATGCATGCGGGAGAGGGGCAGAAAGATAGGGAGACAGAGGATCTGAAGCAGCTCCCCACTGACAGCAGAGACCAATGTGGGGCTCCAACTCACTGTGAGATCATGACCTGAGCAGAAGTCAGCTGCCTAATCGACTGCACCACCCAGGTGCCCCCAGTGTTCTCTCTCTTAAACACAAGAGGGTTTATATCATTGCTTGATCCTCACTTAAACATCTTTGTTGGATCTCCTGGACAGATAAAATAATCCCTAGTAAGACATTTTTACCCTGACTTATCTCTGATTTGTATCTCTTTCCTTTTTTTTTTTTTTTTCTTTATACCTACCTCATGTTCCAGGCACACAGAACTTTTCACCATATCCTGATCATGTGGCTTTCATGCTCCTATTTGGAAAACCATTTGCACTTTTCAGTGTTTGTTGAGCACTGTTTAGAAGTAACCAACTCAAGTATCACTCTTTCTTTGAAGCCTTTCCTTGTTTCCCCTGCTTCCCTCTTCAAGGCTTCCCTGGTGCCTCATGTTCTGCTTTATTGGACTTACACCTTTATTTTCTTGTACTACCCACATCCATAACACAATGCTTACAATTCCCAGTCTTAGTTTCTTTCAAGTGAAGCAGGAGGTCAGAACACTCTTGAAATATTCCAATTGCAGAATCCTTGTAGATGTTTATGTTTTTTCCAAGTCGTTTTGCATTTGTACTTCCATTGTATTTCTTTTAGCAGACCACCTTTATTGAGTTTTTCCAAAGCAATTAAGTTAGTTGTGTTTTTTTTCCCCTAAATTCAGTGGGTTTTAGTATACTCACAGAGTTGTACAATCATTACCATGATCAACTTTGGAACATATACATTATTCTAAAAAGAATCCCATACCCAATAGCAGTCCTTCCCCATCTGTCTCTAAACACTTAGCTGGAGGCAACTACAGCTTTGTTTTCCATCTCTGTGGATTTACCTATTTGACACATTTCATATAAATAAAATCATACATCATGTGGCCTTTGTGTCTGGCTTTTTCACTTAGTGTAATGTTTTCAAAGTTCATTCATGTTGTAACATGTATTTGTACTACATACATTTTTGTGGCTGAACAATATTCCATTGTGTGGGTATACCATATTTTGTTTATCCATTTATTAATTGGATTGTTTTGGATTGTTTCTACTTTTGACAACTATGAATAATGTTGCTATGAGCATTTTTGTGTGAATTTTGTGATTAATTCAATTTTAATAGAAATAACTCTCTTTGTATTCTTATTTGCCTAGTGGTCAACAGGGTACATGCATTCTGGAGTTAGATACTGTTCAGATCTTTACCTTACTGTCTATATGACTCAGGAAGAGTTTCCTACCTTCTTTGGGCCTCAATTTTCTCACATTTAAAAGGGGGATAATAATATTCCAGGTTGTTGTTAAGTGAATTGTGTCTACTCCAGGCTGTTGTTAAGTAGATTAATTTATATAAAGTGTATAGAACAGTGCCAGGAACGAAGTAACTTCTCTGTAAATATTTGCTACTAATATATTTATTAAATTACTGAATTCTATCAGGTGTGGCTGGTATAACAGGACTGGGAACAAACACAACTGATTCTTGATAAACTTAATTTGTGTGCTCCCTACTAGCTGAGTTCAATGTAAAATGCACATCAGTTACTAATTTACAGATAAAATGGAAACTATTAATTAAAGTTAACCCAGTGGGTACCTTGAAAGAGGGCCAGTTAAGAACACTTCTGCTGTATTGAGATTGCTCACAAAGACAAGGCTAAAAACTAGGACTTAGATAAAATTGCAGATGGATCCTTACATTGCGTCTTCATATACTGTATTATTTAGTTTGTTTCTTCATTCAAAAAGGAAGAAAACATGCATTCAGGAGGGAGTTGCATCTAGAAGCATCTAAGTTTCCTCACGTTCAATAAGACCCCAATACCAACTACATTTATTTTGTAAGATTATTGCGAGGCTCAATGAAGATGTGTTGTGAAATCTGTCAGTGAACTAAGTTACTTTTTTAACTTTTATTGGGGAATAATTAGCAAATATAATTGTATATGTGTAATGTGCACAACCTGATGATTTGATATACATATGCACTACAGAATGATTACCAAGGTCAAGATAATTAACACACCCGTCACCTCACATAGTTAGAGTAGATAACTTTGAGTGTGTGGTGAAAATCCTTAGGATCTAGTCTCAGCAACGTTCAAGTCTTCCATATCCTATTATTAACTGTGTGAATGACTCTGGAGTACACTATACTAAGTGAAATAAGCCAGAAAGAGAAAGGCAAATACTGTATGGCATCATTTGTACATGTAATCTTTAAAAAAAATACTGACTTCATAGAAACAGAGAATAGAATGATGGTTGCCAGGGGATGGGTGGGTGAAATGGGGTGATGGAGGTTCAAAGGCACAGATTTTCAATTATAAAAAGAATAAGTTCTAAGGATTTAATGGACATAATGGGGACTGTAATTAATAATATTATATTGTACATGTGAACTGACAATTATTATTCGAATTGTTTTTTGAATATTTGGGCATTTGATGTGTAAGTTAAATTTTGGTCATGAAAGTGGAAGCCATCCTCGGTATTTAGTATAGAAAGGAGGTTTAATGTAGGGAATCTGGAAGGGCAGAATGTGAGTGTAGCTGGACCAATAGTCTCACCTGCCTGCAGCAACTAACATGGGTGTTTCTTGGGAAGTCATCCAAAAGCCTTGGGCAAAACCTCATGAGCTCTCTGACTAGACCATACCTGCAGCAACTGCCACCTGAGAATAATACCTTCCCTTTCTTGCCTGCCTTCCACCTCTAACTCAGGCTTCTTGCACTGTGAGGACTCCAGCTCTGTCCTTGCTGGCAAAGGAATCTGGAAATGTAGTTAACAGGCTATTTATACCCCCTGCAAACTCAGAAGCCAGGGATGATACAGAATCGTAGACAAGTAATTTCCAGCAGTGATTGGTAGTTTGAATTTGGAAATATTTCCACTGATGCTCAGTGTTTGGTTATTATACAGGCTTTCTTATTTTTCTTATAATGTGTGGATAGGTCAGAGTGCTAAAATGATGAGTGGGGAGCAAAGCTGTGGCTTCTAAGAACTGCATGTACATTTGAAAGTTCTGAAAGTTCCACTTGAATGGCTTCCCTCTAAGATAATAGCTGGAAAGGTCAGTATTTTTGGCTTAAGTGAAGTGGAATTTTGCCCAATTTAGTGCCCACATAGAATTAAAAGAGATGTCTCATAATTTTGAAGCATCTTGACAAGAAGCATTTTGAATGAGGCAAGAAAGAAAAACTGGAAGGCTTATTCACTACAGCAAAGGGTGATCAGTTTATAGATAACAATTTTATGTACATTTTGAAGTTTATTTTAACATAATCTTTTTTAAGAAGGTTTGAAGTGATAATAATACATTAAGTATGATGCATATAAAACTGTATCTTTTCATGTGTATATTTTGGATAGATTTTTTTTCTTCTTTTTTCTCTCATTCCTACCTTAGGCCAGGAGAAAGCCCAAAAACTATTTGGTAGTGCTTTTCAAGGCAGAAAGAGAGATGCCAACTTTTCTAATATGAATCTATCCCAGGACTAATACTTATCTTGACAATGTCAAAGCCCTAAGTGCCCTGTAGGTCTTTTGACCTAAAAAGCCCAAGTCCGTTTCAAGAGTAACTAGGAGAAACTGAATGACTAAATTAGGGTGAGGCTGAGAGAAAGATCATGAGGCCTGGGGTGGATTGTAAAACAGAGCAGAATTACAGATATGAGAACATACAATGCATTGTCCCAAAGCATACACTTTAGACAGTGAAAGAGGGCACTAGACATCAACATTCCACAATTTTTTGAAATATTTCCTTATTTCCTACTGATTTTAAAAATATGGCATAATTATAAAAGTGATTTTCAAAATAAATGTTTGTCTGAAATAGAACACTGATCCTTTGCATGTTCAAAAAATTTATATACATTGATTATCTGAAAATGTGAAATTACATAAGCAAAATAAATGTATTCATCTCCCTTAAATAAATGTATTCATTGGATCCTTAGTCATATCTAACTCTAGTAGAATGGAACAGCATGTGTAATTGGTCGTGCATCTTGAAAACTACAACCTGTATCCCAAAGAGGCCGGTAGACATAGCCATCACCCTCGCACTACTCCAGATGAGGAGTTAGCTACTCCTAACCATTTGTGTCCAAAGGCCCTACATACAGTCCTCTGAAGGAAGGCATTAGTTACACTGAATATGGAAAGCTTTGGAAAGAGAGAGACCAGTTATTACAGTTGTCTTTAAGATTTATTTATGTACTAAAATAAGAAATTTTTTCACTCCATATAATTGTCACACACTGCTAGAGAAAACCATAACTGTAGATGAAAGTACAAAGTAGAAACTTCCCAAACTCATTCCAACTCTGACTGAATCTTAACTGGATTCAAATACTGGTTCCACTACTTATTTGTGCAAGTAAGGTGGGTCATAAACAGGCAGACCAAGTACCTGGATAGGAACGTGGGAAGAACCAGGTCCTCCAAACATAAGATAAAATTTAAATATTTATAATAATAGCCAATGCTTATTCATGGCTTACTGTGCACCTGGGACTACTCTCAGCACTTAACATACAGATTAACTCTTTGGACCTCTACAGCAGTCCTATGAGGGATAGACTACTATGACCCTCAGGAAAACAAGAGGTTTATTATTGTTCAAGTCATAGAATGAGTAAGTGGCAGAGCAAGAATTTAGACTCAGGCTGTTTAAATCCAAATCCAGATTCAATCTCACCTCCTGAATGAAAGAATTGGGTATGTAAGGGGGGAGAAATAAAGTCATCTTGAAGAAATAAGATCTCGATTAGACTAACAATATCTTATAGCTTAGAATTGTTTTAGTTTTCAGCTTATCATGGATTTGCATAAGGAAAGCACCAAAATATCTTCTGTGTTGGGAATCTAGAGTTTTAAATCTGACCGTGGGCCGCTCTTATGATGTAAGGCCCTGGGCAGTTTAACTCTCTGAGCCTCAGTTTCTTGTTGTATAGAAACAAGATGATAGGGATGTTCAGAAGGATAAAGTGAAAGTATTTGCACCATACTGTAGTATAGTAGCACATTATAAATACTGGACAAATGGTAACAATGATAGCTGCCATTTAGTGAGTAGTTGTGAAGAGACCGGCAATGCTCATACAGTCAAACCTTAGTTCACAACCATACTTTATTCCAGAAACATGCTTGTAATCCAAAGCACTTTTTTATCAAAGCAAATTTGGAAATAATAATGGAAATAATGGAAACTCAGATGATTTTTTCCACAACCCCAAAATATTCATATAAAAATGACTATAATACTGTAATATAATACAAAATAGAAAGCACAAAATATAAAGACAAATAAACAAATGAACCTGCACTTATTTTTGAAAACCTTCGTGGCTGGTGTGAGGAAGACAAAAAGAGGGTTATTGTGTAGGACGACTTTCCCTGTCACTAACAGATGTTGACTACAGTACAGTATTAATAAACTGTCATATACCGTATTGAATGTAACTGCAATTAGGCAGCAGAGGAATGGGTCTGTATCTGCAGGCAGCCTGACCTAGAATGAAGCAAAGCATTCCTAAGCTTACTGTTGTATGGAAAAACAAAGGACCGTCCAGAGATGCTTTGAAGTGACAAAAAATACACTGGTGCCAGTTGTGGGCACCTTCCGATGTTCTGAAAAATCCCTGATTTCTGCCAAACACTGTGGCCTGAGACAGCATCGGAGCATGGGAGACAATTACCCACAAGCTCCCAGTGAAAGAGAGAAGAATCATTAGCTCAGTTGTGATCATGTGACATTTGGTATCGCATACTACTCCTATTACAAGACATCACTTGTTTATCAAGTTAAAATTTATTAGAAATGTTTACTTATCTTGCGGAACACTCGCAAAACAAGTTACTTGCAATCCAAGATTTTACTGTATATCATTTCAAGTAACCATATGGAGGGACAATAGCTAAAGAAAAACACTATCAAGTTAATACAAGTTTGAATCCTTCTAATAGGATGCAAATGTTCCATTCTTTTTCCTGTTTTTTTTTTTTTAATTGTTGGCAAGGCCTATTGCAAGACTTCTGAGTATCACAAAAGCATTTAACTTAAAAAAAATCCTATATCTCTGACCCTTAAGAAAATAGAAGATAATGCCATCTGCACGTCAGCATTAAAGAATAGAAACTTTGTGGGGCACCTGGGTGGCACGGTCGGTTAAGCATCCTACTTTGGCTCAGGTCATGATCTTACGGCCGGTGGGTTCAAGCCCCATGTCGGCCTCTGTGTTGACAGCTCAGATCCTGGAGCCTGCTTCAGATTCTGTTTCATCCTCTCTCTGCCCCTTCCTCGCTCACCCCCTGTGTCTCTGTATTTTAAATATAGACATTAAAAAAAAAAAAGAGAGAGAATAGAAACTGTGCTAGGAAGTACAAGTGGGTAATTTAATTCTCTCAGAATGTTTATGTCTGGTTTTCTTATTTCCCAGTTTCAAAAGGAATCTGTGATTTAAGAATGAATTTGTAGAAGTTCTGTTTTGTTTGAGTGATTTTCGTTTACAATGAGATAAACATTTGATGAAAAGAAATGTAATTTTCTGAAGCATTGCTGACACCTTATTCCCAACTTGTAGGTATAAATTAATGTAACAAAGGGCAATAATTTTTTAAGTCTTGCATAAAATTGAAGTATCTAAACCTTGTTTCTTGTTGGAGTGTGAGAAAATCTATTTACTGTAATGAAAATAGTGCTCTATCTCCTCCCCCAGCACCATTCTTAGAGCTTTGACATTGGAATTCACAAGTTAGCTTTTATTTTTAACAGTTGTTGAAAATATACATTTTAGGGGTACCTGGGTGTCTCAGTTGGTTAAGTGTCTGACTTCAGTTCAGGTCATGATCTCACAGTTCGTGAGTTCGAGCCCCGCATTGGGCTCTGTGCTGACAGCTCAGAGCCTGGAACCTGCTTGGATTCTGGGTCTCCCTCTCTCTCTGCCCCTCCCCACTCACCCTCTGTCTCTCTCTCTTTCAAAAATAAATAAACATTAAAAAAATTTTTTAAAGAAAAAGAAAATATATATTTTAAGATGTCAACAACTCAGAAGCAATTCCCCTTTTCCTAGCAATTGGCTGGTGGCATATAGTCACATGGCTTTCCTCTTGACCTAGCATGATTTAGAAATGTTGGATATTGGGAAAAAGGAATTCCATATATGTATTTTTAATGTTTTTATTTTTTTTTGAGAGAGATAGAGACAGAGTGCAAGCGGGGGGAGGGGCAGAGAGAGAGGGAGACACAGAATCTGAAGCAGGCGCCAAGCTGTCAGCACAGAGCCTGATGCAGGGCTGGAACTCACAAGCTATGAGCTCATGACCTGAGCTGAAGTTGGACGCTCAACCACCTGAGCCACCCAGGCACCTGGGAATTCCATAATTTTTAATGGGTGAGGTCACCGAGTGATATAATCTAGAATGTGCATGTATGTGAGCGTCTATTTGTATGTGTGCATAGACATAGGTACTTTCATTAAAGAAGCTAATTTTTTGTTCAGTGTCTCAAGGAAGAAGATATAAACGCAAAATCTTTCACTGTGAGCTTGTTGAGAATTCAGATGTAAATTATTTCATCTGGCAGAAGTTCATAAAGATATAGATGGTATAGAACAAAAATCAGTCAAGAAAAAAATTGAATTAAATTAAGCACCACTGGTAGCACATTAAATTACATTAGGATTGACAGGAGGGTTTTCCTATGGATTAATAAAGTACTCTCCAGGTTTCAGTGACCTCGTGGATATACTTGCACAATGACTGCAGAGCAGCCATGGGAGTGTGACAGTTCTTCATATTTGCATTAATGCCAAAGACTCTTAGGAGTTAATGAGAGAGAAATGTTAGAAGAAAATTCAAGGTTATTCTCATATATTTATGAGAATATTTATGTACAAGGTTATTTATTTAGCATGGGATTATATTTTAACAACCACAAGAGAACAGGTGACCCTGATTGATTTTTTTTTCACTTCTTAGAGTTTCCATGAATAAAGCATCTTCCCAACCCCCCCCCATAGTTTTATTTTTTTTTAAGTTTATTTATTTACTTTAAAAGAGAGAGAGAGAGCAAGCAGGGAAGTGGCGGAAAGAGGGAGACAGAGGATCCGAAGCAGGCTATGTACTGAGAGCAGAGAGCCCCATGTGGGGCTCAGACTTGTGAACTGTGAGAACATGACCTAAGCCAAAGTCAGACACTTAACTGACTGGGCCACCTAGGTACCACTTTTTTCTTTTAAATGGGAAGTAAATGGGAACACATTTTTCCCCCCTCTCTGAGTTTCCATTAGGTGATGAAACTTTGGGTAATGAGGATAAAAATGAATGAATACTGTAATCGTCCTTAAAGAATTTTCCAGTACACAGGTATGGGAATACGTCTTATGTGGGATAGTGTCATTCCATTTCTGTTTTACTTAAATTTAGTAGCCTGCTGAGTTTTACCAAAGTTCAACATCTAGTGATGTATTCATTTGTTTTTTCCTTTTAATTTTCTGATGGAATAAATCACATCAATCAATTTTCTGATAGTGGAAAATTCCTACATTCCCAGGAACACCTCACTTAGTCATGACACCTGATTTTATTAATATACTACAGGGTTCAACTTGCTGATGGAATAGCTATTCAGAATTTTTCACTAGTGGCCATAAGTGAAATCAATCTATAGCTTCCCTTTTTCATAGTACTCTAAAATTAAATTTAGAGTCCAAAGTTTGTAAACCTAAGTGTGGAGATGCTTTCAAAAATGTTTCTGTGTTGTAGAATGACATCAAAATCATCTGTTCTTTGAAAGATAGACAGACTTAAGGGAATTAAGGGAATTCATCTAGACCCAGTATCTTTTTTTAATGCTAAATTAAACCTTTTTAGATTCTAATCGTATCTTCTGAAGAACCCTAAGATCTCACTGAAATGCCATTTTACACACTTTTGATTAGCAAAAACTAACCCCAAATTTGAAATCATTGAGACCTCTTATTAATTGGAGAACAGTTTCACTTTATTTTGTAAGCTGAATATTTCCATGAGTTGGGCTCATCAGTTCCCAAGAGGAACTAGCATATACCAAAGGGGAACCCTTGTGTGTGTGCATTAGGAGATCTGGAAAAGAATGTTCATAGCAGCTCTGTTTGTATTAGCAAAAACTGGAAACAATCCAAATACTCATTAATGGGTGAATGAATAGATAAGTTGTAGTACATTCAGTTTTAGTATATAAAAGTGAAAGTGAATTAACACATGGAAACTTTGTACACCAATCTTAGTAATATTAGGTTGAGTTCTAAAGCAAGTTATCAGAAGATTCCCTTTTTCAAAGTTCACAAGACAAAATTAAACAATATTTAGGTGTACCTATTTAAGTAATAAATCTATAAATAAAATAAAAGCACAAAATTCAGAATGGCGGTTATATCTATGCAAGAAGGTGATAAGAAGAAATAAAGGAAAAATACATAAATGAATGTAAGTAATTGGTAATAGTCTAAATCTTAGGTTAAGTAATAGCTTATGAGAGTTCATTTTATTGATTAAAAACACATAAAATAATAAAATTAAATGAGAAGTCCATGACTGATGATGACGTTTTATGAACCAAGTGTGAAGATTAATCCATTGCTATACACTCAAGGTTTAATATGTATGTGCTTATATTTGTGTGAGTACATGTGTATGTGTTTGTCTTATTTCTTATAATAGTGCTGCCTCCTTATAAGTCCCTTAGTTTTGGTCTTTTTTTTTTTTTTCAGTGATGTTGTCTCCTTAAATACCTTTCAATCATTTTTTGCCTACTTCTATCAGAGTGTGCGGGAATCTCTAACACCTGTCTAAATCAGCTGTTGAGGACTCTTGGAAAGATAAAGATAATGGGAAGCCTGCCATGCACATAGGTGAAGCATACTGGGAGACATCTTTTATTCTTAAAGGCAGACAGGGCTCAGTAAGACAGCTCTCCTCTATGGTTATTGGGTTAGCAAGAATTGCAATGTCTTTGCAACTATATGCCAAAAGCAAGCAAGACATTACCCCTCAAAGCATCAAGGTGACCCATATTGCTCAGAAGAATAGCTTCCCAAAGCACTTGTGGAGTCTGTTCTATGCCAGAGCCCCAAAGGAAAGGCCAGTATATCTATAGGTGACTATGCAGCATAATAAAGTAGGTTTAATCTTTTTTAGGCTTTGTTGAAGCCAATGGTTCTAAACTTTAGTTGAATAATAGAATCACCTGGGGGATGTTTAAAAAAATCCTTATATACAGCCCTAACTCAGGCTGAATGGAATCAGAATTTCTGGGAGTGGAACCCAAGCATTGATGTCTTCTAGATTTCCTCAAGTGATGCTAATGTTGAGCCTACATTGAAAACACAGCTTTATCATTTTTTTAAAATATTTTTTTAGAGTGAGAGCAGGGGAGGGGCAGAGAGAGAGGGAGAGAGAGAATCTTAAGCAGGCTCCACACTCAGTGTGAGGCCTGACATGGGGCTTGATCTCATGACCCTGAGATCATGATCCAAGCCAAAATCAAGAGTCAGACACTTAACCAAACTGAGCCACCCAGGCACACATACCACAGCTTTAAGTATAAGAGCAGGAGATAAGTAGAAGTTTTAAAAATATCATCAGATCTCTATACTTCCCTCCCCTAAACTGCACTACTTATTTTTTTTTCCAAATTCTGGGCAGAGGATGATTCTATGATCATAGATGTCCTGGAGAGAAAAAAGGGGAAGAAAAAAAGAGAGATGATCAAAATTGATATAGAACAAAAAAAATGATTTTCCTGCTAGAACAAAATTTTTGTTAAAAAATCGAAACTATCTTGCTGTCAGTACACTGCCTGTCCTGGTAGTTAATTTCTGACTGGAAGAATTTTAGTTCTTAGTCTGGTGCCTCCACATTGTTTCACATTGGATTGTTTCATCTGATCACCTTATCAGCAAAAATTACCACTTGGGTAACTCAGGGAATCTGACCAAGATGAGTAATGGGAAAGTTCATATAAGGCCTCCTGTCTTCTTTCATTATTTTTCTTTCTACCCCCTTCCCTTTATTACCCCAGATATGTTAGAGTTTAACTCTTATGATGAAACAGCACTCAGAAGCTAGAGTTTACTTTCCCTTAATTGCAAAAAACTCTTGAAAGTTCTCCTGTTTGGGGACAAAAGTTAAGTAATACGCCATTCATTGAATTGTATTAATACCAGCTACCATTTAGTGATGCTTATTGTGCATCAGACACTGGTTTAGCATGTTATCTATACTGCCTTTCATAACTTTATAATACAGCTCTGTGAAGTCAGTAGTATTCTCTCCATCAGTGAAGACAGGACACTGGTGCTTAAGAAGGTTATGCAACTTGATCAAAATCAAACAGCCGGTAGTGGATAGACTAAGAGTTGACTTTTTTAAAAATGTTTATTTATTTGAGAGAGAGAGAGAGAGAGAGAGAGAGAGAGAGAGAGAGAGAGCAGGGGAGGGGCAGAGAAAGAGGGAGACACAGAATCTAAAGCAGACTCCAGGATCCAAGCTGTGAGCACAGAGCTCAACACAGGGTTCAAACTCAAGGATCGTGAGATCATTACCTGAGCCGAAGTCGGATGCTTAACTGACTGAGCCACCCAGGCACCCTTAAGAATATGTAAGATTTGGATGAAGTTATCTTAACCCAATTCCCTTACTTGAAATACTTAAACACTTAACTCCTTTACTCTGTATGTAGAATTAGAATCTTCTAATGGAAGGGACCTTAAAGGTTTTCTTATCTCACCACTCTGTATTTCCCAACTCTTCTTGAACCTACCAAGTGATGGGAATCTCACTTCGTCCTGAGGTAGCTTCTTCCATTTTCAGAAAGTTCTACAGAGAATTACAGTGATTCAGTACTGGACTGCTGTGGATAAGGCCTGGTTCTACTCACAGATGTCTAATGTAATCATTTAATTGCTTGTAGAGAAGAGGTGTCATAGCTAAGCCTCATATGTAAAATAAGCATAATAATCACAATAATGCATCTGACATTAAAATGGTGGTAAAGGTTAAAGGAGGTGATATATGTAAAATGCCTAGTACTTATGAACTTATAAAGTGACAAACTTATATATTAGTTGTAATATGTTATATATAAGTTATAAGCATAAAAGTTATAAAACATGTTAGGTTTATTCCATCAAAGCTCAAGCACTCCTTTAGGATTTCCCTCACCACCTCTTTCTAAAACCATAGAAAGAAAATTTCAGGGGCGTCTGGGTGGTTCAGTCAGTTGAGCATCAGACTCTTGATTTTGGCTCAGGTCATGATCCCCAGATCGTAGGATCGAGCCCTGTGTTCGGCTCTGTGCTAAGCATGGAACCTGCTTAAGAGTCTCTCTCTCTCTGTCTCTGTCTCTGTCTCTCTCTCTCTCTCTCTCTCTCTCTCTCTGCCTTCCCCCATCTCAAATTTAAAAAAAAATTAGCAAAGTGATAACTGGCTGTAAATGATGAACCTCCTTTAAGCCAGGCTTCCTCTTCTGTCTTATTGTTCATGTTTGTCCTTGTTGGAGCTCTAAAATGTATGATCAGTTCTTTATTATTTATCTTCCATGTTTGGTGTAGTCCTTTCACATTAACAGCTTATCTGGATGGTCACCATGATTGATCCAAGCATTGACAAGCTTTGATTTGTGTCTATTAGCTCTAAGTCTGCAATTTGAAGCCAAGTGTTTCCAGGATCTGAGGGCCCTAATAGTGTACTCTGATCTCACTGCCCTGGGCACCTGGCCTCTAGTTACTGTACTCCCTCTCTAGACTAAATGGCACTAATTCCATCAATCTGTTCTTATAAGGCCTAGTCCTTTCTCAACCATGTGTATTTTGTCAACGTCTGCCCCAATTTTGTAGTCCAGAACTGTGCAAAGTATTCCAAGCATGTTCTGATATAGGTAAAGTACAGATCTTACCTTCTATGCTTAAACAACCTCATCTTTTAAAGTAAAGGGAAGATTGGACTGTTCAGTCTTTTTTGAGCATAACTTTCAAATAGCATAAAGTGTGTGTGTGTGTGCATGTGTGTGTGTGTATTTGCATCCAGAGTGTAAAATAGAGTAGTTAATTCTTTCAGGCATTTTTTTTTCATTTTTCTTCTGTTTTAACACTTCATAGGGAAAAAAAAAGTTCTTTTGATTCAATAACCCTTAACTGTTCTTTGATATTGTTTGACAAAACCATGGTTGAAGGATTTATTTTTAATTTTTTTGAAGTATTTGTGTGTGTGCGTGGATTTTTTTTCTTCCAAAATTTTACTTAAATTCAAGTTAGCTAACATATAGTGTAGTATTGGTTTTAGGAGTAGAATTTAGTGATTCATCACTTATATATAATACCCAGTGCTCATCACAGCAAGTGCCCTCCTTAATGCCCATCACCCATTTAGTTCATCTCCCACCCACCTCCCCTCCAGCAACCCTCAGTTTGTTCTGTGTATTTAAGAGTCTCTTATGGTTTGCCTCCCTCTCTGCTTTACCTTATTTTGCTTTTCTTAAAGGATTTTTTAAAAATTTTACTCTACTTTGTCTATTCTTATTTATATATGTGCCTTTACTTGAACTTTACAGGATAAAAATAAAAGGAAACAATTCAGGTTTAAAATTTTATCTTTACATTTAAACGAAAATTTAAACTAGAGGTATGGATTGAGAAATTGTTATGCAGGTTAACTAAATTGAAGATAATAAATGTGAATTTACTCTCATGAGGGCTAATTCAACTAATTCAGTCTCAGTATCACCTCAGTTCCTGGTCATTTTCTGATGTTCTCCATCTTGTGTGTATGTATGTAAAAAATTTTAGACATCGACACAACGGTTGTCACTTAGATTTTCTTTTCCCAAACACTAGTATCTGAAGAATACAGTCTTCTCCATTTTCCTTTTCTTGGCTGCTACCAAAAACAAGATGTGGTGGTTAAATATTTCAGTGGTTCAAGCACCCAACTCAAACTAGCTTATGAGTTAAAAATGGAAGACCAGAATTGAGGGAGAGGAGAGGTCACAGAAAGGGTAGGAACCAAGACATCTCCAAGAACATCAGCAGTAGAAAATTGCAGCATTTTCTCCAGATTTAAGTTTCCCAACCATTTATTGACCCATTTCATGCTAATATAAATCTTGTAAACTCTCTTTAGGATTTTGAAAATTAAGCCTTTACTTTTGCATTTTATATGATAAACAAATGGTTTTAAGTAAGACTTTTTGTTGTTGTTTTGTTTTTCAGCTCAGTATATTAATTGTTGGAAGTCCCAACTACTATGAAGAAAATTTTAAAACTTAGTAAGTGAATTTTCTTATATGTAAGTAACAGTCAGACCTTTCAAGCAGCCAGGTGGCTCTGCTCTATATGGTCATTCTCTTTTTACTTCAACCCCCTAACACTTTACAGTTTTCCACAAGTTACAACATCAAGAATAGACAAAGATAGCATTCATAATTGATGTTTTGAAATCTTCAATTTTCTATTCTGAACCATAAGGGGAATCTTTAAATTTTTTTGTTTTGTTCTTAAATAGTAGAGGTGTTTTTAAGTGTGAATAGCCATTCTTTCTAATAAATGAAAAACTACATACAATCATTTCCTGTCGTTTCTTACAAACATGTAATTTCTAGAGTTCTAGAAACATTTGAATATACTAGGTAAAAATGTGAATCAGATAAATTCCATGTATAATTGGGTTGTCCACATCTGCATTTTCCACTTCCTTTCCTTGACTCACTATTCAGCCCATACCCATTTTGTCTCTGCCTGGATCATTCATAAACCTTGCTCTCACGATGGAGATTACCAATGATATCAGTGTTGCAAAATCTAATGGACTTTAAACTTTGCATGTAACTAAATGTTTCACATAGTTGACTACTCAATCTTTTTAAAAAAATGTTTGTGTATTTTTGAGAGAAAGAGAGAGACAGAGCACAAGCAGGGGAGGGGCAGAGAGAGAGGGAGACACGGAATCTGGAAAGGCTCTAGGCTCCGATCTGTAAGCACAGAGACTGATGCAGGCTGGAACCCCTGAACTGCAAGATCATGACCTGATCCAAAGTCAGACATTTAACCGACTGAACCACCCAGGTGGCCCACTACTCCATCCTTTTTAAAGCACTGTCTATCTTGGTGTCTGTGATGTTGTACTGGACGTAAGGAGAAACGTGGATGCTCCATGTCAGTCTTCTTTATTTACTCCCACTCTTTGTCCATCCTCTAAATACTGGACTTTCTCATGGCTCAATCTGGGATCCTCTTCTTTTCTCGCTCTATGTGCTCACTGGCTTTAAATCCCATCACTCTAACTGTAACTCATATGTTAGATTCCAACCTATTTTCTGAGCTCCAGATATAGTTCTAATGGTTCCCTCTGAATATTCCCAGTCATATCAAACTCAATACCTTGTCAGAAAACAACTCCAATTTTCCTCATTTTAGTAAGTGACACCTGCACTGGTTTATGCAGGACATTCATCCATTCATTCAACAATTATTTATCAAGTATCTATTTTGTGCTAGCTGTTATTCTAGATGTTGAACTTACAGCAAAAGACCAACTTTACCTTTTAATTTTGATCATCCTCCATATCCAGAAATCCACCATCAAATCCTGTCCAGTCCTCTGCCAAAACTTTCTCAAATATATCTACTTCTGTCCATCTCCACGGCTCCCCACCATAGCCTAAGTCACTCTGTATATTTGCTTATAGCACTTGCCAAAGTAAATTCTTCCCTGGAATACAGCAGAGGCCTCCTAAGTGGCATCCCTGCTCCCATCCTTACCATTTCTACATAGCCATTTCTACATAAAAGTCATAATAAACACTAAAAATGTAAATAAATTTATTTCACTCTTTAATGATCCCAACTGTATTTAAAATAAAAGTCTAACTTTTTTACTAGGGGCAACAAGGGTCTCTCATTGCCTAACTCTCTAAGTGCAATTTTCTTCTGGGTACCATGCTCTAGCCACAAAAGTATTATGGGTTTTTGTTTTGTTTTAGTGTGTGTATTTTGTTTGTTTGTTTGTCTTTCCCAATTGCACATACCCATCTTTAATTTTTTTTCTGGAAAGCTCCACATTTTCATCATTCTCATCTCATCTTCAATATTCATTTCTTTAGGGATGTTTTACCTGACTTCCAACTTATGTTTTTATTGTACCTTATTCATTTTTTTCATAGTGATTGTAAGAGTTTATAATTGTATGTTTATTTTCATATTTATTTATTATACCACCAACTAAACTATAAAATCAGTGAGAGTAGAAATCTTCTGTTTTGTTTATTTTAGACTCAACATTTATCATAACACTTGAAGTATAGTAGTCATTCATTCTATATTGCTAAATGAATGAATCTTAAGTAAATTTGCAAAACTATCAAATTTTCTACAATCATCAAAAACAGAGGTTGTATTTAAACATCCATGTTTCCTGGCTTTTTTTTCAAATTCATATTTCCATCCTTATTTACAAAGACTTTTAGAAACTGTGGGTATAAACATTAAATCACCCAAGGCTGGGTGAAATATTATTGAGAATAGCTACAGATAAAGGGAAACTGATTTTTTAAAGTCTGTTTCTGAAATTTAGCTGAAAAGAATATTGAGCACTAAGGAAAAATGATATATTAATATATCAGTGTAGGTTCTCTGCTCACAGATTCACTTCCTATGAAACATAACAGAGGCAAACTTGGGGAATTACAAAGGTAGGAAAAATCCTAATCAAATAGAAACTGTTGTTCAAACAGAATATTAGTTGAAATGATCCAATCAGTGGCTTGAGCCAAATTTATTTTTCTTTAAGCCATACATGCTAGAACACAACCTCTGAGAGCATTAAGAATCCATAGTACATTCTAAATGTTTGCCCAACAGGTGTGGGGATTTGAAAGATACATTCCTTGGAAATGGGATGAGAACAAAAGAGGTTACCAGTTAGTCATCAGAATTAATAGAGTTTCCTCATAATAGGGCCATATTTCTCAAGGTAAACATTATTTATTTGTATTCCAGGGCATGCTTGGCTGTTATATGAATCAACCTAAAATATAGTAAGTTCAAATTGCTGGATCTTTTATTTTTCCATTGTTCTGGATTACACCATGGAATGCAACACAACATGCAGAAATTTTCCTGAATATAAGAGTACAAAAAGTTGAAAAGCATAGCTTCATGGAAGGAGTTGGAAACTAAGCTTAGTTTTCATATTTTTCCAATGACTTCTTTATTGAAGCCATTGATTAGAGGTTCACGTGGGTGATAAGTGACACAGTTGTAGGTCTTAATTTAAACAAAATCATTGTCTTTCATTGTAAAACACAGTAAAACACAGTAGCAGATTCTGTCCCAACACATCTCTGGCAAGGCTGGGCCGAGTTTCCTTCCAAGTTCAGAGGAACCCGTGCATGTGGCTGTTGCGTAGCCATCCTGGGCCTGTCTCTGGAAGCCCCTCACACTCCAGGGCACCAGGTCTCTCAGGGCCAGGGGCAGCCCTGCTCCTGTCCAGCCACTTGGCTTCTAATCTCCTGCATGACCAAGTAAGACTTTTTTCCGAAACAAAAGTTGGATTCAGTATTAGGAAATCCAGTATCATTCACCATGTTAATAAACCTTATTCCTAATGCTAGTATCTTATTTAATGGGAAAAGACAGAAGGCATTTCCACTAAAATTGAGGAATGGATACCTGGTCCCCCAGGCATGGATACCTGGGCCAGTACCTGTCAGGCCCAGGTGAGTCTGGGAGCCTCTCATCCCCACCAGCCACTGTCAGGCCCCCATAAGCCACTATGTCCATGCCTGGATGCTTCCTGTCTTTAATAAATAATCCATAATGAATGTAATTTAATACACAGTCGACCCTTGAAGAACATGGGTTTGAACTGTGCAGGTCTACTTACAAATGGATTTTTTATATTTACTGTAAATGTATTTTCTCTTCCTTATGATTTACTTAATGACATTTTCTTTAGCTAGCTTTATTATAATACAGTGTATTATATATATGTATATATACATATATATACATATACATATATATGTATATATATGTATATATACATATATATGACATACAAAATATGTGTTCATCAACTGTATTATTGCTTCTGGCCAATAGTAGGCTTTTACTAGATAAGTTTTTGGGGAATCAAAATTTTTACATGGATTTTCAAATGTATGAGGGGTAGGTATCCCTAACCCACATGTCGTTCAAGGGTCAACTGTATAGCTAAGAATAAAAATAATTTTAAAAGTGTAAAATAATCAACTTACCATGAAAAGGGAGTGATGAACTGACCATGGGAAGACCTTTGGACATGGTATTGAATCCCCACTTAAAGCCTCCAGGCTTACATGGTAATTCTCAAATTTCTCAGTCAATATGGCAGTATACAGGACCTAACTTCCTATAATTTTTCCATCCACAAAATTTTTCACTTGATTTGCTTGAATTTCCAGTTATCTAATTATGTCTTTTGAATAATTTTGCTTTCTTTCCAGTGTTCATAGTTCCCCATTTGCCACACCCATAATTTCTTTTTTTTCTTTGAATGTTTATTTATTTTTGAGAGAGAGACAGTGTGAGTTGGGGAGGGGCAGAAAAGAGAGGAGGACAGGGGATTCCAAGTGGGCTCTATGCTGACAGCAGGGAGGCTGATGCGGAGTTTGAACTCACAAACCATGAAATCAAGATCTGAGCTGAAATCAAACTCTAAACAGACTGAGCCACACAGGCACTCCTCCATCCATCACTTCTGATTGATGAGAAAGTATTGACTTTCTTGAGCAACTAAACTCAAACTCTGTAGAGATTCTATGATAAAACTAATTCATTTAGGACATACCTCAGAATCAGTTTTTCAGCTACTTTAATTGGATTGTTTTTTTTTGTTTAATGAAATCAAATATACCAAGTTTCCACTCTTTATATAGCATGAGCTGACTAGTATAGTATTAAACAAATGGGAAAGCACAATTTCTGTTTAGAACTCATGATTTATTTGGATACAATTTGTTATTTTCAAATGGCCCATTTCAGTTTTATCGGGCTTTTGCATTTGTCAATTTAGTGAAGAACACAAAGATGGTTTCCTGATGAAAGAAATAGCAAGGAAGTCTAATTTGTGAACTTCCAAGGTAAAATCTTTTTTTTTTTAATTATAGAAAAAAATGCAAGCGACTACACAATAAATGACATATACTTATTAACCTTAGAGATTGATAAAATTTCTTTTGAATAATGATTGGAAATATTTAGGGAAGACTGTAAATTTTTTCTTTAAATGTTTATTTTTGAGAGAGACAGAGAGACAGAGCACGACCAGGGGAAGGGCAGAGAGAGATGGAGACACAGATCTGAAGCAGGCTCCAGGCTCTGGGCTGTCAGCACAGAGCCCAATGTGGGGTTTGAATTTACAAACTGTGACATCATGACCTGAACCAAAGTAAGACGCTTAAGTGACTGAGCCACCCAGGCACCTCGGGAAGACTCAGTTTTTAAGAATGCTCAACTGGGGCACCTGGGTGACTCCATTGGGTGTCTGACTGCGGCTCAAGTCAGGATCTCACGATTTGTGAGTTCAAGCCCCACGTCGGCCTCTGTGCTGACAGCTCAGAGCCTGGAGCCTGCTTTGGATTCGGTGTCTCCCTCTCTCTCTCTGCCCCTCCCTCGCTAACACTCTCTCTTTGTCTTTCGAAAATGAATAAACTTAAAAAAAATTTTTTTTAAATGCTCAAACACATACACACATGCACAGGCACACTCACACAATTTGGCGCCCAGGTGTCATTTTTTCTTGATGCAGGTGTGGCTGAAGTGATTGTCAACAGCACTGGCTTCCATTACTGCTTAACTAAATGGGCAATCTTTTCAGGCCTCCATCTGTTATTGGCAGAACTTTTCTTTCCCTGAAGGAAACATTTGCTTGAGATGATTAACCCTGTGTTTAAATACTGATTGCCATTGAAATCTAAGTGCTACCGTAGGTCCCTAGCAGTTCAAGGTTTTGTCATGTTAGATCTCATACTTCTACTTACCTGGCTCTTCTCTCATGAAGCTATGAACTTTATCTTCATGTTTATCTTTTACATAGACTATAAAAAACTTTAAGGGCAGTGACCACATTAGTTTCATCTTTGCGTCCTCTCCAAGGCTTAACATGGTGTCTTATTTGCAGAACAAGCAAAGTAACATTTTTTATTTGACTTTTTCTCTATATATCTTTTCTCTGGAACTAGTTTTATGATGGCTAGGGCAGTGACTTATGTCTGTTAAAAATTTATCTAAATTTCTTTCACCTTTACATAGTGGTTCCTGTAAGACAAGAAGGGCTTCCATTATGTATGGTTACTTCCCATTAAAAATCCTGTACTGGATGTTACTTAACCTCAAGTCTTGCTGCAGAAATCGACTTCCTCTATTTACTCTTGCCATGGATCCTGACCCACTGCCTTCTGCTCTTATTCCTTGTCCTGATGTGCTGTGATTTTTTAACTTTCCAACCACAGTCCACTTGACCGAATATTTATCTTTCTCAGCCCAGACTGGCTTGAATTGTCATGTCTGAGCTGGAATGCTCTGGCACCATTACCATGGCTTTCTCAGTCTTCACTCCTTGTCAGGGCTTTCCAGGCTGAGAGTTAATTAGTCTGACTCAGCCCCTGAGTCAACCTCCCCATATGTGCTGACTGCCACAGTCAATATCCTTGCTTAACTCTACTAAGTAAATGGAGCTCTCGGTACTCCAGTTTTCCTTCTGTCTCCTGCCTCACACTGGTTGTTGTGACACATTCCAGCAATTGTTGAAATTGCCAGTGCCTAACACAATGCTATGTATGGAGAAGATGTCCAATACCTTTTAGATACCAAGAGCAAATGCTTATTGTAATGGTGTGGAGGCTGTTAGAATTTCAGCCAATTCTGCCTTCATAACTTCCATGGAAATATACTCTTGATAAATGAAGAAGGATGCTATGTGAGGGGTGGGGCTAGAGAGGGCTGCTCTGACCACCTCAGGACATAAAGAAACAGACTTCTTGCTCCATAGTCTCTGGCTGAGAACTCACTTTTTCCAAAGTCAGCTTCTAGTATTATGGGGTACACACTTCCGAGAGTTTTTAAATATACTGTGTGATGGCCTCAAATTTGGAGTTTGCCTAACTGGCAGAAGTTGGGCTTGAAATTTAAAAAGTAATGTGTTTGGGTCTCAGAAATTTGATGAAAGAAACAGCCCCCAGAGATCTAAGACCACATGAGCATACACGGCCTTTTGCCCGGGTGGGAATGGTAAGGAGTAAAAATCAGAAAGGGAAAATTCAGAAGTAAAAATTGAAGGGACAGTATCTAGTCACTTACATTGTGTTGATTACTCCACAAGAGTCTGTTGACCCATTTCCCTGAGAATTATTGTTTCTACTTGGTTTGGGTCAGTAATTCAGGAAGCTGTGTTTCCCTTTGTGAAAAAAATAATCAAAAGAAAAATAATTGTTTCTCATCATGAAGATAATGTTAAGGTTGGTGGTTCATCTAGCATTTGAAGTCATCCTAGGTCCAGGTAGAGGGTCAGTGGGGCATCCTGTGGTTAGATGGTATTCTTATGAAAGAGCTGGTCCAGGGGCACCTTGGTGGCGCAGTTGGTTAAGCGTCCGACTTCAGCCAGGTCACCATCTCGCGGTCCGTGAGTTCGAGCCCCGCGTCAGGCTCTGGGCTGATGGCTCGGAGCCTGGAGCCTGTTTCCGATTCTGTGTCTCCCTCTTTCTCTGCCCCTCCCCCGTTCATGCTCTGTCTCTCTCTGTCCCAAAAATAAATAAAAAACGTTGAAAAAAAATTAAAAAAGAAAGAGCTGGTCCAGTAATTGTTTTTTGAAAACTTTGGCATGGAGTTTGTTACTCTGTGACATAACGCTTTTCTTTTGTTCTTCTTTTTAATTTCTGGCAAGTTGTTATAGTTATCTATGACAATCTTCTTTAAGATGACATGTACATCTTCTTCTCTGAAATCTACCTTTCTTTGGACTTGAATAAGTTCTCACTAAAAGGGTAGGGAATGGTGAACTGCTTCTTGGCGATGACAGGGAGGAGACTCTGCTTCTACCCTCATATGCTCTATCCATCTAGCTTTTCTTTCCTGTGTCATGTGTTCTAGCTTCTTAGCTGTTCTTGAGAGCCAGAAATCACCTGAGGTTTACAGACTTCCAGGACTTCCTGCAAGGCCAAGGGACTTGCAAAGGTTTGCTAGCACTCGGAACAGTTTCCTGACAGATCAGGATCTCCGTACTCTCAAGGGTGCTGGCTTGGGGTGTTGGCTTGGGCTTGGGCATGGCGGGGGTCCTCATTTTTCTTGCATTCCTTTATTTTTACAACCAAGTTCCAGCATACATAATCTCATGCCATGTAACTCTAGCCAGGAACGTGAATGGACAGTTGTTTGGCATGACCAATGGTATCACGAGTTTCATGGTCCTCTTTCCCATTTCTGACAGGGAGCTGTTTACTTCCCACATCTGCAAATTCTGTATTTACCAACAAAGGTGAGCCACTCCAAGGACATGTGCCAGTCCCCAAATGCACCCCCCCACCCCACGACAAATATGTGTTTTTTTTCAAGAAACTTTCTTGCAAACCTCAGTTCCAGAATAGGCCTAGGAGATTCTGGTTTCCTTCCCTGAGCTCCTGCTTCATGGTGCTGCTTATTGGTTTTCTTTCATGTTTATGAGATAGTTAGCTGGAATTCAGGTGACTTGAGACAAAGTTTTCTCCTTCAAAACTCACTTATTTGGGTGGAGATCTAACTCCAGTGCTTAATTAAGTGCACTAAACATTAGCTTAATCCTCTAGTAAATAAAATGTTCACAGGAGTATTTATTTTATGTAAGTACTATTTTCTTAACTTTGTTTTCTTCTTGATTTATCATTGTCATGGGCAGAATGTTTTCCCTTTAGTTGATCTACTGCTTTTCTCGTGTTCAGCTTATCCACTGAGACCACACTAAGTTTAAGGTATGTTATTTCTTTTGGTTTGGTATCTGTTTACGGCACTATTATAGGTTTTTGCTAGAGGGTTTTCAATTGCTTTAGTTTTCTCTACCTAAAGTTCACTTTCTATCTTTGCCTAAAGGGAAATAATTCTTTGTATGTACTAGAAAAGTTCTTCATATGTAGGGAGACAGCACCTAATTTGATTTTGAACATTCCTTAGGAAATATGTACGTTGATTTTTTGGGATCCTGCTAAATCCAGTCAATGCTAATCACAAATTGTTGGTATAAAATATTTTGTTATTTTTTCCATTTTAAGGAATTTATAATCTAGGGACAATGACTTCTCTAAGCATCTATAATGTAAACTGTATTAAACACTTCAATGTATTTTTCTATAATTTATTTCATTTTTTTCTATTCCTCTCTCTTAGAGACAATGTTGACCTTAAAAAAATACCTTCCTTGTCAGTTCTTAGAAGAATATTATGTGGAAGTTAATTTACATTAATGATGGTCTCTAAATTGAACTACTATTAATGATTTTGCCTGTATTTAGTTTTTAATTTCCTGTGATAGACTTCATTGTTTTCCAGAATTATCAATCATTGGTATATTTTAACATTTATACTAGGATACATAATGCCTATTCACTAGTAAGGAAAGTTTGGGATTTGAAAAATAGCCCTTTTGACTCACAATCAGCTTTTTCCACTTCATCATGAATGCTTTTCAATGCCATATTATGCCCTAAAGTAGTGGTCCTTGCTAATTTTTGGTAATACCTCCTTTGCTAATGTGATGCCAATTATGGAGGTTTTTTTCCCCCTCACAAAAATACATATGTGAATATACATTTAAAATTTTGCTGGGACACCTGGGTAGCTCAGTCAGTTGGGCATCCGACTTCAGCTCAGGTCATGATCTCAGGTTTGTGAGTTGGAGCCCCGCATCAGGCTCTGTGCTGACAGCTCAGAGCCTGGAGCCTGCTTTGGATTTTTTTTTTCCCTCTCTCTTTGCTCCTCCCCAACTCACCCTCTGTCTCTCCCTCTCTCTCAAAAATAAGTAAATATTTTTTAAAAATTGCATACAATTTCAGGTGTGTTTTTAGACACTTTGAAACCATCCATGAACTCTCTCAGAAGCTCTGCTATAAATTCATGTAATTGGGATCCTGAGAGGAGAAGGTGGAGCCTGACATGAGAGAGCCCACTGAATATTATTTCAATTACAATTCTTCCATATAAGTGCCAAAGAAATGATGCTAAAGGATCAGAAATGGGATCAGTTTGAGATTCATAAGGCAGGAAACAAAGGGAATAGCCAAAAGCCACACTCGAATTATTTGTAAAGAGGTGTGACATGTGGTACATTCTGGAGATGATAAAAAATGCAAGAGATTGTTTTTGAGAAGATAGATTTTCAAAGCAGTTTTTACTCTGTCAGTAATTTGGTGTCCAATGTTGATATTAGTAATACATCACTGAATAAAGTGAAAAGAGAAGGTTTTTTGAACACAAAAAAAGGCATTTAAAGCCTTCTGAATCCATGAATCATTGAAACCTTTCAGAAGAGGGAGAAATAATTAGTAGAGCAGTAATACAATCTCAGTCTTATCGAAGCTTCCCTTTGTTTAACGTTTAATGTTCATTATGTCTTGCTATTTGAAGGATCATTGGATTTATTTAAGACACAAATACCACTAATTCAAAACTTATTCCACTACTGTCTCCATAGATAGTAAGGACCCACAGATCTCATCATTACACATTCAAATTTCAAAGACTAATCAGGCAAAAAAAAAAAATACACAAGTTACCACTAGCTTTTAAAATATCACTCATAAGTCATAACTTACATTGTCATATAGATTCTGTACCAACAGTGTAATTTTATTTTCATTAGAATAGTAGAATTCTCATGTTTTAAACTTATCAAATTTGATTACTTTTAGTTTAGAAGCTTGAGGTGAATTTAAAGTGTGAAAATTTATAGAAATGTATCAAAGTTCCTGATTTTAATCAAAGTATATGCTGATCTTCCATATAGAAATGACACTTAAACCAAGCTTTATAGGTTGTCATGACAACATGACTAGTATTCCTTGAGGAAAGATTCGAGCTCGATCATATTTTCAGTTGTCCTGGCAACATGACAATCTGAATTCATGAATGAGATGTCACTTACTTTGCCAGTTAAACTGGTTTTAAGTTGATTGGAATTCTACTGGTTAAGATGATTGGACTTATCTCTCTCTATATGAATCAGAAAAATTATTGCTGTTTTGAAAATAGACCCAAAAGAAATAACAGAAGCTGAGAAGAGAGATGGATACATATCAAAGTAGGAAAGGAGATGTGAGGATGAGATTGTACTTCACCTTGTGAGGAATGAGAGGAGGGGAAAAGGAACAAAAAAATCCAATAAAGTAAATATGGAAAAGGGAGATGGCATTAAAAAGTGAAAGAATTTCACTGTACCATTACCGGGTGGGAAAGGTTGAATATGGGAACAGAGAAGAGTTACCATAGAAACATAGGGCATCTTGATGGAACAAACAGGAGTGCCCTATATTATGTTGTAACTCTGTTGTTGTTATTGTCATTATTATCAGGAATATCAGATGGAGTATCATTCTAGAATCACCCTAGATGCATTTACAGGTATCTGACAAAGGAGTTCTGAAGGAAACCGCTTCAAGCTAAATGGGTTAGGTACAACAGAAAACTCTTTACACAATATCACTTTCATGAACAACTACAAATAAATCTCACATCAATCAGAGCAGCTGTGAATATAAATTTTAACTGTAAATGTTAGTAGTTACTGCTTATAAACTAGATATCTAGGCTGAAATATGGATTGAGTTATTTTACTTTTTTCAATGAGTAATTTTACATTACTGAAGAAATAGGACAAGTTTGATAAAATGAGACAAAAGTAAATGACATAGTGTAGATTTCTGATATGTGTGTTTGTGTGTATGTCTGCATATATAGGTAAAATTATTGTCCTCACATGTCTTTATGTATATTATGCCATTCTTTTATTTTTTTTTATCTTCTACTTTTTAAAAAATTTTTAAATGTTTCTTTTTGAGAGAGAAAGACAGAGTATGAGCAAAGGAGGGGCAGAGAGAGAGAGGAACACAGAATCCAAAGCAGGCTCCAGGCCCTGAGCTGTCAGCCCAGAACCCGATGTAGGGCTCAAACTCATGGACTGTGAGATCATGACCTGAGCTGAAGTTGGATGCTTAACCAACTGAGCCACCCTATGCTTTATTTTTAAATCAGGACTTCTTAACACTGATTCCATGGTCCAGACGCATTTGGGTTCAACAAAACCCCTGAAATCAACTGTCAAATATGTATGTATGTATGTATGTATGTATTTTTGTATATTAGTATGAACATTTTTTGGGGAGATGACCCAGAATTTTATTAGATGAATAATGACCTTCAGAACATGACCACTAAGGAAAAGTAGTAGTTAGGTTGATAAAATCATGAAGAGAAAGAAAATGAGAAAAATTGCCAGGATTTTCCACTGTGTAAAAGGCAGCCATGGGAAAAGACTGTTGGCTCTTCATAATACCTGATACGTGAAGCTGATGGTGTGAAGTTGAGCAATCCTGGAAACTACTAGGAACAGAGAGACTAATAGAGAAGATGATTTATGGCACTTATTTAAGAAATAAGTCACCAAAGCATAGTGAAAGATATCACCAGATCATCAGTGAATAAAACAAAGATCTCTGCCTTCCTGGAGTTTACATTCTAGCAGGAAGGAAGAGAACTACAGATAGAAGTGCAGGGTGTGGAAAATTTTAGCTCTTTAAGAATTTTCAGAGTTTTCTCAGTGCTTGCTACAAAGAAGATGCTTAATTAAGGCCTGTTTCCAGGGGCTTCATGAGGTACACTTTAATTTAGGAAACAATTATTTGCCTTCTAAAATATGAGCTCTATGGGGGACCTTTATGTATTTCACTAACTGCTGTATCCTGAGCACCTAAAGCAGTACCTAGAACTCAGTACACACTCAGTAATTATCTGTTCAGTGAATAAATGGATGTGCTAAGGGTCAGTGTTAGGTGTTGGGGATATAACAATCACTTAAATCCTCATAGGTAGAAGCAAAAGTGTTCACATCAACTTTGCCATCTCTATGCCTATTGTCTAAAGTGAAAAGATCTTATTTTAAGAAAACAAAAACAAAAAAACATAAAACAAATTGTATTTGCTTTACAGCTACAAGGCAGTCCAAAAGAGGTATTTTCTCCAGTCATCTCCTAGTTAATCTGGCTAGATCTGTCAACATACATGACGATAGGTCAAAAGACATGTCCTTCAGTCACATTAGAATTTTTCCCCTTTCTGCTTGACCAACCCATCCAAATGCTGCATATCCAGACAATATCACTATGACCAGCTCTGATTCTACTTGGTTGAACCTCAAACATGGTACCCTCAGGTATCACTGAAAGGATATTTAGAATTTGCACACTCATATGTGGGAAAAGTATGTCTCTTTTTTATAACTTGCATCCCTGATATCATGAAATCAGAATTTACCTCATCAGAACTTAGTCTATTTCAGGTATAGTAGCATGTAACACATGTTAGGATAAATCATTACTGTCTCCTGTGTCATCTCTTATGTACCAGGAGTGTTACATGTGCAAATATTACTCAACCCTTAAAATACCTCTTTTTGACTTGTATTATCATTCCCATTTTACAAGAGAGACAAAAACCAAAAGGAAAAACAAACCCAAAACAAAAAAAATAAAATAAAATAAATAAAACAAGACTACAGAGGAAAAGTTATCCCTTTTGACATAGAAAGTAAGAGACATACAAGGAATTCAAACACAGGCCAATGGACTCTGAAGTTTGTGTATATTATTATCCTTTGGTAGAATACCTGTAAAAGCTCTGGGATTTCATCTCATTGTTGAGCTCATTAGTATAATTCTCTTTCAAAGTCTTAACCCTCACCTCATTCCACCACTCTTTATACCCATATATGCGTTGTCCAGCATAGTGCCTTAGGTAGACAGCACAAACCCAGGCTGGATCTGAGCTGTTGCCCATGGAAACAGGCTGTAAATGAGACTGAGTTCAGTTCAGATGTCAGATCGCCCTGGAAACACCCTGGGGAGACTTTGGAATTATTCATAATTACTACAAATTGAAAGTGATGAGAAAATTGGTGCTATTTCCCTATCAATCTCTAGAAAGATTATTATGCTATCTACTTGCTACATGTTTTTTTTTTAATTCTTACTGTGAAAATTTGTACCATAAGCTTCAACATTAATTCTCGATCTTTGTTTTGCAACACTGCAGTATGCCTCCAGTTATTTCAAGGATTGCAGTAAAGTTCTTAATTTCCTTTCCAAACAATATTAAATGTGGTTAAATGTCGGGGATAAGCTTAGGAATCCCCCGAGCTTACACCAATGGGTTGACAAGGCATGGAGAAATACAAAGTCATAAAATGCTCACATCCACATTTGGGTAAATCAGATTGGCACCCCAAGAATACAGGGGTGAAAAGGCACCCGAGAATAGGGAGGCACAAAGGTGCCAGGACTAGGAAGGTGCAAAGGCACCCCAAAATAGAGATGGGGAGCAGAGCCCCAAAAATAGAGAGGGAGAGGCAAAGGCCTAAAATAGGAATGGCACAAAGGTGCCCAATATATAGGTATATGAAATAAACAAGATTAGATATTCAGGGTGGAAGCATTCCCAATTCAGTACTATAGCAGAAAAGCTGCTTTTACAGGAGGATAGGACACGATTAGGTAAATTGGTGAATTGGACTATGGACCTCTGCACTGCAGTCAAAGCAGCCCAGGGTGGAGATGGTTAACAAAAGAAAAGGTGCCTTGTCAACCCTGAGGTTATTTCCCCTGTCTTATCCCCTAGACTAGCTAAGGTAAACAGAGGTGCTGCCTTGTATCCGCTATAAACAACCTTCCTCCCGACTGCCCGCACCTGGAGTTTGTTTTGTATTAACCCAAACTCCTAACCACAAATATCCTCAAGACCCCCTTTCCCTCATGTCCACAAGTTAATTGTTCACAGATTCATTGTCCCTTTGTGCATGTCCATCACCATCTTTGTAAGCCTTCTGATCCTAATAAAAACAGGGCAAGGACCCTTATTTGGGGCTCTTGTCTTTTCCTGGACATTAGCCATCTCTCACCTTAATCCTGCATCTGCTCTTTTGCTGGCCAAAAGAGAGCTTTAGACTTAGTCTACAACAGTTAAACTTTAACCTTGTATTATGGAAGATCTCAAACATATTCAATAATAATAGAAGAGTAATGAACCTCTATGTACCAATTGACTCAGGTTTGACAGTTATCAATAAATTTCAAACCTTTTTTCATTTATATTCTCTCCCACCCCTCTCCCATACCCACCACAGGAGGATTTTATAGCCGATTTCAGATATCATCACATGTCAGCTTGATTAAATTTTATTTAAATTGTAATGTCATAGGAGCAATTGGACAAAGAAAAAAATGGACAAGGAAAGAAAACACAGGAACAATACAAAACGAAACCCAGAAAAATGCAGTGAAACTCTTTGTTTTTATTTTGCTCCAAGGAGACAAAAGCCATATATCTTTTATTCATTTTTATAGCAATCAATCTATATTTTTGATGATGATTATGATGATGATCAATTCCCTAAAATGTGTAGCAAATAATTTCTGAGGACACTGAGGGAGATAGAATAGATTGTAGCAATCCCTAGATGGTAAGAAATTGAGAATCATCGATGAGTTTTTGCAATATAAAACACTATTTTGTTTTCTATTACTGACCAAATCAAGGGGGCATTTTCTTATAGTGTATTGGGGGAGATGTTCTTGGCAGCAGAACTTTTTAGTATATGATATTCTATATTCAAGATAACCTCTATAGTATGCAAACAACTCTGACATTGAAACTTACTTATTGATAAAGGAGGTATTGCAGACTTATATGCTTTTGTATTTCTCATCAATAACTACCAATAATAGAGCTGCAACATTATTATGCTTTTAAATATCAAGTTATTGAAATATTTTTAACATGCATTTCAATGGTAATACAAATATCCTATCTGCATTACAGTTATTTTTATTTTGTAGAATGTGTCTATTCAAAAAAATATTTCTGTTCTTAGTCATATAGATGGCACTAAAACACATATAAAATGGTTAGTAATTTAGCATATCAAAGTCAAATAAGAAGATATTCAATGTATTCATTATTATTTTTTGTAAATTCAGTTGAATCCCAATCTAAAATATTAATGTTAAATCTGGCAAATTTATGCTTCATTAACATCCAGTATTAATTGCAATGTTATGATCTAATGTGAACCAATAGCTATCAGTTCTTAAAAATGTAGTAAGAAAATTAGGCTGTACATCAGTTAACCAATATAGAAAGTATGGGGTTTTTTTTACATTTTATAGGAATTTTTGTAATCCCTCAAGTTTGAATCATAGTAATTATAATAGCTTTTGTTCAAAAGTAGTGTAATTGGTATTTTAGTAAGTATTTTGACTTTATAACTTATAAAACTTTTTGACTTATAAAAATGGTTGGTTCTAGATATTAATACACTCAAAAATGAAAGTTTGTGTTCATCGTATAGCATTTTTATTTTAAGAGAAATAATTTCATAAATCACATGTGCACAGATAATTTCTTTAAAGGTAAATTAAGGTAGGCCAGCAGATCTCAACCTTTACTTCTTATAAGAATAACCTGGAGGCTTTATTAAAACACAGAATGTTGGGCCCAACCATACAGTTTCAGTTTCAGGAGGTCTTGGGGGACCTCAGTATCTTCTTTTCTAATAAGTTTCCAGGTATTGTTGATGCTGCTAGTCCAGAGACCACACTTTTAACTACTGCAAGTAGACTAATATGTGCTAAAAATGCAATGTTTAAAGTTGTAATGATTTTAGAAAGGTCTTTTTAAAATAGGTTAGTGCGTGGGAGAAGATATAAGACAGGGGTTGCCAAAAATAAAAATAAAATAAAATAAAGACAGGGGTTGCCACTAATTCTAATACTGTCCCCAGTCACCTCACTCCCTCCCTCTCCAGGACTACTATCCCCCACCCCCTTGTCTCTTCTCTTCATTACACATCTCTTCTCTTTTCAAACATCCCAAATCTCCTCTTCTCTCCCGACCCTTGCTGATGACAGTGCTTTAAATTTACCTGAACTTCATCCTCCTGCTACCATATTTACCAGCTAGTTCACCCTTGTACTCATATATTTTAACTTTCCTCTTGTTACAGTGGATGCACTTTCCCTGGTCCAATCTATTGCTAACCCCACCATTTTACACACTGTATCTCACTCCCACCCCTATAAGAATTTGCTCCCACAATTGTTCCTTTCAGTCTATGGATTTTCTTATCTCACTTGCATTTCCTTCATAGTTTGCTTTGCTAGATTCCCCTCCTTTTTTTTTTTTCCTTTTGTCAACCTTAAAGATCAGACTGATTCCCAGATCTTTATAACATACCAGGGCAGTTCACCTAGAGAACAGAAGCATTTTTCCATTGGATCCCATCCCAATTAGTCAAGGGCTGCCCCATGAATCATCAACTTTTATGCACTCCAAGATGCAAGTGCATGAGGGAGGGGTGGGTTTCCTCAGGTGTCCCACAACGTGATGTCAGAGAAGGCTTTGGCTGTACAGGAAGGTAGGCAAAGGCCCTTCATCTGGGCCTGATATAACGTCAGGTTGTACCTATGTTACAGACCTGTCTCTGCAGCAGTGGCTAAATAGAATAAGAAGTGGAGCTAAGAAGATTTGATTTAGTGTACAAGAGGAGTCCATTCCATGACTTTTACATACAGACACATTTGATGGCTTTAATAAGAAAATAAATTCTTCACAGTTGATCTGGAGGCTGAGGCAGGGGCATTGATGGTATCTGATACTAGCAAACAACCTGCTTCATGCCATGCCTTGGTAAACTGTAAAAGCCCATTGTTCTCTTCTGGAATCTCTAGCTAGCATCATATTAATTGTCACCCACAACTAGCAGTGAGTTAATTATTAGTCTTTATTGTACAAGTAAGACAGCTCTAATAATTCACCTTTGTGCAACCTGGGAATTAAATTCATTAAAGACCATTCTCATTGTCATGTAGGCCCTTTGAGGTTGTTCAGGGAGTTGAAGGAATCTTCACAACTATATTTTTATTTCTGTCTTAAGGTTCTCATTTAGTCAACATCCCCCAAGACTTGTAGCTCCAGTTTGAAGTTCAGAGATTATGACTTGCTCTCTCCTCCACCCAGGATCATTAGTAGTGCTCACTTACTGAACCAACATGAGGTGCATAATACACTGATATGCCATCTCATGCAATTATTATATAGAACCACTTAATACATTGATTAGAAAAATGTAATGCTGGACTTTATTAACATTCAAGGGAATACAAAGGAAAATAACAATGAAATACCTTTTCCTATCCAACAGAACAGAAAATGTCATAATAAAAATCATACTACTAACTATTAGTGTTAGTGACTTTGGGGGGTGGGCAATAGGAACACCTAGCTATTGCTGTTAGAGTATAGATTCCAAACACTTCAGAGAGCAATTTTACAATACCTGACATAAGATGTTCATATACTTACATCCATCATTTAATAATATTTAGTATAGGGGGATATTCATATCCTTTAGCCCAGCTATTTCTCCCAGTTCTGGAGGCTGGAAAGTCCAAGATCAAGGTGCCAACAGATCCAGTGTCTGGTAAGAGCCCTCTTCTTGGTTTGGAGATGGTTGCCTTCTTGATGTATTCTCACATAGTGGAGAGAGAGGCAAGCTCTTTGATCTCTTCTTATAAAGGCACTAATCCTCCCATGACGGCTCCACCATCATGACCTAATCTAAATCTAATTGCTTCTCAAAGGTTATACCTGTAAAAACTATCGTATTGGATATTAGGGCTTCAACATATGAAACTGGAAGGATATAAACATTCAGTTCATACATTCCTTATAAACATTTCAATAAGATCTCTATGTATATTTCAAAACAAAATAATAGTTACAAAAGGACACATATGATATATAATTTTATCATATTCACAAACCTCTAAAATAATAGGGTTCATTGTTTGTGGAAGCATTTCTAAGTAGTAAATGAACAAAAAAATATATAAGTATAATGAATAACAACTTTGGGATAGAGGAGACTGTATTTGGGTATGGAAACAGAGAGAAAAAAAAGATGGCCATACTGGTAAGAATTTAGTTTTAGATGGAGAAAAAAGTAAAGGGATAAAGTGGTGTGTGTTGTAGGGAGCAGCAGAAAGAGAAGGATAATGAGTGGGAGAAGAGGAGCACAAAAGATCGTGCTAATCCTGATGGTGGATACTTAAGTGATTTTCTGTTATTTTGGTATGTTGATTTTTTCATAATAAAAATATTTTATAAAGCCATAATGCTAGGTTTACCTTTGTAAAATGGAAAAGGCTTCGTCTGTAGCTAGCTGGCCACTTCATTGTTGCAAAGATGCAGACCCTGATGGTTGCCAGAAGGAAGGTGCGTGGGCAAAATGGATGAAGGGAGGTGAGAGATACAGACTTTCAGTTATGGAATGAATAAAGTCACTAGAATGAAAGGCACAGCTTAAGGAATACAGTCAATGATATCGTGATAATGATGTAATGCAGCAGATGTTAACTATACTTGGAGTGAACATAGCATAAATATATAAACTTGTCATACCACTCATTGTACACCTGAAACTAAATGTAACATTTTGTGTCAACTACACTCAATAGAAAAAGAAAAAAAAAAGCCTTCAGGTGAACATCACTGCAACACTGTACATAAGGTATCTGGGGCCTTAATTCTTTTATCTTATATGGGTGTTTATTCTCAGTGTTCCCTTTCAAAGTTCAGAATAAGTTTCTGCTATTTTGCTGTCAGATATTACCACAGTGAGTGAGAATCACAGTTGGGGATCTACTTCCTTTTTTTAAGGTGCTATAATACATCTCTCTGCTTCATAGTTTTTCTTTAGGCCTGAAAGGACATAATGATTAGAGCACACCTTTCTTGGCTACAACTATATCATACTCATACTCTCTGATGAGACTTAATGCACTGTGACTGGGTACACAGAACTCTGTACTCAAAGGATTACTTAGTCTCATCTGTTATGTGCAGAACATTCATCCAATTTTTGGAAGAACATCTAATTTCAATGTTACTTTTGAGGGGAGGTGTGGTGAGTTGCCTCACTGTCATTCCAGTGTACTTATTTATTTCACCCAACTTGAGAATGTTTACATAAATCTTTATATTACTAATCATAATTAGAAAAATCATATGCAATTTTCATTCATTAGTTTCAGAATCACTCCCCCACCTGCTAAGAAAGTCTAGATGTCAAAGTTATCTTTCAAAACATGAAATATGAGAAAAGACAAGAAAGACAAGGGAGGGAAACAAACTACCATTGTCAGGGTCCAGTAACTACAGAAAAAGATAATTTTGTTAGATAATAGAAAACAATGATCTTTTAGTCTGGCTGAGAAATTCTAACCATCAGAATTAAAAGGGGGAGGGAGGAAGATAAGTAACCCATTTGAAATGATGATCTACATCAAGAATGCAGACAAAGATAATATTTTATTATTTATTTATTTATTTATTTAATATAATTTATTGTCAAATTGGCTAACATACAGTGTATACAGTGTGCTTGCTCTTGGCTTTAGGGGTAGATTCCTGTGATTCATCGCTTACATACAACACCCAGTGCTCATCCCAACAAGTGCCCTTCTCAGTGCCCATCACCCATTTTCCCCTCTCTCCAACCACCCCCCCAACCCTCACCTTGTTCTCTGTGTTTAAGACTCTCTTATAGAGTTTAGTTCAGTGTTGAAAGGAACTTTCTCCAGGAAGTCAACAAACGTGTAAAATTTTGATTTCAATCTCCAGCAGCATGGGGCATAAACACACACACATGCACGCGCGCGCGCGTGCACACACACACACACACACACACACACACACACACACACAGTGACCAGCCAACAGTGGTCATTAGGGGACAAAAAGCAATGATCATGTTTGTATTTCTCTGGACAAAGTAACTCATTTTGGGTTTTTTTTCTTTTGTTTGCTTATTTCTCCTGAGAGCTTTACTAGGCACTCAAGAGAATGACTTTATGACCATGTTTACTCCGTATTTAGTCTGAATTTCCAACCTTCTCAAGGCCTTTTCTTATTTTCTGGCACAGAATTCAAGTTACCTTTCAGTTCCGTGGGAAGTGATCCAAGTTCACTTCAACCACACAGGGATTTCTAATCCATTGTGCAATCTTCTTTTCACCATCCATCCTGTACCGTCCTATCCCCATTTCATTGCTTCACATTCTATGATCAGTCATTGTAATCACACTCACCTTCCTTGCTTCTCTCTCATGAAGTTCTTGTCTGAAACCCCAAAACTAATTAAACCTGTCTTTCCACTTGTTCTCCCCCTGCATTGGAGCAGCTCTGTGTGCCAGAGAACAATCCGTGGCTACATGGACTGGTCACAATTTAAAATGATCACAAATATGAGGCAGGTCCTCAGCATGGTCCAGCAAACTTCCTGCTTCCCTCAGGCCAATTCAGTTCCTCAGAGAGTTATTTTACACCTTCTCTTTGGTCCTCAAACTTTCAACATTCTTTCTTTCCTCCTCACTGTCAGCTCATGTTGCTTTTATTTTTCCAACTGATAAAATATAGCAATGAAAAATAAGCTCCTTATTTTCCTACTTCCGTAACCACCCCAACCCCAGCTCCTTATACTTTGCCTTCTTTTTGTAAGATCTTCTTTGGCAACCCTATCAAAAAGCTCACTTTGACCCCATCATTCTGTCACCTTGTTTTGTTTTCCTTCATAGTCATTATCATCAATTGGCATATTGTATATTTACAATGCAAACTCCATGAAGTCATGTACTTTATCTATTTTCTTTAATAGCTTCTGAAGCATATAGTAGATGCTCAATAATATTTATTAAATGAAGAATGATATGCTCTATTAAGTCCATGGAATATCTATCCCAATTTGATTCTTACTAACTCAAGGAGAAGGGTGTAGTGTGAGAATTAGGAAGTTCTCTTTTGCAACATGAGTCAGAACTTTGTTGATTCAAAATGTTCCACTGGTTCTTACTTAATGAATTTATTTTCCCCCTCAGAGGCCAGTTCCTTTTTACTTTATTCCCACCCTTGCCACAATATTCTGATGTTATACTTGATATATTATCTCTTGTTATGTAAGTACCTCACTCCATACATACATGCATAATTTCATGGTTGCTCAACAAGCTGGACAACATTTTTGGTGTTGATTTTGTCTTTGATGATTATATGAATGAAGCACATTATTTAAATGTTAACATAATAAAGGGAACACCCTTATGTTAAAAGTCATTTCAGGCAATGATGACTTATATCTTATTTATTAATTAAGTGCGATGAATGTTAATCAAGAGGATTTCTCCATTTTTCTGATAATGGATTTTTCTGATAACTGAACAGAAATATGCCAAACAGAACATGAAACATTTCAGTCCATGATTATGGTTCGAAAGAGGTGTCTCATCCTTAATGGGGCAAAGAGGATAGAAGATAAAAGGCATTCATGCTGCATAGCATTCTTAAATTGTTCTTTTCCCACCCGCTTACTGTTTTCTTTCCTTTGTGTATCCAGCCAGGATCCAAACTTTAGTGCTAAGTCATCCATCACAGGATAAATTACTTAATCTGGACAAGTCCTTAAAGTCTTGGAAAATACCTTGGCATATAAAAGCAGATTCTCAGCAAATACCTAGGGAGTGTATTAAATACTCAAAAGTCAAATACTGGCCAGATGCTACTATAGGCTACTGAAATATCAAAGGCAATAGTGTACCACAAGCAAATGCCAGAGATGTCTCTGATATCATCCTGTTGCTGCACATATATTTGGGTGTCATTAAGACTCATTGCCATAGGAAAGCAAAATAAATATGTAACTCAAAAATACTAACTAGTTTGGAAAAAATACACTTTAGTGTTTTTGGTTAAATTTTCTTCAAAACAAATTAAGAGCTAGGTTTTAGAACATTAGCCTCTTTTGGAAGTGCTGTCATTTCTTTTTTCAGTATAGCTGAGCTTGGCATCTTCCAACAGAGCTCTCCAAATGGGGTTCTGTCAATTTGGCTTCCAGTCCCTCTTCTGCCTCTCAAGGCAGCAGGACAGGACATAGGCTGTCCAGAGTCTTTGGACCAGTGATCTTTGGCCATGAAATAGCCTTCTCCATTTACCCAAGAGTGCCATACAAAATGATCTCTCTCCATGTCTTCTGTGATATTAAAAAAGTTGGGAAACACTAGACTAGATTGGCTAATATATTTATTCAGAAACATGTTTTGAATGCCTTATGTGGGAATTGTAGAATACATCCAGGGTATATAGAGGTGAATAAAATGCACACCTGGATGGCCATTTCTAAAATTCTATCATGTATTTCTATTACTTCAAAACAACCAATTTTGGCCAAGAAGATAAGTATAGCAAAGGAGAGAGTACAGATGACTGAGGAAGTATGGAAACTACAAAACATTGGGGCTCATGAAAAAAAATAGTGGGGTTCTTGCTGTAACTATTTATAATTATTTATCTCTTGAGGACACATTTCTAGTTTTGCCTTCCTTTTCTTGGCGGTCTTTCAAGTTGTTTCGTCACGTTGTTTTCATAAGGATTTTAAGTAAAAATGTTATTTATATAGGAAGGAAAATTATGTGATTTTTAATTATTAAACATAATCAGAAATTAATTCAAATATAGAATGGCTCAATCCCATAATAGATTAAATATCACAAATAGATTAAATATCACAAAATGTTTCTTAAGGCAATCACAAATAAATGAATGCAGTTATGCCCTAAATGTTAAGATGATCCTTACCACCTCCACAAAAATAGAAAACTCTAGCCATGTGGCACATCCTCAGAGCCTGTATGTAACTTACTTAGCTATTCTTAGTACTGTATGACTCTCTCTAAAAGAGAGTTTGTTTATTGATGTGATGCTTGGCAATCAGAGCAGATACACAAGAATGGTAAAATTTGGCAATAGATAGCAGAGTCTTAAATGAAAATGTGGCCACTCTGCATGAACACAAGCTATTTACAGATAACTAAACGAGCACACATGTTTATATTTTATGCACATCCATCAAAAATATCAAAAGCAGCTTAAGGTTTTTTCTTTACAAAGTAACACCTTTTAACAATCAAAAATAGGCTCTAAATATGTACATTTTACTTAAAAATAGTGAAATTATGATTCTGAGCATGTATTTCTTTTAAGCACACTTTTGGGAGGTAAGGTATTCTATTATACTATGTTTAGTTACAACATTCTCAAAAGTAGTTTTTGAGATTTTGCTATAAAATTCTTCACATGTTTTGATCCACTACTAAATGGTAATAATGTCAGATATACAGGCATCACTTGCTTAACGTCAGTGACACGTTCATGAAAATCTGATACTCTGTACAATATACTAGCTGGTAGACTTATTTCTCTTTTTATAAATATGTAAATTTTTTTTTAATTTTTTATCATTTATTTATTTTTGAGAGAGGGAAACAGAGTGTAAGCAGGGGGTGGGGCAGAGAGAGAGGGAGACACAGAATCTGAAGCAGGTTCCAGGCTCTGAGCTGTCAGCACAGAGCCCGATGCAGGGCTCAAACTCATGAGCCTTGAGATCATGACCTGAGCCAAAGTCAGATGCTTAACCGACTCAGTCACCCAAGCACCCCATAAATATGTAAAATATTTTAATGTGTTACTTGTCCACTCAAAGCCCTCAATCAATTTCCTAAAAAGTAAATAAGGCAAAGTAAACTATGTGTAAGGAACACAGAATCACATTAGAAAGTAAAATAATTAAACTGTCAATTATCGATCACCAATCACTATCTTGATTCTTATGCAGTTGTCTATGTGAGTGGAAACGTATTATATATTCACTTTGCTGACATTTATCTGTTTTCAAAACTTCTACATGTGATTCTGATGGTCTAACAATTGTATTTAGAAGGTAATGCAAGATTTTCCCCATGTATTATTTTATTAAAAATGTAGTGAGTGATATTTCTTTGTGAACATCAGCCAAATATATTATTTTGGGAGATATCCCCATTCCATGAAACTTGGGCCCTGTTAAACAAAATGAGTTCAACAAAGAAATGTTAACTGAAAGATATTCTGAGAATGTGCCTATATTCCATCATGTACTTTTTTCATAGATTCTAGCAATTAACCTTTATTTCCCCACTTTCACAGATAGTATAATTGAGGTTCCCAGAGCTTGAGTGTCTTGCAAAAATTCTTTCATACGCTAAAAGTGCCCATAAGCGTTTTTATCGAATTTTACAAAAATTCATTATTTAGATAATGTGTTGATATTTTAAAGAACCTAGAGCCAGCTAAACTATTCTCTTTTATAAAGAATCTTCTTTCTCCAAAGTCTTTTCTAGTATATCATCTCCTGTGAATACTGAATAAATATTTGCTGACTACTATGTGCCTAAACCCTCTGATCCGTTTACTTCAAAGAGTGAAAAGGTGGTAACTCTGGTTTGCCCAGATTAAGAGAAAGAACCGTAACTTTGCCCTCTAGATATAGTATTGTCTTTCCTATATCTAAATTATATCTAGTGCATTATATTAAGTCCATGTAATTGACATATTTACATTCAATTTTCTTTCTTTTAAAAGTGTCCACAGGCACCTGGGTAGCTCAGTCAGTTCAGTGTCCAGCTGTTGATTTCGGCTCAGGTTGTGGGATCAAGCCCTGAGTTGGGCTCCACACAGAGTGGAGATTGCTTAAGATTCTCTTACTCTACCTCTGCCCCTCCCTCCTCTCTAAAATAAAAATAAAAATAAATGAAAATAAAATAAAATAAGTGTCCATATTAATAGTTTACATTCTCAAGAATTTTTTTCTTTTCTTTTTGTACCCCATATCTTTGTATTATTATCACAAAAATATCTTATACTGCAACAAGTGAAGGTTTTTTTTTTCAGTTATTTAGTGTGCAATTCAATAATTTCCATCAAAATAGTTACTTGGAAAGCCATTGCATCCAGCATTATCTATCTGAACCAAAGGCATAATTCTATTACTCTATTTTTAAAAACTCAATTTCCTAGATTTGTGTTGAAAACCATGATTACACAGTGGAAGGCCAATGTAAGCCTTCTAATTAGTACCATTTTTTTTTTATCAGAAAACAGGGAAAAATTGTCTTAGATTAGCAATATTGTTGATGACTTTAATCACATTTCTCCTTCTAAGTACCTGAATACTCAAAACTAATGGCTGATTTATAGTGACCTGCTGGCAACTAACCACATAAGTGTTTATTACAATAGTGTTCCTGCATTCTCTAAAACTGCAAGTGTTCAAACTGGTTTTAAGTTTAACCATTACTTTCCATACATAAGGCTTGGAAGTTCTTGAAGGTGTTTTTAATATGCCAATTTGTGGGGAAATGTAATGTTTTTCCCTTTGCTAAAATTTCTGAATTTTTTACTTTTTTAGTAGGCCCTAAAATGTAATCCTATCCATCCTTACACAGAGAAGAGAGGTTTTACTGACCATTTTCATGCTTTATCAATACCAAACTCTCATTAAGAACTTCTAGTTGATTTCTAAGTTCAGAAACAGCTTCAGTTTAGACATTATTTTTTTTCCTCCAGGAAGTTTCACTGGGTGCTTTTCTATAAGGGTCCAAGTGTCCATACTTTTTTCCCTTTTATATTTTCTCAGAAGAAGACATCTATTGTTTGATTCCTTGCCTTATGTTCTTTGACTTTCAGTTCTGTGTATGTGTCTGATCCCGCTTTTAATATTAAGTATTGCTAAATGAATATATCAGCTGTGTGGTCTGATGGCCAGATGAAATTCTTTAGAGTCATTTTTCCTTAGGCTTTAAGCATATAAATCATCTTTACTCTTTTAAATGGAAAGTTTCATTAAAATTAATAGGTTTAATTTACAGAAAATTATTTAAATTGGTTAGTTAAGAATTTTGACAGTCACAATGAATCAGTGCATAGAAACTCTGTATTAATACAATTAATGCTTTGACCTTTATTTTCCTCTATTCAGTTGAGTAAATATTTTTGAGCGCTTACATTGTGCTAGAAATTATAGGAGATAAAAAATGAAACATATTAGCTGTCCTGTGGTTGTTGACTTCTTTACAAACCTCAAAGCACACTATTCCTTCTTTCATGGGATCCATTAGAATACTCTTCATGTGTTTGTAGTCCCCCCTTGTGGGAGGAGTATACATCTCTACCCCACTGACATCAGGTTTGCCAAATTGCCTGGCTGTAACTAATGATGTGTAAGTGAAAACGATATGTACCAATTCTGAGCAGGAGCTTTAAGAGCCACTTTCCCCTCTTCTAGGAGGGATCAGGGCTAGAGCCGTACTAGATCAGGGCTACTCTTTCCCCTGGGATCCCAGAATAGAAACGATATGGAACCTAGCTGAAGCCCCCTCTGATGAACATGTGGTCTGAGCAAGCACTGATCTTTTTTGTTTGGAAGCCATTGAAAAATTGAGATGGTTTATTATGACAGCACGATTTAGCCTAAACTGTCTGATACATTTATCTAATCCCTTCCATTCCTTCCATTTATTTATCTATTATTTAACTAATCCCTTCCATTCCTTCCATTTATTTATCTATTATTTACGCATATGTTTTTAGCAAGGATTTAAGGTGATGTAAAAGACACATAAAATCAATAAAGGAGACTGAATTAAAATTAGGGTGAATCAATGAAAACAAAGATGGATGCAAAAGAATGGAATGAAAGATGAAGCAAAAAAAAAAATACACATCTACCAGAGTAGGCCACAAAATGCCTCTAAGTTTTCCAAAATCTGAATTAAAAAAAAGGTGGGAGGGGGGGCTTTGATTAATTCTTCAGGTTCTGGGTTGGTATTATTGATATTAGGATTTTTTTGTCAGGATATTTTTCTCCAGAAGTTTTTATAAGGTAAGTAACAACATGCATTCTGAGGCTAATTAAAAAAAGTTAACTACATCATATTGAAGCACATTGTTTAGGGATGAAATGCAGTGTGCCACTCATTTGAAACACGCCATATGTTATACCATATTATTTTCTAAATTATGAATCCTGTTTCTCTAAAATCATTAAGAATACTTTAGAGCAGGAAGTGAGGGTTGAGGCGGGAATTCACATCTCTTGTGAATCCAAAAACCTTTTACAGAGCTTTGGATGCAGAAGTATTTAGTATTGATTTGTTGATAATGAGAATATTAAAAGTAGAGAAATGAAGAAAAATATCTATTCATGATACATGAAAAAATCTATTCATGATCACATATCATTCTATCACATAGATACATCTTAATTTATTTTCGGAATTTACTTTTGTTGAATTTTCAGGTTTTCTCTAGCTTTTGTTATTGCATGTATTACAATGATGAGTTATCTTTGGTAAATTGTCAGCATGTTTTATTTCTTTCTTAAAGTAGATCCCTGAAAGTAAAATTATTAAGTCAAAAGGAGATACCTTATTAAATGTTACTGCTTATATTTTGAAACTTTATTCTTGAAAAGATGAGGCAATCTATTTGTTCCAATAGTATTAAGGGTACTACTTTCATCATACCAATACTGTCACATCTATGCATTCAATAGCATTATTCTTAAAATATGTATTAATTTGTAGGTGAAAGAATATCTTGTTTTAACCCTGATTTCCTTGATTAGAAAGGTTAAACCTTTAAAAATGATTCATTTGTCATTTCTGTGTTATTTACACTAAAGCTTTGGTATTTTCTTATAAATTAATATGGATTCAATATTTTCTCAGGTTTGTTACAAATATCTTTACCCTTATCTGTTGTTTAACTTTTCTTTTTCTCAAACTGTTAATGGCTTTTTTAAGACATCCAACCGATTCTTTTTCTTTCTCTTAACCACACCAGCTTTTAATGGCAATTAATTTTTGTGACTTCTAAAATAAATGAAAAAAAAAAAAAGACACCAAACACCTATTTCTCTCAGCACTTAAATCAGTGACCAGATCTGCAGAAGCATCATTTCACTCAAAGAGAAATGGGTGACCACTGGTCAGCTAATCTAGGAAAAGGAGCCAATAGTCTCATTGTAAATTGATGAGATGATCCTATGTGCTCTGGTGATATGACAGGACCACTGTTGGTGCAAAACAAACAATCTCGCAATCAAGATCCTTGTGGTCAGGGACCTTTGTCCAGTTTAAAACCAAAAACAAAAAAACAAAAAAAAAACCCAGAAACTTCCTTGCTGCCATTAGTAAACTGCAGTTACAAATGAGTCAAATTGGATTATTTACTGATTTTGATTTTGTCAAGCTTTTATTTCATTATTGAGGGTTATTCATAGTAAAAATAAACATCATTAGGTTTGTGGATCACTTGTTATTTTAATCTATATGAAACTATACAAGCCTGGTATATATTAGAGTTGGTAACAGTGAATATATTCTAATAGAAATTATTACAGCCATCATTTATTGAGGGTTTACTATGTGCCAGTCACTATTCTAAAAACTTTACACTTAACAGACACTCTAAATCAATGAGATAGTTGCTAATATTATCCTGAAAATGATGCATGGAAAGCTCAGGTAAACTGGTCTAAAGTCACACAGTGAGTAACTGGTGGCTCCAGGTTACTCTTTTAGGCAACTCAACTGTAGAGCTTCCCGTCATATTACCTACATTACTTAATTACATTAGAAAAATAAGTGTAAAACTGAATATCTATATTCTCTCATAAGATAAAATCTAAATAATTATATTGACAGTTTGATGTTTATATTTTAACTTTTTCATTAGTGAGAGTATAATAACAAAGAGGTTTTAAAACTGATCAATCATCTCAACATTCCCATCTAAGTTCCATTTAATTATTTATATAGAAATAAACATTACTTTCTTGCTGTTTTGTGTTAATCTTTTGGCCAAATTAATAGCTTTCATGTATTTCTTGAAAAACAGAATTGTTTTCCTTGATTATCATTATCATGATGGAAATGTGCAGGTAATTAATAAGGCTTCTGTGGTAACAAACATGAGACTGAAACCACCACCATCCTGGGGAAACCACAACCATCCTCATTCAGCCATTCAGAAGGAAATTATAATTTTAATGAGCCTTAAAATTATCCATTTGGCTGTAAAGGAAATAAACCATATCTCACTTGGTATTCCTTTATGGCTGATCAATTCAGTATTGTATAGGCAAGAAAGAACACATCATTTGTCTTTGGTATGTAGACAGATGCATGTACATTTCTGAGAGAATCTCAATAAATGTTAACTGTTCAAAAGTATCAGTAAAACTGAGAAGAGAATATTTTATGATGTGTAGCTTTTGATCTTTTAGTGACACTTAATCTTTGGTAACAAAATACACAACATATATACACAAAACAAAAATCAAATAAACCAAAAACACAATTTCCAAAGATCTGAGATATTTTGGGGAAGAAATAGAATAAATAGTCATAAGGGGAAAATTTCACATTGAAAATAATCTGTTTCAGAATTAATTAATAAATTATAATGCCAAATCTTATTCATACCATTGAGTCACTGTTTGGGCAAATCAAACAAACTCTTTAGGTTTAGTTTCCTCATCTGAAAAATGAAAGTATTAGAAAGTATTAGATTGAATGATCTCTAAGATCCATACTACTTTCAGATTGACCTAATGCAAGGCATTCTGTGGTTTGCAATGACTCAGTTTTATTATGCTGCTGTGGTGCAGAGTATCTATATTGGCATAGCGGAAATCACACTAAGTAGTAATTCATGTAGTGATATTATCAACTATTACTCTTTATTTGTCCCAAAAGTACATGGTCTTCTAAAAATGGAAGACTAAATTAAGCATTTTACTGTAAGTATGAGGTAGGGTGAGAATTAGCAAGATAAATATATATAAAGAGCCTAGCACTGTCTATGACTTAGGTGTCCACTAAAGGATACCTAATATTATCTTTAATAAGGATGACATAGAGTGCTAAGGAAACTTTCTGGTTATTCTTCCATCTCTGAAAAGAACACATGAATCATTTCTTTACAAGTTAACTATCTGATATGTTCAAATAGTTGAATGTGCTCCTTAGACTGTTCTGAAAAAAAAGGATAACGATGATGCTTATTTCTTCTATATACTTCCTTTGCCATACTTTCCTTCAAATAACCTATTCATTAGATGTTCCTAAGTAACATTTGTGTAGGTCAGAAAAAAAAATCCCAATATGGTATTCAAACTCCAAGTTTTACTGGATTTGTTTGAATGTTCAATGCGTTTAGTATGTTTATGAAACATGCACGGTCATGTGGATGTTGTGGGTACACATAGTAAACAAATTTTCTAGGTTGAATTTATGTCATAAGTTAGTACTCTAGTGCCTATATAAATTAAGCAGAAAGATTATAGACAAAAAATGCCAATTAGTTCTGCTTCTTATTTTATTCTTCTGAGAACAGTTGTTAAAAATGATTTCACAGTTTTAAAACTTTGAAGCTGCACATTCATTTTTTGTTCTGAGAGAAATAAATATGAGTCTCTCAGTGAGTTGACCGAGTTATATTCTTCATAGGCTACCCTGCCAGATGATCCTACTTGGTCTTTCAGGGACTTCAGGACATGGATGAATTTAAACATAGTTATAGCTTAAGAATTTCACTTACGGTGGGAGGAATAGTGTCTTACAGAAGAATGTAGTGGGTACATTCTAAAAGACCCCTTGAGTTTTTGTCACTATCTCCTCCCCTAATGTACTCCTTGCCTTTCCTTTCTGGGCTTGGGGTTGTGATTTGCTTTTAACCAAGTGTGTTGACACTTAGCAGAACATCTGTAATTCCAGTGGTGGATGAGAGGTATTTGAGCTGAGTGAGGAGTCCAGTAAAAAAGAACCCACAGAGGTCAGTTATTGCTAGGTTCAACAGCACTGATTAAAAAGTGGAAGTGGATGAATGGCTGAGGAACTAAGGACCACAACCCTATTAGAGAAAATATGTAGGGAATAATCCCAAATAAAATATACATATTTTTATTCCTTCCCCATACCCACAATCAGTTTTGGTGATTGATCACTGTATTTTTTGTTTTTCATTAGAAACTTTTAAATGTTCATTCTAAATATAGCTTGGCCATGAGAAAAAAGTCAGAATCATACTCTTTGTCCCCCATAGAATGCATTCTAAGGCTAAAACTTTATTTCCCAATAGATAGAATTTTTTCTCTTTTAACGTAATCTTTTTCTAATGATTTGCATTTTGTACATGGAAAGTAGGGATACATTTGTATATTTTCCAGAGGTTTTAGGAGCATGAACAGGACATTGGATTTTAAGAGATTCTGTGTTTACTATCAAAAAAGAAAATTTAAAACAAAACAGCTTAAGCAAAGTAAATGAGAAAATAGAACCAATTAGTTGGCTATATTTGTCTTTATAGAGACACACAAATACATCCACTGGAAAAACATATAAAGGTTTTCAGCATTACCTTATATTTACTTTTAAAAATAAATATTGGCCTTGCCCTTTTAGGAAATTTTTATAATTTTCTGCTTTGGCTGAGAATCTGTATGACCTTTGTACCACCTGTGTGCTGAGGAACGCCATAACATTGTTAACATTGATCTTTTTTCTGCAAATGTTCCATCAAACTCCCTCTAAGGCTTTCTCTTCCTTGTGGGCAGAGTTAGTACAAGCTATTCTACCTGAAAATCCATACTTAGCGTGCTATCTGTAGCAATTAATAAATGATTTTGTTTATCAGCCATTAGTCCCTATATCATTAATCAAAAAAGGTTAGATATTATGTTTGTTCTTCAGTATGACAGAACAGATGATGAACGCACAAACAGAAAAAAAAAGAAAAGAAAGAAAGAAAAAAGAAAACAAAAAAAATATTTTATGATATAAGAGACACAATGTAGATTAAAGACCATTTCAAAATGACTCCTGGCCCTAGACTAAAAATAGTTTCAACACAGTGTATGAAATAACACACATAGAAGGAAATACAACAAATATCTTTTTAACATTTTTCCTGTCAGGCGCTGTGTAAGGATTAAGAACCTTGGGTACTTTATCTTGTTTCATTTTCAGCCAACCCACATTGACCAGCAGAGAAATTTATAGCTAAATTATCAGATACGTAAGTATGTGTTTTATAACCTTTGATCTTCTCTCTTTGTGCTTCCTGCTTCTCTTGAGTGTCTCCATTCCAGGAAATCCAGTGTTTTGTCTACCTTTCCTTATCAAAAGCTTATGTCCATTTGGCATACATAGTTCAACTAGATTTCCCTTGAAGTCCTGGATGCATCTCTTTAACATAAATTTAAATCTATTATACATTAAGCAACCTGAAAGCATAGTCATGCAATCCCAGAAGGAAGTTAAGATCAGTGGGGAGCAAAATAAGAAATTTGCCTGCCAAACATCATAAGCTCCGTTGTTTCTAAATGGCTTAATTATTTACTTTTTTTTTTTTAATGTTTATTTGTTTTTGAGAGACAGAGAGAGAGTGCAAGCAGGGGAGGGGCAGAGAGAGAGAGGGTGACACGGAGTCCGAAGTAGGCTCCAGGCTCTGAGCTGTCAACACAGAACCAGAGGCTGGGCTCAAACTCAGGAGCCATGAGACCATGATCTGAGCCAAAGCCGGACACTTAACCAACTGAGTCACCCAGGCGCCCTGCTTAATTATTTACTTTCAAATGTGCATTGCTCACTATATCAGTATATCAGACACATTTCTTTACTAGAGAATATGCTCTTTCAAGGCAGGAATAGTTCCTTTGCCTACACCGTAATGTATTGCTGAAAGTAGTGTCTCAATAAATATTGTAATTGCATGTTCACTAGTTGATGCATAATAAAAATAAATTCAAATTAATTTTAAAGTTATAAAGATAATTCTGGAACATGAGCTAATTACTTCTATTCTTCTTAATTGATGAGGATATTGAGTTGAATATGTTTATTAAACAGCTGTTCAATAAGCAGCTCCTTTACTGCAGATCTGTGCTAGGTACTAGAGATACACTGAGGTATTAGAGACACAGCAGTTTATATACCAGGGTACAAGACAGACATGCATCCTGGGTCTGGAATATAGCCCCATTTAAAACAGTGATTTGAAATAAGACAACACTGAAGAGTAGCCCACTGAAATAATCAACCAGATACATTATTTTAATGCTAAAAGCTTTCTAGTACTGGGTCACCTGGCTGGCTCAGTCGGTTGAGCGTCTGACTCTTGATTTCAGCTCAGGTCATGATCTCAAAGTCATGAGATCAAGCCTCGCGGTGGGCTCTGTGTTGATAGCACAGAGCCTGCTTAGGATTCTCTCTCTCTTTCTCTCTCTGCCCCCCGCCCCAAAATAAATAAACATTAAAAAAACATAAGGTGTACTAGTATCTCATTTTTTAAAATCTCTATACCTAAAGTATAGGTCTTGAACTCATGATCTCAGGATTAAGAGTCATATGCTCCCCTGACTGGGTCAGCCAGGTACACATGAAACTAATATTACACTGTATGTTAACTACCTAGAATTTAAATAAAAACTTTAAAAAAAAGAGTTTACTAGGATATTTGACTTTTACTTTCTCTTCTTTTATTTCATTTTTTTTAAATTGATGTGTGCATAAGACTTACAATTACTTTGTCTTTCTGAAATTGTTGATACGACTTTACTGTAGAGATTTAATATTACATTTGTACAGCAAGGTCTGTATGGCATTACAGATTCTGTTTAGATACTTGGAATCCTTTATCTGAACGTGCATTGTGGGTGTCTTTCAAATCAGTTTTATTGGTGAGGGGCATCTTAATTTTCAACATAAAGAACAGTCGCTCTGCCTTGTGCTAGTATTTTCTTCTACATAATGAACCTTTTAAGTAGAAAAGAAGATTATACTTGTTTATGTAACTCTTGTTTGTTTGTTTGTTTGTTTGTTTGTTTGTTTTTTCCTAAGTGTAACCTCTTGTCCCTTCTCCCTCAAACATCTATGGTCACAAACTGTAAGGAAAATAATATACCAGAAAGTATTTTTAAACTATGAAATGTAGGTTTGCTGGCTATTATTCACTTCAAATTAACCCTGCCCTAAGTCTGGACTAAGTGGAAAATATTGTGAAACATATGCCCTGTACAATCACATTTTTGTGAAATATTCATTCATACATTATGGAGAAAGTAATGAGCAAAAAAGAGAGAATATGAAACCAAGAGAAAGCAGTGATTTAACAGCCATTATTCCTAGGTGGTCAAATTACTGGAGAAAACACTTTCATTTTACTCTTTTTATTTTTCTGTACTTTTTAATTTTTTGAACCAAAACAACGTAAAAAAAAAATGAGCCTCCAGACATTTCTGTCTTTGCAGTTTCTACAGACTCCAGTTGTTACACACATCCACATAGGTGAATGCCAGCATTATGTTAGAGGACAGATAGGAATGTTCCCTATGTTATAAAAAAATACCACCCAACTAATATTATGTATTTCTCTTTCTGTCAGTATTTTAAAATGCAAATGCTTTGGGCAAGGATCATTATGTCACAAATACCTTTTAATGGATCAGATTTTCAGATCATGTCTTTTTCAAAATGTAAAAATATTGATTGGAGATTTGTGTGAAATAAGGCGTGTAAGTGCTTCTAGTTACTAATTAGCTGTAATCTTGGGCAAGATCCTAAAATTCTGTGCATGAGTTCCTTCCTGATATGTGTAAGATCAGTAAGTTTCTTTCAAAGCTCTAGAAGTTAGTAATTCTGTGACCGTCCCAGAGTTTAACGTGTGATTCTTTTTCATGCTATTAGTTACCTATTTCTGGATCCACATTTATGGCATCCGGATCAGACTCCTTGGGGTGTATAGCAGTTGAGGGAGAGACAGAAAAGAGGAAATGAAATTGAATTTTAGTGTACTGCTTGTAAGGAAGTTCACTTTTACTTTACAGCCACCCTGAGAAGCAGCATTATTTTCCTGTTTGAAAAAGAAAACCGAGAGTCAGATTATTAAATTATCAATGTTAGTATGACTAACACATAAAATAGTTGAGTTGGGAATGGAACCCTGGTATACTTGTAGCTAAAGTCCCTGCCCTTTCTACCATACCAGGCTACCTCCTAACAAGAAATCATGGCATCTAGGACTGGGGCAGCAACCCATTTCCCAGCCAATTTTCTTTTCCTGCTGCTGGGCCTTGTGTCAGTGTCAGTTCTAAAATGACAGTCCACATTCCTGCAATTTCTGGGGATGCCTTGAGAGGTGACTATATTGCCAGTGATTTTCAAAATACTCTTGCTTTGTCTTTCAACTCCTTTATATCTCTCAGAGAAATGTGAAGACTGATGTCCAAAAAGTGTAACCTTAGAGGTTGAGGATGATTAAGTGCCTGGATACTTTTAGGAGAAAAATAGAGTTCAGAATCAGGGTATTTTGTGATGAGGTACATAAAAGATTTCTTTCTTGAGAACCTTTTCCCATCTGACAAAGCAAAGTTGATAGTTTAATACCAGGTCAGTATGTGTATTGCTCTGCAAGCTGTTGATTTAGGCTTTTGTTTTGTGTGACTGCAAACAACAGGAACTACTACTGTAAGGAAAAGGAAAAGGACAAGGAAAAGGGAATTTATTGTAAGGCTGTTTGTTTTGTGTGTGTGCATGTGTGTTGTGGTTGTTGTGGTATTGGGGTGAGAGGCTCATGGACTCAACAAGAAGCTGGAGGGCCAAGCTTCAGAACACCCAGGAATTATGGGAACGCTAGAGCAATCAGTCACAAAAAGTGCAACAGCCTTTTAACAGAACCAGTCTACATCAGCATAGCTCCTAAAGAAATACCTCCAACAGTCCCCATGTCCTTGCACCATTCACTTAAGACTCAAAGTCCCTAAGAGTATCCAGTGGATCAAATCCTGTCAGCAGACAGAGAACAGATTAGTCACTTATCTTTTTTGCGTGTGAGACTGAGTATACTTTTCAAGATTAGGCCCAATGAGGAATTCCATAAAGGATGTCAAAGATCTAACTATGGGGTGCTGGACAGATAAAAGAAAATTATATGTGGTTCCCTATAGGTAGGTTCACAAGGCAAATTGAATATGGACTCATTCTGAAGAAATGGTGTTGGTTTTATTTTATTTGTATAGAAACTAGCAACATTTTTTCTTATATGGTAGAAATTTTTCTATTTTTTAATGATATGAATAACTTCCCTCCCTCTTGTTTTTCTCTTGAATTAATTTCTTTTTAATTTTTATTTTATTCTTTGCAAAATAGACTTTAAGAAGATGTCAAAGAGAACTTCAGAGCTGATTTTTCTTCAGATTGCAGTAGGTACAAATCTCTAGTACTTTATCTTGAAAATGCCTGAACCAAGTAAAGCACACTCAGATCTACATACAGGTAGATATAATTAGGTAGATGCAATTGACTTCAAACTGACTAGATTTTATTTTGCTTAAGTGGAACAGTGACATCTAGTGCCTGCAAAATCATGTCACTGGATCTAAAGGAAGATAAAAATAGACATGCCTTTAGGTTGATTGAAGATGAATGAAGGAAGAGTTATTTATTAGTTACATCTGCAGATTCTGATCTCTTACATTGGTCTGTTCTCCATTTTCATGTGTATCACATTAGTGACCGCAGTCCTTCGTAGGTGTTCTCCTTAATTCTGGATTCACCACATACTAATATGTTTTTCTTCTCTTTACAGTGATTTATGAAATTCCTGTATTGTATTTCTCACTTTTTTCTTACTAATCTTATTTCCTATTATTTCCCACAACACATGCTCAGTTTTGTCAGACTTGATTTCTTCACTTTTAAAAAAGAAATCAGGTTATTTTTACTTCCACAACTTGATTTATATTCCTTTTGCCTAGAAGGTACTTCTCACTGTCTTTTGTCAAATTTTATTTATCTTTCAAGTTTCATTTTCTTGGCATGTCTTCCCTTTCTCTTGTCTTTCCAAACTACTTCTTATCTGAATTTCTGTAGCATTTAGAGTCTTTGTAACTCCTTGATGTTTAGTTATAATCTGTCTTGAGTTAGTTACTATTTGTTTCTATTTATGGAATAGTTTGGTCTCATTGATTAGACTGTAAATTCCTTGAGTTCAGGGAATTCCTATACTTCTTCTAAACACCCTTTTCAAAATGTTTCAGCCTGTCATTCAATAATTGATAAAAAATTTTGATGGGTTTGTTGAAATTTTGATTTTCTGCAATCTTTGATATTTATTTTGGTAAATTTTGATAGGTTTGTTGTATTGGTTTTTGTATTGCAATGAACTGAGAGTTCCATGAGGTAAAAAAGAGCCATCTGACCTTGTTGTATACTTACTTAAAAATATCATTCAGATGAAGAGAAATTCTAATAATTTACTTAATATTTTATCTCATATTTATACAGGTAAATTGATATGTATATAACATTAGATCATAAATTTATTTTCCATAAAAGATACAATTGGAATATATTTTTGAAGATAATTAACATAATTCTTTAAAGATGAGGACATGCAGGCTTAGATCAATTGAATTTTACACACACACACACACACACACACACACACACACACACATACATGTACTGAGAGTATATTCAAGAAAAAGAAATAAGGCTGCTTACAAAAGTGTATGCAATATAAATATACATTTTTTTAGCCATGAGATAATAATGAAATATTTTCTTTTTTATTTTTTAACATTTATTCATTTTTAAAAGTGTTAGAGACAGGCCATGAGTGGGGGAGGGGCAGAGAGAGAGGGAGCTGTCAGCACAGAGCCCGACGTGGGGCTTGAACTCACGGGCTGCGAGATCATGACCTGAGCTGAAGTCAGATGCTTAACCGACTGAGCCACCCAGGAGCCCCTGAAATATTTTCTATTTATGTATATTTTACAGATTGAAAATTATTACATCTGGTGATTCTTTAGATCTTTGTAATCACATTGTAAAGTAAATTATTTGTCCCTACTTAATACATTTTTATATACACTTATCAAAATATTTCTTGTGTCTGACACTTCATTAGGGGCTGGGATACAAAGATGAGTATCACTTGGCTCCCTAGCTTTGTGGGTTTTTCCATTGTGTCCAGAAGATAAACTGAAGCTGAAGAGGCAAGCCAAGATCATACAATAATAGCCAGAGATGCAGCAGGAGGACTGAAATTGGTCTAAAAATTCAGAATTATGTGCACATTATTTTGCTACCTTTGCTTAGACTTATTTTGGAAATGAGGTCTCTAAAGACAACACATACAAACTTACAAAGAAAGTACAGCTTCCATTCTTCAGGAAATGATTTTGCTACTTAATTTGCTGAAACTAAATAGCCACAGAAAATAACTTAGGTGTCTCATTTTTAAATTTAACCTAACATACCTGTGTTTATTGGGAGATGGGTTATTGTTTTCCAGAAGAAATAGAATTTGTAGTATAGTCAACACTCTTCTGGTTGTTAGGTAAAGATGTTTGTACTTTCTATGGTACCTCTTTTGTTCTTCCACACCACTGCCCCCAGTTCCACGTTACTGTTCCTTGGGTATGTATGTATGGGTATGTATCTTGAAACAACAAAAAATAAGCAGCTATTTTGGTATCTGCTACTGTTGTCTTTTCTTAGTTATTTCCTTTCATCACCCCTTGTTTGTATTATAGTCTTTGTATTGTACCGCTCAATACTACTCAGTGTTTTATGCTCTGTGTACCTGGGCATCTACAACATCAAGACGTGGAGAAAAATTTATAGAAGTCGAGATTTGAAAGGGTACTATTTACTTTAAGGTAATAATCGCAACACTTTTGGATCTCTAAATTTAAACGTTTAGATGTTTGAAAGCTGCTACTTACTTCAAAGATGTGATTTCACAGTTTAAAAGTCCAGTAACTTTAATGAGAAAAAAATGAATGAGTTATGCAATCAAAATTATTTGCTATGATTAAAATGGAAGATTTTTCTTCTAGACCACTCACTGCTATTAGATTAGAACAGTATAATGTGAATTTCTGAAGGCCAGATAGTGAATTTAACTAGTGTGGATATGAAGAAAATGCCTAATTCACCGTAAAGACAGAATCTGAGAAGTTCATGTGTCATGTTGAGAGATAAGATGCACTCTGGATATCTGTACCGAGGTGAGTCAACTATCACAAAGCACGAGTCAGTTTTCTTTGAACCAGCACTGGCCGAGTAAGCAACTGAACTTATTGGTTGGTTGATTTGTGGGTTCATGTATAAGCAACTCTATTCCCACCATGTCAAAGCAAAAGTTGGCTGGTGTCTCAACTCTCATATGCAAATCAACATAACTAAACTCTCTGGGTAGAGAGGGCAAAATTTACTACTTGTAACACTTAACATCTGTCCTTAAAATTTTCTAGATTTGTGTTCCTTGTGATACAAAATTTGAATGTTTGATTTACCCCTCTGTCTGCTGAGGTTGCCTAGCTCTCTTGGATGTAGTGGACACACAATAGACACAGATTAAAGTAAATGAAAAAGCAAGTGGGCTTTCCCTAACCCAAATTAAACATTTTGAGTTGCACATCCCACAGAGGCAATAGGTACATAGCAAACAAACATGATGCCTTAGTCTTGGGTTTAGAGTATCTGAAAGGAGGAGGGAATTAGATTCTTCAGATTTAAAAGGAATTGGATGAGAGAATACAGATTTTTTTTGGTGTCATCCTCTCTCTGTTATATCTGAATAAGAGCACTACCCAAATATCTTGCAAGGTGGAGGATACTCAGAATATCAAAAATTTATTTTTATGTAACAAACATTTATTAAGTGATGGTTATGAAAACACTCTACCTGGTACCATGCAATCAACAAAATGAAAAAGCTTAGATTTTAAAGCAGCACCCACATTTTCCCTATAGTATATTTATAGTATGTATGTATATACATATGTTTTGTATACATAACATATGCGTATTTAACAGAGAGAAAATATGTCTACATTTCTCTTTACCTGTATCAGGGCTAAAAGTTAGATATAAACAGTTACAAGGACAATGAAGAGAAAGTAATTATCACCAAGGGATTATTTCACTAAGGGATTGATAGTTCTCGCTCTTCTGAATTATATCTTTGATATAGTATAAACATTTGGCATCTATGTAATTTGAAATCTTACTTTTTGATGGAGAAATTTTTTTTTCAATATATGAAGTTTATTGTCAAATTGGTTTCCATACAACACCCAGTGCTCATCCCAAAAGGTGCCCTCCTCAATACCCATCACCCACCCTCCCCTCCCTCCCACCCCCCATCAACCCTCAGTTTGTTCTCAGTTTTTAAGAGTCTCTTATGCTTTGGCTCTCTTCCACTCTAACCTCTTTTTTTTCCTTCCCCTCCCCCATGGGTTTCTGTTAAGTTTCTCAGGATCCACATAAGAGTGAAAACATATGGTATCTGTCTTTCTCTGTATGGCTTATTTCACTTAGCATCACACTCTCCAGTTCCATCCATGTTGCTACAAAGGGCCATATTTCATTCTTTCTCATTGCCATGTAGTACTTTGATGGAGAAATTTTTAAGAGGAAGGTGAAGAGGATTGGTAAGAGAAGTCAGTGAAGAGATGCCATACATGTTTTTAAAAAGTGATTGTCTACCCTGGTGGTTACTATTGTTTTAAATAGTTGAACACTTATTGTAATACCTACTTTTTGCCAGGAAGTATTTTATATATATATATATATACACACACACACACACACACACATATACACACATATATATAAAGTATTTATATAAATATAAAGTATTTTATATATATATACACACATATACATGTACATATACATATACATGTATATATACACATGTACATATGTACATATACACATATATACATATATGTATATACACACATATACATATATATGTATGCACATACACACACGTATATATGTAAATGTGTGTGTATATATATATATATATGCTGGCCTGCTTTTCAAAATATGAATTTTCGTATGAACTTGTATTATGTTTGAAAAAAGAGCGTGAGCAGCATGTTATGAACTTTGCATGTGTTTCTACATTCAAACTACCATCTCTGTCCCTTCCCTCCATTACCACTTCTGTTACCCTGGTTCACATTCTTATTGGTGTATTGGAACAGCGCCCTAACTGAGCAGTTTTCTTCAATGTGCATGTTGCTGCTAAATTCAGCTTTCTTCTGGGCATTTTTTTCTCAGCATTGTTTTAGTCATTTCATTTCATGCCTTTGTTGACAACCCCTCAAATGTCCCCACTTCCTACTCCATTGAGGATAAAATCCTAAGTGCTGCAAAGCTTTCCACATTCCAATCCCAAATCCCGTGCTGTTTCTTCTAATAGTATTTCCAAATAGAGTGCCTCTGCTGTGTTGGCCCACTAATGATCAGGTTCAGCCTGTAAATTTGTCTACACATTTATATTGTTTTAAAAATTGTAACATTGTAGAAGAATATTACACATAAAAATCCAGATTTCCAGCCCTCATGTAAAATTAAATGATCAAACTTGAGTTTCGAACCAATGTCATCCAAGGTCATGCTATTGGTGAATCCTGCACTCTCTGCTGAAGAGCAATGCTGTCTCTTCCTCCTTTGATCCCTTAGTGGCAACTTAGTATCTCTTGTGTGATATTAATCATGATAAATCTTTAGTTACTTGCTTATTTTACTACTGGATTGTAATTTTCTTTGTGAGTGGAGGGTATGTTATATTTCCCAGTGTCTCCCCTTATAGCACCGTGAACACCAAATTTTTCTCATAGAAAGTGCTTTAAAAATACTTATTGAATACTAACATGTTTGGGCTCCCAGCAAACTTGGTTTACAATAATGATTGTTGAATATTTAATCTCATTCTATGTCCCATGTTTAGCAAAACTCAAGAACATCTGAACGTTAATGCCTTTCATTCCCTTTGCAGTTTGTGTTATAGATTGTGGACTTTGGAATGAGATAGAAGTTATTCTAATCACTGTCCTACTTCCTCTGAGCTCTAAAACAGTTCAACGGCTGCCACCTAGATGACGGATTATTTATGGAATTTTCATGGGCAAATGTGGTAATTGAATAAACATATTTGGGGGAATAAATAGAGAAAGTTTAAGAAGAACTTGTATTCATAGGGAAGATCTTCATGAGACATATATAATACGGAACACATGGAGTTTGCCAGCACTTAGTGTATTATTTGGCAAATAGTCAATACCACAATAACCATTGAAACGATATAAAATATCATGATAAAAGTAAGTAGCTGCATGTTAAAAATAGATTTAGTATCTTAGAATACGAAAGCCTTTTTTATTTTAATGCATTTACTGTCTGTAGCATTTAATGCCTTAAACATCTCAGGCTCTTCCTTTCGCATACTTAAGCTTGTGAGTAAGGATTCTGAACAGGTAGTAACATGCCCTAGTGCTTTGAGAGACAGCAGCTCTCTCTGAAGGGTCTCTAAGATCCCTCTCTTTAATGGCATGTTCCCCACCCCCTCCATTACTTTGTTGTCATGTGACAGCAAATTTGGAAGTAACATACATGGGATGGCAGTTATAAGATGTAACAATGTCCCTGCTTGGAAGGGGGCTGTTATAGAGCATCTCCAGCAGTTTAGCAACTTTACTTGAGTAAGAAAGAAACCTTTCTTATATGTAAAACACTATGATTTCAGAATGCACTGTTAATTTTACTCCATATAGGCTATTACAAATGAATGAGCCACTTTTTATTCTAAAGTAATGGCCATGACAGAGGTGTGGGAGTGGGATAGGTCAAGGTCAAGTGGAGGAGAATTAGGGAAGGAATATCAAAGTCAACACTACAAAATGACAAAGCTCAATCCTCTATTTTCTTCCCTGTTATAAATTTTCTTTCATTCAACTTCTAACCCTCACAAAATCTCTGAACCTTTAGACTTTAAGGTTTAAGTCTTAAACCTTTAATTTAAAAAAATTAAAATATTTTAAAGTATGTAAAGTAGAAAATGAAAGTGCTCAAGCATCCTTCTCAGCAAAATCAATCTTATTTGTTTGTAGAAGGAATCTATATTTGGAAAGTTTTAATATGTTAAAATAATACTATTTTCCCCAGTTTGGCACTGTCTTTTTTACTCTGCAGATAAGGTCTTTTCCTCTACACAAGTCTTGAAGGTCTTTTTTCCCCCCAAGTCTGGCCTTCCTCTACTTTAGGGTTTCTCGCTTTCATGTCATAATTAGAAAAGTTGTTTCTTTTTTTTCATTCTTAAGATGGAATTCTATGTCTCATTCTATCCCTTTGAGATTTTTATGTTTTTAACCTTTTAATCTTTCTGGAATTTATTTTTTATTCTGAAATCCACAAGTAGGACTTTAACTAAGTCTTTTTTTCCATATGAGTATTCAATATCCTAATACCATATATTCAATGATTTGTGCTTTCTAAGTGATTTGAAATGATGCCTTTATTTTACATACATGGGTCACTGCTCACTCACTGTCATGGGTCCTGACTCACTGCTATGCTTCATGGATATATTTTCCTATTCCTGTACTAATCTTACTTTGTTTTAATAAATTTATACTGAAGATGATGTGATATGTTAGAGCAAATTTCTTAATGCTCACCATTATAATTTATTTATGTCTTCTTTATATCTTTCAACAATGCTTAAGGTTTTTTTTATATAGAATCTTTCACATGGCTTATTTATTCCCAGGCTTCATTTATTGAGTGTATGCATGTTGGTTGATTGTTTCTAGACATCTTAACTTTCTTATTGCTTCATACAACTCTTCACTTGATTTTTGGAATTTCTGAATTTAAAAAATTTGCTGTGACAAACAATAATAATTTCATCCCAGTTTTTATAACACTTACCTTTCCTAATTCATTTTCTTTTCTAAGCACTTTGTTTAGAATCTCCAAAATAATGCTACAGGTTGTGTTACTACTTGCTATCTTTCTCATTCCTTTAACAGGAATGTACTTAGTACCATTACACTAATACTAATAGTAAATGTCATTAAACAAATAAACATTAGTACAATGCTTATTCTTATATGAAGATTTATTATCAATAACATTAAGGCAATTTCATTCTATTCCTATTTTACTACAAGCCTTTAAAAAAATCAAGAGATGTTAAATTTTATACCATTGTCTCAATAATTAAGAGGATGAAAGAAAATGCTAGATTAAAATGGATTGCCAGAAGAGATTTAACTTTTTAAAATTCCCTTTACTATGATTTTTTAAAATATTGTTTTACTACCCAGACAGCATTTGACTAATCCTGGTTTACCAAGTTACTGCACATAAATTCTCAGTATACTACACACTGATAGTTTACTCTTACCTGGATAAGCACAGTAGGTTTGCCTAAAAATAATTTGGGGGGTGGCAGATTTTCATTTTGGGCTCTAAAGACCCTCATCCCCACCTACTACCCTTCTTTCTATTGAAATGACCATATTTCTTCTTTGTAACCAGTGGAATAGCTGTGTAACATTTATTATCTTTTTTTATAGTTTACTTGCTATGTGATTGAAGCATTAAGAACTTGAAAGTCTCATGGATCAGGCCCATCCTCATTAGCACATGAAAACAAGCACAACCAACTACTCAGGTACATAGTCTGTGTGTGTCCAGGTGTTAGAACGTCAATTCTGATACTTCTTGTTCTCTTGAAGTTAAAAATAAAACAAAGAAATTTTAATGGCTCAACTTTAGAAAAATATCTCTTTCACCTCACTTCCTAGATTTTTAAAGACTTCTATTAAACTGTTAGAGGCTGTTGGCGGGGGACATGTTTAATGGCCATTTCATAATCATAATATCCACACATTTCCAAATCTGTTTTTTCACATTGACAGTATGTTTCCAAACCCAAATTTAAGCACATATAGCTTTAGGAATGCCTGATGAATAGCAACCCATTTAAGAATTTTGCTAATTATATCATGAATGCAGAGATTTTTATAGATTAAATAATGTACTTTTTTACCCACTGTTTCATAGGTGTCATGTATTCCAAGTAGATTTTTGTTTATAAGCCTAAGGCATCATAAGTACTCAATAAAAATAGATTCTCTGGGATATGTGGGAATACAGAGCACATACATTGCTCAGTGACAAGAATTAGAGGTTTTTAAGGATCAACAAAAGATTTTAGAGATTATCTCCATTCTTTCAGATTATAGATGACGATGGATGGCTTTACTGGTTGCTCTCTCAACAGGAATTGTGTTTCAATTGCCTTTTCTCATCCAAATGCTAATATCAATAATTGAAAGATGGCGAAGATTGTTGAACCCACATAACAGATTGTTATGCCACCTATGATTTACTAATGGTCAACATTTCTAGGCACATGCCATATAGACTATTGGAAAATTGCTGCCTATAGACTAAAGAGTAATCATTATTGAAGACCTCTTTTGGCTTTCCATGCATAACTTTCTGTGACAGTGACTTACGTAAGAGTCCCTGCACTATTTACAATATAACATATTTTCTGTAAAAACTTGAAAAAAAATCTTGCCCCTGTCAATATGAAGATTGAATGTACAGAAAGACATAATTTAGTTTCAAGTTACAAGAAGATATCAGGATAGCTTTCTGAGTTATAAAAGAGATTTACTTATAAAATTAAATTGATATTGTCTAACAAATTTTTGTAGAAAGGAAATTTCAACCCATAAAAAATAGAATACTATTTTCCATTAATGTAAAAAAATCTGCATTTAGAATGCTAAATTCATTTTCTTAGTCTTATTACAGCTGCTTCTGATTTCTGAGTAAACCTGAAATATTAAAAAAAGGAGGGAAAAGCAAAGGAGGTTATATTTGGGTCTTCAAATACAAAGTTGGGAACAATTCAATATTTTCTCATTACTATTAAATGCAAATTAGAAGGGAGATATCTATCTATATCTATATCATCTATATCTATATATCTGTGTCTATATCTAAATCGAACCCTATATAGATATCTCAGGAAAACATTTAAGAGAAAGATGAAATTTGTTACAAAAATATTATGAAGGCACAAAAGTACAAATAGAATATATCTACAATTAATAGATGAAAAAGATTAACAGAGAAAGTGTCTAAAAGTGTCTAGCATCACCAAGGCCATTATTACTAGCAGTTAATTGGTTGTATAAATAAAACTGTACACAGTAGTTTTGTCTTACAAAGATGTCATCTTGCAGTGCAGCTGGAAAGAACTTAAATATAAATAACACAAGATATAATGATTTCTAAGCCCTGCAAGTGATTCTGTAATCTTTCTTTTCTAAACTGTGTAGTAGTCCATCCTAAATCTTTTTTTTTCATCTAACAGCAATATGAAAATATCAATGGAATTTTTTTTCTCCTAAAGACCTTGTTTCTGAATATTGGTGGCCAGCTGAGAAAAGTTCTTGTGATCTTTCTTCCAAAGTTTAGCTTATTTTACACTATTTTTGAAGATGTTAAATAATTTTAGAAAAACAACTCATTTTTCAAAATAAGAAATTACAGCTCAAAATGCACATACTAAATTGGTTGGATCACAAGGCAGGAAATGAAATGTTTTATACATCTGAATTCTGGAGTATTTAGCTGTGCTCAGTTTTTCTGAATAGTTGCCCTACTCTTTTTTTTTTTATTTTAGTATAATTTATTGTCAAGTTAGCAGTTGCCCTACTCTTAAGAGAAGCTAAGAAAGCATCAGGGTGGCTTTAGATAATTACATAGTACACTCAACTCTAATTCATAAACAGCCATCAAGTTGTTATACGTTCCTATTTATGGTGCTATAACTGAGGAGTTTTTTACAATTTTCAGGTTAAATTCCTGTCTCTTGGGGATTATAATTCAGTTATAAAATGTTTCTCCTAGGGATGCCTGGGTGGCTCAGTCGGTTAAGCGACTGATTTCGGCTCAGGTCATGATCTCACCATCCATGCTGTCTGTGGGTTGAAGCCCCGCATTGGGCTTTTTGCTGACAACTCTGAGCCTGGAGCCTGCTTCAGATTCTGTGTCTCCATCTCTTTTTGCCCCTCCCCCACTTGCACTCTGTCTCTTTTTCTCAAAAAAAATAAACATTAAAAAACTTTTTTTTAATAAAATAAAATGTTTCTCTTAGACTGAACTAGATACGCAAAGTCTTGGTCAGAGTAAAAACATTAGAAATTGCCATAAGTGTCATTAAAAATTATTTGTAAAATCGTAAAACCATATCTTCAGAACATATTTAGATGTGACTTGTAGTTACATGTTTCTTATTTCCTTGTTATTTATGTACAAATATGTTCACCTACTTTTTCACAAATCAGGTTTTTGATTATGCCATTCAGATTACATTGTTAAATGAATTTTAATATCAATACATTGATTTTTTTTGCAAATACTTAAGTATCAAACTCCTAACATATAACATACACAGCTCACTGTAAAGTTTAGTGTAGGGAAGTAACATTGTACGTGATCAAATATGTTTATAGCGTGTATATACTCTTTATGTAAAAGTGTGTGTGTGTGTGTATCATTTAGTCAAAGGATCCTTTCTGCCATGTCATTGCTTTTATTTACATTTGAGAAAACAAAGTATATTTTAGCCCAGTTTTCAAACAAATCAAGCATTTATAGCCTAGGTGTTTCAGCAGCCATGTTCAAAAAGAAGCAGTTTTTAGGCCCATATCTATATTAAAGATAAGTATATTTTAAAAGAAGAAAAATTTATAAAATATATGTCTTAAGTGTCTCAATTACAGTTTAATATGTAAGTGCAGATTATATATTCTCTTTTCTATCATGCGATATTCTATTGTCCTCAGGAACCACATTTCTTTTCAGGACCTGTATGAAAGGAGGATGAATTGGCTATCCCTATATTTTCAATAGGACCTATCAAATCCAAGAGAAAGGGGTGCCTAGGTGGCTCAGTGGGTCGAACGTGCGACTTCGGCTCAGGTCATGATTTCACTATTCATGGGTTCAAGCCCCACATCAGGCTCTGTGCTGACAGCTCAGAGCCTATTTCAGATTTGGTCTTCCTCTCTCTCTGCCTCTCCCCCACTCAAGGGTACTCTCTCTCTCTCTCTCTCTCTCTCTCTGTCTCTCATTCCCTCTCTCTTTTTCTCTCTAAATTAAAAATCTGGAGAGAATCCTGACTAACCAATGTCAAGCAAGCAACTATAAAACAAATAAACAAAAACACATTTGCTGCTCTGTTCGTTTATTTGCTAAAATTGAATGGCCAAGGCATTCTATGTTTTAAGATTGGCAAGAGTTAACAGCCTCTATGAATAACAAATAGCCAGGATTCTGTATAATAATTCTGGGTATAAACATTGATAAAACAATGAGAATGCAATTAACTTTACAGCTCATCTCATGAATCCATACTGGCATCTGTTCTGCCCCCCTCACAGAGCTATGTGCCAACCTCTACTCCCAAATTGCCCATGTAGACTAGACCAATGATTGCAATGCAATTAGACTGATGAGAATCAAGAGAATTTCAAAAAAATCTATTGATAACTCCTAACTTGGTTTTACATCTACAAGACTAAATAAAACTATTTGCATCTCAAATATGTGTTTTTCTCTTTTACTTCCAGATTTTCTTTAGCTAATATATTTTTTAAAACAGTTCAACTGATAATAACTTCATTTAAAAATGGCATCTAATTTTAAAAACACGTATTTTCTTGCTGTGTAATTGAATTTGTTGAGTTTCCCCTTCTTGGGTGACAGAATACTTATTTATAAAACCAGTCACAAAAAGAGGCAAGATGAATATGGTCAATTATTTTACTTTCGTACTTCAAAGCATTGAGGACAATGTATTCAGTGAATCATCTAATCTTCAAAACAAATCTATTTGAGGAAGCAATACAGTACAAGCAATAAAAGACCTTTCTCTTTAGAATTCTTATTATTTTCCTTATAAATTATATCATGTCATATCATGTAATATTATATCAATTAATCCCCAGAGAGAGGCAGACTATTACGAACATACCGTCTCCAATATTAAGTGCTCATTTGTTAAAGAGGCAAAAAGATGACAAAATTGAACTAATCACTGATCAGATAAGTGCTGTCTATATCTTCACAAACCACAGAAAAAGAGTTGGAAAGGGAAAATGAACTATTTTTATGTGCACTTATTATTGTGATACACACTATTGTGAATGCTTTATGAACATTGGTTCTTTTAGTCTTCATAATAGTCCTCTTAGGTAGCAGCCCTTATTATCTGCAGGTGGAGGCCAGCCAGCTGGTAGGTGTTAGAGGTAGGATCTGAACCTAGACAGTTGGGCACCAAATTCTGTATTTTTAATCCCTACACTATTGCTGCCTGTTTGGAATGTTAGCCTAAGAAGGAGTTTGGTGACTTCTAAAATTTGCAGCAGTGTTATAGATTCCAACAATTCTCTAGCATTAAACACCAAATTGTTCAGAAGTTGTTTGGATGTGGGTCCAGAGAAGGTGACAGAGGACTTTGACTTTCCCAGTATTAATATTTTCTTTCACTGGCAGAGGACCTTTCAATAAGCAATATAATATCTTGGGAGTTTCTGAATGCCACTTCTGAATGTAGTTAAATAACTGATATCACATCATTCCAACTGAACCCGGTGATAGGATTTTCAAGTTTTTGCCAGTAGGTGTTTGAAAGGGATCTTATTATGATAAACTTCCCAGAGATTATCACTTTCTTTTTTGCAGTATTCATGGATTTCTATGAAACACAAACACAAATTTGGAGAAATACTATGAATAGTTTCTACCAGATGCAAAATACACATAATTCAATATTGTTTATTAAAGTATAACAAATAATGTTACCTAGAATACCTCCCTTTTGAAGATGATGCATCTAAATTCTCATCCTAATATTGAGTGATTTATTTAAGAAATCTTCCCTTATTAGTTAAAATGTATTTTTGGAGGGGCACATAAGTGGCTCATTCAGTTAACCTTGGGCTCTGCGCTGGGGCTGGGCATGGAGCCTGCTTGAGATTCTCTGTCCTTCTCCCCCTTCTGCGCCTCCCCCACTCACATGCATGTGCTTGAGTGCACTCTCTCAATCAATCAATTAATCAATCAAATATATTTTTGGAAAAAGGGCATTTATTTTCTTTCAAAATTAAAAATAGTCGGCAGTCCTCAGAGAATATTTGTTTATATCAATTGCATTTATAAGAAGGGAAGAAATTTACAAACCATAGAATCTCTGAGCTGAAAGAAATTTTTAAAAATCATACCATCAACAGTATCTGTTGTTTAGGACTGCCTGATATCCAGTCTCTTCTTTGATAGTATTCTGGTTTTCTTAGATAATCTCCTGCTCCCCATGCTCAGTCCTTGTGACTGAGTAGGATGGGTCATACTTTCAATTTCTTGTTTCACTATATGTCCTAGGACTGGTCAATCAAAGTAATTTTTTCTGGCCATGACTGATTCAGGTCACATGACACATACCGGGCAAAGCAGATTCAGTTTCAGAACTTCTGTCTGGAAAGTGAAGCTCTACTTCAACTGGAATGACTGCAGAATTTAGGCATTTGCTTCAAACTGTTGGTGTCCATCTTGCCAACCTCAGAATGAGAAAGGTTACATGAATAAAACCAACACTTTGGAAAGCAAAGCCAAGAGTTGGAAAGAGACCAAATCTTCATGAAGTTGTTTGAGCCCCAGGATAGATCTGCATGAGCTCTACCCATAAAGTCCACTGAAAACGGAATAAGTTCCACAATATTTATTCCTGTTTAAGTGTCATCTAATATCTGTTTAAACACTTCAAACTACAGAAGCATTGTACCCCAGAAGGAAACTGATGCCATTTTCAGCATCAGTAAGTGTTCAAATTTTGATTATATTAAACATAAATTTATTTCCCTTCTAATTTCTCTTTTGCTGCTCTGCCTTCTCATGATAAATAAGTCTAATGCCTTTTATATAGGACAGTCCATCAAATACATATAGAATCTATCATATCAGTCTTTTATAGCTAAAAAAGCTACAATTGAGGAGATTATAAAAATATTTTTAAGACTTTCCATTAAGTCACCCAAGAAAAAGAGTGAGATAACTATTCTTTTAATAATAATAAATTTCCATCAGTCATCCCATTAATAATGTTTTAGAGACAGAAAAATAGTACTGCTAATTAGCTGGGGTTAAAGAGTGAGTTTGTTTGATGCATGGGACCCAACCTTATAATTAAAGTTGAACATATGTGATTTGAAAGGTGAAAAATCCCACCTGCTCAATATTATCTCCTGAAAGTTGTTAACAGTTAAAGTCAAAGGTTAAGTGACTATCCCCTAAAGGATCTAGTTAAAATTAAATTATTTAATTTAAGGTAAATATATCAATTTCCATTAATTCATTAACAGAAATTAATTCATTCTTAGGAATTTGAGCAAAGAGAATAGATGACAGGACAGTTTTAAGGAGACAGGGGTATAGAGAGGAGTTTCCCACATCAGATGACATCCTGAAGGGAACCTTAAGTGAAAAATTAGGCGGGGGACTGCTGTGCAGATGTCAGGGTATGATCTGGTAATGATACTGTTACTAAAACGATAAACCTTCTGCTTATCTCCTTCTAGAAGAGGGGTCATGATTTATCTCCAAGTAGTGTGTGTGTGTGTGTGTGTGTGTACACATACATATATAATCATTTCACCAAGAGTTGTCCTGCTTTCTCTAAAAGAGTGTTGGTATTGAACTCATGACAATCTAGATCTAATTGTTATTGGTAATCCCTGAATGAAAATAAGCCTAGAAAGGAGATCTTAAAATATGTCTCCTGCTATATTAATGAAAGCATTCTAACTTAATTTTTTCCCAATGCAGTTGTGCAACATGAGATATGGTATATTAATAGTATAAATAATAGCAACAATTTAAAGATGTGTGTTTGCATTTGTTTTCTATTGCTGCTGTAAATAAATTGCCACAAGAGTGGTGGCTCAAACAGTAGAAATTCATTATCTTATAGTTCTATAGGTCAGCAGTCTGACATGGGTCTCTCTAGGCTACAATCAAACTTTGTTAGGCTTCATTGCTTTCTAGAAGTTCTAGGGGAAAATATATTGTCTTGTATTTTCCAGCTGCTAGATGCTGACTACATTTCTTGGCTCATGGCCCCTTCTTCCTCTTTAAAGCCGGCACTGGTGGATCTAGTCCTTAGTTTCCTGACCCTTCTTTTTTTTTTTACTTTTAAGCACTCAATAATTAGATTGAACCCACTCAGGTAATTCAAAATAATCTCCCCATCTCAGGGTCAGTCGAGTAGTAATCTTAACTTTGTTTTGTCATGTAAGGTAACATATTTACAAATTCCAGGGATTAGGGTATGAACATCTTCAGGGAACCAATATTCTGCTTACCAGAGTTTATTACATAGGATATGTACATTCCTGAAAAGCCTCATGTTCTATTAAGTAACACTCTAAAAATAATAGGGCATGTAGGAAAAATAGAGGGTTGAAACAAGCAATTTTTAATTTTTTTAAAATTTATACTGAGGGAGAGACAGAGACAGAGACAGAGACAGAGAGGGAGAGAATCCCAAGCAGGCTCTGTGCTATAAGCTCAGAGCCTGATGTGGGGCTCAATCCCACGATCCCTGAGATCAGATCTGAGCCGAAATCAAGAGTTGGAGGCTTAACTGACTGAGCCACCCAGGTCCCTCATCTATATACTACATTAAGTATAGAAATTTAAAAATCAGAATGGGGAGAGATGTACTGTGATGGAAGCAGGTATAAGGAGTGGGTGAAATTAGTGAGTTATGAAGTCAAAGCAAAATGTGCAAAAGACAAGATAAATCACATAATAAGCACTTCCCATAGTCACATAGCCTTTGGCCCAACTGAACCAAGAGAAATGATGGATCAAAGGGCATGGCTACCATACTTTGTAACACAACTGCTTTCTATATTCAGCTGTGTTGTCTATTTTATGTCTGGCTATTGTTACTTGGTAGGCCAAACCATTAATGTGCTGAGAAAGTTATGTAAGAATCAAGGGGCTTTCTGTGCTGTACAAAAATCTCCCTTATTTACCCATTGCTTTTGAACTAATCCTCTAATTATATTTTCAAGAGCAATTTGTGCACTGTGCTTAAGCTTATTGCGAAGTGAGCTTGGAATCCCAAGGAAAGTCAAGGTTATCTCAAAGTCCCAAGATATTAATTTGCCATCATTGACAATGACTCATGACTGTGAGTCAGTCACTCTGGGCTGCATCTCTTTCATGGAAGAGGACAACTGAATTTTTGGCATTGTCTTACTCATACTCCAAGAAGTATTTGTGGAGGAAATGCCATGAAGTCATTTCAGAATTTTAAATAACCATGCATACTGAGAAGTCATATGTCAAGGAACTCCGAATGTATCCCCTGTAGAGAGAAGTAGACCAATTTCTCTCTTTCCCAGTGATAATGTTCTCACCATAAAATTAACTAATTACTTTCTAAAATACCATAAAATAATGTTAACTAGCTTTCTCCTATTTCATAGTAGGCATTTATAGTAGGATAATGCTAGGTCCTATTGCCTTAAATGAGGAATGAAAGCCAACTATGAAAATCAAGTTCACATTTGAGATCTATACCACCCCCTTTAGGAGGTGGACTATAATTTATAAATCCATTCACCTGTAACTAGAGGGTACACCAAAAGCAGCAATACTTCAAGGCCTAATAAAGAGGGGAAAGCAAAAGCTAAATGATAATGCTCTATTGAAGGACAAGGATACTAAGGAAATCAGAAAGAAGCATACTGTGAGAACTGAAACCTGGAAGGGTAGAGTAAGAAAGCCAAGAGTGTATTGCTTTCATGCTTAATTGTTAGTTGAGTGGCTATAGAAGCATTTTATTAAATGGGAAATTAGTATGAAACTATGACTTTAACCCCACCTCTATTCCTAGTGAATTATTTTTCTGGCTTACTTATTAATTCATCAGACTTATCCAATGTTTCTCTCTTGTGCCAGGCACAGTGTTAAGTACACAGTGTTAAGTGGTGTATATTAAGGGGTAGTTTCTGCCCTTATACATTTAGTGGGTAAAACAGGCATTAAGCAAAGCATCACACTAATACAATTACAAACTGTGATAAGTGCTACCAAAGAAAAGGAATGATGTTATAGGAACATGTAAGAAGGATACACAATCTAATGGGGGGCATGGAGTTGGATATTTGAGTTTACATTTAAATGATTGTCACAAAGCAGTGGGCCATGGGAATCTAAGCGAATGATATTCCTAGTGCTCACAGTAATGGCAATAGTAGTAATATATATTCTATATACGTACAGAAGTTGGGTCAACTTCATTGATATTTCGATTTCTTTTGCTTTAACAAATTGTGGTTGACTACCAATAACACGTAAAGACCATTACTATTTGAAAAATGGATGGCATCTTGGCACAATTCTAAAACTGACACATTGATACATTAAAATTCCTGCTATTGAACTTTTTTTTAAAAATAGATTTTTCTCTTTTGAGCAACTATTTTGCTATATCATATGTCCACTAGGGGACAGTACTGCCCTTTCTTTGAAAGGAGTTACATTTAGCAAGCCTAGATTTTCCTTGTTCAATGTTGGGGGCGGGGGAGGAAGAAGGAACAGCTTTCTCTAGTTCAGCGATGAAAGAGAAAAAAAAATAGACTTTTAAAATAAGACGATATTGCATATTATTTCAAAGGCCAACTTTCCAGAAAGATTTATTAGTGGTTTGCTCTTAATCATTGTTAATTGAAAGGATACACAAAAATATAAATTAAGAATATCTGATCCATGAGTTACTCTTGACTGTGTCACACTCTAAATTTAATTTAAAATCAGTATTGTTTTTAATCTGTGACACCAAAAATACTTGAAAAATTTACTTTTTAGTCAGGAAGACCTACAGATACTGTATTTATTGCATCGTCTACCATATAAAATGAATTTGTACAAGGGGCTTAATAATTGTTAATGTAATTTCTCATTCTTATCTATCAAAGAATAGGAATGTTTAAAACTGAAATTCAGTACTCCAACTATCTTCATTAATTTTAAATGATACTGTAGAAAATCTAGAGTGATTTTTATAAAGTATAAAAAAACAATTACAAATTCTGCTTTGTGAACAATTGATAAATATAATACTTGGCTTTTCTCGCAGTAACTTTAATTAGCCTTAATCTTCATCCATCTAAGAAAATAACATTTGGTAAATTCTATGAACATTTTTATTTTATTTGCCTGATGTGTTCTACTACATATGTTTGTATTTTAGCTGATCAGATTAACATATGAAGTATCAAAAATATTTCATGTGGTAAAAGAGTGAAAAATGCACCCTTCCTATATTTCTGATTCAAATCTTTTCACACTATTTGATATTAATTTAGTTATGTTACACTTCCTTTGCCTATATTACTTTTATATCTTACTAGTGTTTGAGCATTTGCAAAGGAAAGATATGCACAATTATTTTATAGTTGGTTTTAGAATTTTTGGCACAAAAATTTAGAATAGAATTTTTAGATCATAGGATTTTCTGGTAAACAACACATCTGAAAACAAAAAATGTGGTTAGTTTAAACCAATAGCTTCTTGACTATGTTTTAGGAATGTCAGTAGCCACATTAACCAATGAAGCTAATACTCTCTTGGTTTCTTCCCTTAGATAACATATAATATTTTCTTTCACCATGAAGGTCGCTTGAAGAAATGACCTTGAAGAAAGCTGTAGTTACTGTAGGGTCAATGCTGTAGTACTCCCATATGGGAACTTCTAGTAAAAATACTTGCATGGATCTTTATGAATTAATGCTGCTTAGAAAAATCTGCAAATAGGACTGACTTATGTAAGGATTTAAATGATTGCAGACCAGGAATAGGTACCATATGCTGGTCATAGAATGGTTGTTGCTGCCTTTCCATTTACCACTTTGGCTCTGTTTTTCTTTCCACATGGACCTTCCAATTATAGCTCAAGAGAGATCAAAACGTATAATTTAAAATTACCTTCAGTTGATCAATAAAATGTATTTAGCATTGATGTATTGTGGAATGTATGACATTCCTGGATGGCAAGTTTTCTAGTTTCATAAATATGTCAATAGTGCATGTTGTATATTGTGAACCAGGACAACGTCTGCCTCTTTCTATTACACACACATACACACTTCTGAAAATACTCTCAATTTTTTGGGGCTCTAAAGGGGCATTCAGCATTCTCTATTCTTCTCTGCAGTTAAAACATGAGGCTGTTATGAAAGGCTAAATTAATGTGCAGTAAAATGAAGTGCATAAAAGATAATTTGGTCCATCCCATCTAAAAAGCTCAGGAAGAAAAGGAAGATGACTGAGACTGGGTTTTTGAGTTAGAGTTGCTGGCTCTCTAGAAAGGTGAGGTTAAAAAAAAAAAATAAAGTAGAGGAAAGCCTTTAGTCACGGAGACTTAAAAGAAGAACTGAAAAACAGTTGGCATAAGAAAAATGAGCTGTCCTGAGGATGTGTGAATGAAAATAAAATTATGAAGCTAACTTAGAATACCTTTATAAGTAAGATATGGCAGAAAAGGAAAAGGGTGATAAAATTTGTTATTTCCATGTGATGTCTACAAGGGCTTGGCAAGTTGCCCGCCCTTTAGGAAAATGTGCTCTCTACAAATGCAAAAGTAAATATTCCTGAAACTGTTTTTTGTTTTTTGTTTTTGTTTTTGTTTTTGTTTTTGTTTTTTGCTTTTAAGATTACAACCATCTGCATTACTTCTGCAAATCTCTGATTCACATATATATTAATTTACTTACTAAACTTTTACTAGATACCTTCTTCATACCAGACACTTGAGTAGGTACTTTGTGATCATGAGCTACAAACTCTGAGTAAAATAAAGCTCAAAATACTAGACTTAACCGCTTTTAAGTTTGTCTGTCTGGCTGTCATTTACATTATCTCCTACATGGAGGGTATCTACTCATTTTGTATACATTTTACTTCCCTAACAACCAGTACCTAAGTTATTTCATGGTGTTATGTGGGTTTATTATTCACTTTGGGGATCTTTAGAGCAGTACAGGGCACTGAATTCTGCACTCAACCAGTATGCAGAGAATATTTCATGTAGGTTGTATCTAAATCTAGAATAAACTTGGGTCCTGAGAAAATCCAAAGCAAAGAGTTTTTAATTGTAGTAGACTTGTTCACACACACGCGCGCGCGTGCACACACACACACACACACACAGGAGTACCAAATTATTTGACCTTATTTTATTTTATTTAATTTTAATTTTTATTTGACCATATTTTAGATGAAACTTTTCTTTTTCTCATGGTATTTCCTCTTGTGTCATCTTTTAAATTATACTAAAAGAAAAGCCACGTTTAAAAAATCAGGGTTGGATAGCCAATAACTAGTTACACTTTGTGTGACATATGTTATTCTGTAATACCTCCTTGATAGTTATTATTTAAATCAGATTGCCTTTATTCAATGTGTTTAACTCTTGTTTCTGACACCTTATCTTGCAATGCCCATAGGTTTAACACTTATTTCCTGAGCTCTACTCTTTCACATTTGTTAAAGCTTGCTGATTGTTCACATCTGGTATTGCTATTTGATTGATCTTAGGGCATTTCACTCTTTAAATCTTAATTTGTTCTTTCCTTTCTTCAGTATTCTCTGTTCTTCTTGACCATGGTCCTAGGGTTCATTTGTCTTTTAATGTTTAATAAGCATTCCTTGTAGGTTTCTTAAAATTTTTAATTACGGTTCCACAGTTTTTACCTTTTTTAACTTTCAAACATGATTAAGTGCTCACAGGAAACCTATATGATTAAGTAAACTCTCAGAAATGCACAAAATTCTTATAAATACTTTTATACATTATATAAAATTCAATATAAGTGCACATGTTTAACATTACATGTAGAAATTCTAGACTTAATTACAAGAAGCCCAAGTAAATGCATGCTCAGAGACACAATTCATATACACTGTCACTATAATCTTGATGCCTGTCAGTACCAATATTTATACAGTAACAGTTGTGATTTTTATAAAGTATAAAGAAACAATTACAAATTCTGCTTTGGAACAATTGATAAATATAATTCTTGGCTTTTCTTGCAGTGACTTTAATTAGCCTTAATCTTCATCCATCTAAGAAAAATAACATTTGGTAAATTCTATTTACCTGTCATTACCAATATTTATACAGTAACAGTTGTGATTTTCACATAATCACTTATATAACTAGAGTGGTTTGTTTTTGTTTTTACTGAATTTTCAGAATTTTCAGAATTTTCTGTTGAAAACTTCTTGCGGGAGAAAATATTCTTAAGAATTGTTTACAGAGAAATGATGTCTTCATTTTTCTAGTCATCCAAACTTAAAACTGTGTCATCCTTCACTCTCTTTATTCAATTAAGCTCTCCTTCAATCACTAGGTCCTACCTATTCTTCCTAGAAAATGACCTTAGGCCTCTTATGTCCCTTTAAATTCCCACTGAGGTGGTCATTTAGTCATATCCAGATTCCTAGACAATATGCTCTTCTCTCCTTGGTTGGACATTCAAAATACTCCACAGTCTGACTCAGGTTACCTTTCTAGGTTCATCTCACCTTGGCCTCCAATTTGAAGTGTCTACACCATTTCTCTGGTCCACTTATCATCTTAACGTATCACCTATATTTCTATAGCTATGTCCTTTCCTGTCTGGAATCTCTGTCCCACTCCCTTTCTTTTCCAAGGCCTCTTCAAATAGTGATCCAATAACCTGACTCACAGACATCTCATACATTGATGACCTTATACATTGACCTTATTATTTATCTTCATACGTAGAATAAGACTATGTAGTATCTCTTCGACTAACCTACAGAAGTCATATTTATCCCATCTCCATATCTCTAATTTCTAGAAATGTCTTTGATTTAGCAAATATTCTTACCAATTAACACTTCCCTACAAAACACCTAAACAATGATGACATATTTACTATTATGTCATCATGTCTCAGTGAAAATGTTATTAAATTTTCATGACTATTCTTGTTATTATGGCAATATTATTTTCCTCCATGGAACATTGCCATCACCTGGCCCTTTGAATGTAAAGACAATAATAACACAAATTTAATTAAAAAATGTTATGTACTCCCTAACCAAGTGGATTCCCTTTTCATCAATAAGACAAAAGCTCTATTGAATGTGTTATTGCACTGATAAAGTAATTTCAAAATTATATTACGATGCAAATGAGTTGGCTATATCGTATTTTTATTCTTGGTAGAAATATGAGAGACTTGGTATGTGATTATGATGGACTTCTGGTTAAAATGGACTACTTCTGACTTTAGAAGCATGCTCTAAAAATGCAAGCTGGCCATTAGTAAGCTTAGTGTTGACTATAGTGCTTTTCTGTGTGAAAGAACACTAATTTGTTTTATGTCATGGATGAAGTAGAAAAATAGAGAGCCTAGAAATTTACATGTTTTACAAATACTGGCAGCAGGGATTCTTATTGATGTTACAAAACATGTTTCATTTCGTATTAGATTTTTAATGAAGAGAGAAGCACACAAATAAGAAAGAAGTCAGTTAAATGGATATAAAGCCAAGAGTAAAGGCAAATGTATTTCTCAAAATTATTTTTGGTTTAAGAAACCAATGGTTTGTTTTATAAGTCATATTATTTTTGCTATTTTCCTTCAAGGCTAAAAATATATCAATATGATGAAAACTAAAGACATAATTTCCACAGACTCTCTACAATGATCCCTTTGTTAAAAAAGGAGAAAAAGAAGAAAAAGGAGGAGGGGAAGGAGAGGGGGAGAGTTATTGTTAAACCAAAGTAATTTCTTTACAAAGTCATATTCAGCAGTCTACCAGGTCAGAGCATCCAAACAGATGTTAGCTTCCCTTCTGTTTTACATTACGTTGAAGGTTTTGTGAACTATTTAAAAATGAAGAAAATTGTAGCTCTTTATTTTAAAGATTTGCCATAATTTAAATCACCAAATATATCAAGTATATGGCACAAGGCAACAACCACAACTACTTTCTTAAGAATGCAAGGCATTTTTTGAATTTGGCATTGTGTTTTTATAGTCATAAGGAATAGTATGCTTACTAAACACAATGAAAGGGTGTGACAAATAAAACTTAAAATAAAACGTGATTTGTCTAAAGCTATATGTGTAGATGAAAATATCTAATGGCTTCTACATACCAGCTTAGTACATTTGTTCCTGGAAATTACTTATAAGTTGTTTTAAATTGGATTAAATTGCATAATACACATATGAGAAAAATGTTTCATAAATTACATGGAGTAGGTGTAAATAATGTGCCAGGTTCCAGACTTTAAGATCATACTATCAGTTCTCTGAAGACATCTTACCAATTATCCTTTGTATTTTTGAATTACCAAAGTAAGCATAATATAAACATAAATTAGCATGAATTCAACTTCATGAAAAAATTAGAATATACTTTAAAGACCATTTTATCCATCAAGTTGATATAATGATGACAAAATCTTCAAAGCTGTATACCATCTGGGTATATTATCAGTTAGAATAAAATTATGTGAGAAAAAGAGAAACACAAAAGTAGACATATAAAAAGATTTAATGGGGGCGCGTGGGTGGCTCAGTTGGTGGCAGTCAGATTTTGGCTCGGGTCATGATCTCATGGTTCGTGAGTTTGAGCCCCATGTCAGGCTCTGTGCTGACAGCTCACAGCCTGGAGCCTGCTTCGGATTCTGTGTCCCCCTCTCTCTCTGCCCCTCCCTCATTCGTGTTCTGTCTCTCTATCTCTCAAAAATAAATAAACATTAAAAAACTTTAAAGATTTAATGGCAAGTGCCTAAATATTCCTTGATTTGTAAGACTGGCATGAGTCATATAGTGAAGTATGTATTTGAGACTCAGCTCTTTGAGGGCAAGGTCTTGTCTTATGACAAGGCTTTTAAACTTCAGGCTTCATGTAACAAGTAACCAATAGATAGTATTTTTGTTGGATTCAGTTAAAAACCCATAGCAGCAACTATTGTAATAGTTTTTGAACTACATGAAACAGAAGTACATGACCCAGTCCTGTAAAGAAAAGAGGTAGAGAACTAGTTTCACTCTTTCTGGGACTATCTTAACAAACATGGGATGAACCTGATGAATTATATTGATTCCATTTGTTATTACCATATATATACTAACAAAGCTTCTTTGGATTTCCATCTAAACATGTAATATATGGACTTGAGAGAGGAAGAATAGTCTTCTATTTATTTTCATGTCTAGTAGAAAGAGCTTTATATATAGTAGGAATTAAATAGATGTCTATTAAACCAGTATTATATCAAATCCTCTAAATACAAACCAAAAAACATTTTTTCATCATGGTTTTAATATTTTTATTAAAGAATTATAAATGTATGCATATCTGTATAACAATATACACACATTTATATATGCATGTATGTATGTATATGTGGTAAGTAGATGTAAAAACATGTTTGAGAACTAGTGTCATTCTTCCTATTTTTGGAGCTAAATTTTAGTTTAAAACATAGATTGAAATCAATTACATATGTTATGAGTTTTCCATAAATATTGCCACTATAATTTTTATCTGTTTAAATATAATTTTGAGGGGTGCCTGGGTGGCTCAGTCAGTTAAGTGTCTGACTCTCCATTTTGGCTCAGGTCATGATCTCACAGTTATGGGTTTAAGCCCCACGTTGGGCTCTGTGCTGACAGTGTGGAGCCTGCTTGGGATTCTCTCTCTCTTTCACTTTCTCTCTACCCCTCCCCCGCTCACGCTGTCTCTGTCTCTCTAAATAAATAAATAAAATAAATAAATAAATAAATAAATAAATAAATAAATAAATAAAATGTTGAGAAAGGAAAAAGTGGGAATTCAAGTAAAAAGAAATTTGCTTCAAAGTGCCACAAGAGTCATTTCAATCATGTGTTTTTCTATATTGAGTTTTGGAAAAGGACTTTGAAGAGGAGTCTTTCGAAACTGTTTGATATTTAGCAAACATACAGTAAATGCAGTAGGATTTTAAGTTTATCTTGACATTTGAAGGTTGGTCTTGAGACTGTTCTATTTGATTCATTTCTTTGTTAGTTATCCAGACAGGGATTAGGGAAATGTTTATCAAAGATACAGTTTTATTTATTTAAAAAGTATGTTTATTTATTTTTTTTGTGGGGGGAGGAGCAGAGAGACAGGGCAAGATGGAATCCCAAACAGGCTCTTCACTATCAGTATAGCAGAGCTGGGTGCTGGGCTTGAACCCATAAACCTGTGAGATCATGACCTGAGCCAAAATCAGGAGTCAGATACTTAACCGACTGAGCCACCCAGGCACCCCTACAAACAGTTTTAAATTCATTGAGTTAAGTTTTATTTGGTAGAGGTAGGAGTAAAATTCAACAAATTACTTTCATATATCATCTCACAAAAATCCATGGTTACATGGAGCACAATGAAAACTTGTATAAACAAGGAAATGCTCCTTTAGTCCTAATCTCCCACCCCTTCCTAACTCCAGGTGGCTTTTCAGCCCCAGTATACCACTAAAGGTGTTCACAGCATCAACTATCTATTGGCTTATGGTTGCCAGGCATGTTTGTCAGTGTTCTCCAGAGAAACAGGACCAATGGGATGAGGATAAGGAAACTTATTATTGGAATTGGCTTATACAAATATGGAGGCTGAGAACTTCCATAATATGCAGTCTACAAGCTAGAAAACTAGAAAGGTAGAAAGAAAATTAGAAAATTAGAAAGTAATTCAGCCCAGTTCTGAAGGTCCAAGAACCAGGAACACTGATATCCAATGGCAGGAGGAGATGGGTGTCTCATTTCGAACAGATAGAATAAGGCACCTTTCCTTCATCTTTCTGTTCTCTTCTGGACCTCAGTAAATTGGATGATGCTCACCTGTATCGGTGAAGGAAATCTTTAGTCAATTTACTGACTCAAATGATAATCTATTCTAGAGACACCCTCATAAACACACCCAGAAGTAATATTTTACAAGCCATTTGGGCATCTATTAGCCCATTCAAGTTAATACATAAAATTAGCCATCAACTAGACATATTAGTTTTCTATTTCTGTTGCAGAGCAGGAAGGTCCAGCTAGCAATACGCAGCGAGGATGGAGAACCACAAAGATCAGTCCCACAGACGTCAGACCATTGCACCTTCTATGGGTTTGGAGTCACAGTTTGGTTTGTGGTTTGACACACACAGTTTGGAACAATGCTTTACTTACAGAAAGAAAAAAACACAGCGTAATTAGCATCTGTAGTGTGCATCAGTCTCCCATGGACATTGGGTCCTCCCTGATAGCCAGCACAGGGTGAGGGAGTGCAGATACCCCTCTCATGCTGCAAGCTAATATCACTTTACCTTGAAACAGGAGAGAGCAGATATAGGGGCTGGCCAGGTGCCATAACACACACACACACACACACACACACACACACACACACACACACTGCACAAGGAAGTTCACCATGTAGCTAGAACAAGTGAATGATTTCTCCTAACAAGGAAGAACAATCTGGGGTCAAGCAACACACAGCTCCAACACCCACCTTCCATACAGGGGAGTATTCCAGGCCTAGAATGCTGATAGCACAATCCTGGAGAGGGGTAGCAGGTCCTCTGACAGCTGCTTCCCCAACAGTTATTTTGACAAATTCCTGCAAACCTTGTGACTGAAAACAATACAAATTGATTATCTCACAGTTCTCTGGTTCAGAAGTCTGGTCACAGTGTAGCTTAGCTGGGGTTTCTGCTGAAATCAAGGAGTCAGTGGAACTGAGCGCTTATCTGGAAGTGCTAAGGAATATTCCATTACTAAGTTTATTGAGGTTATTGGAACATTTCAGTTCCTTGTTGTTGTAGGACTGAGGTTCCCAGTTTTTGCACACATGTCCCTTTCGTCATTAATCCCACAATAGCCCTTAGAGTTCTTTTCTTTGAATTTCTGACACCCTTTCTACTCTCACCTGAAGAAAGACGTCTGCTTTTCAGAGGTAATGTGATTGGATTAGACTCACACAGATAATCCAGGATAACAACCCTTTTCTAAGGTCTTACTTATATCCCTTATGCAATCTAACAAATTTATAAGAATAACACCAGGGGTTGAAGGTCATCGAGACCAAATTCTGCCCTCTACCAGGTCTAATTGGTACTCATTAGGCCTCATCTTCGCTGACCTCTGCAGCATCTGACACTGAACTATTCCCTCCCTGAAGCTCTGCTTTCTTAGATTAAAAAGTAATTTTATGTTGTTTCTTCTTAGGGATCTAAGTTTACCTTTTTTTTTTCACAGTCCTTTATATTCTCCCCTTCCTGTTTTCATTCACCTTTTAAATATTGGGGTTTCCCATCCTCTTTCAGCCTAAGTCTCTTTTTATCTTTCACTTACTATAAAGGTTTAATCCATGTTCAAGATTTCAACACCACTTTTACTCATGATCCCCAAATCTATCTCATCCGATTTAACAAGCATTTACTGAGGATCTGTTTTTCCTCTTAGGCTGAATGTTCCAGAAGGGCAAGGATCAGAATAGTATGGTTCACTGGGAATTCCCAGCATCTGTCTTGTGTATAGCATGGGGTATATTTTTTAAATATTCTTTGATTTATAAATGAATAAATAATCAAGAGAATGAATAAATAAAGAGATATCGATATACACACAAAATTAAAATAGAATGCAATAAATTATACAGCCAAGGGTGCTAAGGGATCCTGCACAGAAAATCAACATTTAAGTCAATGTGGTGTTTTAAGGAAGATTCCTGGAGGTGATGATGCCTCGACTGAGTTTTGGACACAAATCTAAGACTAGAATTCTTTTCTGATTTTAAGTATATATTCTGGACATCAAATGAAAAATCTAACTCATTATATTTTGTAGCATTGTTGCTTTCCCTTGTATTCTATTAGAGAAAGGTATCTCATCAGTCCAGTCCCACAGACCAGACCTGGAGATTCAACTCATCCCCTCCCTTAGCCTCACCCCTGTTCTAACCAAGAAGTAGGTTCTGTAGATTCTTTTCAACCTCTTTGAATCCTTCCCTCGAGTATGCATTTCCCTTGATTATTATAACCAGTTGATATCTAGATCACTAATGTTACCCTCCTCTCATTCATTCTCAATTCTGTTGCTTATGTGATCTTTCTAAAATGTAAATATTGCCAGAACACCCTGCTTGTAAACCTTTAGGTTCTCCCTTATCCTACACGATCAAGTCCGAGTGTCGCATGGGGCCCTTCATAACCTGGTGCCAGCCTGACTTTCCATCGTCTTGCTGTCCATTGTGCTCTACAGTCCATGTCTGCCAAAATGCCTTCTTAGACTCAAATACACCCACAATTCACATCTGGCAGTGATACATGCTGGTCCCTCTGCTTTAAACATTCAAACCAGGGGCATCTGGGTGGCTCAGTCAGTTAAGTGTCTGACTTTGGCTCAGGTCATGATCTCTCGGTTCGTGAGCTCAAGGCCCGCATCGGGCTCTGTGCTGACAGCTTGGAACCTGGAGCCTGCTTCAGATTCTGTGTCTCCCCCTCTCTCTGCCCCTGCCCCACTCACGCTCTGTCTCTCTTTCTTTCTCAAAAATAAACATTAAAAAATATATATTCAAACCCCCCTTGTTGTCTGGGCACTCACACTCATCCTTCACATCTCCTAAACATTACCTTCCCTTGGGTACTCCTCAGCCCCCTCAGTTATTCTAGGTGGCTACATCTCCCTTTTGTGTCCACAGGTACCTTGTGCCATTGTACCCACATTTTTGGAAACTTGTAAAGTACTTATCTGTCTCCACCTGAGTAGTCAATGAGCTCTTGGAGGGCAGGAGATATTTTTTATTTATCATTGTATCCCCATATATTTCCCTAGTAATATTGTCAAATATGCTATTATGTCACTATTTGCACTATTCTAAGCACTTTACAAATATGAGCTCATTTAGTTCTTAAACTAAACTGGGTACCATTACTATCCCATTTTTCAGAGGAGGAAATACATACAGAATGGTTAAATAAACTTACTCAAAGTTGCTTACCAGTTGGTAAGTGACAGTGCCAGTCTGGCCCTAACACTGGCCCTAAGCAGTCTGGTTCTTCTGTTTCTTCTCTTAATCTCCGGACTCCATGGCCTCACCTGGAAAATTTGTAATTTGTGAGTTTGCTCAACTAGAGTATGAGCACTTTGTACACAGTGACAGGTTCTTTGTATCTTCTGCCTCTTTCTCTCCTCCCACTGCATGTGCATACAAACTCACAGTAACCTAACTTGCAAACTAGGAGCAACCTAACGTGTTAAATGAACATAAGCATTTTCACAAAAATTGGATTTGTTTTTCTTTCATTAGTCTCCCATAGTTAAGTTTTTAACAAATCAATCTAACATTTATTTTACTTTTGCAATCTCCCTCAAAATACTTTCTAACATTTTGTTCATATTTTTGCTGATTTTTCCTGGTACTTGCTTCACTTTTCCACCAATTCATAAAGAAACAACAACAACAAAAACCTACAAAAATGTTCAAAACAAGTTTCCTACCTTTTTACCTATTGTTTTACCAGTGATTCCAAACCCTGCTGCATGTTTATTGTTTACTGTGAAGAGAAGGAGGGCCAGCTTGAGTCACCTGCTCAGACCAACACAATGTGGCAGTGGAGGTGTTTTTCCAAGATTCAGGGTAGGAAAAGGGTCCCAATGTGTAAATATTCATTATATCGCTTTGAGGAGGAAACTAGTGGAAAATATTTATAGCTTTTCTTTCCCATAGGGGGTGTGAGAATCCTAGTATGAAGGGGACCTTCCTATAGCCAGAGGCCGTGACTTGGTGTTTGGACCCACTCTGCAACATTAGCTTCCAGTTAATGGGAACTGTCAGCTACGGTGCACCAGGCTGTCACTTTTATAGTGTACGTGTTAAAGCCAAAATGATGAAATGCAATTTCTCCTTGATATGCCACCATTCCCATCACTAAAACTATCAGAAATTATGGAGGGATTAAACATCCAAGGTAACAGTTTCAAAGGAAACAGAAAATGACCAGAGTCTCATTACTGAGGCAGGTGATTCTATTATCATATCTCCGTATTCTGGTTAGCAGTATCATGGGAGTACATCAATGTTTAAATATTTGGTTGTACAACACAGATAGTGGCTTTTTAGGTAAAGGAAGGAAGGTAGAAAAGGTAAAGGCAAAGTAATAAAATGTTAACAGGTTAATGGTTAGCAAAGTAAATGTCCATTGTTGAGGTTTTAAAAATACATCTTGCTTTTGTCTGGAAAATGTGAAACATTTCAGTGACCATTCCCAGGAGGGTTTTCTCATAGGTGTTGTGTTTTAAACAGATTCAGTACAAGCTTCTGGCAGTGTTGACCTTGTATAATATGAGAACATATGCAATGGTGGTGTGCATATGGTGTGCATATTTTTTTAAGTGTGCTTCAGTTTGGAAATATTTCATTATTTCATTTGTTTTTCATATTGTAAGTAGGTAGGGTAACCTATTAATAAATTACCCACTAGGAATAATGAATATAGCTTGTTCTCTGAATTACACATTTGTTAGATTTTGGATTGCTACAAGATGATCTACTTAGTTGTCAGTTGAGGAACCATCAGGTTTTTATATGGTGTTTAAATGAGAAGGACTGTAGATTCAATAGTTTCTATTATTGCCATTTTCTTCCTTAAGTCTACTTCAGATATTTGTTGAGAATAATATTGGGGAACGCTTTAGAAATTAAGCTTATTAAGTAGTGTGTACCAATGTTTCTTATAGATGTTTTTCATTTTGTAATCTCTACATTTTCTATTGTATTTTTTTTTTTTTGCTGAAGCAGGGCAGAAAAATTATAAGTGTTAATTTATTCATTCTGAACCTATTTGGATTTTATTGATTGTGGAAACTGATGCACAGGAAATCCTAGAGCTTCACAGTGCCTTATGAGAATAAGAAATCAAATGTAATGAAAATTTCAGATTTCTTTCCAGCCAGTTAATACAAAATTAAGGTAAATGTCACATTAACCATGTGGTATGATAGAATCAAACTAAATCAAGAAAATGACAGATTCTAAAAGCATATATTTAGGTTTTATGACCATTTTTTTCCAGTTGGTTTTCTAATGTTAAATTTAAAATAGCTAACCTCTTGACTCACCTTTATTCTTGGGGAGTCTGCTAGTTCTTTGTTTTGTTCTTTGAAGATAGTATTTTCGTTGTTTTGTGAGTTGGGGTGGGGTAGTGTATTGGGTAGGTTGGTTGGTTGGTTGGGGGCCATATAACGTGGATTGAGATAGCTTTGTTTTATGTGTGGGATATTAGGTGGGCTGCCTGATTGGTTGGTTTGAGGGCATTTGCTGTGTATTGGGATAGCTTCGGAGCGAGAGATCACTTTTGGTGGAACAAGGGAGACCTTTGTTCCAGCTTTGTATAATTTTCAGGCAAGATTTAAAATCTTCCTGTGACACTAGTGAGCTGAAGATATTGCAGCTCGAAATGATTATAAACCCTTATGACTTGTAAAGTAAGGTATAAAAGCACAGAGTAAGATAACTGAGAAGGTTTCAACGGTTTGAATAACTGTTGTGTTTCTCACTGAAGTGAATGGCTGCTTGAGGACTTCAAAGACATTGTTTTCTCCAGGCACTCTTATTAGATGGCTGAGAGTTGTGAAATAGCCAAAATCAAGACACGATTTATAATTCACATTGTACAAAACTTAAGGTCAAGCAACCATTTGTCTGGGTGTGTGCTTGCTGAATGTGCACTCTTCCTCCCTATGCTACCTCTCCAGACTCATTACATACCAGTTCGGGGAGCCAAAGGCTCATCAGCTACTCTGCATGGCTACTGTGTAGAGAGCCAGCAGCACCTAGAACATAAGAAAGTTCATATGGCTGTTTCCTTTTCTGATAGACAACTGAGAAAAGCTGTTAAAGTGTTTAGTTATGTAGTTATTTCAGTCATGAGCATTTTCAGTACAGAAAGAATGCCAACATTATGAATTTATCTTACCATGCTGTCAACCAAGAAATTAAGCAATGAACATATTTACATGTTCTGAAAAACAGTTATTTTCATGGAGTTGACACCTAAAGTTTTTCTCCAAATCTCCTCCTTTGTCCCTGATTACACATCAAGATGGAGATATTTAGTTATCTTATTAGTGATTTAGTGAATCAGCTCTTGTGTCTGTCTTCTTAGGGCCAGCCTCTTTCTTTTGGGAGATGTCTGGCCATGAGTAAAGTTGTCCTCTATGAAAAAATAAGTGGACTGATCTTCATAATTGTGGCACTTGTTGTATAAAAGCCTTCACTATTTGTATTTGGTAGGATCATAGTCTTGATTTTATGAAAACCTTACAGTAACCAACTGAGTTAATCAGGCATCACACAACGTTTATATGTCATAAATAGTCATCCATCAGAAATCATAGTGGTTCATGATTGTGTGGTACTCCAGATGTTAGCCCTATTATGTGTGTCCTATGGGGCAGTTTACTAAAACATCTAGCATAGCAGATGCCCTGGATAATCGATTTGTAGTAACAATGAATTATAAGTACTGCTGTCACGAAATGATGGTGGTATGGTTTCATTAAAATCCATGTGATATTTATTAAATAAAACAAGTAGAGAGATTCTGTTGATATAGGTGATGTTTTAATAGTCAAAGTAATTGTTTGGGCCTTGAACTGTAAAGTGTGAAAAATTGTCATGTTCATTAGATTGGTGTGTGGCCCAGGGTAAACTATATTTTGATAATATTTTCTACTTACACACACACACACACACACACACACACACGTTAGTCAAGGCATAACTATATTGGTTACATATGTGTAGTACAATTTATCTGTATATCAAGCAACTTCTTTTTTTAATGTTTATTATTGAGAGAGACAGAGACAGAGACAGAGACAGAACATGAGCTGGGGAGGGGGAGAGAGAGAGGGAGACACAGAATCCAAAGCAGGCTCCAGGCTCTGAACTGTCAGCACAGAGCCTGATGTGGGGCTTGAACCCACAAACTGTGAGAATATGACCTGAGCTGAAGTTGGATGCTCAACCAACTGAGCCACCCAGGCGCCCCAGCAACTCACTTCTTCTTAAAGGATGTGTTTAGGATTGCATAAACAATCCCAGGTCTGTCTTTTTTTCTTTTTCTTTCTTCTTTTTTTCTTTTTTGGGAAAGAGAGAGAGAGAGAGAGAGAGAAAGCGTGTGCATGAGTAAGCAGGGGTGAGGGTGAGGGTTAGAGGGAGAGGGAGAGGGAGAATCTTAAGCAGACTCCATGCTCAGCACAGAGCCCACCATGGGACTCGATCTCACAACTGTGAGAACATGGCCTTAGGCAAAATCAAGAGTCAGATGCTTAACTGACTGAGCCATCCAGGTGCCCTTCAGCTCTGTCTCTTGATGTCTATGTTGTGTGTCTATATACAAGAGTGTCTAAAACTTTTGTAGTTGAATTTGGCAGGTAGAAATCAATTCCTCCTTCATCTGAATTCTGGTTTTGCTACCTGGGGACTCCTCTGAGGGACTGAGAGTGGAAAATGGCTGTAAAGATACATGAAATTGAGCAATTGAAACAGAAGAACATGATATTGTAGGAAGAACATTGGTCTTATTATTTAAAGGCTCAGGTTCAAGTCAATGCTTACTAGCTCTGGTATCTCTGACAAGTTACTGAAGCACGACTCATTTTGGTTTCTTCATTTCAAAAAGAGAGAATAATCCATAGAGGGATTACAAAGTGTCCAATTTATGTCCATATAAATTTACTAGCCTTATAATTCTTGGGATCAACCTTTGCCCACACTGCCCATATTTATATTCTCTCTCCCTTTCTCTCTCCACCTTCATCTGTCTATGTATTACACACACATAATATGCTTGTTTAATATTGAAAGTCAAGTTCAAAAATAGGCAATTCCCTGAGAGTATGGTTTCTAGTTATGCCAGGACACTGTCTTAAATCCCAGACCCCTTTAATTAGGATGTACCATCTTTGGAATATAACTCACTATCCCTGGGCTGAAGATAACTTCTTCAGTGGTAAATACCACACCACTCTGATTAAGTCAGCATTTCCCTTCTCTTAATAGTTTTAGCTTTTACACCTGTCCTCAAAAATAGCCACTTCCAAAGAGATACTGCCAAAGACAATCAGTTTATAACACTAATCCTCTGAGGTATCTACCTTCATGAGCCATTCCCCCTATGATTTATGTTATTTTTTAAGTGATTGATAGTTTGGCAGTATAAAAGAGCCCTACCTAAGTAGCAATGTTTCAGCCACACACAACACTCATATGTATATCATACATATATATAATATATATATATTAATTCATTCTTAGCTGAGAAACTCTCCTACTATGTTGGAAATCTTTCTACACTAATAAAATAACAAACACACAAGCACATACACACAAGCACACACTCTTCTTCCCTGAAATAGGCAACCCATTGTTTTGTAAACAAAGTGACAATAGGTGCTATGAGGACAAGCTGACTTCACAACCCACTTGTTGCTTTATGTGGCTCTGCCACTTGTTCTGACATCATCTCTTAAATCCTGAAAATAAATCTGATGTCAACACTGTATCCATTGTAGATCCTCTCCAGTAACTGCAGAGTGCAGGGAAACAAATCATGCACCGGGGCCTTTTGCTGCACTATTTGGAAGAGAACAGAAAAGGAACATCCAGACTCATAATTTTAAGCATAGTCTCTCTTCCCCAGCTCTTTCGCAAAAAGACTGCAGAATGTGTTCCTGTAGTTCTCATGTTTTGAAAATGTTTATTGAGGAATTTTACATTCCAGTTTTTTCTTCCAGGAATGCTGAATCACAATTGTGTTAATAGGGCCAAAGCAAGCTGACAGCCTCCATAGAACCTGTTATCAAGACACTCTTGAAAATAAGTTCTATTTCTAAACTGTCAAGAAACTTTTTTTTAAAATTTCTTTACCATAAGTTCTCTCCAATTGAATTGCCCTATTCAACATAGTGCATACTTAATAACAACCACTTTCTCTTCAAGAGAGACTACAAGGGAAGTGCCTGTTTATTTAGCAGATCACTTACTGCTTTGTTGCCTGGCATAGGGTTCCTTTGTACATGAACGGCACATAAGCAGCACCCCAATCCTGAATGATTTGTGCAGTGTTTTTGAAAAACTAGTAGCCATAGAGTAGATTTCTACTTTGAGTTTCTTGCTTTTAGCCTGTTAGAATATGCTTTAAGCTTCTATTGCTTCCTGAAAGTGAAGCTGCAAGAAATATTAAGAAGATGGCATGAATTTTAGAATGTTTCTATGATGCTATTCTATTTTAGGTAAAAACTAGCCACTATTGGTGGCTGTTTTCTCTACAAGTGACATGGACAAAGTAAACAGAATTCTTCAGTTGCAAACTCTGTGATACCAGGGACCACTTTACCATTGCACTTCCTCATTCTGCTCTATAGTGATGGTATTAGCAATGTAGAGTGAGCACTGAATAAATGTTTGCATATTTCCGTACTTATAAGAGAACTTCTGTATGAAAAATGGAGTCTAGTCTTTAAGAAATAAAAATGTTGGCCAAGGGTGTAGTATGTTCTCAGGCAATTGCCTGATTATGTGCTTAGTTTGATAGCTTTGAAGACTAATTTTGAGTAAGAAAATTGTGTTTTCCCGAAGTGCTGTCTAATTCCCTTTTCTTCTATTTTCATCAACTCTCACCTACTTTTTTGTGTCACTGGTCCTTCCTGTTTATTGATACACTGAAAAATGTGATGAAATAAGGAATTATTGATTTAATATTTTCATTTGTATAGGCTATTCACATTTGAAGAAATAAGAAATATAGAAATGTATAAGACAAAGTATGTCTTAATAATCATGGCATTTCCAGTAGTGGACCATTCCAAAGTGGCTTATCTTTAAAGAAAGAAGGGCTTCTTGGTCCTGCTGGGAAGCCCTTCCTTCTTTGGTTTAGATTCTACTAAATAGAACCTACTGTTCCTACTGAATATAACTAAGATTGTCTCCTTGTTTGATTTCTGAACAGAAAAGCTTAGACAATTAATTGCTGCTTTCTGCTTTCTGGACTGAATCCCATGGTGCCAGTGATTCTTGTTGGAATTGGCTCAGCATTTTTGACCTTGTGCCTTGGTCCACTGGTCTAATTTCAGCTGCTCCTAGAACATTCTCTACTTGGTCAGTTCTTATACTTTATTCCAGGAATGAGTGTTCTCCCAGCTCCACTGGTCTCTTCAGTTAGCATCTTGTATTATAGCCAAACATGCCTCTTGCTCAGGCTTGTTTGGATTTTGATAGTCTACTTTGGTCTGTCAAAAAAAAAATCAATTATTTTTATTGAAAAATAATTACCTAGATTAGAATCAAATAATAACCTTGACTATATGACAACCTGGCATGCTACGGGAACATTTTTAATAATTATTCTAAAAGTTATTCTTTTCTAATATTTGTTTCATCAAACTACCATGGAGAGAAGTGGGAGTCAATCTGTCCTAAGTCTGCCAGGGGAGAAAGGAGGAAGAAGAGAAAGAAAAATAGTTGAGACCACCTAAAGCCTCATCAAGGTGGGAGTAAGCAGCTGAAATTGCAAAGAAACTTCCCCAGTGCACCTAAATGTGAAAATCTTCAACATGGGGCACTTTATCATTCTCCCTCAACCCCTTCAAAAAAGTTATCTGCAGGTAGCAGTAAAGGAATAGGGGAGGTGTCAACGATATCATAAGTTCCTATCAATTCTAAATAGCTGTGATTCTATATCAAATAAGGTAAAACAAAAGTGGAAAATGAATGTAGTACTCAGGTGTGTCTCACTTAACAAAGCTGTGTATGAAAAGCATTTTGATAAAATTGTCCAAATGTATTGGTCCAATTACCTCTTAATTTTATGAATCTCTCTCTCTCTCTCTGTCTTTCTCTCTTGCTGTAACCAAGATGCATTTTGTAGACTTCCTCCTCTCCTCCAAGCTGTTTCTATTTCTTCCACTCCCCCTACTCTTCCCTGAATCAGACAGGATCCTCCTGCTTCTTTAGGAAGCATCTGCATAGATGCTACTGATTTGCTTTGATCAAGTTCATCTCTACACATTGTACTTCTCCTCATGGTTTGCCCACTTAAAAAAATATATGGCATTAATCATACAGATGACACAGACAGGAAATAGCTCAGGGCTAAGTATAATCAGAACCAGCAGGAAAAATACAGAGAATTTCTTACTGTTACTATTAGTAAACTTTTTTTGAGTGTGAGCACTGCAACTTTGAACAGAGGATAATATATATTGAGTGGTTTCTATATGCCAGGAACTATTGTAAACATTTGAATGTGCTATTTCATTTGAAATTCATTATGATCCTAGGAGTCAGAAACTATCATCATCCTCTATTTATAGATGGGGAAACTGAAGCCCAGGTTGTGAAAACAATTTACCCTGGGTCACACAGCGTGTAAGTGCCAGAATCAGGATTTGAATGCAGGAAGCTGGGTACGGAAGTTGTTTTCCTCACTGCTTCATTATTTAGTACCTACTCTGGGCCAAGGATTGGGTTAGAAGCTTTTTATATTGATCACATTTTATATTGATCACATTTAAGCCTCGCAAATCCCTGGAAGTGGATATCATTGGGTTCTGAGGATTCATGGGGTTTGCCAGTAACTGAAAGTTCTGGGGCGGAAATCCAGATGTGATCATACTACCACAACACAAACCTGATCCCAAATGTCAGTAACATGCATTGTTAGGGGTCATTTTTAACACATGGGGTCATCAGAACACTTTTTTACAAAATGAGCATTGAGCATATGTTATCAGCTGTGTTGTATAGCTTTGGATTTTTTTAGCTTGGGATATTTTTCATAGAATTGGTGTCTAGTTCGTTGTGGGGAAATTTTCTAGTATATCAAGGTTATAGTTAATGGATTCAATATGCATATAGGCATATTAGGCAGTAGACAGTTAATAGGTATTCTGAATTGATGTTATTAAGGGGTGTTGGAGAGATTGCCAGTATTTAGTAGTCATCACAGCCAAATCTTATTACCTAAACTTGATCCAGAGTTGCTCTGGAAACAGAGGCATTTGATTTGCTTTTCCTAGTAAATTCCTTTGCTTCAGCTAAATGCATCTGAAGCATTTAGTACTGTCTGCCTGAACTGCCCATAACATTTTAATCATGGAAACAATTATCTGGCCACTGGATGCCACTGTTGCTCAACAAGAAGTCACAAAATGGGACTTCCTATGGCAATTTAATATTAGCCAGTTAAAGAGCATTATTGCTATTATCGACTGGATTTATGCCTTCAGACATAACTCTTGATGACTACAATCCCTATGCAGGAGTTGCACTTGCTGAGGGCAGGTAAAGTTGAAAAAACAATATGTAAATAAATGGTTAGCAATAAATTTTTGGTATCTTTAATTTTAACTATTCTGCTATAAAAATACTTTTTTCTTCCCTCCCTGTTTAGTGTACTGTAGCTGACAGTCTCCATTATTTATCAGCTAATGTTGCAGAGTAAGACCAAACAAGGTGTCATGGCCCTAAGCTATTAGAGGGGCCTCTTCATCCTAACAGAGACCCTGGGGTGAAAATAGTTTGCATGAACAGTCACTGGAATATTATTCAGACTCACTAAGCACTGCACTGCAGATTGGGGGAGTTACACAGCTTCTCCATTTATACTAGGCGCAAATAATTAAAAAAAAAATAACTGTATTGTGGACCTTTAAAAAGCAATGTAAAAATTGTGTGTGTTTGAAAAGATCAGACAAGGTTTGGGAGTAAAAAGCTGAAGTAATAAATAAACATGAGGTCAGTTTAGGAACAACCATAATTGCTTCCTATGACAAGATTTGCATAGCAAACACTTCTGATTAATGTACAGTGAAGGCCACGGGAGTGGGAACCAACTTCACTATCTTTTCAGGATCTGTGCCTTCCAATCTTGAAGGTGCAGTTTTAGCCAGCACAATTAGTCATTGTTTACTGAAAGGCAGATAAAGCCACAGTTCCTATTTAAATATTTGAAATAATTATATTTATCTTGCCAGCTATGTTGATTTTATTTATGTGCGTTAAAAAAATAAAAGTGCCAATTTTACATTATTGGTAAATTTCCATTCACTTCAAATATATTTAGAAAATAGGCAGGTAGTTTCACCAGGATGACCTTTTTCAAGTCACAATTTTGAATATATAATACAATTGCATATATGCATAAAGTATTTCAATTACCTAACACGTTTATTTTTTATTATTATTTGAAAGTATAATGTTTTTATGGTCTGTCTCTTGCTTGCTTTTATACTTAACACAGCCCTCATTGCTATTTGCTAGCCTCACTTAGGGTAGTGAAATGCAGTGCTCAATACAGTAAAGACTCATTGTTATTTTCTGCCTTCCTTCCTCATTTAAAAATAAAGTATAATTTTTTTCTTTCAAAAACATAACACCTTGAGGGGGAAAATATGGGAGAGGGTAAAGGGAGGAGGTTCTACTTCTAGAAATATTTTGAATTTTTAAGTGTCAGGGTCATACTAAACTGGAAACAGGCAATAGAACACCAGTTATTTCAGATAGAAGAAAGTAGAAAGTAATGTTTTTCATACTATAGCAAACATTGGGGTGAAACTACAGATATATGCATGTACATATTTATAAATATACATGTCAGTGGCTAACATAATCCATTTTACAGCAAATAGTGGAAGGTGAGGTTATGCTTAAATGTAATCGCATTAAGACAAAATGAAAATTAGTTTTGGGTTTAGTGGTAAATACTATCATTGGTTTATGCTCTTTAAGTAATATCCTGTGAGAGTTATGATTCAAAGAATACAATGACTGTATTCAGAACGCTCTTCTGAAAAAGAAATACTAGAGAGACGGAAAACATCTACAATGATCATTATTTTTCAGTGTGATACATAACCTCTTTGCCAGTGTGTTGGGGAGTTCCCGAATGGAGTGATAAGTAGATGCAGTACGACAAGTAGTGATTCCATTTGTCTAAAAGTGTTCATTTAACAAAGTCACATTAAGCTGTATGAAGCAGACCTCTCTTACCCTCTCACTCTATCTAATAGACAACAATAAATTATCACAATTGTTTTATTTTCTTCCAGTATTTGATTAGACAAAGAACATTTTTCTTTCTCTATCAGTGTTTACCTGAAATGACTACACAGAAAGAATGTGGAGTCAGTATGCATGTATTAGCTAAGATAAATATTAATATCTTACATCATAATAGCTGTTAATATAATTTCCTTGAAAATATACATAAAATACACAAGTTGTCAAGGGAAATACTTTATACAGGGCAAGCAAATATTACAAAGTAGTATCTAGTAGAATGTTTCTTCATTAAACAATTCACACTGAGTAATTCCAATTGTTTATAAATTAGTTATTCAGTTAGTGTCGTAATGGAAAAGCAGAAATGAACCGTATGTAAGATGGGATCATAGACAATTCATGACAATTTTAAATAGACTGTATATTTGGGAAAGCCTGTGTTTTTTAAAAATTGTGAGTAAATCTTCCCAATTGTAATTAGGTAAAAGTTTCACTGAACAAAACTACTCTAACTTTATATAACTTTAGGTTTTTTCCTTATTAAAATTATTTTTGTAAACGTAGATGTTCTTACTTCAGATTCAAAATATTGTCCAGCCTGACCTCTTTCCCTATCTTAATAAAATTAAATTGGATGTTGCTATTTTTTGCACCAAGTTCAATATTATCAGCTGTTGGGATATTTGTATCTTTCTTAAGCCATATTGCTTTGATTTGGTAGCACATTCCTAATATGTTGGTTGTATCAGCAATCTAAATACTCAAAAGTGGACATGAATCAAACTATATTCAAGATTGGATTTCTTAAATGATAATCTGAGACCTCATAGGCAAAGATATAGCAACAGTGTTTGTTTTTCCAGAGTCTTTACAGATCCTTATGGCAAGTCAAAAGGAAAAACATTTATAGATCAATCAGTATAAAGTAATAGCCATCATTCTGTAGAATATACATAAAATCACCATATATTCTTTTATTAATGCTTTCTTGTCATCAAACATGATGAAAAGTTTAACTTTTACCATTTTTTTAAATGGTTATTCATTTTTGAGACAGAGAGGGAGGGAGAGAGCGCGAGCTTGTGCACGTGTGGGGGGAGGGGCAGAGAGGAGGGGGAGACACAGAATCTGAAGCAGGTTCCAGGCTCTGAGCTATCAGCACAAAGCCCAGTGCAGAGCTCAAACCCACAGACCATGAGCTCATGACCTGAGCTGAAGTCAGAAGCTTAACCAACTGAGCCACCCAGATACCCCTGCCATTTCTTTATTATAATTCTTTTGCTACTACTTTGTGAGACTCAATAATTCAGACAGCTTCTCTGCTGGGGAATTGTAGTATTACATGTTTTGGAACATGGGATATTCTCTGAGATGCATAACCTGGGAAATTAGAAAATTGTGATTTATCAGGGACTGAGACCAAGAAGAGAACCTGGCAGATGTCTTGGGCCTCATGACAAATTTTGCAGTGATGAGGAGAGGCTTGGTGATGGTAGGCGCCAAGAGAATTGGAAAACTATTCTAAAGGAAAGGGAAGTGACTTGTACTGAGAGGTAATTGATCAGGCAAGGAGGTACCAGGCTATTAAAGTTTTGAAATAACACTCAACAAATTTAGGGCCCTTACTGAACTATTAGAACCTTTTTGCTAAAGCTTTGAAGATTCATCCATCTCTATAGAAACTTGAGGGGAAAAAAAAAATCATGGTTTCCAACTGATTACGTTAGTTGACTATTTGGCAAGGATTCAAGAAAAATTCTAAGAACTCTTGGCAACCTTAGTCAGGATAACAGCCATTTTTGTGTATGTGGCAAATATAACTTCAGATTCTTTTGAGAAATCTATGTATTAACCATAAAATGATCAAGTTCTTTGCCAAGAGCACAAAAAAAAAAGGAAGTACGACATAACAGACTACCTGAAAAAGAAACTAACAGACTTTATTTTGGTTCAGATTTCAGGCCAGGTACCACCATAGCCTCAATAAGTAACTTCGCTAATAATTAAATTATTTATAAATATATAAACATGCAAAAATTGAAATGCCCCTTTTCTTCTTAGTTTTAAGTTGACAACTGTTTACTGAAGGTTTACTTTGTCTCTAAGCTTAGAAAACAGTAGAAAAAGCTATATGGGACATGGGAACTTAGTTTAAGAAAATATATAATACAGATACACAGCAGTAAAAAGTTTTACTAGGCAAATCATTTTTGCATAACTTGGTTGGAAAAGACTGGTCTGTCCACAGAGTAAATTGTTTTGCAGTTTCAACCACAAACCAAAAAAAATGTCTCAAAGAACTTGGACAGACACTGATGAATGAACATAAAAGCAACACAGATTTAATTTATTTATGTTCACTCCTTCCTCCTTAGCACTTAAAAAATTAAGGCTCAATCATGCACATAGACAGAAAATAATACTTACTAACCAAAATAATCTTAGGGAGGTCCTCTTTGGATATTAAATTAACTAAGGCCATAAAAACATTTCTTTTGTTAATGTATATTCATGCATGTAAAAAATTATTGAACTTTCAGATTTTTTTTCAGCTTTGACACATTAAACATCACCAAAAATATCAGAGAATTTCAGAACTCTGAAGGTTAAGAACAGAAGATGTTATTTTAAGTGCTGGTTAATAAACAAAAACCAAACTGCCAATACTGTATTGTCATCTGCTTGATCATCATAATACTGAATCTGATTGGTATTTATCAAAATTTCTTTTTGGCTAATGGAACAGTAAAGATCCAATGTTTTGAGCATTTCACAGTAACGTAATAGTGAGCTTATTTGAATATTTTCCTACATCATTTTAAGATGTGGCTGTGTTCATGCTCCAGATGAAGAGTGTATGTCTGGGTGAGTAGGGAAAAGGAGGAAGGAATATTAAAAACAATGGAAGTCTGTGAAAATTATGCTTGTACTTAGTAAGTGATCAGTAAATCATAGATTCATGAAGTCTTATATTTGGGACTTAACAATCCCTTCCTTTAAAGATGAGGCAAAGGGCTCAGGTCTATGAAGTGAGTTGCTTGTAATCACAAGATAACTTAGATCAGGAGGAAGATGACAATAGGTGGGAGGAGGTGGGAATTAAAATCCTGTATCTATTTTTGAATGTTCAGGAGAATAAATTTGACTTATGATGAAGTCTTGTTTTCTTTTCTTGGTTGATATTTGTCCCAGATTTGTATTTATGGCCAAGAGCAAAATGTCTAAAGAAAGCAGCATGCTTAATTCATACTTTTAGGGAAGTCTTAGAAACAAGCTGAAGAGTGGGTTGAGTTATACGACCCTGGGACAAACTTACATATTGAATTTAACATTGAACTCTGAGATCAACGTATTCCCACCAGCAGCGTTTTGTCACTCGTGACATCAAGTCTCTCCTCGAATTCTATTACTAATGGAAAACATGAAAGAAAATGGGGTATGAGGAGGTAGCAAGGACCAATGGAGTCTCTATGTTGGGGTTATGACCTCAGCCAAGGGAAATCATGAGAAACTATGAAAGAAAACTAAAGAATATGGGCCATAGCAAGATATTCAAGAGGCATAATGGCCTATATCATCTCATTGAAGTTGGAATCCTTTTACTGTTTCATTGCTTACTGATTTCAGGTAACAAAAATGAAACTGAATTAACTTAAGAAAAAGAGGGATTCAAATAACAGGAAAAGTATGAATATTCTTCAGACCTATCTGAGCTTGTGTGCTCCTTTCAAATGGCAGCTTCATTCTTTCTCACTGTAGCCTGGTCACTCCTACATAGAAGAAAACATGGGCCATGTTTGGATTTTTTTTTTTTTTGTCTCAAAAGCTATCAGTGAATGACTAATATGAACTCTTTCTTTCCCATGCACAAAAATCCCAGGGAAGAGACTCAATGGGAATGCCCATCTGTCTACCAGTTAACAATGACCAAGGCATTTTGATTGGTCTAACTTAGTATTTTGAGTGGTGTGCCTTGGAACAAAGGAGTAGGGGGTGTTGTTCCATGGAGGTAGATCCAAGTTAAAAATGTAGAACTGAGAGAAGGGGAGTTCCTAGGAAAGGAATACTGAGCAGATAAATCCAGATACAAACCTGTGGTTTTCCAAGTAATATGCTGGGTTACTCAGATTTGTTTTTTTTCCCAGGTTGAAAATAATAGCAACATATTTTATTTAATTCAACCAATAAGGAATTATTATAAAGGTACATGGAAAATTGAAGAAATACAAGATCCATTTCAGAAATCCTCTAGCAATCACAGAGGATATAGCATGTCCTTTCCACATCAGGTAGCAAATGTCCCCTATCTGCTGTTTTCTTATGATGACTCAGTTGAGATGAAAAGAAATGAGAGCATGGCTTTTACTTTCTCACTGTTGCAGTTGTTTCACACAGGGTACCATCTTCTTGTTTAAGAGTCTAGGGTCTCATATTCAAATTATTAAAGCTAGGCTCTGTTTGAGTAGACCAGTAACCATCAAAAGCAAAATAAGATGCTTTTGTTGGGTAGAACTTTCATGCCAATTCATTTTATAGGTTGCTGGTCAGATATACAACTTTGGCTAGGTAGCAGTCATTGTTTCAATCAAAACCAAACAATGGGGTCAAAGCAGAAGAAATTGAAAATTAGAGGCAAATCATGGGTATGTAAGGCAATTTAATTGGTGGATATCTTGTACAGACTGTCAAGCATCCAAAAAAATCTAGACTATTTTTTTAACCAGTGAATATTAATTGAAATCCCTCTTTTGCTAAGAGTTATTTTAGATGAATATTTTAGATGAATTATTTTCATCATATTTAGATGAAAAACAAAAATAACCCAAATTTTCAGGGCATTTAATCTTTTCCTCACTTTAAGGTAAAATACACAATCCACTTCTTATAACCGTTGCTGGGGACGAGGCCTATTTTTAATACAGAAACAAATTATTTTGTTTGTTTTTTATCACTTAAGTTGTTACTCTGAAGACAGAAGGAAAATTTTAAAAGAAGTAGTTTTCATAGAAGAGAAGTGTCTGAGCATCATAAGGAGCGGAAGGTAATTTAAGGAAAGGGGACTGAGAAGAGATTGAATGAAAGGAAAAAAAATAGAGGGGGGAGGGTGATAAAAACAGAAAGCAAAGATAATCCAAAGAGCAGTGTGCACAACTCTGAAGCAATCGGTACCACTCTGATCAAGTCAGTATCTCTGTTCTGGGCTTAGTTTCTCCAGGCACCAGGCTGCTTCTGGGTAAAACAGCAGGCTCAGCTTGGTCAGCCTCTTTTCTGTGCCCATTACTCGTTGTGGGCCTAAGAAAGGAAAAGCTTCAGGTTTCTGGGATGAGGCTGCTGTTTCTCTCTGTTCTCAGCTCCATGAAAATTCTTAAGGGACAAGGCTATAGATAAAAGATGTGAGGGAGGAGAGGGAAGGGCTCAAATGATGAGTGAGGTGGCTTGATTTTTAAGCTCCCCTGATACTTTGTATTTATATATTTGCTGCTTCTAGAGAAACATAAAAAGTAAAATAAATCATACATAGAATGCCTGTGCAAATAGCAAACCAATAACCTACTATCCCCAGGAGGTTCTGTCCTCTGCCCAGGGTACAGTTTCAGAGCTCTAAAAGGCAAGGGATATGTACTCTGATATGACCCAATTCTGGGATATTCTATGTCAAGTAAAGCACAGAAACTCCTATAGTTAGCAATAAAGTGGGGATGAGGGAGTGTGGACTTGGAGAGTGACAGCATGGAAGGGGCCTAACATTGGGTGCACGGTAGCATAAGCCTTGTCATTTGAAGTTGGTTATGTTCTGCCATGGCCTTAAGTTCTTTCACATTGAACAGCTGAGGAGTAGGACAATTTGTAGCCCTTTAGAACCAAATTCATAGCTTTGGACAAGAATCTGCTTACTGAGAATGAACCCCAAACCAAGTTGTCCTAGAGTCCAAGGAAAAGGTGAAAAAAAGTCTGAAAATGAACGCACGCAGCTGTTACAAAAGTGGTCAGTGTGAGGGTAGGAAACGTGGGATAGATGACATAGTTGGGAAAACAGGTGATTATCTCTCCCCAGGATTACCTAGTCAGCAGCGGTTACCGGTTGCTGAACCGCCTTTTAAACCACTGAGTGTGGAGCATGAAAGGTTAGAAAAGGGTAAAGACTTTATGCCGGAAGCAACGTTATCTTCCAGTTCTAGGTCCAGTCTGGATGAGCACAGGGGGGCAACAGAGAAAATGGTTTAAGCAAAAAAAAAAAAAAAAAATTTTTTTTTTTCTTCTTCTGTAAGCAACCCTCCGGTGGTCTGCGCACTCCGCGGGCCAGCTGTCTTGGGCCTTCTGTTTCCGTGCGTTGTCTCGGGTGAGCCCTTTAAATCCAGCTTTCTCCGCCCCCACCAGCACGCGCCCGCTCCCAGACAGGTGTTTTCCCAACTCCTGAGACTGAGGATTTTGGGGAGTGTCTGAGCCAATAAGGTTCCCCTTTGGGGAGTGGGGGGCGGGGGAAAAGGCGTGGCTAGTTGGGTCAGAGCGGGGGCGGGGTTTTCGCGGCTGAGCAGAGCCAGCCTGGTTGCGTGGAGGGTTGTTTTATCCGCCCCCCCACCTTTTTTTTTTTTTTACCCCCCCCTCCCGTAGTCTTATTAATTTCTCTGTGGGGCTGCAGCTGGAGACCGCGGAGCGTTGGAAATGACGCTCGGAGCTTTAATTACCGCAGCCGCCGGACAAGTGTGAGGAAAGCTGACAGGAAAAAGGACAGGATCGGGGGAGAAGCGAGAAGCTACCCCCCCTTCCCCTCCCAATTTGGACTGGAGGTGCAAGGAAACTGAAAAGGGAGCCGAACATAGCCCAGCTGGGGGGGGGGGGGAGAGCCGGAAACCTACCGCCTCTTTGCAATCAACTTTTTTTGGAAACCTTTTTCCCCCTTCCTTTTTATTGTTGACCAACCAGTGAGCGAAAGTCAGGAGGGAGCGAGAAAGCGAAGGCTCATACAGGGAAATAGCTGCACAGTCCGGCCCGGAGCACCACGCGCACACACTCGAGCACACTCCCACACAAGCGCGCACCCTCACCCCCTCCTCCGGTCCCCGGCCCTGGACCCGCCGGCGCGGACTCGGGCGCCGGTGCTCGGAGCCGGTGCACCGCGCACGTCGCGCGCCAGTCCCCCTCGCGCCCCGAAGCGCGCCTGGCCGAGGGATCTCGTCCGCGTGCCCGAAAGGGGATATGCCATTTGGACATGTAATGGTCAGCAAGGGATCTGAGACTTCCAAAAAATGAAGCTGGCGACAGGACTGTGGGTCTGGGTGAGCCTTCTCCTGGCGGCGGGGACCGTCCAGCCCAACGCTTCTCAGTCAGGTGGGTCGTGCGCGGTTGCTTCTCGCGCTCCAGTTGTTGAACCTGCTCCCGCCGCCTGGGCTGCGTCGGGTGGCTCCCTCGCCCCCTTCCGCGAACCTGAGACCCGCTGGTTCCCAGGCACGGAGGGACCGCTCCACCCGGGCCTCTTCCGTGGGCTTTCGTTCTCCCCTCTTTCTGTCCCCAAACTTAACCTTTTGGTGTGCCTTCGTTTTATTTATCATGAACTACCACTCTGCGCCCCTATCCCTTGTTTCTCTCTCCTTAACCCCCCTTCTTTCTTTCTCGCGCGTTTTCTCCCAGCCTAAGCGGGATCCCTTCTAGTCCAGCCTGTGGTGCGGGACGTGGGAGACAGAATTCCCGAGTTAGAGGAGGCGGTCCTCTCGCCGTCCGGGCCGGGGAGAGTGAAAGCTTCCAAGAAGCGCGCGCCGCCCGGGCTTCCGAAGAGCTGGGGTCCCGGGCGGTGTCAGCTGGGCCTCTTGAGAGCGGGAGGACTGTGGGGAGTGGAGCTCCGAGAGCAGGGCTTTGCACCTGTGTGTGCTGCCGGGAGGCCGCTGCGTCCCCGGTCGGTCGCCGGAGCTTGTGGGGTCGGACTGCTGAGCCCAGCCCGGGGCAGCTGGAGCGCGGCGGGAGGGCGCGCCTCCGGCGGGTGCACGGAACTCTGGGCCTCCCACGCCCGCCACTCGGAGTCTTCGCCCCATAGACTCGAGGGAGCTTGCATGCCTGCGTGCCCTCTTAAAAAAAAGGGCGGGGGGTGGGGGGGGAGGTTGACATACTTGAGCCGGGAGCCCGGCCTTCGCATCGGTGGCTGTGTTTGGCTTCAGGAAGAGTTCTTCCTGTAGTTCAACTTGCTATTGGCCGGAGTCCCTCCAACTTCTCTGTTTACTGCCCGGCGCGGCAGCCGAGCCGACCCGTTGCGTGAATTGATTTAACCCGAGGCGGGCGCGACTGCGCTGCCACTGTTAGCTGGAACGCTCGAGCCCCAGGTACTTGGACAGGCAGAAGGCTAATTGACCCCCGAGAGGCTGCGGGGTGGGGCTGGCGCACCGCGGCGGGCACGGCTAATGACAGCACCTGCAGTGCGAGGTTGCTCAAAGTTTCTGACGCTTGAGTTTCCTGTGGATGAAAGTGGGACGGGAAAGGACGGAGGACCGGTGTCAGATGCAGCCAAAGGGGGCTTTCTGGAGAGCGGGGGAGATTTCCGGGACCATCCGGGGCTGGCCGCGGGAGCGTGGGAGGCAGCTGGAGAAGAGAAGATAAAACCCGCGGGAGTGGCGATAGGAGACCTTTAGGCCCCGGAGGGTGTCCTTCTGACCTCACCAAGAAAACAGCGCTGTTATTTTACCGCTCCGCCTCCGCCGCTGCCGCCTACCCCTCCTAGCCTAGTAAATAACAAGTTACAATCATCGAGCCTTTCAAAATGACCTTCGAATGGCACCAATGTGCGCCGTTTGTACCGGCCGTTTGCACCCTCCCAAATGCTCCGAAATTCTTCATGCATACCAGGTCCCGCGCTCCAGCCACCTCCGGAATTACACCAACACGGACTTGAGATTCCAAGCGGCGTCTTAGATACATCCCTTTTTATCTCCCTCCCCACTCCAAGTCCCTTCATATTTTCCCTCAATGGGTTGATTATGCACATTGACCCATTCAAAAGCAGTTGCCCGACCGACAGGCAGGCTTAGCGGAGAGGAATTTCTACGAGGCAACCTACTGGGGGCTGTCTGGTTCAGCCTCAGCCGCTGGGGGACCCGGCTCCGAGTCCGCAGCAATTTGGTATTAACTGTGTGGCTCAGGGTTGAGCTATGCCGAAAAGCCCTTTTCAGAATTTCTGCAAAGAATGTAATCCAAATTAGTTCTGCAGCTGTCCTTTTCCTCGTCTCAGGCGACACCGCCTCGCGCCCTCGCTGGTCTCTTCTCGCTTCCCCCCCGCGAATTGTCAGACCCACAAGTGAGCCCATTTAGAGCGCGAGGATTAGCGTGCCATTGTTGTTCCGTGCGTGACTCTGTACTTGAAATTCTAGGGGCACAAAGGCGAGCCTTGCTTGTTCAAAACACAAAGTGATCTAGATGAAAGGGCCGCACACAAAAAAAGCTCTCGGGTGCATCCCTGGGATAATTGTGACACCCACGCTAAGGTGATCCACTGGAAACTGTAAAATGCCCCGGGGACTTCTTTTTTTCGCCCTGCCCCACCCCCATCCTGCAACAACACCTCGCAAGGAAAGTTCAGCTGGTTTTAATATAGTGCTTTTATAAAACCAAGTTACTGTCTGGAGTAGGCTGTGTATGTGAAGCTTGTATGTTCCCAAGTAAATACATACTGCGTGTCTCCCCTCTCGCGGTTAGCAGTCAGTAGCAGTTTGGAGGAGTTTGTTTTGGTCCAAATGAGAAATTAAGTGCGGATAAGTAAACTAAGCTGCCAGAGGGCGACAAGATGTTGAGTGAATTGCTTTTAGATGAAACAAATTAAGGAAACGAGGGAAGACAATCTGCTTCTCGCATTATTAGACACGCTTGGAGTTCAGGGGAAAGTGGCATATTTTTGAAATGCTAATTTCTTAAGAAGCAGAAGGAATGCACCTTATTTACTGCTCTATGTGAACAGAATAAAGATATGGGTAGGGGAAGGATTCTGTTGTATAGATTTAAGATATTTATTGAAATAATTGTAATGGAAGAGGTCCTGTTTTTGTATGTTTTCTTCTATTGCTTTAGAGAAGACAGTTTTTAGATAAATCTGAAGGACTTCGTCTCATTTCCAGTACCTCATTTTATCTAAACTATTATAGCCAAAGGCCCTTTATGTGACCATTATAAAGCCTTCGCTACCAAAAGGAGTAATTTCAGAATTTCTGTTTTCCTGGTATGATTGAAAACTAACATCACCTTTGAATTGAAATACAATATATAGTAGTGAAGTGATGCTCTTACATACCTCAGTAGATGTGGGATGGACAAGTTCAGTTTCCATTTCTTATTTCCAAGTAACTTAGTCCTGCTTTTCATTGTATAAAATGACATACATTTTTTGCTACATATTTAAGATACATCTCCAAACCTAGGGTTGATTCTTTAACACACATTTGAGAATAAAAAAAGTCAACAAAACTTAGATAAATGGTGATAAAAGATATTAAATATATTTTCAAAAATATCAATCTTCTTTCCTACACATGTTTACTGTAAGCACATCCATGGGGTACACTGTTTTCTTTTAATTTTGAAATTCTAGTATATGTAAAAGGAATCTTTTTAGATGAAGTATTTTTTTCTTCAGAATGGTTCTAAACAAATTTATACCTATTATAACTGCAAATCACTTGAAAGTACTATCCTATGGACTGTTATGATAAAATTGAATGACTGGTTGTGTCATGATTCCTCATTTTCTGATTTTTTTCCCTCTTAAACCAAACTGCTTTTATTTTAATTATTCATGCATAGAAAGTCAATTTTTTTTTGAAAATCAGTACTTACTGCTTTATATATATTTTCATTTAGTCACTGGAAATGTGTGTTAATTAAGAAATTAGATTAGAATATTTACCAGGGCATGCACTTTACAGATTTATGGATTTTTTACACTAACCTGAACACAGTAAGTTTGAATTGGCTGATTTTTAGAGTTTGCATTCATTTGAGGGAAAAATCATATTTCCTCCCTAGAGTGGATTCAAATATTTAGTATTCATGGGCTTTCATCCCTTTAGTTCTTAAATAGAAGTACTATTTATCATGTCTTAGGCATTCACCCTTTCCATTACTATAGATTCTTTCTTTACATCTTATTATTTGTTGAGTTTACACATGTGAATATATTCCCCTCCACCACTAAGTGTATTCTTTTCTGTGTGTGCCTTTCCCAGCAACCTGCCACTCAGCCACTGCAGGAGTCCTCTGAGCCAGTTTTCATTCTTTCTTTCTGATAAATCTGATATGGCTGGTTGGCTGGACAATTGCAAGCCATTCCATTGCGCAGATTTATTCCTGAAAGAAAATAAAAAGGCATCGATCCAAGATCACTAGCACATCTCAGAAACCCTGACTCCAAGGCCAGGTCTTTCTATAGAGAAGTCCCTTTTTCCCTATCTCTTGCCTCTTTTCTTCTCTTGACCAAGGAAGGAAGGTAGACTACTGCCATTTCAAAAATACTAGGGATGCAAGGAATTGTCTCTCTAAATATTCTCGGAGGCCTTGTGATTATAGCCACCTTGAGATTAATGACTATGTAAGGTACACATTTTAGACAATAAATTGAATTAGAGTACCTTAAACATAATGCTTTGAAGTGGTGTTATGCTTATATTATTTCAAGCCAGTTATTAAGAAGATTTAACATATTAAAAATAGCAACAAGTTTTTGCTTTATTTTACAGTGTTCTGCTGCTGTTGGACATCTTTGTGTAATTTGTAAGTGCCCAAAACATAAATGAAGCAAATGATCAAAAAAGATGTTCTGTTACTTGCAGACTTGCTGGCACTTGCTGTCTGATTTCACCCTTTGAGTGATCCTGCTTTATAAAGATGTTAGTGTTTACATTCAAATTATCCTATACATGTTCAAGCCTATAGCGGTTCTATAAAAATTAATTGTCACACATACTCCACTGTTATCTTTTACAATGATCTGAGTATGTATTCAGGGTAGAATCTAATTATAAACTTTTCTTCAGGTTATATCATTTTAGGAATGTTCTATGTTATATTTGACCATATGGAACAAAACTTCACCTTTAATATGCATTTTCTGAATTATTTTAACTATTGGGAAGTTTGTGTAAAACCTTACTTTCAAGCTTTCTAACACAGTTGTTGACTGAAGTTTACAGTTTACAGTGACCGTTTCTTAATTTTCTTAATATTGTTTAATGAAAAGGTCCTAGATCAATGTGTTCTGAACCATAGCTGTTTTACGTAATTTGAAGGACATATTAACTGCTGATTTTGTGGTTAAGTGTGACATAGGACACAGCTAGGTGGTTTAAATCAGACCCACTGTAAATTTCTACATTGTATGGCAGTTCCTCCCATTTCTTGTTAATACCTTGAGCAACTCACTCCATGTCTTTGTGACTTGGCTTCTGTGCCTGAGGGGGAAAATGCATGTGACACACTCTGTTTCTCCAATGTGTAGCAGTTTCTGAAAAATGGCTTTAAAGTCTTTTATAATACTGAGATATATTCCAGTCCAGTTAATTGTTATGTTTTAAAATGTGTACACCCATATAAATAAACATAATGTAAACTTTCAGCAGACTATGTCTGCCATAAGAACACCTGTCCTAATGAAATAAAGAGGTTATTAAATCCAAAACATTTGTATTTGAAGCCCATTTCCCAAAAATATTACTTTTCAGAATTGCTCTGTGATCTTTTTAGATTTCATTGTGTGTGGCTTTTTCTCTCCTGGGTTGTTGATAATTCTGACATGTTTATTAAATAAATTGACCTATTTTCCAAATCTTTAATAAAAGCTTTAAAGTCACTTTCTTGTTTTCATAGTTGACACTGAAACTAGTGGTTTCTATTTGTATTAATTTTTTAAGAGGGAAGAGAACTGTCTCACTTTTATGACATAAAGGTGAAATATATGGGGCCTATTTGTAAAGCGGGTTTTTTTTTTGAACATACAGTAATTGTTTTACAGTTGTTTTCATTTTGAGTGATTGCTCTGCAGGCCCGTTGCTTTGCACAAATCCAGGGGGCAGCAGCCACATAGAATTGAATGGGAATGGTGCACACTTGAGCTGTGGGCAGTGGCACAGCAGCCCTGCTATTGTGTGATGATACAGAATAAAGCACCAGAATGAAAGTTACAAGAATCGGATTCTGGTCACACAATCATTTTCTATGTGATCTTGGGTTAGACTTCCTGCTCTGTGTCTCCATTTCCTCTGTCTCTCTCAGTATAGCTGGAGTGATACGTAAATGCTTCACATCTTGGATTTTTAGCATGATTCAGTGAGAAAAATGGTGTTTAGATTTTTTAGAAAGAGAAATCCTTTGGTTTTTAATTAATTTTGTTTAGTGGACTTCTTTTCAAGTGAATTCATGTGTTGTAGCCCTGGTATCTAAAAACAGGTAAAAGGGGAAAAGGAGGGCTGCTTTTGTTAAAGCTGCAGCTGGATGCCAGCTTTGTCCTTGACTTTGTCACTCCCCCACTTTCTTTCCATTCTTGCCTCTACTCTCCTGTGCTTGCTTCACAGAAATCTAGCACTGTTTAGAAACTACTGATCTAGTGCAGTCCTATCATTTTTTTTAAGTGAAGAAAAAACTAGAAGCACAGAGAAGTGAGATGATGTAAGTTGGTTGGCAGCTTCTGACACCAGTATCATTTTTCCTTAACACATGTAGTACTTGAGAAGTTTGCAGACACTTAGAAAAAGGAATAAGCAAATACAAAGTTGTGTTGCTTTAGAAGGGAATTGCAAAATTGAAATGAAAGCAAATGGATTGGAACCATAAGCCTAACTACCATACTGTGAAGTTCCTTTCAAGGGGAAGACTGTGGGATCATCAGCATCTTTAATTTATATTTAGGAAGTAATCATTGATTGCATTTGTAGCTTGTCACACATTAAGATTAAAAAAAAAACAACTTTGTTAAAACATAGTTCTGTAAGACGATTTGTACAAGGATCTGATGAGACCTATCCATAGAATTTTGACTCTGAAAGTTAAATAAGAGTAGTCCACACTTGTATCTGTATACAAGATATTCTTTTACCTGGGACTTTATGAAGATGACCAGCAAGTAGAGAATGGTTATATCTCTATTCTGTATTAAGCAATATACATGCTTAAATAAAATGACTTACAAAGACTAGACAATAGGCTCTTCATCACCATTTAATTGGTGGGGACCCTTAACCAGCAAATCTGTGGAAGTATTTCAGATTCTTCCAGGGCCATCCTTGGACTAAGGTTCTTTTTCTTTTCCACTGTCTTTGTTGGGCTGCCTTCTTTCTTCAGACCCCTACTAAGATTAGTTATATTCTTTGAACAAGTATATAAGCTGTGCTTTAAGTACTAAGGCTTTATAAATGTATTTCTGTGACAATTTGCCTCCCTCTAGTTGCCTTCTGTAAGATCTTGCCTGTGGGCCTTGTTACTTTGCTGTTTTGTTGATTTAAGCTTAACTCTTTCTGGTTGTCTCTGTCTTCCCTCAAGGGTCAGTGCTTCCTGGGACATAATTAGCATTCTCCTGGGCCATAGTGACAGAAGGGAAGTTAGAAACTTATTTTGGCAGGAAGAGTCCATTCCTGTTAGGAATTTGAGATGAAAATGGACCCCCTGTAAAACATTAACATAGACGCACCATGAAACTTCCTGTGTAACATCATTAAACCTCTCCCCTGAGATATAGCTCAGGGTCATTACTGTTAATCACGTTATTTCCAATATTGTAGGGGTTAGTGAAGCATACTAAACACCAGTAAGAATATGCAAGACTCAGTTTCTGACTCTAGGGAATTAGAGTAATAGGTATTAAGGCTGTATGAACGTTTACATATATTTCATTTGAAATACAGCCTAAAGGTGTTTAAAGAGAAGACACTGAATGGTACAATAAACACTTGTTTGTTTCCCAGAAAGATCAGATTTGTAAATAGTAAGTTTCACCTAAATTTTTACTACTCGTCTGACTGTTACCATATACATATACCAGCATAGGTGGACATTCAGGTTTTAAGCCTTTAGGACACAAGTAGGTATTATAAACCTGCTTTAAATAGATGCATCTTCTTTGATCTGCTAAGGATTATCTCATGGCTAGGCTTGTTAGGACTAAAAAAAAAAAAAAAACTGGCAATAGATTCTCCAGGTTCTGTGACTAGATCTAGTATGGTTATAGCTTGATTAATGAGTTGTACAATTCTGTATTTCAGGATGGGTCACCATCACTAGTAGGGGAATGCCTACTAGTCATGGGGTCATGGATGGTAGTGACTATTTTGCTATATAGGTGAACTCTGCTTTTATTAAAATCTGTCTTTGTCATTATTTTCTGTTCTTCCCCATGGGCTTAGAGAATATGAGAATATGAGTTCCTTTCTATAGGGACCTATGAAAACCAAATAAAAATAAAACAGAAACAGTAAGTCTTTTAGTCACACACTTTTGTTTTCAGGAATTCCTTTTGTCCTATCATTTTGTCTAGAACTAAAGCAGTTAGACACTTTTTTAAAAAGGGAATTCGATTATATAGCTTTATATAAATTATATAGCTCAAAATTTATTCCCTGAGATTTTTATTGACCCCACCTAATCTTTAAAAACTTCATAGCAGGGCTATTGCAAGGTCTGCTGTGCTGGTCCCCTTGTTCAATGGCCTCTTATCTTTAACACTTTCTTCTTATCATTGCCAGATGACCATTTGTAGTACAATACTTTTATTATCCTACTTTCTATTCAGAAGCCTTCAATGGACTCCCACTGTAAAGTTCAAAGCCTACTAAAATAGTGTTCAGATTTGTAAACATCCATTCTTGAGTATTCTTATGATGGATTCTAAGAACCATGCTGATCTAGTCAGTATTCCATAACGATACCTTGCTTGTTGTCTCTGCTTTTTCTTGCCCCCTTCTCTTGAATTGGTTCATTTGGTGCCTCTGCCTGTTCCAACTGTTGAACCTTTTCAATTCTACATTCTATCATAGCTCTTCATTACATCTTTTCTCATTGATTAGTCTATAATCCTTATCTCTGTTGCTTAATTTGGCACTTAATCTTAAACCATACTACAGTTTTAACTTTTTAAGAGCAAGAGTTTTTATCCCCTGCTGAAACTAATGCAGTGCCATATATATAGTAAGCTCTTTAAAAATATTTTTTAAATGAAAAAATAACATACATTTGCTGAAACAATTTTCAGCTCATTCATGGATGGCTATTATTTGTAATTAAGCCATATAATGCACAAAGTAAGCTGTTCTATCAACATAATTATAGAATTCTTAATAATAGATATTAGGCGTGTTTACCCTGGGAATTTCTTTAGTAGCTTTCTCGAGCTTCCTAGGGTATTTCTTTCAATGGATTGTTTCCAAGAATATTTCATTTGTCCCCATTCCCATTTTTAGAGTCTGCTCATAATATGGTACAAAGTATTTCTGTTGGTTTTATTTTTGGTGAGTTAAATATATGTGAATACCATTCTTAAACATGTAACTGTTTTTATAGTCCACTATTTTTTATGTGCCATCACATTGTTATTTCTTATCTCCCATTTAAAATTTTTAATAACTTTTTAAGAAATAAGCATGTACCGATCCATCAAAGTATTTCAGGACAGTATTAGGAACAGGAGAGCATATAAGAAGCTTAGGATGCCAACTTTCTCCTTTATTTTAAAGAAAGATAGATGAGGCCAATAAAACAGAATATAAAAAATATGTTATTAAGTGATTTTCCAAACATTTGGGAGACATATTTCCCTCCAGAGAGATGCTGATAAGCATTTCATGAAAAAATGGTTCCAGACAGAATGCAGTATTTTCTATTCATAGATATATGTGATAATACAACTTTCTTATAACTGAGATTTCTTAGTATCTTAAAATAGACAACTAGACATATGCCTACCATTTAAAAAGTGTTCTTTTAAGAAAGCACTTGCCACATAACTGAATCAGAGGTGGTTGGGATTCTCTTAAGCTGCTCTTTTTGATGATCCATTCTGCCTTCTGAAAATTAGTGAAATGATTATAGTCTCTATTGAGTCAAATTCTGTGAGTGAAAGATGCTCTTCCAGACATTTCTTCTCCAATTACAAGATTCTAAGAAAGTCACCCTGTCTAGGTCACTGCAGTATTCTAATTTTACTTTAGTTTATAATAGCTTGAAGAGTTAATGTAACTTTCAAAGTTACCTGTCTAAAGAATAATCTCTTAATGAGAGAATTGGGCATAGAGACATTAGCACTTCTGTCTGAATTCTTTTGGAACTTTCTAGATTGTTTTTCCTACAAGCTTAATGAGAAGAGAGTTTGAGTCAGGGATTATTGTTCCTACTATGAGGAAATAGAGCTATAAAGAGGTAGTATGTGAGAGTGAAGCCTGGTTGTTGCATTAGTCTGGTACAGTTACATGCCTGCCCTGTCCTGAGAACCAGCTGGCTCTGCCTTCTGCTTGATTGACAGAAGCTAGGGATGCCTCTCAAAGGTATTGCTCCTTCACTTGTCCCACTGTGTGGGAAAGAGATGCTTAGTACACCTAATTCTTCTGCCTTCAGGTCAACAGCTTTTTGCTTTTCCTGTAGCCATGTGAAGAAACTTGTCCAATAAATCTATCATTTAAGGTGTCCTCCTGTAGGTGACATTGTATTTCTCCTCCTCCATTGTATTCTCTTCAGAGTTCTTTGTATTTAGTATATTAAAAGAAACTATCGTGGAAGCTTTGTCTTCTTGAAAAAGACTTCAAAGCAGGGGTATATCTAAGGTTTTATTTCCTGTACTTACACAATTTTGGGAACTGCTTTAAAAACGATTCAGAAGTAAAATACAAATTAGGAACAGAGCCTTGGAATGCACCAATGCCATAGAGGGGCTCTGAATCAAAAGCCTTAAAAAACCCCACAAAACTTTGTGGTAAATCTGCCTATGTTTGAAAATTATATATTTTATGAAGTAACATTGTTTCCTGTTTATGAAGAATTTTGAGTATCATTCTGTAATTTTTAGTTGTTTTTTTCCCTACTGTATGCAGTTGGTATTCCACTGTTAATATAGAAGAATATGTTGCTTCAGGGGAAAAAAAAAGTCATATGGAGCAAAATCATACTGTAAGGCACTAAAGTATGTCTTTGGCTGATGTATGTACTACGTGGATATATGTACTACATATGCACTACACAGAGGTAGTTTTAGAATATTTTTCTCTATGACCATGCCAAATCCAGGTATATATATATTTTCCTGATAACATATTTTTGACTATGGGTCATGTAATACTATCTCTTAGACAGCTCTGTAGTTTAAAATAGGTGGGTGTGATTTGAAGAAATCTTGCAGTTTTGGAATGTAAAAACTGTATTGCTAAGTCCCTACCCCTTGAAATATATAGCTTATTGAATTGTTAGTCATTTGTTATTTAGCGTGGATAAAAATCTGTCTTTGACTTTTACCCTCTAGCTAAGTTAAATGTGGTCATTTTAACTATAGTAGACATTATTACTAGCTGTGAGTGAAACAATGCATCTAAATTAAAATCAGTACTCAGTTCAGATATATGGTAATATTTAACTAATATATTAACACATTTAAGTAACAATCACAGGATTGGTATTTCAAGTTACACTTTTACTATGTAAAAATATCAACTGAACAGTTAATAATATTTCCCAGTTGTTTAAACTTCAAATTTAGCAGCCCCATTATCCCTGGTGATATATCGAAGCCTTTAAAAGTGTACTTAGAATTAACGGAAACTGAAGTGATTGGTATTCTAATATTATTCTTTAGTGGCCTTTTTTTCCCCTTTCTTTTTTTTTTCTTTTTTTAAAGTACAGGATGAAATTTGAAAGTATAAAAAGGTTTGAGATAAATTGAACTAGACAAAACATTTTATGCAACTGTTAGTTAAAGGGGCATTCCTTATTTCTGTGCTTACTATATTGCTTGTGGCCAGAATTAGCACACCATGAGCCAGAGAAGGAGATAAGACAAACAATGGCATGCAGCTAATTTTGTTTGGCAAATTTAGATCTGATACATGCTATTTCACTCCTACAAACTGATTCAGTCACTCTTTGAAAGGTGCAGATGAAGTTTGTCTCACACAGTTTTAACAGCTTTCACTCAATATTTATAGGCTCTATAAAAATAAATTTCTGTAAGTACCATATTTCTCACTGGCAGAAGGAGCACTGTGAAGGTAGATGTACAAGTGAAAAAAAAAAAAAAAAAGAAACAAAAATGTTTCGATTGTTCCAGGTCTGAAAAGAATAAAATATATCAAAACATCCAAAATATCTATTTCAAGGGCATATATAGTGAGTATATGGTAAATATATAGTGGGTATTCAAGGATTTTGACTGCATATGACGGAATCATAAGTCCCGTTATTTTATAGTAATTTTGTGATTTGAGTCTGGGTGAGAATCATTCTCCAGCTAGTCATTCAGATAAGCCACCAGGATAGGATCCATGGTAATTATCAGGAAGTCATTATAAAACAAAACAAACAAGAAACCCAAACTTTGGTCTTTGTAAAAAAAAAAAAAAGTGCCATCATGCAAAAGAATACATTTTAGTGAAATTTCTGAATGAGGCTAGCATATATGAAAAAATGTCACAAAATATGTAACATTTGATGGAAACATGATTCTAGGAAAATCCAGGTGTTTGTATAATAATATCCTTATTTTGGGACTCTCAAACGCATTTCTAAAAGTCTTTTCTCACATAGGTGAATTATAAGGTATTTGAAGGTTATAATGTTATTTATATATCTGCTAGAGCTTTGTCATGGTTCAAGACTACATTCTCCATAATCAAGCTCACTATAGAGAATAATTCTCATATTCATGAATTGTTCATCTCATCATATTTCCAGTGGTTATTTCAAGGTTAATTTTTTTCATACAGCTTCTCTCTTGATTAAAGTCTGTAGTAATTGTATATATGCTGATATAGCACATGAAGGTTTTAAACTAAAGACATCTTTGATTTCATACCAAGTCAAGATCAAATGCTTTTCAATGCTTCCTACTCACATTTATGAAAAATAACTTTAATGTTTATTCTTGATTTCTACTAAGAATGTGGAGACTTTTGTTTGGCATTTTCAAAATTCTGTATAGACTTGTGTCCTTTAAGAGTATGAGCAACAGAGTGTCATTACTAGGACTATTATTCAAATGCTATATTCCTTACAATTTGCTAATTGTTAAAATATTGAAATACATTCTTACTTGATTGGATTTCCCAGATCCACCCCTCTCCCAGCTCCCCTTCTTTAGACTATCCCAGATAAACTAAGGAATTAATACCTGGCACAATAACAGATCTTCCGTTCAAATCTCTCTTCTAGCAATGCTGTGATCCATTCTGATGTGCTTTTGTATTAGTGTCACTAAATACTTTTAACATTACCTGTATATATTATAAAAACGTTGCTGTAAGTATTTTAAAATAATAGTATATGAATATTGTCATACTAACTTTGCCACAATTAAGTATTAGCCAGTTTGAAGGAGGCATGTTTCCAAGTTAAGCGTATAATGGAATAGGTACTTGAAGTTTGATAAGAAATGGCTTAAAAATGATAGACAGGATGCCACTTGTCCACATATTGAGTTAACCTAGGAGAAAATCACATAAGGGAGGCAGGCCAAAGGACTAAAATAAAATGGGTACTATGAATTTTTGTGAGAATAGATGTGGATGGCGATATGTCATATGTGTCTATAAATTGGGGTACTGAAGAATTTCAGCAATTCATATTTGTGATTGCCATAATTTATGTGGTATTAACCATATTACATGCTTATATTATTAATTAGAATGAGTAGTTTTCTGGCAAGGTGTCATCTGTCCTGTGCATTCATTAAGTCACTTAAGACATGGTTGCAAGTTCCTTGGTGGCACCACACATACTCTCTTCATTTCTGGTGGGTAAGGAGAAGAAAACATCCAATTTAAAATTTTATACTTACACAATTAAAATGTAATATCATGAAAGAAATTGTATCAATTTAACTATGGTACTCTTGGTAACTTAGATTTTGATATGTGATTTATTTACTTCTTGCAAAGAAAAAGCTGTATTGCAACAGAATAATGGAGTACCATTTCCCTTGAAAAAAGATTAAAGAAAGAGGGAGATGCCAAGTATGGAAACGAGGAGGCTTGGGAAGGGGTCATGATAATCATCTTTAAAAGTTAGAGGGCTGTTACATAGAACAGGGATTAACACTGTGCTGTGTAGCCTTGGAGAACAGAAACATTAACAGCTGTTTGAAATTGTAAGGCGTCAGATTTCGACTGAACACCATCAAGGAGTTTCTCACAGTTAGAGCTTCCCAACGTTGGGATGGTCTATCCTGGGAAGTAGTGAGTTCCTTCATGTGAGGGGTGGTAAGCTCTCATGTAACCTTGTATGTTAAGGAATGAATGAGGCAGCTGAGGAACAACTGGTCAGTGATATAGGGGGTGGGGTTTGGGTTCAGTGACTTTTGAGGGCCCTTTCTACCCGTAGTGTCTATTACAAGCACACCCAGCCCATATATCCTTTTCTGGTCTCTGAAGAATGGAGCCACTGAAACCCAAACTTCATGTCATGTCCCTGTGGTTAGGAGTCCCACTGAAATGCTTTTCACCATCCTACCTACCCTTCATAGATGGGTGGATTTGTGAAGGGTCTTTTAAAGATTGATTTTCTTATATAAAAGATATTTTGCTTTTATTTTTATTCAACAGTCTCTATATTAGATATTTACACCTGTAACCAATGTACTATCACAAATAATTCTCAATTTAAAACTTGCACAATGCAGAATAAAAGTTTACAAGCTTACAATTATATATTTCATTGTGCTCCTGGGTTTATGCCAGCAGGTATTTGTAAGACTGTGTCTAACTTTAAGACCAGAGGGAGAAATACATAAGCAGGTGGGGGCATAGGCAGAGCAAGAAGTTAGAAATCTGCACCTCCAGTTGTGAGTGGACAGTACCTCCAGTTGAGAAATAGAAAAAGATAAGCATTTTTCTAAAGGGATTGAAAATCAAAAGGAAGTAAAAAGATGAAGTTACATGTGCATGCTTTACTTAATTACAAATAAAATAGATCTTTATTAGCTTCGGAAATATTTCACTTCATGGCCTTTGACATTTCAATCTCTTTTATTACTTCTTTTGGATCTACACTGTAAGGCACACGCTAAATACAATTTTCACTTTTTTCTTTTGTGCCATTCTTTTAACATTCTTTTAGGCGTTCCTGATACGAAAACTGCATTCCTGTCATATACTACCTTTTGCCTTACATTGTTCTGATGTACCACCTCTCTTCACTACCAGCAGTCTGTATCTATTTTAATGGCCCCTCTGTACCAAGCACTGTGATCGTTGGCATTCTTAATGCATTATTTTCAGTGTTCCCTAAAAGTTGCACAGTGGGTGGTATTAAGCCCATTTTGTAGATAAGGAAACCGAGACTCATTACATAATTGGCCAAGATCACAAACCTACTTTTCAGCATAGGCGATATTCTAAGAATACACTTGAATATGATTGAAAATGTGTTAGACTTAGATTTTGGTTACCTATTTTTAAAGAGACAGCGAAGACAACCTACTCAATAAAAAATAACTTTTTCTTTAGCGCCCATGTAGCCGTGGTCCTCTTAATTACCTTCTTAGTTTCTTGATTCCCTTCCCTGTTTCTCCACTATGTAGATTATTCTGAGCTCTTATGTCTGTCTAGAAGCTCCAGTTGTTATTGCCTACTATCTTTACTTGGATATACCATAGTGTCTCCAACTCAAGCTGTCCAACATTTTACTGTTCTCTTTTCACAATTCAGTGTGGTTTTTTTAATTGGTATATGTTTTTTTAAAACACAATTAACTCCTCATTGGTAAAAAGCCAAGGAATCATTATATCTAATTTTTATTGAAGGGTTATATGTCAGGAAGTATGCTAAGTGAGTCTCATACAATATCTCATCTAATCTTTACAACATGGACACTACTGTCCTCATTTTACTGGCAAAGAAACAAAAGATTAGAGATATTAAGTAGTTTACCAAGTGGCACACAACTGTGCAGGTGGAAGATCTGTGATGCCTAAGCTCTTATTATTTTCACATGGTCCAAATATCAATATTTTATATGTGAAAGTAAAACCTCTAAGAAGGATCTTGACAGTATGGATTAGTTTATTAACTATTTTAGGTCATTTACAATTATTTTATTTGATGTCCATAATAGTTATTAATAACTAAGTGTATTTGTGAATATGCCAGATTTCGAAACAGGATCAAGTATATTAACAACATATGCTACTTTTCTATTGCCACATTATAATATCTAATATTGTCACATAAGTAAGTAAGTAAACTTACAATATTTCAAATAGAGTAACCAGTTTAGTCACTTTTAGAAATGATAATATGAAGTAAAATTTTGTGAAGAGTCAAAGCAGAGGTTTGGTAGAGGGACTTAAGAATTAAATAGGTCAGGTTTGAATCCTAACTGTGTAAAGATGGGTTATTTATTTGAACTTTTTAAGCTTCAGTGTTTTCATCTGAAATTATAATACTAATATCAACCTCATAGTTGTGAGGATTAAATGAGATAGTACTTTTAAAACAGTACCAACCATATAGTAAATGCTCAATAAATGTTAACTATATTATGTATACTATTGTGGTATTGGTAGTACAATGATACGTAAGGTAGTTAAAAGCAAAACAAAATGAAAGCGTCATGAATTGAAACTTACAAAATGTTAAATATGGGAAGACAATGGACTGTCTGAAACTTTCTCAAAATTTGATTTGAATTCTCTGCCATTGTTTACAAAAACAAGTGATGCAGTATTGCTTTGCAGAATCATTGTATACTTGGACATGCATAAGTACCATAAATAGACGTTTCGGGAAAGAATTTGACTCTCTCTGAGGGGCCGTTTTCTCAAATCATTTTTCCCTCATATTCTGTTCTTATAGTTTTGGTGTTAAAAAAAAGAAGCTTACAGAGACAGTTTTGTTCTGAAGATTTATGTTTACCTGGCAAACTCAGATCCTCTGTTCTTTCATCCTCATTGTTTTTTAAAGCGCTTTCAAGAGAAAATGGTTTTTAATCAAATTCATGAGATAACTTTTTATGTTACATTTTATAGGCATTTAAACTTTTCAAGATAGGGCACAACTAATATAATGTATGACTGAATATATTTTTGGAAAAAAATTCTGCAGGCTAGAGCAAAATCTTCAAGATCTATATACAGATACTGAACAGATTTTTGTCACGTAAAAGAAAATGTGTAAGTTTTCATGATTTAATGTTCTCCTCTTTTGTAATTTGGACACATTTATTTGGATAATTAAGGAATCAGGTAAAGACTATATATGTCATCATATATATGACATATGACATAGCCCCGTGTTTAATTCACAGGGCTATGTTAATAGCACTCACTCACTGATTAACACTGGAATATCTCAAAACCTTACATGCTGAGAAAAAACATTGTTATTGAGAAGGGCAGTTTTACTCTTCTGAAATTTACTGCTTGCTTTCTTGCAATAATCTCATAATTCCCACAGCCAGTGAGTTCAATCAGGAGAATACTTATCTCTCCTATTTACCCATCTGGAAACTCAAGGATGCTGTGAATTACCCATTTTGACAGAAAAATAAAAGTAAATAATTATTTTTATTTATGCCATTACCTTTAGAGTGAGAGGGAGGTAGAAATTTGGTTTATAAGCTCCATTAGATGTTATGTTATTCAGCTAATAGGTGATGCTTCAGAATAATATGGGAAGTAGGGATGTATGATTCTGGGACACACTAAGTATGTGTTGTATATACCCTTAAAATAAAGACCCTTTTAACATAGCAGTTGAATTACTAAAAAAATTAGATGTGAAATAGTAATCCAACAAAATAATTGTCACATGTCAATTTCTTCTTAAATTTTAAATGTGTTTGTTAGGTACGGGTGTTGACTTTCACTGTGATCAAGTTTATAGCTACAGCTATCCTTTTTACTTGAATGCAAACCAGTAAACTGGAACAACAAACCATAATCTAAGCCAGCATCACTGATTTTCCTCCATTGATTTTGTTATGATCTGTCATTAATATGACATTCTCTTTAACTTATGGTTGAGCACAAATTCAGAGGACAAGTGTTATCTGCACATTTGAACACAAATAATTTAAAATATATTTATCCAATTAAGATGTCCTGATATATTTTAACTAAAGATACTATGAGCAGATTAGACTCCATCAATGCATTTCATAAATGATAGTATAGTTACTATGGTAACCCTTAACCAGGTATTAGGTGGTGTAATTTGGATTAGTCCTATTCTACCATGAAGGTGGTGAGGTAATAGAAATGAGAGTAATTAATATCCGGGCCTTGAGGTTTTTTGTTTGTTTGTTTGTTTTTTAAAGACGATGTGCTGAGTTTATGAGAGAAGCAGCGATATTGAACAGGGTAAATTAGAGTGCTAGAAATCAAATGACCACCACATAACATTCAGCCAGTCTCTCCTTCCTTTATCTCCATGCTGGCTTTCGTTTTAGATCCTATTGTCTGCCACCCCTGAGTGGTTCTAATTGCATCCATGAATCAGGAACCAACTCATTCTGTTCTTACAAAGCAGTCTTAATCTTTCACTGCCAGTCAATATCCTACTTAAGAACCAGTCTAGAGAGCGCCTTTTCCATTAAAAAGAGTTTTTAGTTTTGTTATTAATTTTGACTTTCTTATTTAAACCAAATCATTATAGTTTTAAAATACAATGGAATTTGTTAGGATTCCCTGTGTTTAGGAGTTAATTAACATCCTACCCTAGCCCCTACCACAGATTTCTCTTACCAGCTTGTACACTGAGAGGGCTTTACAAAGATGCTAATTGTGTCACTTGTTTCCTTCTATAGTGATTTGATATGTAGTCTGTATTTGATATGTATCTGTGTGTAGCAGTTTGGATTTTTAACTTTGATGTTGTTTAATTTTATTTCAAATCACTTCGTACTCTTAGTTTTTGCAAGTATACTAAAGTGGATTGTCTATGGAAATACCTGCCTGAAATGAGTATATGCAGAAATTTGATTTTTTATGAATTATTTTCCTCAGATTTTAGTGAGGCCAATTTCAAATAGCCATTCTGTTTATCCTTTATCATTTAATGCAATAACTTTAATATTATCAAGGCCACCATCACCATCAATACATTCCTGAAAAAGAACATGATGATTTGCAATTTTTTTTTCCAAAAAGAGAGTTGAAAAGTTGTATATATTATGTGATTAAAATTTTGTTATATTTATGTCACACCAGATTCCTTGTAACTCATAGATTAAATCATATTTCTCACATTTCTAATATTTTCAGTTATTCCAATTAGAATTTATTGTATTTCTAAAAAATAGAAATGAATGATCTGTAATACATTCTACTGCTAAGAAGAAAGACAGCAAGCACTTTGAGAAATAAAGTCTAGAAAAGCAATGTAGGTTTCATAGGTTTTTCATTCTTCTTCACTAGAAGTCTTGAGGAGGAATATCAGTGCATATGATTCTGGGAGCACACAAGAATGGCGGCACTGGTAGGTCCCAAATAACTATTTTCAGAGGAGGTTATAAACAGCTGTCCCTTTGACTGTGATCCCCATTTGGAATAGTCCCAGGACTTGTGAAAGATATCTTCTCTAAGATTATTGCCCGACATGCAACTATTCATGTCCTAAGACCTCACATTTACCCTGCACTGTCTCCCCTGATCACTGTTTCTCCAGTAAGAGTCTGATGTGCAGTTAGAGGCTGGCCTAGCAGATATTACCTCAGCAGTCATTATTCCTTTTTTACCAGTTCTCCCTCCTTTTCCTCTGTTTCAACTATAAAAAAGTTCAGGTAACAATTTGAGCTCTCTATTCTCTAAACTATTTAGAAATTAAGTCTAAGTGGATTGCCAAAGTTGTCTTTCACAACAAGGATCAAAATTGTACCTAGCAGGGACTTACAGTGCCAGAAATGGTTTATTTTAATACAAATATTTTGATTCGTCGTGGTTTCATGGATCGCTGCAATTCTCTTCGTGCATTATGGTTACGCTCTGTAGTTTTTACAGGTATGCAAATGTTGAAATATATTTAATAGCCGTGACACTATTAAATGCCCCGTTATTTCCTGAGATTTTTTAGGTGGGTCTTGGGAAATTCTGAGATGAAATTATATAATTTGTAATTGAGAAATAACATTCATTCTTGAATGGAATTTGCAGTGAGGGCGTTATGGAGGAAGAACAAAGTGGTGCCATATCTATGGTTGTGATCAGTGACAATGATGAGAATGTTTTCTCAGATTATTTTTCTAGGCATGGATTCTCTCTGTTCCTTGAAACCTGTAAACTGAGATGTGCTAATCTAGAAAATCAATTCCTTGTCAATTAATTTACTGTTACAATTAGACTGATTTGTGGTCAAAACTCCCCAGTGATATTGTTACCAAAAACTATTCATTAAACAAATTGTGTGTGTGTGTGTGTGTGTGTGTGTGTGTGTACAAAATGAGAAATTGAAAACTACATAGATATTTGCAACTAGTTAGATATATATACACACACAACACACACACACACACACACACACACACACACACACACACACTGAGAACAATGAAAACTACATAAGATACTCCCAGTTAGTAATACATTTTGAACGTTTCTTTCCTAAGTTTTTTCTTATCGGAGTAATGTATTAATGTATTTTTATAGGTTGAAAATTGAAACAGCTCCACACTGGGATTGTGTTATATTTTCTTTCATACAGTGTGCAGTGTTTTAATTCTTATAATAACAGGTTTGTTCAGTTTGCCGGCAGGAGGCCCTTCAAAGCAAGATGATGCCTCTTGGTTGGCAGATTTCTGTATAAATAAATAACACCCTGCACATTCCTTTCCAATATCCGAGTAAGTGAGATAATGCTATAGAACTTTTTTTTTTTTCACTTAAAAAATAGCTGTATTCTGTCAGTGACCTGTAATAAATAGCACTGCAAGGAGAAGCGACAGCCTCATTCACCTTGCATCCATGCAGAAATAACTGAGCTCTATTTCCATGGCTGGAGAGAGAAGAAGAAAGAAGAGAATGAAAGAAAAGAACGACCTTGGATTGTAGTTACTCATACGCCAACAAGGGGGAATTTCACAGACTACTTTTTACTACATTGAAATTTAGCACTCAAACCACAACAAATAGTCCCTGTATGCTAAGCATTTGGAAACTTATTGATAATCATGGTGTGGATATTTAGTAGAGTCTGTATCCCTGAATTCGATATATTTTTCTGTTAACTTTTCAACAATTGGCAAAATATTGAACTGAAAAAAAGTTATTGAAATGAAACATTTTTATGATTGAACATAATGATGTGGTGATTGCAAATACAGTTTTTGGACAAGGATGGCAATGTATGTTTAAGCTTTTCTAATTCAAGACATGGCAACCTCATTTCCTTCATGCTGTCCTCAAGTCTCCCTAAAAAGCTCCATTAATTGTTAGCATTTAAAAATATTTAATATAATAAGGGAAAAATAAGCCATATGCTACGGTCATATGCTACTAAAACTAAGACCTTTAAATTCTGTCTAATGAAAAGTTATAGAAGATTTGGTGCTTTTGAAGTTTAAATTGTGATTCACAAATATTATTCAATCGACAATATAAAAATATGCAGTGATTGGGCGTTTGAAATTAAAGCCTTTGCTCAAACTTGTCTCACATTAAAACTTACAGAAATCATGCAAACATACTTCAGTAAGATTCAGTCCATTGCAATTATTTATACAGTCTGCATAGCCATTTATTTGTACAACACCTAACAAACATTGCCCAGCAAATGGGATCAAACAGCCTGATATACATAGACCAACCCTATAAATATTTGGCCCTGGCTCTATGATCAGGCCATTTCAATCTGCATAGAAAGTCAGGACTACAGGATTTAATATATTTGCCATCCAGTAAACAACATCAGTAAGGAGGACACTTGATAACTTGATATACTCAGAACCTCTGGATAATTTTTACAAATAAAACGCATAAATTCAGCACATCCCACTGAAGTTGAAAATTATTTTGGGTATTGGTATATTAAATATATTTCATGTTTGCTGTGATATATATATAAAATATGTATGAGACTCGGAATTGTTTGCAAAGAGAGTTCTTAAAATAATCATTTTCCAGTTATTTTACAGAAAATAAATTTAAGACTCAGAGAAATTTTTTGCCTAAGAATAAGTATCCAACCAGTGGAAGAGACTGGAAGTCTTCTGGTCAACAGAAGGCTATTACAGGTCAAATTTGGAGGGAGTCAAAAGTTATAAGCAGGTTTTCTACTGCAGTAGGTGTTGGTCCCCTGTCTCCCACATTGTTCAGTGTCAATTATACTTCCACAATTTCAGTGCACAAGATCAATATAGATGCTGTTTGATGGTGAATAAACATGGATTTCAATAAAGGATAAAAAGGTTGGAATAAACTGCTATTGTCTTTTTGTGTCTATAGAAGTGATTTTTTTTTTTGGATTCCTATAAAGTTTTGTTGTCTTAGAGCTTTCTGAAACCATTTCCAATTAAGAATGGATAACAGATCAGGAAACATATGGAGAATGGTCTCTGTTCTAGGATATAATAACTAAAGTATGAACTTTAGAGTCAGCAAACCTGAGTTAAAGTTCCAGCTTTAGGACTTGCGAGCTGTGTGACCTTAGAAAACTTTACCTCTCTGTGCCTTAATATCTTCATCTTTAAAATGCGAGAAAATACATTTGCATCCTGGGTTTGTTTGGATGATTATACAAGAAAATGTGTTTAAAGCACTTAGCATGACATTTGGCTCATGGTAAGTACTTGAGAAACATTACTTTATTTTTATATCAAGATCTTTTTTAGATACTTATTTTTCGTGCTCTTTTTAAAACATATTATGTAAGGTGCTTTGTCTTTCATATTCCATTACAGAATACTGAATACACAAAACAAATTTATTTCATTTAATTTAGTACCGAGTGACTACTTCTGTACCAGGAATTGAATGAGGAACATGTCAAAGAATCTAGTGAATAAGGCAGATGTAAAAATAGATGCTTTCAGTATTTTATGATAAAAGATATACAAAAGGTGCTCTGGAATGAAAAAAAAAAGGAGGAACATTTAGCCAAACTTTGAAGTTGGCAAGTTTTTGGGGGAAATGTTTTCTGAAATGAGTCATGAAGATAAACAAGAATTATTCAAATGAAGAATGGTGAGGAGGGTGTTCCAGATAGAGGAACTACAACAAACTTAAAGAAGCTGGGAATTATAATGGAAAGTACAGTGAAGAATTAATCCAGTGTGATTAAAACATAAATGGAAGGGATGGGCAAAAGATGAGACTGAAAATGTAGAGGCAGGTCACAAGGAATCATTTATATCTAACTAGGGGCTTGCTTGCTTCTTCTTTCTTAAAATAATTGATGAGTTTTATGTGTTGATGTGATTTACAGAATTTATTATTTAATAAAAAGTGTGTGTATGTGTGTGTGTGCATGAATCAAGGTTCAAAATAAACTAGTATTTGGCAACCCTTATATTTAGATACAGTAGTATACAGAGAATTAAATATTAAAATAAATACTAAGTAAAAGACCTTTTAGACTTGAAAATTTTAGAGAGAGAATCAAATTTAGGTTATACATCTTGGAGAGCTACTGGGCTTCATTTATAGGAAGTAAGGAAGTGAGGAAGGCATTGAAATTAAGGAAAACAGATTAATTTTACTGGTCTACACCATATATCAGGCTCCATGCTAGGTACTTTCACATGAATTATCTCTATATATTTCTGACAACACAGACCTGTTTAAAACATCTATATCATATCTGTATTTGTATCTGTAGCTATTGTGTGCCTACATTTATATCTATTTATGTCTCAAAAGAGGTAAATAGCATAAAGTAAAAAAGTCTATAAGATACAAAGTGGGGATTTAAGTTAAATTCTCCCCAATTCCAAACGCATGGTGAGAAATTAATAGTGGATATTTCAACAGTGACTTCCTTCACTTATTTCTTACTGTCAGAGTAAAATTTAGTTGAGTTCTCCCTCATTCCTGAGTGGAGAATCGTAATTAGTTTAAACCAATTATCATTTCGTTTCCCATCCTAGTGCTTGATTCAGTTATGAAAATGGGATAGAATTCTGGTCACTGAAAGGGGAAGTATGATGAACTGTAGGAAGGTTTCCCCACCAATGAAAAGATACACCCAGAGGATGCATTCATCTTTTTGGCTAGACATCATCATGTCACTGTGTAACACCTGGAATTGTGGCAGGCCATCCTGTGGTCCCAGGTGAAGACATCAGTGACAGCCCAAGAAAGGGAGAATGGAAAGACAGAAAATACTTGAATTCCCCATGACTTTGTTGAGCTCCTGAACCAACTCTGGACTATATCTCTAGACCTTCTAAATGCAAGAAATTAAATCACTGATTTCTAAACCATGTTTATAGCCAAGCCATTTTAATTGATATATGCCTTAAATCTTCAAAAACAATACCATGACTTGTTCTGTTACGAAAGTAGCAGATGCATTAAAATACCTTCCTCTTCAATTTGACTATCTCTTTGTGGGCATTAGAAAGAAATAGGTAAGTTTGAAGGAAAAATTAAGTGTCTACTCATGTTATACAATCCAGGTATGAAAGAGATAGGAAAATGGCGACTGACAGTTAAAAAAGTTCGCCCAGAGTTGTAAGGAACACAGTTATAAATTCCAGATTTCTGCTGTATAGATAATAGCGTAATTTCATTATGGTTTTAAATTTGTCCTAAATTTTGTGATAGTTAAGGAGACATAGTAAAACTGTATGACTCCTCCTTTGGATATCCTTAAGTATCCATTATTTCCTGAACACTATACTTAAACGTTAGGTCAGTAAGGTTATTTGATTCTAATCAGAGTTTTGTGGTTAGGCTAATAAGGTATTTTACTTCCCACAAAGTGTTGACTTTGGAAGCCCAGAAGAGAATGTTTACCAGCTTTCAGAGAAAAGGCACACTATTTGCAGAAGGTCTAAAATTGTTTGAGAAGATACATAAACTAAAAAAAAGTTAACACTATAGTGGCATCTTTGGTTCTATACATCTGTTTTAAGTCAAATGTTTTAATATGTTTGCAGGTAGAAATATTTAATTTGGAGGAAGATGAACTGTTTTATTTCCTTTTAAAAATTATCTATTGAGCCCTGCCATAAACAAGAAACTTTAATACATAGTTATTACACTACATTTTTGGAGTAATATATTCTTATTAGTATTTTATTATATCATTGGCTACCAATCAAATAGTCATGAAAATAGTAAAGCCATTTGATGCTCCTGGTTATTCCACAAATACTTGGACAATAATTTTACTTCAGTCCTCAATTAATAGGCATTTGAACTGCTATGACTAATGACAATCAGCTTCTTCCAAATATTATTTTTCCAAATAGATACTTTACTAGTAGCATATGAGTGAGTGTCATGCCATGTTAGCAAATATCTCACTGAAAAGGTTGAAGACGGACATGATTTTAGGCTTTTCAATAAGGTAAATATAATGTAAAGAGGATGAATTGCCCTACTATTCTACCTACTGGCAAGTATGTGGTCTACTATTAAGGAGTTTCATACTCTGATAATTGATTTTGTTTCTACTATGTGATAATATTATTTAAATTTTGTTTCTCTTTTAATTTTTCAAATGTCTTAACAAATAGTATCATTGATTATGAAAAACTGTTTAATCAAATCCTATTTATGACTTAGGACCTGGAGATGTGAGGTGACAAGGTCACTAGGACCTTAGTCTTTAAAATGTTTTAAAACTATAGGCTTTTCTCCTTTCTTCTGTACCTTGTCAAACCAGTTTATTACTTCTGTAGTTTCCATAAATATGTAGACTTCTGTACACTTCAATTTTATTTATATTACACAATAGCCGTATTGGAAATTACCCAAATATATTGTTATCCAAATCTATGAGAATAGTTACATAATCATATTACCTATAGCTTAAATGATTATGCTTGTGGGTCATGTCTATTAGTTAAGTGGTATGTAAGTAAATACATTTTAGAGCAAAATAAACTGAAATAATTTGTGTCATGTCTTTCCAGGTTTAAAATGTTTCTAATAGTAGAAATGTTAAATGTTTACTTAATGTTACATTTAAATGTTTCTGTAAATACATGCGATATGCTGATATTTGGTAGTAAATTCTTGGGATATTTCATTGTTTACTGTTTTGTTTTCAATTTATTTATTTTGAGAGAAAAAGAAAAAGAGGGAAAATCTTAAGCAGGCCCCACGCTGTCAGCGCAAAAACTCATGTGGGGCTTGAACTACCCAAACCATGAAATTATGACCTGAGTGGAAATCAAGAGTCACACCCTTAACTTATCCACCCAGGTGCCTCATTGTTAACTGTTAATTAAGCACTGAAAGTATTCTAAAGATTCCAAATTTAGTAAATTATTTTATTAGGATAAGAGAAGCTATAATGGAAGCTGTAATGGAAATGTTTCATGTCTCAACAACTTCCAGCTACTCTAATGATTAATCTCTTTGTAGTATCAATAGCAGTAGTTTTCCCTGCTGTTTTTGGAACATATACTGTATGTCAGGCTCTGTGATAGATGCTTTATGTAGAATATTTCATTAGAATATGAAAAACATCCTGCATAGTAGGAATTTTTATTCACATGCTACCAATGAAGAAGTGAGGATGTTTGGAAGACAATAATTTACCCAAGCTTATCTAGCTAGGACACAGTAGAGGCATTGCTTAAATTCATGTTTGTCTTACTTCAGACCTAGGTGTAGTTCTTCCCATTGTGACACTGCATATTGAGAATATGGAACATAAATTTATTTAAAGTAAATTATTTACAAGTAACTTTAACAGTGATGATTTATGACAATAAACCACAGAACACTGTGTAATAATTTTTATACAAAATTGAAGAAGCATGTTAAAGTTTTTAATCTCTTTTGATACCATACTGGGGAAGATATATGAATGTTGACCAGTGATAACATCAATAGAATTTGACCTTATTTCTATTAATTAAGACCTTGGTATTATGTATATAAGAAAGCAATTTTATAAGAAAATGAATCAAATGAATACAAGAGTTATAACAAAAGATTATTTGTAATAATATGTTTTGAAATAGTATAGTAAATCTCACTATTCTTGTATATTTTCATCCTGAGATTTTTTTTAAATTAACAATTATTTGCCTTTGATCGTTATGCTTGGGTAATAGAGTTTTTGGGTAATTACTAATTCATCATCATTTCCAAAGATATTGGCAAAATAGTATGAACAAAGTTTTATGTAGGCTGTTCCCAGTTTCTACTTTTAGGGAAATATTCTGGAAGAAGAAACTAGAATTTCAAGATATATGAAAAAGTATAGCAAGAAATGATGCAAGGCCTAAGGATATTAGAAAATAAATAATTGTGGCTTTAATTCAAAGACAGTTTTTCAGAGGTTCTTGGTAGACTTGAAAATGCAGAAGCAGTTGATTATTGGAATTGGCAGTGATGAAGAGGAAATTTGGAGGTGCAATGAAAGCAATACGGGGAAAATTTCAGAAATGCACTCATTTTTTAAGGCTCAAGAAAATGCTTAAGGGAAGCCTGTGTAATTTCCATTGTGAATTTTAAGAGCTTTTTATAAAGACTACCAAAGAAAATGTTCTAGAATGCTGAAATTAGGATTATTACCCACTATGATGTGTGTGTGTGTGTGTGTGTGTGTGTGTGTGTGTGTGTGTGTGTGTATTTAGAAGCTCCTGGACTCCACACACCATTTAAGAGACTGAATTTATGGTGGCCTTGGGTTCACTCATAGCATTTCAGTTGTTTTTGAACTCTATTTGATTAAGTATATAAAGACCCTTATGCCTTTACATGTAAGAGTTTAACTTCTTTGTATTTATTTTTTCCAGCTTATAACATTATAAAATTTAAGGTGTGCAACATGATTTTGGTGCATGTATACATATTGTGAAATTATCTTCTCTTTAGAGAGCTTTGAATTTGACCAAGAAATCAGAAATTTAAAAAAAATACACTAGGGGTGCCTGGGTGGCTCAGTCAGTTAAGTATCTGACTTTGGGAGATCTCACAGCTTGTGAGCTCGTGTTGGGCTCTATGCTGATAGCTCAGCCTCAAGCCTACTTCAGATGCCGTCTCTGTTGCTCTCTACCCCTCTCCCGCTCACACTTTTTTCTCTTTCTCCACCAAAAATAAATAAACATAAAAAAATTAAAAAAAATTCTCTAGATAATTAACCCATAAAATGTGACTCTTAAATTATGGCACAGTGCATAAGCTTATAAGTAAATTATGTGTAAAAGTTTGTGTTTATATACTCACCAGTCATTTTAATGACATTAAAGTTAACCAAACCTGCCTTCTATGTGATAATAATATATGTTTGATCTGGAATTTGATTTTACCCAGCTTACACGCTAATAAGTAGCCTGCTACTGTATCATAGATGGTGTCAGAAGAAAGGAGACTCGAGTCAAAAACAAAGGATTTTATTACTCATGCCATATTATTATTATGATTGCCCTTATTCCTGTTGTTATTAGTAGTAGATTATATATTCCCTATAGGTTTTTTAGTATAACTTTTTGTATTATTTTTAATGCTTACTCTGGATATGAAAACATTTATTTATATTCAGATAATTCCAATGCATTATCTATGAATTTACTTTAAGGAATGCTAAGGGCTGAAATTATGTTATTTCTCTGAGTTAAGGAATTCACTGTAATAAAAATATAACTGTGTTTTTTGGCAGTGGTGATATATATATATTTAAAAATAAGACTTAATAGCTACTTACTTATCACTTGTATGTACCATCTTCTAATCTCTAAAGACCGAGCACTCTACTGAAGTTCCATAGGACTAGAATTTGGGTCTGTTGGTAGTAGTGTCTCAAGTCAGTCAGGGAAGAGCACAGAAGTAATTAGTCCTTGAAATAGGAGTATAAAACAATTAATGGATTAGGAGATAGTCTCCATATGATCTAATGCCAACCACAGCTGATACACACACATATAGGTCAATTTTGGAACTATTATTTAACAGATGGGAATTTCCAAGGAGCCCACATATACGTAGATGCTTAACACCTAGTTTGTTTTCCACAAGCAGTGAATTTCCTTTCAGTCTCCCCCCTTACGCTTGTTTACTGCATCAGCATTCTTTTTTCAGATTCCTGAGACCTCTCAAGACATAACTTTGGCCACAACTGACAAAAATCAAGACCTTCAAATGTTCAAAAAATACCCATGTTAAGCTCCACAAAGCAAGCTACTTCTTGGCTTTTTCTCTAAAGGTCACATAATGCTTTGTGTTTTCGACAACACAGCATGACAGAACAAAGTAGTTACCTTTTGTTCTTGTCAGCATTGTTATATCATCTTCAAATGATGAAATACTTCTGAGTATGCTGTTGCTTTTTCTTTCCTTTGGGGGCTTGCACAGATTTCTTTAAAGTATTAGTTGCCTCAAATAAATGATTCATTTATTATCCCTGACACCAGAATTTGCTAAAAGAAAGTATCTACACATCACTTCAAAACTACATTTGGATGCTTTTTGCTTTTGAAGTGCTAAAAATACAGTTCATTTGGATTTTCTGTCTTCAGGTCACCAATTTTGCTTAAGATCTGTGTTTTGCAGTAGAAGAAGAGGTCATACTCTCACTGGATGTCATCAGAACAAAGTTCAGACTGTTAGAGAAATAATTTTAACTTGTGATTGAAAGATTTCAATTAAAATATGTCAATATCCTACCTGTATTTGGTAACTATAAGGACATATAGCTTTTCTAGGGTAAAACCAGCCAATAGAACATAAAATCCTTAGATTACAGTGGCTTAACCCACAAAGGCTTATTTTCCACTGTTACCAGTTCATTGCAGATGTTCCTGGTTGAACTTCTGTCTAGGGTCCTACCATCTTCATGGGATTCTGGTGGATGACAGAAGCCACATAGAAGGTGGCATGTGACAAGTTTCTATGAACTAAGCCTGGTAATGACATACATTATTTTTGCCCATATTCTTTTGTCTAGAATTTAATTCATGGATGTACCCAGCTCCAAGGGAAATATGTTCAAATTGTGTGCTTAGAAGTTGGTTTGGTAAATAGCCAGCAGACTCTGCTGGAGGAAACTCAATGGGGAGATGCTCTGTAATAGTGGAGATTTAAATTTGAGGTCAGGCATCCTTAAGATAAAAAAAAATATAGCTTAGACATTTATGAGCAAATTGTTCATCTTCTATTTGCCAGAGTACACTAAATTATAGAGTAGGAAAAGGACACCTACCTCACAGAACTAGTATAAAGATTAAATGATATAATGTGTATAAAGTGCCTGGTACAATGTAGGGAAAATTATAAACACTTGAAAATGATAGCTTTTATTTTTATTGTTAAGTAATGCTATTTATTCCATGATGATCCATAATAAATATGATTCCATTTGACATCAGCTTAGTTTAATAACAAAGTGATTTCTCCAAGTGGAATTATTTTATGTGTAAGATGTAGCTTTCCAGAAAATTGTGCATTTTAGCAGCTGTCTAAAGCAAATGAAAACATAAATATTTATTCAGCAGACCTAAATTTGGGGGCAGTTAGGACATGAACTCAACATGTAATTGGTTTTTTTTCCAGGGAGCAGATGCTAATTTTGAAAGTTTTAATGGAATAACTTTGCTTCATGGTTGAATTTATTAGGGAAAGAAATTATAAACTTTTAGAATAGTTAAAAGAGTAAAAAAGTGTGTGTGTGTGTGTGTGTGTGTGTGTGTATGTGAGAGAGAGAGAGAGAGAGAGAGAGAGAGAGAGAGAGAGAGAGAGAGAGTGAGTCCATTTGGGCTGTTAGAATATCATAGACTGGGTGGCTTAAATAATAAGTATTTATTTCTCATAGCTGTGGAGGCAATGAAGACCCAAGATCAAGGTGCCAGCTGATAGGGTGTCTGGTGAGAGCCCACTTACTGGTTCATAGATATCTATCTTCTCATTGTGTCCTCACATGGCAGAAGGGGCAAGGGAGCTCTCTGGGGCCTCTTATAAGGGCGCTAATCCCATTCATGAGGGCTCCACCCTTGTGACCTAATCACCTCTCAAAGCCCCTATCCCAGTATCATCACATTAAGGGTTAGATTTCAACATATGTATCTGAGGAAACACAAACATATAGTCTGTAGTATATGTGTGTGTATGTGTATATCTGTGTGTAGACATAAAAGAGAGAAACTCCCTATACTTTTCTACCCTATTATTATGTATCTCTTATAAATGTTAATTTTTTGTGTCTTAGTTATTCAAGTAATTTTAAATCTAATATCATTATAGTTATACATTCATAAAGAAGAAAAATGTACCACATATGTTAATGTCATGGGACTTAAAATGTAAATAATCCATGAGAAATCCACTTTTAGAACAAGTACAGTTTTTAATTAACAAATAGTGTGATTTACATGCTACTTTTCTTTGTACATAAAAGAATGTAGAAGAGCAAAGACCATGTTAAAATTAGTATAAAAGCGTAAACTGCACTTGTAATAATGGAGTAAAATTTATGTATCTGTTTATCTTTAGGAGACATCAGATCCTTTGTCACTTAGGATTTTAGATCATTCATTTAGAGTTTCAGATATTAAAACCTTTCCCCTTCATCTTGCTTTACAGAAGTGATTTCTTAAGGAGTTTTTCTTTACATTTGAACATTAAAAACTTGTCATCACTAAGTCTATAAAATGCCCTATAGTTTACACCAGGTTCTGTGAAGAGAAGAAACAAGACTGAGTGTGATCTTTTCATTGTACTGTGAAGTGATTGGTAAGGGTTTAATGGAAGTGATCCTTCCATCTTCAGACTGGAACAAATATTTCAAGATAGATATGGCTTCCAGAGTAATCTTAACTCTTGTTACAAATACATGCATCCTAAATCCAAAATTCTCAAAATATCTTATTTTCTGTGATTGTCAAAGAAGTATGTGATTGGGAGGGTTTTTTTTTTTTCCACATTCATTGCAATTCTGTTTTCTCCTTAATTTGTTAGATAGCTGTCGAGCTAGTTTGACTTCTCAGGTGTCTTAAGTAATTTCTGCCTAATCAGTTGATGAGTATTTACATGGATCCAGGTTTGACCTTGTCTAGAACATCATCAGTTCGAACTCAAATTCAGTTATACATTTCATGAGCTACCACATCCCTGAGATGTCAAAATAAGTAAATATGAAGGATTTGGGAAGGGGCCATTCTTTTAGTTCTAGGATTGGCTTTGACTAGGAAAGGATGATATATTTATGCTGTTTTTGTCTACTTTGTGTCGTTAGATGTATGACTGTGTATGTTTGTTTTCTCTAATTGAAGATATTGCTGCTGTTACTTGCTGTGTAGAAGAGTGTCTGCAAAGACAGTATTGTAGCAGATTATTTATATGGAGCACAAAAGTCTTTTTACATTTGTGAATTTTTCCCTCTTTTTTCAAATAGAATTGCCTTTCCAGGAAGGACAGAGTTTAGGGTCTTTCCTCAATGTATGCCAGGTTTATTTCAAGGATTTTCTGGCCCACTAGACAGTTTCTAAGAGCCCAGATTGCTTTTTTTTTTTTTAACTTACTTTCTTTTTCTCTTTTAGTTCTATTTTCCCAGAAGTAAATGTGTTGTATTACATAACAAATTTGGGAGCTCTCAGCTCTATGGATGGATTAAATATCTTTATGCAGTTTATTCTAGCTCCTTGGTTCTATGTTTGTTACTCAGTGGAAGGTAGACTTTATAAATATAACTATGTCTGTGTTGGGTAACAAAAATTATTGCCCCCTCCCTCAAGAACCTATAATAGATTTCCTTACTGTTTCCTAGAAAGAAATTGGTTGGTAAGTCAACAAAATGAAAAAAAAAATAATTAAATGCTAAGACCACTTTTATAATGCCCTTACTGTAGTCATTTATATGTTAATATTTTACAATGACTAATTTAATAGACAGATGGTAGTTCATATTACAGTATGTGAGTGGGGCATTTCCTTGGGCCAATGATTATCTACCCAGTTTTCAATTAGAGAAGACTGCCAATTATCTGGAGTGGTTTTATTTTAATTACTGGGTAATTAGGACAGCTAGGTAACCAGCCTGGAGGAAGGAGAACTAAACTGTGTGTGTGAATCCTTATTATGCAAACCCATAAAACAAATAAAGGCCATGCGAAGAAACTTTCAATGAAATAGTGGATAATTTGCCTGAGGCAGTTCATATTCTTTTACTCATTTGATCAATAAAAAGTGAGTTTAAAAAGCTAACCTGGCGATTTGTAAAATAGACATTGTTTCTGTAAGAAAAAAAAATAAATTCAGAAGAAAGGGAGTATATGCTACCAATCAGCATCAGCGTGTTTTGAATTTAAAATGTTTTGATGAGGCATTATCTCATGAAGAGTGACTTGTAGAGTGACCTTTGCCCCCCAAATATGGCTGAGACTTGAGGCAGAAAGATAACATGAATATATACCTGATTTTCTCTTCTTACTTATCTTCACCTGTTTAACTCAAATTCCTTTTCTAAATCTCCAGTTATCCCTTGAAAGTTTCTAGTTAAGTGTCTCTCATCATCTTAACTTCAACAGATTTTAAACCGATCCTATTTCCTCCCCAGAGTTCTTTCTCAAACCCATGTTCTTGTCTCTGCCAAAGAAACCATTACTTTAACATTCCTTCAGACATGAATGGTTATAGTTATTGATTCTAGCTATCATCTTCCTTTGCCAGTCATCCTTTGAAAAATTTCTTAAGCCAGTACCTTTATCATCATTCCTATCCAGACTTTCACAGGCTCACACATGAGGTACTGAAATAGACTTTGCTGACCAAATATTCTCATTTCCCTTAATCATTCTTTGAATAGCAAACACTGAGTTTATAAACAATTTTATTCTCCTACTTTAAAAATGTTCACTATTGAATATAAAATGCATAAGCCGTTTTGCCTCAGTTTCAAGACTTTTAGTGATTTGGTGCTACCTGATAGGAAAGCATCAGTTATATGGTACCGTTTTGCTGAAATACCTTTTTTCTTTTTCTTCCTTCCTTCCTTCCTTCCTTCCTTCCTTCCTTCCTTCCTTCCTTCCTTCCTTCCTTCCTTCCTTCCTTTCTTCCTTTCTTTCTTTCTTTCAAAAATTTTTGTTTGTTTGTTTGTTTATTTGGAGAGACAGAGAGACACCGACCCAAGCAGGCTCCATGCTGTCAGCTCAGAGCCTGACCTGGGACTCAATCTCACAAACCGATGGCTCATGACCTGAGCTAAAATACAGAGTTGGATGCTTAACCAACTGAACCACCCAGGTGCCCCTGAATTACTTTCTAATCTAATATTTAATGTATGTTAAGTCTCCTGACTCTCATTAATTATAGACATATTGAGGATAGAGAATTCTTCTTAGGAATTCACTATAGCACTTAACACGATTTTATCATAGCCAAGTAACAGTTGTTTAATTAAACTAAGCACTTTTGTTTAAATACCCAAATAATTCAGGAGAGGATTTTTTTAATGTTATTCTTTAATGTTATTGCTCTGGGCCAATGGCTCTCAATCCCACTGAAAATTAAAATCATGTGGAGAGTTTTAAATAAAATACTACTGACAGGGCCCTGCTCTGATAGATTCTGATTTATTGATTTACTCAAATCCACTTGATCATAATCTCCACAGAAACAGCCTAGGCATGTATTTTTGTAAGGCCCAGGTGATTCTGATGCTTAGCCAGTTTAGAGGCTCACAACCTTATAATGCTTTTTCTTCCACATACCTCTATTAATTAATTACCACTATTAAGGTCTCAAACTATAGAAAAAAGTGTTTTTCTTTTTTTGTAAGTGAAATGGGTAGAGCTATCAAGGTTATGAAACCTATTCCTTAAAGAACCCTCAAATATCCTAATGGATTCCAGAAATATCTAAATATTAATTTATTATCATAAAATACTATCTCACTATATCTTGGGTGACTCCATGAGTGAAAGAATATAATCAATCATAATAGCTTATACTAAATATACCACTCATGATGAAACCCTTGGCCCTAAGATAGAAAATATATACATAATAGAAGTCATCTAAAAATACTGAATTGTTTTTTTTTTCAAAAAAGAATATATCTGAATTCTTTGAAGAGTCATTTGAAGCTTGAAAGGGATTTATTTTTCTTTATGTTGGCTATAGTGTATTCTAATGGGTTTTAGGGTTTAAAAAGCTTGAATATAATGGTAAATTAGTAAATTGAGAAACATACTCTCCAACAGTAAAGAAGCAAGAAGAATTAATCCCTTGTCTTTTCTTAATAAAATTGTAGCTTCTTTGATTCTTGATTATGTTTATTTGAAAGACTGGAATTTCAAAAAGGCATGTGAAAGAAATTAGGGAAGAGGAATATCATGAAATCCTTATATTCATCAGAATCCTCAGTGTGCAAATGCATACACACACACACACACACACACAATATTATGAAAGAATTTGTTTCACTGTAGAATAGAAATGTAAATAATGATTGGCTGTGTGTAGTAGTTTACGGAGGCAACAGAGAGTGTTAGGGACTAGAGACTACATGTCCTATATAAAGGAGATAACCTTATGCAGTTACAATGAACTGTTACAGACTTGTTAATTAAAAAAATACATTTGGAAATATGAAATTTTATATAAATACACCCAACTTTAATATATTTACAACTTACTCAATTTTTAATCATTATGCAGGAAAAATAACATGTTTTCTGGCTGAATTTGGTCACTTGTCTCCAATGTTCAATCTGCTATACCATTCCCTTAGCTATCCACGGAAATGTGTAAATGTCAAGAAGATCTTCTTTTCTTCACAGATATTGTAGTCATTCTTCTTTTTCTTTAAAAAAATTTTTTTAAAGTTTATTTATTTTTGACAGAGACAGAGTGCAAGCATGAGCTGGGGAAGTGCAGAGAGAGAGAGAGGGAGACACAGAATCCGACGTAGGCTCTAGGCTCCAAGCTGTCAGCACAGAGCCTGATGCAGGGCTCGAACTCACGAACTGTGAGATCATGACCTGGGCTGAAGTCGGATGCTTAACTGACTGAGCCACAGGTGCCCCATTCTTCTTTTTCTTAAAGATACTTTTTTTTTTGTTAATTGATACCCTCAGTAAATTTTGTATGTAGAGTAATATTTCCTTTGTGAAATGAAGCTAAGACATAGGGCTTGCATATAGCAAAAACACACTGAAACTAGAGTGGTTGACTTTCTTGAACCTCATCCAGATGCTTAGATCGTTGATGACGATCTTTGGTCAAAAAATGATTGGATTTTGAATCTTTCAGTAGCATTTACATGCATTTGTTAGTATGCTAAAATATTCATATATGTCATGTCTTAAGGAGTTCATGTCTAGGTTAATGAATGGACAAGAAAAATTTGAGTTCAAGTATAAGAATTCTCATTTTGGATTGAGTCTCATTTGATTTAAAAAAACAGAAGAAAACCAGTATTTAAAATACACAGTCATATTCAAACAGATATACTTGGCATAGTTATTATATATTTTTAAGTTTATTTATTTTGAGAGAGACTGAGCAACTGGGGGAGGGGCAGAGAGAAAGAGGGAGAGAGAGAATCCCAAGAAGGATACTTAGCATGGAGCCTGACATGGGGCTTCATCTCATGACTATGAGATCATGATCTGAACTGATATCAAGAGTCAGATGCTCAGCGACTGGCTACCCAGGCACCCCATAGTTATTTTTTTAAAAAAGCAAAATAAAGTATTACCTGTGATGTAAGACAAAAGAATGAAAGGGCAGGAGATAGAATTTAAGCAAATTAGGAAAACATTTTAGTAAACTGTTTAAACTATATTATTTTTTAAGTAACCTTGTAAAGTCAACATAGAGATAATTTTTTTTTAGTTGAGCATTTTGGGAGATAACTAAATTGTTTAAAGATTGGGGAAATGAAATCTGTGTATCAAATACTTATTTACCTACATTAAAAAAATACAACATCAGTGTTACATGAGGACAAAATTTTCTCTAATAGTCTCCTATTATAGTATATATACTGGGAAGACTTGAAAAATTACTTATTGTGAACTATAGTTCATCAAAATTTTGTGTTCATAGGTGCCTCTGTTCAATATATAGGCCACTTCAATATATAGGCCAATATTATAGGCTATTAGGGTTTGGTTTGCTTATACTTTTAACAACTAACAAAGATAATATTTGTAAATAGTGGTATGATCCATTCAGGACTCAAGAATGACTTTTAGATTGACTGGTTGTGTGTGTGTGTGTGTGTGTATGTGTAGGATATAATCTACAGTGTGTACATATTTTTTGACTGGTGAACTGATGACCAATTATATTTTATCTTTCCCACTTTCAGATTTTTCATCTATTTCTGGTTCTCCGTTCAAAAAATTTTCAGCCATACTAAAATATGTAAAGTGAAAAAACAAGTCCATCAATTTTTTGAGTGTTTAACATTCTCTCTCCCTATCATAGATAGGGATCAGAACCTCATGTTCTAAGACACCAATATTCATAGAAACATTAACTTTTTTACTGCATTCATTTTTATGTATGAATTTAAATCAAATCATATAATTGTAAAAATTGTTAACTCAAATCTCTGGTTGTTATTTTTATGAGGGGAATCAATAAAGAAACGGATCTGTGTAAAGTAATAAACACAATATATACTGACACATATTACACAGTTGCATTTATAATCATATGTCTTACAGGTAAAAACTAAATCCTAACTTTCCAATTATGTATATGTGTGACATTACTATAAGTAATATAAAGGATCTTGATTTTGTAGGAAAGATAGTATATCTTGGAGCTGCTCTTTCCTGAAAGCTGTGATTATACACCATGGCTCATTTAGGCATCAATGCACCTCTCAGAAGTTATGTCAGGTGAGGCATAGCACATGATAAGTCAGCGGGTTTTCTACCATGGCTAAGTATTTATTAACTTAAATAGTTTCACTATATGCAGCATGAAAACTGCTACATTTGTCAACAACATCTAGTAGACCAGATGGTTTGCGACAGATACTATGTTCCTTTAATTAGCTGCTAGTAGGGTTGAAAAAATGCCCCCTTAATTAGGCTGATAAAATATTAGGCTTACAATTTAAGGCAATTTCTTTTTTCCTTTGAGGAAGAATGGGTGCTAAAATGTACCAATTTTAAACTAGTCTGAAACAAGTAAGTGATTTCTTCCACTCAGGAAACTTGTTTGCAAACTCTGAGTCATGCAGCACAGAGAAAAGCCACGAGGGTGAGAGGAAAGGTATTTTCTTAACAGTTCATAAATAAAAACAGTACTGTTTGTTTTTCTTTCAGTAAGGTTTTAATGAGGAAAGAATAGATTTGGCAAACATAATGATGTTAAATTATTGTCAAGGATAATCTTGACCATGGCTACATCTCCTTCCTTGAAGGCAGTTGAGGTTATATCTGATCTGCAATCTGAAATACATCATTTCCCATAGTTCTTTCCATTCTTAATTTAAATTTTATATTAATATGGTATTTAATTTATTTATTTTTAATTTTTTAAATTTATTTATTGAGAGAAAGAGAAGGGAGGGAGGGGCAGAGAGAGAAGGAGGGAGAAAGAATCCCAAGTAGACCACACTGCCAGCACAAAGCCTGGTATGGGGCTTGAACTCACAAACTGCAAGATAATAACCTGAGTTGAAACCAAGAGTCTAATGCTCAACCAACTGAGCCACCCAAGCACACCATGGTATTTATTTATTAATTAAAAAAATTCAAGCTATGGCAAAAGTATGATTTTCAAGGAGAAAAAAAATAGTCACTGGTAAGATTTTATTATAGTTTGGGTCAATTTTGAATGCTCTAAATATACATTTTACTTCAGTAATATCAACAGAAAAACACCCACTGTTATAGTGTAACAACTTGAACACATTTCCTACTTGCGTTCTCCTAAAATGTTCTTACTACATGAAAACATAAAGTAGATAGAAAAAAAAGAACTTTAAAATTCTCACTAGAATATTAAAATTCCATGTAAAGTGAAATATAAAAAAATTAAAGCCAGTTATTTTTTAATATTAAATTTATTGTCAAATTGGTATCCATACATCCATACCCAGTGCTCATCCCAACAGGTGCCCTCCTCAATGCCCAACCCACCCACCCACCCCAATCAACCCTCAGTTTATTCTCAGTTTTTAAGAGTCTCTTATGGTTTGGCTCTCTCCCTAACTTTTTTTTCCCTTCTCCTCCCCCATGGTCTTCTGTTAAGTTTCCCAGGATCCACATAAGAGTGAAAACATATGGTATCTGTCTTTCTCTGTATGACTTATTTCACTTAGCATAACACTCTCCAATTCCATCCACGTTGCTACAAAAGGCCATATTTCATTCTTTCTCATTGCCAAGCAGTATTCCATTGTGTATATAAACCACAATTCCTTTATCCATTCATCAGTTGATAGACATTTAGGCTCTTTCCATAATTTGGCTATTGTTGAGACTGCTGCTATGAACATTGGGGTACAAGTGCCCCTATGCATCAGCACTCCTGTATCTCTTGGGTCAATTCCTAGCAGTGCTATTGCTGGGTCATAGGGTAGGTCTATTTTTAATTTTTTGAGGAACCTCCACACTGTTTTCCAGAGCGGCTGCACCAGTTTGTATTCCAACCAACAGTGCAAGAGGGTTCCCTTTCTCCACATCCTCTCCAGTGTCTATAGTCTCCTGATTTGTTCATTTTAGCCACTCTGACTGGCGTGAGGTGGTATCTGAGTGTGGTTTTGATTTGTATTTCCCTGATAAGGAGGGTCGTTGAGCATCTTTTCATGTGCCTGTTGGCCATCTGGATGTCTTCTTTAGAGAAGTGTCTATTCATGTCTTCTGCCCATGTCTTCACTGGATTATTTGTTTTTTGAGTGTGGAGTTTGGTCAGTTCTTTATAGATTTTGGATACTAGCACTTTGTCCGATAATGTCATTTGCAAATATCTTTTCCCATTCCGTTGGTTGCCTTTTAGTTTTTTTTTTTTTTTGATTGTTTCCTTTGCAGTGCAGAAGGTTTTTATCTTCATAAGGTCCCAGTAATTCACTTTTGCTTTTAATTCCCTTGCCTTTGGAGGTGTGTCAAGTAAGAAATTGCTGCAGCTGAGGTCAGAGAGGTTTTTTCCTGCTTTCTCCTCTAAGGTTTTGATGGTTTCCTGTCTCACATTCAGGTCCTTTATCCATTTTGAGTTTATTTTTGTGAATGGTGTAAGAAAGTGGTCTAGTTTCATTCTTCTGCATGTTGGTGTCCAATTCTCCCAGCACCATTTGTTAAAGAGACTGTCTTTTTTCCATTGGATATTCTTTCCTGCTTTGTCAGAGATTAGTTGGCCATACATGTGTGGGTTGAATTCTGGAGTCTCTATTCTATTCCATTGGTCTCTGTGTCTGTTTTTGTGCCAATACCATGCTGTCTTGATGATTACAGCTTTGTAGTAGAGTAAAGCCAGTTATTTTGAACATAGCTCAAAATACTCTCTCCAAATGGGGGTGCCTGGGTGGCTCAGTCAGTTAAGCGTCCAACTTCAGTACAGGTCATGATCTCACAGTTCTTCTGGGCTGACAACTCAGAAACTGGAGCCTGCTTCAGATTCTGTGTCTCTCTATCTCTCTGCCCCTCCCCTGCTTGTGCCCTGTCTCTCTGTCTCAAAAATAAATAAAACATTTAAAAAATTAAAAAAAAATCTCTCCAAATGAGGGGAAAAAACACTGACTACAACTTACTATCCATAAGTTTAAGAAATTGAGTGCCCCTTTGGCAAGATCAGAAGAAGCATAGCTATTGTCATAAACCTGGAACAGATAGAGATGCAGCCCATGCATCCAGAATGTGTCAAAGGATGGCCAAAGGAGCTCTAAGCTGGGAGAGAGGAAACTGAAGACTTCCCTTTTGTTCGGCAGTGACCACATGACTCCAGCTAGTTACTTGGCTTCTCAGAATTTCTCATTTCCTCAATTGTAAAAAAAAAAAAAAAAAAAAAAAAAGGCAATGAGTTAAATTATATCTAGCTTCTTTCCAGATCATTTTTTTAAAAACTTTTTTATGTTTATTTATTTTTGAGAGAGAGAGAGAAAGAGCATGAGTGGGAGAGGGGCAGAAAGAGAGGGAGACACAGAAGCCAAAAACGGCTTTAGGCTCTGAGCTGGCCGCACAGAGCCCAGTGCGGGGCTTGAACCCATGAACTTTAACACAAAGCTGAACTCAGACACTTAACTGACTGAGCCACTCAGGCGCCCCATCCAGATCAAAACTTTTTGAAGCTCTAAATCTATATATTCTCTACTAATACAAAAGTGAAAACACTATATTTTTATGATCCATGAAAGCTATAAATAAAAGAACTCCATCTTATCATATTTTTGCTATTAAAATTTTCAAAAAGGAAAGAAGATAACAGCCCTACCATTTTAACATAATGATTTAAGTCTTAAATATAGTATCATTATTTATTATAAATTGGCATTATTAAACTATACTGTTTTTCTAGTCCCATGATTAGAAATGAGTTTAGCTGTTTTTTTAAATTTATTAAGAAATAACTGACAAATATAGTTGCATATAACTCAAGTGTAAACATGGTTATTTGATATACATTGTAGTATAATTACCAAGATGAAGATAATTAACACATCTATAACCCCACTTAGCTAACATAGTTAACTTCTTTGTGTATGTGACAAGAATGCTTAAGATTTATTCTCAGCAAATTTCAAGTATACAGTATTGTACTGATTATAACCATCATGTTGTACAGTAGATCTTCAGAATTGTTTTTTCATATGACTGAAAATGTATATCTTTTTTTTTAATGCTTATTTATTTTTGAGAGAGAGAGACAGAGAGACAGTATGAGTGGGGGAAGAGGAGAGGGAGCAGGAGACACAGAATCCAAAGCAGGCTCCATGCTCTGAGCTGTCAGCACAGAGCCCGATGTGGGACTCGAACCCATGAACTGTGAGATCATGACCTGAGCTGAAGTCCAATGCCCAACTGACTGAGCCACCCAGGTGCCCCCAAAATTTGTATCATTTGACCTATCTCACTTCATTTCCCCTGCTTCCCAGTCCCTGGCAATCACCATTCTCTTCTCTCTTTCTAAAGTCAGATTTTTTTAAAGATTCTATATATGGCTGTTACCATATAGTCTTTTCTTTTTTCTGGCTAATTTCACTCAGCATAATCTCCAGATTGACCCATGAATGGCAGGATTTCCTTTTTTATGGCTGAATATTATTTCTGTGTGTGTGTGTGTGTGTGTGTGTGTGTGTGTGTGTGTGTGTTGTTTGAGACATTTTCCTTATCCATTTATACATTAAAGGACATTTAGTTTGTTTCCATATGTTGACTATGACTACTGTAAATAATGTTTCAATGAACTTGGGCATGTAGATATCTCTTTAAGATATCAAGTTTTAATTCCCTTGGATATATACTCATTAGGATTGCTAGATCATATGGTAGTTCATTTGTTTATTTTTTGAGGAAGTGCCATATGTTTCCATAATGGCTGTAACTTTACTGTAACTTTACTGAATTTATTAGGTTGTAACAGTTTTTTTGGTGGAGTCTTTAATTTTTTCTAGATATAAGATCACTTCTTCTGCAAATAACAACAATTTACCTCTTTAATTCCAACATGGATACCTTTTGCTGATTGTTCTAGCTAGGACTTCCAGGACCATGTTGAATAAGTGGGGTAAGAGTGAACACCCTTGTTTTATTCCTGATCTTAGTGAAAAAGCTTTCATCCTTTTACCTGAGGATGATAGTAGCTGTGGGTTTGTCATATATGGCCTTTATTATGTTGAGGTATGTTCTTTCAATATCCAATTTTTTGAGGATTTTTATTATGAAAGGATGTTGTATTCTGTCAGATGAAGTTTTACATCTATTGAGATGATCATGTGATTTTTGTTTTTAATTCTTTTGATGTGGTATATCACATTTATTGATTTGCATATGTTGAGCCATCCTTGCATTACAGGGATAATGATCATTGTGAATGGTTCTTTTAATGTGCTGTTAAAATCAGTTTGCCAATATTTGGTTGAGAATTGTTTTATCAGTATTCATCAGGGATATTGCTTTGTAGTTTTCTTTTCTTATAGTGTCCTTATCTGGCTTTGGTATCTAGACAATACTGGCTTTGTAAAATGAGTTTGAGAGTGTTCCCTTCTCTTCAGCTGTTTGGAAGAGTTTGAGAAGGATTGGCATTAATTGTTCTTTAAATATTTGCTAGAATTCACCAGTGAAACCATCTGGTCCTGGGCTTTTCTATGGTGGGAAGTTTTTGATTACTGATTCAACTTCCTTATTCATTATTGTTCTGTTCATATTTTCCATTGCTTCATGATTCAGTTTTGGTAGGTTGTATGTTCTAGAATGTACTCATTTCTTTTAGGTTATCCAGTTTGTTGGCATATGATTGTTCATAGTAGAGTGGGGATTAGAACAGTGTCAGTACTTCCTGGCTATGATGGGTCAGAGTCCTAATCTGGGATAGGAGTGGGGCACAGAGCAGTGGCAGTGTGGCTCTGACAATGAGGGTTCAGAGTTCAAGGCCCTGGGGGTGGGACACAGAGCAGTGGCAGCTCTGATCCCCCATGTGGTGAAATGCTGTGGTGTTCTGATCCCAAATATTAGAACATAGCAATGACTGGACCCCCTGCAGGCAGGTCTTCTCATAACAACACCTCCACCCACAAGGAGTAGATGCAGGGGGCCACTGTAAGCAGCTCTGTCAGCTGGGATCAGCATTGGTAAAGACTGTGAGAGACCTTTGTAACACAGGCTCCAAATGTCCATGATGGTGATGCCTACTGGAATTCTCCTGCTGTCCATTTCCTCGTGGAGTGAAATTCCTCTGAGGCTATACCTCCTGGTTCCAAGCTTCTCTGGACTAGAGGATGAGGTAACATAGGTAATAGGCTTTCTGAACTTTGCCATGTGGCCATCCTCAGTATTTGAGCTTTTTAGGTTTTTTGATCCTTCTTCATTGTAATCCAGAGCTTTCTATGAACTGTTTTATCCAGTTTGAGGTTATTTATTGCTTTGGTTGTTTTTGTTGGGGAGATGAGCATTGGGATATCCTAGTCCTCCATCATGCTGACATCACCTCCTTATTCTTAAGTTTCAGCGTACATTTCAGAAATCTGAAACTGGACTCTTGCAAGTCTTTTTTGAGTTGAAGATTTTGCTTTTTGGAAGCTTACAAATAAAATATTTCTATCATGTCACATCTGCATTAACTGCATTGTAAAGTTAATTAAGCAATAGCTGGGCATTTCATAGGGATTAATGACTAACAGGGAGGAGTGAATGGTTCAAGGTACAGCCAAGGACCATTAACATCCACTGGCCATTAATTCCCAGAAAATGCCCAGCATCAAAGTCATTATTGCTATTATGAACTGAAAATGGAAAAGAAATATAGGCATATGGATTTTTTTTAAAGGTGATGCAGTTTTAATTGATATGTACAAGGCATTCATGGAGAACTTAATTTTTGTACATTAGCCAATCACATTACTGCTCTCATTTCTTATGGTTCCATTTGGGTTATAATTAAGTGGTAACAGTTGTAGACCTGGGTATTTCCTGGGAATTAATGAATGGCTGGGTGGAGTTAATTGCCTAAAATATAGTTTCAGACCATTAACCTCAGTTGGTCACTAATCTCTAGGAATTTATTTTAACTTGGGTCATTTTTTTGTGGTAAGAAGAAAAATGTATTCAATTATTATAATATTAATCCTAATGCATTTTTGTTTTCTAGAAAGATATCCAATAATAGTAGGGATCTGTGAAGTCTTTCTATATGTCTATTTCACAGTTTACTCATTTTGAATGTAAACACTCAATGGGTGGAGAACATACCTTTCATACTTACAGAGCTTATTTGATGACCTCATTGATTCCTGTCCTTATGGAAGTAATCTATTTTTTATACTGGTTAAACCTAGGAAAAGATTGCCTTTGTTATTAATTAGTGATTTATGAATAATTTTTTATTCAATACATATATATTGGATTATTGGCTATTATTTTTTATTGTGACATATACTTTCTTAATAAATTTTTTCTTTGTGTTTCTCTTAAGGGTATATTCTACCAATACCAATTTCTTTGTGTTTGTTAATGTGTTACTAATTTCTGCTTTCCTTGAAAAGTCAAAAATTTAATACATTTATTCAGATTAACAGGACAGTTGATTAACAAAAATTCTAAGATTACCACTTAAAATCCTGTTTTGTAAGGAGGATATTACATGAAGAGGCATAGAGTTACAAAAAAGAGTTTTAATTTAATGGATGTCAAAATCCAAATTTTACTTGTGTTATGACAGAAATAATCCTACTGATTAGATTTTAGTGAATTCTGATAATCTTTGGCTTTAAAGAACATACATTTTAAAATGCTAATATTAAATTTGGTATGAAATGTGAACTATGTATCTAAAAAGTAATTGCTAAGTACCCTAAATATGATTGATATTGAGGTTATTTTTTATTATAAGTAAAATAATATATTTGTAAATTTGTTGGGACTATATATACAATTGGACATATATACATTGTATATATACAATGTTAACAATTTACCAGGTTTTAATAATTAATATGTTTGGAAGTCCTGGATATGACAAAATGAACATTATTTCCAAATAATACTTTTATACTTGTGTGTTTCTCTGCATTAAATGTTAATAATAAATAAAATTTGAGTATGTATTAGAAGATGCTTTCATTGTAAAAGATATGGAGGGAAATGGTGTGTGTGGAGTGTATGTGTATGTATATATAACTAGACCTGATAAAAATAGCTTTCAGTAAGAAATTAAATCCATCTACATAAACTGAGGTTTTATTGTTGACTTATTTAACTAATTACTTTGCTCCTTTAGTTTTACAAGTGTGGGTAGACCTAGATTTTAAGAAATAAGAGTCAAGTAATCAGGATGTATTTAACACCATACATTCATTAAAACAATTCAACATGGAAGTTAAAATTGAAAAAAAAGCTGGCAGACTTCTTAACACCAAAAAAATTCAATAACTATATTTGGAACTAGCTTTTTGGTAGTATTTATTATAATAAAAACCCTATGTCATAAAATAATTGGTCACCTCTACTTTATACTAATAGCTTATTTCCTTGTATTTATTCTGTGTTATGTAGTCTAGAAAGTGCTTTTATATACCTTAGCTCTTTCGTACTAAAGACAATTATTCTGTTCTCAGTAAATGGCTGACTCAAACCTGAGAAATTATATGACCTATTTAAAGTGCTAAAATTAATAAATGGAGAGGTAAGCCTGAAGCATAGGTTTTCTTTCTCCAAACCTGACACGTTTACCCTGTACCTGAGTTTTATAGATGGAATATAATTTTAGTTACATTAGGATGCCTTCACATTTTTGCTCATTGTTTAGCACTTCTGCACACAAAGACATAGCCACACTCTTTTTAATTACATTTGAATCAGTATCTAGTTATGAAATTAGTTACAATATTAAAATTAGGTGGTTTCTTTCTGGCAGAGCAAGTGATACTAGGATATATGGGATTACATTTTTATGGAGTTCTAAAATTATTTAATTTTTTTAATGTTTATTTTTGAAAGAGAGAGAGACAGAGTGTGAGGTGGGGAGGAGCAGAGAGAGAGGGAGACAGAGAATCTGAAGCAGGCTCCAGGCTATGAGCTATCAGCCCAGAGGCCGACGCGGGGCTCCAACACATGAACTGTGAGATCATGACCAAAGTTTGGCGCCCAACAAACTGAGCCACCCAAGTGCCCCTAAAGTTATTATTTTAAAATTTACTTTAGGTTCATGAGCACAATACAATTAGTTTATAATAGGTTTTTAAAAATTCAGGTACAATTCTCTTTCTGTTGTCATCAAACACTGTTGTGTTATATTTTGGTCTGTTACTTTGAAAATCCATTATTTAAAATCCAGCATATTGCTGTTGTTCAGATACATTCACATTTCAGTGAAGATACAGATAATCTTGTTTAGGCGTTCTGCTTTCAACCTCCTAACGAATTTCTTATTTTACCTGTATACATTTTATTATTTTTTCAGAGGTTCATATTTGTTTTTGTAATATGTATTTTTTTGATCACACAAAATTTACATTATATTTGCTTCCTACTACTGAATCTCCAGTATATGTCTATTTGTCTCTGCTTATCAGAGCATGCCAAAAAAAATTTTTTTTTAAGTAGCACTTCAAGAATCTGCTTGAAAATGTCTTTGTATGCAACATTTGTATACAACAAAGAATATTTGTTCTTGTGACAGGGAGAGTATTCAGGAATGCTGTGAAACGGAGACCAGGGTCAGAATTTATGTGTTGTTTGGAATGTCAATAGTTTTGAATGTTCATATTGCTAGAGTGACAGAGGAAATAAAACATCACATCTAAGTTTGTAAATTAGAAGATATCATAGAAACTGAAGAATGAATTTGCCAAAAATAATAACTTTCTGGACTATAATTTCAAAAGAAGAAAATTCTAGATGGTGATTTAATGAAAGGAACCTATCTACTTCTGCATATGCTATTAGAGAAATTTAAAAGTTCCACTGAAATGATTATTTACTCAGATAGTCCTATTCCAAGCATAATGTTCTTCAAAGTTTTTAAAGTAGTAAATTCCATCTCCAACCTCTGTGAAATAACGCCTTGCTTTTTATGGTGCAAAAAGAAAAATACAGTTAAGCAACGTGTTACTTTATCTGTAAGAACCTGTGCCTTTTAAGGTGATGGGGATCCTGAGTTATAAAGACCCTGACTTTGTGTTGTCCCTAAATTTGGTTCTGTGAAGTTAAATATTGATAAAATAAAATGAATCCTGGAATTACAATGATACCTTTTTATTGCTTTTTAAAGAAAATGTTGATATGATAGATTCTTTATTCATATAGGACCGGTTCTAGATGCACTTGGAAATAAGTAATTTCCCAACCCCTCATGTTCTAAGCTTATAACAATGCATACATTTACATCTTTTCTTTTGCTTATGACCATTCAGTCCTTCTGATTTAAATACAGAGCCAGCCTTATTGGGTGCCAGAGTACCCTGAAACTTTTAAACTTTTAAACTTGATTATCTTACTTTTAAAAGGGAGAAGGATAGTATAGCAGCAGCTGTGGGCGGGGGGTGGGGGGGTGGGTGGAGAGGAAGTATTGGAGTAAAATGATTAAAACTGACCCTATGACAAAGAGAAATTTGCTGTATTTCAAACCAAAATAATATTAAATTTCAAAGGTACCAAGGATTTCTAACATTTTATTTTTTGAAACTATAGTAGAAGGTCATCCAGTTTAATGGAGGACTTGAGAAATCAGTTACTGAAGACTAGAAAAGTTACTTTTTCACTGTTTCTTAACATGAAAAAAATGTAAAAGACTATTTGAAGCCCAAAGTTAATCAACAAGAAATGGTTTACCTGGAAATCTTGAATACTGTCAAACTTCACTATATTTCCAGAACTCTTGGGTGCTTTTTATGTTTTACAGCACTATCAAATGTACAAATCAAATTGCTTATAGAAATTGTCTTTTGTATGCTATGCAGATTGTATAGAGTACATTCTTTTTTAAAAAAATTCATTTTGAATTTGCATTGAAACTACCTTCCAAAACTGTCAGTAAATGTAAAGCACTCTGTCTAGTCAAAAGTAATATTTTTACTAATAAGACACAGAGATGTGAAATTTCAGATTAACTTTTTGTATAGAATAGGAGGTAGTTGTAGGAAGTGTGGCCATGAGGACATTGGCATGAAACTAGTAAAAGGAATGAGAAGCAGAGGAAACTAGAAACAGTAAGAGATGCTATTAAACTGTTATTTCATCTGTTTTTTCTTATATGTTTGATAGTTCACTATGTGTCAGACACTGTGCTAGGAACTGGGGATATAAGAGTGAATCAAGTATAGACTTCAACTGTTATGACACAATATGGCATATAGGCTAATACAAATCTGCCTGTGAAATAGAGGTAAAATGAAGAAAATGATTATGTCCTTCATCTAGAGATGAAGGTAAGAGAAACATTCACAAAGATGCTTTTGAAAATATTTATGAGTTAGAAGATTTAAGAGATGGGACTAGAAACACTCTCTTGGGTTTAAGGATCTATAAGTAGTTCAGTGTGCTTAGAACATAATGGTTTTAGAAATATACCAGAGGAGAAATGAGGGAAGTGATAAGAGAAGAATGTGGAATGCAGGTTGGAAAGCCCTTGTGACCATATAAAGGAGCATGACTCAAGGTAATGAGGAGACTTGGTCTTAAGTTGTAGAGTTAACTACATTTGTAGAGCACTTTTCTTAAAGTTCTGTTGATGATTAGCTAATCTTAGAAAGATGAATTAAAAATAAAAACATTCAACAGGTAAGAACTATGCAGAACTGTTACTCTAGAGAATGTTTTCCCTTTATTCTGAAAAAGAGAAGTCTTAGCTCTACTGATCTTTGAGGTTTAGATAATTATGCTTTTATTTACATGAATAATAGTTAATTTCTATTGGCTATCATGATCTGACAAGATGAATACTTTGATTTCTTATATTGTTAAATCTTTCCTGTAGGGTAAAGTTGATGATCCAAAGAAAGATAACCATCTTGTACCTTATTTCTGATTTCATAGATTTGAAGAAAAGTATTCAACAGAATGTTACTGATATTGTATGATTCAGAATTTGGGGGAGGGGCTATATGGAGGCAATAGAAGGAATTTGAGTCTTGATCTGTGGGGTGGTTTTTTGTAAATATCCTGCTTATTTAGACTTAGCCTTACTTCAACCTTAATCTTGTCATTTATGAGCAAAAGGAAAAAAATGGGAATGAGATCCCAGAAAAAGGCAAGTTATGTTGGGTTATTAGTGTGATATCTATCACTGGTCACATTTAACCCTCAGGAAAATACCTTTAATCATGAGCATCAGATCCATTTTTGGGATATAAGAGGGAATGATCATTTGTGCCAATTCTAACTCTGTCCATTACACCTAATAATTATTCTTGTCAATTTTTAATGCCCCTTTTTCACCTTTAGCTTTAGACAAGTTAATTCAGTTTAGCCATATGGGAGTGTGAATTGGCATTTATCAATTGTGTAGCATATACATTCAGTTCTTCTTTGGGGAGTGTCTTAAGACAGATGGGGGGCAAGATCCAGTCATCCATTATGAAGGCCAAAGTGGGGAGTTATTCTCTCTTTCTATCCCTGACCTATGTGTGACCATTTAGGTACTGCTCAAGACTTAGATTTGGGGGAGTAACACAAATGGGAAGGTTCAGTAAAGATTTTTCAAGTATTTGCAATGAATTCAAGAGTTCAGGGATGAGGGTAGTGAATTTTCACAAGTTGGTGACCAGTGCCCATTATGATAGTAGGGGAATTATGTACAGAGTATTTCTGTGGTGGGAATTTGTATGAGTCTTACCTTCTTCACATCTTGTTGGAGTTTAATATTCCAAACTTTGTGTTGATTCAGTGAGTTATTTGGTAAACTTTCATAAATTCTTGTCAAGTTAACCAGAGTCAGTTTCTGTCCTTTGTAATGTAGATCCTGATTGTGCAGTTTGTGATTTGAAATGGACTATAAATTATTTCGGTTAGAGTATAAGCTCTGCCCAAGCATGAATGAACAAGTGACTTTGAAAAATCACATGGACAACCGTATAGATGAAACAGTAGGAGTGAAAGCTGCAGGGATGAGTATAATTAAAAGACTATTGTAATTGTTCAGGTGAGAGAGAATGAGGATCTGAACTCATAAATGGCAGTGAAGATTAGCAGGAGATGAGCAGGAGAGTTAGGAATTCAAGACCTTAGGGTTTATCTCAGAATTACAAAGTAAGTACAAAGTGTTTGGGGGACTCCCAGTTGTCCTCCTTTTAATGTATAGGTAAAAGGAGAGGTCCCAGTGAGGAAAATGAACAAATGAAAACAAGTAGAAGGAAAGGCAAAGTGGAAGTAAAAAAATAAAAGGAGTTTCATGAAAAAGAAGCAATTCAAGTGTCAAATACTACAAATAAATCAACATTAAATAAAATTAGAAGTTAACTGTAGGGTTTGGCATGTTGGAGGTTTTCAGTGAACTAAGAGCTTGAGGGTAAAATGGCAGGGTTAGAAACCATATGTCAGAGGATTGATTTGGAAGGGAGCAACCTAACAAAATGAAAGAAGATTCCTTTTCTGATTAACTCTACCAAAAGCCTAAGATAGGAATTTAAAAAACGAAGAATCAATTGCTTAGAGACACAACATGCAGAAAACTCAAGGAAGCTAGAAAGTAAGTGGAGCAAAGTCAAGATTTGAAACAAATTATTTCTCTGAATCATACCTAGTTTTCTCATCAGTAAAACTGGAGTAACAGCAGCCACATCTCATGGCGTCTGTGAAGGTACAGATGATGTAGGCTAAGCTTGGTGCTTGATATTTTAGGTGCTCCTCTTTTATGCTACCATAGTAATTGATGTTTGCTTTTTCTCTAGTTCTTCCTCTAAACTCTCATCTCTTTGATAGCATGTGATATGGATTATATTCACATTTGTATTCCCAGCCCATGGAATATTGCTCCCACATATAGTTCTCAAGATACCTTTGTCGGATACTAAAAACAAAATGAATGAATGGATGCCTAACCTGGTGACAATGTAGTAAATATTAGTTTCTTCTTCAAAGTGTTTCAGCTCTGTAGAAGAAAAGTTTGCCAAAGTCAATTATACATTCCAATAAGGATTTTAAAGTGTTTTTTCCATGACATAAAGCATAAAATTTATTTTTCATTTATTATAACCTTAAGGGAAATAGCAATGGGAGGCAATATTTGGTAAATAGAAATATGACAATATATAATTAGGATATGCTTTATATTACTGAATTATAGCTTTATCCCTCTCCCTAGTAAAAGCAAGGAAACATTTCTGGTACACCACTGTCCTTGTCATTTGTAGAATGAGAGAATTATAAGATATATCAAAAGATCGTCTAATTTAGTAATTACCCCCAGCCCCATGCTGTTTTTATTTTACGAAAATGCTTAGGGGTAATTTTTGAAAATATATATAATAATGAAAACTTTGAAAGGAAAAAAAATGTGGGAAGTCAAAGTGGGGAATTATTCCTCTCACTACTGCTGTTTAAAATTCTAGTGATTAGAAAAATTGCATTAATATAGTATAACCTAAAAAGTGAATTGTAAATTCATTATATTATACCTTATTTCTAACTGTAAAACTAAACAATAAAATGAATAATCAAAACAAAATAGTAAAACCAATAAAATATAAAATGAATGTGATTAAAGCAATAGTGTTATTTTTCTGAAACCAAATGCCTGCTGACAGTGTGGCTGTGGTCCTAACTCTTATATGCACAGTCGTGGCAGTTCCCCTGTTTATGCTTCCAACTGCCCTAAAATGACTCCATACTTCCATCACTTTCTCCATCTAAAATGCTTCACATATTTCATAATAATCAGCTTCACCATCGTTTAACTTTCACTTAGTGCTAATTCATCCATGTCTTAAATCTCTCAGTTTTCTTTACTCATTAGCCCATGACAGTAAATCAAGTGCTATATGGTGACAGTGCGGGTGGTGATACAAACTCAGTCCCTGAAGTATGAGGCACAACTTGATTCAAAGTTGTCTTTATGATATTGTTATTGATCATTCAGATTATCTTGAAAACAAAAGCAACTACAAAATTATCCTTATTGAAAAACTCATAGAATCTCCTGTTTGAGAACTATTAATGTATCATATCTTGGGTAACCTGTGTAATATCCATGGCAACCATAAGATTGTACTTAATTTGGGGGCACCTGGGTGGCTGAGTCGATTAACCGTCCAACTTGCGCTCGGGTCATGATCTCATGGTTTGTGGGTTTGGGCCCCATGTTGGGCTCTGTGCTGACAGTTCAGAGCCTGGAACCTGCTTTGGATTCTGTGTCTCCATCTCGCTGCTCCTCCCCTGCTTGCACTCTCTCTCTCCCTCTCTCAAAAAATGAATACACACAAAAAAATTAAAAAAGTTTGTACTTAATTTCAATAAGATCTTACATCAAAATTTCCCTATTTTTATGTTGGATGTTTTAGCTCTACACATTTTATGTTTTTGTTATCCCTCATTTTACCTTCATTTTTCTATGTTGTATGCCATTGGTTACTTTGATGTTTTTAAGGTCTTACTTTCATTTCCTTATTATTACTCCTGTATTTTGTTTGCATTTTTTCCTGTTATTTTCTGTTTTCTCATCATTCCCATAAGGTTTCCAGACTACCAGTCTGTCTGTTGTACAGTTTTAAGGACCAGTGTTGCTGGAAAAGTGGGTGTGCTACTGGCCTATTAGAACATACCATGTGCTTTTTTTTTTAATACTTTTTTTTTCAACGTTTTTTATTTATTTTTGGGACAGAGAGAGACAGAGCATGAACGGGGGAGGGGCAGAGAGAGAGGGAGACACAGAATCGGAAACAGGCTCCAGGCTCCGAGCCATCAGCCCAGAGCCTGACGCGGGGCTCGAACCCACGGACTGCGAGATTGTGACCTGGCTGAAGTCGGACGCTTAACCGACTGCGCCACCCAGGCGCCCCACCACGTGCTTTTAAAATAACACTCATTTTAGCTTTTTGTAATTAAGTTTTTGGTGTCACCGAGATATTCCTGACATACTCATATTGGAGTACTTAAAATCCCTTTGCGGTCTGTACTTACTACTGCTCTTATCTAGTTTCTGTATTCTTTTTCTGGATAGTCCCTTCTTATAATTCACTCAATAAGTGTTCAGTCTTTTCTTGTGCATTAAGCACAGAGGGGACATTATGCCCGTTATAAAGTCATACCTTCCAAGAGTTTATAGTTCTAGTTGGGAATGCGGACAAGCAGAACAAATAACTTTAGGTTAGTGTTATTTATCGTAGAGACATGGTAGGGCAGAGCAGGTAGGGACTAGTTTTACCTCTGTAAGGAATTGGAGGTGGAGATTTTCAGAGAGGACTTCATAGAGTACATGATGTTGGAACTGATTGAATCAAAGAAAGAACTGTAGAAATTGGGAATTTTCTGGAACTTTAGTGTCTAGAATCAGAGTCTTGATGCTACTAAAACGTTCTTTGTTTCATTTCTGCTACTTTCTGGCCCATCTTCGTTCTCTCTCGCTTTTCCATAATGAAATCACAACCCTATTTGTTTGAGGGGAAAAAAAAATACTGGAGCTGCACTTTGGTGCTATGCTTATCTCTGTGTAGTCGTGGCCATAGAGACTGGACACTGTGGTTAGTCAGCCCATTTGAGTCATGTTTGGGGAGTTGGTTTAAGGACCCCTGGGAAAAGAGTGGCCACCATACCATTCCAGGCAGCAGGGACAGCATGTGAAATAAATGGATGCTGGGAGGAGGGAAAATGAAGTTTAAGAAATATCAAATGGTTTAATGTGACCATATTGCATGAAGTGTGTATAAGATATGAGTGGGAGGGAGACCAACATGAAGCTGGGAAAAGTAAGGTAGTCTTAATCTAGTAAGGGCCTTTGAAGCCAAACAACCCATTTTTCTTTTGTCCTCTAGGTGGAGACACTGAGGTTTTTTTTTTTTTTCAATTCAAATACGTATTTATCATTGTGTGCTACACTATTTTAAATACCTCTTTACTTTTTAAAATGATTTTCCCTGAAAAGCCAGTGAGAGGTGGTTTTTCCCTGAAAAGAGGTGAGAGCTTAAGAAAAATAAAAAATAGCAAAAAATGAATTTCTCTCATTAATATACTTTAGTAACTTCAAAATATCAAGGCTTTTTGACAATCATAAATTTGCCTTGTTTGAATACTATATATTTTATGGACTCCATTACACATATGAAAAGAAAATTTATACAGAGATGGGAGAAAATATTAGAAACAGATCATGCAAGGAGAGGATGTTACTCTACTATTCACAAACGAAACTTGCTTTGAGTTTAGGGCATGCTAGTTTCAATTCCATTCCATTTCTGTGCCTTTATTTGAGTGAAATATGGATTTCACATAAAATTTCTGGCAGTCCAGAAGTCACAACTGATATTTAGGACCCTGAATTTTTATTTACTTATTTATATTTTGCTTTTCTAAATTGAATTATAGTACATATACAGGAAGATGCACAAATCATCTGTGTGCAGTTTGATATAGTCTCACAAACTTATCACATCTGTATAACTAGCACCCAGATCAAGAAATAGAATATTAATACTATGCCAGGGTCAACTACAACATTTAATAAGCACAATGGCAAGATTAGATTTTGTACTTTTGAAATTAAGAGCAGGTATAAAAGACACCAGAGGCTTTGCAGGAGTCAATGGAGAGGAGGTGAGGGTCTAAGTTAGGACAGTATCTTTAGACAAAGAGGAGGGGAAACATTTAGTGTCTGAAGTATAGATAATTTTCTACAGAGGAATATGGAAAAAATGTGGAGAATTGGCTATTGGGCCTGAAAGCATTTTGGTTAAGAACTTGATTTACTAGATATAAGCACATATGAAATTTAGGATATATCTTTAGCACTCCTGAGGCTTTAAAAAAACTTAATGTCAAAAAAATATCAAAAACCCCCAAACCCTAACCTTAGGAAAATACACTGAGAAGAATCTTTATTCAGGTAAGAAATATTCTAACAAGGGAAATTTAGTGAGGATCACATCTGATAGATGTAAATTCATCTCTAAAATATAATCCACAGTCCTTCTTAATCCTGATTGTTCTTCACTTGATTATCTTTTTAATTTTCTTCCTGCAAAAATTATGAGTACAGAGAACATCATGTCAGTCGTCTGTTCCAGTTAATTTCACAGGAAGATGGGGATGAATGCTCAGCAGATGGTACAACCTTTGCTCTGAGAGTGGTGTGGGTTAAGTAGTCGCTCTGTGGGTACCTGTCTTTTTGTTTTAGGTTCACGGAGAGAACTGAAATGATTGGCCCCAGTCACTCACCCTGTCCTGTTCACCTACATGTAAGGCAGAATGGTATAGTGAATATTAGATTAGGGAATAGAAGATATTCATTCTCTACCTGACTGATCCTATCTGATCTTAAGCCTCTATGTTCTCAAAACGTATAAACAAGGAAATTGAGTTAAATGTCTTACTTCCCTCTAGGTACAATCTTATTGCTGCATTTTTTTAAAGCCTAATTTGCCTTGTGTGATCATCAAAATGGTACAAACCTTTTGCAGTTTCAGTGTTTTAGTCTGTTAAATAATGGAATTTATTTCAGGACATTGGTAAGCATCAAAGAAGATTAAGGCTTTTAAAATAATTTAATTATAAAATGCTTTCCAAATTATGGAAGTTATTACTGATTATTATGCCACATTCTTCCTTACTTCAAACATTATTAATAGTTTCTCACTTGCTGAAGGAGAAATATCCCTTTCCTAAGAAAATTTCTTGAGAAAGCCTGAGAAAGTTGTGGATTTATTTCTGCAGGTCTTAAGTGCACTCAGAATGCTTGGTGGGATTTTTGTTTTGTTTGTTTGTTTTTGGTTTTGTTTTTGAATTTAGCCAGGCAGTGTATTGCCATTTCCAAGTGAAATACATCTTACTCATGAATATGTTTGAGTTGAAACCGTGGAGTAGTCAGTGTCAACACTGTTTAAAATGAACTCTAAATGTTCGAAGAACTGTTCTAAACTTAAGAGTAAATCTCAAGACTGTTTATTGAGAAGTGTGCTGTGTACTATTCTCTTGTTAAGTTTGTATTTTGGGTTCAAAAGGCTTCATTGATGCTTACCATCCCCAGGCCTGTTGTGTAGAGAAGACTTACAGAATAATGACTAAATACCTAAGTACAATCTACCAGCGTTTACTCTTTTAAAAGCATCTGAATCTGGAAATATTTTAATGGAAATGTTATTTTTCTATTTTTCTTTAAATACTTCATGGCTTCAACAATTTGCAGCAACTTTGTGAGTATGTCATCTTTGGGAAACATCACTGTGAATACTCTCTTTCATGGCATGCTGCTGAACGTACTTTTCCAAGAGACATGGGAAAGCAATGGGTGTTGATGTTCTCCTAGGTATCATGTATTATCACTTTTGATCTTGCTGCAGCTTTGCAAATTGCATTACTATTTTAGAGGTGAATAGATTGGGGCCCAAACTAGGTAGGTTTTCATCGGTCACAGACTTGATACTGGAAGAACTGGAATTTGATTCAAGGGTCAGTGCCTTCTTTTAAAGTTTCTCTTTTGTCCTCTTTGGCAGAGACAGAATGGGTCTATCTAGAACCTCTCTGTGCTGGATTTAAAAAGTATCCCTCTTTCCTTGTGTTCTCTATGTCAGAGTTCCTAATTTGGATGGTGTAAAATTTGCACATAATAATTTTCGTTATCAAATAATGAACAATTTGTACCTTTGCAAATGTCTTATGTATTCATTAAAATCTGTTTTCAAAAAGAATTTATATATGCATGTGTATATATACACACACATACATGTGTGTGATATATAACATACAGATCTATAATTTATAAGATATATATAACTGATGAATAGAACATATATAACATGTTTTATATGTATGTAATTTGTAAACCTGACTTTTGTGTAACCTAATGTAATAAATATAATAGAGAAGGTATACATGTGATACAACACATATAACTTAAATGCATGTAAGTGTGTATACATACATATAAAATTAGGAAAGGTTTTAGGATAGACATCATACTAAATTTTGCTCAAAAATGCAAATTTTTTAAGGCCTTAAAAATTGAGAGGGCAATTACACTTATGTATATTTAAAAGGTGCGTCAGGAAACTTGGCTACATCTGTGTATTCTTTCGAGCAAATAGCACATTGTTATTAGTTGCTAACTGCATAATCATAAGATTACAAGTATGAAGTCATTTCTTTTTAAAAGCCTCCAAATAAACTTAAATATGATAATCAAATATAGCAGTAAAACTAGTAACGACATACTTTCAAGATATTCAAGGCATATGCCATGACTTTACAGCGTGTCAGCGATGCCAAGAGCACATATGGCTTGCTTGCTTGCTTCTCTGTGGTGTCTCCCTGATATTGGCACAGCAACAGCACACTACAAGTCAATTCCCAGGCATGGTATTTACATACATACTTCATGACACATATGCGTTATGTTGAGCCACTATCTTTAAAGGTTATATGGTAAGAATAGCGTCACTCTCTAGTTCTTATTTTAAGATGCATGGAGAATATTGTGCAGTTATCTTTAAAGATTTCTCATTTTTCTTTAAGCCAAATCTAAACCATCCTCCTTGGCTGAGAAAGCCCTGCACAATATAGTATTTTATTATCTTTCTTTTCTTTTGCTACTCTTCCCTGTGTTCTAGCCACACTGGCCTCCTTTAGTTCTTCCAATGTGCCAAGCTTTTTACATACCGTGTCTTCCCAGTAAAGTACACTTGTTTTTTATGCCTATATTAACAAGGTCTAATTTCACATGCATTAGGAGTCTTTGCTTTACATATATCTATTCAATGAAATGTCATATTTTATTGAATAGATGAAGCACATTATTTTTCCTAAATTATTAGAAGGTGTTTTAAATGTGTTATCTTTCTTCGATGTGGTCCACTTGCCTAGAGGCAGGTTGAAAATAAGGTCTTCACCTAAGTAATAATTAATATCCACAAAACTTAAAAGTGAGAATTTAATAGTGCTTTTATCTAATTGAGAAGCCTACATATGTAGAAATACCTTTAGAAATTTTTTTTTGCTCATAAACATGACAGGAAAAAGATAGAACATTCCTGCATGTATGCAGGATTGACTTTCTAATAACACATGAAGCTTCATCGGAGAGTCGCTGTGTGACACCATGACCTGCTATTAGGCAGAACTCATCCTCAAGTCCCCTGTTAAATGACATTCAGTTTCATCAAAGCTTCTGTATGTGCTACTTAGTCTTTCACCAGTTCTAGAGCTTATGGGCTCCACAGAACATATCCCAGAGGAATTTTGAATGTATTTTCTATCATCAGCATATCAGCTTTATTGTAAGGTTTTGTATGAGCCAACAGGGCAGAGGCACAATTGTAAAGGTGTGAGGAAAAGTTCCAGTTCAGACTCAATTACAGAGTCAGCCCCATGCTTTCTAACGTGGTAGGCCCGAGGCAACTTTCTTTGTCACTAAAACAGGGATATTAATGGAATCTTCAACATAAGGGAAGAATTAAATCAGTTAATGGCTCTTAAGCATAGTGCTTAGTACATGGTAACTACTCAATGTTGGATGCTCTTGTTTTTGTAAAAATTTTCTTTTCTTAACTTGCAACTGCAGAATTTTTGAGGAGAAAAGGGGCTATCTTTTGGAGTATGGTTTGATTGGTATATTTAATGGGTGATGGAGATAAGATTCCCTGGTTACAGTCCAGGTGTCTGAGGTAAAAAAGAGGTTGCTCTTGGAGATTACAAGGATTTGCGGGGTTGAGGAAGGAACGAAGGGAATGAAAGGGAGTCTAGCAACATGGCAAGGAAACAAGACTTTTTCTAGAAGATATTCCTTTAAAATAAAAATGGCTGAGAGACTTTAAGAATAGGGATCCCTGGTATTTATTTGCTGTAATGTGCCACTCTTGGTTTTAAATTTTAATAAAGTTGGCCAATTATACAACCTTGAATGTGTGGCATTTGGAGGAGTAAAGAGATTGAGGTAGCACCCAGCTTGACAATCATGCTACAGGAAGGAAGAAGGAAGGAAGGAAGGAAGGAAGGAAGGAAGGAAGGAAGGAAGGAAGGAAGGAAGGAGGAAGGAAATCCGCCACAACAATGCTGAAGGTGAAAATTTAGGGTTAAGATAGAGAATGCAGAAGAAGTGGGAACTCAGTGAAGAAGAAACACTAAGTCACCATTCCTACCCCCAAATTGATCTTTGGAGGTTTTGGGAGAGAGGTAGGATTTCTGACAGTATTTGATATGGAAGTATATCTGCCGGTTTCTACTTACCTTTTGGAAAACTAGTGACCTAATCCAGTTGGAGGTCTTAATAGTATTCAGTTTATAGCATTATTAGTAAGAGAGAAGATACACTTGAGGAAAATCCAAAGATGGGATATGCAAAATGGTCAGACTCTATTGGAACTGGTACCTGCAAACTTCAGGGCACTAGGAATCTGGAACTTTCAGGGGAATAGGATCCTGGAGCTGTCAGGAGTAGAAATCAGTACTCAGATGTGAAATTTAATATACAAAACAGATAAACATAAGGGAAGGAAAGCAAAAATAATATAAAACGATAATATAGAGAACAAAGGGAGGGATGCTGGAGGGGTTGTGGGTGGGGCAAGGGCTAAATGGGCAAGGGGCACGGAGGAAGACACTTGTTGGGGTGAGCACTGGTGTTATATGTAGGGGATGGATCACTGGAATCTACTCCTGAAATCATTATTGCATTAGTTATGCTAACTAACTTGGATGTAAATTAAAAAAAAAAACACGATACTTTCATTTGTTCCTCCCTCTCTGGCATGCATGCACACCCATGTGCACACACTCTCATGATATCTCTGCTTTTCTCTGTGTGTTTGTTCTATACTTTTGTCTTTACCATCTAGCTATTCTTTCTCACCCTTATTTTGTATTTATTCATAACTTTTCCATACACTTACTTGTGAAAATCTTAAATGTTTTCAACTTCTGTTTCCAGTCTTCCCTTTGGAATTTCCTTGTTCAAGTGTCTGTGAAAGAGAGAGAATCTCATTGTTCAGGCTCATATTTCCAAGCCAGGCCTGTGACTAGACATTTTTGTGTCTGAATTCTATCTGCAAAGTGATTGAGGACAGACTGGCACCAGAAAACATGTCTGGTGAAAGCTCTAGAACTACTCTTACACTTTCAAATGTTACCTTCTTCCTACTGCATCAATTTCATTAAATTAGACTTTCTGGCCCATACAGTATTTCAGAATAATAAATTGAATGCACGTGGTTTTGTTGGATACCTGTATTCTTGATGGAAGTCAGTAGACTTGGTTGAGGCTTTCTAATAAAGAATATTCTTGTAAAGACCAAACAAATGACACAGCTCAGTAAGATTATTCCTAGGATAAAAGCTAAAAATAAGCAGGTAAACATCTGAACACTTCACACTTCTTTCTTTTCATGCATTGCGAGAGAGACACCAGAGAATCATTATCTGTTTCCTGTCCTCCAAACTGAGTGACAAGCAATCTGGCCTATCCATATGACCATATTGTTTTCATCCCCTAATTAGCCTAGTCCTCACTGTGCTGATGAGGAAACAGATGCATGAAGCAGCAAATTACCTTCATCTTGCCTCTGAACAACAACAAAAAAAGACCCAGCATTTAATTGTCTCATTTGAACTTGGGCGATTCAAAAGCAGTAAAGTGGAAATATTCAAGAAGGGAACACTGCTTTTAAAAACATGTTTTCTTTTCATTTAAAAGTCATCACAGAATGCAGATTTGAATTATAGGAATTTGGCGACTTTAGTTGGAAATGATTGCTTCTTATTAAAGACTTATAGCCAGTTGGCTCATTAATTGACACGTGGATAAATAGAGATAAATGTAAACTGTTTGTGGTCCTGAGGGTGTACTGCACGTTTATCTTCCATGCCTCGTTCTCAGTCAAATTAATTGTAACGGTTCCTTTTGGATTCTTTATCTGATTGCATTGGTGGTGTAATTTTGCATAGCTATCAAAGCGGCAGAAGTATAGGCAGGAAAGCATGTGCCAGAGAGGAGCTAATGAGAACCAATCAAACTGCCTGACAGACACAATCTTCCAGCTTTGGTTTTTGCCTTCCAGTTAGAACTTTGTATTGCTCTGTCATTTTTATTCATATCTCTGTGGTTTCAAGACAAAGTTTTGAGTATTTACAATTTTTGGCTAAGATTTATGGCATATTCTTAAGTTGATAAACAGTTTACTGTGTGTTTTACGTAGATCATCTCATTTAATCTTTGTAATTACATTATAGTAGTGGTGTCATTACTAACCACTTTATAGGTGAGGAAACTAAGGCTTAAGGTTTAGAACACATAAGAATCACTGTTCCAAAAGCCATTCTGAAGCAGAAGCAGAAGCAGAGAAATGGTTAGATAGGGTCCTCATAATTGATGGTAGACTTCTGAAGTGGTTATCTCTAAGTTTTGTTTCAAGAAGAAGTCATTCTCTGAGAGTTATTTTATGGACCTAAGGAAGTCTTCAAGGGATTTACTTAAAATAATGTTTGAAGCTCTGTGGGTCATAGATGGGAAAGGATTTTTTATAGTTCCTAGTTGTATATTTATGAAACTTGCTAATTTGTGTTAATACATAAGTGGCGAAGGTGGCGTTTTATTCTTCGCAAACTTGTGGGCCTTTAGCATCATTTTTCTTGAGTTCTCAGATGTTCAATAGGGTCTTTGGGGAAGAACTCAGATATGCAAACTAAACAAATATACTATGGAATGCTTCTTAGCGATCTTTAGAGAAATCTATGTGTTTGCCTTTTAAGGAAGTGCAATGTGAAGAAATAGGCAACCGATACAAACTATTGTATTAAAGAGGGCAGGGGAGAATGAGAATAGTATTTATAATCAGGGTATATACATTTTAGAGTCTTTGAAGTTCCTGTGTCATGTATTTATAAAATACTGCTATCCAACATTAATTTCACAAATTCTTTTTGGTTACTTACTATCTGCCAGGTCTACTGATGATAGAATGTAAGGCAAAGTAAGTATGAACACTGACTCAAAGTTTTCAATCTAGTGAGGGAGACAGACTTTATTAATTCATCTCACCAAATGTTATGAGTCACAACCTCATCTAAGTGCAAAAAACGAAAGGTACAATGAGAGACATTAATGTTATGTATGTATCTGTGAGGTGTGTGTGTGTGTGTGTATGTGTACATGTGTTTGGGGAAGGGGTAGCTTGTTTTGATTTATGAGCTGAATAATTTTCTAGATATCACCAACAAAATAATATTTAACCTGAAATCTGGGGGATGTAGGCAAATAATAATTGTAATGCGTATACAATCTGATTTTTGTTTTAAAAATCCTTCTGGCTGCCTTATTGAGAATGAATTGGAAAAAGACAAGAGAGCCCATACAGTAGTTCATGCCAGAGAGGAAAGCTATCATACTGAGTAGGGGTAAGGAAGTGAGAAGTAGAGAAATTCAAAAGCTATTTAGGACATAGAATTGATAATACAAGTCTTACTTTATTCATTTAATTAAGACAAAACTCCAGTAGCTTTTTGTTCTGTAAACAACACTAATTTATAAAACTCAAAAGCAAGTTTCTTATTATACCTTTTTTGCATCGTGTTATTCATTCATATAATAAAACTTGATCATGTATTTTAGTGTAACTATGTAATTTGCAAAATAATTCCTACTTTCTGTGAGCTCAGAGAACATAAGAGATACAAAAGACAGGTAATAATTCAGTCATGTAACGAAATAATAGAGTTATTCAAGTGGCATTATAGGAGTGCTTAACCTAACTTAATTATGCAGGGAAGGCTTTGAGGGGGGTGGCACTAGAAATGAGCATTTGAGAATTTGATCAGCAAATGAGACATTCCCAGCAGAGTGAAAATGAGAATACAGACAAGAAAGTGAAATTTCATAGTGTATTTAGAGGCTTTAGCACAGTTTTTACAGAATATAAGGGCATGGGTGGCAGGACTGGCAACATAATTTACAGGGCTCAATGGAAGAAAATGCACAAGTCCTTATTAAAAAATTATTCACAATTTCAAGATGGTGACAGCAGACCAGCAGAAAAGCATGGGACCCATCTAAGCAAGGGATCTTTATGTGACTTCATTGGTTGCATGTCCATGAAGCTGGCAAATGGGAGGTGCTAGAGGAAAGTTAGGGATGTGAGTGACAAAGAAGAAGCAAGAATTAAGATTTTCAAGCCTTCTAGTTTCAGAGTTTGGGAGATGTTGATGCTACCAATAGAAATAGACACCATAAGAAGGAGAATGGCCAGGTACCAAGGAATGTTTTATGTTTTGGCAAGTTGAATTTAAGGTGTCTGCGGAAAGTTCTATCAAAAATACCTTGCCGGGCACCTGGGTTACTCGGTTGAGTGTGACTTCAGCTCAGGTCACAATCTCACAGCTTGTGAGTTCAAGCCTCACATCGGGCTCTTCTGACAGCTCAGAGCCTGGAGCCTGCTTCAGATTCTGTGTCCCTCTCTCTCTCTCTGCTGCTCCCCTGCTCATGTGCTCTCTCTCTCTCTCTCTCTCTCTCAAGAATAAATGAAACATTTAAAAAATGGCTTGCCAACAGGCGACTGAATATAAGAACATAAATTTCTTGGGTGAGGGTAAGACTAGAGAGCTTTGTGGATGTTGAAGCCATGACGATAGGTGAGTTAATCAAAAAGACTGAGATGAGCAGCATGCTAAAGACAGAATCCTCAGGAACCCCAACATTTTCAGAAAGTTTATTCATGTAAATCCTTAATGCACAGCATGATTCTGCAAAGCCTATACCCCTACTGAGGTTCAGGGTAAGTTATTGCCTTGTCACAGGTTATTTCTTTGGCAGCTGAGAGATACTAATACCATACCACAATGGTCATTCCAGTGATACTAACATGAATTAAAGCTTTTCTCTGCCAGTGCAATATGAAGTTAATCCCAATGTGAGACAGGCACAGTCAGTGTTGTTTTAGTATCGGGAAATTTGCTACTTTGAACCTTATTACTCTTATATGCCTTCTATATTAACATGTTTTAATTAAATAATCATTTACTGAACTACTATTTGTAAATATACCAGTTTGTGACATCACTGAGCAAATACTCTAATATATCAATATTTTGCCTGTATTTTCTGAGTCATGTTGGACTATTAATTGGATTTTCTATTACCTATCTCTAATTTATTATATTCTCTAAGTAGGGCAATTAAATGGAAACAATAAACTTAACAAAATAATTGGAAAAATTATTATTTTGTGTTTATAACTTTCAGACTATCTTTTATGTTTTGTTAAATATAAAGACATCATTTTATGGAATTTTCTACAACTGACTGGCTTTTATTAACTATTATAAATTGCTTATCAACTGCCTCTTTTTTTCTATTCAGAATTAGTGTGAATATTAAAACATATACTTCAGTTTGATGATGTCAGGAAACATTTGTTTTTTCACTGCAGTAATACCTCTGTGAAGATTATCATACTCTTTGTTTAATTCCAAATTTTACCATAAATTCTTACTAGATGCTCTTTATGCACTCTGAGAAAGGAAATGCTTCACAAATGAAAATTCCAGTATTTGTTAGCTGTAGTTTTATCCACATTTCAAAATTAATAAGATAGTTTTATTCCCAAATTACAAAAAAAGAGTTGATAATTATTTAATCAGTAAATACTAATCTCATTACCCTATCCATTGTGTTTAAGTATACTCCACATTAGTAACATTTGAAAAAGAAAATTAAAAACTAAATAACCATGTCATTATATAGTTTGTTACACAAAGCTACTCACTATGCTGTGGGAAAAATCTAGTTCATGTGTCTTGTTTTCTGAATTTAATTATCACATTTTTCTAGAATCATTGCCCAGATCTCATGATGTAAAACAAATTTTCACTTTGTCAAAATGCATTTAGGGATCTATTATGAACTGCTGCCACATTTTGGAAAATGGCAAGTGTGGAAGTCTGGTTTTATCTGCCAGCTTTGACAGAAAGGATGAACACAACATTAGTCATCTTGTTTCTCCATTGCTGTGATTATCAATATATTTAGTAAGAACAAATCACATCCCCTGAGCCTGTCAGAAAGAAGATGAAATAATTTTAACTACAGAATAATAATTACCGTATTCAAAAGTAATTAGCAATGTTGCATGTTGATCCTCAATAACAATTTCATGTATACACACACAGAGCAAAAATGAATGCTATCTGAGTTGACAGGCCTCTGCGTTTCTATCTACCTGCTTGAGTAAGACAATATATATTTTATTCTGTTTTCAACTTTCTTAATCTTATGCAGCACTTTTCTTCTATACTAAATTAGCATGGAAAGCAACTTAATGAAGTATCAGGATTTTGCAACAAATTGGGAATAGGCTTTTTTATTTTAATAAAATCTATGTGAAAAAATATATTTTCTAATATATAAGTTAATATATGTTAAACTCATTGCATAACCTATGATAAACCTGTCCTCTAGCTGAATTTTACTAAAACTATGGTCCACACACTGGTTCTGGTCTTCTATAGATAAGTTCAAAAATTGAGAGTAAGCAGTTAGAAATTTTTATACCAATTTGACATTGCTGTGAAATCCAAGCACACGATCATTTTTCTACTAATTTTTTCAGGTAATTATATGTTTTACAAGTATTGTAAAGTGGTAACTTGAAATTGAAACAACCAACCTATTCCTTCACTGTAGGTAGTTTGAAAAACACCACTTTCTTGATTTGCATACTTTCTATCTCTCAGCATTTGCTTTTATTAAAAATTGCTTAAGGTATAGGTGTTTTTATGGAACTCTTGATGTCTCAAATTAAATACATAGTAATTTTTCTTTTTTTCTGCATATTTGTTTACAAGGCATAAGAGAAGTCAAGAAGCAATAGAGCAAAGGAAAAGACTTTAGAGCCAAGTAGATCTGCATTCAAATGAGCTATACACCTCTTTCTAGCTGTGCAATTTATTTGCATTTTCTGAGCCTGTTTCCTTAACTGTACAGTGGAGATAGTAATTCCTACAACAAAGAGTTGTTGTGTCAATGTATTTTACTTTCAGTGCATTTTAGCTCCAACTCTCCTCCTGTCCTTTCTCTTATGTAGGCAAGTTGAATAAAAGATATTTTTATGGATATATCTTTTGTAATATGTTATACCTATTTATGAAACAAACCACAGTTGATAAACTTGAATACTAGTAATTCCCTTTGAATATATTTGATTGGCATATATTAGATTTGGAATGATTAAATATTTAAAAAAATACACATAGGGGTAAACTGATAGGTATTTGACATACAAATGGACTTCCTGGTTTTTAGGACAGAAATAGGCTTCCCTCACTTAAAGTAGTAGACATTCTCCAGTGTCACTAACGTCATCTCTAATTTGAAAGGGAAGAAGTGATGAAAACAAGTGTTAAAATCTCTCTTTTATCTTTGTTAACCAACTGGATAATAGGGTAAATGTGATCTAGATTTGCTACTGGCTGACATCAAAATGGAAATAATTTTAATAATTGGTAGTTTGTCAATATTAATACTACTAGAATGTATATAATTATTAGAGATACTCTAGCAGTATTATTTAAGATTTTTTTAACATTTATTTATTTTTGAGATAGAGAGAGACAGAGCATGAACAGGGGAGGGTCAGAGAGAGAGGGAGACACAGAATCTGAAACAGGCTCCAGGCTCTGAGCTGTCAGCACAGAGCCAGACGCGGGGCTCAAACTCGTGGACCGCGAGATCATGACCTGAGCCAAAGTCAGATGCTTAAGTGACTGAGCCACCCAGGTGCCCCCTCTAGCAGTGTTATTAACATTAATGCATTACCAGTAAAAGGATCTATTTATGCAAAATGGGACTTTGGATCTCCTTTATGATTCCTGCCCCAGATAAAATAACAATGACAACAACAGTGAGAGGTGGAGAAGCAATAGATCATTTTAGAAAGTAGCTGTATGTTTCATTTATATTACAGTGGCAGATTTTAAAAACAATCTGGTCCTTATATCCAAAATAATCTTTTAAGTGGAAAAGACCAGATTGGTTTTTTTTTTAGCTTTATTTTGGAATAATTGACAACATTACAAGATATTTAAAATATACATTGTGATTATTTGATATACATATAAATTGTGAAAGGATTTCCACCATGTAGTTAATTAACACATCCATCACTTCACATATTAAATTTTTTTTGTGAGAACATTTAAGTTGTACTTCCTCCCTCCTTTCCTTTCTTAAGACTCTGCATATAAATGATACCATACAGTATTTGTCTTTCTGTGTCAGACTTTTTTTTATTTAGCATAATACATTCAGGGTCCACCCATGCCTTCACAAGTGGAAGGATTTCCTTCCTTCTGATGGCTGAATAATCATCTATTGTGTGTGACACACGCATGCACATGCACACACACACACACACACACACACACACACACGCATGCATGCAAGTGGAGGAGGGGCAGAGAGAGGAAGGGCGAGAATCCCAAGCAGACTCCTCGCTGAACATGGGGCTCAATCTCTAGAACTGTGAAATCATTACTTGAGCTGAAATCAAGAGTTGGACACTTAACTGACTAAGCCACCCAGGCACCCCTGGAATACAATCATTTCAAATCATCTGCTTAATAGGACTCTTTCAAGTGTACTTATATTAGCTCTTTGTTAAAGTTAAATATTAGCCTATTTTCTCTTTGTAATTAGTTAACCAACTATAAATACACAATCTCTATATTCTGCAAAGTTTATAGGTATGTAATAAAACATCCCTTTTTACCTATAGAAATAGAGAACAGACATTTGTTTACAGATTTTCAGGTTTAAATACTATTTTCATCTTTAGTACTGAAACTTGAGGTAGCACAATATAACCTGTGCCATATACAAACATCTTTATATTTTTATTTATTTAAAATTTTTGTTAATATTTATTTTTGAGAGAGAGAGAGAGAGAGAGCATGATTGGGGGAGGCACAGAAAGAGAGGGAGACACAGAATCCAAAATAGGCTCCAGGCTCTGAGCTGTCAGCACAGAGCCCGATGTGGGGCTTGAACCCATTAGCCACAAGATCATGACCCAAGCTGAAGCTGGATACTCAACTGACTGAGCCACCCAGGTGCCCCATATACAAACATCTTTAATTTGTTATTTTTATTTTTTATGCTTATTTAGTTTTGAGAGAGAGAGAGCGAGAATGGGAGGGGCAGAGAGAGGGAGACACAGAATCTGAAGCAGGCTTCAGGCTCTGAGCTGTGAGCACAGAGCCCACATAGGGCTCAAACTCACGAACTGTGAGATCATGACCTGAGCCAAAGTTGGTCACTTAACCAACTGAGCCACCCAGGCGCCCCTACAAACATCTTTAATAGTGAGCTGTGATACAATAGGATTTTATTTTATATGTAGTTTGGAAATATGAGAATAAATCTAAAATATACATAAGTATTTATAAATAGTTATTGGTTGAGTTAAAGGAAACTGATAGCTTAACAGTAACACCTAAAGACTGTGAAAGATTCTCTTTCTTATAATTTTATGTTAATGAATATAGACTAGAATGATACCATTTCCTATATAAGAATATGTTTCTTAAAACTGTTTGGAAAATTTCTCAAATTTAGAAATCAATTATAAATTACTAATTGTGATTCAAGTAGACTATAAATGTCAGAAATGAAAGCACCCTGTCAACCCTATTTGTGAAATATGTTTCTAAACAAAATGTTGGATTGAAGGTAAACTGCTCTTACTCTCTCTTGTTTGAGTTCTAATCATATCCAATATTCACATGAGTGTTGCAGTTGTTCTTGGTCTAGGCCATGCCTGGTATTTTCTCAGAATTTTTATACTTTATTAGATATCTAGATTTTGTAGGAGAGACTAAGGATGCTAATGTGATTTATTACATTATTATACTTGTAAATAGTAACATCATTTGTATCTTAAAGGACTGCTATTATTTTTACCTGCCTTTACGGAAATTTTATCTGTTCCCAGAACTAAATTTAGAACATGTCCATATTAAAAAATAAAGAGATTAAAATAATCAATACACTTCTCCTTTTTTGTTAACTTTTGAATGTATATCCACAAAAGAGTTCCAGTTACTTATCTGCTGGAAGAGCAAAGACATATTTGAGCCTTAGAGATAATCAAACCAGGAACTATAGCAATGCTAGGAACCACTCTTCTTATTTTTCATCTGTGTATTAATGTTATTTTTCCAGATTAATTTTTCCAGGGAGTGGAACCATAGTTACCAACATCTTCCAGACCCATATATTCTAAATTTTGCTATTCAGAAAATAAGGTCCTTCCTCTTTTACATTCCAGTTGGAAAATCCTCAAGGAGTGCCTCTGACTGACCAGGTCTCATTATTTTTAAAACCATATGGCTAGAAGGACTTAGTATTATGATAGGCAACCCTCAGTTGAATCACATAGTTGGAGTACATAGAAAATAGTTCCCCCCCAAAAGTTAGTACTATTTTACTCTGGAGTTGATGATGACAGGCTTGTGACTGGACTAAGCACAGAGAAGCTGATACTATTTCCTGGCTAGATGTGTTGTCAGAAAATTACTTTTTGCTTTCTTTGGAACAGTATAAGGTGTTACAGCAGCTGGTTATATCTTGATCTGGAGTGGGTGACATAAATAATGAAATAATAGACTTGACCTTTATTCACAAGAAATTTACGTTCTGCTTCCAGAGATATAACAAACAAACCTAAAACAAAGAATAACATGTTGTGAATTTATTGTAGACTATGTATATATACAGTTGAATTTCAGAGAATGCCAGGATCAGTATGGGCTATAGTCTTTTAAGATTTTGCGAATTCAGTTTGGTTTACTTACAAGGATGAAGTATTAGTAAATAGAGTTAAGGAAAGCTGGTGTTCCATATAGAAAGAAGAGCACAGGGAGTATATTAGAAACAGAACTAAGCACAGGATGTACCAAAAGCCATGAGCCTGGTTCCTTGTAGGATTGGAAAAGGTTGAGGAAAAAGTGTTGGAAGTATGTGGTGAGACTAGATTATGGAAAACATTGAAAATATGAATGTGTATATAAAACACAAATATACACATATATAAAAACACAAATATACAGATCACTGCAGTGGTCTCAATGTGAGGTTGTACTCTCAAAAAAAAAAAATACTAGCACCATTAACGCCAAATGTAATGAATAGCTGTGAGAGATTTACCTGTGCAATGATTGTCTTTGGAAAGCAGTAACCAGGAAATGAGAATATGAAAATCTTTTGCTAAGCATAGTTGGAACTCAAGATATATTAACATCTTTCAGAACTGCAGCTAATAAGTGACAGTCGCATTGCTCTGGAATTGACTGCAAAGAATGGCAGTAATATGTATGTAGTAGATGTTGTATCATTGGGACAAATATGTTGAAAGGAAGTTTACAATTGCTGTAGGAATATAACTACATGTAACTTTGTCCCTGTTTCCAAATGCCTGAAACCAGGCTATTTTAACTCATATGTAGAAATTGTGTAACAGTTTCATTTTGGGGAAAAACTTGAAGTATTTTTGACTCTAAATATTCAAAACATTATTTTGTACTATATAAATAAGATGATGCTATTTGTACTGAGATATTTGTTAGTTGAAAAATGCCATCACTAATGCTATGTGTAGTTTTTTGAATTTATATGTAGATTTTTAAAAATCACTTTTTTATAGTGAGTTAAATAACATAAATATATCTATTTTTTGATATTTGATTTCTTTTGATTCATCTGTTTTGAAAAAAATATTGAACTGGTTAACATTTTGGAAAAATAAGATTTAATTTATCTCTGTAGCAGTCCAAATCAGCATCAGCCAACTGATATAATAGAAAATACCTTTTCTATAAGAAAAAAAATTGTAACCATTGAACATTTTTTTTCAACTGGTAATATGGCAGATAAGTTAAAAAGGAAATCTATCATGTTCCAGTGGTTATATTGAATTTAGATTATTTTCAATGGTTTTAACTCCCTTTTAAACTGACAGTCTTGTACCCAAAAAGCCAAATAACCCAGTGAAGAAATGGGTAAAGACATGAACAGACACTTTTCCAAAAAAGATACCCAGATGGCTAACAGACACATGAAAAGATGTTCAACATCACTCATCATCAGGGAACTACAAATCAAAACGACAATGAGATACCACCTCACACCTGTAAGAATGGCTAAAATTAACAACTCAGGCAACAACATATGTTGGCAAGGATGCAGAGAAGGGGGAACACTTTTGCATTGCTGATAGGAATGCAAACTGGTTAAGCCACTCTGGAAAACAGTATGGAGATTTCTCAGAAAATTAAAAATAGAACTACCCTATGACCCAGCAATTTCACTACAAGGAATTTATTCAAAGGACACAAAAATTCTGATTCAAAGGGACACATGCATCCCATATGTATAGCAGCAATATCAGCAATCTGAAAATTATGGAAAGAGCCCAAATGTTCATCGACTGGAGAATGGGTAAAGAAGATGTGGTATATAAATACAGTGGAATATTACTTGGTGATCAAAAATAATGAGATCTTGCCATTTAGAACAATGTGGATGGGACAAAGAGTGTATTATACTAAGTGAAATAAGTCAGTTAGAAAAAGATAAATATTGTATGATTTCACTCATGTAGAATTTAAGAAACAAAACAGATGAGCATAGGGGAAGGGAAGGAAAAATAAGATAAAAAGTGGGAGGCAAACCATAAGAGACTTAAATATAGATAAACTGAGGGTTGCTGGAAGGGTGTTGGGTGGGGGGATGGGCTAAATGGGTGATGGACATTAAGGAGGGCACTTGCTGGGAGGAGCACTGGGTGGGATATGTAAGTGATGAGTTACTAAATTCTACTCCTGAAACCATTATTGCACTGTATGTTAACTAGCTTGGATTTAAGTAAAATTAAAACAAAAACAAAAACAAAAAAACCTGATAGTTTTTAGTCCTGCCTCAAAAAACTAAAATATATTTCATGTAGCTAAAATAGTATATGATTTCAAAGGACAACAGAGGGAACCACAATTGTTGTAATATTTATAAATTTCTAAATTGGGTAATAGTTTCTTGAATATTGTTATAAAATGGTTTTATTTAAAACAGAATAAGGAATTTTAGGAATTTTAGGGTCTTTAAACATTTCTGGGGCTTTAGAAATATGTAGCTAGCTCTGATTCTTATATCTAATTTCACTTAAAATTTATGGTTATAATTTTCTCTGCTTTTGGTTAGATATAGTGTTGGGCTTAACTTATTAGCTATTATCAAAAGTCCAGAAATATCAAAATTAAAACCACAAAATCAATAAATGGTATTTAGAGTTTATTGTACATATAAGAACAGTTTGTAAACTGGGAGCTTTCAAAAATAAAAACCGATATGAAGCTCAAGGGTATGAAGTTACAGGTTAGCTTATAAAGTAAAAATGAGGAAGCTGTTAACTTTTACAGTGATTATTATTGTCAGATGGCAGGGAGTGGGTTAAAAGTGATTCTCTCAGACCACTTTTAGGAAGATGACTTCAGTTTCTTTTATGCTTTTCAGAGACATTTACAAGAAATCATCTAAGTTAAGTTTTACTTTTGTTCATGAAATTAGCTAGATTTAGTTTTGCTTACATAGTTTTAAATGGTGTTGTCTGCTCAGGGAATTCTCAATTCTTGTCTCCATTTTATATTGAAATTTTCACAGTATTATATCACTTTTAAATGAGATATGAAATTACAATGAATAAACATGTTTGTAGCAAACTGGGCTAGAAAAGAGGATGTGGCAGGAAAAAAGAAAGAAAAAAAGATAAAAGGATGCTTGTTTATATCTGAGACACAAAGCCAGAGGATACTAATTGAGGTATATGTGGTGAAAAGCACAAAAGGTATTGAATAGGGAGATGATGACTCCTGTGGAAGCAGGAAAATAAGAAGTGGAGAAAAAAATACTGATTGGGTCTGACAGTTACAGTTAAGAGCCGGGGCTAGACTCCAAAGGCTTGGCTATGAAACATGGCTCCACCTTTCATGTATTTTAGTGAATTCTGGGTACTTAGTTTTTCAAAAGAATCTTTTTAGGATGAAATGGATACATTCATAATTTGTTAGAAAAGACTCTTCATAAATTATAAAGATATAAATATAATTTATGCTATTTCTGCTTCATTCACTCATTCAACAAACAAGTGTGCTGGGACTGTTGCTGCTTGATTATTCATTAATCTATTCATATTTGCCTTCTCTAGCAAATTTCAAATAAAGCCAGACTTAGGAAGTTTTCAGGGCTTAACCTTAGCAATTTTGATCATGCTTTTACTTTTGGTTCCCTTCATGAAAATTATAATGTTCTAATATGAAAAGGTGTAGGAGGTCATTTAGTTCAACTTTCTCATTTTAAAACGAGGAAATGAGGGGTGCCAGGGTGGCTCAGTAGGATAGGTAGCTGACTTTGGCTCAGGTCATGATTTCACAGTGTGTAAATTCGAGCCTCACATGGGGCACTGCTGTCAGTGCAGAGCCTGCGTCAGATCTTCTGTCCCCTTCTCTCTCTGCCCCGCCCCTGCTCACACCGGCTCTCTGTCTCAAACATAAATAAACATTAAAAAAATTAAAAATAAATAAATAAAATGAGGAAACAAGTCCAGAGAGGTCAATAATGCTATTATTGCAACCAAAGGCACATTTCCTAGCCTCCCTGTGTTTATTCATCATTATAATACTGCTTCACTTTTATATTTATTTTAAGCATGTGGCTTTAATATCATAGAGCTAGATGGTAGCAGAACTAGGTAATAGCCTGGTTTCATTGTCACTCAGATGTTATTTCCAATAGTTCCAGGCCTCTCATTCAATTTGCGTTAGTTTATGTGTCACTTTCTGTTTTTTTTTTCCCTTACCACATGTTACCCTTTCTAAATGGATTGCAATACCTTGTTGAACATTTACTAATTTAAACAAACATCTTTGAGTGCCTACTATGTGTAAAATGTTGCTGTTTGCAAAAGTCATTATTAATTGACCACCTTTTTTGAGGAAAGAAACATTTAAAATTCTGTAGATAACTAAAAGAGTTATTTTGGGTCAGTAGACTCAAAGTGTCCTTCTAGGAAACTGACATAGTTGACTAAAATCTATACTGTATTTCTGTGCAGATAGAATTAACACTTGAGAGGAATTCATGTGTTTATAATGAGAACTCCTTTAAAACGATAAGGAAATGAAAACATTTCACTTAAAATGTGAAAATAAATATAGGAAATTAAATTCCACCATCAGTTCTCAAAATGCTAAACTGTACTTTCATGTTGAAATGTGAATGTATTAATCTGAGGAATTCATTGGAAAAAACCCTGCTGTTACCAGTACAGACATGTAAAGCAATGACAATCCAGAAATGACTGCAAAATGACTCTACTGGAATGGAACCTTGTTTGGGAATTTTCTCCCACAGGTAAAAAGAGAGGTTTTAGGATAATAATAATAAGTGTATTTTTATGTAGAAATACACCAACATTTTTTGTGGAGTTGTAAAAAACCTACTTAAGAACGTAGCACAATAGTGAGGAAAAAAGTAGAACAAAATGGTCTGCTCAGTTTCCAAGTAATAATTAAACATTTCAATCCACTCCTAGCTAAAATGATTGGACTGCAGGATAAGGAGAGTCATTATTTTGAGACTTGCTGGGGTTACTGATACCCTCTCATGCGTAACTAATCCTTGTCGCATTCACTCCAACTAGTTAAGCAGAGGAGGCAATTTCTGTATTCCACCTCCAGAGGTGTTGACTACTGATAGACAATCATTGTATATGGAGTGTATCATTGGGTAAGAGCAAGTGGAAAATTGTTCTACCTCAGGGAAGTTTTGAATGTCAATTACTCTTCCCCTTATTTCTCTGTTTAATATTTAGACAAGGTGATTAAGCTTAAATTTAAAATTTCCCAATGTTTTTGCATGTATCATAGATGGAACGTTAGTTTTGCAATAGGAAACAGCCAATTAATCACCCTTTTGAACTGAGTCATGCAACGAATTGAATGAAGCTGGCTAGGGACACACGCCAAATAATTGTAAGTTTGTGCCTCTTAGGTTGTTGGTATTCAAATATTGTATCATTTTACTACATGTGAAAAGATGAACGCAGAATATTATTTTGGAAAAAAAATTTCCCTATCAAATAAGCATATCCATGTGTAAAGTTTAACATCTAAAAATAATTTAGAAATTCTGTGACAGATGAAATAAATTTATTGCTCATAATCATAAAAGCATGCCAATAATGAGATTAGCATATTGCCCAGTTTCCTTCCTTCCTTCCTCCCTCCCTCCCTTCCTTCCTTCTTTTCTTTCTTTTTCTTTCTTTCCTTCTTTCTTTTATATACTGTATATTTAATACATATATATGTTTTAATTACCAAATATTGTCATCCTGACTTCCCTTAACTACTTACAGTTGTATATTATGGGAATGAACTAGCTGGAAGTTAGGTGATGGAAATACTCTGTGCAAATCTAGCTATGCTCAAAAAACAACAACTCAAAGAACACAGGCTAATGGTGTCCTTATACAGGAAGATCAAGGCATTATGATAAATGACCCTAAACTTCATCCTGTACAAGTTTACCTACCAACTATTTGGTTATGCTCATAACATTTTTCTACTTTGGTTATCTAGAAAGTCAGATTTGTGGTTGAAAATATGGGGACTGCAATAAATGACCACAAAAATGAATGTAATTTATTCATTGATTCACAACCATTTAAATGCCTGTAACGTGCCTGTGCTAAACAGTAGATCCAGAAATGAACAGGATATGTTCCAATGTTTAAGACACTCATAAAAGTTATTTACTTGTTTTTCCTGTTTTTGTATCCCAGTTAACTTGTTATTTAAACTGGAAGCTCTAAGTCATACTTGATTTATCATGTCTTCCTTTTGTCTCCCAAGTTTTATTAAGTTTTGTTTCCTAACATTTTCCTCCTCTGCTCAGCTGCTTCTCCTCCTCTTAACTCCTACTGACTTATTTTTTTTGCCCTCAGCAATTTCTATCTGGAACTGTTATAATAGTCCATTGTTTCCAGATTGGTCCCTCCAGCCTCTCCTCCTCACATTTATCTTAGACTGTGCTTGAGTGATATTTCCCAATATAGACCTTAATGTGGACTCTTACACTAAAAAACTCCACTGCCTGGAGAATCAGGTTGAAACATCTAGGCACAATCCAGCAGGTCCTTCATAGCCTCTGTGCATTCTTCTTTTGAAGATTTATCTCCCTCTTATATATGCTTGATTCCTTTATTAATGTCACAGTGGGTTACTGAGTCACTTTTCTTTAACAAATGATACAATTTCCTATCTGTGTTCCCTATGCTCTTCCTCTTGTTCCACCTCTCTTCACCAGGTATTTCTTACAAACTCCTTCATATATCTGAGAACCTAGCTAAAGACAAAATGCTTATCATTAGCTTTTTCTGATACCCCACTCCGTAAAGTAAATAAATTGCTCCCTTTGCTGACTTGTGTGGTACTTTCAAAACCTATTACAGTATTTTGTTACGACTTTTCTCTCTTGCTCACACTCACATGCTTTCTGAATATTTCTGCTTTATCTCTTCTGTTGAGCACATGGCAGTGTTTCATGTCACATAGTAGGCATCTAATATTTGTTGAAATCAACAGTGAAAAAATGGCTTTGTGAGCCAAGGCAGGAAGAACAATATCCGATGAGTTTCCATTACTTTATGGCATAAAATAGAAGATAATGATGTTGTGGATCCTTTATATAGCATAGTAATGATATTATTACATATGAATGACAAAAAAAATAGCACAGTAGTATTCCTGGACTGCCCTATGCAAAAATAGATCTTGTCAGCATCCTATTTTAAAAATCACCTTCAGGATCATCACCTCAAATACTTCTAGCAAAAGAAAAAGGAATTCAAGGGGAAAATTGTCTGAGGTGACTAGAAAAAGTTGGGTGAATTTTAATGTGGATATTAAAAATAAAATATTTAGAGTTAATAAACCATATTAGGCCAATAGAGTGATAGGTAGTGAGTTAATGTTATTAATTCTGAAGATATCAAAGGACAATCATGAAGAAAGCCCTAAGATGGAATAAAGCTCATCATGATCTTCTCATAAAGCTTGGGGTATCCACTTCTGAGAAGATACTCTGTGTGGTAACATGTCAAGGAAGATTTAGCAAAACTGTAATAATCCAGAAAGGAATTTAAAGGATAATGCAGGTGGTTGCATAAAGATGAAAACACAAAGCATTCATGTAGAAAGAAGAACACAGAGATGTGATAGCATCAAAAGACTCTAAAATCCTTAAGCATTTTCTTTGGATTATTCATGTTTTACACTTTAAAAAACTTTGTAATGTTTATTTATTTTTGAGACACAGAGACAGAGCACGAGCGGGGGAGGAGTGGAGAGAGAGGGAGACACAGAATCTGAAGCAGGCTCCAGGCTCTGAGCTGTCAGCACAGAGCCCGATATGGGGCTTGAACTCACGAACTGTGAGATCATGACCTGAGCTGAAGTTCGATGCCCAGCCAAATAAGCTACCCAGGCTCCCCCATGATTTACACTTTTAAAATAAATCCTAATGTATTTGGAGCAGAAAAACAAAATGCACCATCCATCTCTGTTCAATCTAAAATTAATAGTTTTGGAATTATTTGTATGCACACTTAAAAATATTTGCTCTGCTAAAAGCACTAAAATAGGGGTGCCTGGGTGTCTCAGTTGGTTAAGCATCTGACTCTTGATTTTGGCTCAGGTCATGAAATTATGGTGGTGAGATCGAGCCCTGTGTCAGGCTCTGGGTTGATCATGGAGCCTGCTTAAGATTCTCTCTCTCTCTCTCTCTCTCTCTCTCTCTCTCTGTGTGTGTGTGTGTGTGTGTGTATCTTATTCTCTCAAAATAAAATGAAATAAGATAAAAATTTAAAAATAAATATTTACTCTGTGATGAATCACTAAGGCTTATGGTATTAAGGCATTAAGGTGTTTTGAGGTACTCCTACCATTCACAGTTGGTATAATGAAATTATTGCACATTTCTGTGAAATTTTCACTGGAGTGCCTGTAAGAGGCTAAATACTATGGTGGATAAACTATGCAGATTCTGGGACAAAGTTATAATAAAACCTTAATTCATATATAGTAGAATATATAAAATATGGATCATTTAGCTTTGGGAGAAAAGTACCATTATAATCCATTTTGTTTTCTACTTAATAGGAAAAGTATAGTAAGCAATTACTTTTTATAGCACATTGTAGAACACATTGCTAATGATTATCTTTTAATTTTGTGGATATATATATATATATATCTGTTTTCATATATTTTGACATAAACTGAGAAAAATACATTCTTTGTCCTTAAAAGCCCTCCAAAAATTATATCCCTTAGGTATAAATTACACTATATATTTTTTGTTGTTTTAATTATGGGTCCTGCATCTCAAAACTTCTAGCAGAATATATCTCTTAACCTTCACAATTAACCCATCAGCTTTCTTTTTTTAAGAGAAGATGATAACTAATGAAAAAGCACTATGGTATTTATAAACAGCAGACTCAGTCTTTTTATATTTAAGAAGAACAATCAGTTGAGAGTATAATTCTGCAATAATTAATCAGCTCTTACAGATTTCTATTTCTTCTACCTGTCACTTAAACTTGTGCCATATTTATCCCATCAGTATTTGTACTCCAAAAATATTTTACATTTATTTAAGGCTTGCCATATTTTCTGACAACTGTAATATAGTTTTGTTGTAGGATTTTGAGACCAAACATAGATCTACATAGGTTGTTCTTAATGTATATTTCATCGTCACTTTTTATGCCAATTTCATCTTAGGTAGTTGGAATCATTCTTTTGAAACTATTTTTTAATACTACATTTTGTTTCATTCCAAAAGATTGCTATAAAAAAGACTTTTTAATTTTTTTTTTAAATTTTTGAGAGAGAGAAAGAGTGTGAGGGGAGGATCAGACAGAGAGGGAGACACAGAAGCAGGCTCCAAGCTCTGAGTGTCAGCACAGAGCCCTACGTGGGACTGGAACCCATGATCCTGGAGATCTTGACCTGAGCCAAAGTCGGCCACTTAACTGACTGAGCCACCCAGGTGCCCCTAAAAAACAGACTTAATGAAAACAAAATACTGCTCTAAAGAAAGTATGTACTGCAGTTTACTTTATAAAGAATTATTTCCTCAGAAGAAAAAATATTTATGGTTATTTTTCACTGACTCTCTTTTCCCAATTTTCCTGTAAGGGTGAAATAAACTTGAACTTTTTAACTTCCCCCATACATCCCCTGGCAAAGGAGTTTGGGAGAGAATTCACCATATTAAAGATGTTTGAGGGTCTGAATGATAGCTGTCTATTTTCTTGCAGAATGCTCAGCTCCTAGCACAGTGCCTTGAACATAGTAAGTGCTCAATAAATATTTGTCAGATAATCAATGTGTTACACTTTTAACAATGTATTGTTTTATACTTGTTTTATTCTTATGGGATAAGTTACAGGTATTCTCTATTGCTTTGTAGCTAAGTTTTATAAAACTAGCACTTCTTCGGGGCACCTGGGTGGCTCAGTTGGTTGAGCGTCCAACTTCAGCTCAGGTCATGATCTCACTGTCCGTGAGTTCAAGCCCCATGTCGGGCTCTGTGCTGACAGCGCCTGGAGCCTCTTTCAGATTCTGTGTCTCCCTCTCTCTCTGCCCCTCCCCAACTCATGCTCTCTCTCTCTCTGTCAAAAATAAATAAACATTAAAAAAATTAAAAAAATGTTTAAAAAAAAAACCAACTAGCACTTCTTCATTTTTCTATCCAATAAAATAAAAAAAAATATATTGAGGTTGCATCTGAGGTTTAGAATTTTGTCTTTACTATGGTTTATGTTTTATCCACAATCTTTCTCCTTTTCTCCCATCTCTGGTAATGGAAACCTGCAGGAATTTTGTATACACCCAAACACTTTTTTTTAAGGTGAAGAAATTTAGAATGCCAAAATTAAGTATTTACTTCCTCATTTGGTTCCAAACTTGCCACATTTCACATGCTCACCAGCCATATGTGGCTAGTTGCTATCATCCTAGACAGTGCATATATAGATCATTTTCATCACTGCAGAAAGTTTTGTTGGGTATCTAAGGTCTAGAGACTGTTGCCTTCTATAAATATTGAGAAAATGGGAGTAAGAGTAGGATTAAGAAAGTGATACATATTTATTATGCTGAGTTTGAGATGTCTGTGGATAAGCAGCTAGGCATGAACCTATAATTTAGGGGAAAGGTCAGAGCCTGAGATGCAGATTTGGGAATCATCAGGACATGAGTGATAATTAAAACAAAGAGAACACATAAACTCACCTAATGAGGGAATGGAAAAAAGCATAATGGATGATTGAAGGAGCACATCTCAGGAAATGTATCTGGGTGTTGGGAGAATAGTCCTTTAAAAGGGATCAGACTGTCACAGAGGTCAGAGAAAAATAAGAAAATAGCATCATGGAAGCAGAAGTCCTTACTTTTCCATGATTAGTAAAAGTGAGGTCCTCAGTGTCAAATACAGCAGCAAGGTTAATTAAGTAATGTCTTAACCCTTAAATGAGGGAGGATCGTGAATTTTTCATAACTTGGATCAAACTCACCATGTTAAATTAACATTAGTTCTTAGTGTTTTAATATTGACATTTTACATTCTGTTTTAGAATATACAGCACATATTATTCTCCCTAAAATGAGTTCTGAGATTATAGTAATTTTCCCAAAGTTTTATATTACCACCCCCCCCCAAAAAAAAAGTAAGGAAAAAAAATAAAAAATCAGAGAATTGTAGAATGAAAACAAATCTTAACAAAAATTGAGTCTTGAGGTGCCTGGTTGGCTCATTTGGTAGAGTATGTAACACTGATCTCGGGGTTATGATTTTGAGCCCCATGTTGGGTGTAGAGATTACTAAAAAATAAAATCTTAAAAAAAATTAAGTCTAATTATTTCACTTTGTCCACATGGAAACAGACCTCAAAAGTGAAAATGGCTTACTGAAGTCGTAGAGTTAGTGTGCTTTTCTACTGATTACATTACTCCTGTTTGTTGATTTGGTCCAGCAGCTAGTGCTGGAGGAAATGAAAAGTTAATAGATTGTGGTTATATTTACCAGAAGGTAAAAGTTTTGATTAACAAAAAGGTCTCATAATAAACTCATGGGAATCCTTAAGCTATTTTAGAAACAGGTAAAATATTATTTATCACTGGAATAATATCCACCTTCCTTCAGGAGCTCACAAATCAAAAGTTTCATATGCTTCTACAGATTATAACTATGTGTGTGTTATATGCATAAATATTCTTCTCTGAAATAACTCAGTGTAGAAGGAAAACAAAACCTCTCAGATAATAGCTAACTTTTCAAATTGATGTTTTCATGGTAAGCAGTCATTGAGTTTTTCAATCTGGCAGCATATTTTGGGTTATATGAAAGAGAAGTCATCTTATGAGTCTGTCTTCTCAGTGGAAAAGAAGAAAAATTGTCAACTTCCTAGTGCCTCACCCCAGTAAGTTATAGAAGTTAAGAAATACAGTATTCCATCTGTTAACATACAGAAGCTCTGTAATTCATACACCTAGTGATTTTGGAGAGAAGTCAGAAAATACTTTCTCTAATGCTCTGTGTCAAAGATGGCTGAAGGATTGATAAAATTGGGTTTAAATATCCTAAATATGAATAAAGTCCATTTGTTCTTTTACATTCTCATCCCTTTCTTTTCTGTAAATACATTTCTGTGATAGCTGGGTAAAAGTATTCTTAAACTTTAAAATGACAACAATAGGAAAACCCTGATACAATAATCATATGGAAACATTAAAAAGCATACCCAAAATTATTAAAAAAAAAGAGGTGACAAATTACTTATTATAAGTCTCATAAAACAAAGAAATCAGGATAGTATCAAATTTTCATGGTTATGAATGAAATAATACATTTAAATAAGGACCCTATTAAACAACAAAAAAACAACAAAACAAAAACAAAGAACACTGAATTTAACAAGTAGAACATTAATCTTGTATTATCTGTTTTTGGAAATTGTCTTGCTTGTCCTATCAGTGAGTGCCATTGGTAGACATAGCTCTGTGTGCATTTAAAAAATATCTCAATTATTGAAGGCAGAAGGAGTTTGTTTAATGTTTTTCTTAGACTGAAGTCCTTTGGACACATGTTTTTGTCCCATAGATCTCAAAAGGGAAATTAGTATAGGTTCTTTTTAAAATAGATTTTCAGGATTAAAGTCTATAGCACTGACAGCTAAAGAGTTGCAAATTTGATATTTTATAAAATCATAGGGCATCACATACAGTTACATAATCCTCACAAAATGCTGTAGCTAGGTAGATATCATCCTTGTTTTCTAGCTAAAAACACTTAGCTTTGACTAGTTAAAAGATTTGACCCAAGTTACACAAATACTGTCAAAGCTAGAATTTTAGCATACTGTTTTCTCATCTAGAATCTGTTGTTTTAATAACTCAACAAACATGGTGGAGAACTAAAATTTTCTACTAAACATTATGTAGTTTTGAAAACCAAGTTAGTTAACACTAGCTTTTACATTTTCTTGAATATAAACAGTTATTATTTGTCCTGAAATATTTAGCTTTTAAAAATAATTTTTAATCTTTGGCCTATTTTAATATTTCTAGTATGTAGACATATCTTATAGAAAGGAATTAATTACTCAAATGTCTGTAAACTTAAAGTAGTTTACATACTAAGACACAGTTTCAAACATTGGTTATAAACTTTATATGTGTTGGTATGTGTACACATGTTAAAGTGTATTTGTACACGTAGAAGTCTGACTGTGTTAAAATGGTAACAAATTCTAGCTGCTCTCTGCAATTAAATATTCATTTTCCCAGTAACATCCTCCCATGCAGTCCTATAAAGATGTCATGAGCCACTGTTAAATTTCACTGACTTATATATTGACCAGGAAAACTAAATTTATTCACAGTCTTGGTGAAACTCACTTACATATTTGGATTCATATGGTGGTGTGTAAAACATTTGTAATTTTGAAACCAAAAATTATACTATTCTTTCTACCTTTCCTGTACAAAGGAAACAAAAGACTTACATTTTGCTTTTACATGTTTTAAATTTTTGAGTTTAAGAGACATTATACTTTAATCTTTTCAGAAGACTCTGACATTGTCACAAGTCTTTAAGTCTCTCTGGAGGTTGGAAAGTGTATGCGTGAATAAAATGCGCAAGGTCATTAAGCTTGCATGATTTAAAGAACCTTGGTAAGTTATTCCCTCCCATCATCCTCCCCCTTCATTCCACACATAACTTTCTGCCCTACTCATGACATCTTTCCCCACCCCTATCCATTTATTTTCTACAACAAAAAGAATGATAGTTAACTGCCCCTGATAAATATCTGCAAAAGAACTGGACACTCACAATCCATGCAATGTACGAAAGAGGTGCCTCAGACAATCGTTCTCTTGTTCTATTCTATTGTGCTTCATGCTTTCACTTGTGATGCAACCTTCATTTCAACCCATTCTCCCCTCACATGTAAATCCAACAGGCTTTGTAGATATGAATAGCTGTGCCCTGTAGCAACTAGACAGAAATGGAAGGAATGTATGCTTAAGTCTAAAGTATAGTATTTTACTGCATGGTTGAAGTTCAGCTGTACTTAAACATTGGAAAATATTGGGGAATTGCTTCACATACTGGAGTTAATGATTTTTGGTGAACTTGTGACATTTCTTAAATATGTGATTTCTAGTTTTGCTTTAACTTTATATGGTACAGTTTGGTTATTAAAAATAAAACTATGAGAGATAAACAGGGTATGTGTTAATTTTAATACTAAGTTAAAATTTATTAACTAATGAAAAGGAAAAAAGAGCTTCTCTTTTAATTTCCACTGTACTTATCACTATGTAATTTATTTTGTATTTCACGAAAATATGTGATGATGGGTGGTATGAGCTGAAGGTAATATCTAGGACTAGGTCATGTTTATATCAATGCAGGCAATTCCACTGGGAGATATTTTAAATCATTTAATTCTATTTAATATCAGGGTGTAACAAAGTAGTTGGTTATGTTTTTTAACATTATGAGATGGAATTTTTTATACTGTTGTAAACACAGCTCAAATATCAACTTTCCTTTAAAATATTCTCCAGCTTCATTATAGAAAATCAGTGCTTTATTCATATACAGACTATTTATCATAGTCCTGAACAATTGTATTGATAGATATTTATTCATAGTCTTCTCAACAACTGGACTATCAAATAAAAAGGGTCAATCCTTCTCTTACTCTCTTTTATTTAAAATATTCTTAATTCTTGACTTTCTACTGCATATCAGAGTGCCTTGGATATAGTAATCACTGCACTTAATATTTGTTGATTGATTCACAAACTTTTAATGTATTATCTGATAATTTCATCAAAACAATAAAACTGCCTTTGCTTAACGTAATGGAAATATAGGCTATAGGGCGACTACCACTCATTTATATTTCTTACTCATATTTTAAATATGAATATTAATTATAAAACTGTGTAATATTAAGTATTCACGTCCATCTGTTTTTCTGTTAATCTACAAGGAAACAGACCTCAGTCTAATAACATTCCCTCAGCATTTGGAAGTGTTTTATGGTGCCTTTGAGTATTTATCTACTATCATATGGGAAAGATCATTTCACCATCTCTGTAGGTCAGTCAATACCATGCAGTAACCACAATGTCCCCTCAGTTGTTTCCCTTAATGTATAAAAAACAGGTTTGTTTATTAAGAAATACATCATATTATATAAATTATGTGCAGCCAGTAAATTACATAATGTATAACAACATTTTATCTTTTTAAAATATCTCTTGATTTAATTAAGAATTCCTGGAGAGAACTGTAACAGGAATATAATGTGCTATTTTATAAGTGGAAAAGTGTGTTAGGTATCCTACTATTTGGGAAACACTTTCTGTGCTAGTGCTTTAGTTTCAGCTGAATGATTATATAGTGAAAAATTTATAATTTAGAACTAGAGTAGAAGAATCCATACTTGTTAAAATGGAAGAATGTAACTATGAGATTGATCTTTATCTGAAAAATTGGAAGTAATCATTTTCTTTAAATAGATATAGTTTTCTGTAGAAGTGATGATCACTGTGGGAATACATATACACTATAACCTTGTTTGCAAGCATTCCAAGTTTCATTCCAGAAACATGCTTGTAATTCAAAGCACTTGTATATCAAAGCGAATTTCCACATAAGAAATAATGGAAACTCAGATGATTCGTTCCACAACCCCAAATAGTCATATAAAAACGATTACAATACTGTAATATAATACAAAATAATGAAAAAAGTACAAAATATAAAGAAAAATACCTTTGAAAACCTACCTTTGAAAACCTTTGTGCCTCGTATGAGGGAGACAAGAGAGAGGGGGGTTATTGTGTAAGACTACTATCACTATCACTAAAGGAATCACTGCTATCTGTTGACTCAATGGAATCTTTTTCTTTTTGTGAAACTTGAACAAGGACCTATGCAGTGACACTTGTTTTTGCCTTCTTTTGAGGATTTCATGGAAATGGGACATTGCATTATTGTTAAACAGATTCATCTCTCAGGCTTCTACAGCCTTGTTCAGGTGGTGCTTTTCTACAAAATTTTGCACTGTTTCCCACATTTTACACATCTCCCTAATCTCATTTGAAGTGAGGGATTCCTCCACCTTTTCTCCTCCTCCTCTGCAGATGAGATGCAGATGTAGACTTATAAAATCTTGCAATTTTGGCCACTCGCATACTTTGGGTGTACTTCTCAATGATTTCCTACTTAACTTCCATTGTAATCATCTTCTTACCACCTTTCTTTTCAAAATTTTTCTGCATGGGGGCCATTGTATATGCTTGCATGAATATTGACGACAGTGCAGTATTAATAAACTCTTGTCTTACACTGTATTGAATGTAACTGGCAGTAAGGCAGCAGAGGAAAGGGTCTATATCTGCAGGCAGCCTGACCTAGAATGGAGGAAAGCATTCATACGCTTACTTTGTATGGAAAAGCAAAGGACTGTCCAGAGGTGCTTTGAAGTGACAAAAAATACACTAGTTCCCATTGTGGGCACCTTCCAATGTTCTGAAAAAATCACTGATTTCTGCCAAACACCGTGGCCTGACACCAAGCATCGGAGCATGGGAGATGATCACCCACAATCCTGCAGAGAGAGAGAGAGAGATAGAAGAACCATTGGCTCAGTTATGATCGTGTGACGTTCAGCATTATGTACTACTTGTATTGCAAGACATTGCTCCTTTATCAAGTCAAAATTTATTAGAGATGGTTGCTAGTCTTGTGGAATACTCACAGAACAACTTACTCACAATCCAGAGACTTACCGTAATTATATCAAAATTACTAAGCAGATAAAGTTAATGTAACTAACACTGATAAGCTTTATTCTTAAAGAAAATAATATCAATTATTTTTATTCTTTATCCACTTTCTCTTCCTAACTGCCTAAATTTTCATGTAATTTCATTTATTACTTTCTTTTTTCCTTTTTTATATGGTAGAGGAAGACAGAAAGAAAAAAACCAAATGGATAGAAATGGATAGTTCTGTTATGGTAAAGGAAGTGGTCAATTAAATTTCCACCTGTACAAGACAAATACTTATATAATATTTGTCCCAAGATCTTTATGTTGTCTTGCTTCTTTTTTCTTGGCTGACATCTTTATGAATTAGCACTATGTTTGAGTCACTGTCACCTAAGTTCTTTTTAGGCAGTAAGTCAGATGCTTCAGGAGACATATGTATTCGGTGTGTACTAAGATGCCTTAACTGTGTCAGGACTGTTGTAATTGCTACAGCAACAAATTACCATAAATTTAGTGACTTAAAACAACAACAGACTTACTGTCTTAGAGTTCTGGAAGTCAGAAATCCAAAATGGGTTTCACTAGGCAAAGGTGTCAACAGCAGCATTGCATTCCTCCTGGAAGCTCTGGAGAAGAAGCAGGTTAGTCGTCTGCAACTTCTGTTCTCTACATCCCTTAATTTATGGCCCTTAGCCAACAATCTCATCACTCCAACCTTTGCTTCCTTTTTCATACCTCCTCTCGAACTCTGAGCTTCCTGCCTCTTTCCCTAAGACTATCCTTTTGATAATTGGGCCCACCCAGATAATTCAGTATAGTCTCCCATCTCAAGCACCTTAAATTTGTCATATCTGCAAAATCCCCTTTGCCATGTAAGTTTACCATATTAACAACTTCCAGGGATTAGGGCAATAGACATCTCTGGGAGTCATTATACTGCCCACCACAAGGATTTTGTTTGAAGTAGCCAGGCTTTCACCATTGTTACTATTTAGATCATTATTACCATTGCTCCCCTGACTTCTGTTTGGTTTGAAAGGAAACTATAGATTAGTAGTTGTCAGACTCATGAGCCATACACTAGTACATCCTGATCACCTCTGAGGTACATCCCATGTAATTTGTAACCAGAAATATTTAAGTGCCAATTAGAAACAAAAAAAGTTATGTTCCTTTTAAGTAGAGTATAGGCAAGGTTATTCCCATAACTTATTCTCATTCTACTAATAATTACTTAAATGAGAGAAAAAGAGGTGGGTATTTTAACATTTACAAACAAAACACATATCCCAAATCTATAGTTAATTGTCTATTATGGATGTACTGCAAATTAATAGCTATAATTATGAATTATTGTAATTACAAAATTTTTGACGATGGGGGTATTCACCCAAGCATATACCTGTATGAGAATATTTATACCTGGAATGCCACTTTCATGTTGGTCATGGATCAGTGGACAGAATTTGATACCTTTTGCTCTTGAGGGCCAAAAGTTAATGCACTGGGAATAGTGCCAGCGTTAATGCACTGTGAAGATGGTCTACAAAAGGCTTAGGTAAATAAATATCATGATGCAAATGACACAAATTATGATAATTAAAATAAAAGCAATAATAAAAAAACAATAGTATGAGATATTTTAAAACCAGTTTGGAAAATACATAATAGCAAGTGTTACTTGGGGTGATATTCGTTCTCATCATCTCATTGGGAAAAGCTATGTATAACTAAATATAGTCTTATTTCAACAAAAATGCATATTTGGTTTAATTAGCTTTTTCTTTCAATAGATTGTATAGAAATTATTTTTTTCAGTACAGATTACCAAAAGTGGTTTGTGTGTGATATATTTTGTACCTCTCCCCACCATCAAAATTTCAGAATTTGGGTGATACTTATCATTGGCCATAAAATAATTTTGCTAGTGGCACTTTAGACGATTATTGCATATCTGATTTCATAACACTGGCAGTGTATTTCTAATATAGAATAAATTGGTGAGTAAATCTCTATCAAGGTAATAGATAGTGGTAATGCTCTGTGCTATCTGGTAATAAAGAAATGAGCACTAGAGAAAAGAAATCTGGATGTTTTGATGAGTTAGAGAAAAATGAGAGAAACCATACTCTCTTTTTAAAAGCAAAAAAACCCTACAAACAAGCAACACACACACACACACACACCTCACTTAGATTGAATAGAAATATGAATAGATAAATGACCTCATATGCATTCAGTGGGAAGAAAAGTTTGAGGCAATGAGGCTAAACATAAAAGAGGAAAAGTGAATGTAACCTCAGTGACCACATACGACAAAACCCAAAAAGAAAGGGAATCTGGGAGTATCAGAAGATGAAGCTATAAAACCTCGAACAAAGGGCTTAATAGCAATTAAAATAAAGGCACAGTTCTGATGTGGATAAAACAAAGTAGCACATGTTAGAAAGGAAAATATGCTAGTATCATGTAAGAGATTACTTAGTAACTGCTTTCAAATAATGGAATCATAGACACAGATTTCTGAAGTTGTAAGCTCATTATTTTGGCTCCCTGGTTTCTCCTAGGATGCAGTGTAGAATCTCCGTGCCTGGTGTTTATGTATAAACAGAAGCTGCTTTTTCTTTCTTTCATTATTTCTTTTTTTAAATGCAAGTTAATACCTTTTATATGTTGCAGAGAAGAGGCAGAAAGAGCCATATTCCCACTATGGTACGATGCACTGAGGATAAGCTGAAGGAGGATTATACACATGACCAGATACAGTTAATTCATTTGTTGTTTTGCTTTCTGCTAACAACAACAACAACAACAAAAAGTGGCACACTGTAACATCTTGTATGATTAGCAATGTAAGCTCAAAATTAATCTTTTAATAGTTTAGAAACAGTTTAGTTTTTTAATGATATTGGCATTTATTTGTGATATATTACAGTAATCAGTTTATATCCATATCTCATCCTGTCTTCTCCCTTAGAAGTCAACTCTTTTGTTCATACACAAAACAACAGGAAGAAAGATTTAATCTTGACACATGCATTAAAATTGTTAGTAAATATTATTGCATCGTGTGCCTTATAAGTGTGCCTGCAAACCATAACATCACAATAGTATTATCTTAGAGATCATGATAAAGGGGACATACTTTAAATTAAACTTTCTCATGATGGAGTCTTTAGAATAATTCAGTTACTAGTACCTCTTAAGCTACTGGATTTTGGTTTGAAACAAGACAGCTTAACACCAGATTCTATGTGATATTGAATTCTGCTTCATGGCAAATAATAGTGTGATTTTATTCAATTTAATAACAATTTCTGAAACACTTTTTGTTTGAAAGACCTCAGATAAGGGGCACCTGGGTGGCTCAGTCGGTTAAGTGTCTGGCTTTGGCTCAGGTCATGATCTCATGGGTTGTGAGTTCGAGTCCTGCTTCAGGCTCTGTGCTGACAGCACAGAGCCTAGAGCCTGCTTTGGATTCTGTGTCTCATTCTGTCTCTGCTCCTCCCCCTCCACTTGTGCTCTGTCTCTCAAAAATAAATAAACGTAAAAAAAAATTAAAAGATCTCAGATAAGCATATGAAAATAATTAAGACACAGTGTAAGATTTTTGGCAGTCTAAAAGCCAGTGTGGAAGAAATAAACATTTGCAACCAGCATAAACATTGTGGAACACATACATACGTGTTGAAAATGTGTGCGCGTGGGTGTGTGTGTGTGTGCGCACATGCGTTTTCTGAAGCGTTGGATTGTTAGTGAACTATGTAAGTGACAGAAAATTAGCTTTTACTTATATTGGCTCATTACTGGATTGTGTATTAAAATTTTCGTATATTTTCTTATTTTATAACTCTTCAACCTTTGTTGCTTATTGTTTTTATTCCTTCTTTAAAAGTTGGATTAAATGTATACAAATGAGAGGCAGGGTGTTCATGAGGGACACAATGATTTTTAAGGAAATTCAAAGATAATGTTTATGGAAACATTTTATTTGGTATAAAGAATAGCCAGTAATGAAAAAACAGGGGATATCTTGACAATGTTTCTAGGGAAATATAATTAATAGTCTTCATTATCTTACTAAGTCCCAGATTTTAAAAGGATAAAGAGTAGATCTTTGAAGAAAAAATTAGAGGAAATATCTAGAAACTTCAGGTGGAATCTACTATTTTACCTTTTGAAAAATTTGATACCAATTAGTTCACTTTCTTTTGTATTGACTTCCTTTCCCAATGAAACAATTGATCAAGCTATTTTCTCCTATTAACTCATAATGACTCTTTAAATAGGTTAGATAGAGACATGTGGTTTAGACATATTATTTCTCAGTTCCATTCAATATTTGTACTTCAGGTTTGGCTAACTTTACACCATATTTACTCGAATGTAAAACTGCCAGAATTTAGAAAGCTGGTGAAGTACATGAAGCCTAAGTCTGCTGAGTCTCTTCTTGAAAATGAAGGATAAGCTAGGTTTTCATCTACCTTGTCTACCATAGGATACCCTCTTGTCTTTGGAGAAGTTAGAAATGGTGTTGTCATTATATTTCTCTTAATTATGGCTCGCATGGATCCTTTCTGATTTCCCTTGGGATTTTATATAAGTTGCAAACTCATTGTCATAATCTGCACGGCACCAGATGATCCAGTCCTTAACTACCTCTCTGATAGTATTGTATTCTAGTGCATCTCCCCATGGGAAGTTCACCACACTATTATACTAACTTTTTTTTTGTCCTTCAAATTTGAAATAACCTTATTCTTCATTAATCCCAGGGCTTTTATAGTTGCATATTTATTTATATTCTTGAACCTTCTTTCTTCAGATCTTGGAATGGCTATCTGAATCTTGTTAGAATAAACTGTAATATCAGCTCCTCAAGAAGGCCTTTTCTAAAAAGTAAAAAAAAGGCACCTTTCCTGATTATTCTCATTAAGACAAAAAACATTCTCCTCCTACATCACGTTATTGTTTACTTCACAATCATAAGTGACCAATATTGTGCAAGGTTTATGCTCTAAGAAATAGTGCATTTTAACAGTGGAGAACAATTTTAAATTAAAGGACTGAAGCAAAAGTTCACACCCTAGTGATCTAAATGGGAAGTATTTTGAAGGGAACGATCTTAAAATCCATGAACTCACTGCCCGTAAATGCCTTACAGTTTTTGAGGATGGCACATTTTTATCCAGATCATAGCTGGAATTCTCAAAAAAGATCAAGTAATGGAAAACTCTGGATATTAGAGCTAGAAACACATGGCAAATTTAGAAGTGAGGCCAAATATTTAATTGAGTGTGGATGAGCTAGGAATTCAAGATGTTGTTCTAGCATCACCACCACTAGTAGGGTAACCTTTAGGTAGTCTTTTACCTATTCTGGCTTCATTTTACTCATCTGAAAAAAGGAACCCCCTATTTCAGCAAGAACTTGTGTAAGGTAGCTAAGGCCGACTTCGAGAAATAACAAAGGACAGTACTGGAAGTATATTCTTTACATTTCAAATCTTGTGTCTACTTACTTTCTAGCTATTTGACCCTGGGTTTGTTAGGTGGTTTCTCTGATTATCAAATGGACATTGAGTTTTTATAACAGAATTTGCAGATTCCACCATTTCCCAGTGATTTGAAATGCTACAGTTAACATGTTTAATTCTCACATATACACAAATCTGTTTCTGGATTCTCTCTCCTGCTTCTTTATCCTATGTGTCTGTTTTGGAATCAGTATCACCATGTTTAACTTTTCAAAAATTTAATGACTGTTCTTGTGCAGTTGTTTTTCTGGTTTGATGGTACTATCAATCCCCCAAATTTTATCTCCTCTCAAAACTACCACCTCACCAAAATTATGATTTTGATGGCAAATACATTAAATGTTCAGATTAGACAGGGGGATAACTGACATGTTTACAATATTGTATTTAGAAGTTGGATGTTCTGTTTATTCAGGTCTGCTTCTATTCATTCAGTAAACTTTATAGATTTATTTGTATGACTTTTTCTCCTTTCAGCTTATTGCTGGGAAGTCTGTGACTATATTATTATGAATATGATTTTTATTTCTTACTTTGGAAATGGAAATCTATTGATTTTTGCATATTTATATTTTTTCTGGCAAATATACTGAAAAATTGTATCAGTTCTAATAGTTTTCTTATTTAATATCTAGGATTTTTATATGTGGATGATCATAACTGTAAATAATGATTTTTCTCTTCATTTTTAATATTTATTTATTTGTATTTATTTTGGAGAGAATTGAACTTCATGTATTATGTATGATACGGGGATGTTAACTGCCTTGCAAGACCAGGTAAGCATTGGCAGTAGTCAATATAAGACACTTGCAATACAGTAGGAATTCATTAAATGTAGCCATTCCATTTTTTTTTTACAATACTATGACTTGTAAATTTCTAAATATACTAAATGTAAAATGTCTATTTGATTAGTTTGCTTGCCAAAATATGCTATTTCCAGAAAAGTTTCACAATTGCATCCTGTAAGATAATCATTGTGTGTTTTTAATTTTTGTTGTTTAAATGTGATTTAAAACATGACAAAAATGATTGAAGCAGTTATAGGGTGATTAATAAGTAATCTTAATTCCATATTGAATTATATTCTGCTTTTTAAAACAGCAAAGAAGTGTACAGCAGAAGTGCATTAAGTGTTAGCAAAACTATGGCTAACATTCTCTCTTTCCTAAAGAAAATTACATGGAACAGAAGGCAGGAATTTTTGTCCTCCATAGAAAGGTGGTTCATAATGAATACTTTATATTCATTGCATTGTTACTTATGAAATATCTGCTGACAGGGAAATGACTGAATAATATGGTATGTCACTTTAATGTAGTATTTTGTAGCCTTTAAGATAAAATTTTTGAGAAAATTGCACACAAATATAGAAAATAAATTTGATATGAAAAAAGTAAATGGAACTCCAGGATACTAAAATCATGTATGTTAATGGACAAAGACTGAGGGAGAAAATACCTAAGATGTTGAAGTTACAGGCACCTCAGAGAGAATGTGGGTTTGGTTCCAGACCATTGCCATCAAGAGGATATCCCAGTAAAATGAATCAAATGATTTTGTTAGTTTCCCAGTGCATATAAAAGTTATGCTTATAGTATACTGTAACCCATTAAATGTACAATAGCATTATGTCTTTAAAAATACATATTTAATTAAAATACTTTATTTCTAAAAAATTCTAACCATCATCTGAGTTTTCAGCCAATTGTAATCGTTGATCACAGATGGCCATAACAAGTGTAATGATAATGAAAAAAGTTTAAAATATTGTGAGAATTACCAAAATGTGACACAGAGTCATGAAATGAGTAAATCCTTTTGGACAAATGGCACCAACAGATTTGTGCAGCACGGGGTTGCCACACACCCTCAATTTATAGCATCACAATAGCTGTGAGGCACAGAGAAGCAAAACAGAATAAAAGGGCTTGTAGGTGGTATCTTCCACTTATATGTTTTTTAATGAACAGGTCTACGAACCTACAGCCCTTTTGGTTTTGGCATTATATAATAATAAGCGTCTTAACATAGGATAAGGAATAGAAGTCCACATGAGGAGTTTCTGGGAAAGCCTATGTTAAGCAAGAAGGTGTTTCATTTATTTCATAACTTTAAGGCTTTCTTTCAACTATGTCATAATTAATTTTACTAAGAACTATTTAACATTTTTTCTAGTCAATACTAATTAGACAATGTTGTTTTTTAAGAGCTTGAAATTATAGAAACACAATTTACCAATTATTTTATATATGTGTTTATTTATTCAAAAAATATATCAAGTACACATATTACACACACTGTGCTTGGTAACTGTTGAATATGTTAAAAAATTACAAGTCACCATCCCTTATCTTCTAGGAGCTTACAGCTGAACGGACGTGATCAATAAGATTTGTTCACTAGACATTTTGCCAGTTGCTTTTTACATAACATCTTACAACCCAGTGGTAGTGGAAGTTTTCTCCTATATTTATGGGTGTGAAAACAGCTGAAAATGGTTACACACGTACCAAAGTTTATATAAGTAAGTAATAGAGTTAGCAGTAGAAACCTAAATCTGGCTCCAAAACCCATTTTCCCCCAGTACACCATGTGACACCTTATTGGTCCTTGTATACATTAAAGTAGACTTTAAGTGTATTAAATTTACCTGTTGTGTGCTTTCTGAATTGTGAACTCTATTCTAGAAGAATATAGCAGTCACTTTAGTGTTAGCCTCATAGACATAAAACTCTAAAGGGGGCAAATAGGTATTCATAAAATAATATGGAGTATAGTGCTAAGTTTATGCCTAGAATATTGTATAAGCGGAGTTAGCGAAAAGGTTGGTCCACTAATAAACCAGGGAATCATGGTGGTAAAATACCAAGGTTACTTCCTGAAGAAGTTGATATTTTAGGTAAGTTTTAAAGGATAAATAAAATAATCAGATGAAGAGGAAGATGACATTTTTCAGTAAGAACTACAGAAGAAAAGGCATGGAGGCAAGAAATAGAATGTTAATGGGCCCAAGAATATACATAGTATGGTATTTCTAAGACACGAAGGGCAAGGCAGAATTGGCTAGAGAATCGGGCCTAACAGGTAGACACCAACCAGATTTTAGTGAGCCTTTGTGACCTTCACAGGCATTTGAACATTATTCTATGGTGTAGACAATAGGGAATACTTTGGACTTTTTAGCAGGAGGGGTCACACTTAGAGAGGATGAGTTTCTCCTAAAATCTTACTTTTGACCAACTTCCCTGGTTTTCTTAAGTGTTCTGTATATCAGAACTTAGAGTATATAAAGAACCCAGATTAAAAGGTTTATCATCTCTGAGAACCTTCTATTTATAATATAATAGAGAACAGAATACTAGTTATCACAGATCTTAGAATTTAAAAATTCTTGTATAAACTACTATATGATAATAATATTACCTTTGATTTGTACTCCTCAAACAATGAAAGTAGCTGAAGTAAGGGAAATGCTGTCCAGGGAGCTTGAGGAAAACTCCAGCAGACTGCCCAACAATGATAAATCTTTTTCTCTTTGCTTGGTTTCTATAGATCTCCTTATTGTTAACAGTTAATCTTACCATGAGATCATATGATTTTCTTCACATCTGGTCTCTAGTTTTTACAGGAACCTGGGATCTCTAGCCTTATTCTAATGCTTGTACTTATAACCTCTGATTTAAATGACCTCCAACCTACTCTTATCTCTGGTGTTTTGCATGTGTCTATTCTTTGCCTACTGTCATTAATGATGAGACATTTAGATTGTCTATTTTAAGTCTTAATGGGTTAAAGCCTCTTTTGTTCGAGAAAGGTTTGGCCATTCCAACTATGTTTGTGGCATTGTTACCTTAACAAATATAGTTTGACTCTTCTTGAGTCGGCGTTAACTTTTATTCTTATTTGAGCTGAATAGATAAAATTCACTTACACATTTTCTCCCTATGTGTCAAAAAAAGCAAATAATATTCTATAAAACTGTGGTATTTAAAACTTGAATAAGATGTAGAGGAAAGGAGGCCCAGAGAGAAATGAAAATCTGAGTGGTTGACATAAGGTCACATTGCTACTTAGTAGCTATTTCTTTTATTCATTTTTTTTTCTCTTGAGGCAGTATTAGTGCATTTCTCCTGGAGATAGATTCCCCTATCAATGTAAGCTGGCTGAATCTTTTAATTGCTGTAATATATTTTCTTATCATATTTGGTGGATGTCAGCTGTGGCTCCTTGGAGATAATGTGGCTTTGAAAATTATATTTATAGAATGATGTTATATTTATTTCTTTCAATATATGATTTATAACTGATATAAACTTTTTAATTTCTAAATGAACTGATTCAGTTTGTTTTTAAGGTCTTAGTGATTGCTTTTTCTGCATTTTTTTTTTCTCTACCATGGTCTGTTTATATTGCTGCTAGTGTTGAGTAGAAACCCTTTCTAGAGATTATGTGTACTAATTTATTCATCAATTTCTGGGCTTCTCTATATTATATACGATGATTGACAAATTTTTATGGCACATCTTCTCCCTGCTTTTATGATTATAATTACTTTGTTGTCTTGAGCTATGTATTGAATTTCCTATTCATTGAGCAAGATTCTCAAGAGAAAATCATTTCTAGGCCCTAACATATTTGGGAACTTTCTGGAACGTACCAACAGAGAATTATTTTTTTCTTTTTCTAGTATATTTAAACATAAATTCATAGTTGTGCAGTGTAGTTGTTAGGAGCCGTAACTTTGGGATCAGAGAGGCACAAGATCAAAGCCTAGCTCTGGAGCTTGAGCCAGGTGGACTTTTAAGACTATGTTTTCTTATCTAAATAATATTAATATCTGTCCTAGGGGTAAATGTGAGTAAATGAGGAATGTATGGACATTTTGTCTAGAGCCTAGAATTGAGTATGTGCTTAATAAATCTTTTATTATTAGTTTTATGCATGTTATCATTCTTACAAGTATAGATTTCTTATAATTATGTCCTTCATTTATTTATTACATTTTCCCATAATGGAAATATTAATAGGAATTTATATTAGCTTTTCCAGATTCAAAGAAGGAGGTTTTTTGATACTACCAATTTAGAATCCCAGAGAAAGGCAGCATTGTTGTGTATTTGACATAAACAGATGCTTATACTGCAAAATTTCCCTTGCCTATGTAAGTGTTGCCCAAGAGTAAAAAAAAAAAACAAAAAACAAACAAACAAACAAACAAAAAAATGTGTGTGTGTGTGTGTACACACACACACACACACACATATGTATATATACATACATATGTATATGGAGATCAGAGATCTTTGGTGGTAATGGGTCATCCAGAAAGGGAAGTTTTCATTCAGGGATTAGGTGGAAGGCAGCTATGCTAACCACTGTCCCACCAACACTGGGATTAGGTAGAACACTAGTAGATGGTACCTGAAAACAAGAAGGTGCCAGGAGGATCATCAACATTATATTGTTCATAGTTTGCTCTGGTCATTCCATGATTTCAAATCGTAAGGTCTTAGATTTTTGGTTTTTTGTTTTCTTTTTGTTTTTGCTTTTGGTTTTTGTGTCTTGTGAGACTTAGAAACAACATTGTCTCTTTCCTACAAGAAATATGAATAAATAAATAGCAGGTTATTTCAGTTATTTGATAAATATGCTTCTACTAAGTGGAAAAGTCTGGAGTTTGTATTGGCTTTTCCTCTTGAATGTTGTCTTCTGGAAATGGATAGAAGATGGAAAATCTAAAGCATTACAATTCTTGATATTTTTAAATTTTTTTTTGTTTCTCCAACAAGTGGATTACAATTAGCTGCACACATTTTACATTTATTTTCTTGGTTGTAATAGGAATTATCGACATAGCAGAAGTGTGTAGACCTTGGTGTTTTGGTTCTGTATTCATAATGAGATTACAAAAAGAGTTAATTCTGGCAAATTAAGATAGGACATGTTTTAATTTTTAAAACTAGCCTTGGCACTACCACAAGACAAAGATTCAGAATTCCCTTTGAGAATGTAAAGTTTCATAAGTTCAATGTATCTATGTGTATATGTATATGGGTAAGGTCCCTTGGCTCCATTGATTCCAAGTTATAAAAATAGTGTGGTTATTTTTTCCACAGACTCTCCATCCACACTCCTACAGCCCCCAAGATTCTGTGCCAGGAGCATCTTTATCTTCTCCTATAATCCTTCTGGTAGATATTCCAAATATATAATGAGAGAAGAAAAGATAACTTTTTCTCAATCCCCAGTATTCTGAAGTGTGAAAGAAACTCTGTAGTTCCTGTAAGCATCATATAAGAACTTTAGGGATAAAATATTGTCATTTGATTATATCTCTTTTTCTAGTACCTCTCAAATTCAAAGACCTGTCGGTCACATGAAATCACATTTGTATTCATGAAGTCATGAGATTTCAGAATTCATCATAGCCACTGTGATTTAACTATCAGTGATCCCTGGAACTCCAGAAGGCACAATTCAGATTACATTACCATGAATCCACACCACGAAATTCCATTGTGGATTGGTTATTCTCTTGCTGACTACTAAGACGTAAAATGATTTTTAACATGCATTTTTAAAGCATGTACAGGAACTGGAACATAAAACTACCTAATTGAGTCACCTTGCTTAATTTCACTTTGTGAATTATTGGTTTTCTGAGAGGTTGTTTAATGGCTGAGCAGAGAAAAATAATTCTCAAATTTAAAGTATCTCTTTGGGCATTCCTCTTTCATGTAACGACTCTGGTAGAGCGCATGACAAAATCATCAGTAAACACAGGCTTTGAGTTTGGAATGCATACTAGCATCCCATATAATTCATTCATCACTCCAGAGTACAGGGATTTCAATGGGTTTGATTTGTCATCTTGAATATTTGTGTCTTCCTGTTGACTTACTATAGAACCAGGAAATAATAAATGATATCTTCTAACATTCCAAGATATATATGTGTTCTTCATTGCCAGTAATTTTGTATGTGGATCAGAATTCTTCTAGGAAAGGATTTCTGTCAAGGACTTTTTTTTTTCTTTCTTAGGTCAGTTTTTCTTGTTGAGGGTCTGGTGTGTGAACTGAAGAATAAATAGTCTGAAATGTGTATTAAGAAGAGATACAATTTACAACATTTTGTAGTTTGCCAGTTTAAAAATGTGTAGATACATTTTTCTATAAAAACACAAGTGGTTGAACATGTTAGCCTTTTCAGAAATCATGTATAATTTCTAGCAGGAGTGAGAATTGTTAAATTTACCTCAGTGTCTTCTCAAGTTAAAAAATGTATATATACACATACATACATACATACATACATACATACATACATACATACATGCATGCATACATACATATATAGGAAAAAATGTTCTACATTTAACAGGAAGGTAAAAAGAAAGCTTTACTTGACTTCATATAGCTTCCACATGAATTTATACACTGGTAATGGATGCAAACTGGAGCTTGAATAACAATACCCAGCATGAAAATTCCAATTGGTGGAATTTTATAAAGTATTTTAGAAAATGTTAATTGTATGAAGCCTGCTTATCAACAAGTGATGTCATTTATCTCCTGCTGTATAAAGTTTATAAAATATTATGCTTTAAGAATATACAGAATCTAACTCTTTATACTATAACATTAGGTGCACATGTGTTATAACTAACTTTTCTACCACATAATCAATGCTGTGTAATATATGAGGACAGTAGTGCATTCTTAGGTTTAGAGATGATCATGGTGTTTATAGCCATCATTCTCTTTCTCACCGCCCATCTGAATATCTCAGGAAAGAGATGAGGCACGTTAATTACAGGAGTTATTCTTCAGTGAACAGACTAACTAAAAGTAGGTCTCTCAGAGGTCATTCTTAAAAAAAAATGTTGCCCTTCAAACTGCTATGGGTTGTTAATGATGTAAAATATGTTTCTTGAAAATACAGCTCAATAATTTGCAATGATGATTTAAAAATCTAATTGGATCCTTATCAATTAATTCTCAGTAAGTTAATGTAACTGCTAATTATTATTGGTGACATTTAGAAATAGTGAAGTCTAATTTTGCCTTTAAATTATAAAATTTAAGGCTATATTTATAGAAGCCAAATTATTTAATACTCATGAGGGGACATCTCCAATAGTATTGTATGTAGAGAGAGCACCCATTAAATGATTAGAGATAGCCTAGGAATCATAGTTGGGTACACAAATTGTACAGCGGCATGATCCTGGTTACTTACTATTTAATCATATTAAAAGTAACTGAAGAGCAAATAGCAAGTAGCAGTGAATTACACAGAAACATAAAATTGTGTGTTACTTTTTTAAGGTTACACATTGGGGAAACACGTTGAAAAGTATGGTCTAAAATAGCTTTGTTAATAATACACTTCTATTTGTATTTCTTTTTTCTTTTAATTTTTTAACATTTATTTATTGTTGAGAGAGAGAGAGAGAGAGCGAGCGAGCATGAGCAGGGGAGGGGCAGAGAGAGACTGCGACACAGAATTGCAAGCAGGCTCCAGCCTCTGAGCTGACAGCACAGAGCCTGACTCAGACCATGAGATCATGACCTGAGCTGAAGTCAGATGCTTAATGGACTGAGCTACCCAGGTGCCCCTCTATTTGTATTTCTTAATAAGCATAAACATTAAGGCCATTGGATTTTTTATTTTTTCCAAAAAGGCTTTATTACATAGAGAGGGGAGGGGCTCAGTCCTTGGCTGCTGCTTTCCACATGGCTGCAAGGACGTTGCTCAGCTCCTCTCTCTTCCTCTTGGTGCGGATGTGTCCCCACCCTTTTCTTGATGAACTTGAGAGCAAGCTTGTCCTTGGAGACTTTGAGCATCTCCATAGCTCTCCTGCTCGTGGGGGGTGAAGCCACACACCTCTTGGATCATGTCCCCCACGAACTTGGTATGCTTGGTAAGGTGCCCACAGTGGAGGCTGTGCCTAATCTTGCTCATGTTCTTGGTTACCTTCTGGCACTCCTTGAGGCCCACAGCCATAGGGTAAGTGCAGAGCCATGGCTCCTCAATGGCTCCTGCGGTGGAGGGAAGGCCATTGGATATTTTATTTCACCTCCTTTTAGGGAAAGCCATCCCTCAGGGTAATACTGACAGAGAGGGGAAGATCAAAAGAAACATATTTCCTCGATTACTACAAGACAGTAAAGTGTTGTCTTTCCATGATTTTTTATTAAGTTTAACTAATGTTTTAGTCATCAGAAATTAGTCATGGATAAAACAGCTAAAAATCCTTGGGGCGCCTGGATGGCTCAGTCGGTTGAGTGTCAGACTCTTGATTTCAGCTCAGGTTCATGAGATTGAGCCTCAGTTTAAGCTCTGCACTGACAGCACAAACCCTGCTTGGGATTCTCTCTCTCCCTCTCCTAGCCCCTTCCCTGCTCTCTTTCTCTTAAATAAATGAACTTGACAAAATCATTGACTTATTAGAGTCAAAGGAGACAAAATAAAATATATGAGACACTAGATGATAGATGTTACAGAGAATAATAAATTAAAAAAAGCAATGAATGTTGGAACATTGAAATTGTAATTTTACATAAGGTCGTCAGGGAAAGACTTGCTGAAAAAGTAGCATTTGAGCAAAGATCAGAGGGAAGTAAAGAAGATGGTAAATCTTGGTGCAGGCTAGTAGAACAGCAAGTGCAAAGGCCCTGTGTTGGCTGTGTTAAAGGAGGTAGTAAGAACTGTGTGTATGGTGGGTAAGAATATGCAAGCAATGGGGTGCCTGGGTGGCTCAGTCAGTTAAGCATCTGGCTCTTGATTTCAGCTCAGGTTGTGATCTCACGGCCCATGAGATTGTGCCCCATGTCGGGCTATGTGTTGGCAGTGCAGAGCCTGCTTGGGATCTTTCTTTCTCTCCCTTTCTCTTTCCCCTTATCCTGCTTGTGTGCACTCTCTCTCTGAAAATAAACTTATTTTTAAAAATGCAAACGTCATTAGAGGTGGGGTTATGGAGACAGCAGGGGTAGGAAGGCATGTAATAGACTATGGATTTAATTTTTAGGCATATGAAAAGTTATTGTTCAGTTCTGAAAAGTTGGGTGACCTGATTTGACATACTTTCCATACTCTGGCTCTTTGGTTGAGAATAGACTGAAGGAGGTCAAGGGCAATACTCCAGGTGAGAGATTGTGTTGACCTTGTTGAGAGTAGTTGCAATGGAAATGAGGAGTGGGATTCTGGATACACCTTGAAGGTAGAGAATCTGGAGGGTTACTGAGAAACAGGGTGCAGGATTTCAAAGCAAAAGAGGAATACAAGATAATTTCAAGAGTTTTTATCTGAGGAGGTGGTAGGATAGGATTGCCATCAACTGAGGTGAGATGAAGGAGATTGTGACATTTGCTGTTTGGGTGAAGTGTAGACCATGAGATCAGGAGTTTACCTTGTCATGTTATGCTTAATATGCTACCTGACATCCTGAAATGTTAAGTACACAGCTGGATATATAAGCCTGGAGTTCTGGGGAGAGGTCTTTCAAAAAGGGAGCCATTAATATATAAATTTACATCCATAAATCCGGATGACATCATCAAGGTATGAGAAGCAATTAAGCCCACAGTTCCTCCCAAGCAAAGGCAATGTGGGCAGGCAACCACATCTTTTATCATTTATACTGACATGACCAGAGTTGGAGACAGAAGGTGCATTAATCAGTGCCTCAATTTCAATCTCTGTCTCCTTATTTTTCTGCCTTTCTCTCTCTGCCCCTGTCTCTTAATCTTTGTGTCTCAGAGATCTCTGTTTCTATTCACCTTGCTCCCTCCCTGCCTTTCCCCTCTTGCTTTGTCAAGATAAGATTAAACCCTTTTAGGAACTACTCTGTTAGTCATTGTCTTAGCTGCCTCACACTAAATAAGATTGTTGGATGGGATCTCAAAATGCACACAACAGGATTAATAGCTAATTAATCCTATTTACTAAGCATCAGCATTTTTATGGCACTTATGATCCTGATGACCAAAAATAATAATTCTAACATATATGATTTGTGTTTATAAGAAAATAAAATGCTTTGATTTTTTTGTATTAATGACATAAAGTGAAAATTTTTGTATATAGCAGGCATACAAAGTAAATAAAACCTACAAAGAGACATAATTGGCTTTAGAAGGTGATTCTTCATTTTGAGTAGTTTCTCTTTATTTGTAGGTCTTATGTAAAAACAAAAAGAAGCTATTCTGGCCTAAGTACAATTAAATGTATGCAAAGCATAGATTTTAAAAATATGGCTACTAGTTATATGTCATGTACACAGTTTTTGCAAATGCAGCTCTCCCTTAGGTAAAACACATCCTATGTCTGTGTATTAGACACAAGTATTAATATAAGAAAAAAATAATGTCTAGAGCCAGGATACATAATAAGTACCAGGCATGAATCTACTTTCTTTCATAGACATGACTTTCTTTGAGGCCAGTAACCATGTAGCAACTCGAGATAAATTTATGTAATATGGAACAAATAGCTGCCTTCACTCAACAACAGCCGTATCTGTCTGCCTCTCTCTGTCTGTTCATCCATCCATTCATCTACCTCCTTATTTACTTTTGTTTTCATTATAAATTAAATTTCTGAAACATTTGATATTGAGTCGAAATGTGACACAAAACAAAACAGAATAAAACAGTTCTTCAGAAAGGCTTTCTATGAATTACTGAATCTTAGAAGTATGTTTTTAATATTTCAGTGGAATTCCTTTCACGTCCTCAAAATCATTAAGTTTCCTTTTAGTGGAAGTGCATTAAATATATACTTAACCTGTTAGATTTTAGCAAAGCAGATGATTTAATCTGCCCAATGAGTATATTTACCCAAATGGTTCCTTCCTCTTTATCTCTTTTTAGAGCAATGGTGCAATTCTATGAGTGAATGAATTCCATTCTTCTGCTTCCCCTCCAAATTAATGGTACAGAGTCAAAGGCAAGTTATGATAGATATTATTATTAATATTATTAAACTATTAATGTCATTAGTTATAAGAGCCTGCTAACTCAAATTATACTTAATAGTTTTAAATTGATTTACAATTTTCGTATTTTGTTTTAATTACATTCCACAACTGGGGATTTGTCAGTGTATTTTAGTCAAATATTAGAAAGTATTAAATATGGCGAACAGGCTCCAGAACCAGACCCATGCAAATTTGAATCTAACTACCGTAATTTTATCTTGTGTTCTTTAACAAGATAATGATCCCTCTGTGCCTCAGTTTCCTATTCTATAAAATGAGAATAATAAAAGGACCTGTCTGAAAATACTATAAAGGAGAAGGATGATAATTCTTATAAAGTGTTTATTATAATGCATGGGGCAGATTAAGAGCTTAGTAAATGTTGGCAAATGTCCTATACAATTTTGGGAGAGGACGATTAGTTTTTTAGAACGTGACCATCATTTCTGTATGCTCACCTACCCAAGCCTATGGGATCCTCGGAAGATGTAAGGCTCCACAACTTAAACAATTCTGGCTTTGCATTTCCACTCAGTGGAAGGCTGATGTGGGTGGATAATTATTCATGGACTCCTCTACTTTCTGGGGTTTTTTTTAAGTTTATCCACTAATCCGTTTGGGAACCTACAGTAGGAAATCAGAGTGATAAAGGATAGAGAGGCTGGGTATTTGTTTCCTTGGTTTCCTCCCTGTGAGATCTTTATCTGTGTTCTTCAACAAAGGAAGCCGACTCTGTGAGACTTTCCTTGCTCTGTATATTTCTCTTCTTTGGTTTAGTTTTGTTTGGCCTGGGGCTGATGCCAGCACAGAGGAGCTGGTCTCATTCCCACACTATTCTTTGTTATTCCCCTGTGTTGCTAACAACTTTATAAATGAATAATTTTTATATTAACTTTCTTTGAATTATCCTAATTTGTTTGTGCCATCTCTTCGTTGCTAGGACTTTCATAAATTGGGGAATAAGCAAATAGTCCCCTGTACCTAGGCCATTTCCTAAAAGTGCTGCCTGGGAGGGGGACTTGGGCTACTCTGTCTATATTGCCTGAGACTTCTCTTCTCCCAGATTTAGTGTATTTTTTTTTTTTTTTTTTGTCTCTTCTCTTCTTGATACTAATGTGTGGGCTTCACCCTAAATCCTTTCACCCTCCCTCTGGTTTAATCTCCTCAATGGTTTTAAAGTTTTTAAAGGCAAATACCAAGAAGGGAGTTATCTTTGGAAACCAGTGAGTTAAGGGAACCCAATGATCTAGCTATTTCCTTGGAGTTAAAGGAAGAAAAATATAGTGTTTATAAAAGATAACTTGATTCCTAAAAACATGAATTAAGAGACAGGTCTAATTACTGTGTATAAGTAATTTAAAAAAAATTAAATTAAATTAAATTAAAAATTAAATTAATAAATAAAATTAATAATTAAAATAAATTAAAAAATTATGTTTAAATATATAAATATTTATATATTAAATTAAATACATATTATATATTTAAGTGATATAAATATAAATATATTGTATATAAATATATTATTTCCTTTATTAAAAAACTTTGCCCAGTTTGTAAGTCATTCTTGAGCCCATAGCTTAATGAAAAATAAAGATTCCACAAGAGATTTGTCAGTTATTTTTATACTGTTGCAAAGATAGAGCTGATTTATCTAAGTAAGATTGAAATCCTATCTACTATATGCATTTCCAACATAAAGGCATTATTGTTCTAAGTTCTGTATTTATGTTATAAATGACTTCCAAGTAGTTTAAAAATTATCAGACCCATACAAATGAAGCTTGTAGAATTTGCTATTGCCCTCAGTCCCTCTTTCTCCTGTAGTTTTTCATGCATCCTACTTTTGTTCCCATTTCACTAGGCAAACATTAGCTTGTAGCTTATGCACCCAGTGCCCCCTCCCCCCCCCCCCACACACAAGCTGACATTCCCTGAAAAATTAAACAAGAGGGACCAAGCAAGAAAGGACAATTTCTTATAGGTATACTGCATAATTTCCAAAAAGGCTCACTAATATTTCTTTTAGTCTCTGGGTCCTCAAATCATTGCTAGTTTACCTACTTAACAAGAGAATGAAATATATTTGTTGCAAAATGAAGTGAATTATGTGATCAATGATATTTTATTTCATAATAGAAGTTTTTATGGTGTTTTTCTCAGCTGACATAAAAAGTATCCATACACTGCAAAACAATTACAAGCACTCACAATTATTCCAATACTTATTGTCCAAATTAGAAGAAACTAAAGATAAATTTGAAGGCTTAAGGCCAAATAAGCAGTGGAGAGACTGGATACCTTAAAAAAAAAAAAAAAATATATATATATATATATATATATATATATATATATATATATATATATTTAAATTCAAATTAGTTAGCATAGAGTGTAGTGTTGGTTTCAGGAGTAGAACCCAGTGATTCATCACTTACATGTAACACCCAGTGCTCATGGAAAGGGGGTAGATTTTAAAACTAGTGCAACTATTTGTGTGTTGGTTTTCTTAGGTCCATGCACCAGGACTGACAATATGATAAACTGTCATTTCTACCTTAAACCCTCACCCTTGCCTTTCATTTGCAAATGAGCAAGCAAGTGGCTTGTTTTTAACACATGGACCATTAACTGCCTTCTTGTATTTGCATAGTAATGATAGTGAACCAATGGTGATTTACTGCTTTAACTTGTATCATAAATAACAGATCATTTACGCTGCTAATTACACTCATTTCCATATCAATAATGCATTCTGGGTTGGGTTGGACTACTGCATTAGAAATGGAATGGAATGACAAATTGATTCTCCACTAAAATGATGTAAAACAGGTATCTATTACAAATAGATACTGTTAAGTAATGTAGATAAATACAAAAGACATTTTTATACACTATCCTGTAACTTGAAACACCCAAAAGTATAGAGATTTATCAGAAAACTATTGTCCCATGTAAAAGCAAAAGTGTTTAACTGTTGTTTATATCTGTTGAAGTCTGTCAGCACTTTTTGACTAGACTATCATAATCCTGAAACCTTTGTCTCCTGTTTACATTATGGGTGGTGGGACAATTAGCTTTTAGCTCCTATTATGTGACCCTAAACTGCACTCACAGTCTGCAAGGTATTTTTAAAATATAGGTTTTGCTTCAAAAGGGGGTGATCATGAAAGTTTGTGAATAGGTGGTACAAATTCATTACTTCTAGAGAATCATCAAAGTTCATTCAGTAGATGCCTTATAGATCAGGGATATTACACACTCACACATACATTGCCTTATAGATCAGTGGTGTTACACACTCTCACATTTGTTGCATACTCATCATTAATATAAAAGTTCCTCAGAGTTCCTGTGTGTGTGTGTGTGTGTGTGTGTGTGTGTGTGTGTGTAGTCACATAAAGAGAAAGACAGAGGGAGAGAGAGGGAAAGGAAGAGAGACCCAGAAAGAGTGAGACGAGATTTTTTTGAGAGACTAATAAAATATCAGCTTCTTTGTTTCAGCCACAGAATAAAAATATTAAAACACATTGAAATACATAATTAGAAGAAAATGCACTATGAAAAAGGACTAATTTGTACAAGCCATAGCCACAGTATTTTTAAAATAATTAGTTTAATATACATTTGGCAATAAAATGCAATCAACAAGTAACTACAACATCAGAGATTATAGTTTGAGATTTGATTTAAGCCCTCTAGGAAGAGTGATGTCACACACTTAAAAATGGGGAACAATGACAAATAATATATTTCCAAAGTTGTTAGAGTTTCAAATACTTAATAAAGAAGCTCAGACAATGTATAAATGAACATGGTGATGAAAAGTCTTTGATTGTAATTTTTGACACCAAAACATTTCTGAAGATAAATGTTTTAATATGTGAAAATTGATTCAGAAGAAAACTTTATGATTATAATTGAACTGAGGAGCTAATAATTCACATGATTAGGTGACTTATACAGCATATCAAGAATTTGATTATTAAGACAGCTAGTGGACAGGGACAAAGAAATGAAAAATATATAAACTTTTCTGTTCCTCCAAATTGCTGTTTAAATGATGGACATCAACTAGCAAGAAAATGCTAGGAAAGATTAACCATAGAGAATAAGCAGAGGGTTGATGGAGGGAGGAGGACAAGGGATTAAGAAGGGCTACATTCAACTGATGAATGGATAAAGAAATTGTGGTTTATATACACAATGGAGTACTACGTGGCAATGAGAAAGAATGAAATATGGCCTTTTGTAGCAACGTGGATGGAACTGGAGAGTGTGATGCTAAGTGAAATAAGCCATACAGAGAAAGACAGATACCATATGTTTTCACTCTTATGTGGATCCTGAGAAACTTAACAGAAACCCATGGGGGAGGGGAAGGAAAAAAAAAAAAAAAAGAGGTTAGAGTGGGAGAGAGCCAAAGCATAAGAGACCGTTTAAAACTGAGAACAAACTGAGGGTTGATGGGGGGTGGGAGGGAGGGGAGGGTGGGTGATGGGTATTGAGGAGGGCACCTTTTGGGATGAGCACTGGGTGTTGTATGGAAACCAATTTGACAATAAATTTCGTACATTGAAAAAAAAAGAGGGGCTACATTGGGATTAAGAAGGGCACTTGTGATGAGCACTGGGTGATATATGTAAGGGATGAATTACTAAATTCTGTACTTGACACCAATTTTACCATATGTGTTAGCTCGAATTTAAATAAGAAAATAAAAAAAAAATGGTAGGAGAGATAAATGAAACACAGACACTTATCTTAAAAGTGTTATTCATTGACAGATTAATTTATATGTAGTGAAATGATGGAGATACATAGGTAACCAAGAAAAAGAGAGAAGTGGAGTTATGAATTGCTAGTAAATTTAGTTTTCTTCAGATGTGAATAATATTTCTCCCTGACTCAATATTACTTTTTATACTATAATATTTATGACGAAAATGCAATTAAATTTTCTTTTAAAATATACATGTATTTTATTTTGAGGAGGCTTTTTGATGTTATTGTTTTAGAAAACAACTGCCTAGTACTTTGGGAGAAGTATGCAATTACTTTATAATAATATATTGATTATTGGAAACATTTTATAAGGATACACACACATACACACATATACATATGTATACATTATGTGTCAGTAGATTTTTTAAAATTTCAATTTCAGGGGCACCTGGGTGGCTCAGTTGGTTAAATGTCCGACTTTGGCTCAGGTCATGATTTTGCAGTTTGTGAGTTCGAGCCCCACTTAGGGCTCTGTGCTGACAGCTCAGAGCCTGGAGCCTGCTTCAGATTCTGTATCTCTATCTCTCTCTGCCCCTCCCCACCTTGTGCTCTCTCTCTCCCTCTCTCTCAGATATAAATAAACATGAAAAAATTTAAAAAAGTACTTTCTAAAAAATAAAAATAAATAAAATTTAAATTTAAATTAAAAAAATAAATAGTTAAGGCATTCAAATTATTCAAAATTCAGGGTGCCTCAGTGATTTAGTCAGTTGAGCATCTGACTCTTGATTGAGGCTCAAGGCATGATCCCAAAGTCCTGGGATTGAGCCCCCCATTAGGCTCTGCAATGAGCAGGGAACCTGCATAAGATTGTCTCTACTCAGCTCACTCACTCTCTCTTCCTCTAAAATTAAAAAAAAAAAAAAAGTTGAAAACTCAAAGGTACAAAAGAAAACTCACTCTTTGACAGTCCTCCCCTCACCCCTGTCTTTCAGCCACCCAATTTTGGTTTCTAGAAATGATAATGTTACTATTTTCTTGGATATCCTTTCTGAGACACTCTATAATATACTTTTATATAATTACACATATATAGATATATTTTTCTTATTCCCTTTTCACACAAATGATAACATATTGCAAATTGTGTTGTACCTTCCTTTAAAAGATACAATATGAAGACTGTTCTGTATCAGTAAATAAAATTATTTTTTTTAATATATGGGTAAATGTCAGTATCAAACTAAAGGTTATTAAACATTGATTTTCTTTAACTTCAGAAGATTTGAGCCGATCAATAATGAGGTAGATTTATAAGACTAAATTACATTCTTGAACTTAGTATTATAATTATTTTATAATGACCTTTTCAAGAAAGCTTTAAAAAATCTGCTTACATCTTTAAAACATCATATATAAAAGGCAGATGTGACCATGAATGCCTGTATTTGTATTTCTGGGCAATAATTTTCATGGGTACATAGTTAACATTAGCTATCACCTATCGGATTATTTTTCTATACATCATAAATAAACATAGGTCACTGTCTCTGGTAGAATAAAGTGATTGAAAAATTGATGAATGTCTTTCTGCTTACATTTTTCGTTCTGAAGACAAGTAAAAATTTTATTATGGACATAAGTAAATAAGGTATTTGTGATTTCTGTAAGTATATATTGAATTTCTCAACTGTTTGTTTCATAGCAGCACTACTTCTACAGCAGAACAATCTAGGTGCTAACCTAAGGCAATCTGGCTAGGTAAGCTACAACTATCAGTAGAGGGCACAACTATCAGTAGAGATTTGTTCTAGTAACAAATCAACTTGTTTTGTGTAGCAAGTTTGAGTATATGTATTATTTGATGCATGACAGTGGAGATACATTTTAGGATATCACAGGACCTTCTTATTTTTATGTAGCCTTGAAAAGTTGTTCCCTTCTGATTGGAAGTGGGAGGAGAGCAGGCTTTTATGATCATAGATGCACTATACTCATTTCTTGTGGATGTATGTGGTTTAGCTGAATGGAGGGTAATTAGAAGAGTCAACAATAATAGCACAAAATTTCACTGATGTGTCCTCTCTAGTGTCTGGAATACTCATTATTGTATAGCCTAGGCAGTGCTAGATAGAGAGTAAGTCTTCAATAAATATTTATTTAATAAATAACCAATCTATAGGTTTGAAAGTAAAAACAAAGATTGTGTTTTTGGTTCCAATAACTAAGTAGGCATTTTAATCGTAGGCCTGTATGAAACCCAGGCCTGTATGAAACCCAGGGAGACAGTGGGAGTGGGGAGAAATTTAAAGAGGAGTTGTCAAAAGATACCTAATAACTATGAGGAAAAAAATTAAATATGATTAATAATAGTTGTAGTTGAGAAGAATTATGGATTATATTCTAAAATTTGTTATTTTTAAACATTTGATCTTATGTGATTAAACACAGACTGCCAAAATGCTATTTAGATTTTAATAATATATTTTGGTGATTAAAAACATACTATTGAGCCAATCAGGACTACAGACAAATCTTCCCATCAGTAGTTCAAGTCACATGGTCAAGTAAGTGTCTGTACACACCTAGTGAAAATGTACCTTAATCAAAGGTTCTCTTTGCCCAGCATATCACCTTTTAAAAAATTGAATACACAAAATGAAAGCTAAGAAGAGAGAGCACCAAATGCACAGATTTTAAAGAATGTTAAAAATAGATGCACGTGCAGAATTATAATTATTGTTAGTTTACCTATGCTGTGTAGATAGCAATTACTTAGTATTAATCATTTTCACATATGTATTTGTACACTAATCCAGAAGCTCACAGGCAGATATCCCACATGTAGGTAAAAATAAGTTACATGCATGCCATACTTACTTCATGCTCCTACTTGCAGTGTGAACTGAAATTGATCAGTATGTCATTTTCCCAGTATAGATGAATGTAATATTACCAGTGGTCACCAGCTCTTGACTACTTGCTGAACTTTATATATGGTCTTCTCTCTTTGCCTCAAAGGTGATACCTCTTCTGTGATTCAGATTGACACTGTCAGCTTTGGGCACCTTCTGATGTCACTTTCTAAAAGACAGTAGCTAAATTACAAAACTTTAGTTGAACACTGCATGTGGTGACTGTGATATGTTTTCTGTCCATAGGATTGTTTCTCTTAGTATGCTTATCATCTGCATTTGCTTGCAATTGGGTTGTGTTTTTATTTGCTCTCCTCATAATTATCTCTGTGGAGTTAAGTATCATGAATATTATTATATCAGTAGCTCTATTCAGTACTTATTTACTCAGATTATCTTAAATTTTTGACAACTTTTGTTTCCCTTACCTTCAGAGACATGTCTAGTAAGAAGTTGCTGCGGCTGAGGTCAAAGGGGTTGTTACCTGTTTTCTCCTCTAGGATTTTGAAGGATTCCTGTCTTACATTAGGTCTGTCAACCATTTTGAGTTTGTTTTTGTATATGGTGTAAGAAAGTGGTCTAGTTTCATTCTTTTGCATGTTGCTGTCCAGTTGTCCCAGCACCATTTGCTAAAGAGACTTTTTTCCATTGGATACTCTTTCCTGCTTTGCCAAAGATTAGTTGGCCATACATTTGTGGGTCCAGTTTTATTCTATTCCATTGGTTCTCTATTCTTTTTCATTGGTCTATTTGTCTGTTTTTGTGTGTGGTGCATCTTTATAGCATATTAACAGTATTTGACCTAGAAGTCTTAGCTCAGAGTAGAATATACATTTGCAGGAAGCAAAAAGACCCCTAAAAATAAACAAACACAAAACATTATATAATAGAATATTGCTATGATCAATCCATTCTTTTAGCAAGCGTTTATTGAGCCAGGCACTGTGCCATGTGCCAAGTATACACTATGCCCTGACCTCATAATGCTTGCCATCTACCTGGAAAGAGAGCCATTCAGCCAGTAAGTGTGAGGTATGCCATGAAGGAAGCCCGATTGTTACCCTATCATGCACTTTGTAATACTGGAAGGGTAGTTTATTAAGACGTCTAAAACAGGACTTCAGAAATAATGAGACTGTACTTCTGAGTAAGATGCAGAATGGAACTTCTATAAGAAGGCATGCTTAAAGTGAAAAAGCAAAAACCGTGACTGGGAAGACAAAGACCTTTGTGGATATAATTGAGACTTTTGATTTGTTGAATGGGAAGACTCAAACAGATCGCATTCTCTATAATTAAAGCACATTATGTATACATTTGAAGAGGTAATTATAAGACCTTGCCAAATGAGTTAAAAATAATTTAATAAATATATTTATAAAGCAAGAAATTAAAGTATTTCCCTAAGATTTAAATTTCATTTATATTGAGCATAATGGTAGGCTGGGCATAGCTTGTCATTTCTAACATACCAAACATTAGTTTCTAAGTGGAAAATTAAATTGTGCAATATTGTATTTACTTCTTGAAACCGTTTTCAAGATACATTAATATATAAGAATATATACTTGACTATATTTTTGGTGAATAGTTTATATAATATTTCTGAAATTTGGATTTAGGTATGAATGTTATAAAATAGAAATATCTGTCATGATAATCTCTTTAGGTATTAAGAAAAGGCATGAATGTCCGATATTCTCAGAACTTTTTCTGAAAGCTCCCTAGATATTTTAGGTTTCATAATGTATTCAGCAATATAATTTTTATAACTTTGCACTTAGACAAATCCATTTTAATGTAACAGATATTTAAGAAATATATTGAACAAATAGTGTAAATAAGTTAACTTACATTTAAAATTTTTCTTTTTAATGTTTATTTTTGAGAGGGTGGGGAGGGGCAGGGAGAGAGGGAGACAGAATCCAAAGCAGACTCCAGGCTCTGAGCTGTCAGCACAGAGCCCGATGTGGAGCTTGAACCCATGAACCATGATACCATGACCTGAGCTGAAATTGGATGTTTAACCGACTGAGCCACCCGGGTGGCCCCATGTGAACATTATGTTTTAAAGTAGAAAACACAAAAAAGCTTTCCTACTAGAGCCAGTAATAGTGTCGTAATGCATGAAATTTTACAAAATCACAAATATAATCAATATTCTGGGTCCAATTAACTTTAGAACAGGACACTGATTAATTCCGTTCTAGGTATGGATTGATTGCATAATATATTCATGTGTCTTAAATCATATTATATAAAAGTGAATAAGGTGCATTTCACTCCTCTAACACATAGCAAGTCCTCGAAAATTAAGTGAGAAATTGGAAAATGAGTAAGTGAATCAATTAAATTATTAATGAATTTCAACTCTTTAAAAGAGGATCTATTATAATACTATGCATTAAAGACAAATATTTGTACGTGCACTGACATGTATATGTTTTTATGCACCCACACCCAGTATCTTAAAATTACAAGTAATATGAATGTTGCAAACTGAATGTTTATGTCTTCCCCAAAATTCATATGTTGGAGCTCCAACCCCCAACGTATGGTCATTTGGAGTTGGGGACTTTGGAAGGTTTGGATGAAGTCAGGAGAGTGGTCCTTTCATGATGGGATTGGAACCCTCATAAGAAGACGAAGAGACGAGAGCCTGCTCCCTTTCTTCCTCTCCCTCCACCTGTGCATATGCTAAGGAAAGAACCTGTGAGCACCCAGTGAGAAGACCATCTGAAAGTCAAGTAGAAGGCTTTCACTGGCTTGCCTGGGTGGCTCAGTCAGTTAAGTGTCTGACTTAATTTCGGCTCAGGTCATGATCTCAGGGTTTGTAGGTTCAAGCTCTGCACTGACGCCATGGAGCCTGCTTGGAATTCTCTGCCTCCTTCTCTCTCTGCCTTTTCCCCATTCTCTCTCTCTCTCTCATAGTAAATAAACATTTTTTTTTTAAAGGCAGAGGGCCCTCACCCAAAACCAAATCTCTCAGCACCTTGATCTTGGACCTCTCAGCTTCCAAAACTGTGAGAGATCAATGTCTGTTGTTTAAGCCACCCATCCTAGAATATTTTGTAATGGCAGCCCAAGCTGACAAAACAGTGTCTAACTTAGGATGGAGAATTATTTAAAGTCAAATCCATCTTGTCTTTTTTGGTTTATCACCATGTTTGGTATGATTCTGAAGAAGTTCAATCTGTGGGTACCTACATACATAGTTCAGGTGCCTGCAAATTTCCCTGTTTAGTGTGTTTATCTCCACTACTTCTAAAAGCAGGGCAAATATTTACTCTTTGCCTCCCCTTGGCATCTAGTTGCAGTGACTGCATATCATATCATTAGTGTCACTTACAGATACTGGAAAATCACCTGTCTGTGCTGAAAGACACTATAATTTTGAAAGGTCAGTGCAAGTTTTCCAATAGCAATTTTGGATAGATGCAGAGTGAATTTTGAATGTATTCTTACAGTTACAAAATATGAATCTATAGTAGAGTTTACACAGTAAGTTATTAAATACTGTTTGAATAAGATATAGGCAAAAAGAGTAGCATATCTTGTTTCTCTACATAAAAGAAAGTAGAAGTACTGCTGTTTCTCTGAAGCTTTTGTATTGCACTGAAATTCAATATTTAATAATCTTAATTGTAATAAACTAAACTGTGTAGGATTATATTAGGGAGCTAATTCAAGGTAAAAATGCCACAAATACCAGTTGTCCAGGTAATGCTTGCCTTACATTAAAATCTACCTAAATCGTTTGCTGCCATGAGCTCTGTGTGGTAGGTCACTTAAATTTCTTAAATAAGAAACTATCTTCTAACTAGAGCTTACTTAATTAGAAATCTAGGGGAAGTACAATTCATTTTAATCAAAAGCATTTTAAAGTTACTAATTTAGTATATTTGAAAATGTTTAATTCCTTTTATCCTTAATTAATATCATTGTTTTTTTGTTTTCTTAATACTTTAACAGTTGAAGAAAACCACATCTTTTTATTTATGAACTATAATTATGATATAGATTTTGATTTTATTTTTTTAACAAAGGCAGACTCTCTTCATAGAAAATGACTGTTATATGAAACTGGTGTGAAAATTGTTAGACTTTTGGCTGATAGAGAATACATTGATTTGGACTATTGTAAATAACACTCTCTAAACTACTCTAAATTTTGTATTTAGGCATTATAGTGTAATTAATAAGTTTGGAGAACACTAGAAATGTTATTAACTGAGTGAATTACACTGGAAATTGCCAGGAACTAGACTTTATAACACTAATAAGCAATTCTTCACATACCATTGATACATTTAACATTAAGATGGTGGAAATTTGTCGGCATGCTTTCTCTTATTCTTTTCAGAGGAGTGCCAATTTAAATTGAAGTATATCTCATTTCTATGTCATTAAGAATAAGTAGCCCTCAGGAAAGATCCATTATAATAAGTGTGTACTAACTGATGAAATGATAGATTAGGTTTCAAAGATATAGGGGAACAATAATTTTCGTTGAGAACTATTAAAATTTCAGTGTGGCTTGGCTTTGACTATCCAAGTTAATTGTTAAGCTTCAGTTTGCCATTACTGATTTTTTTCTTTCTGATTTTCATTTACTTATTGAGTTCTTGTTTTGTTAATTTAAAACAGCATAAGAGTAAGTGAAGTAGACAATTTTGATTCTTTTCCATTTAAGAAATCAAAAGACATTGCTATATATGCCACAAATTCTTATGGTTAAAACAGTATGGAATAAATAAGTTACTAAAATATTTATCTAATATTTAATTTAACTAGAAATACATGAGATAAGTCTCAAATGAACTTTTAAATTGGAATGATAGTATAATTCAAAAACGAGGCAGATAAAATCCATCTCCTGACTTTTATCTTGGATGCTAAATTTTGAGAATTTCTTATAAAGTGTAAATCTTTTCTTCCCCTTCTTTAGTTAGTATATTTTTCTTATATGTGTATTTGCTGTAGAAAATCAATTTATGATACTATCTTATCAAAGGCCTTATCATGAGAATTTGGATGAAAGGACATGGAAAACATCCTTATTTAGCAAATAAAGTTGCATTTGATGAAATTAAGTATTTAAATATGCTGATATTATCTTCTGAATTTGTCAAGCTTTGAAATGCTGTGAAAAAAATCTGCCTTAAATAAATGAAAGGTAAAGGAATAATTATTACTGAGGTGTGCCGATAGACTACGTTAAAGGAAGAATTTGCTTGCTCAATTTCTGTAGTGACCCCAGACTATATGTTCCAACCCCCTACTGACATATATGTCAGTAGTATGCTGTATTGCTAATAATGATGTAAGATTTGAACGTGGGTATTTCACAAAGTTCATGTATATAGATCAGTTAATTTAATCTTGTCATGGTTTTAAAAGCTTTATTCATATTTTATGTGAATGCATTATGTGAGTTTGAATGATACAAGAACAAGGCAGTTTGAAGTTCAGGAGTTTTAATTCAGATATTATAGATATTTATTATCTTTTTCAATGTAGGCAGAAAAGATCTTGAAAAAGAGCAAATGTTTCTGAACCACTTTCCTCAGGGTTGTGTCTTTTCACAAGTCTCCAATGGTGTGAGCCAGATCTCTCCAGTAAAGGAATAAAAGGATTTTATGAACAGTACACTATTGTGAGTTTCTATCAAAGGCAGGAAACTGGAGAGGTTGATGTGTGTCTTAATTCCCCAACTTCTTGTCCTCGCTGCCATGTTTTCTACAGCCTGGTCATTTTGATGTGTCAGATAAATAGGTATGGGTGGACCCAGTGGGAGGGTAAGTTTCCATTGATTAAGTTGGCAAGGAATAATGCTTTAGTAAAAACTACCTTTGTGTCTTTGCAATTCTATTAGTAATACAAATGAAAGTCAGTAGGAAGTTTTGGTGATGGTTCCATGCATGGCTGGCTTCATGAGTCTGTAATCTGTGTAGTTGCACAGGGCCCTGTGCTTATAAGGGCCCCATTTTTTGTTGTTGCCATATTGAAATTTCTAATTTGGATAAGGGAGCTCAGATTTTCATCTTGCACTGGACCCCACAAATATTGTATGGTCCCGTGGTTATTATCACAAGTTGAATGGAAAAAAGAAATCCTGCAGTTCTTGCATGTTGCTAAATAAAGCCATATCTGCATTTGAAATCAATACTTAGTTTATTAGTTCAAAAAAGAATATAAACATCATAAGAAACTCAATTTAGAAAAAAATTGGTGTGGTCCTATTTAACCAGGCATTAATATTCATATTTAACCAATTACTTTCTTTTTATTTTGTCCTCAAATATCAATATATATCAATGATATACACAGTATATCATTGTCTTCTGAGTAATACATTCAGTGTTGTTTAGCTGTGTATATTATTTTAGTCTCCAAGTAATTTGGAAAGTTTCTTGTTTGGTATTTATATATTTTCCATCCAAATAACTCTGTGCTACTAGTCGTATGGGATGAAAAATCTGCAAATCAAATGCACGGCATTCCAAGATATGTGACACAGACTAAATGGAGCCCTATGCGAACTCTTTTTACGTATGGTACTACTTTCATTAAATTTATTGTGTTTTTAATGAAACCTAGGAAGGTGAGCTAGAACTAATTTCAGACAAAGGAATACTCTCTACACCTAGTTGTAAAATAGGCGTTACAAAAAAAAAGTAAGTGGTTAAACATGTACCTTTTTCCTGAATCCATTTACACAGCCAAAGTATTTCCTCTCTCAGTTCTTGGATCATTTGTTCCACTTCTAAGATACCAAAGTAGGTAAGTGACATTTGACAGGAAAATTCGGCTCCAGACCTACTGCAGTGGGATAATGTTCTCATCATACATGTTCCCCAAATCATCATCAGATTCAGTTTAATAGATTGAAAGACTCATTTGTTGTGAAACGAAAAAAAAAAACCCCACAAAAAAACGTGTTACTCCTAGTTGAATTAGCACTAGGTTGGCAGAGCTTAAGGCAACTTTTGGCCTACTTTGATGTTTGGATTCAGTTCTGTGAATGTTTATTTCAAGCCAAATGTCTAACTAGACAGAAATCTGTGCATGTAGTCATTTATTGTGACAACAACTACATCATTAGACAAACCAGTCTGGTCACAGACTATGAGTTAGCCTCCATGTCTTCAGCCAGCTTCCTTCTGTGGGATCCAATTTAAATCAATTCAATATGCTTTCTCGTTTAGATTCATATGAGACAGAAAGTTGAGGGGAGGGGGCGGGAAGTGCTACACTCATTTCTAATTTGTGCATACTGTAGGTCTAGGAAGGAATTGTTAAACTTCATATTTTTATTCAGATCAGAAAATTTAAAGTTAAGTATCTAACATCAATTTCATTTAAAATACTAAGATTGCAGCCTTGAAATTTCTTTAAGCTGGTCATATTAGAAAGCTCTGGGTTTTGGAATGAAGCAATTCAGTGCCATATAAAGTTTTTACAGCATTTTCAGAATTCTGGGAGAAAGATCACCTTCCAAATTGTAGATGAACTTCTGGTATGCAAGACACCTCTACCTACTAAAGGCACTGAGCCTGCTAAATTGCAAATATTAAATCATTTTGATTTTTAAAGTTCTTAGTTAAAAGAATATAGAATGAAAATATAATTTTTATAGCCTTTCACTAATAGGGCAATGAATCTGCCAAATGAGAAGTTTTACAAAACATTCCTCTACATAAAGTATTCTAAGTGGTGATATTTAGTGATAAAGCATGTTACTGTTGAAATTAAAGGATCTCCAGTAGCAGTCAGGAAATTTCAGAGATGAAGCCCCATGACGTACTTACTGCTAGTTTTTTTTTGAATTTTATGTGTATGTGTACATATGTGTATGTTTAGGAGTATGATAGAACTGTCTTATCTGTTTGTAACACTTTATGTAGAATTTTAACACAAATTATCTTACCAGATTTTATTAACTCTGGAAAGTAGTAAACTGGCTTTATCACTATTTTACAGATTAAAAAAAAAACAACTAAGAATCTGAAAGATTGAGTAAGCTTACCTCATTCCTGTAGCTATGAAATATCCTGGAGTGTAGTGTTTTTTTCTAATTTTTTTTCCCCTGGAACAATCACTATAGATAATGTATTATCAACAGAAGATAACTGAAGTATTATGTGACTGTCTGTGAATGCATACACATGTGTACATACTCATTTAAGAGTAAATGCAAGGCACCTGGCTGGCTCAGTGAGTAGAGCATGTGACTTTTGATCTTAGGGTCATGAATTCAAGCCCTACATTGGACATAGAGCTTACTTAATGAAAAACTAAAACAAAAAAAAAAAGGAGAGAATGCTTCTGAAAATAATTTTGGTAATACTTATTAAATAGTCTAAGTAATAAGAAAAATGGGAATACAGATCTGAACTGGATAGTGATTTTAAGCAAAGGGCTTTTTCTGCTATACTATGTATACTATCTCCATATTGTTTGCGTTACTTCTAAAATTAACCAGATGTTTTCCAACAGCAAGCATAAGACAAGCACGGTATACAAACTATAGGACTGCTTTATAGTTGTAGTCCTTCTAACCAGTATTAATTATGATCATCATAATTAAATTATACTTGAGTAAAGATGGCTTATTCAGTTGAGTGAATGGAATATAACAGTGAAGATTTTAATAATTCTGTTATTTTAATGATACAGCCAGATGTGTATGTGGTTATTTAGCTTTCCCACTAATTTGAAATCAAAAGTAAATGAGAGACTAGGTGCACAAGGAGTTCGCCCCTGTAAAGCATGATAAAAGTACTATTCAGTTCAGTCTGTATCCACATATCACAAAATAGTATAGAGGGAATTATCCTATTTGTCAGACTGATGTCGATTATAAAACTTGGCAGTTAGGGACTGAACGTTATATTATGTTTATGATTAAATTTATGATGTTTTTAAAATGCACTAACATCAAACAGAAATGCGTTTTAAGCTGCTTTGTAAAACAAAGTTACCCCATTTCAGATTATATATGTAATTGAATACATAGGAAGGGAAGTTTTAGTTGAGACCTGAAGACAACAGGAACCACATTCCAATGTATAAGACTGTCATGATCAATTTGGAAGAAGAAAGAAGGGGAAAATTAGTGTTCGGATTCTTAAAAACTTTACTAAAATTGAGGAGAAGATTGAAGAAGATTTCTGAAGAGAGATTCTGGTATGCTGTGATATCTATTCCCATATCCTGCAGAACAGAATAGTGGTGGGCATGTTTCTCTCCATGAGTGTGCCTTTAAGAAGATCAAGGAGGCAGTTTATCAGTTTGAAGAATATTGTGAACAGGTATGTGAAAGATAGGTTGATTAATTACCTTGAGTTTGGAATGACCAAGACATGATTTTTTTGGACTTTCTGAGTTTTATCCAAGAAAAAAAGTAAATCTTTCCCATGGACCAGATGAGGGCTACAAGAAAGAGCTGGTGTGCCATCATCTTAGTCCTATCCAAGAGGAAGGTCTAAAGGATCAGAATGGTCTTTGTAGATGGAAGGTGCAGATATTACAAGATAATTAGAGACTAAGATTATTGCATTCATCCTTGTCAGGGTAACATTAGGTAAGAAAATCCCGAATAAAGAGGTTTGGAAGAGGAGGAAATATGTCTTCCTACATGAAAAGTAAAGTACCTGGGAGAAAAGAATCAGTTTGTTTGTTTGTTTGTTTGTTTGCTTGTTTATTTCTTGAGGTAGGTAGTTAGTTACATCCAAGTTAGTTAACATGTAGTGTAATAATGATTTCAGGAATAGAATTTAGTAATTCATCACTTACATAAAATACCCAGTGCTCATCCAAACAGGTATCCTCCTTAATGCCCATCACCCATTTAGCCCATCCCCCTAACTAAAACCCCTCTAGCAATCCTCAGTTTGTTCTCTGTATATAAGAGTCTCTTATGGTTTGTCTCCCTTTCTGTTTCTATGTTAATTTTGCTTCCCTTTCCCTATGTTCATTGGTTTTGTTTCTTAAGTTCCACATATGAGTGAAGTCAATATTTGTCTTTCTCTGACTCATTTCGCTTAGCATAATACACTCTAGTTCCATCCACGTTGTTGTAAATGGCAAGATTTCATTCTTTCTTATTGCTGAGTAATATTCCATTATATATGTATATATATGTATATATGTATATATATATGTATATATATGTATATATGTGTATGTATATGTATATATGTATATATGTGTGTGTATGTGTATATATATACACACACATATATATACATACACATATATACATGTATACACACACACACACACACACACACACACACACACACCATTTCTTCTTTATCCTTTTGGCATTCAGAGGAAATTTGGGCTCTTTCAATAATTTGGCCATTGTTGATAGTACTGCTATAAACATTGGGGTGTGTGTGCCCCTTTGAATCAGCTTTTTGTTTACTTTGGATAAATACCTAGTAGTGCATTTGTTGGGTCATAGAGTACTTCTACTTTTAACTTTTTTGAAGAACGTCCATACTGTTTCAAAAGTGGCTTCATCAGTTTGTATTCCCACCAACAGTTCAAAAGGTTCCCCTTTCTCTGTATCCTTGCCAACATCTGTTTCCTGAGTTATTAATTTTAGCCGTTCTGACAGGTGTGAGGTGGTATTTCATTGTGCTTTTGATTTGTATTTCCCTGATGATGAGTGATGTTGAGCATCTTTTCATATCTGTTAGCCATCTGGATGTCTTCTTTGGAAAAGTGTCTACTCATGTCTTTTTCCTGTTTCTTCACTGGATTATTTGTTTTTTGGGTGTTGAGTTTGATAAGTTCATTATAGATTTTAGATACTAACCCCTTATCTGATAATGTCATTTGCAAATATTTTCTCCCATGCCGTCAGTTACCTTTTCATTTTGCTGATTGTTTCCTTTGCCGTGCAAAAGCTTTTGATCTTGATGAGGTCCCAATAGTTCATTTTTGCTTTTGTTTCCCTTGCCTATGGAGGCATGTCCAGTAAGAAGTTGCTGCAGCCAAGGTCAAAGAGGTTGTTGCCTGTTTTCTCCTGTAGGATGTTTATGGCTTCCTGTGTTACGTTTAGGTCTTTCATCCATTTTTAATTTATTTTTGTGTATGGTGTATGAAAGTGGTCCAGGTTCATTCTTCTGCATGTCGCTGTCCAGTTTTCCTAGCACCATTTGCTGAAATGACTGTTGTTTTTCCACTGGATATTCTTTCCTGCTTTGTCAAAATTAGTTGGCCATACATTTGTGGGTCCATTTCTGGGTTCTCTATTCTGTTCCATTGATCTGTGTCTGTTTTTGTGCCATTACCACACTATCTTGATAATTTTAGATTTGTAATACAGCTTGGAATCTGGAATTGTGATGCCTTCATCTTTGGTCTTCTTTTTCAACATTACTTTGGCTATTTGGGGGCTTTTCTGGTTCCATGCCAATTTTAGAATTGTTTGTTTTAGCTCTGTGAAGATTGGTGGTGTTATTTTGATAGAGATTGCACCAAATATGTAGACTACTTGGAATAGTATCGGCATTTTAACAATATTTCTTACAGTGAGCATAGAATGTTTTTCCATTTGTGTGTGTGTGTGTGTGTGTGTGTGTGTGTGTGTGTGTGTGTGTGTGTGTCTTCACATAAGCTTTCCATAGTTTTCAGTGTATAGATCTTTCACCTCTTTGGTTAGGTTTACTCCTAAGTATTTTATGTTTTTCAGTACAATTGTAAATGGGATTGATTCCTCATTTATCTTTCTGCTGCTTAATTATTGCTGTATAGAAATGCAACAGATTTCTGTACATTGATTTTTATTCTGCCACTTTGCTGAATTCACATATCAGTTGTAGCAGTTTTTGGTGGAGCCTTTGGGGTTTCCATGTAGAGTATCATGTCATCTGCAAAGAGTGAAAGTTTGATTTCCTCTTTGCTGATTTTGGATGCCTTTAATTTTTTTTTGTTGTTGTCTGATTGCTGAGGCTAGGACTTCCAACATTATGTTGAATAACAGTGGTGAGTGGACATCCCTGTCCTGTTCCTGACCCTAGTGAGTCAACAAGGTACTAGTTGATATTTTATGCATCCATGTTCATCAGAGAAATTGTAGTTCTCCTTTTTAGTGGGGTTTTTGTCTGGTTTTGGAATCAAGATAATGCTGGCCTTGTAGAGTGAGTTTGGAATTATTGTTGGATATGGTTGGCTAACATCTTGTTGAGGATTTTTGCATTCATGTTCATCAGAGAAATTGGTCTATAGTTGTCCTTTTTAGTGGGGTCTTTGTCTGGTTTTGGAATCAAGGTAGTGCTGGCTTCATAGAAAGAGTTTGGAAGTTTTTTTTTTTCCATTTCTAATTTTTAGAACAGCTTCAAGAGAGTAAGTGTTAAATCTTCTTTAAATGTTTGGTAGAATTCCCCTGGAAAGCCATCCAACCCTGGACTCTTGTTTGTTGAGAGATTTTAGAGTACTGATTCAATTTCTGTGCTGGTTATGGGTCTGTTCATATTTTCTATTTCTTCCTGTTTCAGTTTTGGTACTTTATATGTTTCTAGGAATTTGTCCAATTCTTCCAGATTTCCCAATTTGTTGGCATGTAATTGCTCATAATATTCTCTTATTTTTTGTATTTCTGTGACGTTGGTTGTGATGTCTCCTCTTTCATTCGTGATTTTATTTATTTGGGTCCTTTCCTTTTTCTTTTTGATCAGTCTGGCTTGGGGTTTATCAATTTTGCTAATTATTTCAAAGAACCAGCTTCTGGTTTCATTGATCTGTTCTACTGTTTTGTTGTTGTTGTTTGTTTTTTCAATATCATTGATTTCCGCTATAATCTTTATTATTTCCTTTCATTTGCTGATTTGGGGCTTTATGTGCTGTTCTTTTATCCTGCTTCTTTAGGTGGAAAGTTAGGTTGTGTATATGAGAACTTCCTTATTTAGGAAGGCCTGGATTGCTATATACTTCCTTCTTATGACTGCTTTTGCTGCACCCCGAAGTTTTGGACTGTCCTGTTTTTATTTTCATTGGGCTCCGTGTAATTTTTAACTTACTTTTTAATTTCTTGGTTAACCCATTCATTCTTTGGTAGGATATATTTAGTAGGAAGTATTCTGGTCTTTGCAATTTTTTTTCTTGTGGTTGATTTCAAGTTTCATGACATCGTGTTCTGAAAATATGCATGGTATGATATCCATCTTTTTGTATTTGTTGAGGGCTGATTTGTGACCCAGTATGTGATCTGCTCTGGAGAATGTTCCATATGCACTCAAGAAGAATGTGTATTCTCCTGCTTTAGGATGAAATGTTCTGAATATATGTTAAATCTATCCAGTCCAGTGTGTCATTCAAAGCCATTGTTTCCTTGTTGATTTTCTTATTAGATTGTCTGTCCATTGATGTAAGTGGGATGTTGAAGTCCCTTACTATTTTGGTATTATTGTTGATGAGTTTCATTATGTTTGTATAAAATTGATTTATATGTTTGGGGGTTTCTGAGTTGGAAGCATAAATATTTACAATTGTATATCTCCTTAGTGGATAGACCCTTTAATTATATAATGCCCTTCTTCATCTCTTGTTACAGTCTTTATTTTAAAATCCAGTTTGTCTGATAGAAGTATGGCTACTACAGGGGCGCCTGGGTGGTTCAGTTGGTTAAGTGTCCGACTTTGGTTCAGGTCATGATCTCACCACTTGTGAGTTTGAACCCTGTGTCAGGCTCTGCCTGCTTCAGATTTTTTGTCTCCCTCTATCTCTGCCCTTCCCCTGTTCACATTCTGTCTCTCTAAGTCTCTCTCAAAAATAAAATAAAATAAAATAAAATCGAATCTAATAGTAAAGTAAAGTAAAATGAAATGAAATAGTAAATAAAAAAAAGAAGTATGGCTACTCTGACTTTCCTTTGATATTCATTAGCATGATAGATGGTTCTCCATCCCTTTACTTTCAATCTTCAGTTGTCTTTAAGTCTAAACTGAGTCTCTTATAGCAGCATATAAATGGGGCTTGTTTTCTTATCCATTCTGATACCCTATGTCTTTTCATTTGAGCATTTAGTCCATTTACATTTAGAATGATTATTGAAAGATACGAGTTTAGTTCTATGGTTTTGCCTGTAGAATTGGTGTTTCTGATGATGTTCCCTGGCCCTCTCTAGTCTTTGTTGCTTTTGGTCTGTTTTGCTTTGTCTTTTCTCCACTCAAAGTGTCCCTTTAATTTTTTTTTAATGTTTATTATTTATTTTTGAGAGAGAGAGAGAGGCATACAGAGTATGAGCAAGGGAAGGACAGAGAAAGAGGGAGATGCAGAATCTGAAGCAGGCTTCAGGCTCTGAGCTGTCAGCACAGGGCCCAACATGGGGCTCAAACACATAAACCCTGAGATCATGACCTGAGTCAAATCAGATGCTTCATGAACTAAGCCACCTGGGGTGCCCAAAGAGACCCCTTCAAAATTTCTTATAAGGCTGGTTTAATGATCACAAACTCCTTTGTTTTTTGTTTGTCTGGGAAACTCTTTATGTCTCCTTCTATGTTGAATGACAGCCTTGCTGGATAAAGAAATTTTGGCTGCCTATTTTTCTGCTTCAGCACGTTGAATATATTCTGCCATTCCTTTATGGCCTGCCAAGATTCTGTGGACAGATCTGATGCAAACCTGATCTGTCTTCCCTTGTAGGTTAAGCACTTTTTTCCCCTTGCTGCTTTTGTAACTCTTTCCTTCTCTGTGTATTTTGTGAATTTGACTACGATATGCCTTGATGATGGTTGTTTTTTGTTGAATCTAATGGGAATTCTCTGTGCTCTTGGATTTTGATGTCTGTGTCCTTTGACATATTAGAAATGTTTTCAGCTATAATTTGCTCACATAAACCTTCTGCCCCTTCTTCTCTCTCCTTATCTTCTGGGACTCCTATGATTCAGATGTTACTCATTTTTAGTAAGTCACTGAGTTCACTAAGTCTTGTGTTTTTTGTCTTTGTTTCCCTCCTTTTTTCTGCTTCAGCATTCTCCATGTCACTGATTCACTGCTCTGCTTTTTCCATCCTTGCCATCACAGCATCCATTCAAGATTGCATCTTGGTTATAGCACTTGTAATTTCAGCCTTAGTAACTTCTGTTCTTTTATCTCTGGAGAAAGATTTTCTGGTGTCTTCTATGTTTTTTTCAACCCCAGCCAATATTCTTATAATTGTGGTTTTAAATTCTAGTTCAGACATCTTACTTATATCTGTGTTGATTAAATCATTGGATGTCATTTCTTCCTGTTCTTTCTTTTGGGGTAAATTCCTTTGACTTCTCATTTTGTAGGAACAAAAATAATAATAAAATAAAGAATAAAAATTAAAAACAAAACAAAAACATTAAATAAAAGAAGCTGGACCCTAAGTGTGTTTGATCCACTTATTGAAAGAAACTTGTTAGAATAGAGGAAAAGGGAAAAGAAAACAAATAAGAAAAATTTTAAAAATTAAACAAAATTATATAGTAAAATAGAATAAAATAAAAAATAAAATAGAAAAAATATTAAAAAAATTAAAAATAATATGTTCTTTCTGTATCCAAGAAAGAGAAAATAAAGAGAGAAAAAAAAAGAAAAAGAAAACTAAGCAAAAACAGAAGCAAAGTAAATGAAGAAATAAATGAACTAGCAAACAGAATGAAACCCAGATGAAGTTATATCTATTTTCCCCTAGAACTCAAACTTGAAGCATGCTGTAGTCTGTACACTAAGCAGATGGAGGGATTTGTGCTGGTCTTCTGGGGTGTGTACCTGGATGTTCAGTTAGGTGAGGCTTGGTGTAATGCCTCCATTCTCCACTAAATGGCACTGCTTAGCTTACTGGGGTGGATCTATGTGTGTGCAAACATGCACGTGGGTGGTAGAGTTGAAAAAGGCTTTACCCAGCTCCCTTGTGTCTGGCACAGGAACTTCTCACTCTCACCTCCCCTCCTTTGTCTTAGGCCTCTGTCTGCTCCCTGGCTCTACCCTGCCCTTGTCCAAGCTGTCTACCTGCCAGGTGTCACCTCTCTCCAGAGTTTTATGTCAGATGGGGTTGTGTTTCAAAACTCCATGCTTCAGAGATCCCTGGGGCTTGGACCAGTGGCAACTCTCTGGGGGAGGGTTTTGCTGAGCAATGGCTGGATGCTGGCTCGCTCCAGAAAACATTTGTGCAATTGTGCAGCAGCAGTGGTTCAGAGATTATAGCAAATCATGATACACAGCTGGTGCCAGTTTTCACCACACTCTCAAGTCTTTTTCCCAATAGCAGCAAATGTGGCTGTTCTCTCAGGTCCACTGGGGTGTTTGCTGCAGGGAAGCTGTATGGCCTCTACCAAATGCACTACAAACAGGGAATCCCTTCTCCCTGTGTGGCACATGGACCCCTCAGACTGCAATGCCTGCTCCTGGGGATTCACCCTACTTCTTCACCAGGCATCGCCAGGCACTGATCTCTGAAGCTTCAGACTCTGCCCTCCACTGTTTATAGAATCTTGGTGGTATTGAAACCCTCTCCTTTTTTCCCATCAATGGTTTTGGGGAACAGATTCCTTGTTCATTCCCCTGTGAGTGTTTTCACTCTTCTCTCTTTCTCTCCAGCTACTTCTGGGGGAAATGCTTTTCTTGCATAATCCTGATGTGCCACACTCTCCCCCTTTGTCTTTTTCTCTCTGTTCTCTTTCCGCAAAAATGGCTCCTTGCCTTCTGAGGCTTTCTCTCTGCCAGTTCACCTCTCAGCACCACATACCTGCCAAGTTCTGTGGCTCAGGTTATACAGATTGCTGTGTTAATCCTCAGATCAATTTCCTAGGTATTCAAAATGGTTTGGTGCTGATCTAGCTGCATTTCAGGGACGAGACAAGCTCAGCGTCTCGATACTGCTCTGCCATCTTAACTCCTCCCTGAAAAGAATCACTTTAAACAGTGGCAAGTTCTGAGAGCCCAAATTCTAGCTCCTCACCAACCCAATAAGAAGTCCCCTTTCTATGATTCAAACTGTAAGATTTTAGAAATTGGCATCGGCAACCTGAGGGAGAAAGGATGGGAATCCAAGTGAGGGAAAGGGAAGTCATCATGTAGCCTTTTCTTTCACTTATTCATCAAGAAAAGTACCACAATAAGTATTTATATTTTCATACATTGACAATTTTGATGCAGTTGCCTTCTTCATATATATATCAATATGTTTTTCTAACTTTTGGTTTCAGAAATATCCATTGCGTAAATTTTTAAAATTTATATGAGTCCTCTGAAGAGAAAAAAAAAGTTACTGTGTAAAAATAATGTAGTAGAATTTGGTAAGGGGCATCATTTAAAGACTACTTTTAGTCTTCTAATTTTACTGGCTATACCACTGAAAAATGTAACTTTGAAACGAACAGAATAGGAATAAATGCAAATACTTGTCTTTATCTGATCCATTAATTTTAAAACATAAATAATGACTTTTTTTGTCTTGGTTCTAGTTACACAGTTTATATTGTTTCACCTCGGGTAGTAGATAAATTTAGTTGTCTTCATTTTATTATAAAACCAAGAATTTTTATAATAAGATCATTTTACTTAAAATTGTTTTATGTTATAACTTTTAAGACGGATATGTTTTAATCTAAATACAAATTTAATTAATATTGTTATGAACCTTTTGCCAAACCTTGGAATTCAAAAGCCAGTCATCAGAGCATATACACTTAATTATTTTGATTCTAGATATTTACTCCAAATAAATTATCTTTGCGAATCTATATAAATATGTATATTAAAGGATAAATATGTGTATCTGTGTACATATTAGAAACTTGTCATAATATTAAGTGAAATAACTATGAAGTGGGAGGTAATAGAACTGCTAACAGAATATTCATATTTAATTTCACATTTTTGTGTTTTAGCTCATATATATATCACTTTTATTATTCCAAAAAGTGTGCAGAATTCTTGCCTTAAGTTATTCTGAGGCTTAGATAAAAAAATTAGAGCAGAATATTATTCCGTGAGACCACATACACAGGCCCTTCATGCTGTAGATAAGCCTCATACATAATTTAAAACAAACATTAAATAATTTTCAAGTTTCTCCAAACTAAGAAAACTTCAATGAGAAAATAAAAATAAAAAAACAAAAAAAAAAATTCCCTCCAGAGAAACCCATAGATGTGTTCTATATTTACTTAATTTAAATTTACTTTCTCATTGATAGTCTCATTGATAGTTTAAAAAATAAAACGGGTTTTTGGGTAGCTCAGTTGGTTGAGCATCCAACTCTTGATTTCTGCTCTGGTCGTGATTCCAGAGTCATGGTATCCAGCCCTGTGTCAGCTCTGTCCTGAGTGTGGAGCCTGCTTAAGATTCTCTCCCTCTCTCCCTCTCTCCCCCTCCCTTTGCCTTTCTCCCCTGCTGGCTCCCTCTCTCTCTCTCTCTCTCTCTCTTGCTGTCTCTCGCTCTCAAAAACAAGAGTCTCCACAGGGAAGATGGTGGCGTAGGAGGACGCTGGGCTCACCGCGTCCTGATGGTCACTTAGATTCCACCTACACCTGCCTAAAAACCCAGAAAACCACCAGAAGACTAGCAGAACGGAGTCTCTGGAGCCAAGCGCAGACGAGAGGCCCACGGAAGAGGGTAGGAAGGGCGGAGAGGCGGTGCACGCTCCACGGACTGGTGGGAGGGAGCCGGGGCAGAGGGGCAGCCTGCCGACCAAGCAGAGACCCGAGTCTGGCTCGCAAAAGTGGAGGGGCCAGACGAAGTGTGTTCCAACAGCAAGCGGGACTTGCTTAGCATCTGGGAGGTCATAAGTTAACAGCTCTCCTCGGAAAGCGGGAAGCCTGGAGGACAACGGGAGGGGGAGTTGCTGAGCCCCAGGACGACAGAGCTCAGTTTGGCAGGGAACAAAGGTGCTCGCCAGCGCCATCTCCCTCGCCCATCCCCCAGCCAAAATCCCAAAGGGAACCGGTTCCTGCCAGGGAACTTGCTTGTACCGCGCAAACACCGAAGCTGTGCTTCTGCGGATCCATCCCTCTGGCAGCGGGTCTGACTCCCTCCCGCTGCCAAAGGGCCCCTCCTGAAGCGGATCACCGAAGGAGAAGCCAGCTAAGCCTGCCCCTCCCGCCCCCATGCACCTTGCCCATCCACCCCAGCTAATACACCAGATCCCCAGCACCATAAGCCTGGCAGTGTGCAAGTAGTCCAGATGGGCCACGCCACCCCACAGTGAATCCCGCCCCTAGGAGAGGGGAAGAGAAGGCACACACCAGTCTGACTTCGGCCCTGCCCACCAACTCCAGTTATTCAAGACAGCACAGGGGAAGTGCCCCGCAGTTCCGCACCACTCCAGGGACTATCCTAAATGACCAAATGGAAGAATTCCCCTCAAAAGAATCTCCAGGAAATAACAACAGCTAACGAACTGATCAAAAAGGATTTAAACAATAGAACAGAAAGTGAATTTAGAATAATAGTCATAAAATTAATCGCTGGGCTTGAAAACAGTATAGAGGACAGCAGAGAATCTATTGCTACAGAGATCAAGGGACTAAGGAACAGCCAGGAGGAGCTAAAAAATGCTATAAACGAGCTGCAAAATAAAATGGAAAACGACCACGGCTTGGATTGAAGAGGCAGGGGAGAGTATAGATGAATTAGAAGATAAAATTATGGAAAAAGAGGAAGCTGAGAAAAATAGAGAAAAAAAATCCAGGAGTATGAGGGGAAAATTAGAGAACTAAGTGATGCACTAAAGAGAAATAATCTACGCATAATTGGTATTCCGGAGGAGGAAGAGAGAAGGAAAGGTGCTAAAGGTGTACTTGAAGAAATCATAGCTGAGAACTTCCCTGAACTGGGGAAGGAAAAAGGCATTGAAATCCAAGAGGCACAGAGAACTCCCTTCAGATGTAACTTGAATCGATCTTCTGCACGACATATCATAGTGAAGCTGGCAAAATACAAGGATAAAGAGAAAATTCTGAAAGCAACAAGGGATAAGTGTGCCCTAACGTATAAAGGGAGACCTATAAGACTCATGACTGATCTCTCTTCTGAAACTTGGTAGGCCAGAAAGGAATGGCACGAGATCTTCAATGTGATGAACAGAAAAAATATGCAGCCGAGAATCCTTTATCCAGCAAGTTTGTCATTTAGAATAGAAGGAGAGATAAAGGTCTTCCCAAACAAACAAAAACTGAAGGAATTCGTCACCACTAAACCAGCCCTACAAGAGATCCTAAGGGGGATCCTGTGAGACAAAGTACCAGAGACATCGCTACAAGCATAAGACATACAGACATCACAATGACCCTAAACCCATATCTTTCTATAATAACACTGAATGTAAATGGGCTAAATGCTCTAACCAAAAGACATAGGGTATCAGAATGGATAAAAAAACAAGACCCATCTATTTGCTGTCTACAAGAGACTCATTTTAGACCTGAGGACACCTTCAGATTGAGAGTGAGGGCATGGAGAACTAATTATCATGCTACTGGAAGTCAAAAGAAAGCTGGAGTAGCCATACTTATATCAGACAAACTAGACTTTAAATTAAAGGCTGTAACAAGAGATGAAGAAGGGCATTATATAATAATCACAGGGTCTATCCATCAGGAAGAGCTAACAACTATAAATGTCTATGTGCCGAATACCGGAGCCCCCAAATATATAAAACAATTACTCATAAACATAAGCAACCTTATTGATAAGAATGTGGTAATTGCAGGGGACTTTAACACTCCACTTACAGAAATGGATAGATCATCTAGACACACGGTCAATAAAGAAACAAGGGCCCTGAATGATACATTGGATCAGATGGACCTGACAGATATATTTAGAACTCTGCATCCCAAAGCGACAGGATATACTTTCTTCTCGAGTACATATGGAACATTCTCCAAGATAGATCACATACTGGGTCACAAAACAGCCCTTCATAATTATGCAATAATTGAAATCATACCATGTATACTTTCAGACCACAATGCTATGAAGCTTGAAATCAACCACAGGAAAAAGTCTGGAAAACCTCCAAAAGCATGGAGGTTAAAGAACACCCTACTAAAGAATGATTGGGTCAACCAGGCAATTAGAGAAGAAATTTAAAAATATATGGAAACAAACGAAAATGAAAATACAACAATCCAAATGTTTTGGGCTGCAGCGAAGGCAGTCCTGAGAGGAAAATACACTGCAATCCAGGCCTATCTCAAGAAACAAGAAAAATCCCAAATACAAAATCTAACAGCACACCTAAAGAAAATAGAAGCAGAACAGTAAAGACAGCCTAACCCCAGCAGAAGAAGAGAAATAATAAAGATCAGAGCAGAAATAAACAATATAGAATCAAATAAAAACAAATAAATAAGTAAATAAGTAAGTAAGTAAGTAAATAAATAAATAAATAAATATAAAATTTTAAAAAGTAACTAAAACAACCTTTTTCCTATATGGGTTTATTGCCAACACCATGAAATTTCAAATAGATTAAGTTAAGCACTAGAATGTGTTTACTGTTATTCTTGACACCCTCCCTAACCCACAATCTACCACTAACCAATACATCCCTAAATATATCACACAGTTTTCATCATTAATGACAGTGATTCTTACCCTATATTTCTTAATAAAAACTCATTGTGATGTGGTGTTTTGGTGGTAATGTTGTATAACTGTGTAAAGTGTCATAATTCTAGTTATAATTGTTATACCCATAAAACCAGTTGAAAACCCAGAAAATTAAAAAGAAGCATTATTATTTCTTTCAAATTTTATAACCAATTTGGGGGATTTTTTCCCCTAATAATCTATGAGTCTATTATTTTGTATTTGGGTGTTTAATTTTATTAAATTATTTTATTCTTCTTCCTGTTTTTTTTTTTTTTTTTTTTTTGCAAATGGAGGCAGTGTTTTATGTCAATAACTGGAACACATGAATTTAGACTTCAGGGTGCTATAATATTTAGTCTGAAGGATCATTCCACTTTGAAATGAGGTCTTGTGAAAGCACAAACTTAATCATACATTTGTGTCTGAACCATAATGATCAACATTTTCATTGTATCATTCAGTGATTTATCATCATGTTGGAGACTGATGAATGCTACTCATGGTGTCAGCACAATGTAACCAATGACTTGTTTCACAAATTTAATAGCAAAAATGTTTAATGAGTTCTCAGCATGAACATGTGATAAGCAAAACTCTTTGGTCATGCTTTATAGACTAATCATCACTGTTTTACCTTGGATATGTTTTTACAAACTTTGTACCCATGATGCAGTAGGACACTGACTGATTTTACTTGAGCAGGTTTATTTATACATGTGATGTGTTTTTTTCTGAAATAGACATATTTACATATGCAATCATATGTAGATATAGAATTTCATTAAAGATAGGCTAGATTCACCACAGTAAAAAAATAACCCATAAATATCAAGGACTTTGAAACATCAAAGATTTTTTTTCTTTCTTAATCATGTTAAAGGTCCAATGAAGAATGGCTGGGTACTCTGCTTTAGGTTGTCATTGTCTTTACTTCTTGACCTATGCTGATGCAATAGTCACTCATCGAGAATTTTGTCCATTTTGCCAACACAAAAGAGAAGTTCTAATGTCTTTTGAAGCTTCTGTTTAGGAGTGACACATGATACTTACATGTATTTGATCAAATGAAGCCAAATGAGGGTCATATTAGAGTTCATTGGTGTGAGGAAATGCAATTTTATCGTGGATCCAGAAGAAGAGAGAATCAAACATTTGTAAACAATCTTAATGCCTTACTAGATATAGGATATCAATGTAGATTTTAACGTATTCATATTTAGCTCCTGTAAGACCATATCTCTGATATCACTCATGTGTTACTGTTAGTGTTACTATTATGCTAATTTATGTTACTGTTCGTAATTACCATTTCTAACTTGAAGCGACATTTAAGATTATAAATGGGTTGGGATGGACACGTAGATTAGGGAAGGGAGTGTGTGATGGAGACTGTCCTGCAAGGTTTGTGTTTCTATGTATTTTATTCTTATTCTAACTTCCCTTCTTTTAAATAACTTGTGGCTTGTCCAAGCGGCATGCTTTTCCATATTAAGGGTGTGGAAATTGATACTTTATAAAAATAGAATTCTGCATAATTAGATTTGGTGGTTAGGTAGTAAATTTAACTATGTCCTTTTGCAGAGATGATTTAGTATAGAAATTATTTTTATTATCTGTAAAGAGAATTGTTCAAGACTAAAGAAATTATATTTGAAGAATACAGTAGCCAGGCAATAAATGTGGTACCAGAAACCACAAACTGAGTTCTGGCATTGCTGATGCCAGAGTTGATTATCACTTGGAATGATTTCATTTGTCAGAATTGCTTTTAATAAAATAGAGAAGAAATTCAAGTAAAATTTTGTAGAAGAGATTCCAGTAATTCCAACTAAAATTCAGTACAATTCTGGTTCTCAAACTTTGCTGAATATTGGAATTACTGGGGAGCTTTTTAGCAAATCCTAATATGCAGGTATTAGAACATCTCACTAGGGCCAGATAAAGGGTATTGGTCCAACTATCATTTTGTTTTAAAGCTCATCAGGTGATTGTGGTATGCAGCAAAGCTTAGGAATCACTAGTGTAGAAAATACTGAATTAAATTAAAAAAAGCTTTTGGGGTATAAAATAATATTCCTGAAAAAAAGCAGTTTAATATATTTATAAGCATATATTATTATTCTCCTGGATAGAAAAGTTATTCAGGTAATTGTTTTAGTAGGGACAGTATTTTGTAGACCTAATCTTATAATGAGGACTTTATGCATAAATTTTCAATATTTTACTAATTTATCCGGTAGTGATAAGTGTGTCACTTACCATGATGATAATTTTCTCAATACACAGCACAGCACATAAAAAACAATCTATGTACATTGATAATTATGTTTCATAAATTATTAAGTGGAGTGCTATGATATATTGATGGGGAAGAAGATAATTTCTAGGATATCAGATGGTCTCTTGTCAGAACTTCTAATTCACTGAAGTAACTTCATACTACTGTTTAGAGTTTGTTCTTAAAATTAATTTTTTCTTTTGTATACACATATATGTATATGCTTGTATATACACAAGCAAATATATATATATGCCTATTTACATATTTACTTAAAAACACATATAGTCATATTCAGGAAGTTTCTAAAGGATAGTAGTGAAAAGTATGAACTTTGAAGTTATAGTTCTTGGGTTCACATTCTGTCTTTGTCATTTACTGGTTTGGTAATCTTAGGCAGTTACTTCAACTCACTGTGCCTTAGTTTCTTCTAACCTTAGTAAGAGTGCCTGACAGTTATTAAGTGCTGAATAAGTGCTAGTTTTTATTATTTTTGTTTTATGTTTAGATTTTCAGCTCAATATGTTTGCTTTTCCAAACATGAATAAGACACTTTCTTCAGAAATTTTAGGTCAGTGAAGAAGACCTATAGAAAGAAATTTTAATACAGTATAGTAAGCTCACCATAATAGGATTTAGAAGGTAAAGAGGTACCAACTCAGGCAGAATGGAGTGTGGGGTTCAAGGAAGGCTTGTGAATGAAGGTGACTATTTTAAGGGAATTTGCCTTGTGAGGAAATGAAGGGGAATATTTGTGCAGAGAGAGGCGTACATGCAGAGACTAGAGTAGGTGTTAAAAGCATGGCATATTCTGGAAAAGGCAGAGCTGAGAATGGAAGGGTGTGGAATGTGTAGAGAGAGAGAAGAGGCAGATCAGAAAGACCTTTCTATCTCATACTAAGGAGTTTGGACTTTTTCTTGGTGGTAATGGAGAATAGCTGAAAGACTCCTAATGCAAGTATTGGTATTTTTAGAACTGATAATCAATGCACTCACAAATACATTATCCCACGTGACAGACTAGAATTAGTTCCCAGTCTAAGGTGAGTCTCTGAAAGGCTTTTAACAGTGAGCAACAAAGGTAAATTTTTCATTAATGTACCTGTCCTATACTCTTCATTCAGTCTGCCTTTTCTATAATCTTAAATCATTTAGCCCTTATAATGAAAACTAGATAACTATAATATGTGTAATCATCTTTTATCTGCAATCTGTAACAGCACATAAGTAGTAGTAATTTTGTCTCGAATATGGCTTTCAGCCATATATGCTGTTCCCATTTTGCACCAAGAAATTGGCTATTTCATCATACCAGACTGAGTGGTCATGCTAGATCCATGTCTGTGGTTGTATTTTCAGTCAAAAGTGAACCTACTTTTGTGGTTTTCTTTTGACCATAAGGGAGGTTTTTGTATAGTAGTTTACTGGGACGTGACATATCAACGCAGGCAGGTATTTGAAGACAAAAACATCTTAAACTTAGTCTGTAGCCACAGGTGTAAGGTAGCTAGCTATGTGTGAAACTCCTTAGACTCTTGTCAGTGGAAGTGGTGCTAAATATAAAATTAGTCATACTGTGAGATACTTAAAATAACCTAAAGACCTGAAACAAAATCAGAATTGGGATAAATAGAAACTGATCAAATATATGTATTTAGAACATCATTCTTTTAATGTTGTGAAAATTGTAGACTTAGGGGATCCATCACTGAGAGTGGCCTTGGGCTTGTCCCTCAATATTCTTAGGATTTAAAAATTTTTTCAACTATTCTCTGGATATGTTGGACTACAGTATTTGGAAAATCATACTTCTGTTAAATTCAAATGTTGAGCGATGAGTGTGTGGGAAGTTCTAGGTATGCTCCTGATTTAGGTCCATATCATATTCAAACTCAAGAATTTTCTGAAGTAGAACTCCAGGTCAATTTCATAAAATTGAATTTTAAGTTATGAAACTAGATTTTTCATTCAGCATATTCTTACTAAGTCCCATCTATATGGCAGCTCTTGTTCTAGATACTGGTGTGGTCCTTAACCTTGAAAATCTTAGCCTACCAGATGAAAATGGATTTGTACAATTAATTATAAGTACATATCTTCACCTCCTTCAGAACTGTAATCAAATGTTGTTCTTTCCACTGAGACCTTTTCAGAGTATCCTTGCATAAAATTGTACGTACTATCTCCAAATGCATACTTTTTATCCTTCTTCCCTACTAATTTTCTTCTATTTTTCATCATCTAATGTACTGTAACTAACACATCATATATATATATATAAATATAAATATATATTTTATATAAATATATAACTATATATATATATTTTACTTTGTTATCTGTCTTCCCATCCTCCACTGTGGTATTTAATACCATGCTATTAAAATATCATTGACTGAGGTGCCTAGGTGGCTCAGTTGGTTAAGCATACAACTTCAGCTCATGTTATGATCTCATTGTTTGTGGTTTCAAGCCCTGCATAAGGCTCTGTGCTGACAGCTCAGATCCTGGAGCCTGTTTCAGATTCTCTGCCTCTCCCCCTACTCCCCCTCTATCTCTCTCTCTTTCAAAAATAAATAAACATTAAAAATTAAAAAATATATATCATTTATCATTGACAAAAAAAATTGTGTGTGTGTGTGTGTGTGTGTGTGTGTGTGTGTGTGTGGTTTGTAATTGACTATATTTCCTATGCTGTGCTTTCTATTCCCATGACTTACTCATTTCATAACTGGAAGTCTGTATGCCTACTACCTTCTCCCATTTTTCCCACCCTCCCACCCCTTTCCCTTTGGCAACCATCAGTTTGTTCTCTTATTTATAGGCCTGATTCTGCTTTTTGTTTGTTTACTCATTTGTTTTTTAGATTCCACTTATGAGTAAAATCATATGGTATTTGTGTTTCTCAGTGTAACTTATTTCATGTAGCAGAATACCCTGTAAGTCCCTCCATGTTCTTGTAAACAGGGAATGGCTGTGTAATATTCCATCATATATGTGTGTGTATATACCATGCATCTATCAATTGACATAAGTCTTGAAAAATAAACACAATTTTACTATGTATTGAAGAAGAGGAGGAAGAGGATATCTAGTCTTCATCTGGCCATTAATTTGCTGCATGACCTATTATCTTTGAGCTTCTGCTGGAACTGATGGGGTATACTATTTTTGTTTTTTTTTAAGTTTATTTATTTTGAGAGAGAGAGAGAGGGAGAGAGAGTGCATGCATGCACAAGCAAGGGAGGGGCAGAGAGAGAGAGGGAGAGTGAGAGAATCCTAAGCAGCCTCTATGCTCTCTATGCCTACTCTCATTGTCCTGAGATCATGACCTGAGCTGAAATCAAGTGTTGGACACTTAACTGACTGAGCCACCCAGATGCCCCAGGGGTATACTATTTTTCACTTTCATTTCAGGATTCTACTTTTCTCTCCTCTCTCATGGCTTATGTGAATAATCTTTGCATTTTAACTCTTTAGTTCTAAAACTGTTATTAATAGGGTTAAGAAGTGATGATTCTTGTTCACTAGTTTTAAACCATCTGAACATTTCAGTCTATTAAATGGCAAAAACTTGCTACTTAAACTCTACCAAGATATCAGGTGTAGGGTTAGCTAGCAAACTGGCCTAAGGGAAATGCATAAGAAATAACTCAAATTCAGATATGCCTTTTTAAAATTTATTTTATTGTAGTAAGAACACTTAAAGTGAAATCTGCCCTCTTAACAGATTTTTAAGTGTACCATATGGTACCGTTAACTATAGGCACAATGTTGTACAGCAGATGTCTACAATTTGTTCATCTTGCATAACTGAAACTTTATACACATTGATTAGTAACTCCCCATTTCCCTTTTCCCCCCAATCAGTGCGACCACCATTCTACTCTCTACTTCTATGAGTTTGAATATTTTAGATAGTTCATTTAAAGTTAAGTCATGCAGTGTTTATCCTTCTGTGACTGGTTTATTTCACTTAAGGAAATGCCCTCAAGGTTTACCCATGTTGTGCCATATTGCAAAGTTTTCTTTATTTTTAAGAATGAATCATATTCCATTACATGTATATTCCATATTCATCCTCTCAACCATTCATGAACATTTACATTGTTTCCACGTCTTAGCATTATGAATAGTATTGCAATGAACATACGAATGCAAATATCACTTTGAGATTTTTATTTCTTTCGAATAAATACATAGACATAGGATTACTGATTGTGTGGTAGTTCCAGTTTTAATTTTTTGAGAGTCTCCATACTGTTTTCCATAGCAGCTGCACTATTTTGCTTTTACACTTGATCTCAGCCAAAAGGCCGAGAAGCGATTCTATTTTGCTTTTAAATTGAAGTAATTCCCAAAAAGTTTTGAGGATTAAAACAGCACACTTCCATTGAAATAGTTACTTTTCATAGCCACGGAAATAAAACCTATGAGAAAAAAAAACAAGTAAATTTAGTACAATTAAAATTTTTTTTCTAAGATCTTAATGTCACTAAACATATTAATAAAAACCAGTAGACCACCCTTCTGTTTTGAAATTTTACTCTAGTGGGTTCAACTGATTCTAACTATATGTAAAATAATTGTAATTCAGATATAAATCTCTTTTACTTATAAACTGAAAAAGTAACAGGTCTTATAAACCTGACATTTATTAGTGCATGGGAGCCATTTATAAACAAATATATATATGTTGCTATCAAATAAGTTAAATAAAACAAAATGTATCAAAGAGCAGCAAATGAAATGAACTGTGTTTAATGAATTATTTTTTATTAAATTGATATCACATTTTCATCTAGTATTTCTTTTTTATACAAAATAAAACAAAAATGTATTTTAGACTTTGTCAATTTACAAACTCCTATAATTCTACAGATGTAGTTAAGTTTCCTTATATTACTTCTGCAACACCATTAATTATTTTCAGTTAAAATTTTCATTGAGGTAATTGTGGATTCACATGCATTTGTAAGCAGTGATACACAGAAATCCCTTTATATTTTACTCAGTTAATCTAATGGTAACTATAGTATGTAATATCATAATCATATATTGACATTGAAACAATCCACTTGTCTTACTCAGGTTTCCCCAGGCTTGACTTGTTCTCGTGTGTGTGTGTGTGTGTGTGTGTGTGTGTGTGTGTGTGTGTGTGTAAGTTCTGTATAGTTTTAATTACCTGTGTTGATTCATGTATCCACAGCCACTGTCAAATAATCCATTTTATTATCCTTTTAAAACCTTACCCACTTCCTCGCCGTCCCACCAATGGGCTGCTGCACGTTGGGACTGGCATCTGGTTCTGCACTTCCCTCTCAAGCCTGCCCCATCCCAAATCACGGGCAACACTAGTCTGTTATATGTTTCTGAAATGCAGATTTTTTTAATATTATATAAATAGAATTATAAAATGAAGAATCTTTTTGGATTGGCTTTTCTTCACTCATCATGATTCTCTTGAGTTTTATCTAGGTTGTAATGTGTGTTGATATATTTCTTCCTCATGGTGAATAGTATTTCATGGTATGTATGAACCACAGTTTATTTAATCATTCACCTGTTGAAGGTTATCTGGGCTGAGGTCATTTTTTGACTATTATAAATAAAGCTGATATGAAGTTTAGTGTTCAGGTTTTTACGTGAACATAGCTTTTCACGTATCTGAAATAAATGGCCAAGAGTACAATTGCTGGGTTGTATGATACATATTTAACTTTATAGGAAACTTTCAAACTATTTTCCAGGGTGGATATTCCATTTTGCATATCCACCAGTAAAATATGAATGATCTGGATACTCCATATCTTTGTCAGTATTTAGTACTCTCACTGTTTTTTTAGGTTAGCCTTTCTGAGATGTATTTGGTGACATAATTGGTTTTTAATAAATACATTTGTAGGCTTTTAGTTTTACTAAGGTAAGAAAGAGCCTTACTTCAAACTTTAAGCCACATTAATAGAATGTCAAAGGAGGATTAAATAATTATATAATAGCATAATTATTGTACAAAAAGATTATGGCTTAGATAAATATAATGGTCCTTCTCTGAGATGAGAAATTTATCATTATAAATAATTCATAATCTAAGCATATATTATTTGTTTATTTCAGTATATGTTCAGTCATTTCTTAGGACTCTTGCAAAACAATTATACCATATGTGTTTACAGATATATTTTAATAGTGCAAATATATAAATAACCAGAAAAGTATTTGCATAGTATTTGTATTTCAAATCAATATGAGGTTCCAAACCAGTTTTTATAGAGTGGGTATATTTAAAAAAAATACTTACTTGGCAGCCAATCATAAAGTGAGCTAATTTGATGTTTATGTTGGGTTTTATCTTTTTTATATATATTAACTTGCTTGATACAATTACTCTGTGAGGAAGACACGGTATTTTATACCATGTCTTGTATATGGTCTTATACGATGGTTGTATGAAGTAACATTATAGTGATGATTCATAGGCCTAATTTTGGTAAGTATGATGTTACCAATTTTCTTCATTTTAAAATAACAGTATGAATATCATAAAAAACAATATAATAAAAAGGACTGGATATAAAAGTTATTTGAAAATTTGACAAATGGTTAATAACTTTAATGGATTTAAAGCTCTCTGAAATCAATAAGAAAAATGAATGCCCTGATAGGAAAATGAGCAAAGTATGGATATGCTGTTCATATTTTTTTGAAAATATGATAAACATTAATATTTAATCACATAATTCCAAATGGAGTCAACACGGTCATATTCTTTGGGTATGAGATTGGCAGAGTCTAAAATGACTTGTTATGTTGTCAAGAATATAGGAAAGAGGGACATTTCCTAACTGCTTGTATGAGTGCAACCATAATAAAATCCAATCCATTTGGAAACCAGTTTAGCAATAAAAAAAGTAATAATCCCAAGCTTTAAGCCCCTCTGCTTTTTAGAACTTTATTCCAGGAAAATATTCTTACATCTGTAAAAGAAAGGCAGTTATCTTGTTTTGTTTTGTTGTCAAATAATAGGACAAAACAAAAATGGCATAATTTTATTTTTCACTTTTATGTATAAACACATTCTTTTTTAATGTTTATTATTTTGAGATAGAGCACGTATGTGTACACAAATAATGTGGGGAGGAGCAGAGAGACAGGAAAGAGAGACCCTAAGCAGGCTCTCCGCTGTCAGTAAGGAGCCTGACACAAGGCAGATCCCATGAACCCTGAGATTATAACCTGAGCTGAAATCAGGAGTTGGGCTTTTAACCAACTGAGCCACCCAGGGACCCCCAACATATTCTTACTTGGCTAAAATTTAGAAGGAAGTTATTATGATAAAGACTTAAAAAAATCCTTAACCTCTCGTTTTGTCTGTGGACTGAAGAATATACATCACAACTCAGAAATGTTTAAAAAACTACTTTCAAGATTTTTTCTATAAAATACACTAGTATTGGGGTACCTGGGTAGCTCAGTCAATTGGGCGTCTGGCTTCGGCTCAGGTCATGATCTCGCTGTTCAGGATTTCAAGCCCTACATTGAGCTCTGTGCTGACAACTCAGAGCCTGGAGCCTACTTTGGTTTCTGTCTCCCTCTCTCTGCTCCCCTAACCCCCCTGCGTGTGCTCTGTCTCTCTCTTTCAAAAATGAATAAACATTGAAATTTAAAAAAAAAACACTAATGTCATTAAGTAAAGAGCAAAATATATATTGGAGTCACTGGTTTTGTCTCAGTATGGCTTAAGTAAATATTGTGGACCACCTCCATCAAAGTATCTGACATATTTAAAAAAAAACCAAAAAACCCAAAAAACAATAACAAAAAACAACTACCTTTTCCTGTAGCTCTATATAGATCTTGAGCTGCATAAATGTAACAATATCTAACATTGAAGGATTCTTACTATGTATGAGACATTAATCTTATTCCAAGAATTTTATGTATATTAAGTCTCACAATACCCTAATATATAGATTTATTGATTATTTCCATTTTTCAGAAGAAACTAAGCCAGATGGAGTGTTGGCATCTTGCTCCAGTCACAGAATGAGTGGCTGAGCTTGGACTTGAATTCAGGCAGTCTAGCTTTAGGGCCCCTAAACTATACCTTCTTAAGTTGGGCATTAAAAAGTTTGAGAAATTTAAGAAACTCTAGAGTATCCTCTCTGGATTTATTTTGAATTTTAGATTAGGATGGACTTCTAATAGTCTCCAGCAAAATACAAATATGTCCCAGATCTTTTAGGACTCCTCTGAAGTTGATTGTAGCATTTTAAAGGTTTATATTGCTAAACTATTCCATTCTTTCCAATGCCCTCTGGGCGTGTAGGTTTGTCTTTCTCTTTGAGCACACGTTTGAATAGTAGAAATTTTGCCAGTATATTTTAAAGGTATTAAAAGACCTTAAACCACATGAAACAAGTCAGGTATAATTAACACATAATCACCACTACTGATTAAGATTGTCTTAATAGCATCTTTAAAAGTCTCACTGGTCATCTACTGAGTTCACATGGAGGAAGAATGTAATCCTATACTGTTCTTCCCTCTCATAAGCACTCCCAAGCCAAAGATGCATACATGTACCAGTAAAGAGTAAATGCATAACTTCTGTTGCACAGGCTCAATTCTTGGATTTTTGTTGTATTTTGTTTTGAATTTTTCTTCCTTTCTTTCTTTTTTCTTTCTTTCTTTCTTTCTTTCTTTCTTTCTTTCTTTCTTTCTTTCTTTCTAGATAGTGGTGATGTTGTGGTTATTAGGAACTTAGGTGAACAGAATGAGTTTATTGTCATGATTTATGTATTTGTCCTTTGCATATCTCACTTCTATTTCTTGTTATTTTAATGAATGCCTGTAAATCCATAGCCAATCCGAAAACATTATTATAACTTATGTAAAGCTAACTGTTCCTCTTTGTCCTTTCCCCTACCTTTTCTTCCTGTCCTCCAAGAGAGGTAAACTACCATTTTGAAGTTCTGTTCAAACTCTGTAATAAAAGGAAATTAAAACAGTTCAAGAAATTTGCCTTTCCTGTTTATTAGGTTACATATTAATTAACAAGGAGCCCCAAGAATCCTACATTGCATTAGATAACTCAAGAAACCACATATGTTAGACCTTGCCATTTTATTATGTGTTTCAGTTGCAATAATAATAACTTATTGCTCAACATCTGGCAGCACACCTATGAAGGGTTTGTGATCTACCAATCTACCCATATTTCACTCATTGATAATCACTCTTCAGTTTGAAAGTTGACATCCAAGGTTACCTGGTGTTAATGTAGATTTGGCCCAATCTCTCTTCTACTGATCAGTATATCCCAAAGTCAAAATATGATACCTAGGACAATGGTAATTATGTGAATAAAGTCTGTGTTTCCAAAGCAGTGTTATTTTCTAAAACCATTTTATACATTTTTTAATACTTTTCTGTATGTGTTTATTGATGCTACCGTGTTTGCTCAAATACAGTGATTCTTTATTTTTATTAATTTTTAAATGCTTGAATGAGACACTGAACAGAGTGAGCATAGAGAGAATTATGCAAATAAATGAAATAAACAATTGGAGGTACATGGAAGAAAAATATTTAATACAGTAAGTGCAAGTGTGGTAAATTATTTTTTGAGGTCTAACTTAAAATGAAAATTAATGGTCTATAAATTAAGTCTAAGTTTCTAAAAATTCACATTTTAAAAACTATTATTGCTCTGTAATATCAATAGGAAGATATAAATGGGCAAGATGGTGTTCCAGATTTATTACTATATCTAAGGACTTATTGCCCTGACTTTTTATACTGACCAGCTGGTTAGTAAATTATTTCTACGACAGAGAATAATATTATATGAATGAGAGTAAGGTTCTTAAAATAACCCAAATTAATATCTTCATTGTAAATTTGGTATTTTAAATGTTAGATACAATGGATTTATTTCAAATTTCAGATTATCAAATTTTGGAAAACTTTGTTTTTGGTATAATTTAGGCTAGGGTTTATTTCCTTAGGAAAATCCTTTGGTGTTGTATCTGTAAATGAGACTCTTTTAGTAGAGTGAGTTAACTGCTGTAACAAATAAACCTTAATACTATATAAAGGTTCCAATACAATAGAAAATAATATTTTAATCGTTCAGTAGTTCAGGGCAGTTCCACGTTAGTGGTGTAGGTGTGATGACTATACAGATAGATTCTCTACACATGGTCATTCAACAATTTAGGCTAATAGAACTTCTACTCTGTTTAACATTTGATTTTCAGGGTTGCCTTCCATAAACTTCAGGTTGGCAAAAGGGAGAGAGCATAGAGGATCATGCGTGAGAGGCATTTCTTCATTGTCCAGAAATGGAACCTATGATATCCACCGATATTTTATTGGCTAGTACTCAGTCATATTTACACACATTATTACAGGGAAGGCTGAGAAGTATAGTATATCTGGAAGGTTAAGAACTACATTTGACAAATGGGCAACAGAATTTGCCACAGCGGTGTTTAAAGGGATGCTTTAAAAAAGAAACTTTGCTTTGGGTTCTGGCAGATCTAAGGTCAAATCTTGCTTTTCCTCCAACCAGCTTAGTAACCATGAGAAAAATACTAACCCTCTTTTAGGTAATGTAGTTATGACATGTAATTATGTACTTCTCTTTGGTAATGTAACATATACATCTATAACAAAAGAACATCCGGACACCTACCCTTACAAAGATTATTTTATTAATCAAATGAAATAATGCATATAAAGTACCTAGTACAGTGCCTGGCTAATTGTGTAGAATCCAAAATGGCAGATTTTATTGTTAAGTAACAATTATTGTGTGTGTGTGTGTGTGTGTGTGTGTGCGCGCACGCACGCATGTGTATAAGCTCTCTCACCTGCCAACCAAAGAATATCTCCTTGTTTCGTGGTTTCAATTCATATGAGTAGAGTTTGTCTTATGAATTAAAGAGTGGTCTCCAAAATTGCCCTTGAAAAAATGAGTGTGAGATGGATAAGAGTAATTTCCTCTACTCTATTGAAAAAGGCATGAAAATTTTGGTTTGAAGATGGAAACCTTGGAGAACAAAGTGTTGAGAAGGAGATTCAAGTTGCTTTAGTTTATAGGTGAGTGAATTTCACGTGGATTGTAAAATAGTATGAGCACATGTAAAAAGGTTCTTGTTTGGAGAGAGTAGAGAGGCATATTTAACAGTGAAAAGAAGAATCCAAAAGTTTTGAGCCATATCAGTTTTGCCTAGGGCGTCCCCTGGTGACTGTTATAGCTTCATTTTGTCCTTTAATGCTTTCTTTGCCAGTCTTGGCAGACCTTAAAACCTGGAAATGTGTGGTGAGGGTGATTATCAGGGTGCATGAATGCCACAAAATGACAAAGATAGAGGAACAACCACCTAATAAAATGCTGATGCCATCCCAAATCAATCTGTATTAGTTACTATGAGCTGATAAACTGGTAGAGTTATAATTCTGAGTATGACAAAACAATATATTTTTCCAGTTCATTACAGTGATACCAAAATAGAAATGTGGCTACTTGAGATGATTAAAAATGTTTTATAAACAGTGAATTTACTTACCGTCTTCTGTGATACTGCTCAAAGGTAGTGGAAAATTGTTTATCTCTAACCTTTAGTTTTTTGGGGGAAACAAAGCTTTATAGAAGCACTGAAATCATTGATAGAAGGTGAAGGATGCAGTGAAACCAAGATATATGTTTGCATGTTACTACTTGCCAAGAGGATTATTTCTGCTGGTTGTATATTGCCACTGAACTTAGTCTGGTATGATAAGCATGAAGCCTATATTCAGTCTGCTGTCATTTCATAGACTGTTTTACTCTTGTACTCCTGATATATTTAATGGAAGAGTAATGATCTTACAGATTTCTCAGTGGAACTTTGTAAATAGCAAATTGAATAAAGAATCTAGGGTCCATTGGAGGAACCAGACAGAGGAAATGCCCACTCACACATTTTTAAGATTCCTTCTATTAGGCTCTTCCTTTTATGAAAAGTAAAGTAAAATTTAATTAAGTCATCAAACGTCAAATTCTTCCAAAGTCATGATGTAGGGCTACTGATAAATTATGTTTTTTTTTCTTTTTTTTTTAAAATAGGAAGAGCTCATTTATTAAGACAAACTTCTCGTAGTATTTCAACTGATTGTGCACAACATTCTTTGGAGAAGCTGTGGATTCTTGCCTAAAGTCCGGCTTTAATTCGAACATTAGCACACGATACCAAAACTTCCTGGCGGACTTAGAAGCAATATAGTTAAGTAAAAGGTATAGTTAAGTAAAAGACAATCAGTTGGATAAAAAGTCACTATCAGGCTAATGTAATGTGAAAAATAAAAAAAAAATTGTGAAGAAAGGAAGTAAAGTTATTTCAGAAAAAATTCAAACAGAAAAGTAAAATTTCCTATAAACTAAAAATTTCAAAAAATAAGAATAAATTATCTTTGGATGAAAGACTTTATCATAAATTGTTTTAGAGTAACCATTTAACTACTTAATTCTTGCATTCTCACAGAAGAAAAATAAACCTTTTGTCAAGACACATTTCTGTTTAGAAACATAATTGGACCATCCTTACATATTTCTGACACAATTATTAATTTATAAACCTCAAACATTAAGTAAATCACACTATGCATGTAGTAGGGATATTAGTATTGGGCAATTAAGTAATAGATACTCAAAAATAAAATCATTGTCAGCACCTTTTAATTCTCTTATGTTGTTCATTTTGTCTTGTGTTTAACAGAAATAATTAAAATGCTTTATACATGAGGAGATATTTCTCTTTGGGTTATTTTATGCAGAAGTAACAATTCTACTGTTGTAAATTTTAGAAATTTGGAACTTAGTTTCAGGAAGGAGTTAAACTACTGCATGATTCTATTATAATTAAATGCAGAAATTCCCTCAACATCCAGGTGGATGGATATCTAAATTCTATCTGAGCAATTTTAGTGGCAAAGCTTATTTCTTTAAGCCATAGCCCATTCTCAGATTATGGGAAAACTCCTACCTAATTTGAACTGGAGATCCAATTTTGGAACTTTCACTTATTGTTCTTGGTATCCTCTTAAGTTATAATTTTCTTTCCCTTAATAATCCTCCATAATTATATAAAGGCAACAGTAGATTCTCATTCTCTGTAAGTCTCTTTTCTGGATTAACTGCTCATAGTTGCTTTCTTTCTTCCTTTTTTTTTTTTTTCCAGATTACAGCTCCACTAACGTCCTTTTATAACCTTTTTTTAATTTCATTTTATGTCATTATTTAGTTAGGTTTGTATTAGACTTTATTCTAACCAAATATTCTACAGTAGCTATTTAAAATGATTTGGCTTAAGGAGTCATATATTTATATGAAATAAGATTGTTGTAACATTCTAAAAATCAGAGCAGTGATTCTTATTAAAAGTACATGAAATTTTACTTTATGCATACAGAGCAGGAGAAAATGGAGAATGTCTATTCACATTAATGAATTCAACATTTTCTGTTATTTGACCATGACTTAGACCTTCCCAATTTCAACTCTACTGATTTTCCTATTTATGTCCCTGCTATAGCTAACCTATATAAGGTTATTACCTTCTGTCTGCATCTAAACACCTCCCATTTGGGCCTTTTAAGATACCCATTTGCTTCCTCAGTGTTTCTTTCCTCCCTTTCTGGTATCTACATCACTGATACAAACTGTGGTTCTAGGTGCCATTCAAAGAGAACTGTTTGCAAAGTCAAACCAAACAAAACATCACTTCCTTATTCTAGGATCTTTACCTTCAGCGCTTTTGTACTGCTCAATAAATTACCTATACTTCTTCTTACTTTTTTTCATCTTCTCTTGTTAATTCCTTTTCATCCCCCAAATCCTGTTAGTTCAAAACTCACCTCTTGGGTCAAATCTTTCCACATAAAGAGAAGGAGTTGTCCTCTTATGAAGCCTTTTTTAGAATAAATAATAATTGATCATGTTGTTGAACATGTTATGATTTAGGAAGATAAAAATAATATAATCTCTGTTGTCAAGAATCTCATAAGTTTATAGACATAGATATGTTGACTAATAATGTAATATGAATGTAAAACATATATAATACAAGTGATATGTGATTGTTTCACAAAAAGGGTTGGCACAAAGGAAGAAATAAATTATAAGGAAAACATTTGATCTGGGTCTTAAAGCATGACCAGGAACTCATTCTCTGTGCTATCTTAGATTACATTCATATCATATAACACTTTTATTTACTTGTTCACATTCTTTATCTCTTTGCCCAAATAATGGATGGGTTTGCTATACTATGGGTTTGTTACCTAACAGGATTCATTACCTAACAGATCCTAGCACAGCAGTAGCATTCAATAATGTTTGTTGAATGAGTTAAATCATAAAAATTCTAAGCCATTTCAAAATTTTATCTCTTCCTTTCTTCTATGCCTTTTCTTAAATTTTAAGTTCAGGAATCTTGGCTTTCATTCTTTTCTGTATTTATATTCCCTTCTTACTATTTTTCTGTCATTTTTTTCACAGATTTCATTTTATTTTATGTAACAGAAAACACATTATTTTCAAGTTTCTGATCATACTATTGAGGCATGACCCAATAATAATTTAAATGGCTAGGATGTCTATGAAAGTAGTAAAGAATGGGTTTGAGTGATCCACAGTGACTCCAAGTAGTCTGATGGATTAGCAGAGACAGGGATGCCTCTCCTATTTTACTATTGTTTTATATTTTATAGACACTCTTAAAAGCCTTATTTTTATATTCTTTCTGATGGTTATGTGCCTGTAGTAACTAATAAAATGAGCCAATAAAAACTGTAAAGATAGTGAATGTTTCAAGTTCCATTCGATCATTATAAATAACTAAAAACCACATCACATAACTATAGTGATACTTTTTATTCAAAACTCATTTTGTTTATTTTATTTATTTTATTGATTTTGGGAGTCTCTTTTGTCTTTATGAAATAGAACAAAGATAATCACATATAAATACTTTGTATTCATATGCCATATATAACTTTTATATATTCTATGTAATACCAAATATCAAGAACCTATTTTGAGCAGCACTACTGTAAGAGGGACTTTTATGAATCCACAATTTTATAGACACTGCTTTTGGTGACATATATATTAGGGCATACAACACAGAAGGTATAAACATTTTAGTTTTAGAGGTAAAATGCAATTGGGGAACTTACGAGGTTTTGTTTCAATGACAAAGTATAAACTAAAATTACTAAAATCTACTTATTCAACAAACATTTATTAAGCATCAGCTATGGATTAGGTGCTGCTTACGAGGCACTGCTGATACAAAGGTGACCAAAATAGACCTTATCCTCAAAGACACAGTTTACTATTGATATAGTTTGTGTTTCTGTTAATCATTTAGCCAATCAGTAAATTTCATAAAATTTATTGTTGATCCAACTTAGTGCATTAAGTTCTCTGGAGTTATAAGTAGATAGCCTAAAAGAAAGTTTCATTGGTGCAATTTAGGATGTCTGTCTTTTATTTGGGAAGCATTAGACCTTGATGAGTTTGGAGTTGTGTGTATTGAAGTAATGGAAATACTAGCTCTTTTTGGTAATTGATAATGGTCTTTCATTGAAGTATGAAGATAGCAGTAAAAGAGAACTGATGAGAATATATGTTCTCTTGGGTTTCACATATTTTAAGAATCTCTGCCGAGGTCTAAGTGTTCACTTGAAAAGAATTAAGTATTCTTTGTTATAAAACTGTTAAGAAAATTTTTCATTTAACCAGTTCTACATAGGACACTCATGTCCCAACTGTCTTATGTATAATTTAAGAGTTTTGGACCAAAAAAAGCAACGAATGCACTCCTTGTCTTGAGCTTGAGCCTTCCTTATATCCCAAAGTATTAAGTTTGATGACAAAGGAGAAAACAAAAAAAAAGACTGTGGAAAATATCCAGGACCAGTAAAGAAATTAAGAAAATGTAATGTCTTTTGAACAGTGTCCTAGAGAAAGTGTTCATAAATCCATTTGAAGAAAAATGCATATGTATTAGATATTATAATCTTCCATTTCAGTGAATTACATTCTGTAATCCTTCATTACATATTGAAGGACATAGCACAGCTTTCCTTTCTGGCATTTAGGTCAGCAGTGGTATTTGAGCAATATAAATGAAGCAAAAGAGAAAAAAAGAATAGATGTTCTGGACATGTCATTTTGGCAGAATTGTTAGTTAAGAAATATTTTATATATTGATTCTTTTTTTTTTCCTCTGTGCAAATTCCCCCAGAGAAAATAGGTAGAGAATTATTTTATTTTATAAACAACAACAAAAACAAATGAAATAACACTTGATATTTAGAATGCTTCTTAACCTACTTAAATGGATTTATGCATTCTCGCATTATACTTAAAATATTAATAAATGAGGTCTCTGCCCTGAAGAGCTACAATATAAGAATCCTTAACAAACTCAGTGACAGTGAAAATTCCTTTTGCAGTATGACTACATTTTAAATATGTTTTAAATGAAAATTCCTGATTTGTTACATTATAACTTACAGATGGATTAGTAATTTAATATTCTGCATTAACAGCTTTTCCTCATTTAAAGCAACAGATTTCTCTGTCCAGAATCTTCAACTTGGTCATTTCACTAAGGAGAAAAATTGCTTAATCTCTCTGGTCCTCTTTATTCTCATTGGTAAATTGAACTATTTCTTGGGGGGCACCTGGATGGCTCAGCTGATTAAACATTGGCCTCTTGATTTTTGCTTAGGTCATGATCTCATGTTTCGTGAGATTGAGCCCTGCATCAGGCACCATGCTGGCAGTGTAGAGCCTGCTCTAGATTCTCTCTCTTGGGGTACCTGTGTGGCTCAGTCGGTTAAGCGTCTGACTTCAGCTCATGTCATGATTTCACAGTTTGTGAGTTTGAGCCCCGGAGCCTGCTTTGGATTCCTTGTCCCCTTCTCTCTCTGCCCCTCCCCTACTTGTGCTCTGTCTCTCAAAAATAAGTAAATGTAAAAAAAAAAAATTAGATTCTCTCTCTCAAAAGTAAATAAATTTTTAAAAAATGAAATGAACTATTTCTTTTACTCTGCAGATAGGTAGCATAGCAAAGTTGAGAGCATGGTTTTTAGAGGTAGACATGGGTTTGATTCATGGCAATGCACATGTTATTGGACCATTTAAATTGTTTTCTGAATTTTAGCATTCTTTTTTTGTAAATTTCTTGGTTGTATGTATGTTTTTAAGAGTTAGCAATTAAATGAAGCTGTGTGTGGGATTTAGAATTATACACGAAAAGAGGTAAATTTTGGTACAGTGCCTATCACATATGTCCAATAAATTATTATTTTATTATTATTATTATTATTCTGTGCACTATAGCATAAGTTCCATGGAGACTTGTCTGTTTTGTTCACTGCTATATTCCCAGTGTTCAGGAGAGTGCTTAGCAAATACACAGTACTCCATATATTTTGCCAAAAGATTGAGTAAATGAGTGAGTGAGTGAATAAGTTATTTTACCTCCTATGGTGATTACTGACCAGAGAGCTGAATTTTGGAGAACTGCTTATGATTACTATTTGTGTAACTAGAAAATAAAGAAAATATTAGATATAACTTTGCTTTTAAAATTGCAGTTTCAGGCTTTACAAGTGAATACTTTAAATTGAAGTAAAATCTAAAGCTTTTCAACATTGATTACTATCTTTTTTATTTTTTTTAATTCTATTTTTTATTTTTTTTTAAATTTACATCCAAATTAGTTAGCATATAATGAAACAATGATTTCAGGAGTAGATTCCTTAATGCCCCTTACCCATTTAGCCCCTCCCCCCTCTCTCACCCCCTCCAGTAACCCTCAGTTTGTTCTCCATATTTATGAGTGTCTTCTGTTTTGTCCTCCTCCCTGTTTTTATTTTATTTCTGTTTCCCTTCCCTTATGTTCATCTGTTTTGTCTCTTAAAGTCTTCATATGAGTGAAGTCATATGATTTTTGTCTTTCTCTGACTAATTTCACTTAGCATAATACCCTGCAGTTCCAGCCACATAGTTGCAAATGGCAAGATTTCATTCTTTTTGATTGCCGAGTAATACTCCATTGTGTGTGTGTGTGCGCGTGTGTGTGTGTGTGTGTGTGTGTGTGTGTGTGTGTATACACCACATTTTCTTTGTCCATTCATCCATCAATGGACATTTGGGCTCTTTCCATACTTTGGCTATTGTTGATAGTGCTGCTGTAAACATGGGGGTGCACATGTCCCTTCAAAACAGCACTCCTGTATCCTGTGGACAAATGCCTAGTAGTGCAGTTGATGGGTCATAAGGTAGTTCTATTTTTAGTTCTTTGTGGAACCTCCATACTGTTTTCTGGAGTGGCTACACCAACTTGCATTCCCACCAACAATGCAAAGGAGATCCTCTTTCTCCACATCCTCACCAACATCTGTTGTTCCCTGAGTTGTTAATGTGAGCCATTCTGACAGGTGTCAGGTAGTATATCATTGTGGTTTTGATTTGTGTTTCCCTGATGATGAGTGATGTTGAGCATTTTTTCATGTGTCAGTTGGCCATCTGGATGTCTTCCTTGGAGAAGTGTCTGTTCATTCTTTTGCCCATTTCTTCACTGGATTATTTGTTTTTTGGGTGTTGAGTTTGAGAAGTTCTTTATAGATTTTGGATACTAATCCTTTATCTGATATGTCATTTGCAAATATCTTCTCCCATTCTGTTTGTTGCCTTTTAGTTTTGCTGATTGTTTCCTTTCTGTGCAGAAGCTTTTTATTTTGATGAGGTCCCAGTAGTTCCTTTTTGCTTTTGTTTCCCTTGCCTCCAGAGACGTGTTTAGTAAGAGTTGCTGCGGGCAAGATCAAAGAGGTTTTTGCCTGCTTTATCCTTGAGCATTTTGATGGCTTCCTGTCTTACATTTAGGTCTTTCAATCATTTTGAGTTTATTTTAGTGTATGGTGTAAGAAAGTGGTCCAGGTTCGTTCTTCTGCATATTGCTGGCCAGTTTTCCCAGCACCACTTGCTGAAGAGACTGCCTTTATTCCATTGGATATTCTTTACTGCTTTGTCAAAGATTAGTTGGCCATACGTTTGTGGGTCCATTTCTGGGTTCTCTATTCTGTTCCATTGATCTGAGTGTCTGTTTTTGTGCCAGTACCATACTGTCTTGATGATTACAGCTTTGTAGTATAGCTTGAAGTCTGGGACTGTGATGCCTCCTGCTTTGGTTTTCTTTTTCAAGATTGCTTTGGCTTTCTTTTTCAAGATTGCTTTGGCTATTAGGGGTCTTTTCTAGTTCCATACAAATTTTGGGATTATTTGTTCTAGCTCTGTGAATAATGCTGGTGTTACTTTGATAGAGATCACATTGAATGTGTAGATTGCTTTGGGTAGTATCAACATTTTAACAATATTTGTTCTTCCTATCCAGGAGCATGGAATCTTTTTCCACATAACATGTATGTGTGTGTGTGTGTGTGTGTGTGTGTGTGTGTGTGTGTATATACACACACATATATACACACATACATGAAACATGAGAAAATGTGTATGTTCAATACATATATATATATTTATTTTCTTATTATATGCTTCCTCTTTCAGATTATTGAAAATAACTTTATAATTTCATCATATTTACCAAACTGTAAGAAAGATTTGCTTATATTATGCTAGAGTATCAGATTTAGGCTCTTGCTTTGTGACATTACCACCCAAAACTTTGAGTCTGCTTCGGGTGGTTGAACCAACCTACCTGATCTTTAGTCCATACAATTTCTTACTAGTGTTACAGTTTCTTGTAAAAGCTACTGCTGTGTTGTAGAGTAGATAAACATTATAGGTTAAAAGTTAAATAATATTTAGAGATAGAGATATGTATTCAGTTAGATTTGTCCATTTCTAGCTCTGATCTCCTTTGTTATCAGAGAATCCAGTAACTGTCTCCTCTTTAGAATTCAAGAAAAAACCTCTTCCCATCAACAAACTACAGCTAAAAAAAATATGTTGAGGCTCACAAAACTGGTCCCAATAACACTGTACAATTTCATAATGCCTAAGGGTACAAATCCATACATGTACACAATTATTTTCAATAGTCAAGTACCTGTCTATAAATAGCAGGATATTTATTCCATTTATCTATTTATATAACAATATTTTATTGCCAATTTTGTACATAGTAGATACTGTGATGGGTTTTGAGTAGGAAAATTTATACCTGTTGTGCTGATATAATTATTAATCAATAACATACACTCTTTTGTACAAAAGGGAAACTATTAAACATTGAATTATATGGTTACCTTGGGCAAGGGAGATGTAAACAACCAAGACATGGAATATAACATGTTCAAAAGTAACTATAAAAATAATGATAAAAATAGGGGCGCCTAGATGGCTCAGTCAGTTGAGCATCCGACTTCAGCGCAGGTCATGATCTCACAGTTCATGGGTTCGAGCCCTGTGTCAGGCTCTGTGCTGACAGCTCAGAGCTTGTAGCCTGATTCCAATTCTGTGTCTCCCTCTCTTTCTGTTCCTCCCCCACTCATGCTCGCTCGCTCTCTCTCTCTCTCTCTCTAAAAAATAAACATTAAAAAAAATTTTAAAAATGATAAAAATAAATGTGTCTTAAATGAGGTACATTTTTGTAGAAGTAGTACATACTACCAGCACATTATGCTGAATGTACACAAACTAAAGTATAAAATTTTAGAGCAAGAAGGCACCATAACCATTGTTATGTTATAATACAATATTGTATTTAGAGGGGAGGTGGGCAGGTGATGAGCTAAGTGGGTGATGGGTATTAAAGAGGGTACTTGTTATGAAGAGCACTGGGTACTGTATGTAAGTGATGAATCACTAAATACTACTCCTGAAACTATTATTACACAGTATGTTAACAAACTAGAATTTAAATTCAAGTTTGAAAAAAAAGAGTGAAAACCAAGGCCTCAAGAAATTAATAACTATCCAGATCATCCAGCCAATTAATAGCAGTGCCAGTTAGTAGCAATTTTTTAAGAAATGTATACAACACACCATTTAAAGAAAATGGTTTGGAGTACGTTAGTGGTTCAGTTGGGTAAGCATTCAACTTTTGATATCCGCTCAGGTCATGGTCTCGTGGTCATGAGATGAAGCCTCATTTTGGGCTCCGTGCTGAGCATGGAGCCTGCTTGGGATTCTCTGGCTCTCTGCCTCTCCTCCAACCTGAGCTTGGACTCTTTCTGTCTCTCAAAATAAATACACATTTAAACAAACAATAAAATCATTTATTAATATGAAGTTTTACTGTTTTTTAAGCAATATATCAAAACAAAGGTTTAAATGGTGCCAACTCCAAAATACAAATTAAATACTCTTGTCTCCATTTAATTTTCATATTTAATAGGATATTTTTCTCGCTATCTTGAGAAATTTTATCATAGGCCCATCCTGTTTTCCTGATACCTGGATATACCTGGATTTTTTCATTCCAGTTTAGATTACTCTCTGGAGGGAAATGGTTATGACCTCTTTAAATTTCCTTTTAATTTCTGGCTTCTTGAAATTCCTCTCTGCTAAATTCTGGGTATCTCCTCAAGCAACACTCCAGAATTTGTGGAGCCATATGTGTTTGCTGTTCATTTCAAGATTCTCCCATCTACCAACCCCTTCTTAATTTACAAATCTAATTATTTTAAAATATCCTCTCCCCTATTCTGATCATTTCAAAAAAAGGAAGGAAGGAAGGAAGGAAGGAAGGAAGGAAGGAAGGAAGGCAGGCATTCCTGACATCCTCTTTCTCTATGTCAAGTAGTGCAACGACAATTCATAATTCTGAGTTATATAGCTAGTTCAATTGAATTAGAAAAGAGTTCACTCCTTTCTTCCTTTACTAAATTATATCTTTTTATAAAACTCTAGTTAGTACAATCAGATTAGTCATGTGCTTACTAATTGCCCCTCAACTAAGTACTAAACACCCATTTGGTATATGAAGGTATCTAACTGGCATCATTATATCCCCCCTAAAGGCATATCCAAGATATTTGCTTGCAATATGTTGTAATGCTTGGGGACTTCCTAATGTTGATATTACTTCTAGCTAGTGAGCCTCAAGGGAGCAGAAAACGTATCTTAAGCTTAGTTTCTATGTACACCTAGTTAATTATACAGTACTCTGCATATAGTATGTATGCAACCAGTTTGTGGGTAATTATACTTGTTGCTGAGTAGTTCACATTAACCAAACATATGTACTCTTGAGAAATCAAAGCATATGCACAGTCATATAACATTTACTTCCCTTAGAAAATGTTCAGAATAAAGTGCATTCAAAATGTTAAAGATTCAATTGTTTGCCAACTGCAGGAGGCCAATTTATCAAGGTAAAACTGTAGTTGAGAGAGTTGAGAAACCCTAGTTTCCTACTTAATATACTTCTCTATTCCAAGCCATTTAGAGGGCCCCTTAGTTTTTGTTTGTTTTATTTTATTTGGTTTTATAATTTTTGTTCCTTCTCCCCCACATCTGACAATATTGTTTTAATTTTATTACACTGCAAATATTACAAATCAATTAATCTACATATGGCTTATACTCTGATTCTTTATGAAAGTTCTATAAATAAAAAACATCTTTCAAAAGTAGTCAGAGCTCATCCTACTCAGAAAGAATGAGGATATAAAGGCATGAGACCAAAATTCTTCAATACTATAAATTGTGTATATCCTTGCTTTCTGCTTGTTGTGTCTTCTGGCAACTTTAAAGTTATATTTGATATTAGCTAAAATCCAGTGAAAGGCTAAGGATTTATTATTGATTCTGTATCCAGGAAAGATAGATAGTACCTTGGTCTGTATACCAAGCCAAGAAAATTAAAAAACTATGTACTTCTGTAGGTGAACACACACACTATGGACTTCTGAGGTATTTCTAACCTGATGAATTCAAATTGTTTTGTTTTAATCCTTTAAATAGAAAAAAAACTAAGATGAAGTTTTAGAATTTCTTACTTTCTTCTAAAATGATTGGTTGGCTTCGTGCATTCAAATATTTACTTAAGGATTCATTCAGAAATTTTAATAATCTACAACAGTGAGACACTATGCAAGATGGTAGGGATGTACAGATGAATAAGACAGAAATCAAGGTTCTAAAGGAATAATATGCAGGTAAGCAGTGAAGTACTCAGTTTTTTTCTTTTTTTGAAAGACAGAGAGATACAGAGCATGAACGGGGGAGGGTCAGAGAGAGGGAGACGCAGAATCCGAAACAGGCTCCAGGCTCTGAGCTGTCAGCACAGAGCCCGACGCGGGCCGAACCCACGGACAGTGAGATCGAGACCTGAGCCGAAGTCGGACCCTTAACGACTGAGCCACCCAGGCGCCCCTGAAGTACACAATTTTAAGACAAATTAATAACCCCTATAGTGCCACATATTAGTATTATGGAAACAAAGTAAGGAACATCATTTGGATAAAGAGTGATGACTTAATTCTAAAAGAACAGGGGGAGTAGGAAGCATATTCTAGGTAGAAGAGTAGTGATATGTGCAGTAACAATGCAAGTTAGAGTAAATGATATAAGATAAAGTATGGTTTAGATACCATAGATACCTTTATTTTCCTTTAAGGGGAGATTATTAACCTTGTTAATGGATTTTTAGAGAAGGAAGTATATTTGATTTTACAAAGAATAATTTTCCTGGTAGCATGGTTAACAAGCAAAGAAGGCTTTCTGAATGTCCACATAGGGTCAGGGTAGGTAGGGGATAAGCTCAAGATCTGATGGGGCTGTGCTAAGGAAAAGGGGTAAATGATTGTGTCATTCTCCACCCCAATCCTGGAGAAGGGAAGGAAGAAAGATTCCAGGAAATGTATGATCAGTTAGTATTTGATGTACCTATGAGATATCAAGAAGAGTTAGAATGTAAATACATAATGGCAATTAAGGCATGGGGCAAATACAGAAGCTTGGAAATATGTGTTTACCCAGAGGGTGAATCCATAGGAGTTAATAAAAAGACTTAAAGCAGAAGGTACCAAGTGAGATGAGATGAAAAACAGAAACGTGAAGATCAGTATGAGAGGACATAGGTAGAGGAAGATAAACAGAGAAGGTTACTGGTCATCTTTCTTAACATTTTGACCAATATGGAAAATAGAGTATTGAGGCAAAATGTCATTTTTATAAAAGGAAATATAAATAACCCAGAGATTTTTTTAAAGTATGAATAAAACCATTGGTGTGTTTGTTATGTAAGACTGTCAAATCTTGACTGTGTGATAATTTCAAATAAAAATTTCAATACATAAATTTTATTTGGAAATTTTGTCTGTTATTAAATTTTCCTTAACTGTAGGATGCTAAGATTTTTTTTAACTTGAACTTACACTAGTATTGTGAACTATTGAAAACAAACAACTATTTTTTCTTTCTTGAGTTATTTACAACTTTACTTTTAATAGCAACCAGAAAAATGAAAATAACAGAATAGTGGAAGGAAATTGTAGTCCTAGCCAGAATTCTAGTCCTCAAAATTATTTAATAAGTATAATAAATAAAAGCATCCATTTACATTTTTTTTATTTTTGAGAGATAATTGACACACATTGCTGTGTATGGTGGTCTTAGGTACATATACTGTGAAATGATAATCATAATAGATACTGTGAACATCCATCTTCTTTTATAGGTACAATAAAAAGAAAAAAAAGTGAAACAATTTTCTCCTTGTAAAAAGAACTATTATGGTTTGCTTTCTTGAAAACTTTCCTATGTGTTATATAGCAGTGTTAGTTATAGTCCTTATGTTATACGTTGCATCCTTAGTACTTATTTATCTTATGACTAGAAGTATGTACCATTTGACCACCTTCCTCCATTTCTTCCTCCCCCAACTCTCTGTCTCTGGTAACCACAAGTCTGATCTCTTTTTCTATGAGTTTGTGTGTGTGTGTGTGTGTGTGTGTGTGTGTGTTAAATTCAACATATTTCACTGTTGTGATTATATATATAGTATATAATAACAACTTTATCCATTCACCCATGGTGAGCATTTAAGTTGTTTCCACAACTTGGCTGTTGTAAACAATGCTACTATGAATATGGAAATGCAGATATCTTTTTCTTGAAGTTTATTTACTTAGAACATGTGGCAGAGGAGCAGAAAGAGAAAGAGGGAGAAGGAGAGAAAGAATCCCAAGCAAGGCCCCGTGCTGTCGGCGCAGAGCCTGATGTGGGGTTTGAGCTTACAAACTGAAATTTTGATCTGAAACAAAACCAAGAGTTGGATGCTTAACTGACTGAACCACCCAGGTGCCCAGGAATGCAGATATCTTGTAGAGTTTGTGTTTTCATTTCCTTTGGATATATTCCCAGAAGCAGAATTGCTGAATGAAATGATAGTTTTATTTTCTTAATTTTTTAAGGATCCTCCATTCTGTTTTCCATAGTGGCTTAACCAATTTACAGTTCTACCAACAGTGCACAAGGGTTTACTTTTTTCCATATCCACCCCAGCATTTGTTCTCTCTTGTCCTCTTAATGATGGTTATTCTAACAGGTGTGAGGTGGTATGTCATTGTGGTTTTAATTTGCATTTCCATAGTTATTAGTGATGGTCAGCATCTATTTATGTACCTGTTGGCCTTTTTAAAATCTTCGTTGGGGAAATGTCTATTCAGGTCTTTTGCCCATTTTTTTTTTAAGTTTATTCATTTATTTTGAGGGAGAAAGAAAGTGCGAGTCATGGAGGGGCAGAGAGGGAGGGAACGAAGGAGGGAAAGGGGGGGAGGGAGAGACAGAGAGAGAGAGAGAGAGAGAGAGAGAGAGAGAGAGAGAGAGAGAATATGAATGAATCCCAAGCAGGTTCCATACTGTCAGCATGGAGCCCAACGCTGGCTCCAACCCATGGACTGTGACCTGAGCTGAAGTTGGATACTTAACCGACTGAGCCACCCAGACCCTTTTTGCCCATTTTTTAGATTGAATTATTTGGGTTTGTTGTTTTGTTTTGTTTTGTTTTGTTTTGTTTTGTTTTGTTTTATTTGTTTTGTGTGTGTTTTGTTTGTTTTATTTTGCTATTGAGTTGTGTGTTTGTTTATATATTTTGGATATTAGCCCATATGAGATATATAGTTTGCAAATGTTTTTTTCCCATTCTGTAGGTTGTCGTTTCACTTTATTGATGGTTTCATTTGCTGTGCAGAAGCTTTTTAGTTTGATGTCATCCCACTTGTTTTTCATTTTGTTCTTTGTGCTTTAAGTGTAATATCTGAAAAATTATTATAAAGACCCATATCAGGGAGCTTTATTCCTATGTTTCCTTCTAGGACTTTCATGGTTTCAGGTCTTACATTTAAGTCTTTAATTTATTTTGAGTTAATTTATGAGAGTAGTGTTAAGGGTCCAGTTTCTTTCCTTTATAATGTGAATATCTGATTATCTCACCACCATTTTTTTTTAAGAGACTGTCTCATCTCCAGTGAGTATTATTGGCTCCCTTTGCAAATTTTAGTTTACCATATATACTTAGGTTTATTTCTGGGCTCTTGATCCTCTTCCATTGGTCTATATTTATGCCAATACAAACTGTTTTGATGACTGTAGCTTTGTAGTATATCTTGGAATCAGGAAGTGTTATGCCTCTTGCTTTTGTTCTTCTTTCTTAGGATTTCTTTGGCTATTTGGGGTCTTTGTGTTTTCATGTAAACTTTAGGAGTATTTCATATAAACTTTAGGGTGCCTGGGTGGCTCAGTTGGTTGAGCGTCAGACTCTTGATTTCAACTCAGGTCATCATCTCATGGTTTGGGATGGAGCCCTGCGCTGGGGTCTGTGCTGACAGCGTAGAGCTTGTTTGGGATTCTCTCTCTCCCTCTCTCTCTCTGTGCCCCTTCCTTCCTTGCGTGCTCTCTCTGTCTCTGTCTCTCTCTCAAAATAAGTAAATATACTTAAAAAAATTAGGAGCATTTTTTTCTACTTATGTATAAAATGACATTGGAAGGGCTTTGGGTGACTCAATTGGTTAAGTGTCTGACTTTTGATCTCAGTTCAGGTCTTGATCCCAGGGTTGTGAATTCAAGCCACACATTGAGTTTTATGCTGTGTGTAGAGCCTGCTTAAAAAAAAATTGGAATTTTTTTAGGGGTTGCATTGGATTAGTTTTGTTTTATATCAAGAAGAGAATTGCTTAATGTATACAAATAATGGTTATCATGTATGGGTTTGTTTTATTCTTTGGATTGAGTGCTGGCTCATATAGACAGAAAATAAGTTTTTCATAATTTTTTTAGAAAGGAAAACTGGTTTTGTCCACGGACGAGGAATGCATTCAGCAGCTTTGCCCACCTGTTTCCTCCTATGCATCCTTTGGTCAAAGCACCATACACTACATATTGGAATACCTTTACCCAACTCCCTGCCCTAACTAGTATTTATTTTAAATACAGAATTAAGTCTAACAAATACGTTGTAGTTATCCAATATGCTGAAGTATATTTTGCAAAAAGCTTTTTTTTTACTGCCATGTTTCCAGGTTTTAAATTTATCAGCCCCCTAGTTCAATCAATCACAGCTGAATTCGTTTACTTAAGTAGTTTATTTTCAGTTAGTTTGAAAATATTGTTGACTTTTTCTGTCATAAGCATAGAGATTGCAGCTACACAATTCTTTTTCTTTTTAAAAATAATATATTATGAACATCTTGTAGTTTATTAGTTGTTTTGTATATTTATATATATTTTTTTCTTGTTCCACAAACATGGAATTTAAGAACAACATTTCTATTCTTTCTTTGCATTTACAATGCTTTCTCCTAGTGAAATTCACTCCTGCAATTTAACTGCCAGATGTTTTTTTAGGAAAATCACATTGGTTTCCATTACTTTTAGAAAACTGACTTCAGGTGAAAATGAATGGTAAAAATGAATGCTGTAATTATGTCATTATGCCAGCACAAATTATTGCCATTTTGTGCTTAAATATGGTTTATTTGTTCTTACAATATAAAATGTTACATTGAAATACTTAGAATATTAAACTATACCTATTAAAGGGCTTCAAGCTGATAAAAGAAAATCGAATGAAGTGTTTGGACATGACCTTTTCATCAGTTTCTAGGCTAATGTAATGTCATCGTTATTTCAGGACCCTTGTCTCTTTGGAAGCAGAACAGTAGAGATGTTATAGCTCTTTGCTTCCTGTCCTAGACCAGTAGGACTCTTTTCCCTTCCCTCAGCCACAAGGAGAGAGAGAAATAACTGGGGTTAAATGAAAAGGGTAATTTTGTGCTCTTGGGTAAATTGCTGGAAGTGATCCCAGCAGTTGTAGGCCAGTCCACTTGTTTTAAGTCATAGCTAAAAATCTGGACAAGAATTTTGATGAGGTGTTACAATAACATTGTAACTCAATCTGTCCACAAATCAGTCTCATAAACTTCCACAGATAGGGTCACAATTGCTGTCACTTACTTTTTATGATGTTTCGCTTGAGGGAAGAAAAAGCAGCTTCTGTGTTCATTAAGAGTTAGCCACTGGGGCCAGAAAGTAGTACCTCTCATAAATTTGGGGACACCTTTTTATTCTAAAATGCAACTAAGGGATATTGGTAAAATGAATAGTAAGTTGGGAGTAGGCGATACTTAAGAAAACTTGAACATAAAATCAAAAGAAATGAATTGAACCAGTGTTGATTAAGGAACAATAGTAGGCAAAGCACTTGTGCTCAGAGATCTGTAGGGCATTGAAAATCTGTAATTATTATTCTTAACATCAACCTGTGATCAATTGGGAACCCATGACATGTGCTTAAGTCATTACAGTAAATGTGGAAATAATTTTCTTAGATAACAGAAATAACTCAAGAAGTGCTTTGTCCTTGGCTGTTTCTTCTACCTGGATTGTGCTTCCCATGTGCTGTACAAGCTCCAACTTCCCTACTTTCACAATAATTTCCTGTTTTTCTTTGTAACACTCTTCTTTCCTTTCCTTGGATCCCTCACAATTAGCACCTAAATGGTAATTTTTGTCTGTAAAGTTGAATTTTAACTTTTGAGATCAAGTGCTTCATATTAAAATTATCTTTGAATCTACCGCAATTCCCAATAAAGTGGTAGCCACAGAATCATTGTGGAAAAATATTTGATAGTCCATAGGTTGTACTACAAAATGAGTTCATACTTTTTACAAATTAAGGAAGAGCTCCACCTACATTTCCTCCCTCCCTCCCTTCCTTCCTTCCTCACTCCCACCTTTTCTTTCTTTTCCTCCCTCCCTCCCTCTCTCCCTCTTTCTTCCTCTCTTCCTCCCTCCCTTCCTCTCTTCCTTCCTTCCTTCCTTCCTTCCCTCCTTCCTTCCTTCCTTCCGCACAACAACTTTGAATTAGCAAATGAACATTTCCCAAAATTATGGAGGAGGAGAAAAAAATCTGTGTCCATAATCTTAGATTTAATCACAATGTCTTTAATAATTCTTAGACTTTCATCATAAACTAGTTGTAGAGGGTTAGACCAGTTGATGTTTAATTGGTGAACTGGGTGTGAAAATGAAATATGTTATGTCTTGGTCGTATTGCATATAATGATAAAATCCCATCTTAATTTGTGATTATTCAGAATGCCAAAGTATAGAAAAAGAAAAAAAAACATGTTTAATTTATTATATTTAGATATCTGGATGGATAAGGATTTTTTAAACCTGAAAACAACAGAAAAAGTTGACAGTTTTTATTAACCACATAAAAGTCAAAAGCACTATATCCTAATATAAAAAGCATTAAAGTAGGAGAAAAACCCACTTCTTTACATACAGAGGTATAATACCCTTCATATATAAAGAGATTATAATGTTGATAAGTAAAATACTAAGTTGCTAATGTTTTGGGAAAGAAGTGGACAGCTAGAATGTGATTAAGATTTTTTTTGAGTTAATGGGAAAAGAACCTTTCCACAAAACAATGCCCACAAAAAAAGAAAACTTCTATTTCCTATCTAGAGTTTTGCTTTAGGAAATTCACATTGGTTCATTTTTGATCATTTAATATAAGATTTTGTTTTATGAAATTGAAAATGGACCTTTTCTTAATTTTGAGAATAGTATGTATACATGTAGAATTTAAATAAATAAAAAGAAACAAAATGTGTTTAATTCAATCTATTGGGAACCAAGTGCCATTAATCACTGTAGTGTTCCAAATGTAATTTTGTCCATTATTTTTTTAATATGAAATCTATTGTCAAATTGGTTTCCATACTATACCCAGTGCTCATTCATCAATTATTTAAAAAGGATGCTGGGGCACCTGGGTGACTCAGTCGGTTAAGCATTAGACTTCAGCTTAGGTTATAATCTTGCGATTCATGAGTTCGAGCCCCACATTGGGTCTCTGCTGTCCCCCTCTCTCTCTGCCCCTTCTCTGCTCATGTTCTCTCTCTCTCTCAAAAATAAATAAACATTAAAAAATTTCGTTCATGAAAAGGATGCAATGTAGCAATTAAAAATGTAAAAATATATTTATTTCCAAAGTACCTAAAACTCATGAAGAAAAATATTGTCTGTTCACTAGTTTATATATTTAAATAAAACATATTTAATATAAGCATATTTTTAAAAACATTATATAATTGAAATGTATACTTTCAAAATATATTTTTGTCAAGTGTATGATCTTAAAATAAGTGAGCTGCATTCCTTATGTCAGTTTCTCAAACAGTGCATTAATTGTGAGTCTGTTCCTACTATATAACTTACATGTGTGGTCGTTGTGTGTTATGTTTCCATGATCATGTAGCAGAAAAATACAAGATTTAACAGTGTTATTCAGATGGCAGCTTTAAAGAGACTTACCATTCTCAGCACTACTCTAGAGTTCTTCTTTCTCACTTTTTGCATTTTAAAGGTAGAACAGATGCCTGGTAGGTAGGTATGACTTTGCAGTATATTTTTTGCTTTATTTTAAATATTCAAAAATGCTTGTCATGTTTTGTCTTGTACTGCTTTCAAACTCTCACTGGGAACTGTTGAAACATGTGTGAGCATGTATACATGAACACACACAAAACTAATATAAAGAGTTATATGAAAGAAAAATAAATGTGATAGGAAAGTTAAATTTTCTCTTTGAAAACATCAGTGCAGAGGGATTAATTTAGGTTCTTTCTCACTGTGTCATTTTTATCTTGCTATAGCAATATCTATTTGATATTTTTTCATTTCTTTGCTCATTTTGCCAAAAATAGCTTATTAAAGATAAAGAGCTGTGAAAATGGCCTTCTTGGCAATACATTGATGCAGATTTTTTCCTTTAAAGTTCTTTCTGGCTCAGGAAAATTCTCAATGAGCATTCCTGATCAGATGTTATTAAAGGTAGCCTATACAAACATTGAGTACATTTTTTTCTTTCTATTGATAACTTTCATCCTAGTGCATTTAGATATAATGCATTACATTCATTTCTTAATCCATGGAGATTTGAATAAAGAAGCTGTTTCTGAACTTTACATGGCTATGCTATGTCTTATCGTTATATGATTCCTGGCATATCGGCAACTAATTTATTGTTGTGTGGAAATGGGGAATCTTTTAAACATGAGTGAATAAGCATAGATTAACTTAATAATGACTTTGAATATAAGTGGTCCATGAAATTCACTTATCTTTACTAGTACTTTACTACACTTAGTATTTGCCTCAGTTCTTTAGATAATCAAATAGTTTAATGGATAATGTCAGCTAAATTGAGATAATTTCAACTGTGAATTCACAAAAATTAAAACATTCACTCCTGATGCTAAGTAGTGATGAATTAATGTGGACTTTGACTTTATTCAAGATAAATGTAATAACATTATCAAATATTCAAAATTGAAAAGACAAGCTGTGTCATAATAATGAATTCATTCCAGTATTTAAAAACACCTAAAGTCTTCATTTTTAAAATGAAAATAAATCTTCACTTCCAACTATCTAATTAGTGGGCGCCTGGGTGGCCCAGTTGGGTCAGCGTCCGAGTTTTGATTTCAGCTCAGGTTATGATGCCAACATCTTGCAGTTGAGCCCAGCATCTGGCTCCCCGCTGAGTGCTGATTATGGAGACTGCTTGGGATTCTCTCTCCGTTTTTCTGCCCTTCCTCTGCTCACATTCTCTCTCTCTTAAATAAATAAACTTCAAAAAATATGTAATTGGTTTAAAAAGTTATCATGAATGATATTAATTACTGCATTTCTGTACAGAAATTTACAAATTGTTAGCCAATACTTTGGTATTGCATAGGATATAATATAATTTTAGACCATGTGCTAGTCTAAATGTACAATGCAACAATACACTGTTCCGCTGATACTGTCAAACTTTTGAAGAAGTATTAATTACAGAGACACAAAGACAATCAAAAAGATAAATAACACTAAAGGGAAAAGTTCAAAACTGAGAGAATTTGGCTGAGGAGAGAAAAATTATCTGTATTCATTGCACAATGCTGATAATGACAGGAGGTCCAAACTGTACAGCAAAGTCTAGGTCTAGGAAAATGCAATCTAGAGTGAAAATATGTAAGAGAACTATATATATAAAATTAAAATTACACATCTAAATATGTTCCTAGACCCTCATTTTCTAAACATTTTTGATATGTATTCACGGAGCTACCACATACATTAAGTAGCATTTTTTTCATTATTTAAATATTTTAATAACGATGATATTATCCATAGCCTTCAAAATATTGTCTTTGTGATTGATAGAGAAATTATAGGACATCTTAATCTGGGACACCAAAGGCAATATCAACAAAATGGTACCCATGTGCAGTGAATTAGGCAGGGAAAAGGATTTAATAAAATTTCTTCCGTATCTTCTCTAATAATTCTGTGTCTACAGCCCAGAAGTTAGATAACAGAGAGACGGAAGAGAAGTTGCATTTTTCCAATGGTTTGCATGCTTCTTGTACAGTATTCTTCTTTGAGCACGTAAAAGAAAAATAACGTAAGCTGCTTTTCTCTAAGAGCCTTAACATCAAGAATCAGGTAGTAAACCATATTTGCTCTCTCAGAGACACAGTTGCCCAGCAACTGCCTATTGATAAAGCTGTAAAACACAAACCACATATATAATAAGTGGCTTTACTTTTTTTTGAGGGTGGGCATTATTTTATTTTTTTAAATATAATTTATTGTCAAAGTGGCTAACATACAATGTCTAAAGTGTGCTCTTGGTTTTGGGGGTGGATTCCCGTGGTTCATAGCTTACATACAGCATCCAGTGCTCATCCGAACAAGTGCCCACGTCAATGCCCATCACCCATTTCTCCCTTATAATAAGTGGTTTTAGTGAGAAAAGTTATATAAATGGTAGAGATTTTGTGCTAGTTGTATTGGTTGTTAGGAGATCAAGATTAGTTATCAAATGATTGAACTTTACATTGGTTTAATTATATATGTAACTTGTTAAGCCTGGGCCTTAAATCATTGGTGATTCACTGTGGTACTAACTTTGCCAACTTTTGAGGAGATTATTACTCATATTTAAAGTGAGAAGTTCTGTAAGATTTTTTCAGATACATGACATTCATTGACTTGGCTATAAAGTATATAATTTATTGGAATAAGTTAATGACTGTTCTAAGAGAATATCTTACTTCCACTTAGTTTCATGTTGCAGATCAACATATTCTTCTAATTGGGATTCATTAAATAATCATTAGCAAATCTTTCATTCATATATTAATTCAGTCAGGGAGAAGAACATACCTAAATTAAGTTTTTCCTACTTTCAGTTGTGAATTTAGGCACTATCTACTATGGTTCTGTCACAAAGTAATTCAGTTACTGAAGGAAATTACATCGCCTCAACTCACATGCAGTTGGTTTCACTTGTTGATTTCTAAAGACAGACTACAAAGACCAATTAATAGATACCTTTCTAGAAGTCAACAACAGAACACATACCACCCTTGTCATTTATGTCACTTGTAACACTCTCTTCCTCTTTATAAATAGGTGTATGTATTTTTACATTCACAACATTTTCAGATAGGTTGCCTTCTTAAAAATTGAATCCTTCTTGGAGCTCCTTGGTGGCTCAGTCCATTAAGCGTCCGACTTCGGCTTAGGTCATGATCTCATGGTCCGTGAGTTTGTGCCCTGCATTGGGTTTTGTGTGGACAGCTGAAAACCTGGAGCCTGCTTTAGATTCTGTGTGTCCCCTTCTCTCTGCCCCTCCACATCTTGTGCTCTGTCCTCCCTCTCTGTCTCTCTCTTTCAAAAATAAATAAACGTTAAAAAATTTAAAAAAATTGAAGTCCTGTAAAAATCGGGATGAGATATGAAAAATGATAACTTTGAAATATTTGAACAAAAAACACACATAAAACATCATTTGCATTTACACAAGTTCAAGCCTGTAAGGTGTTCACGGAGAAATAATGGGACTTGATGCACATATACCCTTTATATTGTTTTTTTGTTTTGTTTTGTTATACCATGTTGGCTATCCTCGTAATCATATCTATGTTTTGTTTAGAGACTGTTAACACTTATCACTGACTTCCTTCACAGGCAGGAGAGTCTCTATTAAGTCTTAGAACTGGGTTAGCCAAAGATGTAATATGATTTATAGCATTATCATTGGTTTTCTAAAGATTAGTCACCGAAAAAGTGTATCTGCCTCATTTTTTGCATAAATATCTGTGTTTGCAGTCATTACATATGTGTAAATCATATCGTTATGTTTATACATCCATTGATTTAGTCAGCTTTCATCCATCTCATTAAAAAATAAAACAATGATCATTCTTCTTGTTTTATAACTTTTTAGCTTTTAAAAGTAAACTACTACAAAATTATTAATACTTTCATTCTTGATTACTTTTTTTATTTTTATTTTTTATTTTTTTTATTTTTTATTTTATTTTATTTTTTTTTAATTTTTTTTTTCAACGTTTATTTATTTTTGGGACAGAGAGAGACAGAGCATGAACGGGGCGGGGGCAGAGAGAGAGGGAGACACAGAATCAGAAACAGGCTCCAGGCTCTGAGCCATCAGCCCAGAGCCCGACGCGGGGCTCGAACTCACGGACCGCGAGATCGTGACCTGGCTGAAGTCGGACGCTTGACCGACTGCGCCACCCAGGCGCCCCTAATTACTTTTTTTTAATTAAAAAATTTTTTATTTATTTTTGAGAGAGAGACAGGGCATGAACAGGGGAGGGGCAGAGAGAGAGGGAGACACAGAATCCGAAGCAGGCTCCAGGCTCTGAGCTGTCAACAGAGAGCCCACGCGGGGCTCGAACTCACTGGGTGTGAGATCATGACCTGAACCGAAGTCTGACACTCAACCTACTGAGCCACCCAAGCGCCCCCCTCTTGATTACTTTTTAAAATAAGCTTTAGTATATGCTATATCCTAGAATCAACTTTAAGTAAATAAAACAACATAATAATGATGAAAACTATTATTGTTATGGATCTACCCTTAGCTTATTGACTGTAAAAGAAATTAAGATGCTTTCTTAAAAATGTTAGTACTATAATTTGATTAATAATGTAACAAAGGCATTGTAAGAGTGTATTATTTTGAATGGTGCTCTCTTCACACTACAGTATTAAATCAGTTGTAACTGAGTTCAAATTGAGCTCTCTTACATTAACTAAGTGTGTAAATTAAACAAGTTACTTAAACTCTGCATTCTTGTTTTCCAGTCTCTAAAATGTAGATAATATAATATCTACCTCACTGTGTCTGTATTTGGTGTTATATCAGGTAATATAATAAGACTTTCAGCAGGGAGTCTAAGATAAACTAACCACTTAATAAGTTATATTTAGTATTGTCAGCAGCAATTATCATCATTATCATTTATATCCTCTTAATTATCCAGCACAAGAAATATTATTATTTTTTTAAGTTTATTTATTTATTTTCAGAAAGACAGAGACAGCACGAGTTGGGGGGCAGAGAGAGAGAGAGAGAGGAGAGAATCTTTACCAGGCTCTGTGCTGCCAGACCAGAGCCTGATGCAGGGCTCAAAGCCATGAAGCTGTGAGATCATGACCTGAACTGATACCAGATGTCAGATGCTTAACCAACGGAGCCACCCAGGTGCCCCCCCCCCAATATTATTTTAATAGAGTTAACTTTGGAGGTTCCCTCTACTACTATCAGTATCAATTGCTGTTTTTATTTTTGTTTTACTGTTTAGTTTAGAATTAAACTTGTCTTGAGAGATGATTGGGTGAACAAGCCATGCCAGGTAAGGGATAACCATGCACCACAGGAGTATAGAAAATAAGACGTAGTGTACAGAAAACTGCAAGTAGCTGGGTGATCGCCAGAGATGTTTCAGTCATATCACAGCAGGTCGTTCAAGCCAGGCAAAGAAAACTTGGTTTGCTGTAGAGTCAAGGTCAACATATCAGTGGAGGTCCTATACATTTAATGAAATCAATCGTGCTGCAGTGTCAAACTTTATCATGAACTCAAGCAATTTAAAGGGAATCTGATGATAAATTTAAATTCAATTTGTATCCATGAGCCTGTGAAGACTGTAAATAACTATTGACAGAAAAAAAGGACATAGTTATTCTTTATGTCTGCTTTCCCTGTTTTTAACAAAACATAATATCCATAAAGTGAGGAGAAAGGGGATGTGAGACTTAAGACAGGTTGGTGAAGGAATCAGCTCAAACTTGGCCTGTTGCTGTCTGGATCTCATGTGCTCCAGACTCTCCAACATTATAAACAACGGTCCAGATCTTCTAGTCTATGCCAATAGTGTATTTCTAAAGTTTTAAAGTGAGAAAATTTGGGGTGCCTGGGTGGCTCAGTCAGTTAAGCATCTGACTTTGGCCCAGGTTGTAATCTCACAGTTTGTGAGTTTGAGCCCCGTATCTGGCTCCTGCTGACAGCTCAGAGCCTGAAGCCTGCTTTGGATTCTGTGTGTTCTCTCTCTCTCCTCCCTCTTCACGCTCACACTCTTTTTCAAAAATAAATAAACATTAAAATATTTAAAAAGTAAAGAGAAAATTTAAGATAATTTAAAAAATATTTTATATATTATTACTATCTTATTTCATAAACTAGAAAAATATTCATAGTAAAAAAGCTTGCTACTAAATTTCAGTTTTCCTGTTTGTACAAACTGTTTTCTTGCCTACCTAATACTTGGCTGTTTCATGATTTTTCTCTTTCTCTTTACGTGGAGTGAAGAGAATGAATGCCTTAGTCTGAAGTAAGGCTTTTCATGGTGGAGAAGTTTCACTTGTGTGGCCTAAGCAACCAGAATTTATACCCTGGAACATTTAATTTATTAATCAACTAAATTTGATTGATGACCTTTTAAGTGTTCAGCATAGTGTTGAATACTAGAGGAAGACAAAAATAAGCCATGTTCTCTGTTCTTAAAGCACTTAATCTAATTGGGGACACTGAGTAATAGTGACCCACACAAATCAATACAGATATAGTGCTAACTTCTGTGGTTTAGACTAAGTGTTATAAGGGCTCTGAGACTCAGGTTCATCATTTGTGTAATGGGAATTTTAGCACCTCACAGAGGTGTTGAGAGAAAGAAAAGGAATAATGTATGTAAGTTGCTTAACTGGCCATGTGGCAATAATACTTCAAAAATGGCAGTTATTGAAATTATCAGTAATGATGGTCATAAATGAGTGGGTGCTGGTGTAGTCAGGAGAGACTTAATGAACACAGTGGAATTTGTATTGGACACTAAAAGTTCACACATAGGGGGTAATAAACAAATACTTGTTTAAAAATGAAGTAGAAGGAAATTGGGTGAGTATAGGCAATGGAAAATGAATATGCAAAGAAAAAACACAGATTGAGCATTTGCAAGTATTTGAGATAATAAACTGGATTGCATAGAGTAGAGAATACTTAGGTAGCTAGGAAAAGTGTAGTCCGATTTTTAAGACCTTAAAGCTAAAGAGAAAACTGAGATTAAACTTGTAAGGGAAGAATTAGTGATGCTTAAAAGGGAAAGTATTATGGTGATAGTGATATGTAAAGATGAATCTGAAAATGGCAGGTGAGAAGATTGGGAGAGGCAAGTGCCAGTGAGATGGCAGAGAGCCATAAGCACTTTTCCCAGTATGGCTTGACAATGAAAATCTACAGGATGGTGCACATAGGAAACAGGCATTCATTGAAAACCTGCTGGGACTTGGTAACATGCTCTACCCCTATTTCTAGTTTATATTAGGTTAGTCACCAGTGATTTTTAAATTTACAGTGCTTGTTACATCGATGGTCAGCTAAGAAAAAATATGGTTGTGTGGGGGGAAAATTAGATAATAAGTATATTCAGTTTTGGAAAATTTATTAGGTAGAAATTTTTGCTCATTGATAACAGATAAATAATAAAAACTTGGGTAAGTAGACCTAGTGATAAAAATTTATCATTTGTTTCTGTTGACATTATGGCTGAAACTATGTGAATGCATTCAGTATTTAAGGCAATCAAGGCCCAAGGGTTATCTTTTTTAACAGAAATGTAAATGTATTTCATGATTCTGAACATTAAAATATTAATAAGACTTGAGGTTTGAAGAGTAGAAGGATAAAATTCCTAGTGTAATGGGAAGTAAAAATGAGCATATTATTACCAGTATGTTACACATTTTCTTAATTTCCATTAATTCCAATGAAAGTCATTACCCCTGAAAGTTTCAGATTCAAGGCCCAATGTGTTTTATGTATCACTCTTTAAAACTTCCATAAAAAATATCTTTGAAGCAGTATATCTTATGATTAATTCCCTTATATTTCCAAGTAGCTACCAAAGAGAGTTACCATGACTAGATGTGTGACAATCTCCAGGCTAATGTCTTATACTCTTCCAAATTTAATCTTTGGTCACCTAATAATTATTCTATTAATTTATCTTTTTTATGTACATCTTTATCTAATCCCTCATTTTTTCTACATTTCCTAGGCCCCTAAAAATATTTCAAGATGTGGGATTTTAAAAATGATTTTCCAAGACATGAGGCATAAAGACAATCTACTTCAAGCAAAATTAGTATACTCTTTTCGATAAAAAATTACTCCTGGACTGCTTAGAAATCTAGGTTAAACAGTATATCAAAGGCAGAACATAATACACATATTATCATTAATGAAGTAATGTTAAGGTTCAGATCAAAGAAAATTAATATTGAAAAGAACGAATAAGTAGAAATAAGGGGAGAGAAATAGAAAAGTAAAATTTATTACATGAGAATTTTATTTTACTTTAAGTTCATTTATTTATTTTGAGGGGGGTGGAGAACAAGCAGGGGAGGGACAGAAAGAGAGAGAGGAGAGAGAGAGAATCCCAAGCAGGTTCCATGCTGTCAGTGCAGAACCAGATGTGAAGTGCAATCTCATAAACTGAATGGTGAGATTATCATCTGAGCTGAAACTTACAGTTGGATGCTTAACCCACTGAGCCACCCAGGCACCCCTTAAATGAGAATTTTAATTTTGGAAAGACACTTGTATTTTTTAATATCTCTTACTTTAAAATATTTCCATTTTGTTTTTGTTTCCATGGTATGTGGAAGAAAAGGAAATTTACCAACTGGGATTACAAAATTAAATGCTTAACAGGGCCAGGTAGATAACATCAGTAAATGAAGAGGACTGTGATCAATCCTACCCAGGAAAGATGTAAAGAGTTGTCATAAAAGAGGCAATGCCACTCAGTCCTAGCTAATACCATGCAGAAATGTTACATTTTTACATAAACTTCTAATTTATCAAGAAATTCATATCTTTTTATGAACTCTCCCCACTTTTTTTTTGAGAGAGAGAGAGTGTGTGTGTGTGTGTGTGTGTGTGTGCGCGCGCGCACATTAGCTAGGGAGAGCGGCAGAGGAGAGTGAGAGAGAATCTTAAGCAGGCTCCACACTCAGAGCCAGATGTGGAGTTTTATCTCACAACCATGAGATTATGACCTGAGCCAATATCAAGAGTCAGACACTTAACTGACTGAGCCACCTAGGCACCACTGACCTCTCCCCACTTTTAATTTTTGACATATAATTCGAGAATTTTAAGCAGCATAGAAGCCAAACAAATTATATAATGTGCCACATAGAGATTGTGGCCTGAAAAATTTTGCAACTTTCCTTTTAGAAACGTCTCCTGGATCAGTATTTCTCAAACTTTAATGTCTATTCCAATTGTTACAAGTCAGATCTGGTCCAGAAGGCTGGTCTCAGGTGAGATTCTGCATTTCTCAAAAGCTCCCAGGTGATGCTCCTGCTGCTCCATGAGCCCCATTTTGAGTAGTAGGGACCTGCAGTGCTAATGCTATAGCAGATCTTACACATCTTCAGCTTTGGTGTGATGTTTGCTCTCATGTCAAAAACCAATTCCCACTGACTGACAGTGATGACCTGGAATAGTTGATCTACTGTGGGCAAGGAACAAAATAAAAAGAATGGTGTCTTGTGTCTCTTATTTAATTTAGCCCTCTCAGTTTACAAAGAAACAGGTTCACAGAGATTAAATGAGAGATTAAATGGTCTCTGCTTTATACATCTGAGAAGTTACAGGACCAAAACGAGTATTTATGGAGACCATATTAGTCTGTTAGGGCTACCATAACAAAATACCACAGGCTGGGTGACTTAGAATAAATATATTTTCTAATGGTTCTGGAAGCTGGAGATCCAAATCAAGGTGCCAGCCAGGTAGGCTTTATCCTGAGGTGTCTCTGCTAGGCTTCTAGCCTAGCATGACCTTTTCTATGTGCACGAGATTGAGAGAAGCATCTCTATGGTCTCCTCCTCTTATAAGGCAACCAGTCCTTTTAGATTGGGCCTACCCTTATGACCTCGTTTAGCCTTAATTATATTCTAAAAGGCCCTATTTCCAAATACAGTCACATTGGGTTTAGGCCTTCAACATATGAATTTTTAAGGAACACAATTCAGTCCATTACAGAAAGCAGTGATTAATTTCAGATTAATTTATACAACTATAATTATTGTTAATAAAAACAACATACTATTAAATGATTCATGACTGATAACACTTTGTGGAATGATTGAAGTGTATTTAAACAAGCATATTCCCTTTTTTATTCATATAATTTTAACCCATAAAATTGAATGCATAGGGGTGCCTGGGTGTTTCAGTCAGTTAAGCATCTGACTCCTGATTTTGGCTCAGGTCATGATCTCATAGTTGTGAGATTGAGCCCCATGTTGGGCTCTGTACTGGGCATGGAACCTGCTTAAGATTCTCTTGCTGTCCCTCTGGCCCTCCTTTGTGTGTTTACTCCATCTTTGTCTCTGTCTCTCTCTCAAAAAATAAAAATAAAAAATTAAATGCAGAAACAAAATTTTAATGCAATTTTTTATAACATTATTCAATCAGTTTGGGGCACCTGGCTGACTCAGCTGGAAGACGATGTAATACTTTATCTCAAGATTGTAAGTTTGAGCCCCACATTGGGTGTAGAGATTGCTTTAAAAAACAACAACAACTTTATAATATTCAAAAATGGTGACTAAATATCCTGTTATCCATCCATACATTTATTGGTGATACTCTTGTGAGCAAAGTGTGTATCATTAATGAAAAAATCACTTGGAAATGTTAACATAAATCTGCTATAATTCGCTTTTTTTATAACGACCCTTTCCAAGAGCTCAACAGTGTAGTGTATAATAGCTGTAGATCTCTCTGACTGAATCCATATACTATGTGATCCCAAGTTTCGATTTAGGGAATCTTTATAGGGCGGCGCCTGCTTGGCTTAGTCAGATGAAGTGTCCAACTTTGGCTCAGGTCATAATCTCATGGTTCATGTGTTCGAGCCCCAAGTCAGGCTCTGCACTGACAGCCCAAAGCCTGGAAACTGCTTCAGATTCTGTGTCTCCCTCTGTCTCTTTATCCCTCCTCCATTTGTGCGCTCTCTCTCTCTCTCTCTCTCTCTCTCTCTCTCTCAAAAATAAATAAATAAACATTTAAAAAATAAAGTATCTTTATATGCTTAATATTGAAAGGTATACCTTGTACGAGGGAGCTAGTCAAGGTCAATATTCCTTTTTCCCCGTAATTGCTATATCCTCTGTGATGTATAAACCATTAACTGTAGCTGAGATAATAACCTAATTGTCATTATAATTCATTATTGTTTTTGGGGAAAATGATATTTGCAATCTTATTGAGCACAAACCAAGCTACAAAATGAAAACTGTCGAGATTCTTAATGTGATCATAGTTTATATGCCATAGTGAGCTTCAAGGACCATGTTCTGATACCTGTTTCAACTTCATTCTTATTTTGTGAATAGTATGGAAATGATCTCTAAGCAGATTTTATCAATCAAATTTGTATCTCTTAGGAGGCTTGCACCTTGAGATGGTGATACCTGTCTTCTTTGCTTCACTGCCACTGAGTGACATGTGATACATGCTTAGAGCATTTCATTGGATCTGAAGGAACTTCTGGTGCCATGTATTTAATTGCCATTGTTGATTTGGCTGATGTGATTGGGCAGGCTTTTGCCTTCAAGATACAACTGAGTAAAGACAATTTTCCTCAATAGGAAGCTATTCTCCTTAGTAATATACGCATTCTTGTAGAATTTGAACGTATTTTTTGTTCTTTGTGTGCTAGTTACCTTGAAAACATTATCTTGATATATAGATGGAAAAATATAAAACATATGTATAAAATAAAGCAAGGATATCATTAAATATAGAAACAGATTTTACTGACTTTTCAAAGACTATTTGTTTCCTATATGCAGTTGTTCTTTTATTTTTTTACTACATAAAATTATAGTGAAGAAAATAATTTTAGTAAAATTAAGTTTGAAATCAAGTGTATTTTCTGTATTTGTAGTTAATTCAGTTTGAGTGATAGTGCTGAATTTGCAATAGATTGTCAATATTTTTAATGACATTTGGTTTATGGTCCTTATTATTGTTTCGTTTTCTGTAATTTCATTTTAGAAATGTTATGGTTTTCTTTGCATTATTACAATTTATTTGCTTCATGTTTTTCCTCTAAATCTTATTTATATATTCTTATTTCTGCTCTAAATGGGAATATATTTTTCCAAAACAGCTTTTAAACAAACCTCATCAGCACAAAAATAAAACTTCATATAATCATGAAAATCAAAGAGTTCACAGGATAACTTGGATGTTTTATTCTTATGTAAGCTTATGTATCTTTGGAAATTTTGGTTTGGCTGATTGAATTATATGTCTTTACAAACTGTATTTTGTGATTCTCAAAGAATGATATTACTTATGTATTCTAGATAACAGAAAGGCTAATTCCTGGTTCAAAAATTAAACAAGCAGACATAAATTTTATTTCTTTTTTTTGTACTTAAAAACATTTTGACTATTTCTCCAATTATGTGATTTATTGAAACTTGAAGCAGTGACTGTAATCATTCATAGTTAGCAGGCTGTTGTCCACACACACACACATACACGCACACACACACAAAACTAATCTGTTACAGCTTCCTAGTTCAGAAGACTGCCCTCCCTGTCTCCCACTGAAATAAGTGATCCTGAATGGAGAGAGTACTGGCATGCATAGAATGCAAGTCAGTCTTAAGAGCCAGAATAGTGTATTTTGGGGATGGGGGAGAATGGAATTTATTTAGAGTCTGCTCACAGCTTAATCTGCAACCACAAGTGTCAGTGGCCTTGGCTCTCACTCCGGTTTCTTTTGATGAGCCACAAAACTTTTTTGCCCTCTCCTGAATAGCGAAGGTATAATTTGCCATAATAATCAAAACTTTGCATTATTATGGTCACAGCTGATTCAGCTTTTTTTTTATGGTACATTTTAAAGGGGGAAAAATAAGTATGAACCTTATGGGAGAGCTTACATTGTTTGTCAGTCTTTTTATTCCCTTTCTTTGGTGTTTTGTTTTGCTTGTAAAGGCTGCCCAGTTGTATTATCCCTGGCTTCCCTACTCTGCAAATTGCTGACTGAGAATTCTTTATTAGCACTAGTAGGAGTCAAGGGGCTTTAGACAGAAATTCATTTTTTTTAAAGAAAAAAAAAACAGGTTCTAATTGGGCACAGGACAACTTGGAAAAGCATAGCATGCACAGTGTAAAAATTTTGGCAATACATGCTCTGAATCACTTCCCGAGTATTCTCCCATATCCTTTCCTCTCAACTCCCTGAACAATCAACTAGCTGTGTGCTAGGTTGATTCAAAAGAATGGCTAATTGCAGAAGGAATTAGAACTACTCACCAAAACCAGAGTAAGAGGTTGTAGCTCAATATTGTGATATGCAATAGTCCATATTTGAAGTTAATTTTTTCTAAGTCTAGATTCTTCATAAACTGCCCACTTCATTTAAGATGTGTGGAATGGTTCCATTCCAAAGTGCCAACTAGATGGTTTTCAATGCTTCCTCTTACAATATTCAACATATTAGTATCTTTAAGTACACTTGCTCATACCCTGATCTTCTTCCCATTACTTATTTTTTATCTATGAGTCAGGTTCAAATCTACAGTGGAAAATCATGGGCAATAATGATTTGATAATTCTTGAAAATGTAAAAAACCTGTGTATAAGCATGTATAGAAGCTAGTTTAACTGTGGTATTCACAACTAGTTGAAAAAGAAAAGAAAGCATACATCCTGAAGCTGAGAAACTAAAACAAAAAAAAAAAAGAATTAAATCTTGATAGGTTATGCCTGTGCTTACCTGGTGCTAATATAGCCATTTAAACATGAAAATATCAATTATTCTACACAACTAAACAGGCTGTATTATTACATTTAACTATTTGGTTTAGTCAAATAGACAATACATATTTTTATTTGTTCTCTTGCATTACAAAATGCAACAAAAGTATATTCCAGTGGAAATTCATATATAAACTGAATTATCTGACAAATGTGTAAATATATGTTTATCTTTTTAAGAAAACCACAAATGCAGTTGCCTTATGTATATTTGCTCTCAAGTGCAAATTTTTTAATTTGTCTTTTACATAGATAGCTGGCTTTGGTTTATTCTTATCTAAGTGTATTGTTGGATTTGAAATGGTTTCAGGATAAGTGTGAATATTACATTTTGAAATATTAATAATTCAGCAAAATAATGATATTAGCATTTTTATTTTTAGGCATCCATATATTATATTTTACTTTTCAATGAAGAATATACCATGCATTTCTGTTGTCAATGATAATAAGATAGAATAACTATCAGTCAAGAGTCTGTTTATTTTCATATGTAACTTTAGTTATACCAAAATGGTCTTTTCCTTAGTAATGTCTTAAAAAGATATAATGAAAATAAACTTTTATATCATATGTTTTGCAGCAAAAGTCTGCATATGCCATGAAGCCACAGAATTATGAAAATTGTGCACCTTTTAAAACTATATTATACAGCAAAATTTACATTAAAAATTATGTAATATCACATCACATAGATATGAATCTGATGCATATATCTTGTATTATAATTATAGTGGAATACATAACAAAATGTTAAATTTAATATCTGCTGTTAGTTATTTTTTAACTGTGTCTAATATGCTATCAGATTCAAATATGCTTATATCTGTTTGTAAGCATGTAAAGTATCTTTTTAATTATCATGGCTCAAATGGAAAAAAAAAAGTCAGATACAGTGGACCACAAATGGCATTTGGGAGTTGTATATCATAATTAAATTTCAATTCTTTTTATAATTAGACCTGTTAAATTATAGCTCTTTTAAAAAGTGTAACCTTGTTTACGAGAGAAATGTATAAACAGTTGTATATATTTTCTAAGTAATATTCTTGTTGCTCTGAGATCAAAATTACAAAATTTTATTCAGCATTTCTGTTGAATTATTTTCTTATTCATAAAAATTGTGTTGGCAATGACTGTGTCTCTGTGTTGGTAAATATGGGAAATATGGCTATTTATAAGCCATTTTTAAAATTAAGAATGAGATATAGCATTATTTGGGTTTTGTAACACATCAACATCTATAGGCATATTTGGGATAAATATCAGGAGAAAAAAGTCACATTAAATAGCTTAAGTGACAGTTTTATTTTTTTCTCCTTACTAACTAATCATATTGTATTATTTTTTAAAGGGCAGAAGCAATTTTCTAGTACATCAAAATGGATTTGTTGCTAAATACAAATGATATGTGGGTATATGTCTAGAAAAATAAAATACATAGTTGATGATCTAAAAGCATATACTATGCATCCTATTGTCTTTTCTATAAAATTAATAGCTGAATTGGCTTATTCCTATGCTTATTAACTCTCCACTTCATTTCAAGTTAAGCCTTTATTTCAGTGTATTGTTGGAAGTATTCAGTTAAATATTTGGAAGTCATGGTCTTGCCAGATTCTAACAATAAACAAAAACAGAAAGATGGCTATTGAATTCAAAACTTTTTAACAACAGAGTAGAAAACTATTTGTAGCTTGAATTGAAATATTTACTATAACTCCTTAAAATAATTATTTATCTCAAATATTTTTATAACCTGGAAAATATTTCTTACATGAAACTATGTTTAAGTGTTATATATATATATATATATATATATATATATATATGTATATATATATATATATATATATACATATATATATATATACACACATACACACACATATATATACATACACAGATTATGTGCCTTCTGGGGCTATAATTTATTATACATAGTTTACTTATTAAAATGTTTATTAAAGTGTTATATATTGATCATGTAAAATGTATATGTAAAATGTTGATACATCTGAAGGTATCAGAATATAGCAGGATCTAGATAATTTAATGGTCCAAAAGGTATACACTTGAATAAATTAATTTCACTAATATTATTTATCTCAATTTTAAATTTTGCATAATCTTTTATTAGTATATCTACAAAAAGAGTGACTCTCGGAGCCGTTTTGTTGTGATTTCGGCCCCAGAGCTAATATAACATACATTGATCTCTTTAGCCCTCTGCCTGGGTTAGAAAGGCTGGTTATTGGGGCGCCTGGATGGCTCAGTCAGTTAAGCATCTGACTTCAGCTCAGGTCATAATCTTGCAGTTCATGAGTTTGAGCCCCACGTGGGGCTCTGTGATGACAGCTCAGAGCCTGGATCTTGCTTCAGAATCTGTGTCTTCCTCTCTGTGCGCCTCCCTGCTTGTGTTCTCTCTTTCTCTTTCAAAGAATAAATAAACATTGAAGGGGGAAAAAAAAGGATTGTTATCCTGTTCGACTCTTCTTTCAATGTATAGAAAAACTTTCATACTTCTGTCTTCGTACTAATCAAGTGGTGATATGATAACCATGTACCATGTATTGCCTAATAGCTATTATTATCTTTTTATTGTGGACAAACTGAAGATCATAGAGGTTAAATAATTTGTCTAAGGCAACATAGCTATAGTTGCAAGGAATGGATTTCAAATTAGTGGCTGGCAAACTACAAATCCCTTGTGCTAACCACTATTCTACTGAAAAGCTTTCTTCTAAATATGCACTCTTATGCACTGTGGATTTTGCTTTCTACTGGAGAAGGTCGGGCCCAAATTTCTGATTTATTATATGAATGCCATCAAAAGAGTTAATTTATAATAATATTATGCAGTGCAATGTACTTTTGAAGGTAAAAATTGCAATTATGGTATCATTTGCTTTAGAACCCATTTTCAAAATATCTCCTCTTGAATATACCAACTCCAAAAAGAGCCACTCTGTCTTCAGGTCAGCCTTCTAAGCAAAATCAATGCTCCATCAGTCTGACATATTTACCTAGTCTATTTAACTAGTGATGTCTAGACAAATGGTATATTGGACCCAACTAAATTGGTATCATTTGCTTTAGAACCCATTTTCAAAATATCTCTTCTTGAATATACCAACTCCAGAAAGAGCCACTCTGTCTTCAGGTCAGCCTTCTAAGCAAAATCAATGCTCCATCAGTCTGAAATATTTACCTAGTCTATTTAACTAGTGATGTCTAGGCAAGTGGTATATTGGACCCAAAGAATGTAGGCCAGTTCTTGAAGACTGGCCTATTTGACCAGTAATGTCTAGACAAATGGTACATTTGACCCACATAATACAGAATCTTCCTGAAGACCTAAAATCAAGATAGTTAAGGCTTTATTCATTTAAATCATATGAACCATATTGAAAGTTTGTTACATAAAGGTTAGTTTATACTGAAACTTTTCCATTGATAAAAAAAAATCTTTATAAGCTTTAAGGATGGAGTTGGGATAATGCAGGGAAGACACATTTGTAGAATTTAACAGTTTAAACAGACTTAGCCTCTTCAGTAACTTCTATTTGTTTAAAAGTTAAACTCCTTCATTTAGAATCATACTGAGTTGACCATAATTTGAGAGGTAACCTAAAAATTTGCTCTGAGAAACATCTACTAACAAAATGGGACTGTATCAGAGGTGACAGCAGCCAAGTCTGAACTACCAAAAACCTTTGAGATATCTATCGTTCAGCCTAATTCACATGACATTAGTTAACTAGACCTCAGTGTATACCACCAAATCTTTCATCAAAAATGAAAAGTGGATAATTTAGATGATTTTAGACACATACCGATAGGGTAGCATTACAGGTTAATAATCATATAGATTTATTTAAATGTAAAACATTAGTATGGTACATGCTGTGTATTAAAGTACCCTATAAATGTTAGTTATTTTTTCTCCTTTTAGAAACCTAGAAATATTGAAAGTGACCACTTGCTGTAGTACAAAAGAATTGTCTTACTCTTCTTAAAATCCCACTAAACATTTATACCACAGTCATTAATAAAAATAGTTTCTACTAAGTTCAGTCCTGTAGCAACACTTGCTTATGACCCACAATGTGCCAAATATTAGACCCAGTGACACTAAGATATAAAGTTGCTAAAAGAGTTCTAAGGGGAAAACAAAAAAGATTTCCAATTGCATGAGAGAAGCAAGAACACAGGTTTGTGAAGAGAGTCAGATATGAAAACTTCTAGTTTCCTGGAAAGGTGGACCTGTCCATATGAGGGCTGGAAGCTGGGCATCCAATCAGAAGAAATTGCATGTGTTAAGGCCAGGGTATGGGAAAGGTCAAGGAGTGTATGACACTGAAAAGTTTTGTTTTACTTGCACACAGTGGCAGAAGGGCTGAGAGAGATTGGAAGTTAACTCTGGAAAGGTATTTTGAAGTCTTTGGAAGCCTCCAAGATTCTCTGATTGTGGGACTATGAGAAGTCTATTAAATTTAAAGAATAGGAGGTCATTGTGGATGCCTTCATTTTGAAGTGATAGAAAGGCTCTTTGTTAGGGACAATGAGGGGTCAATTTTCCACAAATAGATCCCTAGACTAACATAGTACTGATATGGAAGAAGAACATTGGCTTACTTCTAGTGTTTTGTTAAAATAAGGTTATGTGATAGTCTCTGGTTCTGATCAATGCATTTAGATACAAAGGTACAAATTCTTTTTCAGGCAAAAGTTACATCTTTTACTTCAGTGGAAACTTTGTATATCTCTGCAGGGACATATTAAAACAAAACAAAACCAATAATAACATTCTCTCTTGAAGGAAAAAAAAATAGAACATGCTTTGTTTCTACAGCAAATGTAATTTTTTAAAATCTTTTTTTCTGGTTAGCATTAGTTTTCTTACCTTTAAGAAAACATAGAAAATCTTCACAATAGAATATTGGGTTCTGTTTCCTTTGATGTAGTAATGCATATACAATATTGCACTAATGATTAACTGTTGTGCCCCTGAGGTTTCCCCAGACAAAACCGCCTTTCAGCAGATTCCTTATCTGCTATCATGGGAGTGTTTATAGCAGCTAAAACTCTTAAGCGCCTTGTCTCTGAGACTGATGGGGATAATTAAGCCAGTGTTTTCCAGCCCTCTGCTCTTCTTCTTTGTGAGGTTGGAAACTAGGAAAAAAGGGATGCATTAGCCAAAAATAAAACCCCTCGAAATTCATGTTCAGCAATTTGGTATAGATTTTATTGGTTGACTTTCTCTAAACCTTCCACTTTGTTTCTGACATAGACACTTCTAAACCTTTAGACAGAATAGAAAATTGTTCTCTTAATACAGATCATCTGATTTTCTATAAGGGAAAAGTATACATATATTTTATAATTATATTTATATATATTATATATAATTTATAATAATTGAAATATATTTAAATATATATAGCTCCAAGTTTTAAAAAAATATTATTTGCTGGCATATATGAAATTTAGACTGGTTGTATGTATATGTGTATATATATATATATATATATATATAGTGATATTAATAAATAGGGCATAGTTTTCTGAGTCAGTACCTTTAAAAATGGTCTTGTGGTTGAGGACTTATTTGTTTTTAGAACTATAGTTACATGGCAAAATGTCACGTTGCAGTGGTTTATTCCCCCCCACACCCCCCCCCCCCATCCTCTGGGTCTCCAAATGAACAATTCTCATAAGCAATGTTAAGTGGTTTGTACAAAAATGTAACTGAAACAGAATAATTTATACTAATTGCTCATGTCACAGTTTAGGGTAATATACTATTTTAACTTAATTTGTATTCAGTACATTTTTTTTATCATGTGTTGTAAACATCTTTGACCCCAAGGGTTCATAACTGAAGTTAGATTCAGAATCTAATGTTTAATTCTGGTAAGTTATTGTTAAGATGTTATTAAAGTATGCATTTTTTTAACCTTTCTTTAATTTGATCTGAATAAATTTTCAATAGCAACATTTACATTCTGTGATCTTCAGTCCAGTTAAGGACTAGGATGTGCTACAGTTTTTTATATTGCTTAAATTAATAGTTCATCGTTTAGACAAAATAACTATATATAAATGTGAAGAATTCCAGTAATTAAAATAAGTACATAGTCTTAATGACCAAGGGATTCAAATTAAAAACCTAGATTACAATTAGCTAAAATGCTACATAAGAGGATATAATCAAGAGATAAGAATTTGTTCCCTTTTTAAAATTCATAAGCCTCTGTTACTTGAATGGAACACTTTTTCGACAAATTGTCTGCTAATACAAATATACTTTACTTTTCCATATTTTAGGAGATAAACCAGAATGTTGTCAAACAGAACCAAACCAAGGATTGACTGTATTATTTGACAACAGATACTGTTTGCTGATTACCAAATATGGAATATGTAAGAAAATAAATTCTTATGAAAAAAATATGAAAGCATATAGAATAGTATGAATAATAGTAAGATACCATGGATACACAAGTTGCTGAAAGATTTCATGAGTCTAATCCCTGTTAGAAAGATTAACATAGTCATTTTTTTAATGTATTCATATTGTAGAAAGATAAGGCTCTACTCTAGAAATGGAAATATAAATAATAGTTGTTATGTTTGAATATTAATGCTGTCAGGTAAATTTTTTGATAAACTTGAAAGCATCTATAGGAAGCCATTTAGAAGTGTTCTCAAAAGCAAGATTAGTCTAGAAAATGTACTTTGACTACTAAGAAAGCAATGAGTACGCTATGTTCAAGAGTAACCTAATGGAGATTCTGGGTAAAGCCAGTGGAAATCAAATGAATCCATCACCATGAAATCCATCATTGTTTGTCCATTATCTAAACCCTCACAGCTCAGAAAGGATACTTTGTCCCCCCCACTGTGCTTACCTACTACTATATTCTTGCAGTGTAATGTAGTAACCAAGTGACCGTAGGTCTGAACAATTTCAAGTCTCCCACACAGTTCAGGGCAGCACACAGTATCTTTGATAGAAAGCAACATTTCTGCACTATTCATTATTAAACAATTGTAAGGAGTCTGGTAAAAGAAAAATGTCAGATGTGTTTATGAGACCATTTTTAGTTCCTGGCTTTACTGTGGGCAAGTGTATATGTCCATAAAATGAAGATGGGAAAAAGAAAAGATGAAGTATTTCCAAGTATTAAGTTTGATGAAACGAAGGTTTTAAAAGATTTGTTATAAATTTCTGCTAAATTATCTTTTGTCTATATTCCACAACTAATCTATAAAAAGTTAATATACATTAATAGCTTTTTGCAACTTCTTATCCATGGTCTCTTATTTTTAAACTCATATTCTCATTTCATTCCTGCTTCAGAGATACATGGATAAGCACACTAAATTGATCTTACCAATTTGTCTTAATAGTAGGAGGACACCATCAAAAGAAACTTTATAATTTATCATAAGAAACGGGTAACCACATAAAATTTAAATAAAATGAATCTTTTTAATTTAAAAGTCCACTGTTCTGAATGAAATAGTATTAGTAAGGATCTGTGTTGTTAACAGAAGGGAAATGGAAGGAGAAGCAGAAGTCCAGAGACAAACTAGCTTGTGGAATATCAACTTTCTGCATATAATTTTCGAAGGGTAAAACAGATATCATTCATTATGTATCATATTTATGATCCATTTTATTTACATATATTAAAATTTAAGTGATCATGTGTGAAATTAAATTTCTCTTAGGTCACCAAGGTTCTTTAAAATGATGGTATTAGAACAAAATATATCCATGTTTGATTCATAAGACCTGGAATCTAACAACAGATCTTAATCAGGTGTTTCTATGAACAAGTTACAAAGACAGCAAAACCAAACAATTTATTTTCGTTTTATTTCCACATAGAAAATAGTATTATGGGTAATGTTCAAGTGATTGGCCCCAGTATTTATGCTACTAAGATGTCATTGGTTAAGATCAATTTATCACACAAAGTATGGTGCTTATGTGGGTCCATCTGTCTATCTGTGAAGCAAGTATGTGACTATGATTAAAAATAGAGAACTTACATAGACAGTGATAAAAATAAGTTTTTAAAATGTATCAACTTGTTATAGATAAGCATGGAAAATGGCAAAAAGTAACAGTTTTTCTTTCAGAGAGTTAAATATATTAAGTGATAAATTGTGACTGGCATGTTTTTTTTCCCAAATCTCTTTCTGATGATTCCTTTAAAAATAATTTCGCTATTTGGAGGAAAAGTAGCTATAAGAAACAAATTATAACATCACTATAACCTTCAAAAAATTTTTTTCTAACACTTTATTCTCTGTAAACCAACATAAACAAAAAACAAACAAACAAACAAAAACAAACATTTAGAGTGGGACATCTGGGACAGACCAGTTAGTTGGCCCTTCCCCCTGGCTGATGGAAGTATGTATAACTTGATTACTGAAGTATTGCTTATCCTGTAATAATATGTTTTTAATTTTGGTAGCTTCTGGGGATCAGTACAGCAAAATGGTTGCCTGCTCCCTCCAAAGTACTGGCTGAAACACTCTGCAATGAGCAGTTCAGAGCAGTAAATATTATTTAAAGGTACTGAACTTGTTAATAGAATCAGCTTTTTACAGAAAAGGTCAAAGTCCTTTTACATTCAAAGTTGAGCATAGTTGTAAGATTGTAAGAATAAACAATAACTGTTTTACCTCTGGGGGTTTATTTGAAACATATTATTGTACCTAAAGGGGAATTCATTTTATTTGGTGCTTTTCCCTTAACACCAGTGGGACTGAACTGTAGTTCAGTTATGAACTAGTTATGAATTTTGCTTACAGTTGACATGGTGAACTTGTTTAGAAACCGTTGGAAGCTGAGGTGGGAACAGGTGATGTGTAAGTTGGCAATGTTTTAGGCATGCTTATTAATATAAAATTTTGATTTCTTGTACTATCTCTAACCCCATCTAGATTTTATTTAAATCTGTAATAAACTCCATGCTGACAAGATAACTGTTTATGAGTATATTACAATAATAGATAAGATTTTAAAATGTCTTCTATTAAGAAACTGGGAAAAATGGGTCACAGTTGTGAGAATAAACAGCAGCATTGCTATGCCTAAGGCTTTAGCATGGTGATTTCTTATCTCTCATGAGTTTTTCTGTAGCTGTTAGGCTAAAGCTAGGCAAATGCCACTCAGCCACCTTCAATGACTACTTAAGGACTTTAATAAGTTTGTAAATGAGGGCTCTTTTTCTTTCTAAAGGAAACAAACTTCATGGTTTAGTACAGACCAATTTAGTACTAGCCATGAAGAAGCCCATTTTAAAGTTTATTTAATGCTGATAGTTGCCTTGTAATTTTATAATTTAGAATCCTAGGACATATAAAATAAGCTGTTATTATTCTTCAGAATTTTATCAAGAATGTACTATTCTTGTCATAAAACATAAGAACCCATGAACCTACATAATAAAATGAGACACAGAGAATCAAATGCAATGTAATTTATGAACTAAAAGTATCATTGAAGATTGTACTTGAAAATGCAGCTTATATTTTTTAAATACTGACTAGTCACCGTTTATTGTAAAATTATTCAAGATAATTTTATAGACAATAATTTTAAGATATACAATGTAAATTAAATATCAGAGTCTCATCCCCCCTCTTAGACTGTTCTCTGGGGATAGGGATTCTGCGTTATTCAACATTCGATCACTCATAAGTCTAGAAAAGGTGTTTGCATTCAACATGGGATTAATAAGGACTTCCTGAAAACAAAACAAAATAAAGGAAAATAAAAGAAATTCAACAGATATGTGTCCCCAAGCCCAACTCCAGTTTGTAAAAGTCCCTTGAAAATATTAAGTGATTTATACTCACTTTTCATTTTTCAGTTACCTTCTCTTGTTTGTCTTTCTGCAGATGAAATTTTCCATAAAAAAGTCTCTTAACTCCAGAAATACCCCTGTAATGGCAATGCTGTTTTTCAAGAGCAATTCCACCTCACTCTATGTCTGTAAACAGATTTGGGAGACAAGTTTAAAGATAAAAAGCTTTGTGAAATTGCTGGTGTAAAAATGAAACTCTGAGGAATACTCAAGTTGTTTTCCATATACTTATGTTTTATATGTTTTTATATATATGCTCATGTATGTATTTATATGTGTGTGTATTTGTGTGTGTTTGTGCATGTGTGTGTGAGTGTATCAATGTGGACTTCATGTATACACCTTCATTTTGCATGTAAACGTATTTCTTAGCTTATATAGTACCAGTAGGTGGAACACATTGAAGCTGATCTGGAAATACCCATATACTGTTCTTTCCTGTGGTCTCCTTTTGCTCAGGCTCTGGTCTTCTTTACTTAGGACTTACTAAAATTGCAGAGCACCTCAGGAATCCCAGTAATAGATGGAACTTTTGAATCACTATATTGTACAACTGAAAATACAATACTGTATGCTAACTTCACTGGAATTATAACAAAACAAAACAAAACATAAAGCACTTATATCTTTAAAAAAAAGTAGATGTTTGTAACAATAGATAGTTGGCGACATAGGTTCATTGGTTTTATTGTTATTCTCTCTACTTTTCTGTATATTTAAAATTTGTCACATTAAAACTTTTTTTTTATAGAACAAACCAAACAAACAACTATCACCTGACCTAGATTTAAACTTTCTGCTAGCTCCTAACAGTAGACAGGTACCTATGTGAAACTGCTTAGGAACCACCACGTTAAGTCTCATTTGTACGATAGTTATATTCTTTTAATTTGATCAGTCAACTGCATGTGGAAAAAAACTCATTACAAATATATCTGCAGAATAAAAAAAGAGCCTTCGTCGGTCAAGATAAGCCACGTTATATATAAGTCCCGCAGTGACGTATATATTCTGAAAAGTAACAAAATCTTAGAAGAATGCAGGCTTATATGTCTATTTTAGAAAGGGTCAGTATAGATCAACAACTCTCCATCCTGTGTGTCGCTGTACCATCTAGTACATGTGGCCTCCAAAGTCACCATGTAAGAAAAAGGGAGGAATGAAGGAGGTACACTCGTTGTTAACTGCATTGGCCCAGAAGTTACAACAAATATTTCCATTCATAGTTCATTGCCCAGACTTAGTCATGTCATGCTGATATAACAAAAAAACATTTATTGAATCTGTTCCAGAGGCCTTATGATCTTTTACTTAACTCTTTAGTGTAATGGTTCAAGAATTCTTGATTCAGGATTTCTTTTTGCTGTCCCCCTACCCCTTTTACACACTGGTCTGCAAAATATATTTCAGTGCAGATTCTCTTCCCCCTTCTTTCAGTATCTTTCTGACTGTTCTAGGGAGCAGTTTCAGAGACACTATAAACATTCTTAGGGTAGAAGTTTTGAAGGTACAGAGGAAACTAATAATGGCAAAATATCTGGCATAGATTGTATCTGCTTAGAAAATAATTTCTAATGATTTATACCAATACTTTATTTTTAGTGGGTCCCAGATCTAGGGTTTAAAGTGATACATTTATTGCCAGAGAACTCGAAACTGAGAAAAACATTTATCTCCCAAGACGGTCTGAACTTTCTATTTGGCACAGAACAATATTAAATTATGTTTGTGAGCTGGAAGTGGAGGAGTTTCCAGTATGCCAAGCAACTCACCATAGTAAAATGATTTTTTTAACAGGCATTTTATTAATGGAATATATTTTTGCTTTCATTTTGCGGTTTGGAGTAATTTGATTTGCTGTACATAAGAAAGATGGTGCTGGGCTGCCTGGGTGACTCAGTCAATTGAGGACCTGACTCTTAATTTCAGCTCAAGTCATCATCACAGGGTTATGGGTTTGAGCCCTGTGTCAGGCTCCATGCTAAGCATGAAGGCTGCTTGGGATTCTTTACCCTCTGTCTGTGTGTCTCTCTCTCTGTCTTCCTCTTCCCCTCTTCCCCTCTCCCCCTCCCCTGCTTGATGGCACTCTCTCGGGGGCGGGGGGGGGGGGGGGGAAGAAAAGAAAAAAGAAAAGAAAAGAAAAGAAAAGAAAAGAAAAAGATGATGGTGCTGTTTTACATTTCAAGTTTTATTAAATTCACTTTATTTTCATGTTATTATGTGTATAGACTTATATAATTCCTTTAATGTGTGTAAGAGAGTAACCAATTTTTTCATTAAAATAATTTAACTTAGTATTTCAACTGACAGCCTAGTTTGACAAATATTTTCCAATAAATTATTGCTTTTTTTCCCCAAAGAAGAATTTCTGGTCTATTGATCAGACTTTTTGTCTTGATTTGTTTCCATATCTAGTGCATCCCTTAACATTATCTTATAAAGCACTTCCTTGTTTGAAAGATGATACCATACTAATCCATTTATGTGAGGGTCATTTGCTAGTGTATGATTTTAGCAACATGATTATCTCTGTTGGCATAATCCATAGCAGCCAAGGTGTTCATAGATGCTCTGATTATATGTTCAGTTATTGGAACAAATGAGGAAAAATACAGAAAATGAAAATTTTCTTGTGATAGCTATTATGGTTATTAAATGCTTGAAATGTGGCCAGCATAACTAAGGAACTGAATTTTAATTTTATTTATTTTTGATTAATCTGAATTTAAATAGCCATATGTGGGTAGTATCAAATTTGGTCAGCCCTGCTTCAAACACCCAAATTTTGTTTATTATTAAAAAAATCATCGTCACCATCCCCCCAAAACACACTATTTGGAATAGAGGAGAAATTCACTTTCTAGTCATTCATTCTCCTTATATTAGTTTGCTAGGGTGGCCATAAATCACATACTGGGTAGTTTAAACAACAGAAATTTATTTTCTCAATTCTGGATTCTAAAAGTCCATGATCAAGGTGGGAGCGCAGATATTTTTGTCCTGAGGCTTCTCTCCTTGGCTTGCAGGTAGCCACCTTCTCTCAGTGTGATCATGTGGGCTTTCCTCTGTGCCCAGTGCGCACTTAGTTTCTCTATATGTCCATATTTCCTTTCCTTTAAAGATACCAGTCCTACTGAATTAGGGACCAATCCTATTGGCCTCATTTTAAGTTAATTACCTCTTTAAAGGCCCTAACTCTAGACACAGTCCTAGGCTGAGTACTGGGGAATAGGGTTTCAACATGAGAACTTTGAAGGGACAGAGTACAACCCATAACGCCCACCAACTAATAATGCATTATCTTCTATTTAACATCTAATGCTTCCCTAGAGATGTATACCCAAGGTACTTTCTATTTTTGCTTTGGTTGCTTTTTATTTCAAACTAGAATCATATTTGTATTTATTAGAACACAATAAATGCAGATTTTAAAATTCAGCCTTTTTACAAGTGGTGATAATTGTATTTTTAGTAACTATTTTTTATTCTTTATTTTGAATGTGTCATTTCATTTATGGTTTGTTTATGATTTGTTTTGTCTTGAAAACCAGTGTTTCTCTGAGAATGGTCTACAATTTTATAAACTCATGAAATAGTTTATAGATAAAAATTGTGTTTTACTGATCATAGAACTCACATGACAGATTTGAACCACTTAATATTTCTTCAAAATGTTCTGATATTACCAGGAAAGGTAGCTGATTTGAAGGCCATACATTTTAGTCTCTTTATCTTACTGCTTTGTGAAACATTCAAGTTTTCTTTAAGTGACACATTTTTGCTAGGGTTAATTTCTCAGTCTTCTTGGGAATATATCCTGTCCAACTAAGGGCAACCATATGACATCGTTTTAGCAAAGGAGATATAAGTGAAATTTTACAGGAGATTTTTAGGGAAGTGTTTGCTTGACTAAAGAATAAGTAGGTTTAGTCTCTACTTTTCTACACTTGTTCCCATTTTGGATGTGAAAAGTGTATGAATCTACAGTGGACGTATTGCATCCACGAAGTGAAAAGTGTAAGGCAAAACTCATAACCCACAAAGCCTACAAGAGTGGTAGAAGAGAAATAGAGTCGGCTTTCTTTTTGTCATTAATTAGCAGTTAAACTAATGTCATTTTCCTCTGGTGACTTGGGGGAGCTTTTTTTAACTTAATGGAAAGTGATGAGGTTTGAGGTCCTGTGGCCACTCTTTCTAGCAGTAATATGTGAGACTATCTGCCTCTCTGTGCAGTTGCCTTACTAAAATAGATGACATTTATTTAAAGCAAGTTTCTCAGTACCATAACGATATATAACATTTGGTGGTGAAACACTTAGGTGTTTCACTTTAGGGTATGAGCTCAGTTTCAATGAAAGCATTTCACCATTTCTTTCTTTTCCTGTGAACTTTTTGGATAAGAGTTCTTTGTGAAATAATTATTTAATTTCATTGGAAATTCTAGATAGTTTCTTGGTGCTAAGAGTTGTACTTTAATTGGCTTATAAAGGAATTGACAAAATGCCCTCCCATTCAGAAATATATAATAATAGGAAGTGCTGAATAAAGATTGGATGCCATAATGCCTAAAGGTAGCTGAACAGATGGGAAGTTCCTTTAAACTGTATTTTAAAATATAAAATGTTAGTTATCCTTGGGCCCCTGGTGGCTCAGTTGGTTAAGCGTGCGACTTCGGCTCAGGTCATATCTCATGGTTGGTGGGTTCAAGCTCCACGTCGAGCTCTGTGCTGACAGCTCAGAGCCTGGAGTCTGCTTCAGATTCTGTGTCTCCCTCTCTCTCTCTGCCCCTCCCCTGCTCATGCTCTGTCTCTCAAAAATGAATAAAAACGTTAAAAAAGTTAAAAAAAATAAAATGTTAGTTATCCTCATTTTCCCCCTAAAAGACCACCAAGACTTATTTAAATTTGTATTCTGAATCACTTAAGTTTTTAAGTTAAAATAATAATTTTTCTCCCAGTTATTATTTCTTTAAATCTTAAGGAGGTATGAAAAGAAAGCTAATCAAATAAGTGAACATTGCTTCCATTCTTTAAAGCTATCTGATATCTGTTATGTCCTCAGAATTCATTTTGTATACACTAGTGATTCCTGTTGCCCTATTATTTTTTCAAGTCACAAAATTAGGAGTAATATGAAAGCATCAATCAAAATTGTATTTATTAACCAAAAAATAAAGCATCATGGAGCAATAATGGAAATCTTTAAACACATGGACCCTCCTAAAATAATTGTCACCAGTTGTGTAGGTCATAATCTATATATTAAATTATTTTTGTCAATTAAATGCAAAGTGTTAACTACATTTTTCTTCCTTTGGTATTTATATATCATCTGCATATCAGATGTTGAAAAAATGAAAGTTGTTATTATTTCCATGAGGAGAGTCAGGGTTTTGGAAAGCTTGCCAAAGCATGTTTCCTAATGCTGTGACTTACAGTGTTAGCACTCAGGCTTATCTGATATGGCTCTTTTAGATAAGGCTGTGCCAGAGAAGTTCATGTTCTGTCAACTCCAAAGCCAAGCTAATTCATATATCAGAAACCAGTTGATTTTATTTCACTAATTAGAAGTACGAATCAAAACAACAAAAAAAGAGTTGTTGCAAAGGTGACTGGAAAAATATTTGTTTAAATATAAAGAAAAATTGAGTATGGTATTTCTAAAACAAATAATCATTTTAGGGTTTGTTAGTTATGTCTTTCCTACTGCCCTTAATTCTTTCCATTCTTTCCTAAGTACCTCAGCCCTGAGAATTACAAAGGATAGGGTACTTCCTGTGCTTTAAAGTTTCAACATGTATTGTGTGATAGATCCAGAAACCAATAGTTAAGATACACTGCAATAGTGCTATAACAGAGGTGTATACAAAGTGCCCTAAAGTAATAAATTTACAAAATATGACTTGACAATGTAATTTTACTTGACATTTGTTGGTGTTTTGTGCCATTTTTTTCAGAAGGAGGAGTTCATATAACATTCTTTTAAAAATATGTTTTAGTGCTTGGTGTGAAACAAGATAGAAAAATTTAGTGTGAATTGAATTTGAAAGTTTAATCACATTAGAACGCACTTTATTAAAAAACACAATCTGGACATTATGCATTGGTTTAAAAAACAATATTTTTTCATAGTTTATGTCACTTAATGGGTTTTAGGCGGGAAGAGTCACTGAGAAAATATAAAAATAGGTATCAGATAATTAGGAAATGTAGATACAGTCAATCTCTTAAATGTTCTGCCTGTATAGGGTGACAACATAAATGTTGATAGGTACCTGACAAAAATAGTGCTCTGGTATTCTTGGCTGTAAGCTTTTTTTATCTGCTGTGGCAAAGAATTGACTATCTCTACCTCTGAAAGTGTGTTTCTAAAATGGAAGTTAAATTGTCTAGACAACTGATATTCAAGAAAAGTTCACTTATCAGCTTAAATAAACTCTCCATTAAATAGACTTCTGGAAGAACACACATTTTTAAGTGCAAATGCAATCTTGAATTTCCTAATGGGTCAATAGTGGAAAATACACATTGTACTACTTCTATATCTTTTTTGGAGAGTTAAAATAAAGTTCCTTTCCTTCTTCTTTCCAATTGTATTGATTTTAGAACTGAAAAATTATTTTTCTTCAACCCAAATTTTAGTGGGCCGATCAGGTGCATTATTATTGTCAAAAAATGACTTTAGAATTTACATTTTAAATTTACTTATTATAGATGACATATAAAAATAAGTTTTGGAGATGAAAACATTTTTTTTTTACCTAATTTTCTAACCCCTCCCCCAATGTGATTGTTTTAGTTTTTAGCTTCAAATATAACTATAGATATTTACTCAGGAATCTGTCCATCTGTCTATCTATCTCATGCCACCCAGTGACTATCACAAATTATAACTTAAGAAATATGATATTTGTGGCATTTTAACTAATGTCTAGTCAGTTCATCTAGTCCCATATGCTTTGTCCAGATAAAGCCATGCTAGCAGAGAACTATATACATCTAAACTGTTTGGTCAGCTACCCATAGGTTAGCTTTTTACTAACTCCTCTTTACTTAGTTTATATTAAGAAAAACCTTTTGAAATATACAACGGTGTTGTTAAGAATTGCTGAAGGTTTATATCGTTATGTTAATTCTTTTTTTTTTTACATGGACTCTAGAGGAATATCTTTTTTAAATGTTAGTATCAGGACATTATGTTTTATTCTGAATAATTTTTGCCTAATGTGAAGCAATGTTTTCTAAAGTGTATTCCACAAATCACTAAATATCTTGGAAGATGTTTGTAAGAAGGTTTCCCCACAATATATTTAGTCTCAAATATGTTTAGGATAAGTGGACTCTTGCCTCTTGAACATTTATGGTGAGCATCAGCGTGCTAAAAGACACTGAGCAGTTTACAGCAGAGCACCCTCTTTAGTTAAGAGAACGTTTTGCAAATTAATTTTTCTGTGGTACCCTTACTACAACACAGGCTAACATCTTGGACACACCTTTTCTCAGCTAACAGTGCAGAGAACGCTAATCCAAAGAATCTTGTGAATTACACAATTTATGGGTGTTCCCTCATTATAGTAGCTGGTAGAAAACCGTAATTTTACTTGGTGCAAATAAATATGCCACTACCATGTGACTCAGCTATCTTATTCTTAGATATAAACCAGAGAAACTCTCACAATGGTCTTGTCAGAAGGTATGTATGAAAATCTCCACTGAAGCACTGTTTGTGGTAGGGAGAGTGAAAAGCAGCCCAAGTAACTATCACAGTATCATATACCACTATAATTTTGTATATGCCTGATACAGCTTATCATGAAACAATCAGATGTAATACGTTACATGAAGCAACAGAAATAGATCTTAAAACATAATCAGATTGAGAGTGTACTATGAACTCTACAAGAGTTCAAGTAAAGTATTTGCTACCTTAAGTGATAAGGGCTCCATCAAATGCAAGATTATACCAGCCTCTTTCCTTCTGGCTGTTTTATTTCCCAGTTGCATTATAAAATTTTGCATCTACTTTAATGTTTATCTGTATGTTTTTCCTTACTATAATTTATGGGTGTTTATAAGCCTCCTTGGGAAAGGATTTTTTATCTTAAAATCAACAATTACTTATTCTCTTAATTATAAGTGATATTCAGTTTTTCATCTTTCATTCTTTTAGGCCGTGGAGGTAAGGGAGAGACAAAGAGATTATTTTCATATGTATGTGACAATTCTGAGCTTGGACAATGATTTTCCTCTTGCCAAAATAATCTAGTTGTATTGAATGTGGATGAGAAGATGAACAGAAAAAAACCTAATCAAAATAAAGCATTTATTATATATTCTAGAGCCTCTTCTTAGGAGGGTATTGCTCATTATTTTTTAACAACAAAAATCAAGGTTGTAACATTGGAAATCAGGAATGAGGATAGTATATAAAATCCACAGTGGTTATTAATAGCTTTCAATATGGCATTAAATGTTCCAGATCTGCCTAAGTTATAACTATAGTCATCGTTTTGAATTGTAATTATGGTAGACTGCTTCTAGTCCCAGGGAAAAAATGTATTGCTTATCTACCTACTATGCAGGTAGGACAGGTAAGAACTGTTAAACATAGGAGTGGCTACAAAAAAATATACAAACAAAGTTTGTTTGTTTTTTCTCCCAGTGCATCAGGCAATCAGCACCATACTTTATTTGCCTAGAAAGTCCTACTTTCATACTATATAATAATGCAATTAAGGTTGATGGCATCATGTAATTAACTGCCCCATGATTACTTAGGGACAATATAGTAGATTGCCTAACAGTTCTGTTTCTGGAATAGAAATATCTGGGAAATAATCTGATCTTGACAATTACTGGATGTAGGATTTGGGGCATGCATTCAAACTCTGAGACTATTTTCTTATCTGTACAATGAGATAATGATAGTAGAAATCTCGTAGGGTTGTTGTAAAAATTAAATGAAATAATACTTGTGAAAATACCTAGCACACTGCCTAGCATTTAGCAGGAAGTAATAAAATTTAACTATGTGATTATTATTGTTATTACTAATTGAGGTGTATATTCTTCTATTATTTTCACCTCATGTTTCTCAGCTGAGAACAGTTATGCCCCCCCAAGGACATTTGACAATGTTTGGAGACAATTTTGATTGTTAGAACGTGGGGTGGGGGGTGACAGTTATTACTTGCATCTTGTGAACAGAAAGCAGGGATGTTGCTAAATATTCCACATTGCACAGGATAGCCTCCCTGACAGAGAATTATCCAGTTCCAGTATGTCAGTAGTACAGAGGTTGAGAAACTTGCTTTAATTATTTTGAGTACTAAGCTAAGAGATATTAATCCTTTTGTATTTCTTTAGTATCTACTAGTATATAATGCTTTCTTCTGTGATATAGTCAAGTAGGTGGCCCTATCTGTATAACCACAATTTCTTTCTTAATTTTTCCCCGCAAATAGCAGTTCCACGAAAGAGTTAAAAAAAAAAAAAGTAATGTTTATATTTTCTTGACAGAGAGACACACAGAGCACAAGAGGGGGAGGAGCAGAGAGAGAAAGGGAGACAGAATCTAAAGCAGGCTCCAAGCTCTGAACTGTTAGCACAGAGCTTGACGCAGGGCTTGAACCCATGACCTGTGAGATTGTGACCTGATCCGACCCCTGGCAAACAGACTATGAAGTCTTTGGTTTCAGGAAAAGCAATTATAGAAAAATGGAAAATAATTTTGTATTGGAATTATTTTATTCCTTATATATATAATTTATTATAAGAAATGAGTTCTCAAGAATGGCTATACATGGTATGAATAACTATGAATATTTGGTAAATGTAAACATCGGTAGAAATATAAAATATTTAAACATGAAATTTAATACATAAAATTAAATTTAAATAACCTAGCCTGATTAGTGAAATGTGTGCAGCTCTTTGGTGTTTTTTCAGTATTTCTGTGATAAGAAATACATCAATGTATTAAAACGTAGAAAATAACTATGTGTAATACTAATGTATGCATTGTTTTTGCAGTGAATTTTGTTGAATTGATGTGTTTCCAATGAAATGACAGGGATTGCTTTCTCGGAGTCCTTTACTTATAAAAGTCACAAATCTATGCTTTCTTGGCCTTCTTCCATATTCAGTAAAACCCGATTATACATTTCTGTTCCATTCAATGCATTTAGAATTTTATGTGGTAGTATCTAGTGATTTATAAGATCCTTATTACAATAACAAGGAAATCAATCATGTGTTTTTTCCTATCACTTTAGGATAAAAATGAATGAACAAAGATAACAATTTGATATGAATACTCCAGACTGTGACAGAATGACACCCATCCATAAGGCAATGGATAATTTTTACTTCTCTCTGTCAGCATTGACTTTATTTCCACATGATATATTCTTACTGGAAGTGTGTGGTAGAAATAATTTGAGACTTAGATTCACATGTAGACAAGTATTATCCCAAGAGTATTATCAGTGGTTCAGTGTCAGCCCAGTTTGAGTGGTAGGTCAGGGGAATTTTGAATGCTATTCCAAAGGCATATGGAATTATTAAAGATGTTCATTGATGACTTTTTGATTAAATGAAAAAAAAATAACCTATAAAATTATTAAGACCGTAATTTCAGGTTGGTACTTTGGGGTTTATTGTTGATAATTTGAATTTAGAGTTGCTTGCCAAGCAGGAAAAAAAAAGAAATTCATGGGTTAAAGATTAATGGAATAATTTCACGAGTTATAAATAAAAGAGAGCCCGTAAATAGAAGATATTAAAGCTTGGACCTTCTTTATTCATAGATTAGAAGCTAAATGTGAATAAGAAGATTAGTATTTTTAAAATATGTTTATATAACTCTAGTATTATATAATGGGAAGTCATTGTTTAGAACCTACAATATCATCTATTCATAAGTTATAAAAGAGTTAGGAAGCTTAATGATCTTGTAAAAAATAGAGTATACTGCTTGTTAGAGTAATATGTGAGACAATCAGGCAGGAATAAGTATTATTGGGGCATTAATTCTCTTTCATAATTGAAAACCTAGAGATATGGCTTTATTTTCATGAACATGAAGCTAAAGAGCCAACACTTTCAGCACCTTTGTCTTGGTTTTTATTAAGTTTATGTGACTCATGATTATTATCACTAGGAGAAGCACAATCTTTTCTTAAAAAACTTTCAGTTACAAACAGAGAGGGAGGGAGGCAAACCTTAAGAGACTCTTAAATACAGAGAACAATCTGAGGATTGATGGGGGAGGTGGCGGAAAGGGAAAATGGGTGGTGGGCATTGAGAAGGGCACTTGTTGGGATGATACTGCATGTTGTACGTAAGCGATGAATCAAAGGAATATACCTCCAAAACCAAAGAGCACACTGTACACACTGTTAACCAATCTGACAATAAATTATATTAAAAAAAAACAAAAAGAAACAAAAAAAATAAAAGCTTTCAGTAACTTTCACAAAATATGATAAAAGCCATAAAAACAATCGATTTCAGACTTCGTTAGACACGGAACCCTACTCAGGACTGTTCCTAGATATTCAATAAATAAAATAGATAAAAAGGAAGCCATTCTAATTGAAGAATGACAGGTGGCCTGGCCAAAATTTATACATCTATTCATTTAAAAAACTTCTATATTTAAAATAATCGAAATTTGTACATATTCTGATATGCAGGAATAAAAAGATGTTCTGGAAAATAAACTGCCAGCCATTATGATGTTGCACAAATTAACACATGAAATGTTTATTTACAAGCTGCTAAATGTGAACTTGAAGTCAGTATACACAGAGTTTAAGAAATAAATTATAATGCAAAAATAATTTTAAAAAATAATCATAGAAGCAAATGTTTATTAATTTATTAGTGTAATAATTATGTAGCAGTCATGAAAATTCCCTTTTCAGGTTTCCAACCTTGGTCACTACTGAACACTAGAATAGTGAAGCTACACTTTCCATGTCAGCACCAAGCAAATGACTGAGCATAGCACAGATATCAATCCAAGCATTCTTGAGAGGGTTGGGACTCCTATTTCAGGAGACTTTGACTTGAAGGTTCACTATTGGCCTTGTGGAACTTTCTTAGAACTGCAAAGCAGTCTTAGACTCTTCTACCCAGTTGTCCTTCCTTCTCTCCCCGCACCTTTTTTTTTAAGAGGTTTACATGTGCATTATGGTCTCATGTACTACCTACTTTCCCTCACAGTCTTTTACTCTAATAAACCTCTTACTTGTCTGGTGCAATCTTGACTTCTGCTTCTTGCAGGACTCACAGTAACAACCTAGTTTGTAGTGAGTGTTCAGTATCATTATATTATAAAGCAACCAAAATAAGTACCATTATTGTCTCGATTTTGCATGAGAATTTTTCCCTACTGTTTTTGGCAGGTGATCTCTTCACACTGACCAGCTTCTGCATCTGTGGATTCTCTTGTTAGTCTTATCCTTTCTATACTGGTATACTGGTTTGATGCAGAAAGACCCCCCCACCCCCACCACGTGCCTGGGTGGTTCAGTTGGATTAAGCATCTGACTTGATTTCCACTTAACGTCATGATCTGACAGTCCCATAGCTTGCTGCTTGGGATTCTCTCTCTCCCTCTCTCGCTGCTCCTCCCTCACTCGTGCACACAGCTCTTTCTCTTTTTCTCTTTCTCTTTCTCTTTCTCTTTCTCTTTCTCTTTCTCTCTCTCTCTCTCTCTCTCTCTCTCTCTCTCTCTCTCAAAATAAATAAACATATAAAAAAAAGAAAGACTGCCCTTTTTTTTCTTTCAAGTTTAGTCTAACAGTTGCAGAGGGTTCTGAATCTGTCTGCCTATAATCTCCATAAGTTCACATTTCAGTTTGTATTATAGCTGGATTCACGAAGTTCTAACTGCCCTGCTCTAGTTTTGGGCAGGTACATACCAGTGCCAAATCATAAATTTAGACTTGTTTTATTTTAAAAGAAAGTATTTAAAAAAATTTTAAATGTTTATTTATTATTTTTGAGAGACAGAGAGAGACAGAGCATGAGAGGGGAAAGGGCAGAGAGAGACAAAGGGAGACACAAAATCCGAAGCAGGCTCTGGGCTCTGAGCTGTCAGCACAGAGCCCAACATAGGGCTCAAATTCACAGACCGTGAGATCATGACCTGAGCCAAAGTTGGACAGAGTTACCGACAGAGTTACCTGAAAAGTGTTTTTTCTTTGCATGGTGGTTCCTACTCTTGTGCACATGCACTGAGTTCTTTTTAGTGCTAGTGGTGGTTTTGTGGAAAAGGAGTTATTATAGAGACCACCAGCAAATTTGACAGAGAGAAAAGGATTTCAGTTTAAGCACCACAGATTTGCTGACAGAGAAGAAGTCATTTACCCTGTCAGATATTAATCTGCCCATTCCTGATTCCACAGTCTCTTCATTTTCTCTGATGTTCAATCCCTCTGGGCAATAGAATACTCTGATTTTACTGATTAGCTTTCTCAGGACTCTATAAGCACACTACTTTCATTTTCTGTGTACTTAATGTATTATTTCTAAAAAGTAAAGTTTTAATTATTTAATAGCAATTCAGTTACTTTCTAAGAAGATTCATAGCACTTTCTAGATTATCCATTTCCTACTGCTTTCTTTACTAGGTAACTTCCTGTGGGTTCTTTGAAATTCAAATTCATAGACCAACGGGAATGAGGATAGCCTGGGACCAGTTTGTTTTCTGTTTGTTCATGCTCTACTACAGTATAATTTGAGTTAACTAGATTAAGACTAGATAAATGCCTTATTTTTAATATTTTATAGGAGATATATTGGGTCTTTCTGTTAAAAAAATACGTCATGACATTTTTTAAAGGTGGTAAAGAAGACTTTATTCAAGATGTAGGGTCCACTGCAGTGGGGCCTTGTGATAAGGAATAGAGAAGAGGTTCAACTCCGAATAAACCAGCACAAGTAGAGATTTATAGCCAAGGAGCAAGGTGGGTGTCAGTGAATAGAAAATTACTAAGAGGAAACATCAAGGCTAGGGGAATTCTTGTTACATCTACTGAACAGAATTCTTGCTGAGGCTCAGTGGGGTAATTATTGAAAGTGTAGGATGAATAATTTGATGAGATATCCAACAGAGACCACTGATGGGGGGAATCTTTGTTAAACTGACTCAGCAGGATTCTTGATGAAACTAGACTGAGCTGGCCAAGGACAGGTCTGGGAGTATAGAAGAGGCAATCAGGGGAGTCTGTCTCCAGTTTGGTGAAGAGATTCTTTATCATTTCACCCAATAGAGTATGTCTATACCTTTATAACATGAGGGGCCTTTTACTCTTGAACAGCCAACAGCTTTTATAATCAAGGAGCAAAATATACACTGAAGAATTACAAAGGGAGTGAAATTTGGTTCTAAAACTATAATCTTTACTATTAAGAAAAGTAAAGGGAAGATAAGATACTGAAAATTTGAACAACACATTAGTGCTTATATGTATATAAATAATATAACTTACCAGTAAAAATTTAAGACAATTGTGTCTACTTTCAAAATTGTTAATTCTTTTTAACAACTTTAGATGGCTAAAAGAACCTTGTTTTAAGTCAGTTGTACTTCTAAGACAACACTTAGTATGGTCCCCTAGAGAACAAAGAAATACCTTGGATAGTAATTTTGTTTTTTATATAATATCAAATATTTTGGCAGGCTCATTTCAAAGTCATTTAGCACAATTTAGTTCTTATTTTATTTAGAAAAAAACAAATTTCAGTTACCTATATTTCATTAGCTGTCTTCTATGGGAAGAAATTTTTAAAGATTAAAAATGAAATACTTCTTAAAGTAACAACTTTGGAGACATAGTGAGGCAGTGGTTTATTTCCTAGGGAAGCAAAGAGCCCTGTACATATTTAAAGATCTTGATAAATCTTGTGAGTTAAGTCAGCTGTGATTATCTAAGATTCTTAACTGGCATAGAATATATACAATTTCTCACCTAGAGAGCTTCTAGTAGAATCTAATAGACCAAAAACAAAACAATACAATACAATCATTCGATTGAATTATAAAGAAAGAAGTGACTGGAAGTATCTTGCTTCTAGAAAATAGTAGAATATAAATTTTAACCAAGGATTTAAAAGTGTTGATGTATCTTGAAGACCTAAGACTACCGTATTGCTCTCATATCTAGTAGGCCCTCATCATATTTTATTTGAACACAATTTGAAACACAATTTGAACACAATTCAGATACATTTTTAAAAACTTTATGTCACAACCAATACATTGGAATTATAGTTATTTTGGCACTAATAATTTTCTCTTTTTCACTAGGAGCTATAGAATGAGAATTTTTTGGACTAGAGTATTATATACTCTCTCAATATCTAAAGCAAGCAGATTTTTTGTATTATTTCTTAAAAAAGCCTCTCAGAAATTAGAAAAAAAGAAAACCTCTGAGTTTTTTTAAGTTTGCTTCCCCATGCTATTTCCTCAAATGAGAATAAATTAGGTAATTGTTCCCACAGTATAGCGTATTTAAAAAAGACCAAGTTCCTTTAGTGGGGGAAAAAAAAAGAAAAGAAGGAAAATCCTCTGACCTTGGCCAGGTACATAATTATTTTGCAAATGAAGCAGTGGAGTGTGTAACTTTTTTAATGAGGCAAAATTTGCATTGAGTTGTAATCTGATTGCTGGTGTGCACCACTTGAACTTGACCCTAAGGTTAAACCAGTTTTAGTTAATTTATAAAAAACAACACATACTGGTAAGGTTAGCCTGGATATATGATTTACTAATACTATACTATATTTTTAAACTTTCACTTGAGTTTATTGCTTTCTTCTAAACTAATGAACTGGAAACATTTTTTGAAGGTGATATTTCCATCTTAATTCTCTTTCCAAATTCCAATTGGAAATATTGCAATATTAAATGCCAATATACTAGTTAGGAGGATGAAGTCGGCTTTAGAATGTATGAGTCTGTTTTCCTTCACTCTTTGTATAATTAATCTCATGTTACATTGTATGAGTTGTTCTCAGGTTTTTCATATGAACATGAAACATCCATTTAAATGTACTTTGATCATTTTAAAATTGATTGTTCTTCCATGATTGACTAGATAAATCAATACTTACAGGGGAGGCACATGAGTCAATCAATGTTGATGCAAGGCCTAAACAAAAGCCCCTTTGCTAGATGTTATACCTGTGGGGTATGAGTTGAATGGTATGTGAAGAAAAGTATTACACATCCTAGTGCATTCTTTATTTTCTCTGAAGTTATTTCACAGTTGGAAACATTAAGAGAAGGGTGATAAAATATATAAAGCATTCCTTTAATAAAATGTTATAATTTTTAACTACTATTTTTCATTATGATGAGACCTTAAAGATGCTGCTCTACCAAATACAGATGACTGAAATATCCACCTTGAATTCATGTCATCTTGTACATAAATATAATTCTTCATGCCCCATGTAACTGTACCATGTGGGATGATTGGGAATAAATTTGCTTCTACAGTAGGGCTAGGTCTAAGGCAATAGACTCATTTCTAGACTGTGGAAGTTTCATATCTGCTAGAAAAGAGTATCTGAAGGGTGTGACAATGAAGGTAGTAAAAGAAAGCAGTGACTGCCAGAAGTCTAATGTGAAATACTTGAGAAGTTTCTATCAGACAATAGTACTAGGATGGAGAGTCCAGAAGTGGATAACAGTTTGCTATCAGTATGAAGTGTAGCTAAAGATTTCCCTTATTTGGGATTCAAAATTAGGGTGACATAAAGTTTGCTCAGGACAGTTCCAGTTTATGTCAACTATTCTGGCATAATTATTAATGGCACAACCTATTATTCTCAAAAATGTCTGGTTTGAAAGACAAACTGTAGTTTCTGGATAAGACTTATGAGTTAAAATCTTCCATCTAAGAAAAATTCCAAAACTAGGAAGATTACTAAAATAGTGATCAAACAAAGGGAACAGTTGTGGATCACAAGTATGTTTGAAAACAGTGTCTTTGAAACAGTGCAAAAACTCATTTACAGAGCTAATGAACAATTTCAGACTTTAAGTAGCAAGAGTAGATTAATGTTGGAACTTTAGGATATCAGGATTGCTCCTAGGCAGCGTTTCACAAACTTTCTAGTTACACTAGGAATGCAAGAAGCTTTTGCTAAAATGCAGATTCTCAGCCCTCACTCCATACCTACGGAATGAGACTCTCCCAAGGTGGGCATGGAATTAGCATTTTAAATAATCTTGTGATTCCTATTCATACTAAAGTATAAGAACTTGTAAAAGAGATGAGGGAGGGGCAGCATTTTGAAAGAAATAAGTGCCATCTAAAATTTTGTGAAGGGCTGTTGGTTGAATATAAATTACAAATAAACACATAGTGTTAAAGAATTGGCCAGCTTCCTTATTAGTCTTGGTAGATTTTAACTTCTGCATTATATTTTATAAATTGGGTCATAATGTCCTGAATATAATAGAAAGGTTATGGTATATTAAGAACAGGGTTTATTGGTTAGCCATATGTTACTGCATGAAAGTTTTCCTAAACAAATGATAAGTATGCCTTGAGGAAAATTGGCAACCTAAATGGAAGAAAAAAAAAATCTACAATCTATTTGTAGCTCTTCTGAGAGCATTGAAACAGATATGACTCTTAACCTAGAAATCTTTATGCAAATTTATTGGGGGAAAAGAGAATGAATATACTCAAAATATATGTTATGATATGCTGGATATCAGGCATTACATTTCATAGAAACTGAGGGAATCTGTGTCCAAGTCAACAGTGACACTTCATGTACTTCAACCTTGGTATTCAAAAGATGGTCCACAACCAGTAGTGCTGACTCTAAGAAATGCAGAATCTTGTTTTTTTAATGTTTTTTTTTAATATTTATTTATTTTTGAGAGAGAGAGAGAGAGAGAGAGCGAGCAAGCTGGGGAAGGGGCAGAGAGAGGGAGACACAGAATCCAAAGCAGGCTCTAGGCTCTGAGCTGTCAGCACGGAACCCGATGCAGGACTCAAACTCATGAGCTGTGAAATCATGACCTGAGCCGAAGTTGAAATTGTACTCTTAACCAACTGAGCCATCCAGGTGCCCCATGTTTTGCTTTTTAGATTTCAACCAAACAAACAAGGAAGGGGGCCTTGGGTAGCCAGGCAGTGAAGCATCCAATTCTTGATTTTGGCTCAAGTCCTAGAATTGAGTCCCACGTCAAACTCTGTGCACAGTGCGGAACCTGCTTGTGATTCTCCCTGTCTCGTCAACTCTCTCCTCCTCCCCCCCTCATGCTCTCTTTCAAAATAAAAAAAAAAATTAACTGAAGAAACAAACAAAAACACACAAACAGACTTATAACTACAGACAACTAACTGGTGGTTGCCAGAGAGGAGGAAGGTGGGGGAATGCATAAAATAGGTAAAGGAGATTAAGAGGTAAAAAATTCCAGTTATAAAATAAATAAGCTATGGCATGAAAAATACGGCATCGGAAATATAGTCATATTAAAATATTGAAATAACATATGGGGACACATAGTAACTACACTTACCACAGTAAGTAGTGTGTAATGTATACAATTGTTGAATTATTGTGCTAGACACCTGAAACTTACATAGCATTGTGTGTCAACTATATTTCAATAATAATAATTAAAAAAAAGAAATACAGAATTCAAGCTCTATCTCAGACCTCCTTGATCAGAACCTATATTTTAATAAAATCCTTAAGTCATTCATACATGCATTAAAGTTTGAGAAGCATTGCTGTACAAGCAGAAGTGTCTGACCTGACAAAAATTTGCTTGTATTTGGGAAGCTTAATCCCAGGGGAAAGTGGAGAGTTATAACGAGTCTACTAAAATGTTACTCTTCAAATGATAACAATTATTTCAATCCTGCTATGATTCTGAAGTACTTGCAAGAACATCTTTTATAAAAGCAAAAACATCTTACTGGCAGTTCAGGTAGTTCAGAGGAGTGTGGTACCCTCACAGTAGCCTGAAATTTTGTCTGTGATTTGGGGCTATCAAAGTAAAAATTTAGAAATGTACTTCTCTGTCATAAATGACATTTTAGTATAGAAAGCAAAATTGGATCACAGGCATCAAGTGTCTACAATCCAATATTGGTTCAGGGTGAATTTTGTGTCTTTGAGATTCCAAAAGATCATTGGCAGAGTTTTGTTTCTGGGATAAAAATAAGTAACTCACATAAATGCAATAAGAAAAGGCAAAATAAAAAATTAAAGAGACAGATTTCCCTAAATTTGAAGAGAGATGAGGTATTTATAAAATTGTCTTTGGTCTGTAATAGTGACCTCATATGTTTTTGTGTTTTTTGTTTTTAAGTTTTGTTTATTTATTTTGAGAGAGTGTGTGCACATGTGCATGGGAGAGGGGCAGAGGGAGAAGAAGAGAGAATCCCACATAGGCTCCACAAAAGCCTTAGCAACTGAGTCACTCAGGCACCCCAATGACCTCATATGTTAATGGAAAGAAGACAGAAAGATTATATAAGTATTGTAAATTAGAAATCTAGTGGGGCGCCTGGGTGGCTCAGTGGGTTAAGCGTCCAACTTCAGCTCAGGTCATGATGTCATTTTTGATGCGTCCGAGGCCCACGTCAAGCCTGGAGCCTGCTTTGGATTTGTGTCGCCTTCTCTCTTTGCCCCTCCCCTGCTCATGCTCTCTCTCTCTCCTCTCTCTGTCTCAAAAATAAACATTAAAAAAAAAAAAATCTAGCAACTCCTCAGTTAAAGGGAAGCTGATAGAAAAGAGGTCACAGACAAGTCAAAAATCACAGTGAATACAAGCTAATCAAAATATTATAAAACATGGATTTAATATCAATCTATTTTTTCAAAATTAATGTTCATTATTTCAGCAGTTTAGATCAGCATCTCCCAAAGTTTACTTAGTGTCTCCCTATACTTTCTCCAACTCCCTCAAATGCTTGCTTATGGGGGCACCTGGGTGGCTCAGTCAGTTAAGCATCCAACTCTTGGTTTTGGCTCACGTCATGATCTCATGGTTCATGAATTTGAGCCCCGCGTTGGGCTCCGTGCTGGTAACATAGAACCTATTTGAGATTCTCTCTGTCTCTCTCTCTCTCTCTCTCTCTCTCTCTCTCTCTCTCTCTGCCTGTCCCCCTGCTCGTGTGGGTGGGTGTGTGTCCCCATGCGTGCATGAACTTCTCTCAAAACAACAAATATTTAAAAAAAGTTTTGAGGAGCAGTATGTTTGGAAACACTGCATATTTTCTTCCCTTTTCATTGAACAAATGATTATAGGATAACTTACAATCTATTGTATGTTAGGCATTATATATTAAAAGCTATGAGTAGACTTGAAGTAGGGAAACAAACCTGTTTGATTCTACTCAATCTGGAGTTTCTAAAAAGTTAACTGTGGAACTTCTTTTTCATGAAACATCAACTAAAACTAGTTCCTAAAAATGTGAGGCAAGGAGAACTGTGTAACAAAATGGAAAGTCATGCCCCTGTGCCCTGACTATAGTCTTTGGTATTCTTTCCACCTTTGGGTCACGTGGTTACCATTCTTTGTGTTTCAAATATCTAACTCACAAGTGCCATGATTAATCCTAATCCACAAGGAATCTGAAAGCCCTGATTACTTTACCTCCTGAGCAATTCTAAGTTTTTGCATATTTATACCATATTAATCCATTAAATACTATTCCTTATAACTACTATTGATGAAATGAAACCAAAGTTCATTGTATCATGGGTACAAAAAAAAAAAGCTTTTCTTCCTTTATTTTTACTTCACTCTTCTCAAAAAACTTCACATGGATAGAAAAAAAAAGAATTTACCCTAAAATCTTTTTTAAATTGCAAACCATTGGTTTCCTTATTCCATATAGTATTAGGAGTCATATCACACATTTTCTTTGCTCCAGTTATTTAAAACTTCACAGTTTTCAGTGGTAAGCATAATGCACTTTTTTTGAAGTTTATGTAGGAATACAATGAACACATACAGTATCTAAAGTTTACTGAAAGATCCAAATAGGGGCATGTGGGTAGCTTGGTTGGTTAAACCTCCTACTTTGGCTCAGGTCATGATCTCATGGTTCCTGGGTTTGAGCCCCACATCAGGCTTGTGCTGACAGTGCAGAGCCTACTTCTGCTTCATATCCTCTATCCTCTATCTGCCTCTCTGCCTGCCTCCTCCCCATGTCCCCTGCCACTGCTTGCGTGTACGCACACACTCTCCAAAATAAAAATAAATAAAGATTAAAAAAAATTAAATTCACTTGGAATGATATACCAATATACTATTATGGATTAGAAAATCACATGTTTTACTAATGTACTTATGCCTCCATTTTTTTTTTACCCTGCATACTACTTGCATAAGTAAAATTAGTAATCTGTTCCAAAATACATCATTTATAAAAAAAAATCAGTTTTATATTGTGGAAAGTAATCTTTTATATTACACAACATGGGTTTTAAATTACTCCATGCCTTATTTTTAAGCCCTTCAGATACATAGTTTTATTTATATAATTTTAAGGCCCTTGGCAATTAGATATAACCTCCTACTCCATTGATAATAATTGATGCTTTAGAAGGGTTACAGAGCTTATACATATCTCTATAGACAATGTTTAGGTCATTTGAATGACCCAAATGACCTATTTGAATGGGTCATACTAAATAGCTCTCATTCAGGATTCAGAAATGTAATGATAAAACTGGTAAACAATAAGGTAAATTAAAAGGTAGTATTTTCTTTAAGATATTATTGCACAAGAACTTATCCAAATATAAATCTTGATAAAGTGATCTATTCAGGAATTACTTGCTTGATTATGAAGTATGAGCACTGAAATGAATGATAGTCCCCAGACATATTTATAGTGTCTCTTTGGAATTTATGTTTTCCCAACCAATAGAGAATGTCGTCGTGAATTAAAATGAACACTTAAATTACTATATCTGAATATTGTCTAAATAATCTAAATTCATTGGTATCAGATTTGAAATAAATTAAATATGAATCTTGAGAGGTTTTTTGTTCTATTTATTCATTCATGTAACATTTATTAAATGTCTGTTATATGCCATGCACTGAGTAAAAGTGAGACATAGTTTGAATCAGTCATGGAAACACAAATACAACATAAGTGATAAAATAAATGTTAAATATTAAATGTCATTAGCCACTGCTAAATGACTAGTAAGTACATTTTAACTAACCATACTTTGGTGCTATAGGAGTAGAAATAATGAGATTGATTGATTGATTGATTCATTCATTCATTCATTCAACAAGTAATTATGGAGCACCTTCTTTGTGCCAGGCGCTGAGAGTACATCAGGAAACAAAATTTTAAATATGTCTTCTGCCCTGGAGATTGCATTCTGAAGGTTGGAGAAAAATTCCTTAAAGTAACATTAGTATTGAAGGATAAGTAGTAATTCAGTAGATAGGGCAAAGTATGGGGGTAAAAGAGAAAGATTTAAGAGTGATAAATAAAAAATAAAAATGAATTCTAATTTTACCATTAATTTATTGAGAGGATCTAAAGAAGCTAAATCATCCATGAATCTTTTCCTTTATGTACAATTCTGCAGATAGCAATATTTTAAGATTTTAAGATCTGTGTGTAGAAGAGGTTATAGTTTTGAGGATGCTAGTAAAGTGTTTGAAAAGCCCCTGTAGTAAGCCCCCAATCAAGTAGCTTATAATTTTAATAGACATGGCAGAGTCACTGTCTGAAGAGGAATATATCCTTTGGAGCAGTAACTCTAATGAATTTACATACTAGATGCCTCAGCTGAATAATTCAAGGGTGGTGGTTTCCTCTTAGGAATAAGGACTGTGAACTCAAGCTATGTAGTTCCAAAATTCTGATTCACAAAGAAGCTACAGCAAAATGACTAGGGTTTAAAAATACAACCAAACCAAACTAAAGAAACATTATTGATTCTCCATCTTCCAAAACTGGGATCCTAATTAATCAGATGTATGGGTGAGCCTAGGGAACATTTTTTTTTAAGCTACCAAGATTATGCTGTTGTGTGGACAGACTTTGGAACTGCTACTGAAGGATTCCTTAATGACCACCCAGATTCTGGTATTTTGGATGAAATAACAAATGAATAAGATCATTTGCTGGGACTCTAAATCTAGCAGTCAGAACCCATAGCTTAACCAGAGTTTTCCTAGGGTGTAGCCTGATAGGCACTTAATAATTATTTGTTGAATGACTGAGCAAACTTTGACTATACTTTATACTGATCTACTAAATATAATTGTGTGTGAAGGTATATATACGTGTGTAGTCTGCATTTTAACCATTTGACAGGAATCATTTCTGGGAATTGTTAGCATTTTTCATCCAAGGAAAAGTCATGATGTTGGGTTGACCAGTATCCTATTCTGTATCAGTTTCTTTCTAGACTCCTGTCCTCTTTAGTTGCAAAATATCTGAGAAGGAAAAATAAAATAAAATAAAATCATTACCCACCTTTCAATGCTTTACATAGCAACTCCACTGATTTTTGGCATGGAAAATTCAGATTTTTTTTTTTGGACCCTACCACAAAGAAACCTAAATAGACATTCTTTTTATTGATTTTCTTAAACTTGAAATTATTCCTTTAAGTGTCAAGATCAGAAAGTCCACCAGTCTTTGTAACTGTGGAAGCCAATTGAGTTCCAGCCCAGAGAAAAAATGAACTCTTTTCATCTGTCTCTGTATGTATCATGGGAATAATGCCAGAATTCTTGGAAAGGGCCTACTAAGAATAATAAAATAATAATGAAGGCATTAATAGTATTAAGTAATTATAGAGTTTGAAAAAAGGGGACAGATAAAATAAATCTAGAATAATCTATATTTGGTTTGAAAGAATGAAGAGAGGATGGTGGCATGGTTTTTGCCTTTAGGCTCAGAAAGGTGTATTTTCAGAACAATTTAAATAATCTTTTTTAAAGACACAAATTATGCTTAATTTTATTAATTTTTCTGGAAAATGCCATAGGTAGTTTAATCCTGATTTATATATGGGTGACCTGGGGCAATAGGATATGTGATTGGGTAGGTTTTCTAGAGATATTCTCTGGCAGATATAAAATCATTTGTGCTTAAATATTGGATTAGTATCTGTCATCAAGTTTACAACTCTGTTATTACTCAAATGCTTACTTAGCACTAGCTATAGGTTATATGTCATTAGGCAAAAATGGCAAAAATATATAAAACATAATTCCTGTCCTCTACAAGTTTATAATTAACAAAAGAAGAGTTGTATTTAAAAATATGAATTTCTCTGTGAGCATAAAACTCTCATCAGTCGTACACACTAATTTGAATTAATTTAATAAGATTGTCTCTAATGAAAATACATAGTGAAGGAAGTTCTAGATTAGAATCTGTTATTTACTTGAAAAGATTGTAATGAGCACTGGGTGTTATATATAAGTGATAAATCACCGAGTTCTCCTCCAGAAGCCAATACTATACCATATGTTAACTAACTTGAATTTAAATAAATAAGTAAGTAAGTAAATAAATAAATAAATAAATAAATAAATAAAAGATTATATCCTCTCCATCTCTCTGGGCTCCAGTATTGTAATCTAAAAAATGAAGGAGTAGGAATAGGTTTTCACTAAATGGCTTACTTACTTTAAAAGTTTCTATTACAGCATGTTCATGTTTGTGTGTGTCCTGTCTCGGTTTGCAAGATTCCCTTAACTGGAGAATGCCAGCGTTGAAAAATTATAGGTTCAGTTCATATTCTAACTAGTTGTATGACTGTGAGTGAGTCAATGAAAGTGTTGAACCAAGTGATGCATAAGGTCATTTCCAGCTTTAAAGAGACAGAAAGGCTAGATCATTAGCAAAAATATATAAGCATATACATATAGGATCCTGCAAAAGTAGGAGCTGAGTCTTACCTTTTCTCCACTACATGGAGAAGACCACACACACACACACACACACACACACACACACACACACACACACACACCTCGGATCTATACCATGATCTTAAACATGGTAATTTCTTAATAAACACTGAAAGAATGGATGAATAAAACCAGTGTGTTTATGTGACAAGGAAGTCTGCAGCCCACTTTGGGAGAGGATTAAAGTCAAAGATCACATTGGCATAGGGGGGTTCTGGAATTGGTTCTGAAGATGTCTTTAGTAATGTAAAACGGCATTTCTTTAGAGACCCCCAAATAGACCAGTCACTATTATCTCACACATTCTGTCTCCCAGAGATGACGCAAGAATGTTTTAAAGAGTTTTTGTGACATAGTATGTGGAAGAGCTTTTTTTTTTAAAGCTAAGGAGGCTCATCATTGAATCGCTATAAGCAATTCACCAAATATTTGGCCAGGAGAAAGAAAAAAAAAACCTTTTATTTAAATTACCGTATACAGTGAGCATATTTTTGATGTTTATTATAAAACTTATTGTGTATGCTTGAAGATAAAGGACTTTAAAATCTTCCTTTAGCTTTTAGGGTGCCTGGATAGTTCAGCTGGTTGAGTGTCCGATTCTTGGGTTTGGCTTGGGTCATGATCCAGGAACCCAGGGCTCTGCACTGACCATGCAGAGTCTTGGGATTCTTTCTCTCTCCCTCTCTCCCCCATCCCTATTCACGAGCACACATGCTCTCTCAAAATAAACAAACTTAAAAAAATAAAAATAAATCCTCCTTTTACTTTTAAATGCTTCATTTTTCAGAATGACTTGTTAGAGAAAAATAAGCGATCGTAATACAAATGCAGAATGATTAATATGATATAACAGTAAGAATCATGGACCTGGAATGTTTCATGGACATATTTCTTCACCATTAATTGTCTTAAAATGCACACAAACCACTACTGAGGGTATGAAAAGCATCCTAATTTGGGGTCCACAGCCCCTGAATTGTATTATCATGGATAAAAAACCAGCAATATATTATCCTGGCTCCAGTTCTTCTGTTCTATCAAAGGCTCTATCGGAGAGTCTTATTTGTTATCTTGCTTGAGATGTATAGGTTGAACACTTCATCTGGAATGTCTTATTTGTTGCCAAATAATTAGGCTGATAAGATCATTGAAAAACAACTTGATTTGGAAAATAACAGGGAAATGTTTATTTGTGTTTGTCTATCCCCCAAAGAATGTGTGTTTTTACTTAGTGACGATACTCCATTTTACACGTTTATTTCTGTGTGGCATTTTAAATCAGGTTTGGTAACATGGCTTTTGCTTACAGTCTCTCCTAAACTGTTAGTCATAAAACTTTAATACACAGGAATGATAAATTATAAAAACACATTTACTGCTAACTCTCTGATAAACTTAGCAACAAAGAAGCAGCTGGTACTTTATTGCTTACAACTTCCTACATATTTCTCTAAAGTTCCAGCTAAACAAGAATACATTTACGTTTTATTTTTTTCTAATTAAGTACGAAAGAAAAACAGAGTCAGAGATTGATGAGTTTCAGATTTAAAGCATTTCTGTTGTAATTGTCAGGCAATCAATTAGCCAATTTCTGAAGGCTTTAATATCTCTTTTACTGTTATGTTTCTCATTTCCTTCAGTTTCATCCTTTGAAATGAAAAGCCTTTTTTATTTCTTTTCCACTTTTCAGAGAGAGAATTCATTCACTGTAGACATGAGCCAGACAAATAGATCAGTGATACAATTTAAATATAGTCTGCATGAGAATGTTTTCCAGATTTAAAATCTACAAATCATTTTTACGGACTATCTTTAGATTCATATACTCTACCAAGAGTCCCTACAGTTTAAGGGCTCAAAGGGATTAGACAGGAGATAGTATAGTAAGAATGAGTAACGTGGATCCTTCCCAAAAAATGGATTTTCTAATATGAAATCCATTTGTATTATTCATTATTTACTTTCAGTAATTTAGGAAGTACATTATGCTAAGGACTGCAAATGTTATTACTTATTCTAAAGTTTGGGGCGCAAGATGGGTTTTTGAGGTGCTAGTAAGATTTTGCTTCTTGGCTTGAGTAGTGTTTACATGGGTGTGGGCACTTTTTGTTTATTCATTAAGCTATACAGTTGTGACTTGTGTACTTTTCTGGATGAATGTTATACCACAACTTTGGTGGGGGGAGGGTAGATTCCTGGGCTGTGGCAATGTTAGGCACTGGGCACCTCGTCAGATTGTCCAAGATCAATTTTTAGATGTTTAATAAAACTGAATGCAGTGTTACCCACCCCTTTACACACAAATAACCAATACTTTTAAAAATCCAATATGAACATTCTCTACGGTTATGCTTTTATGAAGAATTCTAATCTTCTCACCAAGAAAGTACAGTTAGTACTAAAATCCTAGTTATAGAATTTGGATAAATATAAACAAATCCATCTCTTCTTTAACATTTATGTCTTTTAAAATTAGTTGTAGTCTAGTGTTCACTAATTTACCAAAAACGTGTAGAATTCCTATTATGTGGCAGATACTATTCTGTGAATGCAGTAATATAATGAATCAAAGAAAGAAGGAAAGAAAAACAACAAACCTCTTCCCTTAAGCTGTTCAAAGTTTTGTTACAAAACTGATGTTAAATACAATGATAGAAAATAATCATTAAAAAAATAGAGGTGGCTGGGTGGCTCAGTAGGTTAAGTGACTGACTCTTGACTTCGGCTCTGGTCATGAGCTTGCGGTTTGTGGGTTTGAGCCCCAAGTCGGGCTCTGCACTGACAGTACATAGCCTCCTTGGGATTATCTGTCTCCATCTCTCTCTGCCCCTCCCCCACTTACTCTCTATTTGTCTCTCAAAAATAAACATTAAAAAAATAACACAACAATACAGTTCAATAATAAAGCTCTGTATAGACTAGATGTTTTGAGCTTGGAGCCCTGACAGATCAGTCCTGCTTGGTTCAGTCTGTGATATCATCACCAAAAAAATTATATCTGAATTGAGATTTCAAGGATGTGTAAAGACCATGTATATTTGATATAATAGGAAGTTCAGAGTCATGCTGATTATTTTCCCACAGTTTTGACATTGTTACCTGCCATTCACAATGTTGGCTTCAAAACTTAGGTTTGTTATCCTTGTGATCATAAGTGGGCTGCCAAAACCAAATGTGACAGTATGCTTCCTTTTTCAGGTCCAGTGAGAGAGGGGAAAAAAAAGTTACAATTCATTAGTTCACTGAGGAGTCTCATATACTTAGGAGTTTCATATGGGTTAACGAATACTTGAACATTTTGTGATTTTGTGATGAAGATAGAAGAAGTAAGGTGTGAGGCATGTGAGTGGATGGATTCTGACCAGGCAACCAACAACTTCTATCACAATGGAGTTTTTAAAAATGACAGTTATTAAATAGGCTTCAGAGAGGCCATGGTTTCCTGATATTTTATTAATATTTTTGTCTGTGTATATATTTATCTTTCTGGAGACAGGTACCAAATCTTTTAACATATTTTCAATGTGATACATGACTAACAAATTGGGAATCAATGGTCTAAAGATGGGACTTAAAATAATCATAATAATGTTTTTTCTACCTCACAAGGCAAAATTTTTGCCTTATGAATACTACCTTATTTTGTGCTAATGATGTTTTTGGTAACTTGGCAATACCTACATTATTCTCGTCATCGTCAATGTCATCACCATCATTATCGTGCTATATTATTACACTTTCAGAGACCCAGTAAGTTCCCCAAGGCCACACAGCTGATGACTGCTGAGTTTATTGGGAATTATCACTCACTATTGAAAGTTTTTTCTTTATGGCTTGCCTCATTGGAGAGTAGAAAAGGAACAATACACAACAATCTCAACCCCTTTCCTATATTTAATTCAGATGTTTTTTGAAAGATATAGCAAAGTTCTTAAGATAGCCTTTGCTTTAAATCTTAGATAAAAATCAAAATTAGACAATTTTCATCAAAAACAGCTGGGCTCAGGATGATGGCTAATTTGGGGAAAATAAAGTTCTGATTAAGAATTATTAAATAAGTAAAAACATAGTACATAGATCTATATATAATCATTTAGTAAAAAAAAAAAAGCCTTTCAGTTGTGGAATGATTAAAATGTAATGATTAAAGTACTTAAGCAGTTTTCTAATATGGAACGATGTGGAAAGCAATTCTTGAATATGCGTTCATTGGGTAAGTATTTCCAGACTATGCAGGATTACTCTATCTCAAGTAGAAAAATTAGAATTGTTTATTTTAAATGTGAGTTAACAATCCAATTTTTATTCAATCAAGCAATCAGCTCCCTATTTTTTTAAGTCCTGATTTCAAGATTAATATTATTTCTTTTTTTCAGCTACACACAATAGCGTTTAGAGATATTAGCAAGCAGCTAGTTCTGTTTACCATATGTATATAAAGTGATATGCTATTCTGGTGCTACATGTCCAAGTGTTTGTACTGAATGCTTCCATAATGTCAATAATGATCCACTATTCAAAATTAGATGTAGCCCCAATTTCTCAAATGCTTGAGTGATCATTTTCTTTAGTAATTGAGTTCCTCATAGAATTCCACTGCTCTGATTACTCGCTCAGTAATCTAAGCATATTAATTTGAAAAGCTGCATAAGCGTGTGGCCAGGATAATGGCAGTGAAGTAATTGCAAGGAAATCTTTTACAACAGACTTATTTTCATCTAATAAATTCTTCCCTGATGGTTAACCAGCATGCAGTGAATGTGATATGAGTTCAATAATGTATGTGTGTTTAAATATCTGGTGAGATATGGAAGACTAGACATTCTAGAAGACAATCACTTAAAAATATGTTTTTAAAATATTGTGTGTGAGTGTCTTTTCAGCTTATTAGGAGGTCTGGATTTTAAGAGGAAGGTCAGTAATTTTTTGAGTGTCCATCAAATGACCCAAATTATGCTAGATGTCTTTCCTCTGTTGCCACAGGTAATTCTCACATTAACATTGTGTAAAATATTTTATGATCTTTGTTATACAAAAATGAAAAAAAAGAACCCAGATTGGTGAGGTTATTTGCCTTCTGTCTGATTCTAAACCAGTCCACTCTTTGGTTTCTGCTTCCTTACAAAAAATTAACTATAATTTTAGGGTTATATCCTAGCATTTTAAAAATTAACTAGTTAATTTATTTATAAAAAATATTGATGTATAACTGACATACAATACCCTATTAGTTTCAGGTATAAATCATAGTGATTTGATATTTATATACATTACAAGATGATCCCCATAAGTCTAGTGACCATCTGCCACCAATGTTGTTACAACATAATTGACTGTATTCCCTATGTTATACATTACATCCGCATGACTTATTTTTTTATGACTGGGAGTTTGTATTTCTTACTCCCCTTCACCTACTTCATCTGCTCCCCCAAACCTCTACCCCTTCTGGTAACCAATAGTTTGTTTCCTGTATATATGAGTCTGTTTCTGTTTGGTTTGTTTTGTTTGTTTTGTTTTTTAGATTCTACATAAATGAAATCATATGGTCTTTGTCTTTCTCTGACTTATTTCACTTTGCATAATACCCTCTAGGTCCATCCATGTTGTCACAGATGTCAAGGTTTTCTCCTTTTTAATGGTTGAGTAATATTCGTGTGTGTGTGTGTGTGTGTGTGTGTGTGTGTGTGTGTGTGTACGTACCCTACTTCATCTAGTGATAGGCACTAAGGTTGCTTCCATGTCTTGACTATTATAAATAATGCTTCAATGAGCACAGGGGTGTATGTATCTCTTTGAATTGGTGTTTTTGTTTTCTTCATATAGATATCCAGAAGTAGAATTGCTGGGTTATATGGTATTCCATTTCTAACATTTTGAGGAATACACATACTGTTTTCCATGGTGTCTGCACTAATTCCAGCATTTTACATACATGTATAAGAGCTCAAGTTTCAAAGTTTAAAATTAGATAATGACTCTTAGGAGGAGAGAAGGATTACAAATATTGTATCTATTCTGCGTAATCTTTGAACAGGTATTATACCCCCAAATCATATTATTCTCTGTTAGGTGGTTCTTCTTAAACTGTCCATCACAAGAAGGCAGAACTCCATATTTGTATGTATTCTTTTAACAAGTATATAGTCAACTGACTATTAGCTCTTTGGAGTCATGCTGAAGAATGAATTTCTTGGTTGGTATTCCGTGAATGATACCAGCAAGACATTTAGTTCACTGTGAATAATTGCAGGAGTATTTCTAATGCCTTATTGTGCTTGAAAATTCCTGAAGTTTAAGCCCAGCTCTTAGCAGGAACACAGGTTTGTTGTTGTTTTTATTTTAAATTATGTGCTATAAGCAGTTTACTACTTTAAATTTCATTAGGTTTTGAGTAAGTGAAGCTCTTGTCAACTTCTGTAGAAACAGATTTATTTGGTAGGTGTTTGCTTTATTTTATTTCCTTAGTGAATATGTAGTCCTTCAATTAATCTGGCAATTAACTTAGTTGGTCTTTAACTACCTTAAGCATAAGTAAGACTTTAATATGTCAAATTATACAAGAGTAAAACATAAGAGTTAAAACACTGTGATAAAATAGCACATGTATAGTATTAATAAAGAGCACATGTTTATAGTAGCCTACAGACTAGGAAATGTAAATTACCACATCAGTCTATAGTATTTTTCTAATGATCTCATAGTAAAATTCTATGATGAAGTTTTTTTTTTTAGTTTCTGACCTATTGCTTCTTTTCATATCTAGGTTTTAAAAAAAATAAACATATAAATAAAACATAAACAAAATGATTTGCTCAGGTTTTATTTTGTTGAGTTTTGTTACAGAGGGAGATTTTGAATCAAATAATAATAGTAATAATATATTGGCACTGCCCTTTACAATTTTCAAGTCACATTACAATAATCATTTCATTTGATTCTCACAACAGCGTGGTGATGTTGTGTAGGGAGGGTAAACATCATCCACCTGTGGTTAAAAAGGAAACTGGCCCCAGAGCTGGCAAAGGTGGGGAGAAATAGGGGAAAGCCTAAGAATGGTGACTTCTTTCCTTGTCATTACCCCAATTTTCTATGTCCTAATGTTCCTCTCTTTGATAGCACCCTCAAGCCATTTTGCTTATCCTTACTCATACTCGCAATGACTCCCACCCTTTCCTCTCTTCATGCTCCTGGGATTAAGGATATAATAGCCTGCATCTTGTTTTCTCTGATATGTAGATTCATTTTCCTTTAGTCCTTTCAGTGCAAAAATCCTACAGTTGAAAATTACCTCTAGAGCTTTAAGAATGGAAGTGCTGAGAGACTGGACAATCAGAGTACATATTCTCTAAATGCCTTATTTCTTATTTGTTCACTATTAGTAAGAGGGGGAAAAAGAGATCTGAATTTGAATCTGCATTTCATGCCCCTGAGACAGTAGGTGAGGAATTTGGTAGGCTAATTCCTGGCATCCTCAGGAAAAAAAAAAAAAGGAGAAGAAGAAGGGGAAAAGAAAAAAGAAAAGTGTGAAAAGTGTGACTGGGAAATCTCCAAGCAGACTTACCCAATCAAGAGATACCACTCTTTCTTTATCCCATGTACCTGAATCCTCATACTTAACTCTCCCTTCTCACCTCAGTGTGTTACCTCCATCACTTCCCCTTGCTTAGACCAGGTGACCTGCATTCTTAGGATGCAGAAACACCTGCTTTGGGGCCATATTGGAGGAAAATTCCAGTGCACCTGTCTGAAAGGGAAAGTGACGATGATGGAATTTCTAAACATATCTTGAAAAGATGAGAGTGCATTGTGTTTCTGTCCCCTAGCTTTGCAACTCAAAATTAATTTATCCTGGTAATGTAGTTGTTTAGCACTCTTACAGACAAGTATATGTTGTAAGTTGTGGCTTAGAAAAAGGGTTGGCATCATTTACATAAAGAGATAAATTCAACTTACTGTTTATTGACTTGAGAATCAATCTTTGGGAGAAAAAAAACAGAAGACATATTACTTGAGCAATAACATAGATATTTAAGCTTTAGTCTTCATCATAAACGAAAGTGTTGGATAAGATGTACTTATATGCTTCACATTTAAATTTCACAGCTTCTTGTGACAATATGCCACTTTATACAGAGTTGTTCTATCATTGTCCTTGCTATATTCAGTTATAACTAGAGTCAAGTTTTTACATGGATTTGAATGCTTGGGCTTGCTACAAAAATTTCATTAAGAAATGTTGCATTTAAAACTTACTTGGAAATTTTGAGAAACTGGGCAACTACTTTTTTTTAAACAAATAAATGTAAACCCAGAACAAAAAGAAAAGAACCCACAAATATAACAATGACAGTTATAACAAAAACAAGACGGAAACAAAGGAAACCTAGGTAAGGTGAATTAAAGGGCTTGAGCATGTTTAAAATAGAGATAACTGAAGTGAGGAGTGCTCTTTGCTATTATTAATCATGTGAAGGCTCTGATGTATGAAAAATGAAATAGACCTGTTTTGTTTGCAAAATGAAAGCAAAAGCAACAGGTAGAAATAATTACAGGTTGATACATTTTTGACCTTGAAAAGAAGAAAAAGGTTCTGCTCCTTAGCTTGGTCCCACAAAATAAACTACCTTTAGTGGCGGTAAGTTCAATACATGGACTATTGGAGGTAACAGAACACAGTGATGATATAGGTAGGATCATTGAAGTTGGAGCATAAGTCTGAAATATGTGTGATTCCATGACTCTGATGCAAAGAGATCATGGAAGAATTATAGACATTAGTTTGCTTGGCATACTTCACCATGACATGTGGCAATATGCCATCAACTAGCAAAGCTATGAGAATCTTTTTTTCAACATCCTTCTTCTCCATTCTATACTATTATGGGTAGAAGACCAGTAGTTTTAGCTTCTGGAGAGAAATATCCTGGCAAGGTTTACATGATAAAAAATAGGTATTTTAAGCAGAACCTTAGAAAACATGTTTCTATCAGTAGATTTACCTATTATAATATAATAACAATCTACTTGGCTCTAAAGCAACTCTTCAACTCTAGTCAAATAAATCAGCTTCTGTTTTCCCACAAACCAAAAAACAACTATTGTCTTGTTCCCACCTGTCAAAATGTCTTAGGCGAAATCAAATTTACAAGGAGGATATCTTGTTATATCTTCTTTTTTAGCTCATTCTGATTTGTCTTTTTTTTTCTTTTTCTTTCTTTAGAGACTAACCCAATTTATTTCTCACAACACTTCTTTTGAAAAAAGAAATAACTAATTTACAATAATCCCTTGGAGGAGGAAAGAAATCAAATGCATAAAAAATAGACTAGGAAGAAGTTCTTTCCTCATTATGCTATTTTGTGTTCGTAATTTTGCAAAACAAGCAAATGAAAGAAAGGTCTGATTACAACAGTAATTATATCAGAGAAATTTAAATGCCCTAAGTTTAGGAATACAACCTAAACTGAACATGTATGGCTAGTAAACTATGTATTGAACCCTTAAGCATAAAGACTTTTCTTCATGCAGATCTGCATTTGAGTGCTGCCTGTTTTTCCTACCTGTGTGATTCTGGGCAGTTTATGTAATCCTTCTGAGCTTTAGTTACTGAATTTATAAGCTAAGAATCATAAAAAATACCTACTTTATAAGATTTTATGATCATGAAAATCAAAGACTTAACTTAGGGCCACCTGGATCAAGTGTAATGTATTCAGTGAAAGTTTGTGATTATTTTAATTAACCTGAGGGAAGATTACACTTATAGCTTTACTAATATCTCCTTTGGATAGGTACTTATATGTAGATTTTGAAAGGTAGGTGGTGAGCATCATTTAAAGTGATACTGTGGCTTATATTTGCTAAAGCTCTTTTTTCGTGAGTTATTTTATTTGAGGATTGTTTTTTCCTTGAAGAGATATATGGGGGTAGATTAAAGAGGAAAATTGAAAATGATGCTTGAAAAACATGACTGCCTTTTAAATATTTTTGATTCCTGTTCACTGGAAATTTTAAAGGGCAGTTCTGGGCAGAGTAGGGAAGTGGTTACAGTCATCAATAAATGATAGATACTGTCAAATGTAGAGTAAATATGTGGATCTTTGTGTGAATGGAAGACTAAAGGTTTCTGAGGAGGAATACACATTTAAAAGTGTATGCTTCTTTTAAGGTTGTGATTCAGTCATTATTTCATTTCAAAATTTGAAAAAAATGCATTAAATAGGGTTGATAGTAATCTGAGGAAATAGAAATCTGCGTATCATAGGGAAGCAAAAATGTAAAGTGGATTTACTAGAAGTACATAGGACATGAAAAACATTTGTTTCATGGCAGAGAGTGTTAGAGTAGGAACAAGATGTAAGTTCTAGCCTTAACCTTATGACATATCTGTGTGCTTTGAGGCATGAATTTATCCCTTTAGATCTTATTTCCCTCATGTGTAAAACATGAGACTGGACTAGATACTCTCTTAAAGTTCTTTTCATTTTAGAAACACCTGCAGTTCTAAGAATTGGGTGAAATTATATCATTCAGACTAAATACATATTTTGTCCATATACTCTGATACAAAAATGAATTAAAATTACCTGAGTTAATTGTTAAAAATGTTGATTTGGGAGAACCAATCTCAATTGCAAAGCATCAGAATATTATCCATGGGATCTATAATCTGTGTTTTTAACAAGCTATCCAAGAAATTTATAGTTCAGGTAGTGGTTAAAATAACTATTACTTTGTTATTAAAGATAAAATACAATTTTTGATTAATATATTTACGTAAAAGTTTTTAATTTATCACAAAGCATTTTACTCTGCTATTTGAATCAGGATTCTGAAAAGAAAATAATAGGATCAAGGAATTTCCAATAGTTTTTTAACATATCTTTGACTATGTAGAGTTGTTCACTGAGGAAAAATCTTAATGGAAACAATGGGAGTAAATGACTGAAACACTTTGTTATTTTTATACATTAAAATGCTTATAAAATATGAATTGGAACAGAAAAAAAACTCTCTCAGTCACTCAATAATTACTTTTAAAAAATGGAAAATGCATTAGCTCTAGAATTTTGCAAATATTGAATAAGAACATATTACACATGGTTAAGAGAACAAAATCACTCTAGATTTTAATCTAGTTATCTTTCAAATAAGTCCCTCAAACTTGGAGCTGGGTGAAACAGACTAATGATAAGTAGCATTTACTTATACATCTATAATAATCAAGTATTAAAAAAACAGCTTTACTGAGATTCACTGAAAATGTACACTTCAATGCATCCACTTAAAGTGCACATTTCAATGTTTTTTTAGTATATACACATGCTTGTGCAGCCATTGCAAGCAAGTGGTTTTTAACCTCTTAAAAGTCTTTCCATTTTTAGGAAGATGCTTGCTCAGCTACTAGTCTCTCAGCTGACACCATACATTCCAAACAAGCAATTTCACTCAGCATTTTATTGACAAACCACTTTTATCAGAACGCCAGGGGCTATCTGGGTATAATTCCGTGAAAGAGTGATTTTGAACTTACACTGGATCATTCGGGATTCCAAAGTAAATTCACCTGAAAGCTTATTTAGTGTGAACGAGAGTTGCCATGCAGCTTGACGAATGTGAAGCTGAAGAAGATTGATGTTAGAAAAGAGGTGGGGGGGCGGGGCTTCAGATGGACCTGCTGCAAGGGCATAGCCATCAAATTTGATTAAAGACTGCTTTGGGGGTTAGATGCTCTTTGATGCTAGATTATTAAGCAATTCCCACCTCCCCAAAGGACATATACATTTCTGTAGTCTCTTTTGGGCATCCATGTAGAGTGTGTGCGTGCGTGTGTGTGTGTGTGTGTGTGTGTGTGTGTGTGTGTGAAAGAGAGAGAGAGAGAGATGGAGGGAGAGAGAGATTGAGAAAGAGAGACTTACAGTGCATCATTCTACTTTAGGTAACAGAAAAAATCATCAAAAAAGTTCCTCTTATTTGTGAAGATACTATTAAGAGGAAAAGAATAAAACGTACACAGCAAATAAGAGGGTTTATGATAGTTTCTTCAAAAATTGCTATTTAAAGCCATGGGTTTGTTATTTATTTATGCTTCTAGTCACTGGCTCACATACTTTCTTGGAACATTTTTCTTTCTTTCTTTCTTTCTTTCTTTCTTTCTTTCTTTCTTTCTTTCTCTCTCTCTCTCTCTCTTTCTTTCTTTCTTTCTTTCTTTTAAAAATTGGTACTGGTAGCAGTTAATATTTGGCTTCTTACTTCTTTGTCTAATTAATATTTGGAGATGTATTTATTAAAAGATTAATATGAATATCATGATGTAACTGCTCTGATAATTCTGAGTGACTGTAAGTTTATATTTAGCTCCATATTGTACATATGTCCTCTTATGAATTCAGTTATTGCCGTTAGAAAATAATTGGCTCTTTGTAGTGTCCGGAAGTTTGTTTTATTGTATAATACATTTCTCTCCTTTGACATCAAAATTCAAAAAAAGAAAAGCCATATATCAACAAAATGCCTAAAATCTGACCATTGTATTTTGTACTAAGAAAAGCGAAGTATTCCTTTGTGTGTGAGCTGCAAAGTGGTACAGATCATTTGGAAAATCAAAACAACTGTGTTTTCTACCCAGACATGGGAGGATGTTTGCATAACTCTGGAAAAGTTACAGAAACCATGACTCTAATATCAGATTCCTTAGAGTTCTTATGTGATATTATTTATTTTATAGCCTAGAATCTGTATCAAGTCAAAACTATGTGTTACTGTATAAATATTTTAAAAATAATTTTAAGAAATTTAATGGAAATAAGATATAAGTGTATGTGTGATGTGTGTGTGTGTCTGTGGCTATTTGTGTGTGTGCACGTGTGTATTTTATCTAGATTTTTTTTAAGAGTCATCTGTTGGATTCTCATTCTTGAATCACTAGTCGACTAAGACTGATCTAATTAAGAGAAACTGAATCTCTAACCCAGATATTCAAAGTGATGTATGATGTAAACAATTTTAGGATTGTTTGTTCTAGTTCTGTGAAAAATGCTATTGGAATTGTTAATTCTTGGGCTATTTTATACCAAGATGAATGTTCAAATAGAGAAAATCAGAGAGGCGTACTATATGTGTGTGTGTGTGTGTGTGTATATATATATATATATATATATATATATATATAGTACGCATATATATATATAGTGCGTACTATATATATATATAGTATATACTATATATATATAGATAGTATATACTATATATATAGTATATACTATATATATATATAGTATATATATATATATATATATATATATAGTATATATATATACAGTCTTATGTGTAACAGAAGTAAAGTAGGATCAAATGTTAAAAGGAGAACTAAGGAGAACTAAGGGATTCCTGAGTGGCTCAGTCAGTTAAGTGTCTGACTTCAGCTGAGGTCATGATCTTGTAGTCCATGATTTCAAGCCTGGTGGCAGGCTCTGTGCTGACAGCTCAGAGCTTGGAGCCTGCTTCGGATTCTGTGTCTCCTCTCTGTCCCTGCACCTCTCACTCCTGTCTGTCTGTCTGTCTCTCTCAAAAATAAACACTAAAAAAATAAAAGGAGAACTAAAAGGTTTGTAATTAATAAGCATATTTGGCAATCTTTCCCTACAATTCTCCAAACTTATCTTGGTGTGTGGTGTATATGTAATATATGAATGCCCAAAAGCTTCTGTTTCTTCATAACTTAAATGATCTCAAAGTATATAAAGGTACCTAAAGCTATAACCAGCCTCTTTTCCAGAGGAAAAATAAATTAGCTTAAGTTTTCCCACAGATTTAGGATTGTTAATTAATTCAGCCTTATTCCATTATACAATTAGAGTTTAAACTCATGGTCTCTACATCTGCTAACAATGAAAAGTAATGAACAAAATAATGTTGATGATGATTTAAAATGACTTGCCCATAGTAAAATAGTAAATAGAAGGGAAAGGCTCTTTCTGGGTATGAGACCTAGATGGAGATCAAATTTAAGCAGTTGGCTCAAATATATTTTCAATCTTAATTTACATTTTCTTTTAATTTCCTTAATGACTTAAGTACTAAGTGAATTTATATGCTAATTAATTGTTTATAAGTATCTTTCAGAAGTTTATTTTTAAGTTTTTAATTTTAATTCCAGTATAGTTAATATACAGTGTTATATTAGTTTCAGGTATACAATATTGTGATTCAGCAATTCTATACATTACGCAGTGCTCATCATTATAAATGCACTCTTAATCCCCTTCACATGTTTCACCAATCCCACTACCCACTTTCCCTCTGGCAACCATCAGTTTGTTCTCTATAGTTAAGAGTCTATTTCAAAAGGAAGGAAGGAAGGAAGGAAGGAAGGAAGGAAGGAAGGAAGGAAGGAAGGAAGGAGAGAGACAGAGAGAAAAGGAAAGAAGGAGGGAGGAAGGAAGGAAGGAAAAAAGGGTCTGCTTCTTGATTTCTCTCTTTTTTCCTTATTCATTTTGTTTCTTAAATTCCACATATGAGTGAAATCCTATGGTATTTGTCTTTCTCTGATTAAATTATTTCACTTAGCATTATACTCTTTAGCTCCATCCATTTTGTTAAAAATGGCAAGATTTCATTGTTTTGTATGGCTGAAAAATACTCCATTTTATGTATATGTCACATTTTCTTTATCCATTCATCTATAGATGGACACTTGGGCTGCTTCCATAATTTAGCTATTGTAAATAGTGCAGCAGTAAACATCAGGGTGCATGTATCCCTTTGAATTAGTGTTTTTGTATTGGGGGGGGGTAAATACCCAGCAATGGAATTACTAGATCATAGGGTAGTTATATTTTTAATTTTTAAGGAACCTGCATACTGTCTTCCACTGTGGCTATACCAGTTCGCATTCCCACCAACAGTGTGTGAGGCTTTCTTTTTCCCCACATCCGTGTTTACACTTGATATTTCTTGTGGTTTTTTTTTTCTTATTTTAGCCAATCTAACAGGTGTGAGATGATATCTTATTGTAGTCTTGATTTACATTTCCCTGATGATGAGTGATTCGAAGCATTTTTTCATGTGTCTGTTGGCCATCTGTGTATTTTCTTTAGAGAAATGTCCATGTCTTCACCGGTTTTTTAATTGGATTATTTGGTTTTTTGGGTGTTGAGTTTTATTAGTTCTTTGTATATTTTGGATACTAACCCTTTATCAGATACATCATTTGCAAATATCTTCTCCCGTTCAGCAGGTTGCATTTTAGATTTGTTGGTTGTTTCCTTCACAGTGAAGAAACCTTTTATTCTGATGTAGTCCCAACACTGCATTTTTGCTTTTATTCCCCTTGCCTCAGGAGACATATTTAGAAAAAAAAATGTTGCTATGGTTAATGTCAAAGAAATTACTGCCTGTGCTCTCTTTTAGGATTTTTATGGTTTCAGGTGTCATATTTAGATCTTTAATCCATTTTGAGTTTATTTTTGTGTATGGTACAAGAAAGTGATCCAGTTTCATTCTTTTACTTGTAGCCCTCCAGTTTTCCCAGCACAATGTGTCAAAGACACTGTCTTTTTTCCCATTGCATAGTCTTTCCTCCTTTGTTGAAGTTAATTGACCAAATAATTTATTTCTGGATTTTCTATGTGTTCCACTGATCTATGTGTTTATTTTTTTGTCAGTATCATACTGTTTTGATTACTACAGCTTTATAATATAACTTGAAGTCTGGAATTGTGATGCCTCCAGCTTTTCATTTCTTTATTGCTTTGGCAGTTTGAAAGAAATTCCATTTCTTTGTGTCCTTCTCAGTTTCTTTCATCAGTGTTTTATAGTTTTCAGAGTACAGGTCTTTCACGTCTTTGGATAGGTTTATTCCTAGGTATCTTATTATTTTCGTTGTAGTTGTAACTGGGGTTGTTTTCTTAAGTTCTTTCTTTGCTGCTCCATTATTATTATATAGAAATTCAACAGATTTCTGTACATTGATTTTGTATCCTGCAACTTTACTGAACTCATTAATCAGTTCTAGTATTTTTTTTTCATGGAATCTTTTGGGTTTTCCATATAGAGTACCATGTCATTTGCAAATTGTGAAAGTTTTACTTCTTCCTTACCATTTTGGATGCCTTTCTTTTTTTTCCTGATTGTTGGTTAGGACTTTCAGTACTATATTGACTAAAAATAGCGAGAGTGGGCATCTTGTCTTGTTTTCTTTCAGAAATTTTGAAGTTGGCCCTTCTTGAAATAACAAAAATATGGTCATTTTAATATTCCTTTTTTCCCTTTCTATACTGCAAGTAAAATAGAAAATTTGTTGATGATACATAAGTAAACTTTCAAAATAATCATAATAATGTTTTAACTGTTTATGTTTTTATAGAATACCACAAACTTTGATATAAACCTCTTGGGGTACACTTTAGGATGCTGTAACTTGCCAGTGGTGGGTTTAAAGAAAGAGTACTGGAAAATGTATTTAAAAAATGTGCTGGAAAAAAATCCATAAAAAGTAACCAAATTGAAGCAAGGTTAGACAAAGCTTGAAATCTTTTTATTTGTATGAAAACTGAGTACAATATTTTCAATTCAATGCTTTTCAAAACATTCTTGGAAAAATGATCTAAATTAAGTTTGAAAATAATTTGATTACATGCTTTCATAATTCAGTGTTTTAGTAATTGAATATTTTAAGAAACTACCTAATTCAGCCAACTCATCTTGAAATGTGATTTCACTTATATATAGAACCCTGTAGTCTTAAAACTAATTTGATTATATGTTTTACTCTTAAGGTAGGTATCTGGAAGTGGATTTGGAAATTGTAGATAATTTAAATTGAGGTGGGGGGAGATAGCCACAAATGGAAATTGATTCATGCTGAAAAGTTCCTCAAGAACTTTGAGATCCTATCTTAATACGTTAATGATTTAGTGGAAGAGATTGAACAGAAGTTAATGAAATTTATAAATGGATTCTAAACTTGTATATGTTAGCAGAGGTTATTAAGAATAAATATTTTTTAATGAGACACTAACCAAGGTAATTTAAAAATCCCTTAAATGAATAATCCTAGAAACCAAAAACTAAATTTAAATCCTAACTTTAAATCCTAGAAAACAAAACTAAATTCTGATGTGTAGGGATGGTGTTATCCTAAGCAATTTTATAATATTCATAAGGTGACACATTAATTATGCTTTTATACAGATGGGATAGAAGAACACAGCATTGATTCACATTCTGATATATTCTTTTAAATTGAAGCATTTTATGCTTTGGATTCTGTTTCTCTGTGTTCCTCTCCCACACTCACTCACACACATACTCTCTCTCTCTCCCTCCCTCTCTCAAAAATAAATGATTAAACATTAAAAAATTAAATTGAGGAATTTTAATATCAAAATGTATATGTTGCATAGTATCAATAAAGTGAGGTAGTTAACAGTAAAAAAAAAGATAGTGAGGCTAGAGTATATTGACTTGGCATATGCTGAGGTATATAAAATATATGACAAATTATGAAAAGGAAAAAATCAAGTGTCACAAAATGAACCCACAAGGGAATAATTTATTAATTTCTTAAAAGTTAGTTGTGAGAGCTCTAGTTTGGTATCATTCATTAGCCATAATTGATATTAGGGACAGTTTATACTTTTAAACTTAACTGAGATCAATTTTGTAAAGTATGTTTTGAAAAGCATTGAATTGAAAATATACTTAGGTTCATATGAATAAAGACTTTTTCAAACTGTCTTTGTTTATTCTTGCTTCAATTTTGTTGATTTTTAAGGATTTTTTTCCAAGACTCATTTCAAAACTGTGGTGAGTAACAGCATCCCAAAGTATATGCCAGGAGGTTTAGATCAAAGTTTGTGGTATTATCTGAAAAAGAGATGTTACATTTTGATAGTCTGGAATGTCTATCAGTTATTTACAGGTTTTGTTATTTTTATTTATTAAAAAAAATTAAGCTTATTTATTTACTTTGAGAGAGACAGAGACAGCTTGAGCAGGGGAGGGACAGAGATAGAAGGAGAGAAAATCCCAAGCAGGCTCCATGCTGCCAGTACATGGGGCTCAAACTCAAAAAACTGTGAGATAATGACCTGAGCAGAAACCTGAGCAGAGTTGGATGCTCAACTGACTGACCCAGCTAGGTGCCCCTCTTTCCAGTTTTTAAATTGTTAGTAATAACATTTAAGCATCAGCTAAAAAATTATGTCATATACTGGTTTATAAATGGGGAACACTTTGGTACATAAAATTGATCAAAAAAGTTAGTGTCCAACAGAAATATATTTCTGGAATATATTTTTACGAATTTCTTTTTTACTAATTTCTAATTGTCTAGATTGTTCATGGTTTCTACCATATGAAAATAAGCTTATCCAAATGTTTCCAGCATTCTTTACTGTACTTTGAATGTTGAAGAAAGTCATTATCTAATTTTTATTAATAAATGTTTTTGTAGTTATGAGATACAATCATAATAACTTTCCAAAGCCTATTTATTGAATTTATGAAATTTCACAATTGAAATAACTTTAGTAATGTTTCTTTATAAACTTGGTATTGTTTAGTTTCTGCTTTGGCTTCTATTGTATTTCACTTTATTATAGGATGTGTTAAAAATGTGAAAGAGAAAATGTGTTTAATTCATTTGTTGGAATTATCTATATCTATGCAATTGTCAGAAAAATCTTTGCTCCTGCATTGAGCTGGAATGAATGATAAGAAATTGGAATTATCTTCTTCTTTAGAAACAATCTACTGCCTAAGATATAATTAATAAATAAAAGAAGAAGGAGGTGGAAGAGAATGAGAAGGAAGAAAAGAACAGAAGCAAAGGAGAAAAGAAGAGGGAAAAAGGGAAGGGAGAAAGAGAAAAAAAGTTTAGAGTTTTCTACTCACTTTAAAGCTGTTCAAGTTTAACATAGTCACAGATATTTTTGCTGTTTGCAAGCTTAATCACTTCAGTAGTAAAGAAGAGATAAGAACTATTTTTGTATATTTCTGAATTCCATCTTACCTATTAAAAAAACTACATATACTTTTTACATACTTAAAAGTAGTTAGAGTAGGTTTACTCTTAATTTGATCATTTACTCATATAATTTAGAGACAGTACCTGCCAACAATTAACATCAGTAATTTTTTTCCAACAAACATTTAATGAGCACCAACTCAAATGTTTGTGTATAAAACATTCTTATTTCTTGGAACTTATAGTAGGGAGGCAGGTAATAAATTCATGGACCAACAGACACATAATTTCTAAGTCAGTGAATCTTGGAAATTTTACCACCAAAAGTATCACAAAATAAGAATAATTATTCAAGGGTATATGGTACAAAACAGGAATTGCTTCATTTTACAGTGCTCGTATTTGAGAAGACAAATTAAGTTTGAATCCCCCTGTTTCACTAAATCAGCAAAATCTTTTTTGGTCTCAGGCTACTCCAGTGCAATTCCTTGAAGGGGAAAGAATCAAGGGAAATTTCCCTCCGGTATCCCTCTCCAACCCATCTGCACTTAAGATATGAAGGAAAGATTCTGAGAGAGACTTCAGGACTCTGCCTATCCAGGAAGGATCTTTACTTCCTTCAGGGTCCAACTGGGTGGTTTTTACCTGAAGACAAAATACTGATAAATGGGGTGAAGGGTTGAGCTGTTTTCAGAGTTGGACTGAAAGTCTTTAAATCATGATCCTGACGATTGCTCCAGGGCATCCTCTGTCTTTCTGTACTTGTTTACCAGAGCTTAGGTTTATGAATTCTTAGATTTGCTCTTATCTTCCCAACAGGTTTCTCTTGTGTGCATTTTAACATGGATGTTAGTGTGGCTTTTCTGCATTTGTCATTTTTGTCCCATCTAATGCTTCCCACTAAGCAATTCCTCATTGTTTCTTGTCAACCGATAGAGTCCTTTTTATTTCCAAATTTGTTATGGATACATTCTTTAAAAACTATTTGTCTCATTTGTGGTTTTAAAAAGATTTCAAACTAGAGGAAAGATTATGTCATCAGTTTACTTTATTGATAGAATAGGGACACTCTCTCCTTTTCTAAGAACTTCTTACTTGTTTGCACAAACAGACCTGTGAGTATGTTTCAGTAGAGATAAGAAAATAAAATAGCTCTATTTTGTGACTGTATTTGGTGTTTACAGTTTTGGTGCCTATAGTTTTTATTAATTAGCTGTGTAGGGGATATGGCACTGCTCAGGGGAGACAGGGGGATTTAGACCACTCATTGTGAAAGAGGAGACTCTAAAATTTTTAATACAGAGGAGATTATAGTCTGAATGTGGATGTTTAAAGAAACAAATTAATTTAGCCTTTATAAGTAAAAATGACCAGTGGTAAACACTGGTTTATATTTGTCATGGACATTCGCTAGAGGGCCCATTCTTCTCTAAAATACAACAATGTGATGAGAGTTATTTAAACATTGAAGATAGGTATCATTAACAGTGGCTGAAATTCTGCTTCATCCTTCCATATGTATTCTTTTTTTTTCTATCCTGTTCTACACTTCCTTTGCTTCAAAAGAGTTAGTAACAAGAAAACAATATAAAATATCTCTAATAATTTTATACTGATTACATGTTTTACATAATGTTTTGGATATACTGAGTTAAATAAAATTTATTAGTTAAATTAGTTTCACGTTTTTGTTTTACTTGTTTTTAAAAAAAAATCTTTTTTTGTTTAACATTTATTCGTTTTTGAAAGGCAGAGAGAGACAGCGCGAATGGGGGAGGGGCAGAGAGAGAGGGAGACGGAAACAGAAGCAGGTTCCTGGCTCCAGGCTCCAGGCCCCAGGGTCGGAGCTATCAGCACAGAGCCCAACGCAGGGCTCAGACTCACAGACCAAGAGATCATGACCTGAGCTGAAGTCGGCCACTTAACCAACTGAGCCACCCAGGCGCCCTTGTTTGTTTTACTTTTTAATTTGGCTACTTGAAAATTTAAATTGCATTTGTTGCTCATTGTATATTTCTATTGGGCAGTGCTACTCTGTAACCTGTATAGTTAATGCATATCTGCTAATTTTCATGGTAAAAAGTGAACTGTTTAATTTCATTTTTGAAAATGGGTTTTTCACTTAATTTTTCTCCCAATTTTTTGTTTAGTTTGCAAGAAACTTCAGAACTCTATTTTTTTTTTGATAGAGAAACTCAGACATGGAGGCATTAGATGATTTACCCAAGATTACTTAGACATACATAGTAAATGCTAGACATAATAAATAAGTGAAATCTCATGGTTCAAACATATGTCTGTGTATAATAAGCCAGAAAGAGTAACAAGTATTGGCTGTATGAAAAATAAAAACAAACATTCTCTTACAATTTTAGAAAAGTAGCATAGGTTAATTAGGTGAATGTTTTAGCCAATTTCCTCAAACTCTTCCACAAAGGCAGGCTGCATATTGCTTTTGTCAGTTTCTCTGCTGATGCCACTATTAACTGGCATAAATGTGATGTCCTCAACAATACAGTATAATTAACAGTGTTCAGTGTGATACTGTTTGAATAAATGAAAATGCAAATTGAAAAGATATTAAAATAGTGCCAGTATTAATAATTGTGGTTATAACAGGGATAATGGTGAATTTTAATTTTAGATGTGATGAAATGATTAAAAATAAATACAGTAGTCCCTGTAAGAGACTTTAAGACAATGAGCTGACATTTAACTGAAGAGAAGTTTATTGTACAAATCAGTTTGCTGACAAAGAAAAATGTTTCCACTTCCATGGTATCAGCCACATTTTGCCTTAATGTCTAGAAAGTTAGAATTGTAAGGTTTATGGGACTCTAACCTTTAAAACATTGCCCAATATATTGATTTACTTGTATTTTAGATTTTTTTCTTTTTATTATATAGGATGATAAAATCTTTTGAGATTAAATATACTATATAAGATTTTAGATTTCTCACTTTTCATTGTTACTAACAATGAAACTCATAAGTTGAAGAATTAAAGGCCTCTGATTTTGAAAAAAAATATTCTCAAAGCTTATAGTGGCATTGGAAGTTGTGACACAGATAAATACTGAACATGAGTTGCAAATGTATATAACTAATCTGAAGCGCCTTTCATTATTCTTTGGTTATTGAATTAGTTAACTCATCTTAAATTACTATTGCTACTGGAAAGTACGTCTTAAAAGTACTCATTGATGGCAACTAGACGTATCATGTGGATCATTTCATAGTTATAAAAATTTTAAGTTTATTTATTTTGAGAGAGAGGAGAGGGAGAGAGGGGAGAGAGGCAGAGAAAGAGGGAGAGAGAGAGAGAATCCCAAGCAGGGCCAGTGCAGAGCCTGATGCAGGGCTCAATGCCACAAGCTGTGAAATCATGACCTGAATTGAAATCAAGGGTCAGACACTTAACTAACTGAGCCATCCAGCTGCCCCAATAATGTATAAAAATTTTAAACCCCTGTGATGTACACCTAAAGTTAATAGGGTATTGTATGTCAGTTATACTCTGATTAAAATAAGACAAAACAAAACTATTGAGGTGAATAAATATTTATTGGAAATTAGAAACAAACAAAAAGAATACTCATTCTCTCCCTATACCAGAGAATGATCACAAATTTATTGAGTGCCAGCTATGTACCACTCATGATGCTAGATACTTTTATAAATATCTCATTCTAATCCTTTAACATTCATGATAATCTAACAAAGTAATTATTCTTGTGTATCTTAAAGGTAAAAAAGAACTAAAACTGAAACTGTCTCATTTGTCTTTGCTAAAGTTCCAGGCAATATTTATTTCATAGTAAGTATTCAATAAGTAATTATCAGATAAATATGCTAAAGGATATATTATGCATTTCTTAAGGATTAGATCTTCTATGTGTTTCCACTTTTAGATGATTGGATTGTCAGAACAGAATAACAGTGTTGATAGTTTTATATTTCCTTGGAACATGTAAATTAATAAAAGTTCTCAAATCAGTGGGCATTAAATTAATTTTCAGGGGATTTTTTAATAATTTTTTAATGTTTATTTTTGAGAGAGAGAGAAGGAGAGACAGAGCACAAATGGGGGAGGGGCAGAGAGAGATGCAGACACAGAATCTGAAGCAGGTTCCAGGCTCTGAGCAGTCGGCACAGAGCCTGACACGAGGCTCAAACTCATGAACTGTGAGATCATGACCTGAGCTGAAGTCGGACACTTAGCAGACTGAGCCACCAGGCACCACCAGGGGATTTTTTTTTTCTAATGGTCATAGTTTTTGTTTTGTTTTGTTTTGTTTTGTTTTGTTTTGTTTTGTTTTCCCCTCTGTATTTCTTCATATACTGTTCATCTAGGTGAACTCTCTTATAACTTAATATTCTGTGATGCTCATTCTAAGTTTAGTAGACCAGAGTCTCCACCCACAGATTGAGTAATTTTTGCTATTTTACGTATGTTAAATTGAAAAGGACATCAGGTAGATTACTTGTTTTCTGCTAGGGAGATTTATACCCAGTATTGTTATAGACCCAAATAATGCCTTTAAGTAACTCTTCTAATACAATTTCCCCAACATGCAGTTTTCTTTGACTACCAAAATGATGATCATCTACCTTAGCAAAATTACAGAACTATAAATCTGTTGATGTTGAACATTGTTTCAACTCATTTAATTAACTTTACCCTCAAAGAAATATATGCCTGAGTTTCATGACCCAGTATCCTGTATGGAGAACTGGCAGGAATTAGGCTCACAGCTTTATTCCTACTCATCATTGCTAACCTTTATCTCTTTAACTGAGGAGAGGAGAAAGTTGAGGGGAAGAAATTTTATCAGTATTTATTGATCAGCCTTTGATATTTTAGACAGAAGATGTCTAGGGGTCAAACTGTATGACTTTAAAACACCTTCTGGTATTTTAGTGCTCCTTCAGAGTCTTTTAAGAAATATCATTTAGAGAATGAATGTAGGTAGGAATGAGATGTTTGATAAAGAAAATGCCAACTCTAAATGTTATAAACAAAACTGTTTTCTCAGACTCATCCATTTATAACGTGTTTAAAACATGATAGAGTTTTTGGTGTCCAGGAACCTTGATCTCCTCTACAATGCATGACTGAGTAAATGAGAAAAGGAAATTTCTCTTGAATGCTTTATAACTATCTCATTACTTATGAGAATAATTCTGGATATACTATAATTTGGCTAGTAACATTCAGAAAGAGGAGTTCAGATTTAGTTAACATTCAATGCCTTTTATTTGTCAGAGACTATGCTTATGTTTCTTCAACTATTGTCATTTATATCAAAATCAACAACCAAGTATTTTTTTAAATGTTTATTTATTTTTGAGAGAGAGAGAGAGAAAGAGCGAGAGAGAGACAGAGCACGAGCGGGGGAGGGGCAGAGAGAGGGGAAGACGCAGAATCTGACTGCACAGGGCCCTAAGTGGAGAGCTTGTACTCACAACTGTGAGATCATGACCTAAGCTGAAGTTAGACATTTAACCGACTTGAGCCACCCAGGTGCCCCAACAACCAAGTGTTTTTATTAAGCAATTCTCATCTGGACTGCATTCAACTAAGTGTCATTATTCTATGGGAATTGTGGGGGATATATATGCACACGTTTGGTTGAAATAAAGATAGAAAAAACAGCAGCTGTTTTTCAAAATTTCAAAACAAGTTATCTCTTTCTTCATTATGAAACAGGGTTTGGGGACTTTCATCTTTTATGTGTTTGAACATTTGAGAACACGTAAAGCTATTGTTCGGAAGTCTTAAGCAGCCTGTATTCCTTGAGAATACTTTGAATCAAGGGGTGATCGGTGGCCTTTTTGGGGTCAAGGAGATAAGTTGAGTGTTTTTATTATCAAGAGAAAATATTAACTTTGCCTCATATCACCTGCTATTTGAAGCAAACATTTAAAATCCCTGTATTTTAGACACTAGCCTGTGACCTCAATCTCATATTATGTATATGATAGCAAAAATCTCTCAGATTGTTATTTGAAAGAATCAGTCCTAGAAACATACTAAGCATCTTTTCAACCTTTAATTCTGTGTGCTCCTCATTCAGATGAATGACTGGAAAGCAACAAACTTGGTCTATATTACTTAAAAATCTCCTGAAATGCCTTTTAGAAGAGCAATTTAACATTGTGTTCTTGGGAGAGATAAGACAAGGCTAAATGGTAATTATGCATGCTTTTTTAATAACTGTCATTGAATATATTTTATTATGTAAATCAAAGTAGCACTGTAAAATACTTGTGAAGAAAAAAGTTTGTTTCTGCCAGTATTCAGCGTGATTTATTTTTGAAGTCAGGCAGTAGTAGCTGTGAACCTCTTAGTGGTTCCCCTTTTTTGACGGGAGTTTTAAGAACTAATTGTATTTAGTCAGAGAAGCTGTTCTGCTTTCAGTTGAACTGTATGTTTTCCCCCATCTCTTCTTTTCTCATTAAAATAATAGAGATTTTAGAACTAATGGGGACCTGGGAGGTCATGTGATCCAACTCCTTGGTTAACAAAAGGAGAAACTGAGAATTTGAGAGTCTAAATGATGGAGCCAAGTACACACAGGTAATAAGTAACTGAGTTTTCATAATAAATTGGACCATAAGCCTTCTGGCTTCAAGTTTGAAATACATATTATTGCCAAGTCTGTTCTCTTATTCATTTTAGTGATTTAGTGATATGATTCGATGATATTTAGGTCTTCCATCTTAAGCTATCTCTAGTGGTTTTTAGAAAAATTTTGGAGTAATAAATTGTGGAAACCAAAATAATTTTTAGTCAATTGAGAATGTCATCCAGAGGAGCACCTGGGTGGCTCAGTCGGTTGAGCGTCCGACTTCGGCTCAGGTCATGATCTCACAGTCTGTGAGTTCAAGCCCCGCTTCGGGTTCTGTGTTTCCCTCTCTCTCTGCCCCTCCTCCGCTCATGCTCTGTCTCTCTCTGTCTCAAAAATAAATAAAAACGTTAAAAAAATAAAAAAAAAAAAGAAAATGTCATCCAGAAATCTCTACCATTAAACCTTATTTACATTTACAGAAGACATAAAGGATTTTAATTGCCTTTTAAAAAATTATTTTAGGTCAAATAATAATTACTAGGTAAGTAAATTTGTAAGCAAGAATTCATAACAAATTTTTTAAAAGTGATACAAGAAATGTATCTAAACTTTAAGAATTAAATTTGAGTGTTACTATAAAAATGTGATCATACTACTAGGATATAAATTTATTCAGAAACTGGACTGCTTTTACCAGTCAGGCAAATCAGGACATGGGGCTTAATAAATATTGAATAAAATAAGGAAGAAATGTGAATTTGATGAAGTTTGCTGGCAATTAGAGCAATTTATTTCACTATTAACATGACAAGCTCTAAATGGAAATCAGCTATGAATGTAAATGCAGTTTTATTGCCTGGTATTCCCAATGCCATGTAATTAAATAAAGAATGGGGTAGAGGGGGAAAGAGGTGTCCATGCCTGACCGTTCCGGCAAGGCCACCATCCATCATGCACAAGCTTACTGCCGTCACAGTGCTGAGATGGGGATTATTTGTGAGTTTGTATATACTCAGGGAGAGTTTTAATTACAGAGTTTTTTTTTCCTGTTTGAAATATTGTATCTCAAATGGAAGGAAAACAATAGTCTTTCTGGGTGTAAAATGGAAGTACAATTAAATGGTGTAGTTTTGTGGGGGAAGAGAGCAGCTATGAGAGAATTTTTACTTCTTATTATGAAAATCAAACTTGAACTGAATGCTACTCCATAGTATCTACTATTGCACATAAATATGAATTTTATGCTATTATCTTTTTAAAGCATTGAGTTGGGATGTTGTATGTGTGTGTGTGAATAAATATACACCCACAACTTAATTATCTGTTTGTAGATAAGCAGCCTAGGTAAATATTTCATGTTTAGCGTATTTACTTACACAAATATCAGTAGGTTCGCTTTCTTCCCATTTCTCCACTCTCAGTGTTTTCATAGGGCATGTTTCAACAGACATTTCTTCTTCCTGTGCTTCTTCCCTAAATCAAATAAATTAAAAATCAGCTATCTCAGGGAAAACATGGCTTCCTGAAGCAAGAACATGGCTGGTAGCAAAGGCTGGCTCTTTTTTTTTTTTCCCCAAACATCTGTCTTTATTTTAAAGCTCCTCAGCTTAATTTTCAGTTACTGACCAGTAATCTTTAGTTTGCACTCATCAAAACTAATGACACTTTTGGGATATGTAGTCACGTGGTAAAATATAGTACCCTATGAATTCTATTTCAAAATCAAACTGGAATTCTAAGATATATTTAATATTCAGAGAGATCCTTAGGAGACTGATTCCTTCTTTACAACCATTAGAGCTTAAGCAATATTAAGCATGTGCTAAGTAAATACAGCTTGGTGTACAAAAACCAAATGTCAGTGGAACAAATTTCCTTGTAATTTGTGAACTTAAACCTGGTTGAAAGAAATGAATATCTTTATACCAGTGGATAAAGAACCATACCTATACTCACATGATCAAGCGGAAGCTATAGTCAAATATAAATAATTAGAGTGTTTTGTGAAGAAATCCTGACCATCTCTCCTGTCTGAAGCTCTATAAACCGCAAAGCACTAGAGACGGCAGTGGGGAGAAATGTTCCTTTTTGCTTGGAAAGCACTACTTCTCCTGTTCATTGTAGCAGTTGCTAAGTGTTTATGGGATACATTCAGGGTGGTTTTTCTGTCTGATTTTGGTCCACTTACACCTTGGAATGAAAACATAAATCTTCCTCCTGATAATGAAGGAAAATAAAAATTGAAGTGTCTATCTTTCCCCCTCCATTCCTCATCCTTTCCCCTTCCTTCCTTATCCCCACTTTCTCCTCTTCTCCCTGCTTCCTTATTCCCTCTCCCTTCGCTCCCTCCTTCTTTTCTTCCTAAAGGCCTTTCCTGGAGCAAATCCCCTCTGTTATTCTTTGTCATAAACAGTTGTTTATGTACATGCATGGGAATAATAGCTTCAAAATCAAGGGAAGATTGTTCATTTAAATGGAAATAAAAGAAAATAACATAGTCATGTGCACATGTCTGCTTTCTTAACAACAATGGTAAATGCCACGTTAAAAAAAATCCTGCTAATTACTTAGACAAAGCTAAAATATTTATTCATGTTTTATAGGAGGTCATAATGTTTTTATCCTTTTGGAAATTCAAAAGAGCCATTCATCTCTTTCTTCAATTACATAAGTTATTTGACTTTTGAGATACTACTTACCTAATAAAAATAAAGAAGGTGATTGCTTAGGAAATCCTCAAACTCATATTTTGCTAATCCTTTATTATACTGCAATTATATGGAGTAATAAAATGGAATCTAATTCACCCTTATTTTGATGGCTCATAAATTTGAACACGTGGAACTGTGGAATAAAAGTTGTTATGTTACAAAGTTGATTTTATTATACCAAACAGACATAAAATAAGCTGAAATGGGAAGATTTTGTACAAATAATTTACATCTACCTAAAGACAAACATACTATTAAATATATGTATTAAATTTATTATCTTTTGTTCAGCATATATGTAATAACTCCAAGGGAAGGTGGAAATAAATGATGGCTCTTTAGTTTTCTGGGTGCCAGATGACTTATACATTATAACCTAGTGAACAATCCCTTGATGTAGGTGGTAGTGGGTTCCCATTACAATTGGAGAAACTGAGGTTTAGAACACTTAACTAATTTACCCAAGATCACATCTCTAGTAAGCAGTGGAATCTGTCTGTCCAAGTTCAAATCAGGTGCTCTTTCAACAACCCCACATTAGGTAATGGTGATAATGAGAGGGTTATCAAAGCAGCAAGGCACAATCGTACTCAAAAATGTCCACTCATATCCCTGGTGACAGAGGATAGAGATAGAGTATCCTTACTAATAGCATTACATTTTATTCAAATCTTATATTTTATTTTAAAACTTGTGTATGGCTTTTCTATTTTATGTTTTATGTAAAGCAAATATGATGTAGTTTTATTTACCATGCCTCAACATCATCCTTACCCTGTGATTTCAAATGCTTTCTGATCCACATTATCCATTTTTGAGAAGCAAAGAATTAGAACAACATGTAAGTATTAGGGCACTTAAGGGAAGTTGTACAGATGGGCTTATTAATATTGTCTGTGGGAATGATGATGCCTGGACTTCCATGGCATATAATCTCTGAACTCATATTCATCATCCCTGAGTATGTAACAATTTTTATTACAAAAATTACTAAACTTGCAGGGATTCCAAATTTATCATGTTTACTCAGGTATGTCTAACACCTAGCATGTTGCCTAGTCAAAACAGGTATTTAATTAATGTTAGTTGTATGAATGAATCATTTTTGAGGCACGTAATGTGGTATAGGCTAAGAAAATTTTGTGAGATATGTATCTCACAAATGTGTTTCTTTACCATAAGTTGAGAAATATTTCTTTATCATTTTTCTTTAGATGGAATATATTGGTCTCTGATTTTTTTGGGGGGAGGCATAGGGAGAGAGAGAGCACATGCTCTGGGAAGGGGGAAAAGGAGAGGAAGAGAGAGAATCTTAAGCAGGTTCCATGCCCAGTGTGGAGCCCCAGATGGGGCTCAAGCTCAGGGTCATGAGATCATGACCTGAGCCGAAATCAAGAGTCAGACACTTAACCAACTGAGCCGCCCAGGTATCCATAGTCTCTGATTTTTAAATCAATTCATTTTATTCTATTTAGAGCTTTAAGATTATACATTATAGGGAATTGGAATGGCACCTAAGGAAGACAAGTGATGCTTAAGCTAAACTTTATTCAACATTGTAAAAAAAAATGTAGGCAAAAAGAACACTTAGTAATGTTATTATAATATTTGAGGGTTTTCAGACAGGGTATCAACATGATAGGGGAAACTATGATAAGGAAAGTACAAGACATGGAATCAGGGAAGGAAAAGTTTACAATATTTTGAAAATATTATAAAAGCATAGCAATATATACTATCTAATAATAATGATCTAGCTAGAGGTTAACAGTGGAACTGTCCAAATATTTTACCAAAATTTCTAAGAAACATTTTAAATGAATAATTTTTCTGGCTTAATAAATAAAATCAGAGAAGAATTCTTTCTTTATTTTCTAGCCATCATTTTGAACGAAATCTATTATGTTAGGAATTAAGGGCCTTTGCGTTCTAGAGACCAAAGTTAATTAAGCACATGCACAAGTGATAGTACATTTTTCTAAAATTATCTTTATGATGTCTGAGTGAAATAGAAGTAGTTATATTGGAGAAATATGTTTGTCCATGGGTCAAAAGCATTTCTAAGATTAGAACCCAGATGCTCTAAGTCCATTTGTAATGGTTCATCTGAAGAAAATATAAGTTATTATATTTGCTACATGTTTTGATCATCTCATAAGATAACCAAGTGGGTATATTGTTTAACTCTGGCACCTGGTCTGCAATCATTAAGTGGTTTCCTTCACAAGCCCTTATCTCCTTGTTCTATCCCATTTTATACCTTCCTTATTAGTCACTATTAAAAACAGTTTTATAGAGCAAAGTTGACCTGTGTGTGTGTGTGAGGGGTGGAGGGGGGGGCGGATAGGATTCTTTTGAAATCTAATCAAAGCTGTGGTCATTCTCACAAGAAAAATGCAGATATGCTATTATACTCAAAATTTTTAGTCAGTTTCATAAAGCTTCTAGTTAAAGAGCAAACAAAAAATGAGCAAACCCTATATAACAACATAAATGTTTTATTTAGTAATCCTATTTATACTAGACTGCTTACATTGCTTTTATGTAATTGTTAAGTAAAATTGAGAGTGTTTTAAAATGCTAAAGCCAAGAGCATGTGAATATGGGTCACACACACACAAAGATGAAACGAAGCATAATGTGCAAGTAGATATTCTCAGGAGACCTGTTCAGCAGAAGGGCATAGTGTTAGATGTAATTTGTTTATTGACAATCTCCGACAATGGTGCAGTGAACCAGCAAACACCACAAAAGTAATGAATCCTTTCCTTTTTTAAGTAATTATATTTGAACAGTTCAAATTAACCTGTGGTTTGAGGCTACTGCTTGGGTGAACTAATTCGCTGATGTAATGACTTTTCTTATTTTTGCTCCAATGATTTAGGTAAGAAAGGAGGATAAATGAAAATATGGGGCCATAAGTTTATACCTTAATAGAAAAAAAAAAGCAAAAAAAAAAACTGCTGTTTACTGCAAGTCACATATGAAGACTGTCTCTAGCTGATCTAATGTAGGACATGATAGTTAAAATGTCAAACTAAAAACAAACAAAATTTCTGCCATGCTATGTGGCAATACTGTGAATAAAATGAGCTGAATTGAAAGAGATAGATAGTTTGTGAAAACTATTATAAAGATTCACCAATCTTTTCAAACCACAGACTGCTGTTCTGTTGGCTATCACTGCTCATTAGTGCTTGAAATCTAAGTTTGCAGGGGCTGCTGCTTATCCTGATGCCTAGGATGGTGATACCATGCTGGCATTATTGGGGCTATTATTTCTAAATAATGCTGTATCATTACCTCTATGTCCCTGTCATTATTATACATAGATATTCAGTAATGAGACTCAAAGTAAAATCTCAGGAGAACTTAGGCAAGCTTTCATAGCACCTAGGACAGGTGTCACTATTGATTGTCACTCAATAAATATTAGTGGGGGCGCCTGGGTGGCTCAGTAGGTTAAGCGTCCGACTTTGGCTCAGGTTATGAACTTGCGGTCTGTGAGTTCAAGCCCCGTGTCGGGCTCTGTGCTGACAGCTCAGAGCCTGGAGCCTGCTTAGGTTTCTGTATCTCCCTCTCTCTCTGCCCCTCCCCCACTCATGCTCTGTCTCTGTCTCTCTCTGTCAAAAATAAATAAACATTAAAAAAAATTAAAAATAAATAAATATTAGTGGAGGAAATAATTCCACTTAGGAATGCATACATGTTGTCTAAAACAAGAGTATTTCATACACCACTTTATATTACATACTTGTAAATAATTTAGAGTTTTCCATTAATTATTGTCTTAAAATTGAGACAGTAACCATTGCTTTCTTCAAAAAGGACTGGCTAGCATTAATGTCAATATTAAGATTCAATAGCCCATAAATGATTCCTCAATTGATGGCATAAATAACTGATGTCCTTATGAGTATGATCTCCTGCCTTTTTGTAATATAGACAAGCAGTATAGCATAGTGGTTTGACTTGTTAGGTTTGTTTCTTGTATTAATGGCTGTGTGTGATCTAGAAAATGTTGTTATGTCCTGCTTTCTAGATTTGTAATATGGGGCCAACAATTATCCTACCTACCTCACAGATTGTTGAGGATTAAATGGGGTTATCTGTGTAAAGCCTTTAACCCAGTGGATAGCACTGAACAACCGAGCTCACAATAATGTTATCTATTATTAGGGTAATTATTATCATGTGAAGAAAAGTATTTCATAGCGAAAGAGAAATTTGGTACAGGATACATAGACTAATATGTCATCCAGGATGAAGAAAATGACATCTATTCCTTTGAAGCAATTATTTAGGAGCTGGCAATCTAATTTCCAGGACTTAAGCATTGGTTGATCTGACATCTATATCCATAGGTGCTCCCTACCTAATTTCCATATAAACAATCATCATTTTGCTATATGTCTGACTTTTCTGTATGTTGTAAAGGAAGCTCCCCAAAAGAGCATGTTCTTTAAATCCTTAATTGGAGCTCTTAGTTAATCGTCTTACATATGGGAAGGCTTCATTGAGGATCATGAACAAGTTTAAGGATGGCAGTGTCCTAAATATATGAGATAGGAGTTCCAGGGAGAGGGGCGTCTGGATGGCTCAGTCCCTTCAGCGTCCAACTCTTGATTTCAGCTCAGCTTATGATCTCATGGTTTGTGAGATCGAACTATCAGCATGGAGCCTGCTTAGGATTCTCTCTCTCTCTCTCTCTCTCTCTCTCTCTCTTTCTTTCTTTCTCTCTTTCTCTCTTTTTCTCTTTTTCTCTTTTTCTCTTTCTCTCTCAGCTCCTAACCTGCTTGTGCTCACTTTTTCTCTGTCTCAAAATAAACAAATACATATTTAAAAAAAAGGGGGTGGGGTTGCCAGGGAGTATATTTTATTTTACCTAAACAGAGATTCTTTAATTTTTTTTAATGTTTATTTATTTTTGAGAGAGAGAGAGATGCAGAGTGTGAGTAGGGGAGGAGCAGAGAGAGGGAGATACAGAATCCGATGCAGGATCCAGGCTCTGAGCTGTCAGAACAGAGCCCCAGGGGGGGCTCAAACTCACAAACCGTGAGAACATGACCTGAGCTGAAGTCTGATACTTAAGCCACTGAACCACCCAGGCCCCCTACCTACACAGAGATTCTTTAAAAGACTCTATAGACTTGGCAGGGGACTGAGGAACTAGTTAAAATAGTTCCTTAAGGAAACATACCTCCAATAAGGAAAACTAGTCCTGAGTTTCTCTTTCTACCAAAATAAAACTCTTTTGTCATAGACATAGAATATTGTTTTCTAATTCCTGACAGGAAAGTTAGAGGCTAGCAAATGTCCAATTTTTATCTTCTGAATTAGATTACACAGAAATATAAGTGAACCTGTGATATATTCTTCCATGATGTGATGCTTATGTAAAACATTTTACTCTATGTAGGAAATGATTTCTTTTACCAGGTGGTAAAGAATAAGATTGATTTTCAAGCATAGAAAATGGTGAGTAATAATAAAATAGTGTCCTGTCTACAGCAGTCAAGAAATTCAAAACTATATCTAGACTTACAGAACTGGACCACATTGTCTTTTAATTAAGTTCTTTTAAAATGTTAATTTACAAAAGATTTGCCTCTTAAAATATGTTTGTGAGAATGAATTATAGTAAGATAATGATACATTTTCCCCAATAGTTTACATTTAAAACAAACATAATTAAGGCACCAGATTTCAGTACAGTTTTCTAGCTTCAGATAAAGATATATTTTGGTTTATTTGCTATTTCATTATTTTTTTGTGGCTAAGATCAAACGGCCTTGTTTCAAAATTCAAATATTTTCACATTGAATTTACATTGATCTGTTTTTTTTAAAGTTTATTTATTTTGAGAGACAAAGCATAGGCAGGGGAGGGGCAGAGAGAAAGAGACAGAGAGAATCCCAAGCAGGCTCCATCCTGCCAGCCACTGAGCCTGACTTGGGGCTTGAACTCACAAACTGAAAGATCATGACGTGAGTTGGACATTTAACCAACTGAGCCACCCAGGCGCCTCTACGTTGATTTGTATTCTTATATAGTATTTTAAGGATGTTTGATCACAAATACCTTTAAAATAAATAATGGAGAGCTGCCTGGGTAGCTCAGTCATTTGACATCTGACTTCGACTCAGGTCATGATCTCCCAGTTCATGGGTTCCAGCCCCACATTGAGCTCTGTGCTGACAGCTCAGAGCCTGGAGCCTGCTTCAGGTTCTGTGTCTCCCTCTCTCTCTCTGCCCCTCCCCTGCTTTTACTCTATCTCTGTCTCTCAAAAAATAAACATCTAAAAAAATCTTTAAATAAGAAATGTAATCATTGCTAGTGACCATTCTATATATAATATATATTGTGTGTGTGTATATATAATTACATTTAATTTAAAATTATATTTGAGTGAACATTATGTATACTTCCCTTTCATCATCTTTCAGTTTTTTTCTGGAAACTTTTTATACTTTATTTGAAATATTATAATATTAAATATGTTTATTAAAAATCTATAAATAAAAGTTATTTTTAAATACCTAGTGTCAGATAATGTTTCAGTTGATCTTTCAAGACTTTTTAATGTCTATTTCACTTAGGTTTCCCTTTTACAAAATGAAAGTATTGGTTTTTGATATATCATTCTTTTATCAAAAACATAAGTATCTTGGGCCTGGTGGCTCAGTTGGTTAAGCGTCCAACTTCAGCTCAGGTCATGATCTCACGGTTGGTGGATTCCAGCCCCACATTTGGGCTCTGTGCTGACAGCTCAGAGCCTGGAGCCTGCTTCAGATTCTGTGTCTCCCTCTCTCTCTGCCCCCTCCCCTGCTCACACTCTCTCTCTCTGGTATAAAATTTGTGACACAATTATAAATTGATAGCTGTTAAGAAACAGGTAAAACGGGATCACACTTATACTATGGAATTGATCTGTTTCGATCACAGAAGTTTCATTAGTGTTTAAAAATGTCATTTTGGGTAGGATAAGAAGTCAAATCCAAGAGCAGATGATTTTTGTTTCAATAAAATGGTTTTTGTGCACACATGTGTCACATACATATTTATTGTAAGTGAAAGCTAAAACAGATTTATTTGATAATCTAAAATAGAATATGCATTACCACCAATTAATTTTAAGGCTGCTTTTTATATATAAATAATGATGCTTCCAGTCTATGGCCATACCACCCTGAATGTGCCCGATCTTGTCTGATCTCGGATGCTAAGCAGGGTCGGACCTGGTTAGTACTTGGATGGGAGATTATGTATTGCTACCAATTAATTTTAAGGCTGTTTTTTTATATGTAAATAATGATGCTTCCAAACATCCATTTACTCAAGAAATGACAACAGTTCTAAATATGTATTCAGATATGAATAACAACATACTTGTAAGCTGACTTAAAATTGAAATGATGCTTGTGAGAGTCAGTGTAGAAAAGAGAATTTAATGTGAAGAGGTGTGAGCCAGGAAGAGAATGGATACGGGATGGTGAAGCAAAAATGAGCTACATTGGTGAATATGACTACTCTTAGGGTATGCTACAGAAAACCAAAGAGAACTGGAATCATCAGGGAGATCCTGTCTTGAAGGAGGTATACTTGTTATGGATGCAGACTCGGCACCAAAGATGGGGTGGATGAGTGTGATTAGTACTTGAAAGTGAGTTCCTCCTTAAATTTCACAATGTGAGCACCTCATTTTACCTCATCCTGGTCCAAGTCTTAGTGAATACTTGCAAGTTTCTGTCCTCTTGCTCTCCGAACTCCTCCCAAAGATTTTCTGATTGTTCACATTAAGATGAAAACCAGTGGCAAACAAGATGGAGTCTCAGCCTCCTTGGGTAGAGAGTAGAGTAGAGAAAGGCTTGGGGAGGGGCAAAGGTGCATATTATCTAGTACGAGGACAGAGAGAAAAGAGGATGAAGAGGGTATACACATTTAATTTTGTTCCTTTGAATATACTTGTTTTGATATTCCTCCAAGTTCTTGTACATGACCTTGAAATATTTGTGCATGTTACTGAAGAGTTGTTACATATGGCATTTCAGATTGAACATATCAATGTCTTTTTTTCTGGATTTGAAGCAGATGGAATTCCCTTATTGGAAAACATTAGTCCTCTCCTTTCCCCTTGATTAACTTTCTTGTTCTATAATTATCCTACATTGTCATAGGGATATATACTGGTGAGTAGAAATTGATAGAAAACTGCAAAGGGCCTCTCTAATGCTTTGGCCTTGATCAAGTGTAACTGCAGTCTAAATGCTGGGGATCGTGGTGATCCCCATGGTTACTAATATATTATTATAGCTTAAAATTGTAATAACACTTATAAAGTACCTAATATGCAGATGTTCACATACTGAATGCTCAATGAATAATAGCTGTTAATTGAGTTGTCTTGTCTAGTGAATATCGCAGAATTTTTATAGAGTGGCAACAGAGCTTGGGCCATCCATGGATCATCTGATTAAGAGAACTTCCAGCAATAAATTAAAAAGTAAAAATATTGAGTCGATGCATGACATTTGATGATGAATTTGATGAATAGTTAGCAAAAGTTTTAGGGCTAATCAGTCTGAGTTTCATGTTTTGTGGTCTCTGACTAAAATTCATACATTTACTCTGATTAGAAACATGACACTTTTTTTTAGGTTATTTATTTTCAGAGAGAGTGTGTGAGAGCGAGTGGGGGAAGGGCAGAGAGAGAAGAAGAGAGAGAATCTTACGTAGGTTCCATGATGCCCAGTGCAGAACTCAGTGCGGGGCTTCATCTCATGAACCATGAGATTATGACCTGATCCAAAATCAAGAGTCAGACACTTAACCAACTGAGCTACCCAGGTGCCCCTGGAAACAATATACCACATTTAAATCAAAGACTGTGCAAATGTGTCATTTCCCTACATCACAGTAATACAGCTGTCATTTATTGCACAACTACTATGTTCTAGTTATTTTACATATAATTGTTAACCCTTGCCATTTCACTGCAGCACCACTGACATTCGTAGATTAGCTTGTAGAATGCCATAGAACTAGTAAGTGACAGAACAGGGATTTGATCTCATGTTTACCTACCCCCGAAACCCATGTTATTTGTACTAGATTGTGGTGTGGTGGTAGACCATAATTTGTGTGTGTATGTACACACACATACATACACACACACACACACGTGTACGGCCATACTACTATATGGATTTTCTCATGTGCAACATAGAAATGCATGAAAATAATATAGTCAGTGAAAATTCTCTTAATTTAAGTTGTACATTTTAAAGTTAAGATCTATGTCATTTGGACACTCAGGAATCTCACCACAGCTGTGCAATCAAGGAATCTGTCTTTCCTTTTTTTTTTTTTTAATGTTCTAAGTTGCATTTCTTAATGTGCTGATTTGTTTATGGGTTCTTCCAGTAATTTTTTATTAGGTAAAGATAGATATTTAAAAGGATTTTGTTATGTAAATAGTGATACTTTAAAAGCAAGGAGTCACCCATGCATTGAGGACATCAATATATCAGACTTTTAATTGACAACTTGCAAGACCTGCTTGTGATTTATAGCTCCATTACAAACTCACTCTCCCCCTCTGCCAGTGGAATTGGCAGTATTTTTTCAGCCCAGATGGTACATTAGCCTTGGCCAGCTGGTTCTCCCCATGCTGCCTCATCACAGGACCATACAGCAAATATCGCCACGTATGACCCAGTTCAATAGGTAACACATGAAGGCTTCATGCCTGGCTTTGCCCTTAGGGCATATGGAAGTGAACCTGAATGAGATTTATGCATCCAAATTTTTACACTCTATCAAGCTTCCCACAGTCATTCAGTTTTCTGACCTGACTTTTGAAGCTATTTAGAGTAGACATATAGAGCTATATTATTCAGTTCTAGAATTTGGTTGTATTGTACAATTCTTAATTTTCACATTTCAGTTATTTTGCTGACTTTAAGACAATATTTTTAAAGATCTTAAGCAGTAATAGATATGTTGGAATTATAAATGCATATTTTAAGGAGTTTTAAATGTTGTAAATACAGTTTCAATAGCATCCATAAAAATAAGTGTTAGGAGAATATGTTTTGACATATTTCAAAGTCACAATTTTTAATAGATTGGGTACAAACAATAGCTACCACATATTAAACTTTACAGATTGAAATGAATATATATATATATATATATATGAATGAATATACATGAAATGAATATATATATGAATGAATAGTATGAAATGAATGTATATATATATGAATGAATATATATATATAAATATACATATAATTTATACTAATTACTGTAATTCTAAGATTTAAGATTATGAATGATGAGAGGAAGTGAGATGGAGGAAAAAAAGGCTATTTACTACCAAAAAAAAAAATCATCTCCTGAATATATTTTAGATTATGTAAGTATAGAGGCACAAACTTCACACTTTTAGGGTACTTTCAGTTTTCTCCCTAATAGTTTTCTATTTCAAATAAAATGTGTAGGTAATTCATAAATTATTTTCCATGATAGATCATTCTACATAGTTTTTCCATTGGATTGAATTGGATAATAAAACCTTGAATAGGCTCCATATTTGTATGTTTGCAATAGGAAAATGAAATAATACCAAATGATATGCTTAGAAATGTAGTTTTATTTAGTTTGTTTTATTCATATAGTTGTTACAGTGACCGTGCTTATAAAGGATTATCTCTATATTAACTTGGTAAATTCAGTTTTACTATTGAAGGAAATACATTTTTTGTGTGTTCAATATCAATTCTGATTCTGATTTTCTAAGGGAACTGGAAAAGGAAAATAGTTTTTAGTATCTAAAATAGTATATATATGTGTGTGGTGTGTGTGCATATATATATCGTCTTATATCATGCATTATGTATATGTGTCATATGACTTTTTCTTAACCCATTGAGTTAATTTTAATTTAAATCTGAAAAAATTATGTATGATAATGGTTCTTTGCATAAATTTTTAATAAAGTTTGCTGTCTGCATCAGTTTTGACAAGCTTTTTAAAAAGTTATTTGGAGCTATTTTTCAATATTGAGAGCTACATTAAATTAAAAAAAAAAATAATGTTTATTTTTGAGAGTGACAGAGCCCAAGTAGAGGAGGGGCAGAGAGAGAGGGAGACAGGATCCAAAGCAGGTCCTAGGCTTTGAGCTGACAGCACAGAGGACCCAAACCCACAAACCCCAAGATCATGACCTCAAAGTCAGAAGCTAAACCAACTGAGCCACCCAGGCTCCCTGAGAACTACAGTAAGTTTTAAAGTAATGAGATTTTTTTTTTTATTATGGAGTGTTTTTTTAAAATTATTTTTTAAAATTTATTTTTGAGAGACAGAGAGAGACGAGCACAAGTGGAGGAGGGGCAGAGAAAGAGGGAGACACAGAATCTGAATCAGGCTCCAGGCTCTGAGCTACCAGCACAGAGCCTGACTCTGGGCTGGAACCCAGGAACTGCGAGATCATGACCTCATGACCTGAGCTGAAGTCAGACGCTTAACCAGCAGAGCCATCCAGATGCCCCTAGGGAGTAATTTTTTTAAATAAATCTTTTGGGGAGCCGGGGTGGCTCAGTTCGTTGAACATCTGACTCTTGATTTCAGCTCAGATCATGATCCCAGGGTCATGGGATCGAGCCCCACATTGGACTCCACACTCCATGCTGGGAATCAGTCTCCTCTCTCTCTCTCTCTCTCTCTCCCCAAATAATTTTTTTTCTGGAATTCTTATAATAAGAGTTCTTGAGCCTTTTTCTAGTTTGCTGTTTTGATTTCCATTCACTAACTTGCATTAAAAAATGAAAGTGAAGGCAATCTTTTCTGAGTTTTAAACATACTTTTACTTAACATATTCATTACATTTATAGATATATAAATTATAAATTTAAGTCCTTATTAACCTTTTGGTTTCATACAAAAGGGTCAAATGTTTATAAACTTTTGACTGCCCTCTTTTCTTTTTTCTATAAACACCATAATACTGTTGCATCAATTGTCACTGATATCATCAGTAATCTAAATTGTTTACTACCATGTATTTACAATAAAACATAATTAAAAAATACCTGATTATATTTGTCTCAATTTTTTCAGGTTGGTTGATTTTAAGTCTAAGCTAATTTGAATAGGGGAATCGTCATGCTTAATTATATCATTACTATTTTTTACCTATGATATCTCTCATAGAAATTAACATCACAGTTAATATTAATCCTAGCAATTGGTGGAATATTCAGAAATCACTGAACTACTACTGGTAAGAATTAAGTTCTAATTACATTTCTGCCACTAAGAAATTCTATTAAGCACTCTTTTACTTTCTGAAACTTATTCTTTATTTATAAAGTTAGAAGGTTGGAGAAGATCCTTTCTAAATTTGTTTCCAATTATAAAATTAAAGTATGATTTTAAACTATACTTTAAAAGTATTTGAGTAAGAAATCTTTAAGTTAGAGACATTTTTTTGTAGCTGGGAATCAAGTAGAAGTCAGAAGAGGCATTTGGTAGGTGAAAAAGTTGGATTTTTTGAATTCAAAATTGTTTATTTTCAAACAAACAAAAAACCTAAATTATCTTTTTTCAAAAATTTATTTCCAGAATTATAGCCAAAGATATTAAAGATTATAGTACTTCAACCTCCTTTTCCTCATCTGTAAAACAAATACTGTTTCATAAAGTGTTGTGATGACAAATTCTATAACAAGTCAAATATTTGGCCCCAGTAAATTTAGTTATATTAATGTTTTCTATAATCATAAATACATGCATAGAAAACACACAGGAAATTTTATTGTAACAGTCCACAGAAAAACTACAAACTATTTTCCTTTTTCCTTTTCTCACTGAACTAGTTCTGAAGGAGCCTAGTAAAATACATTTGAAAAGTAGAGTTAAGCATCCTGAACCTATTTACGGTGTTATGAGGAGAATGCTTGTTAAGAATTTGCTATATAGTCCGTTAAATTTGATTTCTCTTTTTAACTAAGTATTCAAATTAAGTTACAAGTTATGTATATACTAAAATTATTCAGACTTTGTAACTCAGATAAAAAAAAAAAAACAACTAAATAGCACCTGTGATACAACCACACATTTAAAGAATATTTTGTCATTCTTGTACAAATGGGCCTAACTTACCATTATCAATGAAATTAGCTTAATTTTAACGCAAATTGTTCATTTTCCATAGGCAAAAAAAAAAAAAAAAAATCCAGTATAAAGCCTTTATAAAACACAGGATAGGATTATGTTAAAGCTGATTAAAATACATGCAGGATTATACTCCTAAATGTTCCTTAGCATCGTCTGTGTCTCTGTGTTCTCCTTTATTATTTTGTACAGTCTGTAGGAAGTGTTGTTGCCATGGGCTGTGTAAAAGCTGTTTCAATCTTAAACATGCTTGGACAGATAAGGGTATTATACAACTACTCAGGTCTAAATGGCTGGAGCTCTCTTTCCCATAATAGGTTTCCTGCTCCATCAGGCAGTGCGGTTTGGTAGAGGTAATATTTGGAAGAAGTAGCCACAGAAAACACCAGAATATATGGAAACAATTGTCTTTTCTCTGGGGTCTCTTACAGACTTCAACTAGAGTAATCATTTGTACACATGAAAACATACACTCTCATTGTGCTTGCATTTTTCAGTCTTGCTCTATTAGACTCTAAGCTCCATGAAAATAGTTTTTCTTTTTTGTTTTTTTGTGTATACCCTGCCTGGCATACTGCCTACTACATAGTACATGTTGAGTATTTTCTTTGTCAGCTTTATTATTCCATTGATATACCTTCACTCCTAACATGTACACAAAGACATACACATAAGAAAAGAAACATAGCATAGCATGTAAAATGTGAGTGTCACATTTTACAATTGGTGGTCTGTCATTATGGAAAAAGCATCTCACTAGTAAGTAAGAGATCTTGCCTCTTTGGAACTCTTCTAATTACTTGTGTGCCCTAAGGAGCCTCTCTTCCCTGAGGCACAGATTCCATAGCTATTAAACAAGAGAGGTGATTTCTAGGCTCTGTTCCCACTGAATCCTATGAATCTAGAATTTTTAATTTACATTCTGGATTTAAAATTTTCATTCCTTTTACTTAATAATTTTATATGGTAAAGACCATTTACAGTCATATCAAACAATGCCTATAGTATTATGTCTATATGCATACATTTGTATATATAATGGTAGCTGGAAGGTTACTGATCAGACTTATAGTGCTGATTATGGGGGGGTGAGAGAAGAGGAGAGCAGGACTATGTGTGCATGTTAAAATGGACTTTGCTTTCTTCTCCTTTCCTCTGCATTTAGGATACACACACATACCCACACACAAATATACTGCTTAAGTCATTTTAAAAATACAAATATGAGAGTAAAAAGGCTGAAACAGATGCTAATATGGTGTGGGGAAATAGGTATTTGCTATATTCCTTTTTTATAATTAAAAAAGATCGCTAACTAGGTTATATGAATTGTTGGCTCTTAAACTTACATGTGACATTTTTATAGTTAAGGATTTGGATATATGCTAGAGATAGGGGAGATATTTCCCCTCTACTTACATACTGCCTTTTGCAAGGCTGAGAGGTTTAGTCTCAGTTAAATCTTCTATAGAATTTGTATGATAGAGAATCTGGATTATATTCAAAACTCGTAGGTTAAAATTCTAATTTCAGGATGCCATAATTTGAGCTAGTCTCTCCAATTAAGCTTTTGTTTGTTTATTTTTTAATCAAAATAATTCTACTTGGAAAAAGTGAGGAAACAAAAAAGCCCCTATAATACTGCCACTTGCTTTGTTCCTTAAAACTTTGTTGTAGTAGTTAAATCCCTAGTTAGTAACTGCCCTTCCAGTAGACTAAATTCTGCCCTCAAATACTCAGACAAAACTCCCATTGGGCCCAATTCTGCTGTCCTCCTTCAGGCAAGAAGTCCCTTTGAATTTAAATAGTCTCACTCAGGTACTATATTAATAGGCACCAAACATGCACAAAGAAAGACAGTAAAGGGGAACTTTCTTGTGTAAGCATGGCTGACTCAGCATCTTGAGGTATTCCAACAAATAATCTGTAAAGAATTTGGGCAATTACAAATTTTCCATCAGATATTCACTAACTCAGAGAATTTTTCATGAATCCTTTCTGTTCTGCTGAATGCAACTTCTATTAAAGTAACTATCACGTATCCAAAGATACTGTAAGCACCACCTTTTAAGAACCCAGAAGTTTACTACTTAGAAAAATGCTATCTATTAGATTGTCTGACTATTCTAAAACAATCAAAATAAACAAGTGAAGGCAGATTTCAAAGTTAGTTTGAAATCTGCCTTCACTTGTTTATTTTGATTGTTTTAGAATAGTCAGACAATCTAATAGATAGAATTTTTTTTAAGAAAACACATTTTTCAAATTAGTATTAGTGGAAAGCAATATTTCACATCACCCTCATTTTATTTAAAGGGCATGATGAATTATATAGCTAAGGCTGGCCTTAAGCATAATTGGAGGTTCAATAGTTTTTATCTTCAGTTTCTGTCCTTTCCTTCCCTGTGTTCTGCTCAGCTGTACAGGAGGCTCCTTGGGTTTCCCAAGGCTCTCAGCCTAGTGGTTCCCTGAGGTCTCCCATACTTTATTCTTTCTGATATCTAAGCTTTCTCCTTCCTACCTTTCTGTATAACATCTGCTTTTAGAAACAGTCCTTCCATTTGATAACCCAATAGAATAAATGAAACACAAAGTGCAAATGAAAGGAGATCTGGTGAGAGCCTCCTTGTAGGTGGGAAGGTCTTTCCCAGAGCTTCAAATCAAGACCTAGAAGAAGCTATAGAGTTACAGTTAACAGTGGAATTAATGAGTTCATAGTTCTTCAAACACATTAACACTTACACAGAGCTTTCATGATATTTTCTCTGCTGAAGCACTGGTCTATCCCCATTTTATTCTACTATTGTCTTCTGTACCTTTAAATAAGAGTGCATGGGTTGTGTCTGATTGAAACGTAGTCTAACCTAAGCAAAGATACTCTGTTAGATCACAAAAATAGGAAGTCCAGAAATGATTTAGTCTTCTTTTTTTTAATTTTATTTTTTTGAGAGTGAGCAGGGGAGGGGCAGAGAGATAGAGGATCTGAATCAGGCTCTCTGCTGACAGCAGAGAGCCTGATGCAGGGCTGGAACTTACAAACCCACGAACCCTAAGATCGTGACCTGAGGTGAAGGCGGACGGTTAACTGACTGAGTCACCCAGGGGCCCAGTGTTTTTAAGCACACATAGATCCAGGGATGCGATCATGTTATTAGGACACCGTCTCACCATCTTAATGTCTCAGCTCTAGTTTTCTCTCTTCTGGCTTTATTCTTAGTAAGACTTTCCCCAAATTGTGATAAAAAAGGGCTCAAAGCAGTTCTGTTCTCCTGTTGTTTTCATAGTTGCGCTCTTACTGCAAAGAACATGTCTCTTGTCAGATAGCCCCCATCACTGTGAATAGGGAAATAAGGTCACATCATTGAGGATGAATCATATGGTTGTTCATGTCATAGGTAGGCAGAGGAATAAGTTTACAAGAATTCTTTAGAACAAATTCACTTTAAAATTGAATTTTTAAAATCCCATTAATAGGGGAGAGGGTAAAAGGAAAAACATGTTGAAGAGAAAAACTATGACCATCACTGTTCATGATAGAGCTTATCAAAAGTTGTAACTATGTATGGGTTTTGGCTGTCTTCTTCACTACAATTCTGTGAGAAATAGAGATTGTTCGCTACTATGTACCAGTGCCTATTACAATTCATTATTTGTATTAAGAAATCAGCAAATATTGGGGTGCCTGGTTGGTCAGTTGGTTAAGTGTCCAACTTCAGCTCAGATCATGATCTCACGGTTTATGAGTTCGAGCCCCATATTGGCAACTGTGCTGACAGCTCAGATTCTGTGTCTCCCTCTCTCTCTCTGCCCCTCTCCCATTTGTACTCTGTCTCTCTCTCTCAAAAATAAACAAAACACTAAACAGCAAATATTTGTTTCTGTAATTGACTCATTTAATCTTAAATATTTTCTTCCTCTTAAAATTGGAAACGGAGGCCCAGACAAGTTATGTAACCCATCTTTAGAGATTATATGTTGTGACTTTATATAGCATACAGATTCTTAAAAATTAATAATGTTTTTTGTAAATGTTACAGGTAATATAGAAACCAGTATAGATTTAGAAACTTCATGTGTTTAGTAAGTTTTAGATAAAAAAAATTTAATGTTTATTTATTTTTGAGAGAGAGAGAGAGAGAGAGAGAGAGAGAGAGAGAGAGGTGGAGTATGTGAGCGGGGAAGGGACAGAGAGGAGGAGACACAGAATCAGAAGTAGGCTCCAGGCTCTGAGCTATCAGCACAGAGCGCAACGTGGGGCTCAAACTCACAAGCCATGGGTTCATGACCTGAGCTGAAGTCAGATGCTTAACAAACTGAGCCACCCAGGCACCCCCAAATTTTTTAACATACTTAGTATGAATCACTTATGTTTCTTCTAGGCCCCCTTAAAATATTAGCACAGCTTTAACAAAATAATTTCCTTTTGAAGTTAGTCACATTTTACAATAATAATGTTAATATTTGAGAAAAGCTTTTGTAAACCACAAGAACCAAAGTAATACTTCTCAGTTGCCCATTTTGGAAACAAGTAACACTAAACTAATATGAGCTTTTCCCTTAGAAGTATCGGTCTCAGTTAAATTTAAAATCATCATAAGGGAACAACCAAGGGGACAAACTCATGTCATCCATTATGAATTATTTGAATATGTCAAACCTGAATTAAATGTCCTTAATACTATGAAATGTGAAGAAAAGTAGTCATGTAAAACTTACACATATATGATAAAGCCATTAACCCACATGGAAACATGTAGAAAGAAATAAGGAGTCTACCACTTAGGGAAATTGTTTTTACATACATGCCTGGTTATTTTTGAGCCTAAATATTAAGACTTTGCATTTGTGTGGTTTCTACTTCAAAAGCTGAATATTGTAAATGTGAGTGGGCATTGATACAAAGTCTTACATGATAAATCCATTTCTGATGCTCATTGTTTTGTAATTTTTATGCTCTTAACATAAACCATTTAGTTTAAGTACCTAGCTGATTTTTGTTTTGCATTTATTATAAGCTAAGTGTCTGTTAATAAGTATTCACTGTACATTCCATATATTTGTCAAAATCATTTCCATGATTGTTTTGATTCTTAATCTAGGTTGACTCTATAACTAGTATTTGAGACCATAGATATTTTGATTCCTATACAAATAGCTGTGGCTTAACGCCTAACCCATTACCTATTCAGTCTTCTCGTGGATTTTTGTCGTCATGGCAAAAAAGCTGTGTGAAATTACTAACAATTTTGGCTACAGTCTCTTTTGGAATGTTTGTTGTCCTTAGAGACTCACAGCAGGCAAAGAAATCACTGTCCCCTTCAACAACCTGTGCTTTGCTGAAATATTGGCTTTGACAAGTCTGCAGGGGTGAGAAATAATTTTGTGTGTGAGGGTTTGCACTTCATGGGTGTCTTTCTGAGTTTATTACCAGGAGGAAATGGAAAGAAAGCCATTCTCACCCTTACCTTAAACCAATAATTATATGACCATGGTGCTGAATGATTGACTCAGCTTTGGGGAAAGTGTATACTGAGCCCTCTTAGATAGAAGCTAGTACCTGGAACTCATCTGATTGATTATATTGATATAAATATCAGCAACTCTAATAATTGGCTACCTTGTCTTCCTAGAACTTCTATCTCTTATGTCTTGTTTTTCTTGTTTTGGACTATCAACTTAGAGCCACATTATGAGAGGAACCAGATTGTCAATATCTAGTTGCTATCGCATGTGCTACATGTCAGGATGCTATGTCTTACTCCTCTTCAAAAAACTCATCAGGAAACACCAAGGATTATTGAAATTCTGTGCTGTTGTTTAATATTCAAAAAGAGCTCTTTCCAGAGGGATCTGCAAGCTGATCCTGATCTTTGTAAACACCTTCATGTAGTCTTTTGAAAAAAATGTGGTCAGATTACCAAGGAGAAAATAAACTAAAGGGGGAAAATACAATTTCACATATGTCTAGGTATAAGTAAATTATTTTTTTTCCAAGGACAAGAAGAAAGTAACATTTGTGTATGTTTGCTATGGAATACAGAGGTTGAAGGATACTCATATACTCTGTCAAATACTTTGAACAAGTGAGCTGCTAAGCTTAATGCAGACAGAATATTTGAAGTAGACTACAAATTGAAATGCCCCAGAAATCTTTTATCAATTGGGCCTTATGTTCACTCTTGTAATAAAGAGGCTTTTGGAGTTTATATGCCACAGTCTAATAGGTGACTGTTTAATGGGATTTACATTCACTCAAACAAAATTAGGCTGGTAAAAGACAATGCAACATGCTGTAATGTAAATGGACTGACGGCAGAATTAAATGTTTGTGGAAACAGGGAAGCAGATCTATCAAGAGCTAATTAGACAGAGAGTTCAGAGGCAGACTTGGAAGTAAACAGTATCAACAAAGAAAGAAAGAGAGCAAGAATGGAGGGGAAAAAAAGACCTTTTGTGAGGGGAAGAAAAGGAACTATACAAAAGTTATTTAATTAGAAACTCAGATGGAGTCTCTCCCATGAGAAAAACTTATATTGTTATCTGAACCTGTTGATAATATTAAGTTGAATAATAACTTAGATAAATTATTATGTGTCTGAGTAGTTCTTTGTTATAATTGGTATTTGAATATTTGGCTTTAATAGCACTCTTCACACGGTGACTTTCCTAGCTATGTTCAATCTATCCGGAAAAAAATTTTTTTGGATATCTTTGTGTATCTTTGAAGTTTTTCTAACAGAAAGAATATCTTTGAAGTTTTTCTAATAGAAAGAATAACACTAAGACAAAGAAGTTTGGGGCTTTATTTAGTAAGGAAGGACGAAGGACTAAATTGGCAATAAACAATAAAAATAAAGAATAACAACTTTGGATTTGAGTTTCAATTAGCATGTGGATAAATATAATATTTTTTAAATTTAAAATTTTTTAAACAAACTCTTTTTATAGTCTTTCACTATAGTCACTATTTTTCAGCTGAGCCATTGTATAGGGAAAATAATCCAGCTTTTGGTATAATTGAGAAACTGCTTTTATGAAATAAATCAGGATCTATATGCTTGATATTTAAAGTAGTAAGGCCTAATTCCTTGATTCACTTTCTTTTTAAATCTCATATTCAGCATTTAAATTAGCATTGCATAAATCGTTTTTCATTAAAAAAAGAATTTAATGAATGTGTTAGGGTTTAAAATTATTTTTATGGAGTGTAAGGGGTGGTATATATCTTGTTTTGCATGAAACCAAAAGTAAATCCGATATACCTCAAGATATTTGCATTCTGCTAAGAATATATTTTAATTATAATCTTTCAATTTGTTTAGAATTGCTCTGTACTTCATGCTCTGTTGCAAGTATCAAGTGGGTTAATATATGTGAAAGTGCTTTGAAAATGATGGAGTACTGTTCACATTGTGTGATATCATTAACGGAGAATCTCTAAGCATTTATGAGATACTATTGCTATGCTGATGGGCATATGGATTTGTAAATGACAAATGTTCTATTGAGTAATTAAACCCAATAGTTCAAGTCAGACTGATTGCTTTTTTGCCTCCTGTACTACACAAACAAGAATTGTTCTGTGGACATGTTCTAGATTGTTTGTGGTTTGGTTAATCCGTAAAATCCATGATCTGCATTACTGTCAGCAGTTAATGCCCTGAGATTGCTTTATTCTTTAATGAAAAGATCAGTAAGATTAGATTGTTTTGTCCTTGCCATGGAAATAGACCAAGTACGAATGCCCAGTTTCTCTTGGTGGAGTTCCAGTCTGTCTCTGACCCAGAAATATAGGTGGTATTTGGCAGTTTTTCTACCCACTTGTGACAAAGACATCTATCTCGCTTATTTATAAAATAGAGAAACTGGATTGGGTCAATTTTAACAGTAGGTGCATTTTCTTTCTAAACATTCTAAACTTGTAAGGCAGGATCCCCTTAACTTTCAGTGGTATTGCCAGTGTTCCCAAATCTTGGCTAATTATCAAAATCACCTGGGGAGCCACTTAAAAATACAAATTCCCAGGCGCCTTCCTTGGAGATTCTGATTCAGTGGGTCTGGGGCGGAGCCAAAAAAATCTCAAGTGACTCTAATGATTAGCGAAGTTAGCCAAGTTAGGAAAACACTCATGGAATGGAATAAAATATATTCCACTTACATTGGTTCATAATAAATAACAAACATATAATTTACCCTAACTTGCCTTGAAATGTTTCTGAAATAATGTAATGGACAGACTCAAGGTATGCATGTGAATGCATACTAGCTACAGCTTCTCCCAGAGCCCGTGTCCTTCCATTATTAATTAGGGTGATAACACCACATCACAGGATGTTGTTATGAGAAAGAGAGATTTTGGAAAAAGAAAGTGGTTTCAAGAGCTCAAAGAGCTGCTTTAGCACTGGTGGTTAGTAATAACTGTGACTGGTATTTGGGAAACGGTTCTAGTCCCAGCCGTGTCACTTGAGTCGCTTTGTGACCAATTTTACAATCATTTTAGCTTTCAGAATTTCACTTCCCTTATCTATAAAATGAGGGGATTAGAAAAAAAAATACCCCTGAAGTCCTCCCAGGCTAATTTATATAGACAGCATTGAGTTCTGCAACATATTCCAAATGGTAGAAGAGAACTTCAGGGCTATTTAGTGAGCATCAGTGAACATTATGATTACCTGAGAGATTGGACATTGTCCTAAATGTGACTTATAAATGATCAAATTATTCATTATAAGTTTGGGTATGACATCAAATGATTCTTAAATATAATTTTACACCTTGATAAATAATGCATGAATATATGTTATATATGCATATATGATTTATTTGGACTTGTGGTTTTATAAATTCATCATGTACTCAAATTGTATATATTTTATAGTCTGTTTAGACAATTGATTTTACTATAGCACTTTATGCCACATTTTAGCAGAGTTGCACAAACTACACTTTGCCTAAAATTTACTATGCCTAAATTTACTAGGCCTAAAATTCTACTATGCCACACATATAGGCACAGAATTCAAGTGAAGAGAAAGATACTATTTGAGCAATGATGGAAAATTGATACACTAATTTAAGCTCTGTGGTATTTAATGAACCACATAATGTGCCATAGAGACCTCAGAGCTTTAAATGTAGACATTCTCTAGAAACAATGCACTGCCTTGTAAGGAGAGAACAAGATGGCAAAGAGCTGAAAGAAACCAGAGTGATCCAGATGGCTGGAACACGGAGAGCTTGAGCAAGTGATATGAATGAAATGGGTAAGTCTGACTAATACAAATAATTTTTTTTAATGTATGATTACAGAGGAACCAATGGTGAGATGGATAATTTGCTTTTCCCAAATACCTATATTTGTCTGGGTTATCACATTCATTTAGAAGGAAATCTTTTAGTCTGATTAACAGATTTTACATCTTTAAAGAAAAAATTTCACCTGTTGTGTGTCTTTTAAACTAGACACTAATTCCTATAACATCTCACAATTACATTTTACAAATAATGTAATTCACATACTACTTTAAATATTGTGGGAAGAGGGAGGCAAATTCACCAGGATATTTTAGAGAAAATCAGTTAATGAAACTAGCAAACTAATTAGAGGAGGGAAAAGGAAAAATTGAGATCTATGACTCTTTCAAGTGATTTAAAATTACAACTGTGCTTGTTAGAACAAGAAAAATGAGGGGCCATTGATATTACTTAGAGGGAATGGGAAGAACAGTTTTAATAAATAATTCCTGAAGGGATGTGATTTTTTCCCATTTTTCATTACCATTCCTCCCCTCAATTTCATTGTTTGAGGGTCAAGCAAGTTTAGATTACAGTTTTGAATATGTCAGGTCTACTGTCCAGTTCTGATTCTTTTGATCATGAGAAGCATAACTTCTCCAGCCCCTGTTTCTGATACCTTAAATGAAAGCTTTGGATGAATAGATTTCCAGGGCCCCTCCTCAATTCTAAACATCTATTTCCAAGTCTTCAGTCTATCTTTCAGCTTAATTCCATTCAGTGTGCTTTCAGTGTATGTTCTGCATGTTTTCCCACTTTGCTTTGCTCCTTTCTATCATCTAATTGCATTGTTCTGAAGTTGACTCTGGGATAAATAAAGTTACCTGACTGACACATTCCAGATGGAAAATGTTGCTCACTTCAGGGAAAAAAAAAATGTATAGAAGATATTTAAGGCATGTTTAGGAGCAACTTCTTGTAAGTTTAAAAAGTGGTCAAACTTTGGCCTAATTTATTATAAAAATTTCTGATATTGAATATTGATTTTTTTCTTGTCATTGAGGAACACTGTTTATGAATCACTTCATTCTTCATCAAACTTCCAGCATCTGTTAAGATTTTTTGTTTCTTTCCCTCATACATTTGTAGTAAATTGGCCATTCTGAGGGGACACCATGTGCCCTTACATAAGGGACTTGGTTTTGACAGAATGGATTTTCATGTCTGACCTTAGAAATAGGTTGGTTGCGATAAGATAAATTAATGAACATGTGCTCCTCGTAAAAAAATGGCTGTATATCCAACAACTACTACATTTGTGGAAGCAAACTGGATGCCTAGTATTTAAACAGGTAATGAGGTACACCTTTCATTGTTTATTCAGTCTGTGCTGGCATCACATGGTCATTTAGGACCTTATTTTATTTTCAAATAATTTATTTCCCATCTGCTGAGGCAGATTTTCAAGTTATTTTTAAAGAACATATCTTTCCATTGTAATTCGGTTACAGACACCACAATTATTTTAATGTTGTTTGATCTATGTTAAAAATGAATAAGTTCTGTTAGGAGATCATTCTTTTCTAAAACTTTGGAATATAATTACATTACTCTTTTACAATTAAGCATTTTTAGCCTGTTCATGCAAGGACTTTTTATACCCTTTACTGGATTAAAGTGTTCTCCTTAATTTAAGTACTCTCTTTAGAAACTAATGACCTGAACATTCATAAGATTCCAATTTAACTTTGAAGGGAAAAGTTTGCATTTCAACACAAATAATAAAACTGATTAAGTTTCATCAACTTTTGAAAGAAAAGCAAGTGTCTTGCATTGGCATATTTGCTGAGAGAGGATGATCCTTTACATACTTTGGTTAATTAGCAAAATAAAAGTTACCTCATGACATTAATATGAAGGCAGATTTTGAGAAAAATTGATAGGATGAGGAGGAACGGCAATAAAATATGATGGTCGTAGGATTAGCCTTTGAATCATTATGAACACTTACTGCTTTGATGATAATAATTATGACATAAATGTGCAGCTGATTTTCTTTAATAAAATAGGATCATTAAGTTACAGAATTATGAAATATAAACTGTATCTCCCCTTTCATCCTCTGTCACATTCCCATCACAAATAGAAATCAACATTCTATTAGTTGAATGAAGTTTCAATATTTTCCTCATGAAATTTTAATAATTCAGATGTATAAACCTAAATGGAGAGCTGAAAGAGGTAGGTTTGATGGCAAGTATCAAATCTGATATTTTACAGATTTTTTTAATTATTATCTGCAAAAGTTCTAGAAAGCAAAGGAAATTTAGTTTACGTGGAGACATTCAGTGTAGAGAAAATTTTATTAATTATCCCATTCTCTTCCACCCTTGTAACATTATTTGTAAAATATTTATTTAATAATTCATCTCTTTATGTCACACTAAAATGTACACAAACTCACATTAAAGGGTTATGTTTAATTGTTCTGATATACTTAAAAAAAAAACCTTTCCTCAGAGAGGGATGAATTTATAATCTGTAAAGTATATGCAAAAGGAATCATCCAAAATTTTTATGATCCCTGAAGTATAGTTATATCCTGTGTTTCTGACATAGATCCAGAATAGAGCTCCAAAATCCAAACAAATGCTATGCGTGATTAATTTTCTGTATGGATATGAATGTTAATTGGGTTTTTAAAGTGAACAATTATGCTAGGAAGTGTGGCAAATCAACACTTTTTTCAAATATTGATATATTAATTTTATTAATTTGTTTTTTTAAGGAAAGTTTGCTTTTTTACTTCCATTGTCCAATAACAGCTGCCAGATGTGCCTAACTTTTAATTCTTTCATTTTTAAGGTGTAGTAAAAGAATAGAAAAACTGTTCTGTGTGATTTGCAGATTTCAGCTAGACTGTGTTTTTGCATAGAAGAGTCGTCAAATATGGAATGATAACAAATCAGAATTTAAATGTACAAAGCCATTATGTGACTGGTGTGACCTAAAATGAATCAGGTCTACTTGAGTCAATGTGGTTTTTCTACGTAAAACCCAGAAGCTGTGCTGCTTTTCCCCATCCCTGGAAAGTCCATAAGGCTTTCATTGTGTAAAGATAGAATTGTATCCATCCATCTCCATTTTAGTAGAAGTATAAATTCAATTACATTTGGTAAAGTTAAAAAGAAATCTTCAAATTGTCCATTACACAAAAATAAAATAAAGGACCCTTGTGCTGACTAGTTGGCCCATGAGCAGAAATAAAATGTCACTTACATTATGGCAATTTCTATAGATTGAAGTACTACTATTTTATGTGGTGGAGTTTATATAGACATAGGATAGACAAAATTCCAACAAGAAAAACACACTGCTGTTTTCCCTCTGTATTTCTTGTTGCAGTGTTTAAAGTACAGAACAGGTCATGGCTTAAGAAGCCTTGTCATATTTAACAACATTAATGGCAACTGCTGAACAGGTCTGAGATTTTTAAAGATAAACAATCAAGAATGGATTATAGTGTTACTGATTTTATCACAATGAAGTCCTTATTGAAGAGTAGTCATCAGATTTTTCAGCTTGTTTCTACTGATAGCATGATGATTTAAAAGTATATATTTCCCAGAATATACCTTGAAGCATAATAGCCATCACTCCTTTATTAATTTGTACAGTCCATTCAATAAGCAACTCTTCTTTCATTCATTTGAAATGAAATGAACCTACCCATGTTTTGTTCCAGGTTTTGTGTCTATGTTGGCATATAAAGGGAAACAGGAAAGACAAGGGACCTTGAGTCTAGGGAGGAAAATCAAGTAATAAACATGTAGGCAGGACACAAAAAACTTCGTTATGGTGGGCATTCTTTTTGATGGGGTGATCAGGGAAGACCTCTCTGTGGAGGTGATGTATGAATGGAGACCTAACGAACAGGACGCAGCCAGCCATAAAAAGATCTGGTGATTTATTAGCACCAAAATATTTCAGGCTTTAGAGTAGGCCCTGGAAATGCAGTGAGGAATGAAATGAGATAATGCCTTCAAGGAGCTCACAAAGAATATATTTTTCTTACTTATTTGGGGATGAGATCATTTGGGATCCATTGCAGTCACAAAGTCCCATTTGTTCAATAAACACACATTAAAACATATTAAATGAATAAACTGGCATCAGTTTAAAACTTGGCATTTACTGTTACTCTTGTCATATGTATTGCTTATTAACATGATGTATGATTTTATGTTTTACTTATCAAGGATGCTTCATAGTACTGGAAATGCTTCTCTGGATCTTTTTAGTCAAAGTGTATTTGCAGCCCACTGCCCTTAAATCTCTCTGCCAACTTACTTCTAATATACCTCATTCCCCCTTGCTTGCTGACTATTCTCTCACGTGATAAATAACTCTGCCTTATCAAGGTCAGTTGGAAAGGCCCCTTTTACATATCTCATAAATTTTAGCCAGGTGCCACTGATGTGAGATTAATGTAATGGCACCATGGCAAGCACTCAGGCTTGTCTTAATTATGCTAAGGTTGCTGGTTCACCGTTTCTCTTCATCTGTCTCCTGCTTTAGGGAACACTAAACACTATGTCATTAGATTGTCTGTTCCACAATATTGGCTCTTTGCATTTACAAAGTCATCAGATGGCTTATGACATAGCTTTTCTAAGAAATTAAATTAAACAAATAGTGGAAACAAAAATTAGGGGGAAAGTGCCCGAAAAAGAGGTTTTGAGTTATAATCAGAAGAGTAAAAAAGAAAAAAAAATCCTGTGTTCCATAGTGATTTTCCTCTGAGAAATGAGTTATATACGCTTGATCACAGGGAAACTTTTGGCTCTGGGTGATCTCAAGTATGAATAATTATGAGGTTTCTTTACATTTAAGAATGAAGACTCCTCATGTGTGCTATTGGCCAAGATCCATGTGCACATTCTCAGAAACCTTTCCCTCTATCCTCCCTTCCCTTTGTGAATGACTAGTTTCCAGGGGGAAGCTATCTCTAAGCCATATGTCCTACATGGGTGTTTAATTACCTCATCTATTTTTGCTTAAAGTCCCCATCTACATTCCAAATGGCATTCCAGTTTAGTCTCTTGTTGAATTTGGAATAAAAACAGTTCATTTCCCTGTTTTTGTTAAATCTATGATGATTTGTTTTGAATTTTCTCTCCAGATATTAATATGCTTTTTTATGAGGGAGCAGATATCTAAACTGGCATCTTCCCTTGATTTTTTTTAAATTCAAGTAAAAATCTTTTTTGAATGGCTGCTATGTTCTAAGGGCTCTGCTCAGTATAGGTAGTTTTATGAATAAGAAGCAGCCAAACTCAAGATACTCGGGATAAAGATAATCTTTTGTATGCAATGACATAATTTGAGAGAATAATGGTTTCATTAATTATATGGACCCTGGAACCACATTTCTTAGGTATAAATCCTGCCCCCACCATTTGCTAGTTATATGATCTCTGATAAGTTAGTTCACTTTTTCATGCTTCAATGCCTCATCTTTAAAATATAAGTAATAATATTACTGACCTGCTGAAGTTATTTTAAGGATATTGGAAGAATGTAAAAGCATATGGGTCAATAGTTGATTCGTACTAAATGCTATATAGGGTATTTGCTATTCCTATCTGGACTCTTCTAAAGCCACTAGTTCACAATTCACTTCTGTGTGTTTGCTTTTGCAAACATTTTGAACCTTGGAATTCAAAAACTCAATGTATCAAATATGTAGCATTACAGATTTGCTATTTATTTTATGAAAGAATGACAGATAACTATAAGAATAGGTATGATTATAAGACCACCAATTGGATAATAAGAAAAGTTTAATACACCATATGATATGATAGTCTTATAACTAGGTAAAAATGAATACTAATAAAACTTTCTCATGTCTCTGTAATAAGCCACTTGTTATTGAATCTGGAGTGGAGAATCATATTTTTCTTTCTTTTTCCAGAAATGGTAAAGGAATACCATGAAGGGATACTGTGTTGGCTAGAAATCCACATATATAAAAGTGTAATAATGGCCCTCACTATTCAATGAATATATGTAAATATTTCAGTAAGCAACATACACATTAGTGTAAACATATAGTCCATAATAACTTGCCAAGTAAGTCAAATGTATACCTTTTAAGTTGATGCCTTTATTTGATAATTTAAATATATATATATACATATATATATTTGATAGCTGAGTTGTAAATAAAAACATTATTTTCAAATCTCATTTTGTATTTTTGAAAAAAATTATAAATTCTAAGTTCAATGGAGTTTTAGCTTAGCTTCATATAGAGACGTAGAGAATATTAATCTATAATTCTAAAAACTTGGAATTATTTCCACCCAACCAAAAAAAAATTATCTCATAATATCATAGGGTATTGAATCAAATTTTAAAACTTAAATTCCTAGTCATAGTGTCATTTGTGGTGATTACTGCAAACTGACCCATCTGTCAACCCATGTATTCCTAGTGGTTTAATCCAATAAAAGTTTTTTTTTTCTTTTTTACTTTGTAGTTTGATGCTGGTCAGGTGACTCTTTACCACCCTGGGGCTACAGGTGCAACACATGACTCTAAGGTTGTTGTAGGAGAGAAAAGTAAAGCTATGGGGAACCACTTCTTTGAGACTGGAAGAGACCACGTCACATCTGCTCATAGTTCACTAGCCACAACTTAATCATATGATCCAACCTCTAACTTTATGGAAGAGTGAAAAACAAAGTCTTCTTGTGTGCCTAACAAGAGGAAAAAGAAATAGAATTTGCTGAACACTTATCTTCTACTTTAAGATCCTTTAACTTTTGTCAATTACTCTTTTTTTCTTTTTTTTTAAATTTTATTTTAACTCCAGAATTAAACGCAGCGTTGTATTAGTTTCTGTTGTACAATATAGTGATTCAACAATTGCATATACATCACCCAGTACTTATTATTTTTTTAAAGTTTAAAATGATCCAGATACTGTAGCTACATGTGAGAATCAAATTTAACACCTTTTTGGCAAAGTGTGTATATGTCTGGGGATAGACACACACAAATATATATACATATATATATGTATGTATATATGTATATGTATATATGTGTATATGTATATATGTACATACATATGTACATATGTATATGTGTATACGTACATATGTGTATATATATATATATATTTTAATGTTTAATATGCATGAGTGGGGGAGAGGCAGAAAGAGAGATTGGGGGAGATACATACTCACAGAGAGAGAGAGAGAGAGAGAGAGAGAGAGAGAATCCCAGTCAGGCTCTGCAATGTTAGCATAGAGCTCGGTATGGGGCTCAATCTCAGGAACTGTGATATCATGACCTGAGCTGAAATTGAGAGTCTTACCCAGCTGGGTAAGGCTCAGCTTTTCACATTCTGTATTTTCTGCTTTGACCATAAGCCTTTAAAAAAAAATGGTAATGAGGAATTAGTTAATCTTAAATCTTATAAAGAACTGGACTCTTAAATTTGCCAAATAACCTCAGGAGGAGATTTATCTGAGTGAAACTTTTAGAACATCTGGCCTTTGCTTCTCTTGACTTGGCTTCTGTTCCCTCTAAAGGAGAATGTGGATATCTATCAACCTGGAAGCACTCTCCACAAACATTTGATAGTATTATTACTGAGTGTACCTGGAAGAATTCCAAATCTAAATGTGCAGTTCATATTTGTGAGATAAAAGGAATAGGCTTTTGTCAGGAAAAGTCTATTGGGAAGTGTCTCTTTGATTCCCACTTGCTTATTAGACAAGAAAGAGCACTATAGGAAAGGAAGGTGCACTGACAATTGTAAAAAAATAACATTTTAGAAGGAATGAAGAGCTCATAGAGATGATTTTCAATCACTGAGACTATGTTGTTGTTTTGTGATTTGGGAAAATTAATTTAAAGAGGTAAGAACATAAGTACAGATACTGTGAGGAATCTTTAAGTATGTAACCATAAATTATGAGAACTTTTGGAATCATTTTCAAAAAAAGATATTCTGAAAGTAGCATATGAAAGAAAGTGCTACTAAAATGATTTAGAAAAGATCACATATGAAAAAAAATACTTTTCTAACCTATTTTCTACCAACCTGAGTATTACTTGTGTAATAAGCATGGTAAAATGGTTGATTACCAAAAAAGAGCCAGCGTTACTAATAATCAAATCACCTCCCTCCCTTCCTTTAACACATAATAATTCATTTTCAGACATTATAATAATACTGAAAGTCTAAATCAGATAGTGATTCTGCCTTCACAGGTTTCTCCACTCTGTAAACAGATAGGCACTAGATAAATAAATAAACAGATTTTAAAGTATTAATAACATATAATAACTGCTCATGGAAATAAATAGGATACTGGAATATAGAAAGAATTCTGGTTATCCATTTCTGCATAGCAAACTAATGCAAAAATTGGCTTAAAACAGTTTATAATATGTTTTTTCTTAATTATCCAGGACATGATATTGAGCAAGACACAGTGGGGATGGCTTGTCTCTGCTCTACAATGCCTTGGACCTCAGCGGGAATGACTGTTCACTCTCTCTCTTGCCTTTTCCTCCCTCTTTCCTGCCTTCCACCTTTCCTTCTCTAAGACTGTTCAAATGGCTACCTTAAGCTTCCTCAAAACATGACACCCTCAGGGATATCAGACTTCTTACCTGTTATTTAGGACTCCAAGAGCAAATATTTCAAGAGAAAGAAAAGTGGAAAGTTCCAGTCTTCTTAAAAGTTAGGCCAGAACTGACATAGTGTCATTTCTGACAGCGTGTCATTTACCACCAGTAAACATGGTCACAGTACAACCCAGATTCAAAGGGAATCTCCTTCCATACTTCTCAATGGGAGGAGCAAATGACCCAACTCAGCCAACTAGGAGAATTTCTGATAAAGAATAGTGCCTTAATCTCTATTCTATAGTCACTAAAATAAAACAAACAACAGCAACATCAACAACAACAACAGCAACAATAACAACAAACACCCTGAAGAGGAAACAGAAAAAAATTATTGTATTGTTGTTGATATTTTACGTGATACTTAGAGGTATTTGGTGTTATGATACTCCGTTATGGATAAAGAAATCAGTACCTATGCCACAAAAGTGTAAAACAAAGCAAAGAGTAAGTTATGAATTAGTGAACCATCATAGTTGGGCTGAGCATGTATAAAAATTTGGTATTACTTCCAAAAAGGTTCCATGAGTCAGAGAGAAACTGGTATTAGACATTAGAATGTGTGACTGGTTCCTTGAATCTCATGTTAACACTGAGACAAAAACTTAAAATTTCTGGGCCTGTGTTTATTTGTATTGCCCCAGCTATCTCCGAGTAGGTAATCTAATCATCCCATTGAATTAAATTGAGTACCTATTATTAAATGCACAAATAATTTCTAATGGCAAAAAAAAAAAATCTAAACTATGTACTACAAGACTCAAATATCAGTTGACAGCATATCTGCATGTTTTTAATGGATGTAGATCATGCAGGTTGGCTGGCTTGCTTTAGACATAAATATGTGTGAACATGAATGGCTAGAGCTACCTCCCAACTTTATAAATCCTGAAGGTGTGAATTGAGCATACCCATCATAAAGCAAGTTCCTTGGTCTACTCTTATTTCAGCTTCTGATTTCTTCCTGGCATCCTGTTTTCTGGGGATGTGGGCAAATGGCATTTACGTTGGTGAGTAGTCACTGTAATTTCCAACTGCATAGCTAAATTGCAGGCACATTGAAAAGGCAAGTGACTTTTATGAACTGTAGAAATTCAGGTGGTGATACGGTGACAGATCCCTATAGTTTTGTGGCTATTTTGCTCTTTCTTTTGAATACCTGTTTATATTGACTCTTCAGTGTTAATTATGTACATTATATAACAGAAAGAATTTTAAAATCACATACATTTTTCTTTTTGCCCACATTTTAAATACTTTCATTATTGTAAGAACAGAAGTGCTAATGGCTTGTTCAATGGGTGTTTAAATCCTTGTATAAGACCGTCAGAAAACAGAAGAGTCAGTATAAATTAGATAAATTGAGCTGATTTCATCTCTGAATGAGAGATTTAAGACAAGAAGTTAGGCTTTCTATGATTTTTTTTTCAAGTTTTCATTTAATTTCTAATTAGTTAACACGTAGTGTAATCTTGGTGTCGGGAGTAGAATTTAGTGATTTATCACTTATGTGTAACACCCAGTGCACAAGGGTTACCTTTTCTACACATCCTCACCAACATTTGTTATTGTTTGTCTTTTTGATAGTACCCATTTTAACAGATGTAAAGTGATATCTTATTGTGTTTTTTATTTGCATTTACCTGATGATTAGTGATGTTGAACACCCTTTCATGTACCTGTTGTCCATATGTATGTCTTCTTTGGAAAAAATATCTATTCAGATCCTCTACTCATTTTAATAAGATGATTATTATCGTTTTTGCTAAGGAATTATATGAATTCTTTATATATTTTTATCTTAACCTCTTTTCAGATAATTTGAAAGTATTTCTCCCATTCAGTAGGTTTCCTTTTCATTTTTTATAGTTTTCTTTACTGCACAAAAGCCTGTTGGTTTGACATAGCCCAACTTGTATATTTTTGTTTTTATTGCCTTTGATTTTGGTGTCAAGTCTGAAAACTTACTGCCAAGATAAGTGTCGAGGTTACCGCCTATGTTTTCTTTCAGTAGCTTTATGGTTTCATGTCTTACATTTAAGTTTTTAATCTGAGTTAAGTTTTGTATACAGTGTAAAATAGTGTTTGAGTTTCATTCTTTTGCATGTTGCTGTTTAGCTTTCCTAGTGCCATTTATTGAAGAGACTGTCTTTTCCCCACTGTGCATTCTTGGATCTTTTGTCATAAATTAATTGACCATGTCTGCATGAGTTTATTTCTGGGCTCTCTATTCTGTTCTGTTATTCTGTGTGTCTGTTTTTATTGTAGTACCATAATGTTTTGATTACAATAGCTCTCTAATACAATTTGAAATCAGGAAACTTTGTTCTTCATTCTCAAGATTGGCTATTTGGAGTCTTTTGTGGCTCCATATAAATTTTAGAATTGTTTGTTTATTCTATTTCTGTGAAAAATGCCATTGGAATTTTCATAGGGCTTACATTAAATCTGTAGATTCTTTTGGGTAGTATGGCATTTTAACAATGTTCTTCCAGTTCATGAGCATGGCATATCTTTCTGTTTATTTGTGTTTTCTTAAATTTATTTCATCAGTGTTTTATAGTTTTCAGTGTACATTGAAAGGAGGAGATCTTTCACCTCCTTGGTTAAATTTATTCTTAGTTATTTTATTCCTTTTGATGAAATTATAAATGATTTTTTTCTTAATTTCTCTTTGTTATAGTTTGTTATTAGTGTCTAGAAATGCAACACACTTTTATATATTGATTTTGTGTCCTGCAGCTTTAAGGAAGTCATTTATTAACTCTTAAGAGTTTTTTGGTGGAATCTTCAGGATTTTCTCTATGTAGCATCATGTCATCTCTAAATAATGGCAGTTTTAGTTCTTCCTTTCCAATTTGGATAACTTTTACTTTTCTTGCCTAATTATTTTCTTGCAATACTATGCTGTATTTAAAGGGTAAGAATGGACATTTTTGTTTTGTTCACAATCTTGAGAGAAAAGCTTTCAGCTTTTTACCATTGAGTATAATGGTACCTGGGGGCTTGTCATACATGGCTTTTATTTTGTTGAGTTACATTCTCTCTATATGCACTTTGTTGAAAGTTTTTATCATGAATGGATCTTGAATTCTGTCAAATGCTTTTTTTCCCATTTTTCAGATGATCAAGATTTTTATCCTTCATTTTGTTAATATGGTTTATCACATTGATTGATTTGTGAATGCTTAACCATCCTTGCTTCTGGAATAAATCCCACTTGATCATAGTTTATGATCCTTATAATGTATTGTTGCATTCAATTTGCATATATTTCGTTGATGATTTTTGTGTCTATGTTCATCAAGGATATTGGCCTGTAATCTTTTAATCTTTTTTTTTTCCTTTTTTTCCCCTTGTGGTGTCCTTGTATGGTTTTGGTATCAGGCTGATGCTGGCCTTATGAAGTGAATTTAAAAGTGTCCCCACTTCTGTTTTTTGGAAGTGTTTGGAAGGAGTGGTATTCATCTTTGAACATTTGGCAGAAATTACCAGTTAAGCCATCAGTCCTAGACTTTAGTTTGTAAGGAGTTTTTAAATTCCTAATTTAAACTTTTTTTTTTTTTTTTTTGCTAATAATTGTTCTGTGCAGTTTTTCTGTTTGTTCATGCTTTAGTCTTGGAAGGTTGTATGTTTCTCAGATTTTATCCTTTCGTCTAGGTTGCTCAACATATTGGTGTGTAATTGTTCATTGTAGTCTCCTATGATCCTTTGTATATCTGTGGTATCATTTATAAGGTCTCTTTCATTTCCAATTGTATTTACTTGAGCCTATTGAAAATCTCTCTGTCTTTTTTTCTTGGCGAGTCTAGCTAAAGATTTCTCAATTTTGTTTATCTTCTCCAGGAACCAGCTCTTGGTTTCATTCATTGATCTTCCCTGTTGTCTTTTTAGTTTCTGTTTTATTTATTTCTGCTTTGATCTTTATTATTTTCTTTCTTCTACTAACCATGGGCTTAATTTCTTTCCCCTGGATCCTGAGATATAAATTTAGGTTGTTTATTTGAGACTTTTCTTTTTTCTTGAGGTAGGCATTAAGTTCCTTCTTAGAATTGCTTTTGTTGCATCCCATAAATTTTGGTATGTTGTACTTCCATTTTCATTTGTCTCAGTGTATTTATTGATTTTGCTTTTGATTTCTTCATTAACTCATTGGTTGTTCAGTTTTTGTAAACTAAAGTTTTATTGGAAAATGGCCACACTCATTTGATTATGTATTATCAGTAACTGCTTTCATGCTACCACACAGAATTGAGTAGGTGAGTCAGGTGTGCAGCTTTGTGCCCACAAAGCTTAAATACTTGATTTAGTATATGACCTTTAGCAGAACAGTTTATTGGTCCCAAAATTGGAGAACTAAATGCATATATGAATTAACTCAAATAATGGTAGCAGCTATTATTATTTCAAAAAAACACAAATCTTTAATTAGATATGTCCCTGCATATTTTTGTAGATGTACATAGATATTTACATACTTATATTGTACTGTACTGCACCAATGTGAGTGTATCATATAATAAAGTTAATTTACAAAGAGCTGCAAGGAGTTTTACATGACTTTATTTCCTATGAGATCTTGATTTTTGTGATATTAGATTTTATCTCATTGTTCTGAAAATGTCATTTTCATCCTATCAAATTAAAGGATCAAGGTTATTAGTGTAATCAAACAATTTCTTTTCTCACCAATTTCAAGATGTTGTACCAAAACTTCTAGTGAAATTCCTTGGCTATTTGATAACTTTAAGCACACTATTCTACATACTCCATAAATCATCTACTGTGAGATAACCTTTATGGTTCCCACCCTCTCCTAGAGCATGCTAAATAGAAATTGCATTTGAGAGTTGATATGATGGTGATGTTTCAAGCCCTTTCTGCTGGGAAGATTAATTTTACATTGGGCATAGCACACTGTTGATTTTCAGATAATTATAAGTAGTAATTTACAATATTTATAATAAAAGCTCTATATTTTGACATGGTTATCACAAAATATATCCCTGACCGACTAACAATTCTCTAAGATGATCATTAAATTGCTACTGGGCTATAATTATATTCTTCTGTGGGATCTAATGGTGTCAGGTATAGGAATGAGAATGAATAAGAATATTGTGTTTTGGAGTTTTTTTGGGGGGGGGTGTATTTTATTGAAATATCGGTGAAAATCTGTTATTCAAATCCTGAGTTTCTCTACTAAAACAATCACCTGGAGTTTATGCATTGAAATAAGTTAAGGTAAACTGGCAACGTAGAGCTATTCAAGTATGGGTTCCTAAGGTTTTGTTTTTTTGTTTTTAACTTCTATATAAAATCTGGGACCTTTGTTACCTATCAGTTTGCTTTTATCATTATGCATATGTGTGCAGTAATGTTTACTAAATTTGTATTTGAAATATGATAAATGGGTAATTTTCATGGGGAATTATTTTCTTTTTAGTGATATCTTCTTTCTCCATGTTCTGATTTCACAAACATTATGGTTTATTGAAATGCATGTTCACAAAGCAGCTCTTCAATTTAGCTTTTCCCATTTGATTAAGGCTTGTTGAGCAAGAGGCAACCAAATTTGGTGTTGTGTGATATTTTGACATTTTTATACCCAGTATGTGCACAGCTGTAATTTAGAACAGCTCTGACTAGTGTTTAATCATCTACACTGAATATTTAGGCATTCGTTTATCTGTTAAATCTGGATTTCAAAGTCTCCAAACTTCAGGTAGATACTAGGTACAAAACTATGTGTTAGTACAGGTTTTTTTCATTAAGTTTGGCAGAAACAAACCAAAATTAAAAGTTATATGGGAATAATATCTGATGCTATGCAAATAAAACTGATATAATTTTGCTTCCTTTTTTCTTTTCTTTCCTTTTCATTCTTTCATTTTCTTTCTTTCTTTCTTTCTTTCTTTCTTTCTTTCTTTCTTTCTTTCTTTCTCTTTCTTTCTTTCTTTCTTTCTTTCTTTCTCTCTCTCTCTTTCTCTTTCTTTCCTTCCTTCCTTCCACCCTTCCTTCCTTCCTTCCTTCCTTCCTTCCTTCCTTCCTTCCTTCCTTCCTTCCTTCACCATTTTCAGTTTAAATTAAAGCCCAATTTCTACTTTTATCGACTTTAGCTGTGGTTTTAACTTCAAACCTAGTTGACAGGTATTCTCTTTTAAATCGTTTTTGTTAGCATGAAGAAGTGTTCTGAAAATATTCCACTAATAATAACAATACTGTCACCAATTTTACTCTTCATTTGGAGAAGGGGGCCTTTTCTTTTCTGCACTTTTCATTCATCTCTAGGATGATCTCCTAGTACAGGAGGCAGTGAGGTTCCATTTGGAAGTAGCATCAGCGGCAGTAGTGAGAGATTAATAGTTTCCATAGGTAACTGCCTTGAGATCTCACTTTACAAAATCGCAAGTCTCTTTAGAACCCACTGAGCAAGGCCCAAGAAAGAACCGGCAAGTTACCCTGGAACTTGTTCCAGCGTTCCCTTTTGTAACAACAGTTCTTGTATGATTTTTAGTGGAGACTTTTTCCTGGTAGAACTGTCCTGGTTCAAAGGGGAATCTTTTCTGCCTCAGGGCAGAAATATCTGATTAAAAAATCATTCCCTTTGGATGGTTATATCTTAATCTTAAAGGAAAGGTAATTGAGAAAAGAAATATTCCTTTAATGTCTTCTATAACAATATCCTTCCTCCTAGTATTAGTTTTCAGGGGGAAAAATGAAAGGAATTTCATCTCTAGGCATAAAGTTAAGGGCAAAGGAAGGAGAAAGGAGAGAGACAGGAAGAGAGGGGGTGCATGCAATTGAAACGGAGGCTCTAAGTCACTCAAACCATGATATGATTATTTTTGAAGCACTGGTGTTCTCTTAAAGGGTATTGGAGTTCAAAATGAAAATTGCTTTTGCAGCAAAGTGCACCATCAGGTCTGTGGGGACCGATTAGCAGAGTGGCTCTCTGTGTCCTATATACTATATGCCGCTTCAGTGGTTAGTGTAACACATGGGACATGGAGAAGTGAAAACTTTGATTCATAAAAGAACCTCATGTGACTCTCTGCTGGCTTTATATTTAAAATGTGTTTGATCATTTACCACCTACTTTTAAACTAATTCACAAAGACTAAGTAATTGATGGATTAGGTACAGTCTGTTGGTTTGCAGTTTAAGCAGAGAAAAGTTTTCTTGCATCGTGGAGTATACTTTGCAAATTCAGTTTTCAGTCCCCCATTCCTGTCTCTTAAGTTATATTAATAAGTTTTAGGATCAACTCATATACTTTCTGAAGTTTATTTTTTATGTTTGAAAGAGAGAAAGGGAATGAGAGCAAGCAGAAGAGGGGCAGAGGGAGAGAGAAAGAGAGAGAGGGAGAGACAATCTTAAGCCGGCTCCATGCTCAGTGCAGAGCCTGAAGTAGGGCCTCCATCTCAGGACCATGAGATCATGACCTGAGCTGAAATCAAGAGACACTTAACTGACTGAGCCACCCAGGTGCCCCTCGTTATAATTTTTTTTATGCTGAATGAAATTCAGAGGATGGTGTCATCTTTGAGCAGTGAGGAGAGGAATATATATATATATATATATATATATATATATATATAGTATTAATATACTATATATATTATAAATGTATGAGTATATTTTAAAGAAACATTAGAAACCCTACAGCCAGTGAGAGAGACCCTGCATTTTTCTTACAGTGTGTTGCAAGTAAGCTGCTGGGATAGGACCCATAAATATATTTCTTAGGACATGCATTCTCTGTTTTACTATTATTATATCTAGAAAGATGATAATAGATATCCTGATATCTACTCAGATTACTTTCTTTAGGATCCCTGTCTAAGACCTTTTATTGATTAATTTATTTTTGTATCACCTGGTACTAGTCTTCCTACTAGAAAGTGACTGCAATTATAGATCTATATTCACAATTGATATGTAAAAGATTTTAAACTGAGAATAAAGAAGTGCATTATTAAACTGATGAAAGATAAGGCAAAAGTATTTATCATAGTCTTATCTTTTAATACAAAAACATTATAAGAGGGAAAATGCTTTAATTGGCTAGCTCTTGTCATAGAATACTCTGCTTGGAACATCAAGAGCATTTTATTGTAAAAGAATAGCTCTTCTGAATAACAGAAGTGGTGGGAAATCCCATGTTTGGCCATCCAGGGTGGCTCAAGAGATAGTAAGGCCTATCTGTATCCCTGCCCTAATTTCTTTACGAACTATGAACTTGCTGAAACCAAATCTTTGTGTCTTATGTCATCCTGGTGGTTAAAATGGGAGAGCAGTGGGTAGCCGTGCTTCACTGTATAGACCTATACTCTGAAATATAATAAAAGTTCTTCTTATATCTACTTGCCAAAATATATGTGAACATGTTATACTATTTTGTCGGAGCATTTTTCTAGTAAAATTTCCTTAAAAATGGTATAGCCAACTGGTATGTACCTGTTAATTTGAATATTATAGAAAGCAGCATTTTAAAAATGTAAATTAGGCATATTATAGGAGATATCTGTATATATACAGATACCTCCTTGATGACAGTTTCCATGACCTTTTGGACATTGGAAAATCATTGTCTCTTTTGTCTGTTTATATCTGTTGCACTCCCATGGTGCCAAACATGTGCATGGCATGGCACAGAGACCATGGAAAATACATATGATATATATTAGGTCTTGTCCTCTAGATTTTGAGCTGCTCAAGGGCAGAGGCATGGTATTTTTTATCTTTGTTTTACTGATCTAAATGAACTGTCCTGAGCACTGAATATGTGTTGACAGAATGAACCAGTGAGAGCACACATTTACGCTGTGCCTCTTCTGCAGAATCAACCTTCAATGCCCCCCCCCCAATGGCGATACTCAGGGGAAGCCTAGACCAATAGGAATTAGCCAAAAATAATCCAGTTTCACCTTATTACTAAATAGAAACATGATGGAGGGAACATTACCACCAGGAGCTACCCAGAGTTTGTTTGAGACAAAGAGTTTATAATGGGCCTGTAGACACCATTTTATTGTTTATTCATATAGTGATTTACTGAGGCTACTTTTCTATTGTCTATTTTTATTTAAGGCACTAAAGTTTCATACAGAAAGTTTCTAAATATTAAAAGTATTTGGAGTTGTTTTATACATTTCAGATTGATGCATAAAATGCAAGATGAGAGAAAGAGGGTTAATTACTATTTCCTAACATTTATGGGTTTAATAATTTAAAACCTTCTTGTATAAAATCAGGATGTTTTAAAGCAAAATGAAACTGCATAGTGGTAAGACTGTCTTGACAATTGTGACCAGGGACTCCGTGGAAATTGTCCATGGGAGAGTTGCTGAGAGACACAGACTCCTTGACCATAGAGCACACTGCGGGATTCTCCTTCCAGGAATATACAGTGCGTGTGCTTGGGACAGTTCCACTTGGCCCAATCGCATTTTCCAGGCCAGTGAGCATAATGACAGGGTAGAAATGAGATGTGTCTATGTGCCTTTGGTAATTACTGAATATATGTTAATGAAGAGCTTTTCCTTGGCCTTGCACCAGCACAGTTAAATATGACTAACTAGAGCTTTTCCTTGATGAAAGGAAAGCCACTAGCACAGCTATAGAACTCCATGTAAACAAATTGCATATAGATTTAATTTTGAACTAACATGAATGCAAATCTTCTCAAATGGATTGCTCCATTTGAACTGTAGTTCTTTACAGTTGAAGGAATTCTGAAAGTGAGTGCCCTTCTGTGGAGACATCACATTATTGTTGGTGTAATAAATTTGCCTCCAGGTAGTAAGCATCTATAGTATACATAAAACATGTATACTAGGCATTGTGAGCAAAGAAAAAGTTGCACAGGACCTGGCCACTGCACTCTATGACATTAACATTTAGCAGGGTGGACAAGCCATAGATACTCACTAACCAATGAAAAGGTTTAGCAATTACATGGGCATCTCAGAAGTGATAATTAAGATACTGTTAAATTCTTGAAAAGCAAAGTAAAAAGGAGAATGTGAGGGAATATAATTACCGAAGAAAAAGAGAAGAAATGTGATTCCAGTGATCAAGTATTATGTTTATTGGTTTCTCTTCCCACGATGGCCAGTTAACATGGTATTTGGCACTTATTTATTATGGCACATTAAACGATTTTGAAAATCAGAGAATAATACCAAGTCAGGCATCATATTTTATTATAATGTTTGGTAATATTTCTCATAGAAAAGGAATTTACAGAGTTGTTAACTTTTCCCAGAAACAACACATTAGTCACTTTCCTATTTGATATTCAGTTGCTTAAACATTCAACTTTAGGAGGACTGAGGAAACACAATTTAGAGCATGGCCGTACTCTGTGAAGTGTTTTTGCTATATCCTGAGAGGAACCCCTTTATTCTATGGGTGTTTAGACCCATGTAAACATACAATTCACACATCTATTGTCATGGTAACCATCTTGGAGATGTTTCTAGGTAGAGATAGTACATTGGTTTCTTGCTGATAACATAAAAAAGTTACCACCAACTGAATGACTTGAAACAACAAAAATTTATTCTCTCAGTTTTGGAAACCAGAAGTCCCAAATCAAGGTATCAGTAGGGTTGGTTACTTTGGAAACTCTCAGGTAGATATTGCCCCATGCTTTTCTCCCAGTTTCTGGTGGTTGTTGGCAATCATAGGCATTACTTGGCTTGTAGATGCATTTTTTTCAGTTTTTTTTTTTTTTTTTAATTTTTTAAAATGTTTATTTATTTTTTGAAGGAGAGAGAGATACAGCGTGAGTGGGGAGGGGCAGACACAGAATCTGAAGTAGGCTTCAAGCTCTGAGCTGTCAGTACAGAGCCCATCGGGGGGCTTGAACCCACAAACTGTGAGATCATGACCTCAGCTGAATTCCGACACTCAACCAACTGAGCCATCCAGGCACCCCAGAATTGTTTCAGTTTCTGCTTCCATTTTCACATTGCCTTCTTGTCTGCATCTCTGTGTCTTTTCCTTTTTCTTTCTTATAAAACACTCTCACTGGATTTAGGGCCCACCCTAATCCATTATGTTCTTATCTGGATCTCTACCTTAATACAATCTGCAACAAAGCTTATTTTAAATAAGGTCACATGATTTTAGAGAGGACAGTATTCAACCCATTGCAGGTTGTAATTGTGAATAGGTATGATTACCCAGGACATTTCTGAAGTATTAATTTATTTCTTGTTTGATGAGAATTTAAGGTTTCTGACATGCCTTTAGATATAAGTAATAACTAACATATACTCCTTGTTACTTTTGTTCCATAGAGTTATCCAGAGAAAATTGAGGCCAAAATTCTATGTATCCAATTTTATATTTGCACTTCACCCTTACTCTTATATAGTTCTAAAATCGAATTTGTTTTTTACTCTTTCTATTTCTTATCCTACCTAAAGCTACTTGTATTCAGAGGCAAGTTGATTATGACAGTAAACTGTTTGGGCTAGTTTCTTTCAAAGCCTTGGGAGGGGCTTTAGCAATGGGTTTACAAAATTATGCTTTTTTTTTTTTTTTTTAATTTGCAGTAGAAAGATAATTTAACTATAGTTAGGTAACATTGATCTCACTTTCTATTCTGATTTTTCTTCCCAAACACTTCTCTATATACTACAGAAATACAGGGCCAAACGTGGTAGAAAGTTACTCATATGCATAATGGAGCCTTGCTATGGATATATGTGGGCAGTGGAGAAGAAACAAGACTTGAAATGTGTGGAGCAGAAGCTATTCTGTGGGAAATTCTGAATCATACAGCTCATATGGAAAAAATCTTGATAGATATTTTTCCAAGGTTGACAGCAATTCTAACAATTTTCATGGCATTACCAATAATAGGTTGTGAAGTTAAAAGAAACTACAGGAGAAAGGAAAATCTGAATTATCCCTTTAGATTTTCTATAGAAAAATAGTTTTGCAAAATCTTTGTCATATGAAGAGGTGATCAGACTACACAGCCAAAAATAGGAAAAAAATATTATCTTTTTTTAAAGTTTATTTATTTATTTTGAGAGAGAGAGAGAGAGAGAGAGAGAGCATGAGAGAGAGAGGATCCCAAGCAGGCTTTGCGCTGTCAGTGCAGAGCCCAATGTGGGCCTCATAACTCACGAACCATGAGAGCATGACCTGAGCTGAAATCAAGAGTCAACTGCTTAACCAAGTGAGCTCCCCAGATGCCCCGGAAAGAAAGTTATTATAGAGTTGTATCCATCAGTAATCAAAGATCTACCAGTTGGAATATATGTTTTTGGCATTTGTTGGATTTATAAAATAAGTGATTTGATGGGATTTACACTGTCCTTAAAAATAAATATATACATTTGTCCCTTGTTTTGTAAATTTAATTTTATCCTCTTAAAGAGTCCCTCCCAGGGGCACCTGGGTGGCTCTGTCGGTTAAGCGTCCGACTTTGGCTCAGGTCATGATTTCGGGGTCCGTGAGTTCGAGCCCCGCGTCAGGCTCTGTGCCGACAGCTCAGAGCCTGGAGCCTGTTTCAGATTCTGTATCTCCCTCTCTCTGACCCTCCCTGTTCATGCTCTGTCTCTCCCTGTCTCAAAAATAAATAAAACGGTAAAAAAATTAAAAAGAAAAGAGTCCCTCCCATATTTTACAAGCTTCAAGTCCCCCCCAAAAAACAGAATCCATCTTTGCTTTTATCTTTTATTCTATAAAAAAAATCCCACTTACCAAAATACAAGAGTTTTTTTAAATAACTTTGTCTCTTGAAAAATAAGATTAAAATGCAAAGTTTTATGAAGTTGTGCTTTTATTACTACCCTTCTTTGCTGAATCATTAAAACATCTAAATGTTGAGCAGCTATTTGTCCCTCAATAATTAAGTCATCATATGTAGTTTGTTTTTGCCTCTTAATTCTTTTCTTCAGATAGTCTTTGACTAGAATCATTGGACAGTATTTTAATGTCTTTAATACAAAGAAAACATTAATTTGGATTCTATTGGGGATTTCTTTTGTCAAAGGGAGTACCTACTTCCTGAATTGTCATAGTTTTATAGATTATTTTATTAGGTATATAGAGATAACACAGATTAACACATTTTTGACCTTATCTCTGTGTTTAAGCTTCGTTTACTCAATTTTAGCTAAGAATAATCTTCATAAATTGTTCATTACCATGTGGATTTTAACCCATCAAGAATATCTCATTTCCTTTTCATTTGATTCCTGTCTTTTATTTTTTTTTCCATTATCTCTTCCTATAATCAAATATATCCATTTATATAATCTCTCTTTCTCTCTCTTAGAGATGATCTCTGTGTATAAGCAAGCAGCATCTTGGCCATAAAAAAAATGTTCCAGATATTCTGGTACATAGAAACCTGAAATTTTACATGCAGAAAGGCTCGATGAGAATATTCAGATGGAACAACTCATTTTGCAGAGATGGAAGTAGTTTTAAACAAGATATTTTGCTTTATCCAAGCAAGGTCAGCATTGGAACCTAGGTTTTCTTGTGTTGAGTCCAAATTTAGTATGCTTTAATATTTACTACAGATACTTGCAATGTACTCACATCCATATGTGGGCCTTAATTTTCAATTTTTACTTTTTCCAACATAATAATTTCCCATTTCTCTGTCACCTTTTCTTCAAATAATCACTTAAAGCCAATTGTATAAACACTTAAGAGGAGACTCTACCTTCGTAATCCCTGTCATTACTTAACAAACTGTTGATGGCACTATGGACATGTTAAGGTAAACTAATGATATAGATTGATTTTTTTGTCCACTGTGAATTTGTATAAAACTTTGATTTAAACTTTAATTTAATGTTTTTCCTAACTCCAATAATCTGTAGTCCTTCAGGTGTGAAACCCTACTAACTTTAAATAGCAGTACCAAATTAAGCCTATCTTATTTTCTCCAATGTTCTGCTCTTTCATTTCTTGTTTCTACTCTACAAGTATTCTTTCAGTCTCCTAATTCTCTAGTTTTCTCTAGCATACCTCATTTCCCCACTTCATTTTCTAGATAGTTTCACTTAAAAACAAATAAAAATTTAATTTTATCTCTTCTAAGGTGGACATTCTAATATGGCACATTTTTTTCATGTATGTGTAGAAGAAGTTTATTTCTTACTCTATACTGTTATTCTTCCCATTAATTCAAATTATAACATTTAAACATAAGAACTTACAGTACAGAAATAGTAGTTTGATTTTGCACAATTAAACAAAAGGTGCCTAAATTTAAAACCTGAAACACTGTCTTTATTTATTTAGTAACTTCTATAACTGGAACTCACTAAATATTTAAATTGTTAATTAATGAAGACATTTTAAAAGAGTTACTTTTGGTTCACACAATATATATTGTATTTTTTAAAGTCCATATTTGGACTTTTAATATTTAATATGTCCATATTTGTGTCCTTGTTTCTTTTTTCCAATGATTATATTCACATGGTTGACTCATTAATTTCAGTAAGAGGAATAAAAGTCATTGTTTAAACAAAGCCTGCTTTCTTAGGTTTGGGTCAGAGCATTTAATGGGCTGTACCTGGAATTTCTCAAGTGTGTGTGTGTGTGTGTGTGTGTGTGTGTGTGTGTGCGTGCGCGTGCGCGCGCGCGTGCCCGCATTGGGAGGGAGGCCCACTGGCTTTCCAAGTACTTGTCTCAGAATAAATTTTAAAGTATAATTTATAAGGTGCAGAGAGGAAATGTTGTTTATAGATTTTTAGACCTTTTTTTTTTACTATTTTAATACCCCATGTTCAAATACAGTAACACATACTTTTCATGGTAGTATTGGCATTCATATATTACAAAGTTTAATGATCTGATAAAGAACATTAATTGAGTTCTATTTTTCCAACATTTTATCATGAAAGTTTTTATGTATACACAAAAGTTGAAAGAATTTTGCAGTAAATGCCTATGTACACACTTTCTAAATGCTACTACAATTGGCATTGTTTACTATTCGTCTATAAATACATCTTTTGTTCTTTTGATGTGTTTCACTGCAAGGTGTAAATGTCAGTAGACTTCCAACTCTGATTTTGTTTCTTGATTTTCTTGACTTTCCTCATGACTTTCCTCTCAGACAATCATTGTTTGAGGCATAGATATGTAATAAATGGAAGATATAAATCCTTTTAGTATTCATCAAAATTGTATATCCCAACTCATGAGTTTTATAATGCCCTCCAAAAAAAAAAAAAAAAAGGTGCTAGAAATGCAGGCTGTAGCATTCTTTGTGTACAAGCTAAATAATTTCCAGAAACAGTTATCTTAACTAGATGATACTACTTAAGGCACTTTTAACTAAGCAGTTTCAAACCGAATTACTTTTAAGATTTTTTTTAATGTTTATTTATTTTTGAGAGAGAGAGATAGAGTGCGAGCAGGGGAGGGGAAGAGAGAGAGGGAAACACAGAATCCAAAGCAGGCTCCAGGCTCTGAGCTGCCAGAACAGAGCCTGAGGCAGGGCTCAAACTCATCAATCCTGAGATCATTACCAGAGCCGAAGTTGGACGCTTAACCCACTGAGCCACCCAGGCACCCCTCATTTACTTATATTTTGAAGTTTGGGGAAAAAGTGGTATGATTACAGAGTAAATATAGAAGACATTCAGGGAATTAGAGACTATACTTTTTCAGTTATTAAATAATCTACAGATATATACGTTGTAAAGATTTTCAGAATATTTATTTTTCCCCTTTAAAATATAAGCTATTTATCATTTAATACTCAATACTTCCTGAGATGGTGGGTTGTATTTTTCATTGTTGTTAAAATTCTATGATATGGTTTTGTTTAAGTAAACAAATTTTGAATCTGTTAACGGGTGTTTATTCAAATTCTTTGGCTTTTACTAACATAATTAAGGAGGAGTCCTCAATAAGAAAGTTTTAAAAAGAGTAACACAAAAATATTATTTTGCAACTAGTATATGAAGTTACCCAAGGCTTACATATTTGAAACCCTTAAAATTTAAATTTTTATTTAAATGTTTATTTATTTTTGAGAGAGACAGCACGAGTGTCAGAGGGACACTCTGAGTGAGGGAAACACAGAATCCAAAGCAAGCTCCAGGCTCTCAGCTGTCAGTACTGAGCCAAAGTCTGATGCCCAACCAACTGAGCCAACAAGGTACCCCTGAAACCCTTAAAATTTAAAAAGAAATCTATTTTTTTACTAAGAATAGGAAACAAATCATAACTGTGTATACTTATTTTTTGTATTTGTCTTGATACTAGCATTCCTATAAAACAATTTTGTACACAACTAATAATTTATACACTAGTATATTGAAATATTTTCAAGCACATTCTGAATACTAGAATTATTTGTAAATTTTTTTTCTGCTTTTCTGTCTGTCTGTCTGTCTGTCTCTCTTTCTAGTAGAATGAATTGAGGTTTTATGGAATAGTGAGGATATTTTCTCAAGGACAAATACCTGAGTTAGTGAAAGATTAGGGACCATTTTTATTGACTGACAGTCCAGTCCATTAATTACCAGACCATGTTTTCTTCTCATTTCTTCTACATATTCATGCATTTAATGAGATTCTGTTTATAACTAGGAACTTAATGTATTTTCCTTAGATTACCACAGTAGATAATATGTGCACAGTACAAAGTGCAGAGAAATTTGTGTGCTTCATTAAGAGAATTTCATTTTATGTTCGAAGCATGACATTGCATTTAGAGTGAATTCATAACAATTCACTGATTGTTTATGCAACTTTGAGCCAAGGTGGCTAAACTCTGGGTCTTAGTGTTTATGGTACTGAAGTTTTTGTAAATTTTATTTCTTGAATAAAACCTTTTTTCAGGGATATAAAGAAAAAATATACTTACAAAGAACCTGAAACTGAAAACTGATGTTTGGTTTCTAAATTAGAGAAACTAAATTCTAAACAGTGGAAGTATTAAACAATAGAAAATATGGGTCTTGACCTCAACTGGGAAAAACACTAATTACTTCATACTTATGAAATAATAGAAGTAAAGTGACCATGAAGTCCAAACTTATCTACAATTCCATATCATAGATAACAAAATAAATCTAGATCTTTAGCTAACTGGAAGCAAAATTACTCTGGTTTAGAGTTTCTGGCATCCAGCTTTGTATTTAAGGTGTTAGAATACAGATTGCTACAGATCCCCATTTTCTACACACAAATGTAGTATTTTGTGGTGTTTGTATAGGCTGTTATAATATTTTATCTGCAAAATTTGCTAACTTTCTTAGATCCTCCCTTTTTTCTAGTTGTGGGAAATGTTTAAATTTTGAAGTCATGTGAATCCAGGTTGGAGTCCTGGTTCTGTCTCTAGCCCAGAGGAAAATGGGACAATGTGACAATGTGAGGATAAGAATAGCTACCTCAGGGCATTACTAGGTAAACTAAATGCAACATATAGCATAGTGCTTAATATATGTAGGTCCTCAATAATGGTTAATAATAACTTACTGCTATTCCAACCCTGGAAGAGATTTTCAAAGGAAACACATAATTTTTTTTTTCCTTTTTTTATTCCCATGTTGTTGACACTCCTTTTTTTTTTAATTTAAATTTTAGTTAGTTATATACAGTAAAATATTGGTTTCAGTAGAATACATTGATTCATCACCTACATACAACACCCAGTGCTCATCATAAGTGCCATACTTAATATCCATCATCCACATATCCCTTCCCCACCCACCTCCCTCCATCCACCCTCAGTTTGTTCTCTATTGTTAAGAGTCTCTGGTGGTTTGTTTCTTTCTTCTTTCCCCTCCCTTCCCATATGTTCATCTGTTTTCTTTCTTCAGTTCTACATATAAGTGAAATCATTTGGTATTTGTCTTTCTCTGATTAACTTCTTTTGCATAATACATTCTAGCTCTATCCATGTCATTTACACTCTTACCTACAATTCTTTTTTGTTTCTGACAGTCCAATTAATTTTTGTTTGACTTAACCTATCCAACAACAAAGGGCAACTGATAATTTCCTTAGATAATAATATGGTGATGATGATGATGATGATGGTGATGGTGATGATAATGACAACGATGATGATGATTGCCATGATGGCAATAAGGCAAATGATTTGACTCAGCAAACCAAAAATAATAACACTTTGTATGTTAATAGAAATTGCTAGTTACCAAAGCATGTTTTATGAAGGCAGTTGTGAAAAACCAATGAGATAATATATGGGAAAGAAGTCAAGGATCTCTTTAGCAAAATAAACACAATCTATTTTAAATGTCACAAAATATTCTATATATGCATACCCAGTGATGTGAAAGAGTTAATATATTCTTAAATATTCTTTCCTCAAGAGCTGACAGTGTATTTTGATTTAATACTACAAATGTGCTCATTCATATATTTACTCTAGATTTCTTATTTGTACATTAGTTAGAGATAATTGGCAGATTAAGTAAACTGTGCCCTTTATAGCATCATATTATGGGGGGGGGTGGAGAATGGAATTGTATTAGTTAAAAAATGAAAATTTGCTGAATTAGCTACTTTATTAAATGGTGAATAACTCTTTTCTTTACCCTCAACAGAATGATTGACTTTCTTGTAGTGTGTGTGTGTGTGTGTGTGTGTGTGTGTGTGTGTGTATACACACAATCTACTGGAGAATGGTCTTTTTGGTCATTGGGGTAAAATACTTTTATTTATGCTAATCTTAATGATGATAATTAGTTATATGGTCATTTTCATGAATACACATAATGTAAAACAATGAGAAAGATGTCCTTAATATAAACTATTATAAAATATTGAATTCTTTATTTTACCTCATTTAATGCCATAAATAAATTATATATGTGTATGTTTGTTATGTGTGTTATGTATGTGTATAGGTGTGTATGTGTGTATGTGTGTGTAAAGGGAGATTAAGGTGTAGCCGTATAACTATTAAATGATCTAAGGTAGAATGGATTCCTCTTTGCTGCACTCTTAAACAGCATCTGAACATTCTAATAAAATTAGACTTTTTTAGAGAGCACCTCTCTCACTAACAACATATGACAAAATATTTACTGTACTGTCTGTTACTTGCATCTGAAATTGTGAAGGTGATTTATAGGAAGTAGCCCTCTGGACTGACAATTCTTCTGAAATTGGACCTTTATGACCTGCTCCTTATCCTCTTTTAATACATAAACACTGTGTGTCCTGAGTTTTGACAATATTTCAGAGAAATCTTATTGCTTTATGAAAGCAGGTTAGAAAAATTTCCCATCATCAGTATGCTATATTTTTCCTATGCTGTGCTTTTAATATACATAAACAAAATTACAAATTCATGGGGAATCATGTTAGGAGCTCTTCTGAGACAGCGCTGGCTGCCTGGATATTGCTGCCCTGAGGGGGTTTGTTCAAATGATTGTGATCCCACAGTAGAGCAGATTGAGCCAGTCTAACCTGGCAAGTGGGAGCAGGTGTGGGAAAACAGCACAGCAGAGTCATAACAAAGCGTTTATTGCCACTTACAGGATTGCAATTTTAAATAATGCTATTTGTTTTGTTTGTTCCCTGTGCAGTGTGATTCAGTGTCGGATCCAACATAGATGTCTGCATTTTAACTTAATCTCTCTTCCTTTGATTTTGTTATTTAATGAGTGGATTGGTGTGAAATTAGGCTCTGTGCTGCAGGTAATAATCTGGTAAATAAAATAAGGAGTAAGTTTTTTGCATTGAGGGATTCTTACAAATTTTGTTTGTTTTTAATTAGAGGCTGTAACATTTTAAGGAGGCTTTGGAATTGTATGTTTACATTGATAATCTTTTCCAGAAATATATCTATATCTATATCTATATCTATATATATCTATAATCAACTAGATAAAATATATTTTTTTAATTCTATTTAACTCTGTTTTTTAAAAGGAAGACCAAATAATCAAGCATGGAATAACTAAGTTATTGTCTTGACTTCTGTGGAAATGCCAAGAGACATAGTGGAGTAACATCCTTGTTACTCCAAATGTGCTCTGCTGACCTGTAGCATGGGCATAACATGAGACCTTGTTAGAATTGCAAAATGATAAACCTCATTTTAGACCCTGTTGAATCATAATCTGAATTTTAATAAAATCCTAGGTAATTACTATGTACGTAAACATGTGAAAAGCATTGATTTCAATGGAGAAGAGAAGCAAATTTACTTATTCTTGATTTTTTTAATGTATATAATGGAAGAACTAATGAGGAAGAATGCATTAGAATCTGGTCATGGCTTTCAGTCTATCACAGACAACGACCTGAATAGAATTTGGAGATGTTCATTCAATTTTTATTTACTGGAGCATTTTTAAATATTTATTTTTTTCTTTAAAATGACAGCTCCTATCCTGCCTCACTTTTAGAGTTTTCTTGGATCATACCCAAAATAAGAAGACTAATAGGATGCTTGTACCCAGTTTTAATTAAACATATTAGTAATTGGGTTACAGATTATGTGGTATCTATGACTTTGGCAACTCCTATCACATGAAGTTTATTCACATTAAATAGAGTAAATCTGCAGGCGTTTTGCTTCTAAGAAGAGTAAGCTAATGAAGCATGTAATATATAACTGAAGACTTTTTTCAGTGAAAATGTAGGATGTACATGTCACACTGGCATGGATATTAGAAAAAAATGTAAATGATATTATGCAGATTGTCTTCCAAGATGCTCACTTGTGTTAACGTGTTTTTTGATTACATATTTGAGTGTCTAGTATCTTTAGATAACACCCTAAGAAAATGTGACACTTCTCAAATTTTCCTTTTTTACAATGTACTTATCTGTGTTGGAACAGGTATTCTCACCATCACACCTACACACTGTCTGTCATCTGTGCCCCTACTTGCAAAAACATGGGCTTTGCATGCTTCTGATCTAGCCGTCTTATGCCATCTACCCTCACTTTATCCTAAAGACATTGGCCTAACAATTCTCTCCTGTTTGATGTATCATCAGAAAACAAGGATATCATTATTTCTCCTATCTCTAAAAACTTTTTTTTTTGGACCCTGCTTTTTCCTCTGGCTACCTCCCCTATTTCTCCTTCCTTTACCAGGAAAATACTTAGAAGTACACAGCATTTTGCTATCTGTACTTTTCCTCCTTCATCTTTTCTTGAAACCATCCTGGTCAGGCATTTGAACTTGCTATCTTCCAAAAACAGCTCTTATAAAGGTCAAAAATAGCTCCCATGTTTTGTGTTCAGTTTTAGTTTTCATCTTATCTAATCTATCAGCAGTATTTCACATAGAGGGTCATTTTCTTTTCCTTGAAACATTTTCTTAACTTGGCTTTCATAACAACACAATTCTTCCTACTTCTGTTTTTCTCATTTTCTTTTGTTCATTTGCCCTCCCTTCCTCTACTTTCAAGTGTTGGAGTGCACCCTAGGGCTGAGTTTTTGGACACCTTTTTGTGTATCTACAGTAATGTCCTTCTTCATGATGCACTTAATGCAATATGTTGATGACTCAAATTTAGACCTTATCTCAGTAAAGATAACGTCTAAATTTGGGTGCACATCCAAATGCCAACAATTCTGAGGTTTCTATCTTCAACATATGTCTAGAATCCAGTGACATATTAACATCTGCAGTGTTGCACACTTGAAAGAGCCATTCTTTCTCTTCCTTGGATTATTGTGATGACCTTATGTCTAGTCTTCTTTCTTCTACCCATAACCCCTCATTAGTCTGTTCTTAATACAAAAGCCAGAGTATTAAATGTAAATGAGACCATGATACTCTGCTCTAAACTTGATGGCTTCCAAAAAGTCAACATTGCATCTATAAGGAACTACATGGCCCACTTATCACTTTTCTAACTGCATGTCTTACCATTTCTCCCTCACTTTCTTCTCACCTGCTACAGTGACATTTTTGTATCTAGAACATATCAGGCACACCCCTGCCTCAGGACTTTTGCACTTGCTGCTCTTTTCTGCCTGTGTACATTCCTTCCATAGTCTGAATGGTGCTGTCTCTCATTTTCTTCACATAGTTTTTCAAAATCCAAACAAGTTCTTATCTTGACCATCCAGTCAAAAATGGTAACTTCCTGGATATAACTCATTTTCTTGGCATTTTTCCCTATTCTTTACTAGTGTCAAACATATATTTTATTTGCTTATCTTGTCTTTCTCTCCTCATTAGGATATGAGGAATTTGAGGGCAGGGTTTTTGCTTTTGTTTTTGTTTCTCCCCTGCCCCTGGCTGCTCTCTAAGTGGATATCTGGTTCAAATAAGTGCACAGTAAATATTTATCAAATGCTAGTATTCTAGTTTTCAATAAATTTCTACCAAAAAACTCTTTTGAAAATAAAACAGTAAACTGTATATGTAATTCTTCCTAAACAGAAATTGAGTTCCTTATTGGAATTAAAAATATAACGAGATTTAAAATAGAGTCACATATACTTTCTCTGTAATAACAACTCTTGAACTTAGAATACTTGGAAGAACTTTATATCCATCAACTTGAAGCTGAACTGCTATTGCCAGTCATAGACTATATTTGATATAGAAACTAACTTTATAATTTAGGATAGAGTTTTAGAAATTCTATTTCAAAATCTCTCAAAATCTGAAGACTACACAACTGTTTATTTGTCAACGTCTTTTTAAAGTTTGTGTTTAAGTTTGTATTAATATTTAATTTTCAGGGTGTCTGCATGACTCAGTTGGTTAAGTGTCTGACTCTTGGTTTTGGCCCAGGTCATCATCTCACAGTTCATAGGTTTGAGCCCCATATCAGGCTCCAGGCTGGCAGCGTGGAGCCTGCTTGGGGATTTTCTGGCTCCCTCTCTTTCTCTCTGCCCCTCCCTTGCTCGCTCACTCTCTCTCTCAATAAATAAATAAGCATTAAAAAGTAATATTTAATTTTGAGGAATGGAACTGAGAGACAAGGGGTAGTAAGTTTTTTTCTCTTTTACTTCAAACATTTCTGAACGGATATTTTGGCACTATAAGGTTATTATTCTTTTGAATAAAATAAAAACAAAAACAAAACAAAACAAAAAACAAGGCTGCTTATGTGTGCTTGGCCAGAACATGAAGAGAAGATGATTGAATTAATTCAGATATTGATGTGTAATAAAGAATAAATAAATGCATGAATTTAGATCGAATGTTATTTGAATACTACCAGTTCAGATTGTATCATTTTAAATTTGTCTAATGTTTCCTGAAACTAATCATGGTGTCCCAAATTCAATATATAATTCTACTACACAATAGGCTGACATTTAAATATCTGGCAATCTTAGCCATCTAGAACATACTATGAATAAAGAAGCAAATTAGGAGTCTCCTGAGCATTCAAAATTGATATCAGAAAGTCACTGAGAGAAATCTCAAGCACTGGATAGTTCCAACAGTTCCCTTAGAGCTAATTTACACATTTTTTTTTACAATTACAAAAAGCTTCAAACTTCATACACATTTGGAAGTGTAAATTAATAGACATGTAAAGAATTATCTTTTATAGATAGAAACATTGATAGCTAAGACAAATGTCAGCTGGCAGCAAGTGATGAAATAGAAAACCCCTAACACATATACTTGTAAGAATAAAAAAGAAAAGAAAAGAAAATATACCTTAGAGTCATTTATGTGGGAAGAATGACTTATAAACTCAGAAGTTCCAAAAACATCATTGTGTTACCATACCAAATAATTATTCCTGTTCCTTATGGTCATCATCAGTTGTCAAGCTATCAAGGAGAGGTTGGATTGTGTTCAGTACATTGTGTTTAAGAAGGCAGGAGAGGGGTGCCTGGGTGGTTCAGTCAGTTGAGCGTCAGACTTCAGTTCAGGTCATTATCTCACGGTTCCTGAGTTCGGGCCTGCATGGGGCTTTGTGCTGACCTCTCAGAGCCTGGAGCCTGCTTCGGACTCTGTGTTCCCCTCTCTATCTGCCCCTCCCCCAGTTGTGCTCTGTCTCTCTCTGCCTCTCAAAAATAGAAAACTAATAAAAAAACCTAAAAACTAATAAAAGAAAACTAATAAAAAAATTAAAAAAAGAAGGCAGGAGACCATCCCAAATGTTTTTTCTTTTTTCTTTTTTTCTTTTTTTTATGTTTATTTATTTCTGGGACAGAGAGAGACTGAGCGTGAGCAGGGGAGGGGCAGAGAGAGAGGGAGACACACAATCAGAAGCAGGCTCCAGGCTCTGAGCTTCAGCACAGAGCCTGAAGCGGGGCTTGAGCTTGAACTCAACAGACTGCAAGTTCACGACCTGGCCGAAGCCGAATGCTAAACCGACTGAGCCCCCCAGGCGCCCCCAAATATTTTTCAAAAAAAATGTGGTGTTGAAATAATTAAACTCTTAGCAACTAAATAGATTATTGTATGCAGTTGTTGGCCAGAGGTTAGATGCAATGATTAAATAGATAGTAATATGCATATTCGTCTGGAACTATATAACACCAGATGGACTTTTAGGTTGTGCAACTGATTTCAGTTGCCTGTTAATTGCAAGTCAGCTCTTTGAAATTGTCAGACTTCTTGGCTATATGCATATGCATAAATCAGTGTTCAATTTGCTGTAAATAAAAAATACATCTTAGCAAATCAATTCCCTTTTATATGCAGTGGTGCTTGTGGTCATATCTGTTGGCAAGCACAATAAAATGTTTACGTTCTTTAGTTTGTAGATTAACCCATAAATGGGTTCTGAGCTTCTGTGAAGTTTCAGTTCTTTGATCCCCAGTTGGAGGCAGCAACTTTTATAGCTAAGTTTCCTCTGATTAAAACATTCTTGTAGCTCCTAAGTTTCTGTTTTGCTTTTAGTAAAGTTTTCTCCTTAGGAATGTCATCAATTCCATTTGTTGCCTTATTGTTCTCACCCTAAAATGACACGAAGCTAAAAGAAACAAATAGAAATTGAGCTAAGTGTATGTCTCCACCTTTCTTCTCCATGTCATAGGTGATGATTTCCCCTCTGGTTGTCAGAATCTCTTCCAAAATATAAATTTAATTATGGGGAGTTTTTCTACTTCTTAAGTTCTTTCCAGTCTCCGTTTTTATATGAATAGACACACACATGTATTTATGTATGTATGTATGTATGTATTTATGATGCACAAATGTATTTACATATAATCTGTCTTACAGAACTACCTTAGTAACATGTGATGGATTTGTACATATCTTGCTTTTCTGGGCAGGAGATCAAAATACACTAATATTTTAATGGTCATCCACAATGCAGTTGATTTACTTAATTATTATGCTTTATTGTAAACAATAAGCTAGGTCAATGAGTGTTAGCAGAGAGTAAATGATATTCAGTTGCTGGCTTAGTCTCTGTTAAAATAGCGGCTCATACAATTCATTTTTGTTTATTCACATTGTAGAAATCAGGTGTTTGACTATGCAATAGAATGCCCCACTCCCAGATTATATGCATAGTTCATTTAATTTGAAGATAAAGATAAATGTATCCAAAACATTATGGAGAAAAAACAACAACAACAAAGTATTTAATGGCTGGTAGCAGAGACCACTTATAGTGGTCTTTTCTGTCTGAGACACTTTTTCTCCTGATCATCCCAAGGCTGGATCTTTCTTGTTTTTAAGCACTCAGTTTAAATGCCAAGTCCTTCAATACAAACTAATTCTCATCATTACCTGATCTTTGTTGTTGTTGTTGTTGTTATGTTTATTGTCTTTACCCATCTCCCAAATTGAATGAAAATCGCATGAGAACAGAGCCTTCTCTGTTTCATTCATTACAGAGGACCCACACTTTTCATAGCCTGTGCTCAGTAAATATGCCAGGTAGATATATACAAATTTGTTCTGGGCCTTAAATCTAGGGTTTAAAAAAAAAGTACATTACAGTTATTTATGTCACTCCTTGTTAGTATAGTCATATGTGTTTTGTTTTCACTATTATATTTTCTTCACAAAAATTTGGAGACTCGCCTCCAGTTTCATTGATTTAAGGGGAACAAGAGGAGAATATAATTTTGCCACACTAATGTCTATTTCTTTTAAAAAATGCTATAGATAATGACAACATTATTTAGAAACTTTCAACCACAGTCCTCTTAAACCCCAGGATGGGAGAAAATATTTTGAAATGTTAATAGTTTAATCAAAAAACACTAATATTTGACAAGAGAAACACAAACAACATTCCATTAGAAATAACAATTATGACATACGGGTGAAGTCCCAAATGTTTTCTACAGCCGAATGCTTTAGTTTAGACTCCAATCATAGGTTGTGGAGAAATGTCAGATAGTAACTGGAAGATAGGATAGATCATACCTTTTCAGAATTTAAATGAACAGTTGTGGCCCAATAATTATCTCTTTATTTTCTCTTTTCTCAAACTATGAATCTTTGGTTTCCAGGAATTTATTGATGTCTAAAATTATTTGACTAAGTATTTGCTAGACAGTTTAACCAAAATGATTTTTAAGTGACTTAGATTTTTTGGAGTTTGAGCTGGAAGAAAATTTATAAATCATCTATCAGTTTCTTTCAGTTAAGAAAACTAAGGCCTAGGGAATTTAGGCAGTAAATCTTGTGAAAACTTACCAAGCACCTGCAGAAATCTAGTTACACAGAAAGTAAAGAGACAAGTTGCTGCTACATTTACCCTGAAGATTTCCTTCCTTGTTGCTTTTCTTCCTATTATTTTCTCTTCCTGTGCTCTTCATTCTCAGCTTCACTTTCCTAATTCCATTCAAGACCCAGTTCAAATACCAGTCTCTTTTCAAGCCCTTTCTGATTCCAGAACCGTCATTTATTTGTCATCCTCTGCACACCAGTCACTTTTTAGCTAGGTCTCCTATGACATCTCTCTCTATCTTGTATTTTATCTGTAGTCTCTGTGTTCTTACACTTACTTTACGCTGCTACTTAAAGGCAGTGGTTATTACCTCATTCATGTTTTCATCTCCTATAAACTTAACTGAGTCATTTAATTGTATTCAATACGTATTTATTGAATAAGTATATGGGATGTGGTGTTGATTTCTGATATTCAAATGTAGATAATATCCCTGTTAATTTTTTTTCCTAAGGACAGATAGTACGCTCAATGAATATATTTCACCTCATGAACATTCATTAGTCATGTAGCCACATTCAAGCTGCTTAAAATGAAATATTAATCTAATTAATTTGAGCTTTTAAAACAAAGTAATTTGCAGTTCTCTTCTTTGCTGAAATGGTCTTACGAACATGAATTAGTCCTTTTATGTTAAACTTCTTTGAGTAGTGTATTGCAGGTACATGTGAACTGGCATTTCCATATTCAGAGAATGGGATTTAGAGAAGACCTAGAGAGGTCATTTAATCTACATTTGCAGAGCTCTTTGAGACAGCCCACACCTAAGCCAGCTCTGATAGAGGACCATCTCTCCAGTCTTAAAGGCTCTTCTGAGGTTTGCAAAGGAACACTGACAGATGCAAAGCCTGTTGACTCTGAATGCCTGTATCCTATAAAAATCACAACCGTATAGCCTTTCGCTTGGCCATAGAAAATATTTAATATAATATTTTCCTCTCAATTTTTCTCCCACCTCCATTTTGTAAACAGTCAGAAGGAGGGGAAAGTATCTCAGAGAGTAGGAGAAGATGAGAAGGCTTTCTGCACTGTTTCTCTTTCTTTGACAAGCTGGTATTATTAGGTTGAGATGAGGGTGAAAATTAAGGGCCTGGTTATAAGATTGGTGGCATCACCTAGATTTATCCCGAGATAGGAGTCGTGGTGGTTGTGTCCTTAAACTCTTAGAAACAACAATCGTCAGATTTCACACCATCCTTGGGATGCTTTCGCATAATAGGAAACTTGTGTTTCTACAATAAAATTTCACTTTTTACGGTGGAATTAAATCTAAGGTAAAAAATCACAAAAGGAATGAAAGTGAAACTACCAAATATAGTTATCTGAAGGAGGTTTTTTTTCTTTTAAGGTTCAGGCATGATTTTTTTTTCTTGTTGCTATTGTCATAGATTTTAAGTTGTAAGAGATTATATCAGATATGGACTTCATTATTAGTGGTGTTGTCAATATTCCAAAATATTTTTCCAAACTATTTTCAGTAACCCTGGAATGAAACTATAGAGAAAGATCACTTACAAGTTTTGATGTATTCATTTACCATGATGCTAAGATAACTTCTATGCAATTGTTAAAAATATATATATATATTTCAAAACTATTGAAAACCAAGGTAATATTAAAGATACACAGGATACATTGAACATTTTACAAAGTTTGGCATGTGTACATCCAAACACCCAAAAGGATATACACTTTCATAGTTCTGGTGAAAAGACTTATAAATGACTTTTATATTTTTAATCTTATATACTTTTCAAAATTTTCTTTAATAAGCATGTATTTATTTTATAAGAGCAAAATGTTATTTTTAAAAGACAATACAGGGCCTCTGTTTTTAAATTATATTTTTACTGAAATAACTTCTAGACTTCTGAGGTCTCAGTGGACCTTTTATATATCATGAAAGTAACAGTATCAATAAGCTATGGGATCATTTGTAATACATTTAACAATAGCATACACATGCACATATAGAATGTTTTATAATGCCTCTTACCTTTTATCTTCGTAAGAATCTTATCACACAATGAGAAAGGGAAATATATTGAGAAGTTAGGTCACTTGACAAATTCTGTGCCAGTAGTAAATGAGAGACTCAACACAAGTCAGCCTGATAACTTTTTCATGTATAGCAATGTTTTGTTGAACCCCAGCACAAAGCTGAACTTAGTAGTTACATATAGACTTTACTTGATTTCTCAGGATCTAATAAATATTTTAAAATCCCTGATTACATTTAAAATTTTATGTAGTATTATGATATCTTGTGAGAATTTATTCGTCTTCTTTTAATTTACTTTTATCCATTCTATATTGAGCTCAAGAAGAGTGACTATTTGGTTGAAGTTATGATTTTGCCATTTTCAGCCACTGTAATAATTTCCAACTTTGTCTCTCTGTATAAACTTTAGATTTATAATTCTTAATCACCTGTACCAAGTTTTCTATTTTGGTAAAATAGAAAATTGTAATGTTCACATCATGGAACCATTACTGTATAGATAAATATCTTTTAACTCCCAACACTCAACTGTTGGCAAGCAGCCAGCGATTTCATAGGAAAGCCAAATGCTGGTTTGCAACTCGTGTAGGAAAATATAATTTTGGAGTATGAAAGTGGTAAGGATTGTTAATGTCACAGGTACAAAAGCACACATTGTATGAAAGTCTAATATAGGAAAGTCACAGCTTACCTTTGTGCCATGTTATAAATTTTCTTTAATAAGATTAAGCATTTATATTAATGTAGCTTAAGTTCTCAAATCAGCAACTCTGTGGCTGACAGGAATAGGAGCTATCCCGGGTCATCTCTAGTTTCTTGACTAAGATTTGGAATTGAGGGATGCCTGGGTGGCTCAGCCAATTAAGCCTCTGACTCTTGATTTGGCTCAGGTCATGATCTCACATTTCTTGAGATTGAGGTTCCTGAGTTTGAGCCCTGCATCTGGCTCCACACTGACAGTGGAAGCCTGTTTGGGATTCTCTCTCTCCCCCTCTCTCTCTCTGCCCTTACCCAGCTCATGTGCATGCTCTCTCTCTCTCTTTCTCAAAAATAAATAAATAAACTTAAAAAAAGAAGATTTGGAATTGGGCTCCTAGTTTGTCTTTGAACTATTTAGGCCATTTTAAACATATGAAAGATGTCATTTTGGTGGGACTTTTCTTGCAGTATAGTTAGTATATGTTTCATGATGGCTCTGGAGTCAAGTGACCTCAGTTCAGTTCCTGGCTCCAGAACTCATTGTCTAACTTTGGGCAAGTCCCTTAACATCTATAAAATGGAGAGAATGACAATCCAACTATAATGGGTTGTTGTGAAGATTATATAAGGAAAAATATGTAAATCACTTGTAACAGTGAGTGCCTGATACGTAGTAAGTACTTGATTAATTTTAGCTAGAACATAATTATTGTAATACAGGTGAGAGAGCCCAGGCACAGAAATTTGAAGCACTCACATAACAATGCAACCTTGCAAATGATTAAGTAGCACCAATAAACAGTGGTATAGGTATAGGAAATCACATGGAGAGAGGTTATTGAGATCCTCAAGAAATGTTGTGGAAGAGTTTGAAAAGATAGTTTTCTCTGACTTTGACTCAAGGTGAGAGGAATGTTAGTACCTGAGGGAAGTGTACAGGTTGAGAAAGGAAATTTACCAGGGTTGAATAAAAGATATTAGGGCGAAGTATGATTCCCTGGGAAACACCTGTTCTCATGATCCTCTCTTTTATCAGAGCTTGAAAGTGGAAACAGCTTAGGATGAGTGTGGTCACCATAAAGCAGAAATTAAGTGGAAATTATTTTCTCAATGCCCCCCTTCCCAATTTTTATCTTCTTAGTCAATTTTGATCTCAGATTCAGTCTTGTGGAGTTTTCAAGGGCAAGATCATAGCCGTATGTCTTCTCAGATGCTTCAGACATGACCTCTGGATTCCATTCTATGTTAACTTCTGGAGTAAAACCCATAGTCTTTTGGCTGAGACTTCTTAAATGTTGCCTTTGAAAACTGGTGGAAAAGGGATGGATTTGTGATGTTGACATACAATGGGGGAAAACAGGTATTTTATTATTTCATTCTTTTCTTCCATGTACTTCATGAACTTCTAGCATATAATGCAAAACTGTTTTTATAAATGTGCTGATTTTTCATGAATTACACCATTCTCCTTTTTCCCTCCTATATTTCTTTTATTATATTGTTAGAACCATAAGCTTTTACATTGCTAGTACTCCCCTGAAGAGTGTATACATAATCAATATTAAGTAGATAGTGCAAAATACTGATCTTAGGACACCTACATTAAATTAGCTTGAATTACATTTTCCATTCTTATGTTTTCAAAGTACATCTTTCATTATACATACATGGGTCTTGCTAACTTTAATGAGGTTGATAAAGAAGCCACTTGAAAGAGCCAGAAATCATTAAGTTCATTTTTAAAATTGCTTATTGAATTCCAGTTGCTAATGAGAATTCCTGGGCTTTCCTTCCCCCTGTCTTTTATTCTTCTTTTTCTTACTTGTACCTGGGGTATCTTGCTCTATAGACATTATTTCATTCCCTAGATAGCAAAAACATTTGATATTTATAGTATTTTTACCTTAATTCCAGAGCCCAGACATAATTGATTTGTGTATAACTACACACCAGAACTGAAATTCATAGAGTGACTACTAGAGTAATCCCAGAGTACCTGAAGACTACAATACTCTATAATGGAAAAATAATAATCTTAGAAATATAGTCATTATGGTGGGATTTGAAGAGACATGAAGTCCCTCTGGTTCATCCTATGAATTGATTCTGATGGATATCACTTAATCTATTTCAGGCTTTCAATTTGCTTTACAGTTATCACTTTATTTTTCTTTTCATTTTTTGAAATACAATTTAAACATGCACTTATTTATATGTGTTTGAGTATTTGTTACCAACATCATGACATCTGGGTTGTTAGTTCCAACATGCAAGTCCTATTGTATAGTATATTTATTCTAAAACACATCACCCAGTCATAAAGTGTAACTGCGGTAGAATCAGTTGCTTTCATATGCCTTTTGTACATTGATGTTCATACCACTAAGACTAATAGAAAGCTTAAAGTTCACAAACATTGTAAGGGTTTTTTCTTCCTTACAAGGGGATATGAGGCCATTAAGAAAGACATGAGTTTGTTATGACAAAAAAAAAAAACCCTCTTATTTCACAGAATTACCCTCACTGTCCTGCTAGAAATCAGAACATCCAAATATGGTTCTTAATCTTTTTTAAAAAAAATAAACACTTTCACCTTTGCATCAGTTGAATGCTTCCTAAGTGGCTACAGTCTGCCAGATGTATGGCTTGCCAATCTGGTCATTGCTCTTTTAAATTTTTTTTTTTTGAATACTGAAAAAAAAAAAAGAAAAGAACTACATTAGCTGCTAAGGAGGAGCCCGTTCTGTGCCATTGATTAATTGGCATTGATAAATAAGCCACTTTAGTATTACAAGAAAATGGCATAACAGATTGATGTCAACTCAAGCTCTCTAGGAATAAAGCTGAAGAGAACTCAGCACACCATCTGGAAGAGACAATGAAAGGTGGCAAATTTCATGCAATGGGGAAAAGGGGAGGGTGCTTTTCAGATGCCACATATCTGAACTGACACTTTGATATGTTCAAGTGCAATCTCCCCTGTCAAAATATTTCTTTCTCTAGCTGTACTCAGTCTAATGCAATCAGACCGCAATGTGGAAGGCTGCCATATCCTCTTAGGTGAGATTTGTCTTGGAGTAACAAGCTGCTCAGCTTCCAAATTATAGTGCCACCATTTAAATTATAAAAAGAAAACAAAAAACATCCAGTAGCAGCTTCTGTTAAAATTTACAACCTGCTATGCCATCGTTAATAATTTGAAAATTCAATGTAAAACACTCAAGTTTTTTTAATCATAGTAAGATTTTATAAATGAATGGGGATTATGTTATTTTAAATTTATAAAACATATAAATATATAACAGTTATTTTATCCACTTCATATTAATCTATCTTCCCATTAGAAACTTCTAATAAGAACAAGTTTATGGACTAATTGTCTTTATTTATTAATGGAGAAACTACCTTCTTGAGATGAGGGATTATACAGATAGAACTCATGACAACTTGATCAGATCAATAATACTGTACATATTATATTTACCAGTGCTTTCTGTTCTTTAACAAATGTTTTACTTAATGTAACCAGAGAAATTTGTCTACTTTGAATCTGATCCAAATAAGGTGTGCAGAATTTTAATGTTTTTGGCCAAACATCTTATTAAATTGAGGTCAAAGTTTGTTACTTGGAAATTTAAGATCAATATGATGATAATTTACATTTTAATCGGTAGCATATAAAATTTATTGATGTAAAAATGTTTATGGCTTCATAATCACAAGTATTTTTCCTATTCATTCACAGAATTCTGATCTCATTCCTAGTAGACTCATTCATATTGGTCAACTTTTGACCTTTAGTGCTTATATAATATCTTTGAGTATCTTATTTTAAATAGTGGTTTCAGTCTGCTGACACACAACACATGAAAACACATATACATATTAAATTAAAACATGATAAAATAAAATGACTCTAATCTACACACTGCATCCATTTTCTTTGGGGAGATTTAAGTGGAAAATATAAATAATCATCGATAGATTCACCAATGTAATGCAATTACTCTACTGATTTATTTTAGACAATATGTCAAATACCTAAAAGGAATGATTGCAAATGTTGAAAATACTCTAGTAAAAAAAATTACCAAGGGGAAAATCCCACACCAAATCAAGTCAAAGGAAAAAAACACACAGTTTATACTGGAATTTTTTATAGTTCTCTGTGGATAGAAACAGTGTTAGTATCAGTGTCTAAGATAGAAGTTGATATTAATAACCAGATAAAATTAGACAATGTACATATTATCCATACTACATATTTATTAATTAAAGTATGGGTAAGTCAGTAAAATCTTAGAACTGCTCACATATATATCCTATACAACTTAAGATAATTTTGCTGATGTTGTTACCCATTTATACATAACTAGGTAAAAAATATATAGATGGACATAAAACCTGTCTGTATTTGGTGACATGCATAGTGAAAGGCTGGGATTTTTTAATTTATCCTGTAATGAATATATAGACTTGAAAATTTAGTGTTTAAACAAGGGGTTATTCAAATTTACTGTGGACTGGTCAACTCATGCTTTTTAAAAAAAAATTAAATCACTTTATTGGGGTATTATTGACATATAAAAAGGTATACATATTTAATGTATGCTATTTGATGAGTTTGGAGATCATTATACACTGATCTCCATTTGATGAGTTTGAATTTGGAGATCATTATACACTGGCAAAACCATCAATACAATCTTTGCTGTAAACATAACCAGCACCTCCATCAATTTCATTCTTATTAATTATTTTTATTCCTCAATAATCATATTAATAATTTGAGATAAGAACACTTCACACAGATCTATCCTCTTAGCAACTTTTCAAGTGTATAATACAGTATTATTAAGCATTAACTCTATGCTATACACTATATCTCTAGGATTTTTCATCTTGCATAACTAAAATTTTGTACCCTTTGACTAATAGCTTCTTGTTTCCCTGTTGCCGTAGCTCCTAGATCCTGGCAACCACTATTCTATTCCCTGCTTGTATGAGTTTCACTATTTTAGGTTTCTGGATAAGTGAGATCATGTAGTTTTGTTCTTCTGTGTCCTTCTGTGTCTAAGCTTGTTTTGCTTAGAAAATTGTCCTCCAGGTTCATCCATGTTGTCTCAAATGGCAAGATTGCTTTCTTTTTAAAGGCTGAATGATATTTCACTTCTCACATTTTCTTTATCCGCTCATCTATCAAGAGTCTTAGGTTGTTTTGATGTCTTGACTATTGTGAATAATGCTGCAACAAACATGGGAGTGCAAGTATTTCTATGAGATCTTGATTTCAATTCATTTGGATATATGTCCAGAAGTGGGATTACTGGATCATGTGGTAGTTCTATTTCTAATTTATTGAGGAACCTCTGTACTGTTTGCCATAGAAACTGTACTAATCTGTGTTCCTGCCAACAGTGTGCAAGGGCTCTCTTTCTCCACATCCTTGTAAAGAACACTTGTTATCTTTTATTATTTTGATAACAGCTATCCTAGAAGATACGAGATAATATTTCATTGTGGTTTTTGATTTACATTTTCTTGATGATTAGTGATGTTAAGCACTTTTTTATATACTGGTTGATGATTTTTTGTCATCTTTGTAGAATATTTATTCAATTTCTTTGCCCATTTTTAAATTGGGTTATTTGTTGTTGTTAAATTATATGAATCTCTTATGTATCTTGGATATTAACCCTTTATCAGATATACGGTTTATAAGTAATTTCTTTCATAGTTCACTCTTTTATTTTCTTGATTCTTTCTTTTGCTGTGCAGAAGCTTTTAAATTTGATGTCTCATCTGTTGTTGTTTTCTTTTGTTGCCTCTTCTTTGAGAATTATTATCCAAGAAATCATTGCCAAAAACAATGTCAAGAAGCTTTTTTCCCTATGTTTTCTTGGAGTTTTATGGTTTCAGATCTTATGTTTTTGATGTGCTCTATTGATGTGGCCACTGTTTTCAGAGCGATTTTTGACACGGGAGTTTGTCTAAATGGAGGATCTGGGATGGTTTAGGCACCTGATACCTGGTCTTCAGAAGAATAATTTTAAAAAGTGCAGTATTTATCTTTGAGGGAGAAAATCCAGGGAGAAGAAAGTATCTTCAAATATATACAGTTTTTCATATGCAAAAGGGAAGGGAAAGTTCTTTGAAAATTCCATAAAGGTGGAAGTTGTAGAGAAACAGAGTTTGCTAGTAATAGGAGGGAGTTAATTAATTAATTAATTTCTGCTTAACTGCCTGAACCTAATATGGCCTACTGTGAAAGGGGCAAATTCCTGATCACTGAAGATGGTTGTAAAAAGGTGAGATAGCCTCTTGTTAGGCAATCTGTAGGCTAACTGAATGACGTCTCCTGCCAAACCTAGAATCTGTTCTCCTAAAAATGCTATGACCATCTGTATATTTGTCATAAACAATGATTTTGCTCACATCCTTGCTACACTGTGATAGCATTATGAAATCCCAAGTTTTTCTGCTCCCTACTGTTTGAATACTTTAATTTCATTAATTATCTGGAAATAAATGTAATTGCTAATAATTTCCTGGAAATACAATTACATTTTTATATATGATTTCAAGAAAACACTCAAATCCCCATTGCCAGTTTTCGTAATGGTTAGGTGATAGTTTAAAAGCAAACATTCATGCCCTATACTTTTTATTACTCTACCTCCATGGAAGAACAATTAAGACTTTAATTTGCTGAGAGCATCAAATCAGGATTTTGTGATAAACAATTGAGCAAGATTAAGGTATCTGACTATGGCCACAAAGCTATCTAGGTGGACATTTTAATCTAAAGTTTGGATTTTAGAACCTCTGATTAGATGATTTTGCTGCTTCCCCATTTTATTTCTTTGTGTATTACTTTGCCTCTTAATGTGTAACAATGTTTTCCATTTAACTTGATTTTCCTCCCCTGAAAAGCTTGTTATTCAATCCCTTTAGGATTAGAGTTCTGGCAGATAAAAACATTTTCAGCTTTCACTTGTTTTTTTGTATTTGTATATTAGCATAATTTTCTATTTCATATCTCTTTATGTTTGAAGGAATGTGCCACATTATCATTATAAAAACCTCCTGATAAAGTTGAATTGTGTTTTAAAGTGGAGTGAAAACCTGAGGTTATGAATAAAAGGAAGCCTCCTCAGCAAATACTTTGGAGCTCAACCAGATAGCTTGAAAATAACAAGTAGCAGAGGGACAGGAAGAGACTTTGAGGATATCTTACTAGTTAAGGTGAAGACAATGGAAGCTGCCTTCGGAAGTAGCTTTGGGAACCTGACTGAGGTAGAAATAACTTTCTTGATATTCTGGATGGTGATTTACCCCCTACAAAACACTTTGATGTAAATTGTAACGTAACCATGTCAGAAATGTAGAACATTTTTGTCATATTCCTATTTACATGTAAAGAAATTAAATCTCTAAGAAGTTAAGTAATTTAATAAAGACCATTAATTAATAAGTTCTTAAACTGATAACACACTTGAAGCCCAGACCCCAAATTCAATTTTCTTTGCATTATTCTTCTTATGAAGATTTTTGTGGCTGGGCAGTGGGGGGCGGGGGGGGGGTGATTTTGCTTCGCACTCTATACAAGACTGAAATGTTACATTTTGGCTTCTTTAAGCCATTATATTTCACATGAATTATGGGAAAACTAGAGGGGAAAAACTGCAAATGTAACAGTCTTGATTATAGTTGTATGATTTACCATTGAAATTATTAAAAACCCCTTGCTTAAAATTTTCTTAAAAAGAAGATTGAAGTATTTACCAAATTTTAAAAGAAAAGAGAAAAGTAAGTAGAAAAATAAGCTAAATTAATTTTACTCTAGTTGATTGAAAGATTTGTTCAAATAAATAAATGAATGCCATGATTAGTTGTATTTGTGCAGAAAGGATAAAACCTATAAGGAGAATAAACAGTATATATAATGCTGGATGGTATCTAATTAATTTTTATCATATACTTTTGTGAGAACTAATATGTATGAAGTGTGAATAAACATAAGGAAAATATCCACACCATGCACCATTTCCTTTTTCCAGAATAAACCTTGGCAGGCCATGTTATCCATGTAATTGCCATTTCCTGATGAAAACAGAGGTTTCTTCGAAGACATTTAACGAGAGCCAAATTTTTAATGCTTCTTCTGGCACCTACCTATGGTATCTAGGCACTTTGCCATTTCAATCTGAAATAATGAAAGATGTAAGGAAAAGATCTTCTTTTTTAAGTTCCAGGCCTCTGTAGGTATAAGCGCATCGGGAGTCCAGACAAATGATTCATAACTGGTTTAAGATCAAAGTGAAAAGGTTTGCAACTTGGTTTTTTTTTTTTTTTTTTTTTTTTTTTTTTTTTTTTGGTCTATTTAGAATGAGTGAATTTTTTTCTTGATTCTTAGTGTGAAATCATTCCTTCAAAAGTTCTCCATAATCTAATGCTCAATTATCTTTGATTTTCTGTAAAATTAGATGAAAATATTGGAGGAACAGAAAAGTGAAGTTAATTTTGGAAGATTAAATCATTGAAATAAGGTATCTTGGTAAGCTTCCCTAGTTTTGTTGATATCCACATCCAAACTGTTTCTAAAGTAGATGAAGAAAAATAAATCAATTTCTTAAATTTGGGAAAAATTGGCAGTCTTTTGTGAAAATTTTTTAAGTATTAGTGAATGAACATAAACCCCAGTGATTAGTTTACTTGCTGGCATTAATTCTATGCATAATCTCATTTAAAGACTCTATAGTAAATTCATTATTCCCTTTTAATTGCTAGGATGTCACTGCTTACAGGCTTTTGAGACTCCAGAGTCTTTATCATGCTCACCTTTAGTGACAAATTTTTATATAACGATTCCTCACCTTAGATAATTAGGTAAGTAGATAGATAGATAGATAAAAAGATAACCTAAATGAGTATGCATAATTCATATTATTAAAACATGAGATTTGCAGAATAAGTTCAGCAAACTGTATGCACTGTATTCAGCTAGCAGAGCTTGTTTAAGAGCTATGTGCATTTGTATGTTACATGTTTTCTGTTTAAGTATTTAAAAACAGTAATTATCTTGAAGATGGTATGTGCTTGATGATTTGTGCGATGGTGTTCAATAATGAGCTTAGCAATTTAAACCAAAAGATATTTTACCTCAATTGCCTCTGAAAGGCAATAAGCTGGATTTTGAATTTAAATTTTGCTTATCTTAGAACATAAAATCCATTGGAAATCAATTAAGTAAGTTAGTAGAAACTGCATGTTTTATTTTGGATAAAGTATTTTTAGTCTCCTATCTACATTCAGACTTCTTTTTATGTTGTAACCCATATTGGTATGTATTCATTCTGTGGGTTCTATCACACTGTATTTGGGCTTTGGCCAAGCATCATAATCTTTCTCCAGCCATAATCTTAACTTCTTTCTCTACCTTCCATATCATATTAATGAGCTACTGTCCAACCAATGGCTTCAGCCAGGCATATGGTACTCACTGGTCAGCTCTTGTTCTTTTATCCCCACATGAAATCGAACACTATATCCCATTAATTTACTTTATACATTTAACAGGAAGCTCTCCCCTCCTTTCCCTTCCATTCCACTCGTTATTCCTTAGATTCTCATTATTTATCACCTGGATAATTGTAACAATCCTAAACATACCTCCTTGTTTTTGGTCTTAACACTTTCTTACACAGACCAAAGAGAGCTCTCTCATTTTAGTGTCACTTGAGCGTGACACTCATCTGCTCCAGTATGATTACCTCCTTTACCTTCACTGTAAGATACAAAGTTGAGCTTGATTGACTGGCCCTCTGCTATCTCTCTGGTCACTTTTCTTTCCACACTCTGACCCCACTCTGAGGTGTCCCAAATGGAACAGGCCACGGTATAATTTAACTGTGCGTTTTGCATATGTATGTGGCTCCTTACACTCAGGGCCCCTTGCTGTCCTTCGCACACTATCCCCAGTCTTTTCTCAGCTCTAAATATAATCCACCCAGACTCCACTGAGGCATCACTTTTTATTTGAAAAGATGATTCCTGAGCTCCTCTTTCACCTTTTTTTCCCCCTTTGAGTTAGTTGATCTCATCACATGTTTCTATCGGAATTTCTGCTTCCCTCTTTCCTAATTGATCATCCTATATTATGATTAGTGACGTTTTCCTCATTATGCATTGCACATCAGATTATGTGTTTGTAACTAAAACACTGTACATTATACACCTCTTTTTCACACAAATGTACATATATTCTCTCTCTCCCTCCCTCTCTTTCCACCTTTCCATGAATTCATGCTGGTATCTCCAATTACAAACCAATAGACAGGTTATTCTACTTTTCTCCTTGGGCATTTTGTCAATATTGTTCACTCCAGAGATTCTAAGTCTTTTAAGATACGTATTACAGACTTACCAGCAAACCTCACTTGCACATACAATTTGGCTTAGTTGATACAATTAGTTGAAATGTATTGTCTAGACAGTTCTAAACTTTACAGGAAAAAAATGAACGATTTGAAAGCTTTTGTGCATATGGCAATTTGCCATTGTATATATCACCATCTGGTTGGTTGTCTAGATTCGTATTTATTTGTCCAGATGTCTGGTGCTAGATAGAGAGATTCATTGCCACTGTACCATAACACCTAGGTGGGGTGTATTGGGGTCTTTGCTTGATATTCTCATTAGCTACCATCTCACACACATGATAGGCTCTGAAGAATGAAAATTCCATTTTATGCTTCTTCCTCCTTCCAGTATTGTAATTCTGGGCAGTGCTATGAATACGATAGCCTCATAAAAATGTTCTTGCTGAATGAATGTGTGAATTAAGGTATCCATTGAAGATCATGAAGGCTCATTAGTCTATTGAAAATGTGTGACTTTAATTATAAATTATTTCCTTTCCTCTGCTATATTGTACTTGAACATAACATCATAACTAAAGGTGCACACACAGATGAGTTCTCTGAGGTGGCCTCACCACTTTATCATGTTTAGATCCTCTAAGTTAGGTTTAGTGTTTGGAAATCGTCCACAGATATTTACCCTGGTTTTGTTGTCTTCTTCCAAATTGCATGTCACAAGTTTTTTAGATGATTGCCTATGCTTCTTGCTTTTAAGTAAATAGGAATGTTAACCAACACTGATTTATTTAAAATATGGGGATTTCTATGGGGCGCGTGGGTGGCTCAGTCAGTTGAGTGCCGACTTCAGCTCAGGTCAGGATCTCATGGTTCATGGGTTTGAGCCCTGTGTTGGGCTCTGTGCTACAGCTCAGAGCCTGGACCCTGCTTTGGATTCTGTGTCTCCCTCTCGCTTTGCTCCCCCCCACTCACGCTCTGTGTCTCTCTCTCAAAAATAAATAAACATTAAAAAAATTAAATATGGGGATTTCTGCTTTTATATTTAAGAAACCAACAGAATGAGCTTCACATAAATTAAAGAGGTGATGTGAAAGGGAATGTTTTTTATTGTTTGGTAGAATATTAAAACAAGTTAGGGATATCTGTTTCTCTTTTGTGTTATCTTTTCTTTTGGGTAACATGATCCAAACAGTGTGACATGCCCTTTAAGCTCAGCTTGATTGGCAGAAAGCCACAAATTCTCCTTGTCTCTGACAGCACAATGCCAAGCATACTGTCTCATCACTACAAATCTCATTATTATTTATGCTATGTGAGTGTGCATTGATTTTCATTCAGAGTAAATTCCCATAAGATTTTTATATATATGTATACTGGAGAGTAATCTACTGAGTTTTATTTAAACTCTCTTTCTTGTCCACAAGCTTTAATTATATAAGAATCCAAGTTGATAAAAAACAATTTTTTTATAGCTAAAGGCAAGGAAATAGTTTTCCCTGCATAGCACCATTCAAAGACTTGATTACTTGTCATGTATTTCTTTATTTTCATTTTATGGTTTTCTGCAGCTTCTGGATGCTCAATTAATGATCATTGGTTATGAGGAAAAAAATAGTAAGATAAAACTATTATTTTTAAGGGATTGGTTCACAATATATAAAATGACTTTTCAAATTAACCATTGATTGTCTATAAGCTGAGAGAAATATTGAGATAGACATGTATTTAGCAAAACTTAGTTCAATGGTGATTAACCTCTGATGGTACAGAGATCATCGTATATTCCCTTTTCTCAGCAAGAAAGACAGTCACTATTTTCTCAAGTTTTGAGCCAGCTATTGAAGTTGATAATGCTACTACTTGCTGTTTGTAATCTTCATTTTGCTATATGAAAATATATTCTTAGAAGCCATTTCCAGTTCCCATGTGGAAACTAGTTTCCCTCATACTTATGGAGATCCCAAAGTGACTTAAAGGAAGTGTGTGAGATTCCTGTCATTCCTGCGTGTGTCTGAGTCCTGATAGGACTGATAGGAATTCCAACCTCTCTGATATTACAAACTTGATTTTTCTGAATTAAACTTTTTTGGTGTTCCGTTCACTTTTTTTAGTATGGGTGTAATCCAATAAAATTTATGAAATAAAGTACATAATAAAAATAGGTTTACGTTCTACACAACATAGATTGATGTGGTATATTGCAAAATATTAGTAGTTAGACTGATGCAAAGAAGTAGTATGAAGTTACAGCTGTCATTCAGCAAATGTTTATCAGTGATTATGTTTTTCATTGGTGAAATTTCAATAAATTTAATAAATTTTATTAAAATGACATAATTATGTTTCCTTCAGTAGAGAATAATTTTTCCTTTGACTCCGATAAAGTCCTTGGACTGTATTAATCTTCCATTCCTGTGTAACAAATTACCACATACTTAATGGCTCAAGCAACATACATTTATTATGTCAGTTCCTGTGGGTTAGAAGTACAGGCACAGCATGTCTGTTCAGAGTCTCATAAGGCTGAAATAAAGATACCAGCTAGTGTTGAATTCTCATCTGGAGATTGCTATCCTCTTCCAAACTCATTAAGGTTGTTGGAAGAATTCAAGTTCTTACAGCTGCAGGAACAAGATCCTTGTTTTCTTGGGGCCATCAGCCTACCGTTGATTTCAGAACCTGCAGACTACCATCAAGTCCTAGCCAAGTAGCTTCCTCCATAGGCAGTTGATAACATGGCTGTCTCTTTGGACCCAGGCCAGCTTTGAACTGCTCTGACCTGTAGGGGTTCACCTAATTAGGTGAGGCCCACCCCAAATAATCTCCCTTTTTGTTAATTCAAAGTCAACTGCATAGAGATATTAGTTACATCTGCAAAATCTCTTTGTCAGCAGCAAAAATAACATAATTATGAGAGTGAAGTTATAGTTACATGATTATGCACATTCAGGGGGTTCCACCATGGGGCAGAATTTTGGGGGCCGTCTTAATAAGGACCATGTAACTTTGGGAATAGTTTGAAACTAGAAAGAAAGAAATAGGAGGAAGTAAGAAAGGGGGGAATAGAGAGAGAAAAGTATCTTATAGGAAAATATTCAATGTAAAATTCTCAGCGTGGTGAAATGCATATGGATTGATTCATTCAATCTCTTTTATAGAGCTATACATTAAATACATTGTTTTAAGTAAGTCCTAATTACATATACAGGGTAGCTATTTTCATATCATGTGACAAAATATTATAGTGACTTTTGTTTGCATTTTATTTGTCACATTGGGAATGTTCTTAGTTTTGGCTGACAATGCAGTATTCCATAGTTCAATATATCATGAATAGTGGTGATAGAATGAATCTTTTCAGATTACATCCAAATACTCTATTTCAACCTCATGTAAATGTTATCAGTGAAGAAATTACATCTCCAAAAGATGAGAAATTATTCTGTTTTTAAAAATATACTGAGTTGTATAGACTTATAAGTTAACATATTCTTAAAATAACTAGTAACAAAAATTACTTCAATTACTTAAGTTTGTCACTTAAGGTGGTACTTGGAATTAGTAATAGAACTATTACATTTTTTCCCAAAAATTAAAGCTGTAAAAAATGTGTGAATAAATAAGTTTTTACATGTTAAAATCCTATGAGGGAAAGAGGAACAGAAAAGTTTTGCATGACTTCTGAAAGATACCTACAGTAAGTGAAATGACATCTAATAAATCTAATAAAAATGATTCAGAAAAATTGAATTTTGATTGACTTTAATTAGTGTAATTAGTGCAGAATTCTTTTCAACATGACAAAGAACAAGGGCAATATAACCCAAATTCTTACAATTTAAAATGCAAACACAAAATATTGTTTCAAATATCAAAAGGCTTGTTCTTCTGGTAAACTCCATTATATCATTTTGCTACCCCATTTTTTACATCTTATACAAATTCCCATTAAAATAAGGCAGTAACACTAAATCCATTACTTCTTTGTTTTTTAAAGCCTTATTAAAGTGCATGTTGTTTGACTGCCATTCTGTGTGTGTGTGTGGGTGTGCGTGCGCGCGCACGCCTGTGAGGGGAGGTTAATTGTTTACTTAGAGCTGTTGCCAGGATATTGTCAAGAGGTGTTTAATAACCCCACCTTTTTGTTTTGTGTTGGCTTGTTTTTGTGGGTGTGGAGGGTAAAAGAGTAAGCAGAAGAGTAATACACAGGTCTCTCTTTTCCTATTTTTGCTTAGCTGGAAACAGAAGTTAATTTAGTTTCATTTTTGTTTACACCAGCAAACTTGGCTTTATTATATCCACCGCCCACCTGAAATAAGTATAACATAGCTCTGGTGATCCCACCCAAGTTGTTTCTAGGTGTCAAACTCATTATCCTAATGAAAATTCCTTTATTTGATAACTATAGAATAGCAAATATGAAGTCACAGTATGTTGATTTGGCTTCACTTAAGAGATTTAACTTCAACTTTACACACCTTTGAACAATGAAGTTCATATAGGTGAGAAGAGGAGAAAAATTGGCTATCATTCTTGAATTGGTGTTTTAATTTGACATAAATTTATATTTAAATAATTCACACACATGTATGTACATATAAATATATTCCTCATATATATTGCTGTTTGTTTATTTTGTAAAAGTATGGCCCAATTATTGTAACTTTAGCCCTTTAAGAGTGATTTTAAATTGGGGGCAGGGCTTAGGCACTGGGGGCAGGAGTTGGGAGAAAGCATATCAGAGGAATAAATAATGCCAAGAGTGAATCTAACTGTAAACTATGGACTTTAGGTGATAATGGTGGGTCATTGTAGGCCCATCAGTTGTAACAAATGTACCACTCTGGTGAGAGAGGTTGATAATTGAGAAGGCCATGAATGAGGAGGGGCAAGAGGTACATGGGATATCTTTGTATTCTGCCCAATTTTGATGTGAAACTAAAATTCCTCTTTAAAAAAGTCTACTTAAAAAGAAACACAAAACAGAAAAGCATCTTTGCTTTGGATATTTTGAAGATACTACAAGAAATTTGACCATTTATTTATGCAACAATCATTAAACAAATATTCTTCAGTTATGTGCAAGGTCCTTCTGAACAAAATAGACATAGTATCTCCTCTGCTGGAGATTATAGTCTACTGTGGATTGAGTAGGGGTATCAAACACACAATTACTCAAGAAAATATACAATGTTAGAAAATATTAATCACAACTATGAAAGTGAACTGAAGGATTTTACTAAAGAGGAAAATGCAAATTAGGTAGGAACATCAGGCAAGATTTAGAAGTGACATTTAATCTGGGCCTAGAAGGGGAAAAAGTGGAAACATGAGGGTAAGAAAAAGCCAAGAGAATATGGTGTCGTGAAAGCCAGGAGACTATATAGCATATCAAGAAGAATGTGTTTGTATTATATATTGCTAAAAATAGTTTATAGGAGTTGAAAGTATCCAGTTAATTTGACAATGAGGAAATCATTGCTGACTTCAGCAAGAGCAGAGTTAGAGCTAAAACCAGACTGCAATGAGTTGATTTTTTAATTTTTTTCCAATGTTAAGTATTTTTTAATTATAATCCGTAGGGGTGCCTGGGTGTTTCAGTCAGTTAAGCATCCCACTTTGGGTCAGGTCATAATCTCATGGTTTGTAGGTTTGAGCCCCAAGTTGCGCTCTCTGCTGTCAGCACAGAGCCCACTTTAGATCCTCTGCCCACCCCCCTCTCTCTCTCTGCCCCTCCCCTGCTCACACTCATGTGCACGTGCTCTCTCAAAATATAAACGTTAAAAAGTGATTAAAAGAACTTAAGAAAAGAATTTGTAACCTTTGTAATGTTTTAAAAATGTGAATGGGAGGTTTACTGAAGCAGAATGTATGGATGGTAATTATGTAGAAATGTTGAAAATGTTTCCTAGTGGTTTTGACCATTAACTTACACCTCCCATTCCTGGTTGTGAATGTCCCTGTTGATAAAGAATTAATGTTAATAGAAACAAAAGGTCATAGTTTAGTCATTCAGAACTGCAGGAATATAAAAATAGTGAAACCACTGCACACATGAAAATCCCACAAAACAATTCACTTAAGCACTAAACAAACATTTCTTTTATATGATAATTTTTAATGCTGTTATCACAAGTATTTGTTTACTTAATTTACTAACAAATATTTATCAGAGGCTTATTTGTTCTGGACACTAGATATGGGTACCATTGATGTGGCTACTGTGAACAAGAGAGTTAAGCTATCCTTATCTTCACAATTTGTACGTCATATAATATTTTTACAGATATTAAAAGATAGACAACCAACTTTTTTGAAGGAGTCCACGTAATAGATCAGGCATAAGTGAGGTATAATTAAATGTTGATGCTGGGAGGAGGGTCATGGATTACTTAGGAATAGTAGCAATGGGTCTCTCCTGTTGAGGAGGAAAAACCAAGGAAGTAGGGGACTTTAGAAGAAAATTTAATAATTATTTTTTCAGGAATATTTTTAATGGTTCTTTGCATTTTGACAGCTACAGATTGTTTTTCCTTCTTTGTTAACCAAGTATGAATGGATACTGGGAGAGCGCCTTTACGTGTGAAAGTTAAATGATAGATTCTGTGTGTCTGTGTGTCTTTGGTATAAATGAAGCTATTGAAAGAGACTGTTTTCACCTTTCTGAGGCTCACTGATTTGCTTGTATTCTAAAACCTGACTGTGCTACACTATTAAGTGGCTGACCTCTTATCCATATCTATGATTTTATATTGTTTTTATGGATTTGCCAAAAGGCAAACATAATATTTTTTTTAGTAAATTTTAACCAAAGATAGTCTTGTTATAAAAGGAATGGCTTACATATCAACTGAAGTTACATATTCGTTTTATGCTTAGTAGTTATCTGAGTCTCTTGAGTACATGCTCTTTTATATCAATTCAAACAGCTGACACCTGATTTGCTGTTACAGATCTATGGTCCCTCTGACCCCATCAACTCAAAGAAGTTCCATTTTTATGCCCAAGTGTATATATTAACAAAATGGAAAGTGCCACTCAAAAATGGCTCCTATTTCCTGATCCATGGTTCAATCAGAACATGAGGTATAATTGTTCCTTCTGTTATTAACAAGTAAAGAGATAATGTTGGAGTCTACTATAAACTGGATTCAGGATTGGATCATTAATATTTTTTCAAAACAATTGTACGAAATACTTTTTTTTTTTTTTTTTTTTTTAGTATCACATCCTTTGCTGGAAACAAGATATGCAAAATCAGCAAAAATAAACATGATCCTTGTCTTCATGGAGCTTATATCATAGTAGGGAGTGAAATATGAATTGACCAATCAAACCAATAACAATAGGGTAAATACAGAGGTAGAGTACCTAATTAGGGGATCTGACCTGATAAAGGAGGTCAGAAAGGCTTTTCCCCACAAATTACTATTTGCACAGTGAAGGATAAGAAAGCGCTAATTGGATTTGATGGCAGGGGGGCAGGGATGGGGAGAAACACCTTTCAAAGAAGGAAAAGTGTGTGCAAAAACCTTTTGGCAAAAGGGGTTGATCATTGTTCACACATTCTTTGTTGCTGTCTCAAACAGGGCAGGGGCAAGAGATATACTAGGGAATTTGGAAGGCACATTGTATTTTCCCAGGAAAAGAGATCTAGGGAACAGTATATCCCTATTTATTATTCTCTGCTGAAGTATCTCTGGGTTAACTGAACAGAGCCAAATCTCTAGTTTTTATAACTAGAGCAAACCATTGCTAGATATTCAGAATGGTGTTCAAAAAGTTTTTCTTTGTGTATGTTTGTGTCTACTTGGCAGTGGGTTGTTTAGACTTAATTTGTCTTCCAGCCTCCTGTGACATTGAAGAATTTTTAGCAAATATGAAATATAGTAGGCAAAAAGGACTCAGTGAATGTATGTATTTATATACTCAAAAATACTGATCCAGTTATAAAAGGAGAAAAATATTTTACCGTAGTTCTCATTGTTTGAGGACTTTACATTGCGGTGACTAAATTCTGTTTTGATAAGCAAGTTTCTTATTCTTTGAAATGTTACAAAAGTGATTTATTATCCAAAATTAACACTATTTTCTTAAGGTAGTGTAATAGCTGAAATAAATTTTCTACTTCTTTTGTTATGGAAGGTTCCTTCACCTCTGGCAATGCTGATGAAAAATCCATTTTGTTTTTTTGCAAGTGGATAAAAAATATATTTTTCATTCCTGAATTAAATATTGTATAAAAATAAAAGTTTATTTTTGAAGTTATAAAACGATCACTTTATAATAAAAGGCTATTCTCGGTGCGCCTGGGTGACTTAGCTGGTTGAACATCTGACTTTAGTTCAGGTCATGATCCTGTGGCTCGTGGGTTCGAGCACCATGTCAGGCTCTGTGCTGACAGCTCTGAGCCTGGAGACTGCTTCAGATTCTGTGTCTCCCTCTCTCTGTGTCCCTCCCCCACTTATGCTCTGTCTCTCTCTCTCTCTCTCTCAAAAATGAATACACATTTAAAAAATTTTTAATACAAGGCTATCCTCACTGACACAACTAGAGGCTTTCTACTGGCTTCTATTTTGTTCCTAAGAATGTTTCATATTATCAGTTTAGATACACACCCAATTTACACTAAGGTATAGCCGTGAAGGATACATACTTCCAGGAATGGAAGACAAGGACAAAGGAGATATGTGATACAAGTGCCCATTGGCTCTTAATAGCTTCTAGGGAAGCTCAGTAAGTAGTGGAAGAATGCTGCAGGCAGGGCTAGTATGAATAATTTAATTAAATTGTTAACTTTTCCCCTCAAACATTGCTGTTAGAAATTTAACCAACAAAAGTGGATAAAGGTGATCAAAAGTGAGCTGTTTGGGATCAAAATGTATCTTAATCTCAAGCAGAAGGACTTGCTTAAGAAATATTCTTGATTTTATTGAAGAATATCTATTGAGGAATATTGAAGAATGCTATAATTTAGATCTTTTTGACATGCTTGTCCAGCAGTCTTATTGTGTGAACATGTGTGCATCAGAATTACAGTATGAAGGTGACATTCACCTCTTTATTGATTGCTATGGGAAGGTTTCATGAAAACCTTGGCCCACCAGGTGTAGTTTATATGTATATACTTCTCAGAAATATAATAATGGTTAGAGGACAAAATAAGAAATAGTCTCAGCTCACCACTGACTGTTTAAAGTCCTAATTTCTTTGAGTCTCATTCTTTTTGTTTTTAACTTTCGAGTGTTGGGTTATACAGTCTCTAAACTCTGACACTTCATGATTTTGTGATTGTACTAAATCTCCCTTTCTTCCTTAAAATCATAAAATAATACTATTTTATAACATTTTTGATATCACAAAAAAGGAATGGGTTCTGGCAGGAATCACATGGTGTGCTTTTTTCACTCCATGGGGAGAACATGTGTGTGTCTGTTTTAAATTGTTACTTTTGAGTAGCTAAAAAAAAGTGATATACAACATTGCAGAATAAAAGTTCATGGAGATATGATGAACTTTAAAAAAAGGTGTCATGGTTTTAAAAATGATAAACATGGATGTTTGGGGGAATTTTACATATTGGGTGTAAATTGAGAGATTTGTGTGGATCTCTCATCTCTTGGAGGCCACTAAGCCTAGATTACCAGGGTAAATACCGTAATACTAACTTAGGCCAGCATGAGCCATTGGCATACTGTGCCAGATGGCTGGCAACCTTGAGCGAGATAGGAGTAGTGTATATTCCCTCTTGCCCATGTGAAATTCCTTATTTAACTAAAATGGAATGGCAGTATTTAGAATAATGATGAACATTGTTGAAGGTAATTAGCTGGTTGACTAACTCCAGGTTCACGTGGTATTAATTCGAGATGTTCTTTCACAGACTTAAATCTCTTCAGAATATGGCCTGACTTTGCCCTCTATATTCTTACTGGCTTACTACCTCAGTGTCCTTATAAATGAATAAGCAAATGTACAAAACAAAACGATGAATGCTGTAGCCAGGGTATTTTACTCTTTGAAGGCCAGAGGTAGGATATTGTTTACAATTTTTTTTTCATATATTATGGAGGATTGAATTGCCTCTGATTTTCTGGATAAGCCCTCCCAATAGAAAAGTTTAATTTGTGCTTCATATGTTATTAATTAAAGACATGCAAAAATGAAATACTTACCAACTGAAACTCAAAGTAAGTCCTGTAATTATATATAACTTAAAAAAAAAGGTTTTATGCCAATATTTGTAAAGCAGTTCTTAGCAATGCAGTTTGAGATCACAGCAAACAACTGTTTGATTTCTCTAATATTGATTTTGATAATAATCATGTCACATGATGTCACAGAGGCAAACTGATATAATTAAGCATTCAGTAAATTGAGTTATAAATTTTTTTCTTAGCCCATGTACAAAGAGATCTTAATCTTTTTGTATGTGTAGTCATGATGCATATTGGCTCAAAATTCTGTCTTAGGTTATAAATGCATCAAATGGAGTCTACTTTTCTTGAGCATTTATTATATTCTAGGACCTAAGTGCCTTATGCATATTGTCTCATTCAGTCTTCACAAAAACACTAGTAGTATCATTTTATAAACTAAGATATGGAAGTTTAAGTATATTAAGAAAAGTATCTAGGCTCAGCAACATGACAAGTGTCTTAAATTTAAAAGTAGTTCTTTATGATTCTGAAGCTTGCGTTTTATTTTTTAGTTTTATTTTTGAGAGAGAGCAAGAGTGGGTACAGGTGCAGGCATGGGTGGGGGAGGGGCAGAGAGAGAGAGGGAGAGACTCCCAAGCAGGCTCCATGCTGTTAGCATGGCCCCCAGTGCAGGGTTCGATCTCAAGAACAAGGAGATCATGACCTGAGCAGAACCAGGAGTTGGATACTTAACCCACTGAGCCAACCAGGTACCCGCTGAAGCCCATTTTTTAAGGCTCTGTTAAACTACTCCCAAACCTAATTGATGTGTTGATAGCAACGTGGTTGTCACTGTGAGAATTGGAATAGTTCCTTCTTTTTCCTTTGGAAATTTATACTCGGATGTGTGTTGTCTGCTTAGAATTTCCCTGGCCACCCTCTATAGACATGTTTTACAATACCATCATATTATCCACATTTTGATTCAAATTAAATTGCCTGCTCTTTTATATGAGGATGGAGTTCTCTGTCTTATTTTCCTCCTGTATTCCTAATACAGGATACCTGACTCAATAAATATTTGTTGAATGAGTGAACACATTTAAGCTGAGTTTTAAAGGTTAGATAACAATTGGCCTTGCAAGGATGTCAAGGAGCTTTGATGAGTGATGACAGATGTTAGAGATGTATATTTTGGGTTTGGCTCTCTCAACTCCAGAGAGGGCTCCTTTGTCTTTGGATAAATTAAAATATAGATCTTGTCCTTCTCAGGCTGTTGCACAATAGAGCTAGCATCCATTGCCTTTCTTTCTGTCAAAGTCAAGAATCAGTGCAAATTATATTCTATCATCCAAAGTAAGAATACAACTATGCTTTAATTTTCCTCAAGCCATTGATTGCTAATTGTCTGATGTTACCTATCTCTTTAGTGTGTGTTCATTGTGCTATGGAACAGATGCTTCAATATGCAGTGTCTTGACATATACAGGAGAGGAGTGTTGCATGGCATGTTTAAAAGTAAAAGAAAGAAATCTGTGGTTACTTTTTAAAACGTAGAGGAGGTATAAGGTTATAATAGTGTGAACTCTTGCTTTCGTGCATTTTGATTGGTTTACTTGTGTAAAAAACTAAATGATAGGACTTTTTGATAGCTGAGAATTTTATAAATGTTGTGGATCATATCTGAGTGAGCCCAGAAAATCATATAGTACGTGCAATCTGTTATATTGCAATAAGGAAAAATGAGAACCATTATGGTAGAGACAGCTTCATAGGAAGAATGGCAATAAATAGAAGTTTAACAGCCTTATTTGAGTTCCTATACAACCTACTTTTCACCTTTTTACATTCATTCAAATACCTAATTCTGAATGGAGATACTAACTCTCCTGAAGGGATAAATCTTTCATGGCTTCTTTGATTCATAACGTTAAAAACAATTAGATCAATTGTTTTTTAAGACTAGTTTAATGAATGCATTGGAAGATAAAAAATCAACCCACTCTCCTTATATGATTGGCAATAGTACATGAAGAAATAACATACATCATTCTAAAGAAAATTATTACATTAATAGTAAATTAATGAAAATGTTCTCATGCATAAAATGAATAATATAAACAAATTCACTATTGGTACATCTTATAAATACTGAATTTTTACATCTCACACACACACACACACACACACACACACATATACACAAAATCTGAGGTAATAGGTAATAAACTTACTTATGGAGTCCTTGGATTCTGTTGTGAAAAGGATGAGTTGAATAATTCACATCAATAAAAAGGAGGAAAAGATATTATACATAAAGATTATCATAAAATAATATTCTCATTGCTTTATCTATTTGAGATCTATATATGATACAACTGTAACAGTCTTCCACAAATGAAGTGGAAACTTACAACACAAGTATTTTGACCATAACACCAGACCAAATCTTTTTTTATTAACTGAGTTGAACTTTAAAATTATGTTATGACCAAAAATCAATAAAGAGAAACTGATTTAAGTTCATCCAAGTGTGAAGGGGTTTATTACTAGTGCTACATCACTCTAATGATGTTCTCTTAAAAATTTGTTTTTGTGATATATTGCATCTATTATTGCTAAAAGGATAAAACTGCAAAGCAACCTTGGACATTAATAAATCAATTTAAGAAAAGTAGGCAAATAGCCAAAGGAAAAGTAAAAAATAAGTATAGAGGTTTTAAATGTTAGGTAGTTATAATATATGCAAAGTATGCCATATCAAATTACTAATGAGGATTTCCTTCACAGAAATTTAAGTAACAAAGTATCGTCCTTATTAGTGACTTCACAGCATGCAGATAGGTAATACTTCTAAAGCTTGTTTTCCTTTATAACTTTCAAGGTAAAAAACAAAAACAAAAACAAAAAAACTGCTATATATAAAAAGTAAAAAAAACAGAACAAAACCCTACTATATAAAAAAAAGCAACTAATGTTCTGTGAGCTGAATTTCAGAAATTATTATTCCTCATGTTCTTAGTCCTATCCATACTATTTAGAATAGTACAGGCTTTGTTAAAAATATTAAGAAATCATAACTCACTTTTTACATTTTGTAAAAAGTGCACCTTACACTACAGAGAGCTTATATGATGAAAAAATGACAATTTTAGTCCTCGCTAAAATAATTACCTTAGGCTTTTCATCCTTTATCTTTTCTCAGTAATTTTTTTTCCACGTATATATTTATTTCCTCACTTTCTCCTGATGGATATTTGGACTGTGACATGTATATGTACATATACATATGTATATATACGTATATATACATATATATACATATATATATATATATTATAGAATGCTTAGGGTAAATGTGATTATTGATTTCACGTATCACATACAAATAGAAGATTGTTCAAATCCTAAGTATTCATCTCTGTGAATTTCCACAAACTAGGCACACTATCTAATCACCTCCCAAATCAGGTAAACAAAATATACAAATACTGCAAAGTCTTACTTGTCTTGCACCCACCACCACACTCCTCTTTTCCCCCAAAGTAACCATAACCTGACTTTAACACCAAATGTTAATTTTGCTTGTTTGGACAAAATATGGATTCATAAAATATGTATTCTTTTGTTTCTGGATTAATTCAGTCAACAGTATGTTTGTGAGATTCAATAGTTATTTCAGTAATTTCCCTTGGTGTATAGCCTCGTTTATGTGACTGTGTCGTAATTTATGGATTGATTGTACTGTTGCTGAACATGGAATGGTGGTCAATACAAACATGAGTAGAGCAATGAACATTTTGCATATGCTTTTTGGTGCACATATGTGGCATTTCTATTGGGATTAGATGTCAGAGTAGAATTCCTGAGTTACAGGTTTGCTCATCTTTAGTAGGAAAATGTCTTTGTTAAAGACTTTTCCAAAGTGGTGATACAAATTTACACTTCTACCAACAGTGCACAGAAATTCCAGTTATTCTTATTGTACATTTTGGCCAACCCCTGATATCATCAGATTTTGTTGTTGTTGTTGTTGTTGTTTTTATTTGTTTCTTTTATGTCGGGGTGTATGTTTATTTAATATCCACCATTTTGTGGATATGTAGTGATATCTCATTGTGGTTTTAAAATATATTTTCATAATTATTAATGAAATTTAGAAATCTCTATATACTTATTGGCCACTTGTATATCTTTTATGAAACATCACAATACACACACAGACACACACACACACAATGAGGAATAAATAGATAAAGCAAGTCAGGTGAAAATAAGAATAGGAAAACCTAATTCAAAGCCAATGGCAAATTTACTATCAATGACTACTCACTTTTAAAGGATGGGATACAAATTTGTGTTAAGCTTCCTAGAAGTCAGAAAGAAAGGAGAGATATACAATAAATTATTCATTTCATGCCTTTTCTTGGACGAAGTCCTATGAAAAATTTATTTCATGGATTTTTATAAAGGTGAAACTATAAACAACATTCTCAACAACATTCCTGAAGCAAGCAAAATGGCAAGTTCAATTAATTAATTCTCTTAGTATTCTTCCATGCAAGTGCATGGAAGAACTATTACTTGCATTAAGTTTTGTATACATAGTTATGTAGGTCTCTAGACAGCCATTGGGATATGAGCATATGGACTTATGCAAAAAAGACTATATTCCTAAATATCATGTTATTACTATAAATATCAATTAGCAATCTTACAATAATGTACATAAGTACAGCAACTATATAAGACAATTTAGTCTATGTCTCTAATTATATTTTAAAACTGTGCTGACCAACAGAGTAGCCACTAACCACATGTAATTATTTAAGTTTAATTTAGTTAAAATTAGATAAAACTAAAAATTTAGTTTCTTAGTTGCATTAGACATAACTCAATTGTCACTAGCCACAGGTTTTGTGACTATACTAGGCAGCACATAAATAAAACATTTCAATTATCACAGAGAGATCTATTGAATAACATTATTTTAAAGCTTTAAAAGAATGTTTCTTATAATTTACAAAAATGCTGTGTTAATTGGAACATTTAACTTAAACAATCTATTATCTGTTGGTACCAGATAAAATGTGTCATGTATCTAATTGGAAGGATTAAGAATTAAAAGGTTTATGTGATTGAAATATTGCTCTTGGATCAGAAAACCTCAATTTTAGTCTCAACCCTGTCTTCACATTGGCTCTGTGATTTAAGGAAAATCCTCAGTGTCAATCAAATTTAGTCTTACCTTTTGTATAACAAATGGATTAACCTACAGACTCCAAAAGAAATCTGAATTCTCTGAATTTCTTTTATCATAATCTTGCCTCCAAATGAATGACAGCATAAGGATCATTTAAGGAATTCTGATGCTTTCGATAGAAAAAAAAATCCTCTGAGTTTAAAGACAGAGTCCATCAAGTCTTAAAGATAACAAACAGCAGGGTTCTTAGGAGAAAGAGGCATTCTTCTTCCAGTTAAAACAACACTGGTGAAATATTAGTTGGTTCTTTCAGATATTACAATTTTACCCATTTAAGAATACCTGACAAAGATATTAAGAACATGAAAGAGTTTATTTCAATCTGACTCCAAACAGTAATCTGAAGGTGAGGTCAACTGTACACATTTCAACAAAAACATTTTGTCTCCAGATTCAATTATATTCATCTTAAAGATATTAGTTCTGAGATTTAAAAATAATGAAAACGGGCGCCTGAGTGGCTCAGTTGGTTGAGGGTCTGACTCTTGATTTCGGCTCAGGTCATAATCTCACATTTATGAGATCGAGTCCCATGTCTGGCTCTGCACTGAGCACAGAGCCTGTTTGGGATTCTCTCTTTCCCTCCCTCTCTGCCCCTCACCCTCTCATGCTCTCTCACAATAAATAAATAAACTTATTAAAAAATAAAAATAATGAAAACAGTGATTTTGGTATATTTCATATCTTAACTGAAGCTTTTTAATGATATAAATTTTTATTTTGCTGACTTATTGACAACATTGCTGAAAGTGATGTGGAAACAAAAGCTTTGACTAATGATATGAAACCATTCTATTATATTCAGGTATGCTCTCTCTATTTAGTCAGCTTTACTGAAGTATAATTGATATATAAAATAATAAGATATTTAAAGCATACATCATGGTGATTTCATATATGTATATATTGCGAAAAGATTCTCCCAATCTAGTTAAAACATCCATCACCTCACATAGTTGTCATTTTTGTGCATATGTGAGAACATTTAAGTTTTACTCTCTTGGCAGATTTCAGCCATACCATACAATCTTATCAACTATTGTCACATGAGGCCCTCAGACCTTACTTATTTAAAAGTGTGTACACTTTTATCAACTTCTGTTTCTCTCACCCTCCAGCCTCTTGTAACAATTTTTCTACTCTCTATTTCTTAGAATCTGATTTTTTAAAAATAAATTCTACATATAGGCGGGGTGCCAAGGTGGTACATTCGGTTAAGTGTCCGACTTCTGCTCAGGACATGATCTCTCGGTTCGTGAACTCAAGCCCCACATCGGGCCTGTGCTGACAGCTTGGAACCTGGAGCCTGCTTCAGATTCTGTGTCTCACTCTCTGTCTGCCCCTGCCCTGCTCACACTCTGTCTCTCTCTCTCAAAAAGTGAATAAACATTAAAAAAATATTTTAATAAAGACTACATATAGGCAACACCATGCATATTGTCTTTGTCTGGCTTATTTCACTTAGCATAATGCCTTCATGGTCTATCCATGTTGTTGTAAATGGCAGGATCCCCTTCTTTCTCATGGCTGAATGATATTGTGTAACATATGCACCACATTTTCTTTATCCATTCATCCATTGATTGACATTTAGGTTATTTTCATATCTTGGCTATTGGGAATGCTGCTGCACTGAACATGGGAATGTGGATATTCTTCAATAATCTGTTTTCATTTCCTTAGGATATATAGCCAGAGGTAGGATTGTTGGACCATATGGTAGTTCTATTTTTAATATTGTGAGGAATCTTCTTCTTGTTTTTCATACAGGCTACACCAATTTATTTTCCTACCAACGGTCCACAAGGTATCCTTTTCTCTACATTGTCAGCAATATCTGTTATCTCTTTCCTTTTTAATGATAATCATTCTAAGATGTAAAATGATATCTTAACATTTTATTTATTTTTTGAGAGATAGAGTGTGAGCAGGGGAAGGGCAGAGAAAGAGGGAGACACAGAAACCAAAGCAGGCTCCAGGTTCTGAGCTGTATCAGCATAGAGCCGGGTGTGGGGCTAGAACCCATGAACGCGAGATCATGACCGGAGATGAAGTGGGATGCTCAACCGACTGAGCCACCTGAGTGCCCCAATGTAAAGTGATATTGCGATTTTGATTTTCATTTCCCTGATGAGTGATGATGCCATATGCTTCCTCTTGGCTGGCCAGGTCTGAAATAACCTGAGTTCTCTTCTCACAAAAAGGTGTCACAGTTGTCTCTTTATGTAGAAGCTGGATAGGTGAGCGATGTCTTCAACAGTCAAGTCCATACTTGACTGTGGGCGGACAACCACAGCAGTGAAAGAGCATTTTCCACAAAGACAAAAAAAAAAAAAAAGGCTTAAAATGTCATAGTAGAAATGTTACCCTGAAGAATTCTCAGTAGACCTTGGGAGGGCAAATTTAGTTTTCATGGTGTCAGTTGCCCCTGAATAAGTTCTGGCTATCTGCAAATTGCCAATTTTTGTTCTTCATCAGATGAGATTATGTTATGTTGATTTCATGCATTTGGCACAGATGCTGCCAGACCAGCCCCCAAGACTCAAGACTGGGGCTGAGTTAAGTGGGAGTTGTTGTGAGATGGGTTAAGTGCTCTCTGCAAGCAGAACTTCCCCTCTGCTCTGCACAACAACTTCTGATGGTGCCTGCCTCCTTCACTCACACACTGGGGAGTTCCCAGAGAGAAGATGGAGCCCTGCTACGTGTTGTAGAAGGGAATGTCCAGGCCTAGCTTGTCCATGAAGAGTTGGATGGTGTCATCACACTTCCCATGGAGATTTAGGGCAGCTCAGTCATCCTTCAAGGTCTATTGCAAGTTCACAACACAAAGTGTGGACCTCCAGCTGGGGAGCTTTATCACATAGCAGAAGCAAGAATACTTTTTATTTTAAAATGTTTATTTATTTTTGTAAGTGAGGTGAGGAGGGGCAGAGAGAGGGAAACAGAGACTCCCAAGTACGTTCCACACTGTCAGTGCAGAGCCTGATGCCAGGCTTCAACTCATGAACTGCTAGATCATGACCTGAGCTGAAACCAAGAGTTGGATGCTCAACCGACTAAGCGACCCAGGCACCCCAAGGATACTGTTTTAGACCACTTAAGGTAGAACCTAAACACAGGATTGTGTCTGTTTTGGTGGCAGCTACAATGGCCATCTCCCAATTCAGAAGCTTCCCCAAAATCTCCCTCCCCCAGAAGGCACAATATTGCCCCATTGCTGGGTCCCTCACTTGTCACAGACCGTCAGTGCAGATCAGTGCCAAACTGAGTATAGAGGGAACAGACCTCAGCGTAATAAAATAAATCTACCTTAAGACTGTAACATATAAACTCTGCATAAGTTGCCGTCTGTACCAATCCTTCCCAAACTCTTCCAGAAAATTCAAGAGGAAGGAACACTCCCAAACTCATTTTACAGGGCCAGTATGACTCTGTTACCAAAACCAGACAAGGATCCTACAAGAAAAGAAAATTACAGGTCAATATCCCTGATAAACGTAGACACAAAAATCCTCAACAAGAGATTAAAACCACATTCAACAATACATGAAGGGATTATGGCCCTTTAAATTAAATTACCATGATCTAGTGGAGTTTATTCAAGGGAAGCAAGTATGGTTCAACATATGCAAGTTAATCAACAGCATAGATTACATTAACAAAATGAAGGATAAAAAACCTGTATGTCCATCTCAATAGATGCAGAAAAAGCATTTGACAAAATTCAACCTTCATTCATAATAAAAACTCCCAACAAACTGAATTCTCTGTTTGTTGATGGGCTGCTCTCATGGCCTTTTGGCTAGAAACCTTATTTGAAATCCTGAGGAATATAGCTAAAACTCAAAATGAAACACAATTAAATAGCCTGTAGACTTTACCAAATGTGGTTACAGAGTTACCATACCACAGACTTGGAGTCTAGTGATTATGTCCATCACCCTACTTTAAGGAAATCTTAACTATTTGTTCCATAAAATTATTTTTACTTCAGAAATTGAATGAGTACATTTATATTTGTAGTTTTCATACAGTTACTCTAGCTTCTTAATCCTATTGATTGCATAAGAAAATATAAACATTTTCAATTATGTAGGTCCTATATTAGTCTTTGGGATGATGTAAGAGGGCTTTTCCATTATTCTAATATCTTTAAACTGCTCTTCTAGATAAAATCTAATTTTTCAAATAAAATCTACTTTTAGAACTGTTCTCATTACACGCATGCAATTAAAACAAGTTCCTATTAAATGTCTACTAACATCTAAAACAACTGTTTACCACTAAGCCTTCCTAAATAAAACATGGATCTACCTACCATTTATGCCCCAACTCTCCTCTGCAAGGAGGTTTTGTTAAATCATTCAATATTATGCATACTATATTATATTATAAAATGTCAACTATATGCCTGGCTCTGAGTTAATTACTAAGGACACAGTGATCAGGAAGATACAGTCAGTTTTCAGGGAAGGCTGATATTGTCACTGAGTAAGTCAAGTGTTCTGCAGCACAAGGGCCTATGTAAAATATTATTAACAGGAGCATCTGCCCATCAGTGTGTGTGCATGCGTGTGTGTGTGTGTGTGTGTGTGTGTGTGTGTGTGCACGTGTGTGTGTTCATTCCCTCTCCAGTGAAAGCTTTTTTGCAGAAATAGTGCTTAAATGGATACTTGAGGGTTGAGTGGAAGTTAAGATTGAGAAGCAGAGATATTCATGAAAGCTACAGTAGTACAAGCATCTTAGAATAAAGAAGTAAATGATATGTTTAAGGTGTAGAATTTAGGTGTAGAATTTAAGGTGGAGATGCTAGTCATTGAAAGAAGGATCACATAAGGAGAAAAAAAAATAGGTTGAAAGTAAGAAGCAAGTGACAGACTTTGGTTTGGACCTGATGAAAGAGAAGGAGAGTGCTTGAGGGTATGTGTGCATGGGTGAGAGAGAGAGAGAGAGAGAGAGAGAGAGAGAAAGAGAGAGAGAGAGAGAGAGAAAGAGTGAGTGCAAGCTCTCTACTGCTGCTTCTTATAAGGACACAAATCCTGTGGGAGGAAAGCCCCACCCTATGACCTCATTTAATGTCACTTTCTTATACTTCTGATAGGATCTGTCCCTAAATAAAATCACTTTGGGGATTAGGGCTTTAATATATGAGTTTGGGGATGGGGGGCACAATTCAGTCCATTGCACCACTAGTAAGTGAGAAGGTCAGAATTTTAACCCACACAGTTTTAATACTAGCATGCAGTCTCTGAACCTCTAGTATCTGTTTTGTATCCTTAAAAGTAAACCAACAAAAGTTCTTAGTATAGAATGTTGGAGAAATATCATAAGATACTGTTTTCTCTAAAGTAGCAGAACAAACATTATATTAAAATTTACCTAGACATATAATCAAAGTAGCCATTTTCATTATGACTTGGTAACTTAATTTCTTTTGATATCAAATAAATAGCATGTATACACTGAGATAAAAAAAAGTAATATGCATTTAAAAATGGTTATGATTCATGTCTGGGTATGTAGTCTGTATTGCCGTTAAATTAGAAGAATGTTTCATTACAGAAAATTCAGTTACACAGAGTTCATCTGAGTTGGACATTTCAAATGTCTGTGGCAACAATTTTATTTCCATAGAAGGGTTTATGAATTTTTATGTAAAGAAATTATGGGATCAGGAAATCTCCAATATAGCACAGATACTATCACAGTTGAGAAAATGAAAAGGATCTAAAATGTTTCTTGTATATTCTGATATACGTGTAGACCTAAATTTAACCTAATAAAATACATAGGAATTAATCGGGAATATTTTTTCTGTGTTCAAAATTATTTTGAAACTTTATTTGCAAAGTTTTCTGATGTATAATAGGATCAGAGAGAATAAAGATATTTAAGCTATGTATTTATAAATAAAGGTATTTTTCATCTAAATTATGAAATAAGAAGGATAGGTACATTTTTCCCCTTTATATGAGCAGTTATCTATTTAATGCCAGAAGTGTTACAGTATTGTTCAAAGTGATGTGGTTGCTCTTGGCATATTTTGTCAGTTTGTCTTTTTAATTTTTTTTAAGTTTATTCTTGAGAGAGAGAGGGAGACAGAGCACGAATGGGGAAGGGGCAGAAAGAGAGGCAGGCACAGAATCTGAAGCAGGCTCTAGGCTCTGAGCAGTCAGCACAGAGCCCGACATGGGGCTCTAAGTCACAAACCACGAGATCATGACCTGAGCAGAAGTTGGATGCTTAACCGACTGAGCCACCCAGGCACCCCGTCAGTTTTTCTTTTAAGGTATCTATCTCCCTCCCTTAAAAGTTCAATAGGCGGGGCGCCTGGGTGGCTCAGTCGGTTAAGCGTCCGACTTCAGCTCAGGTCATGATCTCACGGTCTGTGAGTTCAAGCCCCACGTCAGGCTCTGTGCTGCTGACAGCTCAGAGCCTGGAGCCTGTTTTGGATTCTGTGTGTGTGTCTCTCTCTCTGCCCCTCCCCTGTTCATGCTCTGTCTCTCTCTGTCTCAAAAATAAAATAAAACGTTAAAAAAAAATTAAAAGTTCAGTAGGCAGTAAAGCTCATCTTCTTAGTGTTTTGAATTCTCACTGCCTCCAAACATCCGTTAACATCCTCAAAAACTTCATACTAAATCTATCTTTCTTATGTTGCATTTCAAGACGAGTGAAGTTTCTTTGTTAACATTGTAATTCTCTTCCTTGGGTTCTAAATCTCAATTATATCCTATTCCAATATAATCTCTTGTCTTAGGCATTTTTAGGCATTTCACAATTTATCTCTCCTTTATGTTTAATTCTTTCTATGAAATCTTCCACCAAGACAAGTAAGATTTTATATGTTATACTAATATGTTCTAAGGAGAAAAACCAATGAGAGAGGATATGGACTGAAATTTTAGATAAAGTGATACATGAAAGTCTTCACTGGGAAAATGGATTTGGAGTAAAAACCTAAACCAAGAGAAGGAATTAGCCTTGTAAGTGCGAGAGGGAAGCACAGTCCAGGAAGAGGAGCAGTGAATGAAAATTCTACAACAGAAATGTGCCAGGCATATGCAAGAAACTGATCACTAATCAGTTATTTTTTTTGTTCTAAGCTTCATAAATATTCCTTAAATAAGGGGAATATAAATCCTAAGAAAAAAGAAATCACATAAAATAAAATAAGCAAATATTAAATCCTTTGATCAAGTAGTTGCTTTTTAGGAAATACTGCTTACAGTAATATATATTATCCTCTGAAGGTCAATTTAAAGAAGTATATGACTCTAATTGGTACAATGTGATTTAATTTTACATCTAATTGTTTAAATTTCATTTAAAAAGTAATACTATTCAAGGGGCAACTGCATGGCTCAGTTGGTATAGGGTCAGACTCTTGATTTTGGCTCAGGTCATGATCTCATGGTTCCTGAGTTTGAGCCCCACGTTGGGTTCTGTGCTGACAGTGCAGAGCCTGCTTGGGATTCTCTCTCTCCCTCTTTCTGCCCTTTCCCCACTTGCACACACTCATGAACACTCTCTCTCTCTTTCTCTAAATAAATAAGTAAACATTAAAAAAATATTAAGGGTGTCCAGGTGGCTCAGTTAAGTGGCTGGCTTCAGCTCAGACCATGATCTCATGTTTGGGGTGTTCCAGCCCTACATAGGGCTCTGTGCTGACAATGCATAGTCTGCTTGGGATTCTCTCTCTCTGTCTGTCTCTGTACCCCTCCCCTCCACTCTTTATCTCAAAATAAATAAACCTTGAAAATAAGTAAAACTGTTCATAAACTCCAATACTTTTTAGAAAAGAATGGCAAGGTAAAAGAAAGGAACTTGACTATATAACACTAAGTTAAATCCAGTCCAAATTCTTTAAGTAGATGATCTCTATTAGGTAAAAATTCCACATCTACTAAAGCAGGTAAAACCCTATGCATTTCATAGAGGTTTGATGTAGAGATTTTTAATAACTTGTCCAAGATCAGTAAAGTAATAAATTGCAAGCCTAAATCTATCATATTACAAAGTCTGTGCTATTTCATAAGCATGTAATTTGTTTATGGCATTATGTGCCAGCAATCTTATCCCAAATGATCCCTAAGAAATGTGTCAGTTCTTGTACTTGTTCTTGATAGCCTGTATTTAATGTAGCATTGGATAACATTAACAAATTTAGATCCAATTCCACTTCAGTTGAAATAATGTTTCGTTATTTTTTGAGTTCACAATTTTTATCCTTTATAGCACATGGTTAAAGAAAAATTAATTCCCCTTTTGTATATTATCATATAAAAACACATGACACTGCTTCCCAATACATAGGATTATTCACAGGAAAACAAATAGATAATTCTGTTAGTTGAAAAGTCTTATATAAATAATGATCCATTATCATTGTTTGTATTGACTCCACTTATGTTTCTCTCTTTACTGTGACTGAACTGGCTGCATCTCTCTTATTCTAGCTTTCATCAGAAGGATTTTTATGACTTTTTTTTATTATTGACAAAAGGTTTTATGTACAATCACTGTTAATTTTAATAGGAACAAAATTAAAGAATTTGAGAAGATGATTTCTTTAGAATATGTTTCTGTCCAGTTCCAGTTTAGGAATCCATGCAGAACAGACATTTATAAACATGACTCTGTTTAATTATATTTCTGAAAAGCTTATTAAGAGTTTCTTTTTCAATACTTGTCAGAAAAAGAAACACTGTGAATTATAAACCATAGAATTCATGATCATGCTACTTACAATCCGTTAAAACTATGATAAAGTATAACTTTTAAAAAAATTTTGAGAGAGACAGAGAGAGAGAAAATGAGGGATAAGGGCAGAGGGAGAGAGAGGCAGAGGGAGAGAGAGGGGAGAGAGGGGAGAGATGGGAGAGAGGGGAGAGAGAGGGGGGGGGAGAATCTTAAGCAGGCTCCACACTCAGCACAGAGCCTGACTCAGGGCTCAGTCTCATGACTATGAAATCATGATCTGAGCCAAAATCAAGAGTCAATGCTTACCTGACTGAACCACCCAGATGTTCCCAAAACCAATAGTTCTAACTGGTATTACTGACTACTCATCTTGGTTAAAAATATGTGCCTGCTATGGGCGCCTGAGTGGCTCAGTCTGTTGGGCGGTCAGCCAGTCAGACTTCAGCCAAGGTCATGATCTCATGATTCCTGGGTTTGAGCCCCATGACAGGCTCTGTGCTGACAGCTTGGATCCTGGAGCCTGCTTCAGATTCTGTGTCTCCCTCTCTCTACCCCTCCCCTGCACATGCTCTGTCTCTCAAAACTAAACAAATGTTTAAAAAAAATATGTGCCTGCTTCATGTTTCGGAATCAGATTTCCAACCGAGATCTTGCCTGTAGTGAAGGCAGCCTTATTACTGTTACTTCATTATGTTTATCTGCATGGTACTGTTAAGATGAAATTAATGCATGTATTTAAATATTTCAGCGTCAAAACATAGCCTCAGTCCCTATTGTATGTGAGATATATAGCAGGTCCTCAATACATATTTATTGAATAAATTAATGAATGAATATAGAAGTGATAAATGTACACCTTTGATAAAATCCAGTGAAAATTAACATCCCTAATAAAAGCACCATTTTAAATAAATTAAATTCCCATTTAAATGAAGGGGGGTAGAATCATTTACTTCCTTAATTGGGTTTATCACGTGGTCGCTGGGGTGGCTTAGTTGGTTGAGCGTCCAACTCTTGGTTTCAGGTCATTTCATTATCCCTGTGGGATTGAGCCCTGAATCTGGCTCCATGCTGAGTATGGATTCTTTCTCTCTCCCTCTGCCCTCCCCCCACTCATGCACTTGCTCTCTCTCACTCTCTCTCTCTCTCTCTCTCTCTCTCTCTCAAAAACAGAGGTTCATCACATTTCAAATGCAGTTTATACCACAATTCTAGCTTTGTAATCAAAGGAGTATTAATTTGACAAACATTTCTTGAGTGTTGCTATCTCCATTCAGAATATAGGATGAATACAGTAGTCTTTCCCCCATGATCTTCCTTTCAATCCTCCACCTTCCCTCTCTCCCATACATACATGTAAACACACATAGGCACACATACACACATTGTAAGTGCCAGCAACAAAAAAAGGGTAGTAAGGATATATGATTGTAAACATTGGTACACATGACAGTTTGACAAGAGTCACCCACTCAAATAAAACCTTGCTTTCTGGACAGCAAACCAAATATATAGGAAAATTCTATCGATTGGTTTAGCATGGTGTCAGAGAGGACAAAATAAAGGATGCATAAGAAAAATAACTCCCTTTAGATGAATTTTAATATATGGAATGTGTTTTAGTAATTCTGATTTAAAGAAAATTTGAAGAAAATTCAAAGAAAGTATTTTGACAGAGTTATCTTCTAAATGAAGCAATATTATTATAAGAACATTAGAGATGAAAATCTAAGTTTAGCCAGCTAAGAGTCTTATATTTTTCTCATCACTTCTGAAAATATTTATTGATTAATCAACACTGAAAAAGTTAAATCTATCCCAAATGTACCTTATTGTAACAGTCCAGAATGCCAACCAGTACTCCACTCAACAGGTTCAACCAGCCTGAGCTGTGTTAGAGTTGGGCTAAAAAAATACTCCCAAAATCCGTTAAAATATTCTGATATATTTGAAGTGGATTTCATGTAGTGTAAAGAGGAAAACAGTATGCTCCACTGATTTTTATATTTTTAAGGTAATTTAACATAGTTATGGTTGCATGCTAATATGTTCATAGAAAGGAGAGAAAATAATCAACAAATATGGGGTAATTAAACACCAGGGTAAGTTATACAAGAAGGAAAACTTGGAGAATTAAATTTTAAATGAACTTCCTCAGTATTTAATTGATGAATTCTGAGGAAAAAGAAATGTAATGTATATGCATCTGTATTTTTGTTGGTTTTCCTTCCCACATGAATTCAAGGGAGTTGGCATTTTTAAAAATTCTTCCTGGAAACATTTGACAAGTATGGCTTTTAGACTCAAACAAATACCACCCTACTGACTGACTGATTCCTCAGGCCAGGTTTATAAAATCACTGTGGTAGAGACCATATTTAACACTTTCTAATTATAAGTATGTGAAATACTAATTAAGTAGTCATGGGATACTAATTAGTTAGCACCCCTCAATTGTCTTAAGTGAAAATACATCTTTTTGGAACTTCCTACAGAGGAAATGTGGTATTGTCTTTTAGGAAGAGAATATTAGTAATTCAAAAACAGTTTTCAATTTGATTTGCTTCTAACACCAACAAACTCTCCTTGACCAACAACTATTGCAGAGTTACTAGACATGTGGTCTCATTAACACTGTTACATTTAGTCAAACACTTTTAAGCTAGACAGTGTTCCAAACTCTTTACAAATTTTAGCTTATCAAAGTCTCATCATAACTCTACAGTGTAGGTACTATTACTAACTTTAATTAATGCAACTTTCTTATCAAGTAGTATTGAAACTTATTTATACTGTAAATAAAAATAACCAATAGCATTGGCAGTTTTTCCATTTTAACTTTCTGGAAAATTTCACAGAAATTTTCAGATGAAAATGCTCAGATGAAACTTTTCTGTAAAGATATATTTAGAGCCAAATACTAGGAAGGGCTATAATACAGACTTTATTATTGAGATATTGGTTTACATATATTACTTTATTTGTCTACACATTCCTTTTCCCTTATGTCCCTTAATGTTATTGGTTGATTTTTTTACTGAGTGTATCTGTGTACATTAACCTCCTCAAAGCAGAGTGAAATTAAATAGATCTTTCCTATTTTATGTGGTCTGGAAGAAGGGGGCCTTGGTTAAACTGAGACTGTCACCCATGTCTGAGGAGAAATTAATGTTCTATAATCACCAGTTGCCATGCTCTTTTACAAAATTTTAAGCAAGGAGAGTGCACAAAGCCAAAACCTTCAATAAATTTTTTACTTTGCTAAAAATTCTTCAGTTTCAATCATCTATTACATTAACATGTCTGCAGATAGTTGACTCTACAAATTAGTATTTGGCCATGTCCCAGATGTCAACTAATGTCTTTTCTTATTTAACTGGCCTGACTCTATGCTAGGGACATAGATCAGACTGGCATTCAGTGAATTCTGATTGGTTTGTTGTCTGTCTCTGACGGAAAATAGGTAAATAGTCCTTTTTTGTGTTTTTTGTTTTTTTTGTTTTTTGTTTTTGTTTTTGTTTTTTGTTTTTTTTGTTAGGGAGTGCTAACTATCCATTCCTAATTGAGAATGAAAAGTTTCTGATTGGCATATGCATGAACAGTGTTGACGAAACCTACAAATCTGAGGTATAAGGATGGACTGAAGACGTAGGCCAGACTCTATGATGCTTTATGGCCTTAAAAGTCATCATGTATATATTTGTAGGTCGGTTAAGAATACCATATTTTCTGAGTAATTTCAGTTTATGTGTTCTTTCCTCCTCTGTGACTATAAGCATGAGTCTCAAAAGCACCAGAGACTCCAAAGTGTATTATATATCCGCTTCAATTTGTATTAAATAATTAAGTCCTGGGGGTGGCTGGGTGGCTCAGTTGGGTAAGCATCTGACTTTGGCTCAGGTCATGATCTCATGGTTCATGGGCTGGGGCCCCGGGTCAGGCTCTGTGCTGACAGCCTAGAGCCTGGAACCTGCTTTGGATTCTGTGTCTCCCTCTGTCTCTGCCCCTCCCCTGCTTGCACTCAGTCTCTCTCAGTCTCTCAGAAATGAATAAACATTAAAAAAATAATAATTACGTCCTGGGACTCTGGGTAAGTTACTTAACCGTTCCATATAATATGTAAGGTCTCTAATGAGATTTGTTTATTTATTCAAGTGTTAAGGAGCTACTACCATTATTCTGACATAATAGACATGGTATAATATTCAAGAAGTAAAAACAAAATGAACAGAATAATGTATAAGAAGGTAAACAGAAAATTAAAATACTTATCTGTTATCAGTAATGAATCGGTAGCTAAATAGTTTGGGGTTTCTGGATAATGTGAAATTATAAAAATTGAGCATTTTCAAACACATGTTGGTGAAGATATGGATAAATCGGAATCCTTGTGCATTTTTTTTTAGAGAGAGAGTATGAATGGGGAAGAAAGACGGGGAGGGAATATTTTTTTTTTCTTGAGTTTATTTAATTTGAGAGAGAGAGAGAACGGGGGAGGGGCAAGGAAAGGAGAGAGAATCCACTGAGAGCATGAAGCCTGACATGAGGCTTGAATCCACGAACTGTGAGATCATGACCTTAGTGGAAATCAAGTGTCAGATATTTAACCGACTGAGCCACCCAGAACCCTTGTGCATTCTGGTGGGAATTTTTAATGTTATAGCTACTGTAGAAAACAATGTGGTGGGTCATGGGCAATTCTCCAAATCATTCTTGGCGCTATAGACAGAATGCTCACGATGAAACTAATACTCTGTATTTATGATACTAGCCTTATAATTTTGGGTAAGATATTTATCAGTGTTAACCTTCAGTTTCCTTCAGTTTCCTTCAGTATATAAATTGATAACAACATTACCTTTCTAATAGGTGTGTACTGAGGATTAAATGAGAAAACCCAGATCCACAGTTACTCCCCAAATCTACTATGTTCTGAAAGTTAACAGTTTTTTTCTTTAAGTTGGATCCAAAATTCACTTAGCAAAAAAAAAAAAAAAAAAAACCAAACTCTTACATAAATGGATTTGAGACTCTTTTTAGTCTTTATTGATCCCACTTATTGTGACTTTTTTATGTTTTACTGAGAATTACTAAAGTGATTGAATATGGGTGCTGTTCAGCCCAGGGTGGAGTATAACATGATACATGGTAAATGCACTAAATTACCCATCTAAAACTCTGAACATGTCTGGCTCCAGGGATTTGGGTTAAGGGGTTGTGAAAATATATATAGAAAGCATTTAAAATACTTCACACATATTCAGCACTTCATTTAGCTATTATAATTATTAATTTGGGCACATAATTATTAATTTGAAGTTAAAAAGAAACCAAACTGTTTCGTTTAAGATGTAGTCAGAAGAGTCACTTAAATTGGTGTAATTTTTTTTTTCCAAATCAGTAAACAAGCATTACTTTATAAGGATTAGCACTTTCTCTTATGAGATACCTGCTTCCTTCCTTACCTTCTAAACTATAAAATTGTCTTGCATCATTAAATGTTTCAGGCCAAATTATTACAAATCACTACATTAAAATTGCTTGTATCCTTCTCACTAGACACTGACCTTTTTCAAAATAAATTGATATTATGCATTTCTGGCCATGCGTGATGGACTGCTTTACAAGAAAACAAAACAAAACAAAACAAACAAAAAGACTTTCCATTTTTCAGGCTCACCCTTCCTTCTAAGTTGTGGCATAAAGAAAAGAACACTGGCTAGAGGACCAGAAAAGAACACTGGCTTATAGGTTTGGTCAGTTTAATGTTTCCTTGATTATTTACAACATGGACCTTAAACATTTCTGAAAAGTTCTCAAAGTACATTTTTTATGGGCACATGGTTGGCTCAGTCAGTTAAGTGTCAGACTCTTGATTTTAGCTCACTCAGGTCGTGATCTCATGGCTCCTGAGATCAAGCCCCACATTGGGTTCCACGCTGGTAGTGTGGAGCCTGCTTGGGATTCTCTCTCCTCTCTCTCTGCCCCTCCCCCAGCTCATACATGCTCTGCCTCTCTTTCTCTAAAAATAAATAAACTTAAAAATATAAAGAAATCCAGTTTTAAATTTTGATTTATACAGGTGAAGTATGGGGTATGTTAAGCCATCTGTATGTTGTTTATTTTTTTTTAAGTTTATTTATTTTGAGAGAGAGAAAGAGAGAGAGAGATGGAGTGAGAGCAGGGGAGGCACAGAGAGAGAGAGAGAGAGGGAGAGAGAGAATTCCAAGCAGGCTCCATGCCATCAGTGCAGAGCCCGATGCCAGGCTCAAACTCACAAACTGTGAGATCATGACCTGAGCCCAAATCAGTAGTTGGATGCTTAACCAACTGAGCCACCCAGGTGCCTCTATATGTTGTTTATTTTTATTTTATAAAGACAGTGTTCACAAAAACAATAATGAGCTCATAAATTATGCTTGTGTCATATAAAAAATTATGCCCCATTGAATTTTTATTATCTACTATAACCAAGTCTATTTTTTTCTTAATTATGAATCTCAAAATGATTTATGTATTTTTATGAGAACCCCAATTAATTTTTTAAAGCTGTGTATTTTATTTAATTAATTTAACATAAAAATAGCCTTATTTTGAAAAATGTAACTTTGACTATGTAAGTTGTTATGTGATAAACTATTAGTAGTAAACTAAAAATATATTTTTTCAATTCTTTTTTTTCTGAATCTTAGAATATGCCTTTATTTAATTTTCTTAGAGAGTGGCACCTTGAGTAACTATCAGCTGTCTAAGGCAACTTACAAGTCATAACAATTGCTATTCAGAATCTTTTCAAACACTGGTAAGCTGATATCTTCAAAAGAGGAGGAAAAAAATTACACTACCAAATTTATAATGTATTCTGACAAATGAGGACTCTAGTAATACCTACAATGATATGATACTTGTTACATTAATGGTGAATTTATCCAAACATGTTTTATACACTATATACACTTTTTAAATCTTATTTGTATTTTACTGCAATTTAACATACTGCATTTTTTCTGCTTCTCAAAATAGTGTGTGGAAAATCCCTGAACTTCCTGTGTTTAATTTTTATGCATTTTTATTTTAATGTATCTCAGGTAATCATGACTCCTGTAGGTGAAAAAGAAACAATTGTGGTTTATTTTTTCCTCTTAATAATTTAGAATCTCTTTACTACTAAAACTCTTTTCCATATGGCTTACTAGATGGAACTTTATCATTTTGATTTCCTTTTGAGAATGATTACTTTTCTTTCTAAAATCTGAATATGAAATTTTTGGAAGCCTTCAGACATTAATTAGTATATTAATTTTGAAACAGCTGTCTGGAGGATCACAACTTTAATTTTTCAGCCACATGTAACGATTAGATCTGTGCAAGTTAACTTAAACAATGAGCACTTCCAATTGATTAGTATATTATAAGCAACTGCTAGCCAGTTGTATGATCCTAGTGAACAAGCCTTGTATTGTCAGCACATATTTGACACCAATGGAATATTATTACATTAGAGAAACAGTAACAGGTTACACAGTACTGCTGCTGGAACAGAATCTCCTACTTAATGCTCCAGTCATTTAAAAGAAAATATTTTCTTGACCTTTATATTCATAAAAGATCAATTACAGCCTGTCTTATGAACCAAAATCAAGCTGATTATTTTTGAAAGGAAACAAAGTATCCGTATATATACACACATGTACATAATTTCCCTTCACTTCTGCCCTAAAAATTTCTTTCCTTTTTCCCTAACCCTTTCGTTTCATAGCTTACCTTTGTTCTTTTCTGTCCATCTTATAGATATGTTCTGATAAATCTTCGACATTTTTTAACTTTTATTACTTTGCATGGTTATAAAAAGTTAATAACAGATTTATATTTTTATTAGCATTTATGCTGCAAATACAGGAGACATCTTAAATTCTAATTTAATGCACCTTTAAAGTCATTTTTATTAGCCCGTTAAGCTGCACTGTTTTATTGAAATGTGCACTGCATTTGTGCCATAGTCAAAACAGTTGTATGGATCTAGAATTGTAAAGAAAAAAATATCTCTAGTAGTTGGATAAAGTACGCACTCAACAGTCTTGAAAGCCTACCATAAACATTACTGGCTCATTGAAGCTATAACAGTAATGACATATCTTTTAGTATTATAAATAAAGTATTCCTCATATTCGTACATCCATAGGTAGGAGATTTTTATTGGTAGGTAAAGTAAGACATCTATTATTGATGACAATTCTTAAATTCTATTTTAAATACGAACTTTTATGATACAGTTTCAGAAATATGTATGCCTAAAAATCTAGATTCATGTATGAATAATAAGATGACTTTCTTGAGAACTAGAATTGTACTGTTCTAAGAGTTCTCATGCATCTCACATGAATGAAAACTTTTGGGTTTGTTTTAATGTAATAATAAAATATGCATTTGCGATGTTCAATGGCCAACCTAATTTTACTATTTCTCCTACCAGAGCTCAGAAACCATATTCTGCCTTCCTATTTGTATTCCATGTGTGACCCAGTAGGTGTCAAGTTAGAGAAGATTGGAGAAACAGATAGTCCATCTCTAATTAAATACCTAACTCTTCCCCACCATTTTTATGTGCATTACCCCAAATGGAAAAGCATATGGTATCACTTGAGCTTATGTAGCGACAACCTCCTTTTTAAATTTCTACTGAAATGGAAAAGTGGGGACACTGCCAATTCAGCTGTTACAGCTCATTCTCATAATGGACATGATGGCAAATTAGTTGGGAGGGAGTTAAAGCACCCTGGGGGTATAAATATAAGTCATCTTCACTGCCACTGCATCAGTCCAGTCATATCCAAACCCAGGAGGAAAACATGCGAGTCTAGCTTTATTTTGTACATAGCAGGAGCTGGCAGTAAAGTTACATGGTAAAATAGATTTCCAACATTTTCCCTGCCGTTAATTGTAATTTTCCAAGGTTTCCTTTGTGACAGAGTTTACAAAAGGGAGCTTTAGTAAACTATCATTAGCTTCATGGATCAATATGGTTTAGGGAATACAAAACAACTTCAGTTGTTTAAAAATAGGAAGTATCAGAGGGTGTCCCTCTCCTCCCCATGGATATCAAATCACACTATTGATCAGTCAACAGTGTAACAGTGAAAAATTTTCAGATACCAGGTGGACTAGCTGGGAATATAAATAAAGCCAGTCTACTAGCAAGTATGGTATATGGCTCCTGAGAGACCTCCTGAGTGTCCCAGTATGAATTCTTCTCTAAAAGATGTGGCTTCTGTCTATGATAAGACCATGGAAAATAAGAAAGGCTTAAGACCAAAGGCATCATTGTTCTATTTTTCCCCCATTTGTTCTCTTCTCCTATATATTTAACCATTTGTCCAATGGCTTTTATTAAATAATTCTGAAAAACAGATAATGAAAAAATGGAAAAATGTTTATGGAAAACCACATAAAATAAAACAGATTGAAATATAATCTCCACATACATGGGTTGGTAGTATGGTTACAATGTTTAGAAGAAAAAAATTGAAATAAATAATTACAAAAATCAAAGATGTATTGCCTGAAATGCTCAAATCAATATGAAGGATTAGCAAACTTCTATTTCGGTTTGGAATAATGTCTTGCTCAGCTGATAGAATGCATATACCTACAAGTAGACTGTAAAATTTTCTATTTCTCAGTATACTTTATATTTAAAAAAATAAAGTCAAATTCATTTCTGGTGACAGAAAAATAGGATGATTCTTTAAATCAGTGAATTTCAAAGTGTGGTCTCCAGACCAACAGAATCAGCATTATCTAGGGAATTACTTGAAATGTAAATTTTTTGAGCAGACCTACAGAATCAGACTCAGCTATCTGTATAAGTCCTTGACATGATTTTTATGCAGTCCAAAATTTGAGAATCACTTCCTTAGGCCTTTATGTTATGGAGCTGCCTTTACTGGTGAAATTAAATAGTTACTAATAAAATTGGTAAGGGGCACCTGGGTGGCTCAGTTGGTTAAGCATCCGACTTCAGCTCAGGTCATGATCTCACAGTTTGTGAGTTTGAGTCCTGCACCGGGGTCTGTGCTGACAGCCCAGAGCCTGGAGCCTGCTTCAGATTCTGTGTCTTCATTTTTCTCTGTCCCTTCCCTGCTCATGCTCTGTCTTTGTCTCTGTCTCTCTGTTTCTCTCAAAAATAAATAAATATAAAAAAGATTAAAAAATAATAAAATAAAATTGGTAGTTATACAGAAGTATATATTAACTTAATTTTTAACTGCCCTTATTCCTATGTGGATTGATATTTTGATCTATAAGGAAGGGCAGTGAAATATAGGGAAATTTGTAGTTATCTAAATCAGCCTAATTCAGATGTGTTTGGATATTTTGTATGTTATTGTGTCTATATGCATTTGTTTAATACAAGTCTTAAAATGCTTTCAGAACAAATGGGAACCAGGTTTGGTTTCTTGGTTTTTAAAACAATATCCAGTTATGAATGAGCCATACCAATTTGATAAAAATAGAATAACTTTAATTATCCAATCTATTTTTGTTTAATATAAAGATTTTCATCACCAAGATATGACACTGAGTGAATTTTATTTTCTCAGGTTTGTTTAGGTGTCTAGATTTTAGCTGGTTGAAATTGACTCTACAGGCTGCAACATTCATTGTAAAGGATCAGATGGCTGTATTAACAATGGTCAAAAACATACTTGACTTAAATGTATTGAAGTACGATGGTCCCCAGATCCTTAAAGATAGAACCTATTCAAGTAGGTCTAACCATTTAAATGAATCTCTAATGAAAGTGCTAGCTCTAGATAATAATTGCATATTTGAAATTTTAAAATCTTTCTGGTTCAATAAATAAGGCTTTTTAGAATGCAAAGCTATCAGTGGCTAGAAGAGAACAGCATTCAAGAATTCTCACTTAGAACGGAGTTACTCTTATGAATATTTTATTATGTTGTATCTATATAAACTTTGCTATCCAAAAGAAATGCTTCCATTAACCTTACCAAGACATGTTCCAATATTATATGTAATATTGTATCTAAAATAGTTTTGCTAGCAGTTAAGATGATCCTCTGATAGGGGCGCCTGGGTGGCTCAGTCAGTTGAGCTTCCAACTTCAGCTCAGGTCATGATCTCACAGTCTGTGAGTTTGAGCCCCGCATCGGGCTCTGTGCTGACAGCTCAGAGTGTGGAGCCTGCTTCAGATTCTGTGTCTCCGTCTCTCTCTGACCGCCCCCCCCCGCCCCCTGTTCATGCTCTGTCTCCCTCTCTCTCTCTCTCTCTCTCTCTCTATCTCAAAAATAAATAAAAACATTAAAAAAGTTAAGATGATCTTATGATATAATTAGTTTACCTCCTTTGGTTCCTGCCAACATAATGTTTTCAACCTGTTTAAGTCAGATTTTAAAATGTTAGCAGGTATGTTAGGAGACTGAGAAATTGCATATGATCTAATTATTTAAGGGTGTTATAAATCAATGTGAATCTTCTGTACCTTAATAATATTGCTCGGATATTTAAGGTAAAAGACCTATAATGGGAGAAGAAACTTTTTCTTTAAATTAGGTTCCAGTAGGACACACTTATTTTACCTAATATTTTTGTAGTATGTATCATGTTCCTGTAACATATTTAGTGCACTACACTAGACACTTTATGGAATATAAACTTGTTTGTAAATTAGGACATTGAAGATTATTATGAGCCATTGTTATGCCACTCTCAAGAAAGAAACTTGCAAGATGTACCAAGGTTTTTGGAAGATTTAAAAATTTTAACCTGTAATCATGAAGAAAAGAAGTTGACAGAGGTCTTGAAATAAAATGACAGGACAGTTAAGGTGGGGGAGATAAGCAGAAGACATGGCAGAAATAGAGATCTGGATATTTGGAGAGGAAAGAGAACCATCTTTGATAAAATAATCAGAATATCCACAACAGCAAGAATTGGGAACCATGTATATATAGAAAAATAAGTCATTTATGTATCTCTTCAGCTCTCATAATGTTCAACATGCATTTAATAAGAACCCATATGTCAGGCACAGTGGGACAAGTATTGTCTCTATCCCCACATAGTTTATGTTCTAACAGGGAAGCCAAACAATGAACACATTGCAAGGATGAGTGAGTGGAAGACTGTAGCAGGTAGAATTCACCTAGCAGGGAAGATTAAGCTTAATACTCAAGCTGAGATCTGAAGGATCTAGATAAAGAGAGGAAAAAAGCTTTTTCTAGGTAAAATAAACAGCTAGGCAAAATATGATTCCAATCTATTGAACAAGGACAAAAGTGGCATTAGATGAAACTGAAGAGGTAGGTAGAAGCCAAATTGTCTTAGTCTTTGTGAGGAAGGCCATGAATTGGGACTAGAATTCAAACAGTAAGAGGAAGTGGTGGGAGAGGGGAAGAGGGACTGAGAATGGAGGAGAGAGGAGAGCTATTTGCAAGGGAGGGTTGACAGGATTTGGGGTTTGCCATGAAAAGCTCCTCATCTCTGACCAGAGCAACTGAGTTGATGTGGGCAATATCTACCAAGATAAGGACTTCTGTAGGTATGGGGATGAGTGGTGAATTCCTAGGTGAAGATTTTCTTTGTAGTCTATGTGAGATATTGCAAGAGTATATCACTAAAGAATAATATAAGATTGAAATTAGATGTCTTATTTCTAGAGGTTGTTAACTGTCAATGCACTAAAATTAGACTTTAATGGGTGAGAACATATTGCCGTATATCAGAACATTAGGAGCTCTCAGTCACATTATTTGTATTTCATAATGTCACTTCTAATATTTCACCTTGAAGATCATTCATGCTCTGAGAATAATTTGTATCTGCCTTTGCATTATTATTTGCTCTCCTTTAGAACACTGGCTAAACCTCTGAGAGGAATTTATGATATTATCTCAAGTTGGAGTCACTTAAATGTCTCTTCTCCTTTGGAGTTACATGCCCTTAATTTTACAAAATAGTAACAGATTGAGAATTACATATTTCAAAGTCCTCTTTTAAAAAATTGTAACAGGTCTAAGACAGATATTCTGGCTGTCAAATTTATGTTGGTATATTTCAACATAAGCTATCTTAATGATTCCACATTGTGGAGTATTTACTGACAACACATTTTATAAAGAATAACTTTTTTTCTGGTTGAAATTTTTGGGGAAATGACCAACTCACATACTAGTGATTATCAATAATAATCACCATTATCAATAATAATCAAATGTTTCTTGCAACATTAAAGCATAGCACTGTTGTGATTCTGTGTTTATTGTCTGGATGGTAGGATCATCATGTTCTTCTGTGCCGCCTTTTAACATTAGAGTCCAGTAAGCTCCAGGTATTTTTGATCTTAGGGTTCAGCCTCTGAGCAAAACCTAAAATCTGATCTTAGTCTGTAGAAGAGAGAATAATGCAAACCTTACAATTATATATTTAAATTTGATTTTAAGGAGAAATGCTATTTAAAAAGTATACACACATTTAAAAGTAATAATTGCAAATAATGATAAAATAATCCTTGTGAATCCTCACATTTTTTTTAGCTTGTGAAGCCAGGAGACTAGATGCTTTCATAGGAATGTGAAAAAGAAATAGAGCAGGACAAGTCTGAATTTCTTACGGTTCTTGAAAGAACCACCATAATGTAAAGAAGTAGCAAACTTTTGTTGTGTGTTATTTGGCTGCACATTTCCATCAGTATTGTTTTGAATATAATGTTAAGTATGTTGAGTTAGGGGGGAAAAAACCAGAACAAATCTCTCCTTGGATTTCCTTATGAATTTTTGTTGGCTCATATAATCCCTGTTTTATTCTTTGACTCTTCAGTTTGTTCTGCTTAAAGAAACAGCAGAGGGAAAGGAGGCTCATTTAAGACCTTTAAGGATAGGAACATAGAGAGTCTCTTGCTCAGGGTGAGAAGGTTGAGTAAAATTTGATAAAAATCAGGGCTGAACAATTTAGTGAGATTAGGGAAGAACCTGATTTATAGGTTGCCTCTTCACACCCACACTTGTTTTAGTGTTTTTATTGTCTTTACCAGTGAAATAAAGCCAAAAATGAGCTAAGTCAGATGAACACCTACATAGTTTGACTGGTTTAACTGGGAGATGTCTTACTGAGTAGGTGGATTATCTGACACTCATGACTAGCTAAATCAGACAGAGCGGTTAAACCAGTGTTTAGGCAGACACATCGTTAATGTGGGCAGCCAAGAACTGGGATTGCTTAACAAAGATGGCACAAGGTAGTTAGCCATATGTTTGAAATGATTTAAGTGAAGCTTGCCAGAAGCTGGAATGGACTAAATGACCTCTGGGAGGCACTTCCCAGTCCTATGTTTCTCATTTAATCTAATTGTAATATTTAAATCTATATGGAGGATACGAACCTATTTTATTTCAAAATGCCGTGAGTTTAGTTAGGTGACAAACAATTCAAAAGGAATGTATTTCTTTATAAGCAAGCATTTGAATTCAGTGCTAACATAGCTGTTTTGATCAAACACCAATTACTTTAAGTTGTAGGATAATTAACTTTACTGTTTAAACATTCATTAGACAACTGCCTGAGAAATTTTTATGTATTTATTTGCATTTTTAGAACAATGAAACATATTTATAAAATATTGAAATATGTACTTTATATGCACAAAGAGAAATAGAACTTTTCCAAAATATGCTTATAACTTGAAAATTAAACTACTTTCTTCTCCTCTGTTCCCCATACCTACTCAGTAGCTGAGAAAAAAAAATAGCTACTTTTTAGTTTTCCTTATGTCCCCTGTTAGCCAAATTTCTCCCCACTTCTGTCATTGCTTGTTTTTTCTCCATCCAGTCAGAAATCAGACTGGTCTCATTTCCCCAGCATTTAGACTATGGATTCTTTTTAAGATTTCTTCCCCCTAAGCACCCCACCTTTGTGACCATGGCCATTATGAGTTATGCAGAGCTGGCCGTCACTCTAGGGAATATCTGAAGCACTTATATGTTAGTAGATTAAAACAAAAAAATGAACAAAACAAAATGAAACAAACAAAAATAACAAGAAAACACAATTTCTTTGAGGGATATTTGTATTTTAATTGAGCATGACTTCTAAAAATTTTTTGTTTATTTATTTATTTTGAGAAAGACAGAGACAGCATGAGTAGGGGAGAGGCAGAGAGAGGGAGGGAGAGAGAGAGACAATCCCAAGCAGGCTCCACACTGTCAGCACAGAGCCCGATGTTGGACTTGAACTCACTAAACCGAGACATCATGACCTGAGCCAAAATCAAGAGTCGGATGCTTAACTGACTAAGCCACGTAGGCACCCAAGTACAGCTTCTAAATAGCCAAAAGATTGAAAACCTCAGGTAAAATGGTAGTCTTTGAATAGTTCCTAGAAGAAGTAGCTCTTTTGTATCTGAGGCTACCAAACACATTCTTGGAGAATAAGTAACTGTGATCTGTGGATGTGTGTGCGTGTGTGTGTGTGAACAAAGACAGCATTCCATGGGCGAAGTTTTTGCTCTATTGGTCCTTGTAAATCCTCACATTTTGTTAGCTTGTGAAGCCAGGAGACTAGATGCTTAAATCAATCAATCAATCAATCAATCATTCCCTGTGAACCTGTCTTTAAGAACACCAAATGAAACTGATTCTCGGGCCTGGCATTAAATTAAGAAAGAATTAATTTGGGGACATTTGTGAAAATGTTCTGGAATTTGAATATCACTTTCTAAAATTGCAATGCTATATTTTACTGTTACTTCCAAACCTATCTAAAGTTGTAAAAATCTTTTCAGTGCAGTGAGATTGTATGATTGGTAAAGCAAATGGACAAAAACAAACAAAAACCTGGTTCATTTGTACACAGTCTATTAAGCTGTTAGTGAGCATTTACTAGGTGCTCCAAACTGACAAAACAGATGTTAAATATTTGTGCTTGAAGGTGTCAAGAGTAAAGAATTTAGGAAGTTATATACGACATAAGCCTCACCTACTGGAATTTACAATTTGTTAGTTAAATGACACCAGCATAACTAAAACACAGTCAAACAATTTAAAACCTTATATGAATAAATATTAATGTGTGGTATAGCTCTGAGTACTTAGAGTTAGGGGCAGGAAGGGGATAGTTAATGAGAGTTGAAATAGTCTAGAAGATAGGATCTTCTGCTGGGTCTTACAAGGTAAGGTTTCATGAGGGAAAGAGGACCAGGTCATTTCAGGAAAGCATCAAGATTTAAGCAAAGTTCTGGAAATGGGAATTAGCCCCAGGCAATAGCACACTACACCAAGAACCATGCCCCTTGATTCAGTCCATTTCTTACTCTGTGACGCATAAAATGTTTTATTTCATTTTAAAATGTTCAGTCCACTAATGACCTAAGGCAGGAGAAAAGCAGTTATCAAAATTGCTAGTGATGTGTATGGTCACTTCATAAATATGATTTAATGACTTTGAAAACAGACCGAATAGAAACAGAGCATGCTGAAAGCAGTAATAAGGCATTTCTGAAAAGTGTCAGGTTTTTAAATCATAAATCCAAAATGAGAAAGAACAGACCTTTCTCCTATGGTTAATCTGTAAAAATATCTTTGGAAAAATAGAAAAGTAGCTTATTTTCTGATTGTTCTTGACCAGTAGTAGTAAAATTATGCATAAGTGAATTTCATGGTCATTTGGTTTTAGGGATTTTCCTGTTGAAAGAATTTTAATTTCTTTGTCCTCAAAGAATGTCCTTTCATATTTTATATAATGGATTTTAAAAATATTGTATAGTGTACTTTTATAAATTAGCTAAAAATCTAGCAAAAAAAATAGTCTCATAGTGTAGTATTTCAGTGCACTTAAAAAGAAAGTACAAAGCTGTATAAAAAGAGATGGCAACCATTAAATTCTTTTAAAAACTCAGGATTAGTTTTGTTTGAAGAATAAAGTTTAAATTTGATATGTTTTATGTCAACTAATTTAGTCATATCTCATCTTCTATTTTATAACTGAAATAGTTTTTGCTATATATGTACATCTTCAAGGATAACATTCTTGTTTGAACACCAATAACTATAATGTTACCTGCTAGTTAAAAGTTACATAGCAAGATACCTAGACTACCCATAGTACTACCCACTACTTCTAATACTACAACATGAAGATATGCATGAAGATATAAAACCTACTGAAGTTTAAAGTGTTATGACAATAAAATTGCAATCCTTTGTCTTTCATATCTAGAGTACACATATGTGTTTAAAGAAAGAACTAAAAGATGTTTTGTAAATGAAAAAAATTTTAAATGAAAAAAATTTTTTTAAAGAACCCAACGTCTTATTTCTTTTTTCTAATGACAATCTCAGGTCTCTGTGCTGAGACAACACCTTAGGGTTTCTTTATCAAATTCTATACTATAGCATTTCTAAAGGGCATATTTTGTGAACATGTCTGTATTATAAAAAATATTAAATCACACCTAAAATATCATTTTAACATATATATGTGTAATAATTTACTTGAATTTTGTAGCAGATTCTGAATTGAAACTGGTAATGTTTTACAATTTAGATTTTGTCTGTATCATTTCTGAACAAAGGGCTAAATTGTGTGGTCAGGGTTTGAAGTATGGTTGCCCAAACAAAACCTGTTCTCCCCTTTTTAAAATTTACTAGTCAAAAACATTCATTTTACAAATCAATAAGAAACACAACTACAGCAGAATTTTTACCTGGCCAAAGAATATGAATAGTCCGTGGCCATTATACATGGGAATAGGCTTTTAAGAGGCTTTCCAAAACAGAACAAAAGCAAACAAAGCTAGTTTCTGTCACATGCTGTTTTCCAACATGTAAACACTCCTACCCATGTTCCATTTCACTACCAACTTGATGTCACTGAAGGTGGAGATGGGAAGAGATACTCAAACCCTGTGCAAGCTGGCTTTAGGACACCACTAATTAAAATATGCTCAATCGCACTAGTAAAAAATGTAAATTAAAACAAGAGTTCAAAACATCATTTTTCACCTACAAGCCTGGCAAAGATGAATGTATATGCCCTTTGTTCCAGCATTTATACCTCTAGGAAGTTTATCCCAAGAAAATAATAGGACAAGTTCAAAATAGTGTGCAGCTCATTATATTTGTAATGATGCAAAATTAGAAATAAAGTAAATGTTTATAAATAGGATGGACAAAAAAACAGTCTGGAATAGTGGTCAAGAATGAAAGCTGTGGAGTGACATCACTTGTGTTCAAGTACCATCCTTAATAATTACTGTATGACTTTGGCCAAGTTATTTAACTTGCCCGGTGCTTATCATTAAAATGGGAATAATAATAGTGCTGATTTAATAGTGTTATTATAAGAATTAAGTGAGTTAATAGATATTAAGGATTTAGAATATTTCTGGCATGTAGTGAGTATTTGGGGAATGTTAACTGTTATTGTTATGGTACATCTATTCATTTAAGGACTGTTTCAGTTATTAAGTTAATTTAGTTTTCCATGTGATTAGGTAATTACAAGCCAAATATCAAAATGTGGTAAGGATACCACATAAATAATTGCTAATCTTATACTTGTAGTGTTTTTCATAGCATATTCGTTATCTCACAAAAGTGTTTCTAACCTACGTAGAGGAAACAGATGTGCTAACCATGATTTTCTTTGTTGGTTAATGCCTCTTTATAGGTAGGGGGCAATTTGAAGAAGAAAAAGCTGAATAGATTTCTCCTTTCCCTTAGAAACCTGAAGACTCATGAATGTTGATTCTAATTGGAAATTGAGTCTCTTGCTTTTATAGGTCTTTTCATAAAACTCTCTCCTAGTTCATTAAATCATTAAATGAATGTAGCAGGTATTGGTTTTGATTTTTATTAATTGTGACTTGTTTTTCATTATGAGATAATTGTCAGTCATGAAACATAACTGCTGCACATTGGAGCAAAAGCAGATTTCTGCTGGATGGATGTAGAACTGTGCAAAATCAGCTGAAATTCTGGGTGGTAACCATATGTGTATGATCAGTAGTAACAATATGTGTTATTATTCATATGTGTTACTATTCATGATCAATATGATCGATAATAAAAGAGATCACTTAACAGGTTTCCAAGAGTAACTGATAAGGAGGTCTACATTTTGCATGTGTTATTTAAACTTGTCATTTATCAACCTCTCAGAAATATATATGTAATATATACACACAATATATATATTTCCTATATCTAATATTTAATATCTATCAGCCTGGCAGAAAAGAATATATTTGTGATGGCAGTTTGATGTGGATAGAACTAAACATTTGAAAAACAGAAAGGCAAATTTATATAAAACCAAGAATTAAACTTTATTCTAAATCAAGTCAAGTTATAGGAGAGTAGTTTAAAGGTATGGTCAAAAACAAATGATCTGGAGAAAGCCTGCCTGTATTCCAATTCTGATTCTACTACCTCATGGCTACTTGATCTTGGGCAAGTTGGTTAACCACTCTGGATCTCAATGTACTTGTCTGTAGAATTGAAATAGGAGTTCTGACCTTATAGCTATAGTTATTGTGAGAAAGGATTTATTATATGTGAGGCACCTAGAACTGAATCTAGTTCATAGAATAAACACACTGAATAAATATTAATATTTAGTATAATAAAGTTATTAGAGTACATCTAGAAAGGGCATTATGATTCTGCTGCCATAAGAACTTATTAACATCAGGGTGCCTGGGTGGCTCAGTTGGTTAAGCATCCGACTTTAGTTCGGGTCATGATCTCATGGTTTGTGGGTTCAAGCCCCGCGTCAGGCTTAGTGCTGACAGCTTGAGCCTGCTTCAGATTCTCTGTCTCTGCCGCTACCCCACTCATGCTCTGTCTCTCTCTCAAAAATAAATAAACACACAAAAAAATAAAAAAAAATTGTTAGCATCATGTACTAAATGTCTCTAGGAGTACAGTCAAAGAATTTAGGCAATATACAGTTGAATTTTCAGTTGAGGCAGAAGATGATGTAATTAGACACATTGTGTGGTATTAGGAAATGATAAATTGGAAGTATGCTAATCATAAGTTAAAGAATTGGTGACATTAGAGAAAATGTTCTAGAGGATAGGAATTCATCCTGTGTTTTAATAGGAATCTCCCATTGCAAATATCATATACAGCATAATATTTTGGTTTTGACTAATAAGGTTTTAGACAGAGAGTAAGAAATCTGTGATGGGTGATCTATGAAAATAACCCTGTCACATGGAATGTAATGGTTTTAAAGGCAAATGAGATGGTATATTACAGATGAGTTGGAAGGGATAGACATTATGGCCCCTGAAAATTCTTGAGGAGAACGTTTGCTGTCTAAGTAGCCTTGTTTCTTAGATCCTGTATCCACTATGATTATAATTTTGCAGTCCTGAGATGATCCAGGTGTTTCACTCGCCAGCCATCTGTCCAAGGAAAAATATGCTTATCCCGAATTGACAGGATATCACATGTATTTAGTGAAGTTTATCTTCACAGTTGGGCAAGAACAAATAAAACAGCAGTGTAGCCCCTGTGAGGAAACACTCTATGCTTCAATTATTGGTCCATTATATCAGAGGCAGATGTTACATTTCAGAACCTAATAGGAAACTTTTTTGATCAGCAAAACCAATATTTTGATGTGCGCTGGCAGTTATCACCACCATTCTCCTTCAAAGGATGCTACATGCCTTTATACTACCAATTTTAGATATAAAATTTTACAGGAGTATATGTAAAATAAGTTTTACCCCAATGGGCCAGTTTTCTAGGTACCATTCAGTGAGATTTACGTCTCATTACCTGTCCTTTGCTTTCTCATCACATTTATGCCAACAGCATCCCATTCTAAAGGGTTTTCTCAGTATCATAAAAAACAAATATTTTGAGAAATATGTGCAGATTTAGGAGACCATTCTCTATAATGCAACTGGATCGACCTAATGAAATATTTCATCAGAATGTTTGTTTATAATTGGTGCATTTTCCATGGAGAGGAGCTTTCTAGCTCAAACATCTATCATCTTTGATTTATAACAACTCGACTTAAAATAATTTTCACTTACATCCATATTAGCACTTGTAAACGGCAGCTCACAAATTAATGTAAGACATCATTCACTTTTGAGGAAATGAGTCTGGGCACAAATGCAGCCCAAGGGCCAGCAACGTGATCTCTAATTCCCAACCCATCAGCCCAAGGTAATCTTTCCCACTTCTGTCTGACTACATTTCATTGTTATTCTTTTCTCCTAGAATCTGTCTACCCTGTTCTTTTTTTTCTCTCTGTTCTTTTTTTTTCTCTTACTAATTTTAGAATATACTATTTTTAAATTTAAGAACTGTAGCTTACTCTCTGCTCTTTTTGTTTCTTTGAGTACCCTCAATGCTTAGCCCATTACATGCAAAAACAACAACAACAACAACAAAAAGCTCTCAATGTTTGTTGGATTGGACTGTAATGCCACAGGGATGTTTAAATCAGAAAGGAAAATAGGAAAAAAAATTTTACTCCTTAAAAAGTCACCAAGTAGCCCTGTATCTCCTCCAAAATGTCCTCAGTGATGCTAAAACAGGCTTTCTGCATTTTGTAGCTCTGAAATTTCCTGTCTTTAGTTACCAAATATAATATTTTCGTTATATTTTCATTAATTTGAATGTAATTTAAAAAGGACTGTACTATAAAGGATCATTATGTTATATTTGATTAACTGTGGTGTTTTTTATCATTTCTATATAAAGGTGAGACTCAAATCTTTTTTTAAATTTTTTAAATTTTTTTAATGTTTATTTTTGAGAGAGAGAGAAACATGTGGGGAGGCACAGAGAGAGAGAGGGAGACACAAAATCCAAAGCAGGCTCTAAGTTCTGAGCTGTCAGCACAGAGCCTGACTTGGAGCTGAACCCAAGAACTGTGAGATCATGACCTGAGCTAAAGTTGGATGCTAAACCAACTGAGCCACCCAGGTGCCCCGTTGAGACTCAAATCTTGGTTCAGAAAACTACTTTCTTACAATAGGATTTCTATGGAAAAGTCAGATTTAGTTTACAATCCTGTTATCTGTAGTATAATTTGTCGTAATTGAAAGGATTGCTTACATGTTTTTTTTTTTTTTAATTATTGGCTGGTGTTAGCAAGGGAAGAAGGGTGCCAGCATCAAACAAATAAATGTAAACACCTGTCTTATCTTCAAATCTCTGATTATCAATAACAATGCATAATAGTGACCAGAATTAAAGATTAAAGTTCAGTACTTATTTCACAATATTAGAGTGTTACACTCCCACTTTTTCCTTAAAGTGGAAAGTCATGACATATATTTTGTTTTCATCCATATAGTGCAGGAATATTTGAGCCCAGGGTTTTTAATACCTACTTCTTTAAGTTTTTCTAGTTTTATTGAGACATAAATTAACATATAACATCATATTCATTTAAGATGTACAACATAATGATTAGATATATGTACATATTGTGAATTTATTACCACAGTAAATTTAATTAACCTCCATCACTTCACATTTTATATATTTTTTTCATGTAAGGAGATTTACTCTCTGTAACTTTCTTTTTAAAAAAATTTTTTTTAACGTTTATTTATTTTGGGGACAGAGAGAGACTGAGCATGAACGGGGGAGGGGCAGAGAGAGAGGAAGACACAGAATCGGAAGCAGGCTCCAGGCTCTGAGCCATCAGCCCAGAGCCTGACGCGGGGCTCGAACTCACGGACTGAGTGATCGTGACCTGAGCTGAAGTCGGACGCTTAACCGACTGAGCCACCCAGGCGCCCCACTCTCTGTAACTTTCAAGTATAAAATATCCTATTGCTAACTATAGTCACCCTATTGTATATTGCCTCTCCAGAATTTATTCATCAATTTATGATTGGAAAATTTACTTATTTATTTATGATTGGAAATTTGTAAGTTTAACTCTCACCCATTTCCTGCACCCCCTACTCCCCTGCCTCTGGCAACACCAAGCATAAAGACATTTCTGTGTCTCTATGAAGCATTGCTTTTTTTTTTTTTTAATTCCATGATTTCCTTTTCTCTTTCTTCACCCCTTCCTAACCAAAAAACATAAATAAAGATTCTGCTTAGTTATGTTCCAGGTAATTGGGGTAATGTTTTATTGGATTTAGTGCTGAAGTTATCTGTGCTAGGACCCCAACATTTTGAAAGATACTTGGATTCTCTATTTTTGCCTTCATACTGTTGTTAGAAAATACAGTTCATGGTAATAAGAAGAAGTTAGATATTTTTTTATGATCATAACTACCCGCAAGACATATACATATGCATTCACATGAATATACATCTCTACACACACACACACACACACACACACACACACACACACAGAAAAAGAAAGAGAAGATTTAGCTGCACAAATAGGCTTTCTGGTATTGTATAGACCTAGGGTATGTGTTAATTTTTTCATCAATGGAATTAAGTGAGCTTCGTTCATTTTACATTTATTGCCTACTTATTATCTGCTAGGCATTATCCTAACTCCTGGTAGTAAGTTCATATAAAGGTGAAAAGACATTGTTTCTAAAATTGAAAGAGAGAGTGAATAATTTTGTCTGTGACATTAGAGAAAGGCTTTATATACAATATGGTGACATTTACACTGGATCTTGAAGAAAGAGTGAGAACCATCCAGACAGAAAAAATGGAACTGGCATTCTTGGCAAAGAAACAGCAAATGCATTTGTCTTTAGAAATGTTAGACCAATTTGATGTGACTGTAGTTTTGGATGATATGAGTAGAATGGCAAGAGATGAACCTAGAAAAAGTAGATTTGGACCAAATTACTAAGGACTTTGTATGCCATGCTAAGGATTTTGTAACTTAGTCAACAGGAACAATTCAAAGATTTTTTAACAAGAGAGTGATGGTGGGAATTCAGAGGTTCTGTTTATAATATTCCTTTCCCCTCCCCAAGTTCAGAACCACCTGAAAGATGTACACAAATGGAGATCAAAATTATTACCCAATTTAATACGTAGACAAAATGACTTCATAATACTTCACCCCAGTATTGGACTTAGCCCCTCACTAAAAGATCAGTCCCCTTCTTTCAGAAATAAACTTCAAATACTATATGGAGAAACTTCAAATATAGAATAAAGGGCAACCTTAGAGAGACAGAGGAAGAGGCCAATGTGATTTTTCTTTCCTTTTTTCCTTCCAAAGTCCTAATCAATAAATTACCCTTTCCAGGAAGGTAATAAGAACTTAACTCTTGCTTGGAAGCCTCCATGTGGAAACAGGAGGCTAGGGAATTAGGTGCCCTCTCTGGGGAATTAATATAATATTTACAGAACGGGTGATAAAAACAAACTAGATATAGTTATGTCTAGATATGTAGTATATATATACATATACTATATACATATACTATATGTATATAGTATATACTATCTATACACACACACACACACACACACACACACACACACACACACACACAGGAAACTAACACAGTGGATCAGAAAGAGAAAGAAGACAAAGGGGTCAGGATAGAAAGTAACAGATGCATACAAAGAACTTTGAGAAGTAGAATCGAAAGAGCATAATGACAAGTTAGAAGGAGGTATGTGAAGAATGGGAAGTGTGTGACATTATGAAGATGATCACTTAGTTTGTGCATTGGGCATCCAAAGAGACATGGGGTTTGTCATTCAAGCTGTATAATGCAGGAGAAAGAACAGACTGAAACAGAGGGGACAGAATGAATGTGGTTTGGGGCAAGAATATATTCCTGAACCTAAATACGAAGCCTGCAGCTATAGACTGGGAGTTATTAGAATAGAATGAGAGCTAAAATTGGATAAGATCACTCAGGGGGAGGAAAAGAAGAGAATTTAGGACAAAACCCTGGAGAATAGTGACATTTAGGGGGCAAGAATGATCATCTAGGAAACAAGATTGAGGAAAACAAATATGAAGAGAGCCAGGAAAGCATTTTCTCTGTGGAAAAAAGTTGATTTTTAGGATGGAATTGATGGTCAACAGTATCTTATAGAAAGGGAAATTCTGTAAAACAGTCTGTGATGACATTTAAACTTATCCATAACAGTGTGTAACTTACTTATTAAAGAAATATATATATATATATATATATATATATATATATACACACATACATACATAGACAGTGTCTTACATCTATGAAGAGAAACAGATTATACTATGGATTTATAAAAAATCTTTTATAGTGTTAATAAAGTATATTTTAATTCATTTGCTGAGCTTCTCAGGAGAGGAAAATCTGCATTTGAAAATGAAAAAAAAATTGATATTTAGGTAAAGGAATAGTGAAATGAATTTTATTAAAAAAGTCTTACCCAAGTCTTTTTGTTTAATAATTTTACTGTGATATTTTGGTAACCCAGAGCAATAACAAAACTGATTATAATCTTCATGAAATATGTGTTTTAATATTTTATTGTGTATATCTATATGAAATATATGACTACATATATTAATTTTTTTAATTTTTTAATGTTCATTTATTTTTGAGAGATAGAGATGGAGCATAAGTGGGGAGGGGCAGAGAGAGAGGGAGACACAGAACCTGAAGCAGGCTCCAGGCTCTAAGCTGTCAGCACAGAGAATAATGAGGGGCTCAAACCCACAAACCGTGATATCATGACCTGAGCTGAAGTCAGATGCTTAACTAACTAAGCCACCCAGGCACCCCATGACTACATATATTTTTACATTATTATACATGTACACATTTACAAATCTTTTGGAAGAAAATGCTCTTCTTAATGGAATAACCATAGGTATATGGATGCTAATATAATGTAGAATATAATATTTTCTCTAATTTTGAAAAGATTTTTTATGGAACGAATTTGATTTAAAGTTTTGAACAAATAGCATAATTCAGTTAAACAGAAACAATATTTTAATATTCTTACTCCTATGACGTATAGACATCTTTAGCATTTTCCTGTAGGAATAAGAAGCCTACTCCCTGAGCAGTTCACTCTCCCAACCTGGTGCTTTTTATGACCAAAAGTAGATTCAGAAGAGTATTTGGACAGGGCTCATAGGAAAATATGGCTTTAGAAGATAAAATAGTCTTTGTGCAAAGATTAACTAGAATGTATCCAAAAATGTGGTCTTTTGATCCTTTTAATCAAGTAGAATGTCTAACATGTATCTTCCAAGAGGAATAATGTGTAAGAGATAAGAGTTTCCTAAGTATCATAAGGCTTTTAAGAGTGCCATGTTTTTGTTTTTTAAGCCGAAAGTAAATAAAAGGGAATTTTGGTTGATTGGTGCTATTTCATATAAAGTTGGTCCTGGGAAGTTTCACCTTGTTCTGAAATCCTTATGTTAACTTATGTTAATATGTATGTATCAGTTCTTATGACTATTGATTATAAGAGCAAATTAGAGAATGTTCTCAGAACTTTCATCAGATATACAGTTGACTCTTGAACAAAGAAGAGGTTAGGGATACTAACCTCCCCCAAAGTAAAAAATCTGCATATAACTTTTTCTCATCCAAGGTCTACTGTTGACTAATAGCCTACTGTTGACTGGAAGCTTTACCAATAACATAAAGTCAATTAACACGTATTTTATATGTTATATGTATTATATACTGTCTTCTTACAATAAAGTAGCCTGAGAAAATAAATGTTATTAAGAAAATCATAAGGAAGAGTAAATGCATTTACAGTACTGTACTGTATTTATCAAAAAAAACTTGCATGTAAGTGGACCCTTAAGTTCAAACCTGTGTTGTTCAAGGGTCAGCTGTATTATAGAAACTAGAAACTGTACACAGTTAACAATAAATATCTTCTATAATTGAAGCCATGGCTTTAGCATTAAATAGCAAAATATTAAGTGTGCTCAGTATGAAAATCCAAAATTGTCAAATTTTAAAATAGTCAAGTCATATAAATCCTTTTTCTCCTTGCCTCTGAAAAATTTCTCATAAGTGTTTTTGACATACATGTCTTCCCTCTAATTTTTATCCGTACCTGCAGTTTTCTATCAGTTCAGCTACAGCAGGAATCTGTCTACTTGCAGACCTTTACTGAGACAGACAGTTAATGGGAACAGTAGCAGCCCTGAGGTGTGTTTATACAGTCAGACTCACTTCCTCTACTTGTGTGATATATGAACTACTTCGGAAGTTTCCCAGCTGTTTCGGTGGATAAATCATGGCAGTAGGAGCTCATATTTAACCTTCACTGTACTGACTCAATACTTTGTAGTCCTCTTCTTTCATCTCTTTGACTATCTGGAAGAGATTTCAAACAGGCTTGTCCATGTGCAAACGGCATTGTTCTCTCCCTGTGCCCCCTCCTGCCTTCTTTCAGTCAGCCCAGGGAAACTGAATCTCTTCTTGTGATTTGCCTTTGTGTCAGTCAAAATAAAATCAATGCTACTAAAGGTCAAGTGGTTTATGGATTCATTTCCCGACATAAAGCAAGATACTTTTGTGTGTGCACATTTAGTGGAAGCCTCCGTTAACGCGGTAGCCATTGTTACAGACAAGATACTGTCTATTGTTTTAGGCAGCTACGGCCACAATCAGTGTACATTTTTTGGCAATAACGGACTGTGACTTCCTATCACCTTTCCCCTGGTTTACTGTCCCTTCACACCCACCTTCTGTTTGTTACTGGATAGTGACTCAGGGCCTTTCCCCTTGCTATTTCCTCAGTTTACTCTACCCAAAGATATTGTCACAGCTCCGTGGCTTACTTCATCCTGGTCTCTGCTAAATGTTACTTTTCCAGAGTAGCCTACAGGCTACGCTTTATTTAACATAGTATCCATTATCTCCTTCTCCTATTGTTTCCGTCACCATGATTAATTCCACTTTGTAATTATCTTGTGTATTTATTTACTTTCCTGTCTAGAAAAGAAATTCCATGAACACAGGGATTTTTCTGTTTTGTTCTCTGTGGTTTCACTAGCATACAGAACCATATCTGATATATAGTAACAACTCAATTTTTTAAGGAAATAAAAATTATGTGTATATACACTTATGTAGAGACAGATTTAAAAAAATTACACATGGATCCATACTACATATACAGTTCTGCAGCTGGTCTTTTCCACAAAATAATATATGTCAATTTTGTGTATTAGTAATTATAGACCTTTTAAAAATATCTGAATATTATTGTATGGTCATGCCCTAATTTATTAACTGGAATCGCTATTGATGGGTAGGCAAGGTTTCCCTTCTTTTCCCTAAATACATCTTTGTCAGAGTAAATATTTTTGTATGCATATCTTTATATATTCATGCTAGTATTTCTGTAGAATAAATTCCAAAAGTTGGAAATGCTGAGTTTAAAGCATATATGAATTTAAAATCTTAGAGGTACTGAAAATTTTCCCCTAAAGTGGAAGCAATGGTTTGCATATTCTCCAGGCATGAAAGAGTGTACCTGTTTCCTCACAGTTTTACCATCACTGAGTGTTATCAAGTTTTCAATCTTTTACCTGATAGGTGAAATTGTATATGTCATTTTAGTTTTTAAAAAATACGACTGTAACTGAAAGCTAAAACCTTTAGTTACTTTTATTTGAGTAAAATACAAAAACCCTTAGTCTGACATCTAAGTTACTTTAGAGTAATTCTCAACTCTACCATTCTTTACACAGATTCTCTGTTTCAGGTATGGGCCTTATTAACAGTACAGGTCCACTTTATCATTTCTATACTCTGCAGTTTTCTCTCACTGAAATACCATGTATACTTCATTCTCCAGTTTTTTGAAATCTCAAGTGCATCCGACCTTCCCTGCTAATACTTCTTGTATTCATTTATTTTCCCTCCATATGGTACCTGTATTATGATTTGCCTGTATACCTAATTTTTCTTGCCAGATTTTACGGTTATCAAGAATCTGAAATTATGAAATGTACGTCTTTCTCTCCCACAGCTCTTAGCATGGTGCCTTCCATTAGAAACTGTCTGTTGAAAGAACGAATGCATGCATGCATGTCTAACGCTGCCCAGTGCATAAATAAGCACCAGTGAGGAAACAAAGATGCCATGCCAGGAGAACAATTCTAATGAAAACAAATTGGTGTGCATCTTATATAACATAATGCATGCTAAACTCATTGAAATCTGCAATGGGACAGAATTTTGTTCCTTATTCTTGAAAGAGTCATGCCTAAAATTATCCCAGTGCATTCCTCAAAATTTTTAGATTTCTTTTTTCAGAAATGAAAGATGTCATTTACAAAAAAGAAAGCAGACTAAGTGGCTGCTGCTCCGGTAGAAGTAATCTTAAAGATTTGATTTTCACCACGTTGTTCTAGCAGTAGAGATTTAAAAGACAAATGAGATAATCTTTGTGGAAGTATTTTGCAAATGTGAAGTACCAAACAAATAAAATGTTATTGTATTCTTTCTACCTGCAGTCAACCAACCACATTAGTTTGAGATGTTCCCATCTACTTCTGTAGTGATGAGAATGTCAAGAATTTCCAGATAGCTAAAGTAAGATACTTTATAAGATAGCTTTGAGCTTAGTACCAAGGAGTGATCACATTTGATCTGTAGGATGCCAAAGGGCAAAGACTGTATTTTCTTTAAAATGGTTAATTTAGTACCCAAAAGAGTGGTTTAGTCAATATTTGTCAAACTGAATTAAATTATGGAAAGAACTGAACAGAATTTGCATCTAGGAAAGTAGAAGTGATCTTATCAGAGAACAGTTTCCTGAAATTTAAATAAGAACAATGTAGTCAAGAAGGGAAATAATAGATGTATATTTATATGTATACATATGTACATATACATATAGAAAGAGTTGTGAAATAATTCCCATTTTGCAGGCACAATTTACAATTAAAGCAGAAATTAAAGTTTTATCAACAAAAACTGTTTGAAAATAACTAAGGATTTAATTTGTCTATCTGTATTAATTGGTATTGTGTTTGGCTTTAAGTAAAGGAAAACCTACCTACAGAGGTTTAAAGTTGTTTTTCACCAAAAAGTATACAGTGTAGGGCTGGTACCGTTGCTCATAGCTGATTGTAGGGAGTTACCTTTTAATATTTCTGTTTCTCCATCCTTACCTCATTGGATATTTTCCCCATATGGTTGAGAAATGGTTGTTGCATATTCAGAATGATATCAATATTGATGATAGGAAGATACAGAAGGATGAAATGGAGTTAGAGAATGTGCCAGCCAATTCTGACACATTTTATCAGGAAAAGGAGGAGAAAATAAAATAGCTTTCTCAGAAGCTATAATGATTAGTCCACTTTTTCGATTTCATTGGCCACAGGAATGGCATTGCTCTGATTTTTACAATGAGTCACTATTTATTCATTGTGGACATGAAAGAATTTATTCTCCCTGCAAACAGATTTTTATTTTTTATTTTTATTTTTTTATCATCACCTGCTGAGCTAGGATTATGGTGAGGTTAGTGATCTATTCACCTCTGATGCAGAATTTATGTGGATGCCAAAAACTCAGTAGTTAACAAAAATACCTAATGCAACAATAAAAAAATCATTGATTCAAAATATATGCCTGATTAACAAAATGTGACATTTTTAAATGGGAAAAGGATCCTAATCTATTTACATAAATTATAAGAGATTTGTAATAGGCAGAGAACTGTTATGGTCATTCCCTTAATTACTCAGGATGATAGAAGAAGGGATTATTTATCTAAAAACCAAAAAATAAAAAATAAAAAGCAATTAGATCAGAGATACCTGACAGATGGTAGAATTAAAAGTAGACGGGGCGCCTGGGTGGCGCAGTCGGTTAAGCGTCCGACTTCAGCCAGGTCACGATCTCGCGGTCCGTGAGTTCGAGCCCCGCCTCAGGCTCTGGGCTGATGGCTCAGAGCCTGGAGCCTGTTTCCGATTCTGTGTCTCCCTCTCTCTCTGCCCCTCCCCCGTTCATGCTCTGTCTCTCTCTGTCCCAAAAATAAATAAACGTTGAAAAAAAATTAAAAAAAAAAAGTAGAAAGAAATAGGATTGATTGGTTGGTTGACTTTAAAGGAAAGAAAAAATTGTTATTTACTCAGAGTTAGGAAACAGCCTCAAAAATATGTAAAATGAAAATATTGATAAATACAAATCAAAGCCAAGATTTTTGGTATGTTAGTGAATTTTGGTGCTTTAGTGAAACATAATTCATCAAATCTTATTTCTTTCCCTTCCTTTTTGTTCTTGTACAGTATTTAAAAATCAAACTGTTGTCTTATGTTTAGATAAAAAATAATTTCTGTCTGGTGACTGATTTCTATATAAGTGCTTTCATTAAAAGTATGAGAGCCACACATGTAACTTTAAATTTTCTGCCAGCCTCACTAAAAAATAATCCAGAGATGACATTAATTTAATAATATACCTTAATTAAATATACCCAAAACATTATCATTTTAATATTCAATCAAAGTAAAGTTATTAATGACAGATCTTAAAAAAACATAGCTTCAAAATCTGGTGTGTATTTTACACTTAACAGCACATGTTAATTCAGACTAGCTATATATCAAATGCGCAGTAGTGGGTAGTGTCCACTGTATTATACAGTACAGCTCTCTATGTATCTAGCTTTTGCCTTTTATATATATCTAATATTAATGTAATCTTAAAAATTGCTCAGTTTGAAAAAAAGAATTGCTCAGTTTGTCTTGTACCAAAGGTCTTTTCTAAAAATACTGAGCCAAAGAGCCACAAGTTCTAGAAAAGCATCATTATATCATTTGTGTGACTAGCTTTTAACGGAAGAACTCCAGCGACAAGATAGGCACAATGCTGCATTGTTGGGGTTTTTTCTATGAGCCACTTCAAATTATATCAGTGTATATAATTCCTTTGTACTATTATTCTTTGGGTTATCATAAATTTTTTTTGTAGACTAACCAGTAATATTCTAATCACAAGAGTGTCAATTGTTATCACTTGTTTTAATTGTTTTTAAATGTCAATCTCTTATCCGTATATTAGATTTAAGAGTTGAGTTCCAGGGGTGCCTGGGTGGCTCAGTCGGTTAAGTCGGTTAAGACTTTGGCTCAGGTCATGATCTCACAGTCTGTGAGTTTGAGCCCCGCGTCGGGCTCTGTGCTGACAGCTTGGAGCCTGGATCCTGCTTCAGATTTCCTGTCTCCCTCTCTCTGACCCTCCCCCATTCATGCTCTGTCTTTCTCTGTCTCAAAAATAAATAAGTACTAAAAAAAAAAAAAGAGTTGAATTCCAAACTTTGTTTTTTAATGTTCATTTATTTTTCTGATAGAGTGTGAGTTGGGGAGGGGCAGAGAGAGGGAGACAACAGAATCTGAAGCAGGCTCCAGGCTCTGAGTTGTCAGCACAGAGCCCGATGAGGGTCTTGAACTCAAGAAATGTGAGATCATGACCTGAGTGGAAGTTGGACACTTAACAGACTGAGCCACCCAGGTGCCCTGAGTTGCAAACCCTTAGAACACCAGCAAAATACTGTGGGCTTTGCAGCAGTTACTAAGTTAAATTAATGGAACATGTTTTATTTAGTGTTCCTCCTTATTAATGAGTGGTGTCTTTACATCATTTGCTTTTTTAAAATTGTCATAATTATAAAAAGAAAAACAGGAAAAACCAGTTATAGGATGATGGAGTAACTAAAAGAGAAAGAATATTAACATGAAATATTAGTATATGTAGAGTATTTAAGGCTAAATTTATTTCTCAGCATGCTGATGTTAAATTTGTGGAAAAAGAAAAGGCACAGCTGAAAATATTCCATAAAATTGGCTTTGGTTCTTTCTTATAGATAAGAGATTCTTGTTCTCAGATTCTAACAGAAGGAGATAAAATGACTTATTGCCTATTTTGCAAATTGTTTTCAGAAGAATGCTGATGTCAGTAAAAAGGTTTGGCATTCCTGCCCTCCAATACTCCCAAAAGGAAACAAAAGAGAAACTTTTGTGAAAGCCAAGGGAATTACAAAAGAGTTATTGTCTTGTTGTCACTATAGAATTGTTTTACCTGAAATTGAAAAGTATTGATTCCTTCATTTGTATGATTAGAAGAAAAATAACACTGCTATTTTCTCTAAGATTTATTATGAAAATCATCAAACAGAGCATGCTTGAAAGACTGTATACACACCAGTTATATATTACCATTAACATTTTAGCATACTTGCATTATCACATTTCTATCCATTGCATTTCAAAATGGATAGTAGAAATCAGTCATCCCCCAAATATGCCAGCATGCCTACTATGTAAATAGAGTTCAGTATCGGCTTACAGTATTTTCCCTTTTAATATAAATTTAATATGCAATGAATTGTACAATTTTAAGTGTACATTCACTGTTTATCAAATGGATACAACTGGGTAATGCAAATTCTTTTCAAGATATAGACATTACTATTATTCTAAAAAAGTTCTCTCACGTCCCTTCCCAGTGTATCTCACCCCTGCCTCCAGAGGCAAACACTGCTCTTACACTGCACATTAGTCTTGCCTCTTCTAGAATTTTGTTTGAAGTCATATCATACACTATATATAAAAAGCAGTTGATGAAAAAAAGATTAGGAGGGTGACCCTTTAAAAACTGTAGATTTTTACCAACATGAGACCTCAGAGGTAGAAATGCTCTCACATCAAGACACAAACTCCTAATACAATAGAATTTAGAATTTAACAGAATACTTTCCCTAGTCTTTTTTTTTTTTAAATATCTGTGTCAAACTGTGAGAGAAAAGGAGGCACGAATATAGGGGGACTATCCTGATGTTACACAGGTGTAAGGAAGCAAAAATGAATGACAGTTCAGGCAGATAGGTGTGGTAGTAATTTCTACTAAATTGTTAGTATTAAGATCTGTCATGGGAAAGTATTAATAAGTAAAATATCATCAAAAATATCTGTTTTTACTCAGTGAGTATTAAATATAATGATAAGTAAGTGAAGGAGACTCTACAGATATATTTTGATGTGATCTTTTAATTGCACAGCAGATGGAGATTAAAGAAATTTTTGGTTATTATTATTATTTTGGTTCCTATTTTAAGCATACTTCAATCTCTTAATGCTAAAACTCCAGTATTACAGTCTTTTGGATGTGACATATATGGGAATAATTATGAGACATTAAACATATTATGTACCTGCAATGCATGTTGTTCCTCTTATTTTACTTCACTCTTGGCTTTCTTTGTTAGTATTTGCAGTGCCTCTTTGGAATTTTGTTGCCTATCTTTTAAGTTTGTATTTACAAATATACAAACAGTAATATTTGCTTCTGAAATCAAGCACTTCCTCCTCCCCAATATACTTCCAGTTAGGGCTGTTTGTGTAGATATCTCATAAAAGTTGAGGTATCAGTTAAGAAGAGGTCTTCAGTATGTCAAAAGGTCTTAGGCCTCAGTAGGAAACAGCTGAGTAACTTGATTAAGAAAATTTATGAACAATCTCTCTAAGTCTCTGAACAAAGAAAAGCCTTCAGGCCTAGACCCATGAATTTCCAGTAGAATTTAGGATTTTGATATGTATCTGTCTTCTCTTATGTGGAAAATACAGCATGCTGAAGTGTAACCACACCATGATTATAATGTAACAAAACTGTGCATTAGATACTAAAGGAACATAGAGAAGTTATTATAGTTTTCAATTCCTCATCCACATTCATATACATTTATAAGACCTTTTTGTGTGTGATATGTACAGATTTAAAAAAATGTTTCATTTTACTATAGAAGAATCATATGGATGAGGAACCAACCCTCTTTATTAGGAAATAAGAAAAGTGAGTGGGAGAGGGTCACAATTATGAATGATTATAAATCAGTATTTTTATTAATTCTGAATATGAGTTGGCCATGTCCATCTTCCTCAGTCGTTCCCTATCTGAGTTTATAGCTGTCACATAGGCTCCTGAAAGCTTGGGGAGGAGCCTGAAGCACCCAGCCCAAGGTCCCTTATGCTTGGCATGACACAAACTGGTTCTTTCTTTTTGAATTAATTGCACCCAAAGTACATAAGAAGTATCTACTCTGCTGAGGAAAGGGTGATGCTAAAATCAAGAGTAGGGGTTCAGCTAGAGCAAAGAATGATTAATGAAAACAAGAGAAATGGAGAAGTATGAAGACAATGTATTTGGACCTACTATTTGTCTTTGGGAAGCCTGTAGTAAAGGAAAGAGTTGAGGTAAGGCTTCAGATAAAGAGTAACCCTAAAAATAATGTCTTTCCTTTTTCATTATTTTGTTAATGTTCAGTTTGCCAGGTTAGATAGAGTAATTAAGAAAACTATGTTAGCTGTTCATTACATTTTTAATGATAAGTTTGGCTCTGAGTATGTTAAGATTCTTGAATATGGATGTGCACAGCATTTTGGAGCAGTTCCAGCAATTACTGTATTGGAAACTAGTGCAGTAAAATGATTCTAATTTCATCTACTTGTTTAAACTGGTTGTCTTGCCTTCTTCAAGCAGTATAATCTTTTCTTTATTGTGCAGCCTTTCATTAATGCACCGGTGAGGATGATAGAAAACAATTCATTGATGTAATTGCAACTAGCCTGTCATATACAACTTGGGAAAGCAGCAAATCCCACAGCATGGGGTCCACATTATGCAGCTGGGCTGGCATTCAGATGAGTTCCTTTTCATTGAAAATATATTAACTCTAATCCATTTAAGAGTATAAGTAATACATGTGTAAATCTACATTGTACAAATGTAAAATCTGTTTTCTAACCCCAGTAGTTTAGTTAAGAAGTAAATCTACAGTAGCAATTAATTTGCCATTTTAGACACTAAGAAAAGTGTAGGGTCAAGAATATGGAAATCCTTGAAAGATCATGAGATCATAGAATTATGTAATATATAGGACTCAAGTCGGTAGTAGTTATTTGTCTATTTCTGTGTAGAAAAAATTATTCTGAGATTTAGCACCTTAAAACAGCAAACACTGGTGATCTCAAAGATTGTGAGGGTCACATTAATAGTGTCGCTTAGGAATCATTCTAACTGACTGTCTCTGCAGAGGTTGCTGTTTGCTGGGGCTGTGGTCCCTTCTAGGCATGACCAGGGCTGGAGAATACACTTCCAAGCTCACTCACATTTTTAGATGGAGACCTGCTTTACTTATTATTGGAACACTGCCAGAGGCTACTGCCTTCATAACCTGGCAACTTGCTTCGCCCAGAGTGAGTCTGAAGGAACAAGGGGGAGAAAGAGAGAACATTCGCTAGGGAGCAAGAGTGCACCCAAAATGGAAGCCTCATGCCTCAGTCTTCTTACATACTTTTTAACATTTTATTTACAAATTTTAATGCTTATTTATTTTTGAGAGAGAGTGCTAGTAGGGAAGGGGCAGAGAATGCTCAACCAACTGAGCCACCCAGGTGCCCCATCAGTCTTTTTACTTTCTAATCACAGAATTGTCATTATTTCTACCATATTCTTTTTGTTAGAAGTGGGTCATGAAGTCTAGCCCGCACTCAAGTAAAGGTGAACTCAGCTATACCTCTTAAGAAGTATTTAAGAATTTGTGGATATGTTGTGTAAACTACCACATGGACTTGTTGTGTAAACTACCACAGACATGAATTACTCCCATATATTTTCTTAGATGAGAAACTCAAGGCCCTGTGAAAGGGTTTTGTGCAAAGACCAGTAGATATAACAGATAGAGCTAATGTCTCCCAACTACCTGCTCTTTGAAAAGTAGATGTTTCTATGGGCACATTTGTAAGCAGACCTCAGTTATATAAAAATCATCAAGGAATACTTAATTTTCTGAATAACTAATACTCTTTTAAATAACAAAATTGATTCTAGATATAAAATGCATTTTCTCTGCCTCCTCAAAAATGCTATGTTGACCATAATTCACCAATGATTCATTCATCATGCAGAGTCATCATTAAGAATATAATGGGGGCGCCTGGGTGGCACAGTCGGTTAAGCGTCCGACTTCAGCCAGGTCACGATCTCGCGGTCCGTGAGTTCGAGCCCCGCGTCGGGCTCTGGGCTGATGGCTCAGAGCCTGGAGCCTGTTTCCGATTCTGTGTCTCCCTCTCTCTCTGCTCCTCCCCCGTTCATGCTCTGTCTCTCTCTGTCCCCCCCAAAAAAAAAAAAGAATGTAATGTATGCCATCACATGAGCAAACAGTGATATAGTCCTGGTCTATTTTTGCCTTACGTTAATATGCCAGGAGGGGGACATGCTAAGGCTGCAAATGTAAAGCTAGGATCTGATCATGGTCTTGATATGCTGTGTTTAGAAGTATGGCATATACCCTGAGGGCATTGGGATTCCATGGATGTGTTTTTGCAGGAGAGTGATGTTAAGACTTACATTTAAAAGGGCATTATTCTGATGAACATATGGAGAAAAGAGTGAAGAAACAAGCAAGATTAAAACCTAGGCGACCAGTTAGGAATCCATTCCTATAATTTTAGCTAAAATAATGATGGTCTGAACTAACCTAGTAACAATGGGCCTGAGGGAAGTGGATTATTTTCAGGGATATTAGGGGGATACTAGGGACTTAGTGATCTGTTTGGTGAAGGAGGGAAAGGATGTCTTCAAGTCTCTGTCTTGGACAAGAGATTAGAAAGGAGGTATCATTAATTAAGCCAAGAAATTAGAAGAGAATCATATTTAGAGATGAAAATATTCCACTAGTGAAATGTGATAAAATACAAAAACTTATTTGCTTACTTTTACCAAAAAGGCAAACGATTAGATAAGATGCACAATCAACACTGATTTTTCTTTGGTCTTATATTGAAAATAATATTCTGTAGTTTGAAATATTTGAATACTGAATACAATTATAGGCTCGGTTGGGTATGTGTGCTTTCCCCACCACAGGCTGACAGTTTTGATGTCTGTGCTGACTGAGACAATTTAGAGGGATGGACTGAATTATTTTCCTATCCACCACTTCTATTTATACAGAAATTACACTTGACTGTAGTGACACTAATCATGGCAGAACTGATCAAATTCAGCTCCCCTGCTGATGAACTCAGCCAATAAGCCATTCATGATTGACAGGTGTTCCTGTCTCCTTTGCTTTTTTTCCCCCCACTCTTAAACACATTGGCATTTTATAAGCCACCTTCTTTTAAGCTCCCACTTCTATGTCCGTTCAGAGGAAATGCCAGGGAGGGTTTGTTGGAGTCCGAGACACAGCTTACATTTAGCTCTCTTCCCTTTTTCCTTCTCTCTCTGCAGAAATACAAGGCCCAGGAGGACTGGGACAGGGGTTCTTGACCTTTGTTTGTTTCATGGACACTTTTGTTCATCTCACAGAGCCTGTGGACACCACTCAGAAATATGTTTTTAAATACATCAATAAAATACATAAAGTGACAAAGGCAATGAGCTATATTGAGACACTATTATCAAAATATTACTTAAAATATTCTGATGTTGTAATACATGTGCTAATTTCATAATTCATTAAATTAAAAACTCTAGCAGTGATAATTTCAAAGTAGGAATAAATGTCAATAATATTTTTAGATATCTATAACAACTGTAATATAATAGGAAAATATCTCTGATTTTTATTGGTGATAACTCACAGATACTTTAAAACTGTGATTTGTTGACTACATTCAAAATTGAAGGGAACCCTAAATTTCAGTTAGAATTCAGTGAAAATTAAGGACCCTTTTTTCCATCTCAACTTCATAGACCCCTGAGTTCTATGGCTTCCAGTTTAAGAACCTCTGATACAGCACAGTGCTTCTGAAGTTCTAGTGTGCATGAGAATTATCTGGAGGTCTTGTTAAAACACAAACTCCTCCCGAGAGATGCTGACTCAGGAGGTCTGGGGTGGGGTCCAAGAATGTAAATTTTAAACACATACTCAATATATTTCTCACATATCAAGTTCAAAACTTATCTTCTGAGAAATAAAACGTTAGGATATAGAACAATATTTGTTAAGACGTTGGGATGGAGTGTAGCTATTGGTAGGTCATTACCCTGTGTCAACATTCCAGCTTTTGAATATTTTTCTGTAGAGTAATTATATAATTATTATTCACGTTATTATAAAAAATTTATATATAGAAATTTTATATAGGATATTTAGGATATGTGTAGAGTATATTATACATTGAAATTATTATTTGTTGCATCATTTTCCCTGAAAGATACGATTTTTTTTTTACAGACTACAGACAAGCTTTAAGATACCTAACAAAATATCACTAAAGCATAGCGAGGGGTAATAATCATAAATGCAATGCAGTGCAGTCCTGTGACATTGAAATCATTTCAGTAATTTTACAGTACATTTGAATTGCGGCACCAATTCATCCGCTGAGTTTCCATTAACTTTGCTTAAAATCTCTCTGTCCACAAAGAAGCACAAGTGTCAAGTTTCTCCTTCATGCTCCGGGACCTGACCTGAATAACAATGCTGCAGAAGATAATTGTTATTAATTAAAACATTCCTATCAGGCTGTGTTTTGTTTTAATGCATATTGAACATGTTCATAACCTCTGCTGTATCCATTATTGGAAAAGAAAAATAAGAGAGTACTGTTCTTTGACTCTCTCCATCTCTCCTGGGGTTTTCCCTGGTGTCATTGAACAGCCTTTTTGATTGGCTGATACCTTTTAAAAAAGTAGGGGCGCAATATTATAACACGTTGCAAAGCAGGCTCATTATTGTCAAATTAGATTCACTGACCTTCACTGCCATTTACCAGGAAGAGACAAGCAGCATATCGAGGACGGTTTGCAGTGAGTAAATCCACACTAAGTGCCACTCAACTGTAACTAGCCTAGACATACCTTTATGTTGTTTTAACATGTGAGCTTTTTAACTTGTAACATAGTCAATGCTATGATTACCTAGGGTTAAGTGAGTAATGTATACATCATTCTATGCACATACGTTTTTATTTTTGAAATAAATTTCATTCCAAGGAGCAGACCCCAACACACACACACACACACACACACACACACACACACACAATGAGCATCTGTAGGTGAAATCCACAGTTTCCTTAGTTTATAAAAGAGATCAATAGCTTCCACATGCATTAAAGTAGGACTGGTGTGCTCAAGTTTGTGGTTCAGTTAAAAACATCCTTTAAGCCATGGAAATAATTTTCCTTCCTTTCTATTTACAAATTTTTTTACCTTTTAACTCAGTGTAGGGACGCCTGGGTGGCTCAGTGGGTTAAGGGTCCGACTTCAGCTCAGGTCATGATCTCGCGGTCCGTGAGTTCGAGCCCCGCGTTGGACTCTGGGCTGATGGCTCAGAGCCTGGAGCCTGCTTCCAATTCTGTGTCTCCCTCTCTCTCTGCCCCTCCCCCGTTCATGCTCTGTCTCTCTCTGTCTCAAAAAAAAATAAAATAAAATAAAATAAAAAAAAAACGTTAAAAAAAATTAACTCAGTGTTGAGACTGAAGACAATACCCATGGTAAAATTGCCATTACTGAGGGAATTCATTCATTCATTTATTTATTCATTCATTCATTCATCCATTCATCCATTCATCCATTCGTGCACCCATCATATATTTTTCTGGGACTAATAAATGCCAGAAACTGCTCTAGAAATATATTCTAAAAACATCTCTTTCGGACTACTGTATATAGGAGAGGGCATATACTAGATATGTTACGCTAGATGTTTAAAACAATAGGGCATTAATAATTCTTAAATATTAAATGTGTTTAAAAATGAATATTTTCTGCATGTGCTTACCTTCATGAGTCAGGGTTCATAATTATGATTTATAATCTGCATAATTTTATTGGGATAGAATCACCTGTTCCACTCTAGCTTTCCTCCATCTTATAATCCCTTTATTATGTCCACCTGGAGGAAAGATGATCTAAGATACTTTCTTCTAAGGTATGGAAAATTTATTATTTTTCTTTTCCCTATCATTTTATTTTTGTTTTTATGGTGATTTTGCAAATTTCAGTGTATGACAGTGTTCTTTAATCTAACACCCCCTACAGGAGAAGACTAAAGAAGGGTACAAAATGTGACCTTTTAATATTTAATTTCTAGTTATCATTCCCTTAAAGAATAGTATACTGAAAGAAATCCCAAACCAAAAGTTCCCAAATTCAGGGATTTCTTTGACCAATCTCTCCATCCCTATGTTCTGTAAGTAATATAGGATATGTATGTATACTATATGTATAGTACATACACACATGCATACATATATATGACAATATATATACACACATATGCATGCAAAATATATATTCATATGGTTTTATGAAAAACTAATTATATTGTCTTTATTTTCCAGCACTATCAGGGATACACATTTGAGAGACACTGTGGTCTCAGTTGCCTGCATCTATCAAAATAACTTAGACGATGCTAAAATATAAATTCCTGGGTTCCTTTGAGATCCAGTAATCATCGTCTTTTTAATACACATTCTAGGTGACATTTTGGGGTACCGGTTTTGAGAACCACTTAAAAGGTTACACAAAAATCTTAGCTCCCTTCATTAATAATACAGTTTGGTTATTAAGAGTCTGGACTGCGGGGTCTCACTGTTTTTTGTATTGTAAGGGTTTATGCAATATTTATTGCATAAATGTATGCAAATGTACAAATGACATAAAATCTGCCTACAAGCTTACTAGTAATGTGACATATGCAAGTTACCTAAGCTCAGTTTCCTCATCTGAAAATGGGAAAAATAGTAGTCGTGTCTACTTGGGGTTGTAATGATTAAACGGAATAGTTTCTGTAACGTGCTCGGCAAAAGCTGGGCACGTAGAAGAGTTCAATAAATGTTAGCTATTGTTGCTGCTTTAAAAGCCATTTTGACTTATTTTCTTTATCAGTAAAATGTGTTGATTAGTATCTATTTTTCCTACTTGGAGGAAAACTGCAAAGTTTCATATATAAGAATGGGTGTGATCACTTTATGAACTGGAAGGTTCCACAAAAATATATGGTATTAGTAAAAACAAGATGTCAGGTTTTACCATATCATCCATGTGCATAAATTATAATGGTTGAATTTAAAAGGAATATAAAGTAACAGATATAGCATGCACATTATATTTTCCTTTGATAGGATTTAGGATACTCCAGATCAAAATTTGTTAGAGTCCTACTTCTACATCAGTTCTGTACCTTTCCAACAGCCTGGACTGGCCTGAAGGTCAGTAAGTAGCCACTGAAGGATGTTTCCAGGGGTTCTGTTTGACAGGCTTGTAAAAGGCCTTTGTCCACTGGCAGCCTCTATTCTGTCTTACTTTTGGAAGCAGGTGCTTCAATTTTAGGCAGAGGGAGTTTTAGCTATGGGCTTAATGTATGGGAAATCTAGAAGAGAAAAAAAAAGGAAGGAAAAGAAAAGAAAGAAAGATAAAAAAGAAAAACGGTGAATTTTACCAAGATTTATTTTTGGAAAAGAGACAGATGAAGCTTAAGATTTTTGGTAGGCTACTCTATCAGTTAACCTTTTCCACAGTAATGCAGCATAACAATACCAGAACTCAGTGGCTTGAAACAACTATTTTATTCTGCATCATATGTCTGTGGATTAGCTGGTCTAATGTGGCTTGGTTCCAAGTTGCAGGTTTTCCCCCCAGTTGTCTCTCATCCTCCAAGGGAAGTGTTCTTTGCGTGGGAATGGTAGAAGCAAAATATGAGGACATTAGAACACGCGATGCCTCTTAATGCCTGTGTTTGGAATGAGCACAGTCTCACCGCTACACATATTTTGCTGGCCAGATCATGTCACATGGCCAAACCCAGTATCAGTTGGGTGGGGAAATACACCCTACCTTTAGTGAGAGGAAGTACAGAGTCACAAGCAAAAGGCATGGATCCCCTGGGGGAAGGGGCAAGAGGTAGTTGGCAGTCAGGATGGAAGAATTAGGAACAAAAATGCAATCCACAGCAGCTCATACCCTAATTTACTGGAACAAGAGGAGTCAGGAATCTGGGAGAGGGGAGTGTGGAATATATTTGGTTGAGCTATGCTTTTTATTCATTATCTCCTAGAAAGCAAAAACAGTGTGACAGTACAAACCGGTAGGATGAAGTGAGGGAAGGTTAGAAACTACAGAGACTACATATGTTCTAGGATTTCTTTGCCCCCACCCCAAAAAAAGAAGGTGAGTTTCCTAACATCTGTGTCAGAATCTGAAATCTCCCTTTTAAAGTTTGTATTTTGCTAGTGGATTTTCAAGTGAATTTAAACAAAAAATTGCTAATGATCTATATAATTTTTTTACACTGGCAGAAAATGAAATTGCCAAATATGGTATGTCTTAAAATGTTGCAGGAGTAAAGAAAAAAATAATGTAAAAAGTCTTCTTGATATTGGGAGAATATAATTAAGAATCTATCTGATGTTACAGTCATTAGGGACATGCCTCTAAAAAGTTTATCTTTGTAGAGATAGATGTTTTTGTACCTCTTGCTATGCTGGGGACTAAAAAACATTCATCAGCTTATGCTTATTGTATTTTCACAAACTGGTGGAATATGCTGGAACATGTCATCATGTATTTCCTCTTTCAAATCAATATGTGCTTTTTTTCACACCTGGTACTTCCTTCTATAAACTCTAACTTGCCAGGTAACTCTGACTTTGATAAACACACACACACACACACACACACACACACACACACACACATATATTTCATGTGGAATTTGGACAATGGAAAGCATTCTGTTGAATTTACAATATATCATTATTCTTGAAAACATTTTTTCAGTGCAACAAATCACACTGCAGCATTTAGTGTCCTCAGTGGGACTCAGGAACTCTAACAATAGATTTTGCTTTTTAAAAATATTTCCCCCATCAGCTGAGACTCAAAGATTATGTTAGAAGTTAGTTTAGTGAAGAAGGGGTAGAAATAATAGTGTCCATGCAGTGAGAAAACTGTCAGTCCAGAGGTCGGAGAAACTAAGAGAAGTTTGGTTTGGCTGGAGTGAAGGGTGCTAATGGAGCAAGGATGGACTGGGGGTAGGTGATGCTGAATGATAGGCTAGACAGGTAAAGGAGAGGCTAGATGATGCATGACCTTTTAAGTCTTTCATCTCAGAAGTTCAAGGAATCTATTGACAGATTTAAGTAGGAGGTGCTACATGATCAGATTTATGTTAAAAAAAATCTTACAGCAGTATGTGAAATGGTGTGGATGAATTGTTTAGATGGATGCTATAGCAATCTGGACAAAAGATGCTAGGGGTATAGATGAGGGTAGAAACAGTGGGATTGCAGGGGAAAAAAGATAGTAAAAGCTATTTTAGATATGGAATCACAGTGACTTGGTGATATATTTTATGTGGGGCCAGGGAGAAAACTGAGTGGAAAATAACTCAGCCTCCAGCTGTTAGGTGAGGTGGTGAGGTGCTGTTGGTGGTCATTCACCAAACAAGGAAACACAGGAGGAAGAGAAGCTCATTTTGACAGAAGGACATGTTTAATTTTACATCAGTTCATTTTGAAGTGCCTTTAGATTTCTAGGTAGAGATGTGCAATAAGCAGTTAAATGTATGGGTGAGAAGCTCAGAAAAAGTAATGTGGGCTGGATAGAAATATGGGCACCTTCAGTGAATAGGTAAATGCTAATGGAAGCCACTGGGTGGGGGGAAGGGATTATTCAAGGAGAGAATAGAGAGATTATAGAATAGGAGAAGAGAGCTGAAGTTCTGCAGGCAAATATTTAGGTGGAAGACAATGAAGAGTCTCTTTCAAAGAAGACTGAAAGAAACGCCCAAAGAGAAAGAAGAATACCAGGAGAGTCAACAAATGAGTGCAGTAGGAAGTTATTCAGTAAGCTGAATTATTGACCACTACCATTTATTTGAGCCCTAGGATGTGCTGGGCAGTATGTATGGCTAATGCTTTATGTGGGTCATTTTATGTAGTCATCAGAGGAACTCAAGAAGGTTTTATTACTAACTCTCTTTTATAGGGGAAACTATAAAAGAGCAGAGCAAAGTTAAGTAATTAGCCCAAGGTCATAAAAACAGTAGGTATTGGAAAAAAAATGGCTACAGGAAGTCTGATTCAGGAGCCAGCACTCCTAACTACGTTTTATTAAAAAGTTGAGTTTCTCAGGATCCACATAAGAGTGAACACATATGGTATCTGTCTTTCTCTGTATGACTTATTTCACTTAGCATAACACTCTCCAGTTCCATCCACGTTGCTACAAAAGGCCATATTTCATTCTTTCTCATTGCCAAGTAGTATTCCATTGTATATAAACCACAATTTCTTTATCCATTCATCAGTTGATGGACATTTAGGCTTTTTCCATAATTTGGCTATTGTTGAAAGTGCTGCTATAAACATTGGGGTACAAGTGCCTCTATGCATCAGCACTCCTGTATCCCTTGGGTCAATTCCTAGCAGTACTATTGCTGGGTCATAGGGTAGATCTACTTTTAATTTTTTGAGGAGCCTCCACACTGTTTTCCAGAGTGGCTGCACCAGTTTGCATTCCCACCAACAGTGCAAGAGGGTTCCCTTTTCTCCACATCCTCTCCAGCATCTATAGTATCCTGATTTGTTCATTTTAACCACTCTGACTGGCATGAGGTGGTATCTCAGTGTGGTTTTGATTTGTATTTCCCTGATGAAGAGTGACGTTGAGCATCTTTTCATATGCCTGTTGGCCATCTGGATGTCTTCTTTAGAGAAGTGTCTATTCATGTTTTCTGCCCATTTCTTCACTGGATTATTTGTTTAACAGGTGTGTAATTTGGTGAGGTCTTTATAGAGTTTGGATACTAGCCCATTGTCTGATATGTCATTTGCAAATATCTTTCCCCATTCCATCAGTTGCCTTTTAGTTTTGTTGATTGCTTCCTTTGCAGTGCAGAAGGTTTTTATCTTCACTCTTATGTGGATCCCGAGTAACAGAAGACCATGGGGAAGGGGAAGGGAAAAGAAAAAAAAAGTTAGAGAGGGAGGGAGCCAAACCATAAGAGACTCTTAAAAACTGAGAATAAACTGAGGGTTGATGGGGGGGGGGGGTGGGAGGAAGGGGAAAGTGAATGATGGGCATTGAGCAGGGCATCTGATGGGATGAGCACTGGGTGTTGTATGGAAAACAATTTGACAATAAATTTCATATAAAAAAAAAGTTGAGAATTCCAAATAGTCTAAATGTCCAAAAACCAATACGGCTATGTGATTTATTTAAAAAATGCTTATTTTCTATTTTGTTTTATGCATTTTAACATGAAAAAAGTAATATATATACCTTTAATTAAAAAAATCATACTACAAAGCAGTTTGTAATATGGGATCTCCATTCAGATATATGTGAATGAAGCAACTGAGAATGCCTAGAATGGGAGTGGATTTTCAGACTTGCAAAATTAGTAACACTGACACTTTTAATGAATGTTAAAGTAGCTATTTCTGGATGGTGTGATTATGCATCATTCTTATTTTTATCACTTTATAATTCCTGAGTTTTCTAAAATTAATATTTATTACTTATATAGTAAAAATATAATTTTTGAAGTTAATTTATTTTGAGAGAGAGAGAGAGAGAGCACAAGCAGCGAGGGGCAGAGAGAGACAGAGAGACAGAGAATTCCAAGCAAGCTCCATGCTCTCAGTGCAGAGCCCGACACAGGGGTCTCATGAACCATGAGATCATGAACCTGAGATCATGACCTGAGCTGAACTCATGAACCATGAGATCATGACCTGAGCCGAAATCAAGAGTCAGATGCTTAACCGACTGAGCCACCCAGGTGCCCCTAAAAATATAATTTTTAATGGCCACCTAGTTAAACTCCTGGGAGACTTAAATGAGGTGGTGTGCATGGAGTGGAAGAGAAGGGGTAACACACCTATTAGATGTTGGATACAGTTGCTGATTTTATATCACATTGCCATACTGTATTGCTTTAAAAATGGGTAAAAGTAATTCCAAAAAATATATGAAAGCAGAACATAGAAAACTTATGTATTGTTATATGTTAACAATATTAAAAAAACTCTACAGCTATACAATTTATCAGAAGATTCAAATGTATTTGTTAAACAACAATATTATGGGCTTTCTATTCTGAACCCATGTATGTTCCCAGTCAGGAGAACAGTTGCAAATTAGAAAGCTTAAAAATGTTGAATAAAATATTCCATTTTCAGTCATGCTTAATAGATGAAATATTGATTTTATTTAATCCAGACTTGATTGCAATAACCTTTCAAAAGGTTGGTACCACGTTATGGAACCAATATTTCTGTTGGAGAAGGTTAGGGTTATGGCCAATATACCTGTCATTATTTTTCAATGGCAGAGACAGCCATTCTTCCTGAGCAACCCACTATGAAGACCAAGCATGCATGAAGAGAGTTTAGTGCCATAATCAAATGAAACTTACACTGAAGGTTATCTCACATGAATTTAATGATATGCATAATTGTTATTCTACTGCATGATAATTAGGCATGAATGTAAGCAGCTCTTATAAATGATGGTAATTTGTATGACTTCAGCACAGCCAAAGCAAGCACAAGTGGAATGAGGATAGCAAAATAATGGGCTATCTCAAGAGGTGAGAAGTAGAAGGGGAATCTTTGTTCCTCAGTAGAGTCTCAAAGTGACTCATTTTAGAGGAAGGAAGGTAGGCCAAGAGGGGATGAGGGGAAGAGTAAAAGTGTAGAAGAGAAGAAAATTACCGTTACTAGTTTCTTTGGGTTGAATTGTGTTCCCTAAGAAGATATGTTGAAGGTGTAACTGCCAGTACCTGAGAATGTGCCTTATTTGGAAACAGATCATTGCGAAGATAGTTAAAACTGAGGTCATACCAGAGTATGTAGACTCCTGATCCAATACGAGTGGTGCCCTTATGAGAAGACAGTCACATAAGGGCAGTGACATAGGGAGTAAGCCATGCGAAGATGGAAATAGGAAGTGGAGTTATGCTGCCACAGCCAGGGAATATGCCTGGGGCACTGAGATACTGGAATTGTCAAGGAGGATCCTTCCCTAAAGTCTTTGAGGGGATGATGGGCCTGCCATCACCTTGATTTTGAAACTCTAGCTTCCAGAACTGTAAGGATAAACTTCTGGCACTCAGTTTGCCATGCTTTATTACGGCAGCCCTAGGAAACTAATAGACTACTTTTGCAAGTTTTATCTCCAGCTCTGATTCGGGGCAAATTTGGGCGCTTTATGCACAAACGAGTATTTGTTAAGTGCATTCTGCTTGCCTGGTATTTCTTTAGCTACTGAAGTTAAACATTGCTGAACAAGAGAAACAGTCCCTGCCCTGAAGGGACTTATTGTCTGTGACTTCCGTGTTCCTGTCTCTATGGTACTTCGTGTTGTACTGAAACAACTGTCAAATTGTATTGGAACAGTTGGTTGCCAAGTTTGTCTCCTCCACAAAATAATGAAATCTTAAGGGCAGGGCATAATAAGTGCTAAAAATGAATGCTTACTGAATTTTTAAAAAAAGAAAGAAAGAAAATGAATGAATGAAGGAATTCTGTGTGAGGGTGAAAGAAGAAAGATTTTGTTGTTAGTGGAGAAGCAGAGATAATAGAAGGGTGTGTGTGTGTGTGTGTGCATGTTTTATTATTTTTAGGTATACAAACATGTTGGCCTATTTGTCCATCAAGAATAAGGACATATGAAACATTTCAATTGCATATAGTACTGGGTAGCTGTTTCTGTCTGGAAGTTAGCAAGGTATTTTCCCCCTTTGGTAATATTGCTGACTTTGTTGCTTCAAGTATTACTGGATTTTATCAGTTGTTTATTTTCGTGTAAAATTTACAACACCTTTTAACTTTTCATGACCCATTTCATTTTATGAATGCATAAAAAACAATATTTTTTAAAAGAGAAAGAATTCATGTAATTGAACCTGATGGTTTAAAAGTTCCATGTGGATGTATGTAAACTTTTAAAGATACTTCAGGTAGCAATTAAGGCATGAAAAGACAAACTCTTGATAAACTCTGCTTTCCATATATTATTCACATGAATTTAAGAAATCAAAATTAAAGATAAAACATAATAGTTTATTTACTATTTATCAAATCGTGGTATGTTCGATTTATCAATTCTTTAAAGAAGTCAAACTTATTCTCCTTATCTTGGAGTTTTCCCTCCTTCTTGAGGTCTCCACCCTTCCTTCAGACCCAGCATTTTGCAGAGTACTTTGTATTTCTTATTGTACATTGTATTTCTTATGTTTCCTTCTTTTGATAGCAATGAAAATGGTGCTATTTGATATGTGTATCTGTCATATTTCTTTTCAAACTGCAAGGGAATTCTGAAAATGATAACTTCATTCTTCTTGTACTTCATAGAGCTAACACATGCACACACACAGGCACACACACACACACGCACACACATGTGCACACACACAAAACTCCCTTTTGGGATTATGCTGGAGATACCAACATGCATATTCCTCTTTTTAGATATAATTCTTTGAATCCAGATAGTTTTTAGTCTACATTCATTGCAGGAAAAAATTGAATAATGCTGTGTATACCTAAAACTGTAATAAAGTCTGGCACCAATTATGCCATTGTAACTAACTTTTTTCTCTATCCGGGAGTCAAAAGAATGTTCTTTGGGAATGGTGCTGCCCCCTGGTGATGAATGGAGTAATAGAATAGAAACTTCATGTTTAGCAACACATATTATTCATGAATAAGTGCAAACTCTAACACAAAATCTGCAAAAAAAAAAAAAAATAAATAAAATTCAGTACAAACTGTAAATGCTATAACTTAATTATCTGATATTACAATAATTATTGTAATAATCATTTGATATAACCTAGAAATGGAAGGACGGGGCAAGAAAGATAAATCACAATAGACAATAGACAGACAATAGACCTGAGGACATTAAGATTAAGTTTAAGGATGTCACCCCCTCACCATCGCAGATGTGAAGAAGTCACTTCCTCCAAGGGAGGGTTACTGGCAAGCTTCACGCAGAAGAGGACAGCAAAACAAAACTTTACCTTATTTTTCAAACTAACAGGACTTTATTTTAGTGGATTTGATTTTATTTCTGAGAAGTCTTACACCTGGATGGAGATTGTGAATACATACATCGTCAGTGTCTTTAATTCTGCTGGAGAATATGCATCTTTTCTGTTTTTCTCAGATGTTTACAGAGATTTTTAGAGTTGTGTCCTGTGGCAGTGAGAGAGTAGTTTGTGGATACTTCTTTTTTTATCTATGAGTTGCCTTCTTTGAGTTTTATGCTATGTGTTTTAGGAATAATAATCCACAGTTGATTTCCTGTTATTGGAGTGATATGTAGAGGCTCTCTAGATGATTTTGAACGTGAAACTTAGAACTGGCAGTGACCTTAGAGATCATCTTATCTGACTCATAAATAACTCTAGGGTGTTTAAGCCCTAGTACTATATTATGGAGAAATCCAATTATTTCACAATTATAATTATTGTTTCAAAAGTGTGCAAACCATAGCAAACAGGGCTTTTCTGTATCAACAGATATATTTTCCCCAGAAATGCCTGTCTTTTATTCTGTCCTCATATCAGTTTATCCTATTTTAACTAATGTCTTCTTGAATAACGATCCTCAGGTTATGAGGGAGAATTGGAGTGGGGAAGGGAAGTCTGGCAGTATTCTGCTGCTGCATTTCCAAATCTATTGAGAAAGCAAATCCGGGGAAGTGCACAAACTTCACTGCACACACAGAATTGTTGTTTGTGCAATGTTAATTAAAAAACATTAAATAGAGTGAATGCTTGCAGTAGTTAGGGACCTCTCTGCAAAAAGCCCCCTAGCTGTTCACAGATAAATAATGTAGGAGTCGTAGAGAAGTTTAAGTGTTGCTGGCGTTGCTATGGAATTTCACTGCTTTGAGCCAACACGATGCTTTATGCAAGTTAAAGTCCCCGGGTGACACTTGGCCCTCAAGTGTGCTGACTTTTCAAAGAAGAAGGAATGGTACATATTTTCAAATGAAGAATCATTACTTAGCTAAGAATTTTTTTCTACTCATTTAGTACCATATGCTTCTAGAGTTCTTTGTCAAATGATTTTTGGCACTCCTGTGTTCAGCTATTTATTAAATGTTGAAGTTGAAAACAGGGTGATACCCATACAAGGCAGAGAAATGAGTAAAACCCAACAAGGCAGTTCCCAGTCTGTGACTATAGATAATAAGAGACACGGTGTGCATTAGTGTTATTAATGAGCCTAGTCTAAAAATAGAACTGACACTAGACTGAATAATTAATTCTTTACATTAGATAAATTTTTAGCCTGAATGCTGGAGATACTGGCCAGAGCAAATTTCAACAATACTACTAAAATACTAGAGTAATGTCATGCTAAATGAAACTGCAGGCTTCCATCAGACCTCCTTTATGAGAGAAGCATCCGTATCCTGGACCCCTAGTGGAAACACACTAGGAAGCATATATGTGCTGTGCCCTTGAGCCCTTGGAGGGTCAGGGGGTATAGACTGGGAGCCAGTTTATCAAGCCTGAGTGAGGATAGGGTCAATTCAAGCAGAGTTTTCCAGAGCAGTGCTGTGAAAGGGAGACAGATCCATAGAAAGGGAGTGGATTTTAAGGATGAATGGTGTGGGGGCGGCAGGGGTGAGATGATCAGAAGCCTGAGAGTTCTGAAACAGGTTGGCAAAGTGAAGAAATAAGAAAATAATGGACTAGAAAGTATCAGAGAAGGAACTCTGGTGTCTTTTTCTTGTATGCTGGCTGTACCGCTCAGGGCTCTGTGGGCTGAGTCAAGATGGTACACTTAACTGTTGAGTTTCAGGTGTCAGCTGTATTGGGTAGCAAGGCGGAGAGTAAGTGGACTGGGTAACTCCAAAGTTAACTGGTCTGTAGCAGTGTTTTGTTTTGTTTTGTTTTGTTTTGTTTTGTTTTGTTTTGTTTTGTTTTAGCACAGGAAGCCTGTATAGCAATGTGTAGAAAAGGCTCAGAATCATTTTTAAACATCTCCCTGCATTTATCTTTAGTCCTTATAAAGGTGAGATGATTCTAGTAGGATATGTGAAAGACTTTTGATACTGGAAGAATGTTATTTTTATACTGACCAGCCCTGGTGTTTACAACAATTGGTACCAAAAATAGTATTCATTGAGGAATATGATGGTATAATCATGAGGTAAAAGGAGGCTGTAATAGCAGATGAATGAACAGTAGTTATGCAATCACTAGTCTGGCTATGTCTGGGAAATAAAAATACCATTCAGACTGTATGAGTCAGAGGACTGTGGCTTGAGAAAACCTTCCTATAAAACTTCCTTTAGTGTCTGATATTCCAAATGATTTTTTTGTTTGCTATTACCACAATTTTTAAACTTAGTATGCCTGGGTGATATAAACATATTTATGCTTGTACTCATGTATTTTTCGGAAGCATTTCAAAAGTTTTGGTATATGCTTACAAAAACCAAATGCCCTTAAATATAGAAGGTTTCTGAGTAAACATTCAATGAGAAAACAACTTTTTTAACTCCACAAAAGTGGTATATGGATTTGAGCTATTGACTGTTAAGTATTTCAAGAGAAATACTAAAACTAGAAATAAAAAAAATACTCTGAATTTTAGGGTATGTTAAATGCAATGTCTTACTTTGTATTATTTTGCCTCTTAATTTTGTTATTACTTTCAGCTCTACCCGGGTCACAGTAAGCTGGCCTAGGTTTAAATCTGAAAGCCTTTGGAGTGTGTGATGTACCATATCTGGCTTCCCTAGCTAGAAATAATAGAACACAGAATTTAAGGTCTCTATGAGCTAGCTTATTATGTAGGGGAAATTGAGGCACATATACTAGAAACAAGAATAAAATATGCATGCATTTGAAAATGGAAAAATCTTTGTATATAAATTTTAGGGAAATGTAAATTCAGTGAATGGTTTAAATGTTTTCAGAAAGAAGAACACTCTCCAGGCAAATTTTGGAGATAATGATGAGTATGATTTTTGTCAAGGACTTTGGGAATTTTCATGGTAAAGTGAAAGGAATGAGTTAAAAAATTAGACAGTTGTGGGTGAGTTGAATGACGGATGGCAATAAATCATCTTTTGATTTATTTTAGAAAATTCTTTGGAGAAGACAATTTAGGATTAAGATTATCCAAATCTAAAGATATATTATAGTAGGATTCAATTCATGAAAAATCCTTAATGTCAAGCAGGTAATGAGGATTTGATTCAACAGGTAATGAAGAATTAGTAATATTAAACATAATCTCCAAAGAAGATAGTCACATGTGTACAGATGGTAGTAAAACATATTAGATAATTCATGTTCAAAGTAAAATCATGATTCTGAAAAAATACATAGCATGTATCTAACAAAATCCTCAAAGCAAGCTTCTTCTTAAATAAACCAGAGTTACAGTGGTGGTCAAATCCATTTCCCAGCACAGATCTATTTCTAGTTAACTTTCCTATGTCTAATTAACTTCTATTTGACAAAGTGCAAAGAGGAGGAAACAGACTCATAATGGAGTCAGTTGAGGATCGTAATTATTTACTCCCACTTTTTCCATAGATATAGAAAATACTATAACCAATCCATTTTTACTTAACCAATTTCTTCTTTTTTCTCTGTGAGTTACTCATAATATTAAGGTAAAGATAACTAGTTTTGTGGAAATTTTTATCAGCTTATTTCTACATTAAAAAAAAATTCGCAATGTCTCTTATAAGTTCCTTTTTTCCAGGGTACCCAAAATTTGAATTCCTGGCAATTAATCTAATAATTTTGGGTCTATAAACATATCTTAAATAATTTAGGGTCAAAGAAGTTAATATGAATAAAACTGCTTTGAGAATTATGCAATCTTTTATAAGTGTTATCAACTATAATAATAGCTCTAATAATAATTTAATATTCTAATCCACTGACATTAAACTGTCATACAATTGTTTGGGATAAGTGCAGGTGTGCATATATTTAAGCAAACATGATCTTAGAAATCCCAATTTATAAAACAGTCCAATTAAGAAATGATTATTTCCATTACAAAAAGATTTTTTGTTTACAAAATGGTCTTTGTGAGGTTCTTTTAAAAGCAAATTTCAATATTACATTAAAAGTATGACTTAGGGGCACCTGGGTGGCTTAGTCAGTTAAGCGTCTGACTTCAGCTCAAGTCATGATCTTGCAGTTGGTGAGTTCAGGCCCTGCGTTGGGCTGTGTGGTGACAGTGCGGAGCCTGCTTGGGATAGTCTCTCTCCTTCTCTCTCTGCCCCTCTCCTGCTTGCTCTCTCTCTATGTATTTATTCAACAATTATTGACTGAAAGTCTACAGTGTGCCTGCTCTTTTAGGTGTTGAGCAGACTCACCTTGCCTCCTATGGAGCTTGCACTGTAATATAGAGACATAGAGTAAACAAGTAAGGAAGCAAAATGTATAATGCAATCTCAGATGCAGTAAAACGAAAATAAAGGAGGCAAAGAAGACAGAGCATGAAGGCTGGGAACCACCTACTGGTGGTCAGAGAAGGCTATTTTGAAGGAGTGACATTTGAGCAAAGACCTGAATACAGTTTCTTACAGGCTGTGTTGAAAAGTTTGGATTTTATAAGTATGATTAGAAGCCAAAGAGTTTTAAGGATGCCTGGGTGGTTCAGTTGGCTAACTATCTGATTTTGGCTCAGGTCATGATCTCGTGGTTCACAAGATTGAGCCCTGAGTCCAGCTTAGAGCTTGGAGCCTGCTTTGGATTCTGTGTGTCCCTCTCTCTGCCCCTGCCCACTCACACTCTGTCTCTTAAAGATAAATAAACATTAAAAAAGAAAGGATGACTTAAAATACATAATTTGACTATAATTCTTTGAAGAATATGTTTATCATGTAATACTGGTTATTTTCATTATTCATATGGTGCATACTCTTGTTTAACAGATTAAAAAGAAAAGAACAGCAACAACTTTCCTTTTGACAAGCTACATTGAACTTCATTTAACCAGGATTTGAAAACAGAAAAAATAAAAGAAAAAAGATGTTGGTAGGGCTTTACTTTCCAATTACATAATCGACTAGTGCTAGTTAGCTAAATGTTCTTGAGCACACATGCCAAATTTCATGATATAGTTTTCCTACTGGCAGCAAAGCATGATGCTGGGGAATTTTTTCCATAAAGCTGGACAATTTAATGAAGTCTTCTGTTTAACAGGAGACACTGTGCCAATGTGGGTATAGCCCTGAATTAAGAGTCCTACTTCATTTCTGCCCCTGGCCAGCTGTTTGACCTTTGTTGAACACTTTTTTTGTTTTTACATTGGTCTTTGTTTTCTCATCTACCTGTATGAACTGGACTTGATGATCCCGAAAGATCTTTGTGGTTTCAACATTCTGAGAATCAAAACTAGCACTCAGGTTATATGTGAGCTGGGAATCCTATTACTTCCATAGCCACCTACCCAGCCATCCATTCATCCACTCATTAAATACTTAATAGGTGTCTACTATGGGTAAAGCACTTGTAAATGTAAGAAATATAGCAGTGAATAAAATAGAATTCCTGCCCTCATGAAGGTTATATTCTAAATAAAGACAGAAAAGGTGGGTGGTGATGAGTGTTATAAAGTGTAACATTTTCAAATATTGCCGCTCAAAGTGCTATATGCAGACCAGTGCTAGTTTGTTTCTGCTGCACAGATAAATTAATAAACTGATAATAAGCATTTAGAAACTTTCATAAATTTATTCAAAGACAAGCAAGATAGTCCTGTGTCAGATCTTAGGAAGTAAAATAAAACATTATGGGAGTTGATATCAGAAAAGTTAGCAGAGGTTCAAATTGTTTCAGGGCCTTAGGGAGCAAGATAAGGACTTTTATTTTATTCTGATTGACATGAGAAACCAGTGAAGATATTTGAACAAAGGAGATAAATGATCAGATTTAAAAGATAAATCATGTTTTACATAAAATGTCAATGTTTTATAAAATTATAAGATTATCAAAAGTATTGATTTTGAATTCACAAGCACATTCCTATGAAAGAAATGGTATAGCATAGAGTGGATATCTTGCCTTTCTCAGATTAAAAAAAAAAAAAAGAAAAAGTTTCATGAAAATAAAATTCAATTTTAATCTACAAAGATGCTTATAACTTTTATAAATTTACAAATGACAGGTAAAGGAAAGAAAAGAAAAGAAAAATAAATGTTATTCAGGAATCTTCTGATCAGAGAAAAAACATTTGCAACACATTATTGTATTCCCCAACTAATATTTTTATACCCATGTACATATACATGTATACATATATTCTTTAAAAGTATCCTTGAACAATAATAGGTTTTGAGGTATTTATTTTATTTTTTCAAAATCATAACAATAAAAAATGATACAACTGTATGAGACTTGTCCTTTAAAAAGTAATGCATTTTAAAAACAGATTCTTTGGGGCGCCTGGGTGGCGCAGTCGGTTAAGCGTCCGACTTCAGCCAGGTCACGATCTCGTGGTCCGTGAGTTCGAGCCCCACGTCGGGCTCTGGGCTGATGGTTCAGAGCCTGGAGCCTGTTTCCGATTCTGTGTCTCCCTCTCTCTCTGCCCCTCCCCCGTTCATGCTCTGTCTCTCTCTGTCCCAAAAATAAATAAACGTTGAAAAAATAAAAATAAAAACAGATTCTTTGATCATTATTTGATTTCTTTCGTCTTTATAAATTATAATCAGGTGGTAAATACATCTGAAAACTGAGCGTTTGCAAAGAATGATAACAGAGAGTTGATTATTTATCTTGGCAGAAAATGTCAGTAGAAACTTGAATTCTGTAATGAAAAGATACTTATTTATATAATTTATCCTAATATAAATATTAATTTTTGTGTCAGGAAATAGAAATGAATCATATTCAGAAAAGGCTGCTTCAAATTTAAAAAAAAAAATGATCAAATTTGTGTTGTACTGTAACAAGATTAAAAATAGTAGTGAATATGTACTTCCATTCCACCTGTATCTCTAGGTAAACAGTGATTTAATCTAAATTTTTATTGACCTAGGAAATATCTGTGTACGTATGGACCTCGCCATTTATATAATGTAGTAATTTTATTTATACAATATAGAGATGTTGTGTTTATCTGCACAGGCTCCTAAAGATTCACATTAAACTAAGAATGACAATGCAAATATTAAGAGATTTTAAATCTGTAATTTAGGATTTCTCTTCTTTATTACTAATTCCAGTTTATATAAAGAAAAGAAATCATAGATCATTCTCTACTTTTAAAATTGGATCCAATGCTATGAAACTATGTGTTTTTTTTGATACCTGTATTACCAAATTGGTTCAGATAAAGTAAAATAAATTAAGGAAACTTATAACACACTTCAGGTTTTATTCTTTTATTATTATTGCCTGAACGCTTTTGACAAAACCACAGCAAAGGTAAAAGACTTGAAATGTGTTATCGCTATCTAGCAAATATCCTATATATAGTTATATTTAAAGTGTATATATATTTAAAGTATTTCACCTAAATGTAAAAGATATTTCTGAGGTCATGTCCAATAATAAAACAAATTTGTTAAATGTCACATTGGCTCTTTATGTGACATATTGAGTGATCTGATTCCATTAAAAATTTGAACGTTTACATTAGTTCTAATAGATTTTGTTACTTGCTGCTCCATTTTAATAAAGCCTATAAGTAGGATATCATATTTTTAAAAATTAATTTAATTTTTCCAGCTGTATTGAGATATGATTGACATATAATATTCTGTAAGTTTAAGGTGTACAGTGTGTTGATTTGATATACTTAGATATTGCAAAATAATTATAACCATTTCTCTTTTGTGGAGAGAACATTTAAGATCTGCTCTCTTGACAACTTTGAAGTATGTTATACAATATGATTTACTATAATCACCATGCTATACGTTAGTTCCCCAGAATGTATTCATCTTATAACTGAACATTTGTACTCTTTTATCAACATTTCCCCATTTTTCCCACCTTGCCCCTGGTAATCCCAGTCTACTCTCTGTTGCAGAAAATAGTATGGAAGTTCTTCCAAAATTTAAAAATAGAACTATCATATAATCCAGTAATCCCACATGTGGATATAGATATATCCAAAGGAAATAAAAACAAGATCTGGAATTCTGTATCTTTAAATCCAAAGATTAGTGAAACTTTCATAGGAATGCATTCCACATTAAGTGACTGTCCCTGTAGTTTGGGGTCTCATGCCCCTTTAATCCATGAGATTGTGGAATTAATAAGGAAGTTGCTTGTGATACCAGTAGTGGAATGTCTTGGTTAATCTCAAAATTATGACATCACATTTCTGAATTAAATAAAATGAAAGAAAAAAACTATGATATGTTCGTAATTAAGTCATATAGAATGGGACTGGATTGAAAATCAGCCTTAGGTATAACATATAGCTAGACAAATATGTCTAGCCTGTCTGTGTAAAAGCAGTTTCACTTTTTCCTCTTTGACAAGCGAAGGAGGACCTAGGAGGGATATATACATGAACCTGACTAGGTGGATAAAATGTTTGTGAGGTGTGGTATTTCTTCAGATGTAGATGATACTGATTATTTTGGAAACAGCATTTCCTAACTATTACAGAGAAAGACTTCCCCAAAAATTTCTTCTCACAAGTGATGTCCACCTTTTATAACACAAAAAATATGTGTATATATATGTATACATATAAACACATTTATATTGTATATACATGTATACACATAAATTTTTTCTGCTTCGTACTGTATTGTACATAAGATGAATTTTGACTTTGTGAATCTTATTGATTGACGGTGAATCAAAATCAGAAAAAATTTTCTTTAAAACAGCTTATCTAAATTTATATACTAGTATCATTTCTAAAACCTTTTACAGAGGATTTCTATGAGAGTGTAAATGTTATAAATTTGAGACACAGATCTTATTTCGTTCTTATTCCTTTCACACTTAGCTCAAAGTCCATATATTGTGGTTCCCCAATTAACATTTGTTGAATAAATGCATGACAGGATAAATGAATGAATGGCAGATATTGTCCTAGTGATGACTATCTCCTTATCAAACACCTAATTACAATTAGTATTTGAAGTTGATTACATTGTAAAAATAACCACACAGTGCTAATCTGAATCTTTCACAGAGACCAGCCTACTGGAGATTATAGAATCTGGTTTCTAGAAAAATAAATTTGGGGTTATTAGAAAATAGTTTCAAATAAATTATAAGGTGACATTTTATTATGTAGTCTATATCCATCTCAGATGGGTATTTTGCTTGTCAGTTTGTTTTTCATCCAAGAGGGTTATGTGACTAAGAATTGGCTTCTAAAACTTTCAAACATTTTGTTAGAAGGTGATCTTAAATTTGGTTTTACATGTAGATTATCTGAAGATACAGTAAAAAATGTCATCCGCTGCACCCCTTCCTCTCACAAGTCTAAATTTAGCACACTTTTTTTTAAAGTGATTGTTACTTGTTTAGACACATTACCTTGACACAAACATTACCTTGAATAAGCAAGTTTGGATGGAGGACCCAGGACAGTGGAGTGGACCAGAACTTTTCTCTATAGTTACGCAGGTTCATCGCTGCAAATAGGCACATGGACTAGGGTAAAAATGGGAGTGAAACGCTGCCCACATTCTTATCACATAGGCAAAGGTGTGTCCTAGGGTGGAGTTTAATCCACCCAGAAGAGAGGTATCTTTCTTCATTTGAGCAAAGACATCTATTGCCCTAGAGCAGCTCTGAGTTGGGGAATGCCTTAGAGGAAGAACCACCTTAAAAAGGAGTGTGTGTGTAACAACAATACCGTGTTTCACCCTTGCTATTTCTCAGTTTTGCCAACTGCTTATATAGTTTGATTGAAAATCTTTAGAAAGCACTTATATCGCGTGTTATCAGCCAAGTAAACATTTGCCAGTGGAGAGAATGAAAACAAAGTTTCACTCTGCAACCAATGCAATGCAAAGGCCATAGGGTATTTCTTAATGCACATCTTTATTAATGCTTAAGAAACCAGACTTAATATGTGAGCATAGCTTCACAGTAGGAACAACTAGTCTAATTCCTTCTTTTAAATAGTTCTACTAGGAAAAAAATCCCACAAACTCCACTTTAATTACAATGAATGGCAAAGGTCTCATAGTGATAAGGCATCACAAACAGGCTGGTTTTTATTACACACAAGGGGATGGTCGTAGGCATGATAATCTAGGGAAGAAAGATGGTTCCTAATGTTTACATACTTAGCTTCCACTGGCATTTCACCAGCTTGGAGGTTTGCACTGTCCCTCTTAATCTGAGAGAGTGCATCCAGATTCACAGCAAGACCTCAAGGAGAGCCAGATGATGGGGCAGATGGCAGATGACTAATTTGGCAAGCCTTGATGAGTGGAAATTGTTTGCTTTAATTGCTTGTCAAGTCCAGTATGTACATTAAAGTTAAGGACCTAGCACTTTCACAGAAAATGAAATACTACAAAGTAAATAAGAAGGACTATGTGTAGGGGAGTGCTAAGGGGTGGGAAGAATGATTAGAAAAAAAAAAAGGCTGGAGAGATTTGCGGCAAAACAGTGGTAGGGGGAATATTATTTTATCTAAGAATAGATGACATAAATGCAATTTCTAACTCTGTAAAGTCTTTCTATAATGTTTTTTTTCACTTTGAACATGGGAATTTTATGAAATGTAATTTAAGAAAAAAATACAATGAAATATTTAAAGACAGGAAACAATCAAGAACAGGAACTAAGAATTATATACAAGCAGTTACAAGTCAGATTTTGATGCTATATATAATGCATTTAAATTCATTTGTAATGTTTTAAATTTACTAGGCTAATTTTTGAAATATAAAATGGAAAAAAAATTAGACCCATAAAAGAATAACCTATTGAGAAGACTGAATTCGAGTAGACAACTTACAAAACATATCATTCATAAACAGGAGACAATCATGTATAATTTTATATCTATCATTTTTTGGTCATTGCCAATGAGATTATTTCTCTTTGCAACATAATTTAGCAGTTTAAACATCTCTGAGGACATTTAGAGACTATTGTGGGTAAACAAAAGTGGGAAAATACAGATCAATTGCATTTTAGATGGACCAACATGTAACAGTATACATAGTTTATGGACTTGCCTTTCATCAGTCTGTGCTATAGAATGCCTGTCTTTCCTAGCTACAGCTCTATTAGTGAAGGTCTACAATGCCAAGTGCCCTTTTAATTTGGCTCAAACATCATTTAGAAAATGTTTTGTTAATTTCAGCAGATCCCGTGTTTTGTTATTTTGGGAGTCAATAAAATAGTGATAGAAAATGGATTCAGAGAATACACTAGAAGGTCACTTACTTTTTTAAAAGGATACCAATCTCTACATCAAAAAATATTTTATTTACAGTTTGTGTAATGTAAATTACAAATCAGAACTATAAACCTATTTTCTTTATTTATCATTTTGGGCATAATTATTCATAAAAGGACCAAAGAAAGCATAAAATACCTGGAAAACAATATAATAAAAATGTTTCATTAATTTCATACAGGAGCATATTTAACTCTATTAGATATACAAGCCAACTTGTGTGTTTTGATTTCCACACAGTAAAATTTACAATTTTTTGGTATATAGTTCTCTGAGTTTTAACTGTAGAGATCTATGTAATCACTACCATGGTCAGTATGCAGAATTGTTCTGCTATCTCTCGAAGTTCCCTGGTGATCCTTTTGTCAAACCCTCACTATCCCTCCTCTCCATCCCCTAGCAACCACTGGTTGGTCCTCCATCCTAGTAGTTTTGTTGTTTTACAAAATGGTGTATCCATAGAATCATATGTAGCCTTTTGAGCCTGGTTTCTTTCAGTCAGATAATGCCTTTGAGAAGTTTCCATGTTGATACATCAATCATCTATTTGTTTTTATAGCTGAAGAGATAGATATTAATGGAATATATATACCATAGTTTATCATTTTGCCCATCAAAACACATTTGAGTTGTTTCCAACTTTTTTTGTGAATTTGAGTAGAGCTCCTATAAACATTCCTATACACATTTTTATGTGAACATAATTATTTATCTAGGGACCTACAAATGGGATTGCTGGGTCATTTGATAAGTGTATGCTTAATTTAATTTTTTTAAATATTGATTTTTGATAGAGACAGAGCACAGGTGGGGTAGGTGCAGAGAGAGGAGACACAGAATCCGAAGCAGGCTCCAGGCTCCGAGCTGTCAGCACAGAGCCTGACACAGGGCTCCAACTAGCAAATTGCGAGGTCATGACCTGACCCGAAGTCAGACACTCAACCAACTGAGCCACCCAGGTGCCCCTTGTATGCTTAATTTATAATGTTGTAAGATGTTGCCACAGTGTGACCTCAGGAGCATCCAATGAATGCAGCCTATTACATAGTGTAGAGTAGGTTTTAAGTAAATACTTCAGAAATAAATTAAATCACAGAATTTCTTAGCTGAGGGGAAACATAAAAATATCCTATTTGAGAAAAGAGAAAGTTGGAACAAACGAGAACAGAATAATTGTTCAAATTTACGTGGCTAGAAAGTGTTGGAGTGATGGAGTCCCAACCCCTACTTTCTTTGCCCAGTATTCATTCCTTTAGATCAGATTTATTGAGTACATCACCTATGCAAGTCTTATATTTTAATTCGATTTAATATATTGAATAATGTGCACATGCTATATACTACATATTTTGATAAATGACAGTAGGTAACATTGAGCTCTGTCAATGAATCAAACATTGTGCAAAGCAAGTTACACATTTAGACTCACTTAATCCTCACAATAGCCTATGAGATGGTAGTTGTTATTATATCCATTTTACAGAAGAGGAAATAGAATGACAGAGTCTAACTTGCTCAAGATTACATTGTACGCCAGTGATTGAGCTAGATTTTTGTGCTGGACATCTGGCTCTAGGCCCTGTGTTCTTAACCTCTAAACTGAGTTTATTGCTAAAAAATACTTAGCACAAAATCCTACTTTGTAGATACAGAAACAGAGACTCTAAAAATGGTGAAATTATTTACTCAAATTTATTCAGCTTTTAAAAATGGAAGAACCAGCATATTTGATCCTGGCTCAGTTATGGTTCTCAGTGACTCCAAAGTCCATTCATTTATTCAATAAGTATTGACTGAGAGTCTGTGTGCCTGCTCTTTTAGGTGTTGAGCAGACTAAGCTTGCCTCCTATGGAGCTTGTACTGTAATATAGAAACATAGAGTAAATAAGTAAGCAAAATGTATAATGCAATCTCAGATAGCAGTAAAAAAAGAAATAAATAAAGGAGGCAAATAAGACAGGCATGAAGTGAACCAGCTATTTATTTTAGAGAAGGTGGTCAGAGAAGTCTATTCTGAAGGAGTGATGTTCGAGCAAAGACCTGAATACATTTCTTATTAAATACAGTTTCTTACATGCCATGTTGAAATGCTTGGATTTTATAAGTGTGATTAGAAGCCAATGAGAGTTTTAGGGGCACCTGGGTGGTTCAGTCAGTTAAGCATCTGACTTTGGCTTAGGTCATGATCTTGCTGTTCACAAGTTTGAGCCCTGCATCCGGTTCTGTGCTGACAATTCAGAGCCTGGAACATGCTTTGGATTTTGTGTCTTCCTCTCTCTCTGCACCTCCCCTGCTTGCTCTCTCTCTCTCTCTCTCTCTCCCTCAAAAATAAGTAAACACTACAGGCAACTGGGTGGCTCAGTCAGTTAAGCATCCGACTTTGGCTCATGTCATGATATCATGGTTTATGGGGTTCGAGCCCCATATGGGGCTCTGTGCTGCCAGCTCAGACATTTTCAGATTCTGAGTCTCCCTTTCTCTTTGCCTCTCCCTGGCTCTTGGTCTGTCTGTCTCTCTCTCAAGAATAAAATAAACATTTAAAATAAATAAACAAACAAACATTAAAAACAAAAAGAAAACTCCAAGAAGAGTTTTCATGAGGGGAGTGGTGTGAACGATTTATGTTTTTTACAAAGATCATTCTGGACCCTGTGTGGAGAATGAATTAATCAGGACACATAAGGAATCCAGGAAATCAGACAGGAGCCTACTGTCAAGTCAAGGGGAAAGATTGCAATAATTTGTTTTAAGTGACGATAGTAGTAGAAGTGGCAATTTTGGCCTCATTTGGGGATATATTTTGAACATTGGGCTGCAATCTCTGTGTGACTGTAATAGCATTACACTGAATGCTGAAAAAACACTGAAAATGTTTGCTACTCTTTTGTGCCTTTTTAAAATTAATTTATTTTTTCCTCTCACCTGTTTATTTATTATTATTTTTTAATTTAAATTCAAGTTAGTTAATATACCGTGTATTCTTGGTTTCAGGAGTAGAACCCAGTGATTCATCTTTTACATATGGCACCCAGTGCTCATCGCAACAAGTGCCCTCCTTAATGCCTATCACCCATTTAGCCCTTCCCCCCTCTACCTCCCCTCTAGCAACCCTTGGTTTGTTCTCTGTATTTAAGAGTGTCTTATGGTTTGCCTCCCTCTGTGTTTTTATCTTATTTTACCTTCCCTTTCCCTATGTTCACCTGTTGTGTTCCTCAAACACACGAGTTTGACATATGAGTGAAATCATATGATATCTTTCTCTGGACAACTAATTCTGCCTAGCATAATAAACTCTAGTTCCATCTATGTTGTTGCAAATGACAAGATTTCATTCTTTTTCATCACTTATGTGTGTGTGTGTGTGTGTGTGTGTGTGTGTGTATGTATGTGTGTGTATATATATATATATATATATATATATATATATATATACACACCTCATCTTCTTTATCTATTCATCAGGTCAGTGGACATTTGGGCTGTTTCCATGGTTTGGCTATTGTTGCTAGCCCTGCTATAAACATTGGGGTGCTTGTGCCCTTTGGAATAAGCATTTTTGGATCCTTTGGATAAATAGCTGTAGTACAATTCCTGGGTTGCAGGGGAGTTCTATTTTTATTTTTTTGTGGAACCTCTATACTGTTTTCCAGAGTGACTGCACTTGTTTGCATTCCCACTAGCAGTGCAAAGGGTTCCTCCTCTTTCTCTGTATCCTCACCAATATCTGTTGTTTCCTGAGTTGTTAATTTTAGCTATTCTGACCCATGTACGATGGTATCTCATTGTGGTTTTGATTTGTATTTCCCTGATGATGTGTGCTTAAGTATTTTATTTTTGGAGATTTACTATAGCTCCAGATTTTTAAATACCCAATAATGTGCATTCAACTAAAGCATATTTGTTATGTTCATATTTCTGAGAGAGTACTTATTATTAAATCAGATAGAAAAATTAGAGAATTTATTGGGTTACCAAGTATATATATATATTTTATGCAGATTGTCTCTGAATTATGCACACAATATATGCATGGTTTATGTGTATCACTCAATTGCTTCTTTACAATGTACCTTGTACAAACACATTTAATCAATATATATTTTTTTCCATGATACTGGGTCAACAGTAAGATGCTAAATAAATAATTATTCATTTCTTAATTCATATCTCATATAGGCATTTGATATGAAAGTAAGGGAAAAATTTGATTTTTTAAAGCCCTCTTGTTATCTTTGTTATGTAAACAAATGGAGGGCTGGTTTCCACAGTTATAACATGCCTGGAGGCAGTAATTGATTTTTGGTATTCAAATAGATAATGTTAATGTTTCTTCATTCCACTTCAAATATATTTTCCCCATGAATCAAACAGATAATTTTGTTAACCTGCCTTTGCGTATTGTTACAAACTCCTAATTATATTCCTATTTTTTTACTGAAGGAGGATTATGTAGTTCACTCACTGTTGGAAAATAAATCTTGTCAAGAAGAATAAAAAGCCCATGTTTGCAACTATAGCTACATTTGTAACAGAATCAATACCAAATAGAAAAATTGGTGATTTTATTAAGGCCTCACATACAACTTTACTGCTGGAGTTACAGTTGGAATGAAAACTGTAGGAAGCACAGGCAAATTCAGGATTTTTGAAGCTTGAAGAATTATAAGCTTATAGTTTAAGGACTTCATAATAGTGTTGGCAAAGGGGACTGAATTTTGTTAAACTTGTTTTGGCTGGTAAGGAAAATTTTTCAATTCTGTTTGATAAACAACTTTGTGAAATCAATGAAACTTGATGGTTTAAACATTGTCTTGTGTACATTGCCTGATGGTAAAATCAATTGACAAATGGAAGTTGTGAGGCATTCAGTGAAGGCTTCATGAAGAGAAATACAAATGATTTTAATGCATTTATCCAAACTAGTTCTTTTCAGATCAAGTCTGTCTTTCAAGATAAAGGTTAAGAAGAGTATAATAGTCATTATAGACAGCAGTTTGGATCAAAAATAAATATATAGGAAAGCCTCACTGAAACAAAAATATTTCCTAAATTGAACTGTGTGTAGTGAAACCTCCAAAGACCAGAATGTTTGGACAATTTTCTAATTAATCAGATTTCCTGTTTATTGGAGGAGTTTGTTGTTGCTGTTGTTGAAAAATATTTCTAAGCATACTCATTCCAATTTTGTTTTCATATGGTATATACAAAACACAGCTGATCATTTATTAAACAATGGAAAATTTTCTGAATTGAGGGTTATTTTATGAATCCCAGTTATAATTGTTTTTATAGAGAGTAAATGAATATTATTAAATGATAATTTCTTGCAAAGCACTATGCTATATAGTTCAGCCAATACAAAAGAAAAAAAAAGAAAAGAAAAAGGGGCACCTGGGTGGCTAAGTGGGTTGAGCATTCTTCTTTTTATCTCAACTCAGTTCTTTTTTTCTTTTTTAATTTATTTTTATTTGAGAGAGAGAGAACAAACAGGTAAGGGACAGAGAGAGAGGGAGACAGAATCCCAAGCAGACTCCCCACTGCCAGCACAGATCCTGATATGGGGCTTAAACTCATGAACTGTAAGATCATAACCTGAGCTGAAATCAAGAGATGGATGCTGAACCGACCAAGCCACCCAGGTGCCCTAATCTCAGCTCACTTCTTAGTCTCAGCGTTGTGCGTTCAAGCCCCAGGTTGGGCTCCATACTGGGCATGGAGCCTACTTTAAAAAAATAATAATAATAAATTGTACTGTTTTCAAAGAGTTTACAGCCTTTGTGGCTTTCTTATATAAAGAGATGATTATAATAGTTAATAACCATAGTAATTTATAGTATATACTTTTTTCATATATTCAGGATGAGAAATATGGAAAAATGCTTAGTGATTACAATTCTATGAATAAATGTTTCTCCCCAAATTCATTCAGGTTTCTATCCAAAAGGTCAGAGTGCAGTCAATATTTTAGAAAACTTTTCATTTAGATGTTTACATATTGACTTTTATATAGTGATATTAAAGTACAGGTTTTATTTCCAATTGAAAGAAACTTGTGCAACATAAGTTGTATATAAATTTCAGTGTGGCATTGCATATATTTTAGAAATAGTGCAGCAAGTTTATTAATCGATGTATAATTTCCCCATCAGTAGTTGTATTAATATATAAGCTTGTTCTCATTGGAATGTAAAACAATGGAAATCTATATTTCATAAACCCATATCATAGTACCTTTTCTCAACAGACATTTTACAAGTTTATAAAGATTTTGGTATAAATTTTCTAGGAGCAATAAAAATAAGTATTGTGGATTAAAGGTGTTTCTTAGTCTCTAGAGTATATTGGAAAAAAATTTAAAAAATAGACTTTGATATTGGCTGTTAAGGATCATGTACATGAATCAATCACTTTTGTTCACCTGCTGTGTTGAAATTATTGTACTTATCAACAGAAATTAATTTTTTTCTTAATGTCTGTTAGTTTTAATAAGTGAACCTTCCACAGAACCAGTAAAAATGCTCAAATGGTCAAGAATAACTTTTTTTCTTCAGAAACAGACTCTTAACTACAGAGAACAAACTGAGGGTTACCAGAGGAGAGGTGGGCAGGGGATGGGTTATATAGGTGATAGGGATTAAGGAGGGCACTTGTTGTGATGAGCACCAGGTGTTGTATGTAAATATCGAATCACTAAATTCCACAGGTGAAACTAATATACTATGTTAACTAACTGGAATTTACATAAAAATTAAAAAAAATGGTTTTGTAATTTCATTCTGAATTGAATTTTATTTAGTCAAACAATGTAATGGAATAGTAAAAATTACTTAAGGTCAAAAGCGTATAACTTAACTAGAATTTAATACTTCCTATGTATAATATTTTAGCAGTCATTAACAAAATTCACCATTATCTTTATGTTAATGATGATAAAACAATGTAAAATCTTAATTGTTTGAAAACCATGCTTACTTTTAGCTTATTTCTCAACAAATATCTAGGATGTGTCCCTAGGTCTTATGGTCCAAGATGGTGGATCAAGGTTTAGCCATCCCATTCCCATTCCAGACGGCATAAGGAAGGTGTGAAGAAGAAAAGAGACAAAGTTGACTCCAATCATGATTTAAATGAAGTTCTGGCAAGATAGCATACAACGTTACCTCCAAGAGCAGCAATGAGAAATGTAATCTTTTATTGGGGTGGCCATATGCCCAGGTAAAGGTTGTGTAGTTATTTACTATGAACGAAGAAGAGAATGGGTATTGAAGATTCAAGAAGTCTTTGCCTCCATCCCTAGCATTCTACAAAAGCTGCATTCTCAAAGGTAGCAAATGAATTCCAGCATGGCATGTGAGAGACTTGGCACTCAGCAAGGGAGAACGCAGGGGAGTAGCTTGGAGGTGATAGGGTGACAGGACCCTGGAGAAAGGAAATGAAATTTAACAGTTCTTTAGATGTTAGATTTCAGAAACAGTCTAAATATTATGTATTGGTTTTCTAGAACTGCTCTAACAAAGTACCACAAACCATAGAACAATAGCAGTTTATTCCTTCACAGTTCTGGAGGCTAAAAGTCTAATACCAAGGTGTCGGCAGGGCCTCTTAGACTGGGTAGAATCTTCCCTTGGCTCTTCCTAGCTTCTGGTAGTGGCCATCAATTCTTGACATTCCTTGGCATACAGCTGCATCTCACATCTTTGAGAGTTAAAGATGTTACATTTTTTTTGTCCTCCGCCCCCCACCATCTATCTTTGTAGTCACATGATGTTTTCCTCTTCCTAGAAGGCCATTATCATATTGGGTTTTAGGGCGACCTAATGTCTTCATCTTAACTTGATTACATCTACAAAGACCCTGTTTCCAAACAAGGTGATAGTCACATATACCAGGGTCTTAGCCTTCAACATATCATTTAGAGGGACATAATTTCACTTATAAAATAATATTTCTATAAAATATACTGTTTGATAAACTTTAGACATCCAGATGAGGAAAGTTTGTGTCTTGTTTTTATTTTAGCAGTGAACTTCCACTATGGTTAAAGGTCTACATTATCATTCAATACTTTTAAATTTAGATTTTTGTCATTTTTGATATGTCAGTAGGCAACAATAGTTGTTAAGGTGGTCTTAATTATTGGAATGTATCCATCTAGATTTTTTTTTCCTTTGTGTACAGAAACCCATTCCCTTGAATACCACTAAAGCATTATGACTTGTCATTTCTGTGTGCATAACATACAGCTGTTGATGTGACTTTATTACGCAGCTCTGTTTCCAGTGTCTTCAAAGTTTACACTTTATATCTTGCCTTAAGTTGCTGTATATTATGTAACTTACTCAAAGAAGATAAGTTCACATCCCTTTTTTAGACTTTCCATACTATTATTACAAGATGCATAATACAGTTTTTTTCAGGCAATTGAAGATTTGAATTGGTACATTAAATGATAAGGATCTTGTACAGGCAGGTATACAAACCATGAGAAGTAATAACTAAAACTCTGACTTCTGGAAGATAGGGAAAATATCAACACATAAAACAAAACAAAACAAAACAAAACAAAAACATATATGTACACTCAGTGCTCATCTATGAATAGACTCATGATCCATGCCCTCAAAGAAGGCATACTGAGATCCTTTACTGTCAGTTTGTTATACCTTAGGATACTAAGGAATATGCTAATGAATATACCTTAGAATACTAATGAATGACCCAGTTGATATCAATAAAAACTCATATTTTACAACATATTCTATTTGTAGTATATGTTTATGAATATATCAATCTAAATTGCTTAACATTTGTATTTTATTTTTTTAATTTTTTTTTAATGTGAAATTTATTGTCAAATTGGTTTCCATACAACAGCCAGTGCTCATCCCAACAGGTGCCCTCCTCAATGCCCATCACCCACCCTCCCCTCCCTCCCACCCCCCATCAACCCTCAGTTCTCAGTTTTTAAGAGTCTGTTATGTTTTGGCTCCCTCCCTCTCTAACCTTTTTTTTTTTTTCTTCTCCTCCCGCATGGTCTTCTGTTAAGTTTCTCAGGATCCACATAAGAGTGAACACATATGGTATCTGTCTTTCTCTGTATGACTTATTTCACTTAGCATAACACTCTCCAGTTCCATCCATGTTGCTACAAAAGGCCATATTTCATTCTTTCTCATTGCCAAGTAGTATTCCATGGTATATATAAACCACAATTTCTTTATCCATTCATCAGTTGATGGACATTTAGGCTCCTTCCATAATTTGGCTATGGTTGAAAGTGTTGCTATAAACATTGGGGTACAAGTGCCCCTATGCATCAGCACTCCTGTATCCCTTGGGTCAATTCCTAGCAGTACTATTGCTGGGTAATAGGGTAGATCTATTTTTAATTTTTTGAGGAACCTCCACACTGTTTTCCAGAACCAGTTTGCATTCCCACCAACAGTGCAAGAGGGTTCCCGTTTCTCCACAAATTCTCAAGCATCCATAGTCTGATTTGTTCATTTTAGCCACTCTGACTGGTGTGAGGTGGTAACTGAGTGTGGTTTTGATTTGTATTTCCCTGATGAGGAGCGACATTAAGCATCTTTTCATGTGCCTGTTGGCCGTCTGGATGTTTTCTTTAGAGAAGTGTCTATTCATGTTTTATGCCCATTTCTTCACTGGATTATTTGTTTAATGGGTGTGTAATTTGGTGAGCTCTTTATAGATTTTGGATACTAGCCCTTTGTCTGATATGTCATTTGCAAATATCTTTTCCCATTCCTTTGGTTGCCTTTTAGTTTTGTTGATTGTTTCCTTTGATGTGCAGAAGCTTTTTATCTTCATGAGATCCCAATAGTTCATTTTTGCTTTTAATTTCCTTGCCTTTGGGGATGTGTCAAGTAAGAAATTGCTGTGGCTGAGGTCAGAGAAGTTTTTTCCTGCTTTCTCCTTTAGGGTTTTGATGGTTTTCTGTCTCACATTCAGGTCCTTTATCCATTTTGAGTTTATTTTTGTGAACGGTGTGAGAAAGTGGTCTAGTTTCATCCTTCTGCATGTTGCTGTCCAGTTCTCCCAGCACCATTTGTTAACGAGACTGTCTTTTTTCCATTGGATATTCTTTCCTGCTTTGTCAAAGGTGAGTTGGCCATACTTTCGTGGGTCTAGTTCTGGGGTTTCTATTCTACTCCATTGGTCTGTGTGTCTGTTTTTGTGCCCATACCATGCTGTCTTGATGATTACAGCTTTGTAGTAGAGGCTAAAGGCTGGGATTGTGATGCCTCCTGCTTTGGTCTTCTTCTTCAATATTACTTTGGCTATTCAGGGTCTTTTGGGGTTCCATACAAATTTTAGGATTGCTTGTTCTAGCCTCGAGAAGAATGCTGGTGCAATTTTGATTGGGATTGAATTGAATGTGTAGATAGCTTTGGGTAGTATTGACATTTTAACAATATTTATTCTGCCATTCCATGAGCCTGGAATGTTTTTCCACTTCTTTATATCTTCTTCAATTTCCTTCATAAGCTTTCTATAGTTGTCAGCATACAGGTCTTTTACATCTTTGGTTAGGTTTATTCCTAGGTATTTTATGATTCTTGGTACAATTGTGAATGGGATCAGTTTCTTTATCTGTCTTTCTGTTGCTTCATTATTAGTATATAAGAATGCAACTGATTTCTGTACATTGATTTTTTTATCCTGTGACTTTGAATTCATGTATCAGTTCTAGCAGACTTTTGGTGGAGTCTATCGGATTTTCCATGTATAATATCATGTCATCTGCAAAAAGTGAGAGCTTGCCTTCATCTTTGCCAGTTTTGATGCCTTTTATTTCCTTTTGTTGTCTGAATGCTGATGCTAGAACATTTGTATTTTAAAATGTAGTATTTGAGGGCTTAAAGGCACAAGTTTTAATTATGTAAAAATTTTACTTAAGAGCGGCTTATTTAGCAATAGAAAAATATTATTTTTAAAAATAAAATTGTTAACATTTATATTTTGATTTTTTACTTATGTAGGTTTATTCTTTTAGGAAATAGAGTAAATTATAAGTTCTAAAGATAATCTTGTTTAAATGAAATTAATGTATTTACATGCTTTATGTGTCACTACAAATGTGATTGTTTTAATTTCCCTCTTTGCTCTGTTTCTTTGAGACCCATGCCTTCTTATCCTCTGTCCTTAGAACATGCAGTTTAGTAATAGAAAACCATAATATCACTTATATGTCTTATCTAAAAAAGCCGAATGCATAAAACAGAGAGTAGAGTGTTAGCTACCTGGGGCTTCGGGGGAGATTACCAATCAAAAGGTACAGACTTCCAGTTATAAGATGAGCAAATTCTGAGGCTCTAACATACAGCATGGTGACTATAATTAACAATACTATATTATATACTTGACAGTTGCTTACAGAATAGATCTTAAATGTCACTGTGAAAAAGAAATGGTGATTATGGGGTTCCTGGGTGGCTCGGTTAAGTATCTGACTTTGGCTCAGGTCATGATCTCACAATTCGTGAGTTTGAGCCCCTCATCAGGCTCTTTGCACTTAGCACAGAGCCCACTTCAGATCCTATGTCTCCCTCTCTCTACCCATCCCCTTCAAAAATAAATGAGAAATTTAAAAAAATGGTGATTATGAGACCTAAACGAGGGTGTTAGCTAATGCTATGATGGTAATCATTTTTCAACAGGTAAGTGTATCAAATACATACATTGTATACCTTGTATATGTATCAATTATATCTCCTTATAGCTGGGGAAAAATAAAAGTGAGGATGTGTATCAGTGTGTGGTTTATGTGGATTAATGAGATTCAAAATAGTTTTTAGTTCAGGGAATTGGAGTAGAGCATGTGGAGTGAAGAGTTGAGGGAGACTTCTTCATTGTGCATGGCATAGAAAGGTTATATAACTTCCTGTGTATCTTCTTGTCTTGGCAGTGTGTGCAGGGACAGAGAACAAGCTGAGCTCTCTCTCTGACCTGGAGCAGCAGTATCGAGCCTTGCGCAAATACTATGAGAACTGTGAGGTGGTCATGGGCAACCTGGAGATAACCAGCATCGAGCACAACCGGGACCTCTCCTTTCTGCGGGTAAAACTGTCTCTTTCTTTCTCTTCTCTTCTCTGTGAGTGGACGGTGGTGTCGCGATGCATAGACAGACCATCTTGCTTCAACTTGATGGCTATGCTCTTTTGCCTGGCAGGGACCATGACCGTAGGCAGAAGACATATTGAGGCATGCCTAGTAAAAGAACAAGAGTAACAATGCTGTCATGACTGAAACCCTGAGTTTAGAGCAGTTACTGTTATCCTAAGAGAGTTGAAAGATTCTGTCAGGGTATTGTACATGATATCTAGTAAGTCTGCCTTTTTCTGAATTGCATGCAAGAGGAAATGTGTTAGGCTGGGAACTAGAAGAGTCAAAGGACCAATCAGATAAGAATTGGTAACTTTAGTAATCCCACTTTCTGTCCCTTTTCTGTCACTTTGGAAATTTCAGGCTATTCTATATTACCATGATAAGATTAATACTATTATCTGTAGGAGTAAAATGACATTCATTTTTCAAACCTACAAATTAGTAAAATTAGACACAGGGAATTATAAGTACTTATATAGGTTGATATATGCATGTACATACATGCAGGTGTGTACATAAAAAGTTACTCAGAGACAACCAGTCCTTTTACAAACTTGTTTTGGCTCTCATTTTTACATCCTTGGTCTGCTTAAAGGACTATCATTGCTTAATGCCTTCAGTTTCTTATGTTTTGCTTTAACCAGAATAGATACAGGAATATCTGAACTTGAAAGAGATATTATCTTCGCACCTATGAATTTCTTCTTTTTACAAGAACTAATAAGATGTATTTTAAATAACAGCATCCCTTTAATTTATTTGAGTTTTTTCAATAATATTTACACATTTCTCAGGAGTACTGTCTTATGTAAATCTAGACAAAAGTGTTTCAAATACTGATACAGTAAACTATTCAGGAGATAGTGATTATTTAAAGAACTACAATAATTTAAATAATTCCGTACCTAAATAAGTAGTAACAAAAAGAAGCAATGATCTTTAAATACTTTGAATATTTACTTTAAATACTTTGAAAACTTGAATAAATATATCTAGAAGGGTAACAACTGCAGAAAATAAGCCACCTCAAAACTTAAACAGCACTATAAAGCTGACAATACATATAAGCTTAGTAATGACCCATGAACATACCTTTATTCTCATCTATTTATTTAAAGGTAATACTATTTTTTTCTTACTAAAAGCAACATTTTGGTTGTTAGTTCACTTATCTGTTGTTCCTTTGGGAAGTAACTATTTCTAATTGTGACATTTATTTATTCAGTCAACAAATAGTCTTAGCCCAAGAATATAATAGCAAGTAATCTATTGTCCTTGACTTCAACAATCTTGCAGTCTTGTAGAGGGTTACAGGCGTGTGATACATTAAGTATTGTGTATATGTGTGTGTATATGTGTATGTGTGTGTATATAATGTATACAGTATGTATATATGCATATAAAAAATTTTACAGTTGCTAAGAGAGAAATAAGATACCAAAATCTGAATGAAGGTATGGTCTTTTGTTAATAGTAGATGTGGGTGCTGGGCAAAGAAAGGGGTGGCTAATTCTGAAGGATTCGGGAAAGATCTCATCAAAGAAATGCTTAAATTGAATCATGAGAAAATGAATAGGGACTTAAAAGGTGAGTGGGTGGAAAAGAAAGGCATTCTGATGGAAATAATGTAAGGGAAGGCTTAGAAAGAAGGCTCTAAGTCAGTTAATACAAGTGTACTTAATGTTTACTGCTTTAGATATTAGACATATGCATGTAAGTAAATAACACATCATTCTCACCTTCATGGAAATTGTAGTGTAGAGTGGATGAAGAGAAACTTGTCATGGAATAAAATATTAAATTGGAGAGGTAGAGAACCTTGTACCACAGATAGGTATACAGGGGACATCAGCATCCAAATTAACTACTTAACATTTGGGGCTTAGAAAAAATCATCAAGGGGGATTGAAAAGAATTAGACCAAAAAGTAGACCAAGGACTGAACTCTCCACATGCCCCATTCTCTGTTTTTAGGTGAGTTCAGTGTTATAAGTACGTTTCTGAATGACCCCTTAGAACAGGGACTATGAGCTGAAGTCTCCATTATGCTACTGTATTGGATGAGCCACTCTAACTGTACCTTAGAAAATCCTGAAAGCTCTCCATTTCCAGGTTTTCTCTGTTATTCAAAACTTTGCTTTATGTCACTTCACTGTTATGTAAAACCTATAATACTACCTATTTTTGCTAACCAAAAGAAATCTGAAGAGGATTTTCGCTTTTACAAAATGATCATTGCTTCTTTGCTTCACACCATTTCAAAGAAGGAAGGGTTTCATAGGAACACTCTTCTTTCAGATAGCAGGGGAAAACTGTAATACAAAAATTTCTCTCTTTAGAACTACATTATGGTTCATTTGTGTTCTTTGTGGTTTCCCTCCAAAGTACCTAATTTGTCCAATATTGGCACATTACAATAAGTTCAGTGCATGTAAAGGAAATCTCGTTATTTTACATTATGCTATCGTGTTCAATAAGTTTTGAATTGTATCAGCAAGTAGTAATCTTACATTAATCTATTCTATTTATTACATAAGCTTCATATATATTTATGTAAGTGTAATTCACTGAGCAACTTCTTACACAGGTGTGCAATTTCCCCTCCTCTAAGAATGACTCAAACCTGTAATGTGTTCAGAGAGACATTAATTCTGGAATTAATTTCTTTCTTTAAGAACATAAGAAATTACTTTTGTTTTTAAAAGATTTTCCATCTTTATTTTTCTTCTCTAAGTAGTGAGTTCATAGTATTTTGTTTTATTTGTTTTGTATGAAACCACTCAAATTTCTATAATTTACGAGAACAACTTAGCTCAGTATCCTGTCTACCTCTTTCACTATCTGAATAGTCAATGTCTAGGACAGTGCCTGAAATATCATGAGCTTTCATTAAGTATTTGTCTGATGGACAAATAAATGAATAAAATTTCATAAAACTTAATACTTTATAGATTCCTATTTTGTATATTATATGTTCTCTAGATGAATATGTTCATCTAACCCTTATGTTATTTCTTCGTGACACCACCAAAGGTCAGGTGTGTGGGCATAGACACAGAATAGGTCAATCAGAATCTCTTCCCGTGATTTTCTATACCAGTTTCTTGACTGATATGGGTACATAGTTTCTTGACTATTTGCATACCAGAATACAGTCATCTTTTTTCTTGTGGTTGGAATGTCAGAGAAGGCTGTGCAGACAGCAGAATGGAGCCAACACCCTGAAACAGAGAGCAGAGAGGATGACCATTCACCCCAGATTACTGGTGAGGGAATCATTCATTTCCACATTCCAGTCTGCTTCTCATGACTGGTTGCATTACAGCCAGTGAGTCCAAAAGATACCCCTGGAACTTGAGAGTAACTTTGAAGTGATTTTCCTTTTTATTTTTTTTTCCCTTAAACTAGATGGGTTTTCTATCACCATAACTAAAATATCCCATGTACTCCCATCTCCCAAGATATTAAGAACACAGAAAAAGTAGGCTTTTGAAATGGAATATGTGCTTATATATTATAAATCTAAACCAAAAAAAATCAGAAAAAAGATAAAAACACCCTAAAATGTTTTGGAGTTACTTCCTTAATCTCTGTTAGATGTATTTTATTGAAATACTTTGAAATGCATTACTTTCACGATGCTTTTATTACATCAACCTTAGAGTTTATCGCTGTAAGCACCTTTTCACCCAGCTGTGTTGTAACCTCCAAGTTTTTGCATTTCTCTTACGGGGAAAAAAAATTTAGTTGACAATAGTTAGCATTAGACCCCACATAGTTGGCTAGAAAAAGGCCCTAAAACTTATTTACTATGTACTTTATCACCATCACATGGTTAAGACATAATAGAAAACAGCGAGGCATAAAAATCATAGATTTTGTGTTATTGTCTTACACTTTGTGAACTCTCTCAAACGAGGTGAAATATAGCGAATGATGGGAATGAACTTTTAGACCTTTTACCATCATTAGAATTCTCAAGAGTTTTTTCTCTTTTGTCATTCCATTGGACCTCTTTGCTATTGCTGGTATTCAGTCTCAGCTTTTATAATTTACATTTATTTTCTTTATTTGATATATTCATTTTAAGCAAATAAGTATTATGTGTCAACTAAGTGTAAGACAGTGTGGTATATAAAGTGGAGTATATATGAGGAGTATTAATGACTATTCTTAACAGGCATAGTTATATCAGATATAATATAATAGGCATATAATTTTTATATAACAGGTAACAATATTTAATTCTGACTTGTATTTAGTTGAGTGAAACTTGTTTTGGACATAGTTATTTTTAGGATTATGAAGAGCTAAATTGATTTTAGTGGTTGATCCATTGACCTGAGATATTAAAAACATTAGTAATTCATTGAACCTGTCTATACTGTAGTGTAGAAGCCTTAAATCTTGATTATAGATGTCTTTATTACTGAAAGTGAATAAAATAAATTAATATCTTATATTAATAAATAGCAATATTAATATTTTGTTATTGATAGCAAAAGGCACTGTGTTTGAAAAAGTCAGAAAGTATAGTTTTATAAAGCAAAAATACTTTAAACATATCTTCTCTCAGATGATGAATAACACATGTTGTTATGGGAAAGTAAATTTTATGAGAATACATTTTTTTTTGAAAAAAATAGCTGTTTTTATTGTATTCTTGGCACAAAGCTATAGGGAATTTTTTGTATATATAAGAAATAATGCCATCTAAAACTTTATTTTGAAATATAAAACTCCAATATATTTCTTGATAGAAACCATATAGTTCATTTTTCTTTACCATAGAAAATATTTTATTTTTAATTTCAGATATTATCTTTGTCTTTTAGTTAATAATTAACATCTTGTAATGTCATGGAACTATCATCCTTCTTTATTAGGATATATATGGAATTTTTATGTTTGAGGTTGTTGCTTTTCAACCAGTCTCCATTGGACATGAAATTTGTGTTGCTTTTCCAGTGCTAGTAATGGACCTATATTATTTCATTTTATACTCACACATTGTTCCTTTTCTGAGTAAGGACACATATTTGTAGGAAGGCAGATGAAGCTGTAACTCAGAGACTGCAAGATGCTGTCTGGCTTGCTCCCTGGAACTTAAGACCTTGGCTTCATTAGCATGTTTCTGTTACAGTGTAATCAGGGATGCTGCCTGGCAGTAATGAGTTTCAAGTTGTAACAAGTAACTCTGCTTTCACCTATTCCTTAGCTGTTTTCAGTAACTAGTCCGGCTTAATATAAAATTCTGAAATATTTGCCTTTCAACCTACTTCTAGCTTCAGGGTCTACCTTATTGTCCTCTGGCAATTCAAAGCAGATGACCAGAATTAAATCCAACAATATAGGGAGTGGTTTTTGTATTTACATTTGTTTCCTATATCTTTCTTCCCCATTTAACTCTATCTATGCCTGGGTAAAGCTGTCTTCTGCATAGCATGATTTATCAAAATGCTATGTGGAATAATTCATATTAAAAAAAATAGGTAATTTAGGGACACCTGGGTGGCTCGGTCAGATGAGCGTCCCACACTTGATTTCAGCTCAGGTCATGATCCCAGGGTCGTGGGATTGAGCCCCATGTTGGGTGCTATGCTGAGTGTGGAGCTTGCTTAAGGGGCGCCTGGGTGGCGCAGTCGGTCAAGCGTCCGACTTCAGCCAGGTCACGATCTCGCGGTCCGTGAGTTCGAGCCCCGCGTCGGGCTCTGGGCTGATGGCTCAGAGCCTGGAGCCTGTTTCCGATTCTGTGTCTCCCTCTCTCTCTGCCCCTCGCCCGTTCATGCTCTGCCTCTCTCTGTCCCAAAAATAAATAAACGTTGAAAGATATATTCTCTCTCTCTCTCTCTCTCTCTCTCTCTCTCTCTCTCTCTCTCTCTCGATGTCTCTCCACCCCCCAACCCCATCCCTTCCTCTGCTGGAGCTCTCTCACTCTAAAAATGAATTAAGTGAATAGATAAATAAATAAATAAATAAATAAATAGGTATATGAAGTACTTTATTCCTTTGGGTTAGAAAATAATTTATTGAATAGTTTGTTTAAATAATGGTGACCATTGCCTCTGTCTGGTTTTAGCTTATTAAATACTGGATAGAACGACTTGTGTGAGAGAGATTGTGTTGAAAAGGTTGATTAGAATCAGGATGTGAAAACTAGTCATATTTTAGAATCATAAAAAAATTGAAGAGCAAAATACCATTTAGATGAAACATCTATGACATAATATGGATCTACCTATATTTTCACATTTGCCTGAAAGATGACATAAATGCACTATTTTCTAATACAGCACACTTATTTCAGCTGTGCACAGAATTTGATTGGACTGCATAGTAAGGGAGAACGAGCCTCAGTTTAAGTTTTCCTGAATAACTTTGTAGCATAAATAAGCCATATATTTATTTGTAGGGTGCCTAGGAGGCTCAGTTGGTTAAATGTGCAACTTTGTCTTAAGTACTTATCTCAGTGTGTGAGTTCAAGCCCCACATAGGGCTCTAAGCTGTCAGCGCAGAGCCTGCTTTGGATCCTGTCTCCCTCTGTCTCTGACCCTCCCCGGTTTGCATTCTCCCTTTTTCTCTTAAAAACAGACATTAAAAGATAAATAAATAAATAAAAATAAGTGGTATATTAGTAACTCTATCAAATAGTAGATAAGTAAACAGGATTCCTATATCAAGGGTTGATTTTCTTTGTTTACTCACTGAGCATAGAAGTTTAAGTTTTTCTTCCATGCCACTAACTGGAATAGGTAGCAAGAAAGGACCATGAAATTCAATATCTAAAATATTTAGAGTGAATCATCATTAGGTTAAAAGAAACTGCACCTTTAAGCAAGCAGTAGACTAAGGGTATTTCAACTTTTTACTTAATTTTATCTTTCTGTCTGAATTCCATGTAAACTACATATGTGCTGTATTTAGATGATGAAAACTTAGCTGATTGAGATGGGGAATATCAAAAAGGAAGTAGACTAGTATTTAAACGTGTCTGTTGGGCCAAAACAGATATTCTGGGTTAAATGGAATTTTCAAAGCTATGATAGTTTCTGAAAGCTGTTTCTAAGACTGTTAAATATAATACATATGCAATTTTGTATGTATGTATTTACAGCTGGCTTTTAAATTGAAATTTGATTTTGTACTAAGTCTAATCATAGAAGTTGTATTGCATTTTAAAAAGCTATGCAATTTGCACTTGGCCTAGGGAAAAAACAAAATTTCCTCAAAGGTTAAATACCGTTTAATCTGAAAATATACATGACTTAAAATCCTGATGCTCTTCAGCAATCTTACATGATAAATGATGAAAATGTCTATATTTTTGCTTAGGCAGTGATATAAGCATATTTTTCAAACTTTCTTCTTAATCCTTTAAATTAAATACTAAATAAAAAAGATTGACACTCTTCTCTGCATGTTAACAACAACAAAAAAAATTAGTAGTGCCTAGAAAAATATATACATTTAGTAGAAAATAAACATTTGAAGGAGTATTGGAAAGAAGGATAGTAATAAAAATAGATCAGTATAATTTATAATTCTATTATATATGTATAACAAATATAAATTAGTGACTATATATATATATAATGTGATATATAATATATTATATGTATATAATATAATATATATTTAACCATTTTCTACGACTGAATCAAATTACTGTGAAATATTAAACCTATATGTTTCTAAGAGACTATTACTAAAAACTGCTTAGAATAAGTTTTTAAGTCCCTAAATTGTAATGCATTTTCTAGAAAAAAAATGCCCTTGTTGCAAATATACTTAAAAATGAATTTATTAGGATGCTGAGCAGATGCAAAGCATTCCTTTATATCTCTGGGGGCTGTACTATTTAAATTTGGCTTAAATGGTGAGTATAATGAGTTTACAGGCTTATCTTAACCTTAATTAGAGAAATATGTGAGTAACAAACCCATTTCACTCTATGATTCTCAGATACTCTTTTCCTAGGGGAATTGAGTATATACAGGTTATTTATTTACCTCTTTTATTTGTAAGTAGAAAAGATCTTGGTTTGAAGAGAGAGAACAAATGATATTTATGTGATTTTTTAAGACTAACTTGAAGCATTTTGGCAATGGGCTGCCTTTTAATTCTAAAATCCAAATAGTAGAATATAACCAAATAAAACCTTTAAAAATTTTACAACTATGTGTATTTTCATTAGCTTTATTTTTCTCTGACTCTTAACATGGAACACTGTTTTCTTCAAAAAAGGGAAGATGAACAATTTTTGTATGAGACCAAATCAATTTTAAAGGTCTCTCTTGAGTCACATAGAGTGTAATTTAAAGTTCAAAAGTGTAAAAATAAAACGTGAAGACGGTTCCATTTAGAGCCACTATAATTATTTCTCCTGATCCCTAATTTGAACCCATTTAACTGTAAAATATTATATTAAAATGCATAATGAAAGTGATAAAATTAAGGTATCTGTTTTAGTAAATATAAGCCTCTTTGAAGTAATTTCTATTCAATCTCTACATGGAAATCAGAATATGTAATTGAATGTTGGAGTAAATCCTCTTAAGCAATTTGGTGCCACATGTATTTCTGAAAATAAAAGTGCCTATCAGCATGCTTGTCACCTGGTAGCCCATTAGTAAGAGGCAACTCTATCCAAACTTATTGGGTTTCTTTCTTTCTTCTTTCATTCCCTACGCAGCAACTATTGAGCCATACTCTGAAGACCTGACAATAAATTTTTACAAAGTGTTTTTAGAAGTTTGGGATGGTATGATTTTGTATTTTTAGAGAGGTGAAACTGCAAGTCAAACATTTGGTTGTAAGAAGGAATCAATAGCTAAATATGTACAAGCTCTCTACATAGTGAGTGAGAGTTGTTTCAGCAATCTAAAAGACATCCTGTGGGGCGCCTGGGTGGCTCAGTCAGTTAACTGTCCAACTTCAGCTCAGGTCATGATCTCACAGCCTGTGAGTTCGAGCCCTGCGTTGGGCTCTGTGCTGACAGCTTGGAGCCTGGAGCCTGCTTCAGATTCTGTGTCTCCCTCTCTCTCTGCCCCTCCCCTGCTCATGCTCTGTCTCTCTCTGTCTCAAAAATAAATAAAAACATTTAAAATAAAAATAAAATAAAATAAAATAAAATAAAATAAAATAAAATAAAAATAAAAGACATCCTCTGATGGAATCATTGGAAGCATTCATGAAAGGAATTAATAAGGCATCAATGAAGCATTGGGAAGAATTCATGAAAGGAAAATAGGTAAAAAAGTATAAGCAAATCAGAGTATATGGTATATTATAATACTTTCTTAAAATTTCCCTCCTCTGAGAACAATGGCCAGAATTCTTATTAAGTTCCTATACTATCTGGCCCCTACCTTGTCCTCCACTATTGCTGATCACACTAAAATCCATGGCTATCTTTCAGTATTAGCCAACTTCCTTTGTATATCAAGTTCTCTGTAACATGATTGCCCTTCCTTTCATTTTCAGACGTTCTCCCCGCCGACAAACATAAATACATACACTTATTCCTGTCTAAGTTCTGTTTAATTTTCAAATCTGCTTTTAAAAATCATTTCTCCAGTGAAGCTTTACTGACTCTCATATGTTACTGAATTCTTCCCATTATTACATTCATAGCACTCTATGCTTCTTTGTAGGACTTCCTTCATAGCAATTATTCAAGTATTTGCTTAATTTCTGCCTACTCTTCTAAATAATGAATACCTTGAGGGCAAGGGCCATGCCTAGTTCACTGTAAAATTCTAGCACATAATAGAGTGTCTCTCATATAGTGGCTGTTCAGCAAATATTTGTGGAATGAATAAATGAGTAAATTGAATAACAATAAGAATGAATTCTAATACTCTTTATAACTTTTTTAGTCGGGAAAAAATGATTATACTGGCATTTTTTCAAACATTATTTACTTTTCACTTTTCTAATTGAAGCTCCTCTCCCTAGTGCTTCGTAGAATCAATGGTGTCTTATTTATGTTTCATGAACTGATTTGTTTTATAATAAATAATATGCTACCTATAGTGGAAACATGGGAAACTAAACTTACATACTTAACATTAATACATTAAAAACCTAATGGGTGGCTAAGTAGTCTATTTTGTGGACTCAGTTGTGTGAAGATCAAAGCCATGTTGAGGGGACTGGGGTGTGTCAGTAGGTTAAGTGTCCAACTCAAGTCGACTCTTGATTTTGGCTCAGGTCATGACCTCATGCTTGGCTGAAGCCTGCTTAAGATTCTTTCTCTCTCCCTCTGCCCCTCTCTCCCACACACGTACTCTCTCTCTCAAATAAAAAAAATAAAAGAAAAATCTTTAAAAAAAAAAGTCATGAAACCTTCATAACTTTAAATATCCTCTTCTTTGGACTGCCTTGAATACCTGAGTTTCTGCCCATTAACATGATCTCCGATATCCAGTTACTCTTTTTCTTTTTTTTTTTTTAATGTTTATTTACTTATTTTGTGAGAGAGAGAGAGAGAGAGAGAGCACACACACACAAGCCAGGAAGGGACAGAGAGGGAGAAAGAGAGAATCCCAAGCAGGCTCTGAACTGTCAGCACAGAGCTCAATGTGGGGCTTGATCCCACAAACCATGAGATCATGACCTGAGCCCAAACCGAGAGTCAGACACTTAACCAACTTAGCCCCCCAGGTACCCCTATATCTAGTTACTCTTTATAAACTAAGGTTTCTATGCTTTTGTTTTGTTTTGTTTTTTTTTTCTTTCATGGTGAATTTCTTTTTAAAATTTTTTAATGTTTATTTTTGAGAGAAAGACAGAGACAGAGTGCAAGTGGGGGAGGGGCAGAGAGAGAGGGAGACACAGAATCCAAAGCAGGTTCCAGGCTCTGAACTGTCAGCACAGAACCCAATGCAGGGCTCGAGCCCTTGGACCATGTTAACTGACTGAGCCACCCAGGCGCCCCTGGTCTCTATGCTTTTGTATGTCATTTCCCCCCTCTCTGGAATGCCTTTCCACTCTTCTCATTTTAGAAAATCCTCAGACCTTAACATGTTCCCCAAGTTCAATCTGTATCCCCAACCCTGCCCCCACCACCAAGCCAACCAAAATTCATGTTTTCCATATACTTAGTATATGTCTGTGTGATATCATATGTCACTCTGTGTAGGAATGTGTTGGACTGTGGGATGTACTTTGCATTCTCATCAATTTATTTATATATATACGCGCGCGCGCACACACACACACACACACACACACACACACATATATATATTGTGTAGAGCAAATGAGAGTAAATGTTCAGTCAACTTTTGTTCTTTGAGCAGATAAACTGGCTTAAGTGGTTTTCTCCCAATGAACTTTGTTATACTGTAGTTGTATTCTCTGTAATAAGAAACACTCTGTATAGGCACTTTTAGAGTAACCTTTGTGTTGTCACAGAGTAATACCTGGTATATATCATTTGTTGAGATAGATGCAAGGCACTATGCTGATTCTGTTTTCCACTCCTTATGACAATCTTATGTGTAAGTGTCATTGTACTTCTTTTTTATAAGTGATGAAACTTAGGCTATGATAAATCAAGTGACTTTCTCAGAACTGCACTGCTAATGGGCAAAGCAAACACTTTAACCCAGTTCTTTCACTTCATAGTGCAGACACTTTTATTTTTCCTTACTATTGCCCACTATTTGTCAATGACCCATATATTACTTAGAGCAGGTTTTTAGGGAAATTGATACAAGGCAACTATTTTGCATGTATATGCCAGAGGATCAGGACAGATAACTCTGAGGGTTAAAAAATTCAGGAGGGCCCAGTCATGGGAGCTCCCACAATAATGGTGAGATTTACTTCCAGGAACTTGAGTAGTTAATTGTCCACTGTAAATATCCTGAGAAAAATCCCCACAGGCTTCTACAGGGGGAGGAGAAAAAGAACCATTTTGAAATGCATTATTTTCTTCTTTTTTAAAAGTAAAAAAAAAGTTTATTTATTTTTTGAGAGAGAGCATGAGCAGAGGAGGGGCAGAAAGAGAGACACAGAATCTGAAGCAGGCTCCAGACTCTGAGCTGTTAGCACAGAGCCCAACGTGGGGCCCTCAGTCACGAACCACAAGATCATGACCTGAGCTGAAGTTGGATACTTAACCAACTGAGCCATCCAGGCACCCTGTCCTTTCTTCTTAACAAAGGCCTGTCCTCAGTAGAAATTAGTAAGCCAGAGCCTAAGCTAGATATCTGAGTTTAATGACATGGGGAAGGGAAATATCCAACCCCAGCCTAATCTAGCCACCATGTTCCACCTAAGAGGGGAGGGAAACAAAAACAAAATCACAAACACAAAACCCTGAGAAACGCTTGTGATATTCACAGTCCAAGAGGCATAGACTTACTAAAAGCCTGAGATCTAATTATAAGGCTATAGAATGCTTCCCCTTCCCCTATAACTTACCACCACATAACTAAAGGCTTATTTATAACAGTTTTTTTCCCCCATCTTGTCTGGCTATTAAAAAAAATTACAAGGCATACCAAAAGGCAAAAAAAAAAAACACCCCACAATTTGAAGAGACAGATAAAGCATCACAACAAGACATGGTAGGTTTGTTAGAATTATCAGACTGGGAATTTAACACAACTATGATTAATATGCTCAGAGCTTTAATTGATAAAGTGCAAAGTATGCAAGAACAGATGGGCAAGAGGGATCTCTCTAAACAGAGATAGGAATCCTAAGAAAGAGCCAAACAGAAATGCTACAGATTAAAAAACAAAACAAAATACTAACAAAGCTGAAGAATACTTTTGATGTGCTTATTAATAGACTGAACATGGCTGAGGAAAGAATCTCTGAACTAGAGGATATCTCAATAGGATTTTTCAAAACTGAAAAGTAAACAGAACCTAGACTGAAAACAAACAAACAAACCAACAAAAATAGAATAGAATAAATGATGTCTGTGGGACAGCTAGAGAAGGTGTCACAGTCACATAACGGAAATACCAAAAGGAGAAGAAGGCAATAGAAGAAATATTTGATACAATTAGGACTGAGAATTTCCTCAAATTAATGTCATATACCAAACCACAAATCTAGGAATCTCAGATAACACCAAATAGGAATAAATGCCAAATAAATTACACCTGACATATCATTTCCAAATCACAGAAAATTGAAGATAAGAAAAAGTCGTGAAAGAACCAGGAGAAACACATTACCTGCAGACAAAGATAGGAATTACATCTGACTTCTCAGAAACCATGCAAACAAGAAGAACATGGAGTAAAATATGTGTTGAGAGAAAAAACCAAACCAAAACAAACAAACAAACAAAACCACTAACCTAGAATTATGTACCCTGATAAAAGTGAAAGAGAAATAGAATTTCTCAGACAAACAAAATTTGAGGGAATTTGTTGCCAGGAGACCTGCCTTGCAAGAAATTTTAAAAGAAGTTCTTTAAAGAGAGGGAAACTAATATAGGTAAGATCTACCTAAAGAAAGGAAGAATACTGAAGAAGAAGGGATAAATGAAAATAAAATAAAAACTTTTATTTTATTATTCTTAATTGATTTAACAGATATCAGCTCATCCAAAATAATAATAGCAATAATATATTCAATTACATATGCTTAACACACACATATGTGGATTCATCTCACACACACACGTGTGTGTGCGTAAGTGAAATGAATGACACCAATAATACAAAGGAACATGGGGGAGGAATTGGATTATTTTGTTATTAGAAGGTATTCACACTACCTGGGTCACCTGGGTGGCTCAGTCAGTTAAGCATCTGACTTCAGCTCAGGTCATGATCTCACGGTTCATGAGTTCAAGCCCTGCATTGGGCTGTCTGCTCTCAGTGCAGAATTCACTTCAGATCCTCTGTCTCCTCACTTTCTCTGCCCCTTCCCTCTTGTTCTCTCTCTGTCTCTCAAAAATAAATACACATTTTTAAGAAAGGTACTCACACTACCCATGAAGTGACATGTGTTATTTGAAACTGAACTTGGATTAATTGTAAATTTATATTGCAAACTTCAGGGCAACCACTTAAGAAAAAAAAAAGATACCTGATATGCTAAGAAAGGAGAGAGAATAGAAGAGAATAGAACCATATAAAATTTTAATTAAAAGCACAAATGTAGTAAAAGAGTAGAAGACAAAAGTAGGAAGAAAGAACAAGGGCAACAATCTATAAGAGTAATGATATTCATCATTAATCCAACTATATCAATAATTATTTTAAATGTAAATGGTCCAAACATACCAATTAAAAGACAGAGATTGCCAGAGTGGATCAAAAAGTATAACTCAACTATATGTTGCCTAGAAGAAACCCATTCTAAATGTAAAGACACATTTAGATTCAAAGTAAATTTATGGAGAAAAAAATACCATGCTAACACTAATCAAAAGAAAACAAGAATACCAATATTGATCAGACAGAATAGGCTTCAAAGTGAGGAAAGTTACCAGGGAGAAAGAAGGGCATTACATAATGTTAAGGGGTGACTTCTCCAAGAAGACATAATAATTCTCAACGTGTATATAACAGCTAACAACAGGCATCAAACCACATGAGGCAGAAACAGATAGAACTTCAAGGAGAAATAGATCAATCCACTATCATAGTTGGAGACTTTAACACTCTCTCAGAAATCAACAGATTCAGCAGCAGAAAATCAGTAAGGACATCGTTGAACTTAACAACATCATCAATCAGCTGGCTGTCATTGACATCTATAGACTACTTTATATAACTCCAGCAAAATTCACATTTTTCTCAAGCTCACATGGGACATTCACAAGATGGATCACATTCTGGGCCATAAAACATACCTTAAGAAATTTAAAAGAATAGAAATCATGCAATGTCTGTTCTCAGACCTCAGTGGAATTAAACTAGGAATCAATAACAGAAAGACAGCTGGAAAAATCCCAAAATATGTGGAGATTGAACCATACATTTCTAAACAGTGAATGAGTCAAAAAAATTCTCAAGAGAAATTAAAAACTAATTTGAACTATCTGAAAATGAAAACATAACTTAATCAGAATTTACAGGCTGCAACAAAAGAGTGCTTCAAAAGTTTTTAAAGCATTGAATACATGTATTAGAAAAGAAGGAAGATCTAAAATCAATAATCTGGGATGTCTGGCTAGCTCAGTCAGTAGAGCATGTGACACTTGATCTCAAGATTGTAAATTTGAGCCCCACGTTGGGTGTAGAGATTATTTAAAAATAAAATCTTTTAAAATAATAATAAAAATAAATAATCGAGGTTTCTACCTTAGGTAACTAGAGAAAAACAACAAACTAAATCCAAAGTAAGTAGTAGAAAAGAAATAATGAGAATTAGAGCTGAAATCAATGAAATTGAAAACAGGAAATCAATAGAGAAAATAAATACACAAACTGGTGCCTTGAAAAAGTCAGTAAAATGGATAAGCCTTTATCCAGGCTAACTAAGAAAAAAAGTGGGCACAAATTAGGAATATCAGAAATGAAAAAGGGAACATCACTGCAGATATCATGGAAATTAAAAAGATAATAAAGGAGAGCTATGAACAATTCTATGCCCACAAATTTGATAACGTAAATGAAGTGAACCATTTCCTTGAAGGGAAAACTCTACCGTAACTCACACAAGAAGAAACAGGTGATGTGAATAGGCTTATTTCTATTGAATAAGTTGAATAATAAGAGTAATATTTTAAAACAGAAACTGTCAGGCCCAGATGAATTCATTGGTGAATTCTACCAAACTTTTAACAAAAAATATACCAATTCTCTACAGTCTCTTTCAGAGGACAGAAGCAGAGGGAATACTTCCTAACTCATTCTGAACCCTGCAATACCCTAATAGTAAAACCAAACAAAGATATTCTACAGAAAGAAAACTACAACTAGTATCTTTCATGAACATAGATGTAAAAATCCTCAACAATATATTTACAAGTCAAATTCAAAGAAGTATAAAAAGAGTTATGTATCATGACCAAGTGGGATTCATTTGAAAATCAATTAATGTTATCCATCACATCAACAGACAAAAAAAAAAAAAAATCACATGATCATACCAATAAATGCAAAAAAAAAACCATCTGACAAAATCCATCACCTATTCATGATGAGAACTCACCAATTCATTATAAAACCTGGGAATGGGAAAGGACTTTCTCAAGTTAATAAAGACAAAGACTCTCTACAAAAAACATGTAGCTGACATCATACCTAGTGAAGAGAAACTTGAAGCTCTTCCAGTGAGATCAGGTACAATGCCAGCCACATTGAAAGATAGTTTGGTGATTTTGTACTAACCTATATACTCTTACCATATGATTCAGCAACTGTGTTCCTTAGTATTTATCCAAAGGAGTTGAAAACCTATGTCCACACAGAAACCTACACATGGGTGTTTATAGCAGCGATTCTTAATTACCAAAGCTTGGAAGCAACAAAGATATTTTTCAGTAGGTGAATGGATAAATAAATTGTGGTACATTCAGATAATAAAATATATTTAAGTGCTTAAAAGAAATGAGCTATGAAGCCGTGAAAGGAAAGCCATGGAGCAATCTTAAATGCATATTAGTAAGTGAAGGAAGCCAAACTTAAAAGGCTGAATAATGTATGATTCCACTTATATGACATTCTGGAAAAGGCAAAACTATGGAGATAATAAATACATCAGTTGTTTCTTGGTGGGCAAGATGGAGAGGCAGAGAGAGATGAATAGTCAGATCACAGAGGAAGTGAAAATAGAATAATAGAAATATATCATTATACTTTGGTCCAAACTCATAGAATGTATAGCACCAAGAGTGAACTCTAAGGTAAACCATGGACTTTGGGGGATTTTGATGTACAGGTTTATCCTTGGTTCAAAAAAAAAAAATTAGCAGGGGCACCTAGGTGTCTCAGTGGGTTAAACGTCCGACTTCGGCTCAGGTCATGATCTCACAGTTTGTGGGTTCAAGTCCCATGTCCGGATGTATGCTGACAGCTCAAAGCCTGGAACCTGCTTCATATTCTGTGTCTCCCTCTCTCTCTCTCTCTCTCTCTCTGCCCCTCTGCACTCACACTCTGTCTCTCGCTCGCTCTCAAAAATAAATAAACATCAAAAATAATTTTTTTGAAAAGTAGCATTTTGGTGAGTGCTATTGATAATGGGAGAGGCTATGTATGTGTGCAGGCAACAGTCTTGGGAAATCTCTATCTTCCTCTCAATTTTGTTGTAAACCTAAACTCTAATAAATAGATACATAAATAATAAAGTGTTTTGAAAATTGCGTAGAAAAAATGAAGCTTAAGTTGTGAAAAAAAATGAGGGTTATTAGAGAACGGAGAAAAGGGAGAAGGAATTCTTGGTGTTCTGTCACTTGGAATCTCTGTATTTTACTCACTATACAGATGTGCAGGCAAGAAAAGACAAAAAAAAGGAAGGATTAATTTGAGGCATGGGGCAGAGTTGAGATGCAAGAGAAACAAGGAAGTGGTAGCCCATTAAGGCAAAACCGAGAAGTCAGAGCCAAACTGGTGAGCTTTTAAGATCTGACAGGTTATTCATATGAAAAGATTATTTGGGGAATTACATCTTATGGGACTATGGGCCTGTTTTAATATCCAAGACATTAGGTTAGTGAAAGCCTGGAAACAGTTGGTCACAGTGACAGTTGAAGGCATGAGATGCGTTTAATAATCATTGTAAACAAAGCTTTAATAGGGCTTAATGGCTAACTGCATGTAGAAGCTGTGGGTGAAGAAGTAGACAAAAAAATATGTCAAAACTGGGCACTTGGATACATGCATTTTTCTGGTTTAAAAAGGGACGAAGGGAGAAGGCCCAATTGTTTTCAAACAACTAGAGTTTCAGATTTTCAGGAAGACCCTCTCAATGAAAATGTGCTTTGCACAGGTGCGCTGTCAAGGCATAGGCAAATGTGGGGTAGGAAGGTAGCCAGAGCATAGAGGAGTTAGCAAAGCATTTATCAGTTCAACTTTTACTTACAAGGACTGGACGACTGCTGAAGTTTTCTTTTTTCTTTTTTCTTTTTTTTTAAATTCTTATAGACGTTCAGCAGACAAAGTTAGGCTCCAGCAAATGATTGGTTGTGCTTAAGCCTAATTTTCTTTTAAGGGATGTAATTCCCTGGAAAGCTTGGCTTTTTGTTTGCTGAAGGTAGTTTCAACATATTTACAATCAAGACAGGGAGCTGCATTTTTATTGCAGGAACTAAACTGAAAGCAGTTCTGGTAACAAAATTCACAGATAACTGTGCTCTGAAAAAGTCCCATTTGGATTTTCCTCCTTATTAGTTAAAGGATTTATCGGATGTCACTGGAGTCTGACTCAGTTGGGCTTTTTGTCTCAAGTTCTCATTTTATTTTGGTGACGCAGTACCAACAGTGTTTGCTTTATTCGTCCCCATGAAGGAGGTTGGTGGGAAGGTGTTAGCGCTCATGGGGCTGCAATCTAATATCCTTCCTAAGGAGGCAAAAGGCACAAGTTAACTAACATGTGACACAAATAAAGAGGAATATGGAAAAGAAAAGAAGTTGCATCCTTTAGAAAGGGATAGGGCATGTTTAAAAGCTTAGAAGAAAAGAGAAGCAAATAATACCTTAAAATCTGTGTACAGGATGGGTATGGGTGAGCTGAGAGGAAGCCAAGAGTGCAAGAATATGCTAATAAATAAAGGATGTGTAAAATGGACTCCACAGTGCTTTCCAAATTGCTTAGATTTTTAATCCTTTGAGTGGGAGAGCTTCACCTTAAAAACCTCTGACTCTTCTATTCAAGATTTATAAGGCACCTTTTGCCTCGGTATCTTCGTGTTTATGCACAATTTGTCTTTTTAATTGAGCGCTTCTCACTATCCCTGTGAAGTAGTGGGACAATTTCATTTTGCTGATGAGGGCATTGAGGCACAGAAAGGTTAACTGACTTGCTCAGGGTCATGCATCAGTCATTGACAGAACTTAAACTCAGAACATTCTGAAGAGACTTACTTAAGAACTTATAACAAAGTTTAGCTTTACAGATAATTAAGCCCAATTAATGCCCTCTACATCTTCGTTATGGAATTCATACTAAATCTGTGGTTAACTGAAAGGGAAACTTCACAGCAAATTGTTGCAATATGTTTTCCAACAGAAAAAGAGCTAGTCTCTATTGATATTTGTTTAATTATATCTTGTGTGACAGACCCACGCCCTGCCCCATGCTCAAATACATGTGAAGAAATCACATATCCTCCTAGCATGAATGCTGCTGAAAGGATAGTCTAACTCACTGGCCAATAAGCTGCTCAGCACAGATTCAACAGCTTTTTTCAGACTCTATTTGGACTATTATATTCAGATAAAGACCTTACATTTAAAGAGAGAATTGACTGATTTGGATTGTGTTTATAATAGGCAATTGGGACAGTGTGTTTCCAGAAAGCCAAGTCTCAAAAGAAACAGTTTGAAAGAAGTGGGTGTGTTGACCCTGGTGAGGAGGGTACTAAAGAAAGGGAAACATGGTAATTGTTTTCAGATATTTAAGGGGCTCTCATGGAAAAGGGAGTGGCCTAGTTTTGAGTTGTTCCAGAACACAGAATTAGGCAGAAGTTAAAAGAAGGCAGATTTTGGCTTAAAATAAAAATGTTGCTAACAATTAGAGCACTCTAACAATATAATGGGGTGCCTTGTTAGATGGGGAAAATAGACGGGAACTCTTAATTGAACACCTTGTGTTTTCCAGGCACTGGGCCATTAGCACCATAAAGCAGCTAAAAAAAAAAGAAAGAAAAGAAAATATGAATTTAAAGAGCTGAACATATTATAAGCTCCCACTTTTAATGTTCTCTTCCTTTCCCTGAGTATTTCTTCAATATATTCACAACAATCCAATGACATTGTTGTTACTGTCAATGTTTTTCAGAAAAGACAATTTGCCAAAGTCAAACAGCAAGAAAGGGGGTATAGCTAGGACTTGAATCCAGATCTCTCTATGTCCCAAATCTTACATCCCTTCTGCTGTGCATTGACGTCTCTGCCGTAAAATTTTGCTCTCTTTCTACTGTGGATGCTCAGTTGAGAGACATCAAGAAAGGAGGGACATAACTTTGTGCATTTGATAGGAAATTGGTAAAAGACTTCTAGTCTTTTTATGCTTTATTTTTTTGACTCTTCTATTTTCTTGAGGAGTTATGCTACTTCCCTGGCATATGCTCTGGGTTGTTCAATTATAGGTTGACTTCTCAAAAGACAGATAGTAACATTTTTAACCTTTCAATGATAGAGTTAGCAAGCTGTTTAGAAATAGCTGGTGCACTTCTGGGGAATCACAAAAGTTCCTTCTGATTTTCCTCTATAACTTTACTCATTTACGACATTTTTTATGTAGGTTATATCAGGGCTTTGGAGAGTGTTAAGGTATAGCAAGGCCCCTGAGCATACTTGTTATCTTCCTTTAAAACTTAATTCCTTTGGTATTGAATCCTTTTCACTTTTCAGTCCTTTATTAAAATGTTCGGACACTGGGGTGGTTTGTCTTGGGAGGGTTAAAACTTATTAATCACCACCTTAGCTATTAGATCTCATCTTGGCTGGAGTTCATTGGCATTTTGTGATCATTCTTGACTAACAGTTTTGTTTGTTAAATGGTGTCACAGAAAGCGTCTAGATCTATTTGTTGAGCTGAGCTACTTTTTGAGTATCCTCCATGTTAAGTCTCATGTCACTCTTGTTTTCATTATGTCTTTATACTTTCCTGCCTAACATTTACATATCGATGACTCCTTTCTGCCACAGTGCTAGTTTCAAATAGTTAATGGAAAAACAGAAAACTAGCTTTTTAAACTCTCTGATGGTTTGATATAGTGCAAATTATTGAACTCTCAGAGTTTCTTGTTTCTGCTTTGTAAAATGAAACTATTAGATTAGGATAGTATTTTATAGCTTTAGTCAATATTAAGATGTCTTCATAATTTTTGTCCTACCCACATAAAACTGTATTCTTATTTTCATTAAATTTTTTACTGAATCATTATTCTACATAATTAAATATTACTTTAAAGTTAAATTCAAAATTACTACCAAAAATGAAACTCCAATATCTCCAAATAAGTATAAAATAATAAAACATTAATGCTAAGAAAAGCATGACTGCCAAAGACTTGGAGCCTAAGGCTTTCTTTTTCTCTCCTATAGGAAAGAAGAATGGAAAGAGTTAGAGTATTAAAGATATAGAGACACCACACTAATACTTTCTCTTTGGTGTAATCAGAGGGAAGAAGTTTCACACAATGTAATTTAGTGCTGTTTAATGTACTCTATACACCTGAAATTATCTTGTTTACCACCTTTGGGAAACACTGCACTCATATATCTGCAATGACCTAGATATGGTCTCTAAGCTTAGAGACCATGATCTGGCAAACTAATTTATACTGATGTTTCAACAGTTGGAGACTCAATGTTTTGTTTTATTTTATTTTGTTTTGTTTTGTTTTGTTTCAGATTAGAGTTTCCCCATAAACATTAAGCTTTAGGGAATTCTACTGAAGGAGCTATTTTGGAACTAGTGGCATTTCCAGAAGTCAACTGATCTTATTTCTTAGGTAATTTCCTAATGGAGTCCTCCAGTCCCCAGTTACTTTGAGAAATAGTATCTTTTTGAAAGATAAAGGATTTTGGTGGCTGATAAATTCTAACTCTATGACTTGAATTAATTCCTTAACCTTTTTTGGCCTTAATTTTTTCTAGGCAATAAGAGGGCCAACATACACAGGGGGTTCAAATGCAATGGTAAAATGTAGAGTATCTACCATGGCCCATGACACATAACAGATGTTAAAAAATATATATATATATACCTTTTTATCTAATTTTGAAATCAAAATATTCTAGCAAAGTGCAAATTTATTTTATTTCTACTTTTTAAATATCTTGATATTATAAAGAATGGCAAATTACATTTGTGTCACTTTAGATATGCATTAGAGTGTTGTTAGGAACATGGACTCTAGAGTCAATGGCATGATTTGACTCCTAATTTATGAGCTGAATGAACTTGGACAAAGTATTTAACTTCATGTAAACAATGGGCATATTAATAATACCTACCTTTTGGTTTGTAATCAATTTTGAATTAGTTAATGTAAGTAAAGTGCTAAGGACATTAACAGTCATATAATGGATACTCCATAAATGCTTAATGATTCATACCTCTAATGATGTTTTAAAAAGTGAAATAATTTTCAGAGAAAAATATTTCCAGGAAACACTTTATTGAATTATTATCTTTCTAGTAGATAAACAAAAGTTTCTGTAAAATTAAAATCAGAACATTTAAATGCAGAATACAATACAATACAATACAATACATCCCTAAATAAGCTCTTTACTGAATAAACACTGCATATCAACCTTTAACATACAGCATGGACTATAAAAAGGTTAATATTTATATGTTTTCAATTCCTATTTTCATTGATTATAAAAACATTGATTCACCATTCTCTTAAATTCTATGTGTACACTTACATAAGACAAGTGACTCATTTAGACCCATTAATCTTTTGTTTATATCAAAGAGGATATTGATATCATCAGTGTTTTGCTTAAATTTGGTTACATTTTTAATTAAAAACTGTTGTTTTACAAATGAAATTTGCATTTAGCATGCTTCATGTAATCCTATTCCCTTTGCCCTCCAAGTAAGTGATGGAGCTAGAAAAATCATTTCATTAATATGTATAACACCAAATAGAATAAAGTTAAAATGTATTTCTATACTAATAAGAAATCAGATAAACTATTAAGTTAATTCTCATTTAGCCTCTTACTTTGTAAAGAATTCCAGAATATGACTTACTTGTTTATAGATAACTTTCAGCATATTGACCTTGAAATATTTAATTTTTCTGACATTTTTAATGTAAAATAATCAAAAAGCATAGCCAATGTGCAGGATTATTGGAGTTTAAGTTTCCAACACTTCTGTTTTATAAGCATATTTTTCTTTTGATATTAGAAAACAGATAAAAGGACAGATAGGTGGAAGAAAGAAATAAGAAAATAAAAGGGGAAAAAGAGGGAAAGGAGAAGGCGGGGGAAAGAAAAGAGAAAGAGAAAGGGGAATAAACATGGAAGGGAAGTGAACAAGAAGGCAGGATGGTAAACAGAGGTCCCCATGATTTTTCATGCTGCCTTGAAAGTCAGGAAGGTAATAGGAAGCAATCATAATCCAGCCAGTTATGCCATGCTGCCCTTTACCCAAAATGACTCTGCTTTTATCTTAGTAACTTTTGGATGATGGTGGGGAGGCTCACCAGCAATCCACCACAGCATCCACCAGAGTCAGTGGAGATAGGTTTATAAAGGTCTCATTGTTTACCTTGTTGGGTAGTTAGAACCTAGGGACACTGTCAGCGCACGCTCTTCTTCAGCAATTAGTGTTAGAGAATGTATAAACGGGGCTATAGAACACATTGTCCACATATCAAATAATCTTGGATCATTCCTTCCTGGAGAAGAGCTTGAAGAGGAGAGAACATCAGAAGACACTGGGCACTGGCATCTTTATTTTCCTAACCAAAGCAAGATCACATAAATTTGTAGGTTGCTGATTAGATTCAGACTTTGGGAATCATTCTGTACCTTTAATTAAGATTAATACCTTGATAATTCCATACTACAAAACCCTGAAACTATGACTATATCTTACTTTAAATATGTTTCCTGGCTTTAAGAATATCATCAAATGGGGCACCTGGGTGGCTCAGTCAGTTTTTTGAGCAGTTGAGTGTCGACTTAGGCTCAGGTCATGATCTGGCAGTTCATGAGTTTGAGTCTCACATTGGGCTCACTGCTGTGAATGCAGAGCCTGCTTCAGATACTCTGTCCCTTTCTCTCTGCTTCTCCCCTGCTTGCACACATTCTCTCTCTCTCTCAAAAATAAACATTAAAAAAAGTATATAATCGAATAATAAGGAAGAACATATGTGAATCTTCACCTCTAATTTGAACATGTTTAATAAGCAAAAATTGTTAATGTTTTGGCACAGGACATATTTCATCTAGTATATGATTCTGTCAGTGTTTAGGGAGAAAAATGTGGCTATGTGGAAAACTTAGAAAGGGCCAGCTCTTCTTCAGAAGAATCTACATTTTAAGCTGTATAATACTGAGAGTCTCATATAATGTGAAAGGCAAATAAAGTTGCCTCAAGATTTAAAAAAAAAGGAAAAAAAAAGGAAAGTAAATCAAGTTTACATCAACAAAAGCAAAGCCAACCATACAAAAGTCAAGTCATACCGTTTTCTGTTTATTAAAATAAATGGCTTTTTTTTCATTTTTAACCTTAATCTTAAATGTTGATAGATCATCATGAATGTCCAGTGCTTAACAATGATTCTCTGTACATGCTTCTATATACATGTATTACATTTTTATAACAAACAGGCAAATTGCAAGTAAACTGTGAAGTACCATTATTTAATTTAATTGAACAGGCATAGAACAGAACTGAAAAATGTCATTGCTTATTTTCATAGTCAGTAAAAATATATCACATGGACATATAACTCCAAATACTTAACTTTGAACAATATATTCTTTTAGGTGCTGGGCGTTGTGTTAGGTGCTTAGCGTACCAAGATGAATAGGTCCAGTTCTTTGAACTTGAGAGCTCTCAGTGAACAAGAAAAACATCATTATAATGTGGTAGAATACTAATCATACAGATTTGTGATCAAAATGCCTGGGAGGCATGAAATAGGACTAAGAACCACAAATCTGAAAATGGGTATTAAGTAATGGGATAGGCTGTTGTACATTACATTTCTAGTTCAAAGGAAATCACTTTTTGTTTGTTTTTGATTGACCAGTCCCTTCGCAATTCATAAGAACTACTCAGTGCTGGAATATGAACCATGACCTACCTTTAAGTATAATTATCCAGCTCTGTTTTGTGTTGTACAGAAAATGCAACATGTATTTACCTATTGCACTCTTTCAAAATATAAGATTTATTCTCAAATGACACAAAATCTGTGGAAATTCATAATTTTTTTAACTTTTGGAAAGTTCCCCTTTGAAATCATGTATAATTATTATTTTCAAAATGTAAATGTCTTTTAAACTTAGGATTTAGAAGAGATGCATTGTCTAAAAAACAACAACAACAACAAAATTAAACACCAATTTGTGTAACATAGGAAAGACAATCTTCCATTCCTCTAACAGCCATTCTATTCCATGTGCAACACAAAATACATTTAAAATTTGTTATGAGGTGCCTGGGTGGTTCAGTTGGTTAACAATTTGGTTCTTATCCTCCACTCTGGTTGTGATCTCACAGTTCATGAGTTTGAGCCCAAGTCAGGCTCTATCTACAGTGACAGCATGGATCCTGCTTGGGATTCTTCTGTCTCTCCCTCTCTTTGCCTCTCCTCTGCTCACACATGCTCTCTCTCTAAATAAATAAATAAATAAACCTAGAAAAAGTTGTATATCTACTTAGAATTATTTTTATCTTTTTATTACAGAATACGGAAGTCTGTTGGTCAAAATCTAGATATGCTATAATTATAAAATATGCACAGGATTTTGAAGACTTAATAAACAAAAAAGAATTAAAAAATCTCATGGATAATTTTTATATCAATCACGTATTTAAAAGATAATTTTGATATACCAGAATCATATATATATTATTAAAATTAAATTTACCTAATTCTTTATTTAAATATAAATATGAGAAATTTTTAAATTACATATGCAGCTTGCAGTAAATGCACTCACATTATATTCATTGGACAATGCTGATCTAGAAGGTAGAGAAAGACTTAAAATGCATGTCGTTTCAGCTTACCTGAAAGTGAAGAATAGAGTAAGGAACATCCCCGACAGAAGTAACAGAATTTGTAAAGCCTCAAGGCAGGAAGAAGCCAGATAATTTCTGGTAACTAAAAGTAATTGAGTATTTAATATGGCTAAAGCTTCCGGAAGAGAAAGACTACTAGGAAGTTCTATTTATCATATATTGAAATAGATGGATGGATGGATAGGTGGGTGGATAGATGGATGGATGGATGGATGAGTAGGTGGGTGGGTGAGCCCATAAATAGATAGATTGATAAAGAGAGACAGACATAACATTGTTATGTGGAGAATAGGGTACAGATGGTCCCTAACTTATGATGATTCAATTTATAATTTTTAAAAATTTTATGATAGTGTGCAAGTCATAGACAGTCAGTAGAAATCATACTTCACATTTTGAATTTTGATTTTTACCCTGGCTGGCAATATGTGGTATAATACTCTCTCATGGTGCTGGGCAATGACAAAGTCACAGCTCCCAGCCAGCCATGTGATCATGATTATTGTAACCAAACAATAAATTTATGACCATTCTATACCCATGCTACCATTCTTTTTCTCACTTTCAGTACATATTCAATATATTACATGAGATAGTCAATACTTTATTATAAATAACCTTTGTATTAGCTAACTTTGCCTAGCTGTGGGGTAATGTAAGTGTCCTGAGCACATTTAAGGTAGACTAGATGAAGCTATGATGTTCAGTAGGTTAGGTTTATTAAAGGCATTAGACTTACGTTATAGTCAGCTTGCAATGGGTTTATCAAAATGTAGCTCCCTTAAAAGTTGAGGAAGATATGTGTCAAAGTAGAGAGGAACAAAAGTTGAAGTGGAAATACTGGTTAGTTTATGGTAGATATCTATGTAAGAGATAATAGTGGCTTGGATAATAAAAGTCATTGGAAAGGAGTAAACACATTTGAAACATGGTTGGGAGACAATAGTATTTGCTGTTGAGTGTGGATATTGAGGATGAAGAGTAAGATAGAAGGGCAGTCTGGTAGAAGAGGTTTCACTGACTGAATTGGAATTGATGGCAGAGATACATAGTTCAATTTAGGAAATGTTATATTTGAGATTTCAGTGAAACTCTCAAAGTGATATATATGTCAAGTTGCTTTTGGTATTATTATCTATGATGTTTAAATCATGCCCATATTATGACTAATGGTTTAGCCATATGCTCATGGTTACACTGTATTAATTGACTAAACAATCACATGGTGTTTTAGAAGGAACATGCATAAACATAAAAGAAACAAGAGGAGAAATTCTCTTTTGAAAAAAAAACAAAACAAAACATTTTTGTTGTTGTTATAAATGAAATTTTCCCTGGAGATGAAAATGACCCATGGAGTTGAAGCAAACACCAAAGCTGTGTTTAAGCTATGAACACCTTATAGTCAAAGAGATGAATGAAATAAAATGACTAATGTTAATCAAATTTATTGAAATCCAAATGAGTTAATTTTGGAAGCAAATTGATGGGAGTTTTAATCAGCACAAACAAGAAAATGAAAAATCACTGAATAAATGAATGATCAGAAAGTAAAATAGTTGCAAAGATCAGATATATATAAAATAAAATTATGAAAATGACCAGTAGTAAGGAGCAAAGATATATATTTTAGAGGAAGACAGAATTAATAAAATAAATTAACCTGAAATTTTTGGACTTCCAAAATTTACTCTAGTTTCTCCAAGAAGGCAAGAAATAAGGCAAGTTCAAAGTGCAGAATTCTATATATGTAATTGATTTGAAAAGGAATTATCATAACCTGGGAAAACTATAGTGAGAACTAAAATCATGGCAACAAAGAGAAATCTGTGACTCAAAAAAGGTAAATTTAACCCCAAGCAAAAGGGTGGGGGTGGGGATTATGGGGTTGTGGTGAGGATAGAGGGTTGCAAGGTGCCTGAATAAGCTTCTAGGAGCTCTTTACAGCTTTTTTTGTGATTGTTGCAAACATATTTATGAAAGACAGTCTAGAAGTGAAATTATAATCATGGACAATGAGCAGTGTTTGAGTATCAGTTAAAACAAATTTCTGACTTGACTAACCTTCCTTTGCAATATATTATTTTCAGTTTCAGGTAACAGGAGCATTTCAACTTATTTTGTTTTTTTTCAGTTTTAATTCTTATAGCTCTGGAATCATTTGGATATTGTTTCTCTAGATAGGTTGGTTATTTTTGTGGTATGCATGTTTTCATCACTGATTTCACTGCCTAATACTTTCTGTCTCAAAATCTTGCAAATCTTTGACCCAAAAATTAAAAAAAAGAAGAGAAATACTTTAAAGTTTTGTTTTTATGTTAAAAGTAATTTGAATATAAATGAATTTTATCTTGTTCCAGACACAAAGCATTTTTCAGAATAGCCATGTATAATTTTATGCTTAAATTTATTCATTCAGTAATTATATTTCAAATGTCTACTATGTGCCACACATTGGAATATTATCTTTTTAAAATTCATTTTGGTACATTGTACATCTGACTATTAATGCTATTAAAGCAAGCTCATAAGTTACCTCTTCACATTTAAGTTTCATGTGTTGAAGATCCTGATTTCCTAACAGTCTCAGCAATCAGAGACCAGTCCCTTGGCTCTCCCCAAATCTATATAAACAAATAATTATTAAAAATTGACTAACCCTCATACACAACAACACTAAAATGTCAGCAGATTTTGAAATGATTAGCAATGCAAATTTATCTACTTACCTGTGGCTTACAATAAGCAGAATAAACAAAAACCTAAATCTCTGGAGAATAGCAGCCCTCCAGAACTCTGCTTTAATGACTCTACAGGACTCAAGACCAATCTAAATGCTTGAAAGGTTCTTTGCATTTGATCAGGACTTCTCTTTTCTGTAAGACCTTCCCCACACCCACTCAAGCAGAATGATTGCTTCTTCCTTAGGATCCCTCTATTCCCAGTATCCACTTCCTTTATTTAATTTATCATACATATCGCAATTACATATTTATTTGGCCATTCTCTTGAGGTAAAGGATTGTGAATTGAGATTTATTTGTGTTTTGTATCCTGCACCTTAGCGTTGTGCCTAGCACCTAGTGTGGGCATTTGTGGTTTATGAAACTGATTTACTCTGATTGTTTAAGAAGGGCACTCCTATAAATATTGTTTAAGAAGGGCACACACACACTAGTAGGAAGGGAAACTATCAGTGAGAATGACATAATTAAAGCTGAACCATCCCATCAGTTTATAAAACCAGTAGTAAATAATAATAATAGGGGTTTTTTGTTTGTTTGTTTTGGTTTTGTTGTTGCTGCTGTTGTTTTTTATCAGATATAGTCATAAGGGAGAGGAATTTGTCTTCAAAAACTGTAGCAGCATCTGGGGCTCAGTCATAGGGATGGAACTCTGCTTAGCTTTCTTTCCCCCCACCCACTCTTCATTACCTTACTTTCCACTTTTAGTTGTGGCTTTCTTTTGCAATAAATGTTGATGTCTATAATTGAGGCCAGGATAAGGTCCATTGATGTAACAAACCATTAGCTGAAAACAGCCATCCTGTCAATTAGATCTATTGCAGGCTGTCGATTTACCCTGGGGTTAAATCAAAACAAAACAAAGCAAAACTGTATTCTAATAGTCAGTAATGACTGGAAAACCATTGATACACAATCCCATGTCAGCAGTTCACTTTAATATGGAAATAATCATTCAGTCTCAATGACGCAGCTTTCTTAAAGCTACCGTATATCCATCATTTATCTCACCTGTATGCATAGATTTGATAGAAGTGGTTGTGTGATGATCAGTGTTATCTTTAAAATAGAATCAGCATGCTTTAGATATCTCACTAACTCTAGATAACCCTTCTAATCCCTACCATCCCCAATACAGGTAACTTTATGGCAGGGGAAAGAAAAAGGATAAATTTAAAGAATGTAATTAAAATCATCCAGGAAAAAAAAAACGTCCCTAAATAAAGCTCTATAGAGCTGACTTCTGAAAGTGGACTAGTAGAATTATAAATTGGCATTGTGCAAGAGCCAAGCTAAAGCTTTGAGATAAGGTAGAGTTTGTAAGAAAGCAAGGACAATGTATTTTTATACCTCAAGGGAAATCATTTCATATCTGTGCCTGTTGAATGTGAATTGGAGATGTGTAGTTAATTGTGCCTTGCTATCAAGGCCATCAAAGTAAAACTATGGCAAGGAATACCTGGATTATTAGTAGTTCAGAAAACACATTCATCAAAATGCAGTGTAGCTATTGTAAGTAGAGAGTCATGGCTGTTATTTTTACTACTTAAAAGGTCCTGATATATTTTTTTTATTCTTATAAAATTTCTTGTAACTAGATAGTATGTGACTTACTATTTAATACCATAAACTACATATTATATCCTTATATCTCAAGAGGAAGTTCATGACATAGAATTTATTTCATCAGTAGCTTCTTAATATGCATAGCCAAATGTTTATAAGTATGCACAGTTATGAGTATTACAGTAAGTAGACAGAAAGTGGTTCTCTGCCCACCCCCAGTTTTTCTGTTATTTCATGTATCTGGATACACCTAAGAGTCTTTAATTGTGCATTTGAACCATTTATAGGATATCAATCTTAGGTAAGTGAGTTTTGGTTAAATTCAAATTTTCTTATGTAAATATTAACATCTAGCATATTTTATTGGATATGTTTTAAATGCATCTGTATATCACTTTTCAAAACAAATTTTATAATGTCCATAAGAGACTGGACAAGAAAAGAAAAATCTATTTTTTTTTTCCCAAAAACATCCTTCAAGGGGCTGACAAGGTCTTTAAAAAAAATGACACTCCATTTCCAATTGCCTGTTAAATAATCAGTTTTCATCAAAGTGGAGGCTTCATTTCATCAAAGTCTGTCAACGATTGAACTGCATACTTTTACATTTCCAGTACATTGATAAACCCTAGATAAACATTCAGTTTCTCATTGGCATTTCTAGAAACTGGAGTACCTAAAGTAGAATTTTTCTCAAATCTGGCCTCACTGCCTTTCTCCGACAAATTATCTATATCCAAAATATTTCTTCTTAGAGCTAGAAGAAAAATCTCCCTTTAGATCCAAGGTTAGTAACTATCCCTAGGTGTTACCTCTTTATAGAGATATTCCCTGCCCTCTTACATTTAAAGGACATAATTTTCCTATTTCTTTAGTGGAACATCCTGTGTGTACTATTACAACAGTAATCAGTTATAATTGTTGATTCTTCTGTTGTCTCTATACCCCAAACCTAGCCTCTAAACTGTGATTTTCTGATGGGAACAATATTTGTCTTTTATCTCTGCATCCCCAGTACTTAGCACAGTGCCTCAGTGTGTTAAGGGGACACTAAATGGACATTTGTTAAATTACTTCATCACACTGTGTGTAAGTGGGATGCAACTGTCTAAAGATCACCCTTAAGAACTTCTTGTATATCATTTATATGTATCTGTGTGTATAATACGTATAAATATATTTTTCCCTTAAACATTAACTGAGTAGGGAAGTAAGCAGATACTGGGCATAGTAATAATGGAGAAATGGAATCAGGATCAATATAGGAGAGAGGCAGGCAAAATGGAAGTTGCTTTGAATAGTAAAGTATTCAAGATTCCAGCAAATGCCCATCATATGATGCTCCAATTTATCTAAGCGCCTTCATCCCACATTTTCCTGTCTTTCTCTGGCCTGTTGGTTGCCCTTGGTTTACAAAGATTGAGCAGATAATTCAAACCAGAGATTTATTTTTCACTGTGCTAAAATTATGAGCTGACAAATAGCAACAATAAAATGTTTAATGTGAAAAGGTCACTGCATTTTTGAAAATGAATGAAATGTGTACTATGTGAGTTACAATGGCTTACTCATTGAGGCAAACTTTAAGAAATCTGAAACCTCGAGTAATCCACCACCTTTATTTGACTTTGAGGAACAGAACGGTCCTTTAAGCTTTGTTTTCATTACTGAGATGAACACAACAGATGTGTCCAAATAAATAACATATGAAATATGTTATTTAACATTTTCACCAAATTCTTTGAGGATGTTCTATAGTTACTATGGTGTTTCTTTTGTTTTCTTTCCATCTGTCCCTCTCTCTCTCTCTCTCTCTCTCTCTCTCTCTCTCTTTTTTCAGTATTTCAACTTTAAACTTGTAACTTGACTCATATAGAGGCTACACTGTTACTAGTCTGCTAAAGTTTTAAAATCTAGGATTTTCTTTTTAATAGTGTCTCAGATTTTGCTTCCTCTATAGTAATTTGTTAACTGACCTCCTAAACCCCTTCTCTTCAATTCATGCCCGAACCTGAAATTCTCCCTCTAAAGCACAATTCACATTTTCCTTTCCTAAATTATTTTTTTTTCAAACCACAACATCATTTGCAGTCAGTGTCGTCTTTTTTTTTTCTCTCTATGAGTATTTCCAATTTTGTCAAAATATTGAGACATGTAGAGAATAGCTCTGGTTTCTTGTGAAAATCTGCCCATTGTACATCAAGCTTCCTTCCTTTTGAGAAGTTTAGTCATAAATTCTCTGCATTCTGACACACAATTTCAAACTAAAACTGCATTAATAATTGAGTCACAAGCCTTTTTTTCTCCTTTCTTTGATTTGTATCGCAAAACAATTAATATTCTGTTGCTTTTTATATCTTCCTAGCACTAATTCCAAAACATTTATATAACTTGGATGTTTTCTCTAGGGTTTTATGCAAACTTTGGGGATTTTATTAGAATCTGAGAACTTTCTGAAATGTACCCATCAAAAGTTATCACCTCCATTATGAATTCTTTAGAAATAGATCCCAGGAGAAAGCTTGGCATATAGCAAATCAGCCAGGAACAAGTTTAATAAAATCAATTTAATAAGTAGGGGAATAACACACAAGAGTTGCTTTGATAACTACATGCCTCTGGTGCATAGAGTAACACAAAGCCAAATGCCAATTGCTTTCAGTATCTTAAAACGTATCTTAAATTAGAACTCAGGAAATGCCTCACAATTGCTTTTTCTCAGGCAAGTTCTTATAATGCAGTATTCAAGGCGACAAAGGCAGTGAGGTGTGGGGAGTGCTCTGGGGCAAAGGCAGTCTTCTTCCCCCAGTAACAGTACTTCTGGTGTTTTTGTAGAAAAACAACAATAACAACAGCATACTCTCAGAATCTTAGGAATCATGCAGGAGAATTCCCATATACAGCCAAGCCCTATTTTCTGCTGTTTTAATGAAGGAAAAATACACACAATGCATTTATATCATAAACATTTAAATTTAATGATTAATCTTTGTGATATATGTATGCCTATAATCTCACTAACACAGTTTATGAAGGTGTCTAGTTTTTAAAATGCTCATTTGTGATTGGATCAAGTTATCTCACTGTGTGTAATAATGCCTAAATTAGATAGTTTCTTTCTCTGGAAATACATATCCATTTTTTTCCTGATATATCAGAGAATTAAAGTGTGTATTTTTTTGCCAGTAATCACTAGTAGCAACTCATTTCTCACATAAAAGCAATCGAAGGTCATAGTAATAAGAGAAAATATGTACATATTTATAATGTTATGCTGATCACTGATTATATGACACAGTTCTAAGGACTTTATATAGGTTAACTCATATTATGATTGTAACACCATAAGGTCAAATTAACAATTTCCCCATTTTGCACAGGAGAAGACTGAAAAGGTTGTGTAATGTAAGTAAACTGATTTCAGTTCATTAATGGTAGAGCCAAGATTCAAACTCAGGCAGACAGGTTTCATTGTCTTTACTCTTAATTTCTTTGCTATTATTCTTTGCAATATAATTTTTTTGAGATATACTTCTCTCACATCATGGAGTTATAGATGCCAAATGGGACCCAAAACTTTGGTTAGAACATTCTGGGTTTCATTTCTTGTTTCTTTTCCCTACAAGCTTGAAAAACAATTATTCTTTAACCTTTTTTTTCATGTATAAAAGGACAGTAATAAAATCCACCTCACAGACCTTTCATGAAGTTTCAATGACCTACTATATTTAAAAGCACTTAGCAGTGATAAGTACTTGGTAAGTGAAATCAAAAGTGTTATGTTTTTATTTTATTATCACATAGGACCTTCTCTGGACATAGTTTCCCATCGGGTTATACCATGGTATACCTCAGAGAGTCTGTTCTAGAGTTGTGGTGCCCACTTTCTGGAACAGATAAAATATGGAGGGATTTTCCATGTGGAAAAAAAGAGAGGAAACACTACAAAACTCAAAATTTGGCGACTGAGCAGACCAAACGTACTAAGTAAGCTTGAATTTGTCTTAATAGAGTTTACCTTTGTATCTCTAATGACTAATTTTGTTGTTGTTGTTGTTGTTAATTTTATTTTTTAATTTACATCAAATTAGCATATAGTGCTCTAATGACTAATTTTATTGTATATTAATATCCTAAAATTATTTCCACCAACTAATCCCACTTCATTCAACATATATAACCTGTTCAATCAACATACATAGCCTATTATGTTAGTCATGGAGGAATACAATAGAAGGCAGACTAGATTGTTGTTATTCAAATATTTATATTTTCGAATATATGTTGAAATTCTCTTCCTAGGAACAATATAGTTTCTCTCACCCTCATGAGTGTTTACTTCCTGATCTATTAAGAGGCATACAGGTCAGAAAAATTTCAGTGGCTCTTACCTCTTTCAACTTCTTGCCTCACCTGCTTTTGTTAATGTGAACTTGATTATAATACAATAACGATATAAACACTGGTGCATTTCCAATCTCCAGGGAACAGAAATGTTTCTTTTTAAAGTCTCTAAATTTTAATTTCTGAATACTAAGCAAGAGCAGTATTAAATCAATGTGATTGCTAACATATAAATAAGACTTTAATATTATGTGAAAAGTCTATCTTTGTTCTACAACTATGATAACTATGTACAATTCTCTAATGGCATTTAAGTGGAGCCATTTAACATGTTTTTCACAAAATACTTGAAAATTATGTATATGCAATGATCATAATCAGTTTTAGGAATGAAATTTGCTTCCCTTTGGATATCACTAATAACTGTCTACTTGTGACCTAGAGCTGTAATCATTTTTCCAAGGTCACAGAGGTTGCTTAAATGAAATGGAACTAGAAAGAATATCATGCGTGGGAACTTCGAACAGTTAGAAAGAAAACACTGAGAGGAATGAGCTTGCCAACCAGCGTACTGTTTTACTAATTTAAAGAATAGTGGGACACCTGGGTGGTTCACTCTGTTAAGCATCCGACTCTTGATTTAGGCTCAAGTCATGATCTCATGCTTCATGAGTTTGAGCCCTTCATGGGCTCTGTGTAGGTAGCACAGAGACTGCTTGGGATACTTTCTCTCCCTCTCTCTCTCCGTCCCTCCCCTGCTTGTGTTCTCTCTCTCCCTTTCTCTCTCTCAAAATAAATAAATAAATAAACAAACAAACAAACATTAAAGAATTTAAAAAATAAAAGAGTGAGACCACTGCTCTAAGTACTGAATTAATCATAAATAAGTTTTTCATCTTTTATTAACTTTTAAAATATGCATTAATAAAATGTTTTGTTGTCATAAAACTAAAAAAAAAAAAAACTGTTGTTAGAAAATATGGGTAAGCAAGACAACAAACACCATTTTTTTTAAATTACATGATATGCCAAACTACAATTAGCCACTGTTAGCATTGTATTTATATCTTTTTCATTCTTCTTTTTTTTCCCCTATGCATATATAAATAAGTGGGATAATACTTTGGGACTTTTAATCAATTTTTGGTCCAGTAGTATTTCTTTAAACCCTTTGTCTATTCCCTCTTCCAGCTTCTAATGGTTCTGAACCTGGGATTGTATCTCACTCTACAAGGGGCATGTAAAAATCTGCAGGAGTATTTGGTGATTTGGAGGGTAAGGAGAGGTAGTTACAATACTGAGAGTATATATACTGCACTTCAATTCCTGATAGTTTCTTTAAGTTTCATGAAAATTAGGTAAAGCTTTAAGGTAAAGTCAGTGAAGTGGGTGTGGGTAATTACCTAATTATTTGAGATTTTAGTTTTTCGTGTTTTTTTAATGTTTATTTATTTTTGAGAGAGAGAGAGAGAGAAAGAGCATGAGCAGGGGAGGGGCAAAGAGAGAGAGAGAGAGAGAGAGAGAGAGAGAGAGAGAGAGGGAGGGAGAGAGACCGAAAGAATCCATACTGTCAGTATGCAGCCTGATGTGGGGTTCAAACTCACAAACCATGAGATTATGACCTGAGGCCAAAATCCAGAGTCGGATGCCTAACTGACTGAGCCACCCAGGCACTCCTGAGATTTTAGTTTTTTTGACTAGTGGGAAAAAGGGCTTTTAAAATAAAACTTAAGTTTAGGTTAAGATGACTTCAGTTTATTTCAAAAACTGAAGTTGTAATGTCTTCCTTACCCTAATTTTGGAAAGAATTTGTGTCAGCCACATCAATCAACTTTATCTTTCTACACTTCTTTACCTCTTTCCTGCTCTCCCATTTCCCTCCGCCTCTCTCTTACCACAAAAGAAATACAATTATTCCTCATATCCTATTTTTCTTAGTTTTAGATACTTGCGTCATTTTCAATAAGGATATATTTGTCAGTTTGGGGAAAAATGTTAGTTATAAATTCATGCTGGGAACCAAGTGGTTGGTTTTTTGTTTTTGTTTTTTTTAATTTTTTTTAATGTTTATTTATTTTTGAGACAGAGAGAGACAGAGCATGAACAGGGGAGGGGCAGAGAGAGAGGGAGACACAGAATCTGAAGCAGGCTCCAGGCTCTGAGCTGTCAGCACAGAGCCTGACGCGGGGCTGGAACTCACGGACCGTGAGATCATGACCTGAGCCGAAGTCAGAGGCTTAACCGACTGAGCCACCCAGGCGCCCCCAAGTGGCTGCTTTTAAAGCCAAATTAAAAATTCACATCAAAAGGGTGAAGATGACCAAGACAATGTAAGATAGACAGAATTGGTTGGGGTGATGTCAGAGAAGAGAAACATTACATCTGCTACCTCAGTAGTTTAGTTTTCACAGCTGAAGGAAATCATCAAAGATAATGGAGAGAAGAAACAGGAAACAAATAAGACTCCTACAATCAGTGTTCCCTAATAGTAAATCATTGTTTTAATTATTAATCTCTTGAGATTCTGGTGAAGATATTGTTACTTTGATGGGACATTTTTTTAAAAAACATCTATAGTGGACAGACACCAGAAGATTTAAATCAGAGTCTCTAGGGGGGTGAGGGGGGTGTGGCCTGTGCATCAGTGTTTTGTTTTGTTTTTAGGCTCTGAATATGATTATAATGTGCACCTAAGATTGAGAACTGTGGAACAAACATGTGTGGGTGAACAGCCAGTTACAATACTTCAAGGACAGACCAAGAAGTCAGTTTTCAGGAATTCCAGGCTCTGGGACCAACTTCCAAGATTAGCCGCTTCTACAGGCTAGACCAACTTGAGCTCACTGTCACTAAAACCTCAGGGTGCGGAGGCTGTATAACACTGCAAAGCTAGGGAGAAATAGAGCTTTGGAAGTTTCCAACTAAGTTGGGCGTAAGGGGAGATTATCAAAATTGATACAAGTCAAAGAGGTTTCAAGAAATAAAGTATAAGCATTGAATAGCTGATGTAATAACAGTGATTACAAATAATGGGCTTAATCTTTTTAAATTTTGGTTTTAAATTGTAACACATTTAAGACTTCATAGAGTTTATTTTCAGAGGAATAAATTAAGATGTCACAACTGCTGGATTGAGTGTCTGCTGACCAGCCATGTGTTCTGATGGCATCATTCATCAGATGCCAGTTTCTGAAAAACTAACAGGTGCAAATAGAGCTAACACATCTGACCAGGAAAGACATCTGACCAGGAAGTGATTGCACTTTGTTGTGATGTCCACAGATCTTTAGTAGTTAAAGCTTTGTAGAAGCTTATAAGCAAACCTTGTACTAGGTTGCTCTAACCAGCATGTTTTTCTAAAAGAAAGAGATTTCACGATAATTAAAATACTCACTAGGCACAAATTATATAAGATGTATCTTTTATGTAATATGGATGAAACAAACAAATAAAAGGTAAAGAAAATATTCCCAAGATTACAAATGTGCAATTAAGCCAGGGAGACAAATAAAGTCTAATACAAACCACCATTTTAAAAGTTTCTTAAATGTCTATTGGAACTTTTCTTCCCTATAATGTAAAGTACAATCTCCAAAAATCCATTTTATTTGTAATTTTTACTTTATAATTTAAAATTCATTAGTTTTTTATAGAGTCACTCCGAAAAATGGGTATATTTTAAATAATGTAAAATGTGAAATCAGGTTGACATTTTCAGTCTTTTTTCTAGCTTTACTGAGGTATAATTGACAAGATATTTTTAAACAGTCTTATATTAGCTTATAATTTATTTTTCTATTTGTTTTTCTTTGCTAATAATTACCAAAATTAGCATTTACATATATTGATAGTAGATGTAGTAGCCGGTCTTCTTATTATTTGATAATTCTATTTTCAATTGAACAGATTCGGGACTCGGAAGAATGGTTGAGTTTTGTTTTTTGCCTTTTGTTTTGTTTTCCTGAACTGAATCACTAGTAATACATAACAGCTCAGATTGCTCATTATTATTATGAGTCAGACAGAATTTATTATAAAGGCCATACACAAAAATGATTTTTGTTTGACTTATTGTTTTCTTAAAATAAACAATAATATACTATTGTTAGAGCATTGCTTCTTATATGTTTATTAGTACAGTATTGTTTACAGCATATACCGATCCTGTGCAGTCTAGTACATGTAAGTGGTGGCACTGAACAGTTTTACTAAAGGAAATAATCACTTTTGATGTTTTTTTTAAATATAATTAAAACAGCAAGAGCTTTCTAATTAATCACCCATTTACATTTAAAACTGAGTGATGGATTTATCAGAGAGTGCCTTATTCTATGGTTTCCATAAGTATGAGCTAACCTGGTAATCATAAATGTGGTTGGCATCCAGTTATTAACATAATATTTGTTATACAACTCATCATTTTCCATTTTAGACCCAAGTGTGTATGATATATGAAAAATGAATAGGTTTATTCATCGGTTCATATAACAGATGTATGTTAAATATTTCCTATCTACAAGGTATGCTACACTGAGGTTATAGCAGTGACCAAACGTGGCTGGGTACCTGCTCATAGAAGCACAAATTCTAGGTTAAGGTGAGGGGGACCAGAAAATACAGAAACAAAACCAAATATGTAAAGAGGGAAAAAGTTTTAGAGCCACAATTGTTATGCAAAGAATTAAAATGGAAGTAATAGGTGTAAATGGTTCTAGCTAATTAGATTGAGGGGTCAAGAAAGGGCTCTAATGAAAGTGCAATTTAAGGTGCAGTCTGAATGCCAAGAAGCCAGTTGTGTGAAGATCAAGATATCATTTCATACAGAGGGATGTTATTTAACATAAGAGCTCAGATGAAAGCCCTGACCTGGATTAAATTTGGCTTGGGGTTGGAGAGGTAGGTGAGGATACAGTTGACTTGAGTGTGAAATGTGTAACATGAATAACAGAAAACCTTAGGATATTACAGTAGGAAAGGAAAATAATTAAATATATGCTCTGAAAAGGTAATTCTGGCTGCTGTGAATGGATTGAGGAGGAGCAGGAATGGAGCAGGGACACCATTGCAATAGCTGGAGAGAGATGGTGGTGACTTAGATGCTTGAAATTATAAAAGAAATCTGGTCAAACGTGTGGAACACAGGAGCACGTTTTATAGAATGCTCTATGAAACTCCCATCTACTATGTACCTAGGGCTTTGGGTCAAATGATTAACTCAATGAATATAAAATAGAAACAAACAAAAACGGAATTTTTAATATTAGTCATTTCAGTCTACTTATAGGTAAAACGAGGATCATATAACCAGATGATCTCCAAAGTAATCTTCTGCTTTGTATACAAGATGAATACAACAAAATTTAAAGAAAAGAAAGAGAAAAGTCAGTGAAGCATAGAAGAATCACAGAAGGGTTTCTGAAAAAAATGAGATTCAATCTGGAGTTTTAAATATTTGTAAGAATTCAACAAGTTTTTGGTTATGAAACAAAGTACAGAAAATAAGCCATTATCTTTCCTCCCTGTTGCCCCTTTATGATCAGCCCCATCAGGAAAAAGAAAATTCTATCATCTTGCCTTCTCAATGTATTATATTGTTTGTTAAGTCATTTAGGTCTGAGTTATTTATTTGGTCTATAGAAAGGATGCATTGATTAATTTTAGGAGAATGAATACCTCATTTGAAAACAACATTCTGGATACTGCATGGTTGGCTACAAAAGAGAGAATCTGTTAAAACCAAATTCATATTCTGGCATGGTGGAGAGTTAGAGTAATTGGTTTTAAAGTGAGGGCAGTTTGCTTGCTCAAACGTTCATAGAAGGTGATTATTCAGCTGCTCTAAAAGAAGTTCATTGGATATACACACATGAACTGACTGCAGCACCCTAAAATTCTTTGGGAGCCCCCAAAGCACATTCTCTCTGAAAGATAATCTACCAGAGTTCAAGCTGTATTACAAAGCTGTAATCATCCAAGACAGTATGGTACTGGAACAAAAACAGACAATCAGATCAATAGAACAGAATAGAGAACCCAGAAATGGACCCACAAACATATGGCCAAGTAATCTTTGACAAAGCAGGAAAGAATATCCAATGGAACAAAGATAGTCTCTTCAGCAAGTGGTGCTGGGAAAATTGGACAGTGACATGTATAAAATTGAACCTGGACCACTTTCTTACATGATACAGACAAATAAACTCAAAATGGATGAAAGACCTCAATGTAAGACAGGAAGCCATCAAAATCCTCGAGGAGAAAGCAGGCAAAAACCTCTTTGACCTTGGCCGCAGCAACTTCTTACTGAACACATCTCTGGAGGCAAAGGAAACAAAATCAAAAGTGAACTATTGGGACCTCATCAAAATAAAAAGCTTCTGCACAACAAAGGAAACAATCAGCAAAACTGAAAGGCAACTGATGGAATGGGAGAAGATATTTGCAAACAACATATCAGATAAAGGGCTAGTATCCAAAATCTATAAAGAACTTATCAAACTCAACACCCAAAAAAAAACAAATAATCCAGTGAAAAGGTGGGCAAAAGACATGAATAGACACTTCTCCAAAGAAGACATCCAGATGGCCAACCAACACATGAAAAAATGCTCAACATCACTCATCATCAGGGAAATACAAATCAAAACCACAAGGAGATACCACATCACAGCTGTCAGAATGGCAACATTAACAACTCAGACAACAACAGATGTTGGCAAGGATGTGGAGAAATAGGATCTCTTTTGCACTGCTGGTGGGAATGCCAACTGGTGCAGCCACTCTGGAAAACAGTCTGGAGGTTCCTCAAAAAATTAAAAATAGAACTACCTTACAACCGAGCAATTGAACTACTACGTATTTATCCAAGGAACACAGGTATGGTGTTTTGAAGGGACACATGTACCCCAATGTTTATAGCAGCACTATCAACAATAGGCAAAGTATGGAAACAACCCAAAAATCCATCCGTGGATGAATGGATAAAGAAGATGAAGTATTATTCAGCAATCAAAAAGAATGAAATCTTGCCATTTGCAACTATGTGGATAGAACTAGAGGGTATTATGCTAAGTGAAATTAGTCAGTCAGAGAAAGACAAATATTATATGACTTCCCTCATATGAGGACTTTAAGATACAAAACTGATGAACGTAGGGGAAAGGAGGCAAAAATAATATAAAAACAGGGAGGGGGACAAAACATAAGAGACTCTTAAATATGGAGAACAAACAGAGGGTTACTGGAGGGGTTGTGGGAGGGGGGATAGGCTAAATGGGTAAGGGGCGTTAAGGAATCTACTCCTGAAATCATTGTTGCACTATATGCTAACTAACGTGGGTGTAAATTTAAAAAAATAATAAAATAAATAAATTAAAATAAATAAACATAAAATAATCTTAATAAATTTTTTAAATAAATAAAAAATAAAAGATAATCTACAAGTGTTTTAAAAGTTGCATAATTTTACTTTTGCATTATTAATTACATCTTTTTCCAAACCAGGAATTTGAAGAATTCTAAGATTTTTTTTCTCCCTCTACCTACCATCTAGGTCCTGTTTCCTAGGACCTAGATATTTTCACTGGGTCTGCAACAAGCAGAATGTGTCCTCATCATTAGTCCTTAATCAATATGCACTCATAATGATTAAATTCCTTGCATTGCTTTACTTAAAGTATATCTTTCAGTGAAGCTTCTTATGTTTAGAGATTACATATTTGTTCCTATAGTTTGTATGTTGAACTTAATAACAGTGGCATATTTGTTATTTCCAGTAATAAGTTTAAATCAGAAATGCAGTTTTAATCTTTCTTTTTACATGACAAGGATCACACAAAATAGACATATTTTAATGATTCAAAGTATAAGGTACAAATTCACTAAACTTAACTGGAAAATATTTTACAATTGTTCTTAAAAATTTCCAGGTACTTTTTTGTTTTAAAAATAATTCTTAAATATTCTTACTCAGCTATATTTACCTGAAAAGAGATCCCATAGGAAAGATGGGGCTCTAATAAAAGGGAGGACAGTAGTGGATTATTTCCTTCAGAGCTTTTTTTGACAATTTTAATTATTTCCTAGAAGATGTTCTAAGACTATGAAAAAAGAAAAGTTAATATGTTTTCAAACAAACATTCTTTTTAAAAAAACTTTATTTTGAGAGAGACAGAAGCACTAGAAGCAGGGGATGGACAGAGAGAGGGAGAGAGAGAGAGAATCCCAAGCAGGCTCTCTCACTGTCAGAGCATAACCCACTGTGGGGCTTGAACTCAGGAACCATGAGATCATGACCTCAGCTGAAGTCAGATGCTTAACTCACTGAGCCACCCAGGTGCCCCTAAAGACATTTTTGCTAGGTATTTAGGTAATTCCTACCAAGTTGTGCCTTTTCATGTTTTAGATGCCAAGGTTCCTGATCATGTTAGTTGCTTCCTTGCAGCAATAGTGTTTCTTGAGGTAGAACCATACTAGCCAGAGAAAGCAGGTGATTGGACACTGACATTCTTAGCCATTCCCTTAGGGAACTGCCAGCCAGGACTTGGGTCTCACTTTTGCCAGTCACTAGTTCGCTGACATCTGTAAGTTTGCTGCACATCCAAGTCTTCGCTCTCTCATATGATGCTCTTGTGTGAATATCAGATTTGCTATGATGGTTGTATCTAGGAAGAGATAGATGAATACATCCCTTATTCAACCCTTCTTCCACAAAGTGCTTCCAGCACTGATGTTTAATCCTTAAAGTCCGTGTCTTTCTTTAATAAACATAATCATTCTAGCCTCCTTTAATATAAGTTAGAATTTCATTTATGCCCTACTTTAAAATAAGATGATACCTGCAATAGAAAACTTCTGTTTATTAGACTGTTCAAAGACCACACAGTTCAATAACACTTTGATGCTGTTACTTGATTTGTCCTTTATGTATTAGAGCTGCAGGGTTTAGTCTCCTTGATGACCTTTTCCCACTAAATTCTGATTAGATGAAGAAATCTCCACTTGTTCCTGGCTCAGAAAGGAGAGCAGATAAATAACAACAAGAACAAATGAACAATACTAGTAACAATAATACCAAGTAATGATTTTTGAGCTGTTAGTGTCAGACACTGTGCCTAGTGCTTTATACACATTATTTCAATTGACTCCCATAACAGTTCTATAAAGTAAATATTATTCCTGTTTAACAGAAGAAAAAACCTAAAATCTAGAGAAGTAAATTGCCTGAGGTCACAAATAAATGGTAAAGCTAGGATTCTCACCCTTTTCTGCTTTGAAAATGTACCCATGGCATCTTCCTTGTCATTAAAAAAAAACATAGAATGTTATTAGAATTTAGCTCTTAGAAATATTTAAAGCAGCAGACATGTTTTATAGATGAGGAAAGTTAATGCCAGTGTCTAGATAGATCTAAGAATCTCTTCCCCTGGCCTCCTGTTTAGAACTCTCTTCGCTAGAGTGCAAATTTTCACCTCTCAAGCTGTTTGGGCTGTGTAGAGTGCTGAGCGGCTGGAAGTGTCACAGAGAAACCCAGCAGGGTGAGGATTGTTAATAGATTTTATTAATTCACCAAACATTTGTTAAACAGTTACTACGTGCCAGGAACCATGATGATGTGGTATGGAAACAAAGACTGATGACAAAATTATAGCTATAGGATGTAGCTGAGATATTGATGACATTAGTAATGTTATTATAAATTGTATTCGTTGACTTGCATAAATTTATGCCTACATTCTATTTATCACAGTAAAATTATTTTTACTTCTGTTGTTGTTTGCTTTGTGGAAACGTCCTTTAGTCTCTAAGCAATATAAGCAAAAAAACAATGTTGTGTACTCGTTATTTAATGAAGTGTATTGCATCAGTGGGTTTTAGAGATTTTGTGTATGTGTTAAAACCTTCTTGTTTATGGCCACATTTTCCATATAGAGGGTTACACTAGTAAAAGTTGATGGGTAATCTCTTTAAGGTACCATTGCTCCCTATCACTGATGCACATTCACTAGTACATACAGGTCTTTCTTAGAAGATACAAGTTGATGTGATTAGGTGAAACAAATTTTAGGGTAGGAGTAAAGTCCCTGGCAGGGTGTATTTGAGACTGTTGGAAGCCTGCCAGTAGTCTCATCTTGAATGTGAACATTTTGTTTGGCTCTTGGAGTTCAGGAGTTTTATCTTTAGAAAAAATTTTCCTACCCATGTACTTTGAATGAGAAGGTTTACAGAATCTTCTCATATGATTGAAGAAACAGAACAGATGAACATAGAAGGGGCATAAAAAGGAGAGAGGCAAACCATAAAACATAGTTTTAACTAAAGAGAACAAACTGTGGGTTACTGGAGGGGTGGTGGGCCGGGGCATGGGGTTAAATTGGGTGATGAGTATAAGGAGGACACTTGTGATGAGCACTGGGTGTTGTATGTAAGTGATGAATTACTAAATTCTACTCCTGAAACTAATATTACACTATATGTTAACTAACTGAAATTTAAATAAAAACTTGAAACTAAAACAAATGTTTTTAAAATAAATAACTATATACAAAAAAAGAATCTTCTCATATGACTTGTACATATCATCTGGCCATGATCTCTCTTCTCAACATTGCTGGATTTGGAAGAGCAGGGCAAGTTGTTGCTTTAATGTGTTAGCCTTGTCCCTTCCCTCTTCCTCTCTCTATCTGCCCAATACAAGGGACAGCTGCTGTATTAGAAATTCTGTAAAATTAAGATGTGATTAAATACTCAAATCTATCTTATTTGCAGTTTCATGTCTGCAACTTAAAAGTTGTATGATATTGGGCAAGTAATTTAGCTATTCTGGGGCTTTGTTACCTCATCCATAAAATTAAGTGGTTAGACCTAAAGTAGCTTAGGCAAAAAGGGAATTTATGATAGTAATATAAATTTATTTCATAAAACCCAAGAACAATTTTTTTCTTTTTATTGGGGGGGGCAGTAGAGCCTCAGGAAACATGGGAATCCTAAATATAAAGACTATCTGAATACTGTATCCATTTCTCATCTCTTTCTGAGAATTGGCTTCATTTTTTTTCTTCCAACACTTATGTCATCTGCTTCTCTTACCTACGTAGTGGAAAATATGACTGCCAACTACTCCTATGCTGATAGCTCTCAATCGAGATACCCAAAATAAGAATGAATTTTTGTTTGTTTGTTTCCATTTAATAATTAATTTCAGGGAAGGAGTCTGATTGACCCCTGGCCATGTTAACAGAGGCCAGATGACAGCAACTCCCAACATAATCATGGCAATGAATTAGGTTATGGGGAAGACAGGACTGGAGAAATTCTCAGAATTGGTGTTCTGGACAGACATAATGTCTATCTATTTTATCACCTTTAATAGTTTTTCATGAAAAAAAAATAGTATTCCTATCCCTTATTATCTGTGGAAACAGGTGACCCTGATATAAAGATATTGAAGGCAATACAATAATGCTAATGACAGCTATGTTTATTGGCATATTATATCTCAGATACTGTTATAAATTCTTTACATGTATAGACTCCTTTAATTATCAAAAGTTTATGAACAAGGTACAATTATTATTTTTCACATAAGTGTTTATAACTATTAGATAATATTGGGATTTTTTTAGAATATAAAATCATTTGCATTACTATAGGTGTAACATGTATGTGCCCATGGACATACATGTACATTATACATGAATACATACAATAATACATTTTTATTATAATTATTTATTTGCTTATATGTGGAGAGAGAAAAGGGAAAAACTGGGATAAAAATAGCACAAAAATGTTAATAGTGGCTAATATTGTCTTTTTTCCATGTCTATTCTTTATTTGCCAGTTTTGTGCAATGAATATGTATGCTTTTATTACTAGAAAACTAAAATCCTTTATATTTTCCATTGAGCAATGGCATCATTTAGTTTAGTCTCTTGGACTATCTTAGCTACTATTGAAACAGCAAGTTATTGACATAGTAAAAGATGTTAAAAATTCTTACACATAAACATATGGCTTCTGTGTTATGAAAGACTGGAAGTAAGAGCCCTCTGTATGTCCCATTGAGCTAAGTGCCACCTCCTTATGCTATCATAACCCCCAAATACATATCTGTCTCACTACACTTATCACATCATGTTATAATCTCCTCTGCATTTTTTTCTTCCTTAGTAGGCCTTCTGAAGGGAAGAAACCATGCTTTGATTATCCCTGTATTCCCAGTATCTACTACAGTACCTGGAAAATAACCTGGTGCTCAATAATCATTTTCAATTCAGAAATGTTCAAGAAATACAGAGGGGGTCCGTCTTTCTCTTCTGAGGTCCCTAGTGGTGGAAACACCTTGGAATTGATTCACTCTCAGAGCAGACTCTTTTTCTCAACATTCATTCTATTCTTTTAATGATATGGCTTACATACTCCTGGAGATGGAAAAACTACTCTGAGAGATAACTCATTCTACCATTGCTCACCTGGATTTATTAGAAAGGTTATATTTCCAGGTAATTGAAATGTTTTCTGTTTAATAAGTGTTTTAACTCAATGGAACAAAACAGTGGGGAAAGTATTGGGTTTTGGAGGAGGGAGGGAGGCACATCTTCCTTTATGAAGAAAGGAACTTGCTGAAGAAATGGTGAAGGCATGGTACTGTATTTAAAGGACATTAATAACATAAATTTCCTGAGAAGAGGGAATTTCTGCTCTTACAGTCCCCAGTTTTATTTTTAATATACTTATATAACTTTATAGTTTTTCCTGTGAAGATAACCTACAACTGTCAAAAATAAATATGTAAAGAAGATGACCTAAGCCCAGCTGTCTATTTCCTCACTCTTCAGTCAGATGTCAGGCTCCCCATACTCTGCCAAACTGAAAGGGTCAGGGATGAGCAGAAGGAGGTTGTGTATATGCCTAATTGTCATCTATTAGAAAGCTTTTATTCGTCACCCGTTTGTATTCAGTGATGAAAGACTGAGCGATATAAATATAGCCTCCATCTCTGTGATTTCACGAAACAAAGACAACACATGTAGGAATACTTAAGCTAATAATATGTAATCTTTCCTTAATGTAACGCTCTGAACTAGAGTAATTTCAAATATATTATTTGGTAATTTTTAAACTATGAAAATTTGAAAAAGAAAACATAAACAAGATGTAGTTTCTACCCAAAATTGAGTTTGGGTGTCAAGACTGATGATGTCAAATATGCCTGCCATAAGAGAGATGTGCATTAAAGAAAATAAAACAAACAGATAGTGAAAGTAGGTATTGGGTGGGGAAAGATAAAGATGAGGATAAAGGAAGATAAATATTTATTCTCTATCCACTGTATATCCTTTCCTGTGCCTTATCATCTACTGACCTGCAGTTTTGTAAATTGGAACTATGAGATTCAGGCTTTAAATAAATTACCTAAGTCATATAATTTGTAGATGGGGAAGTAGTAGTCACTCTTAACACTTTATGATCTCAGATATCATGCTCTTTCTACCATCTTTCCTTCCAATTAGGGATGACAGTTAAAAAAAAACAAGTTTGTAATATGGGAAGCATAGGCATTTTTGTATATATTTCAAAACCAGATGTGACTTTTTCCCACTATTTACTATTTATTATTCCACTCTTTAACATTTCAGTGAGTGCCTATTTTCTCATTTAACACATTTGTGAATTAAGTTAAATTTATTATCCCTATTTTTCAGATGTGGAGCTTTTATCACATTCATATATATTATATAAGTGGCAGAGCCAATATTCAAACCTAGGTCTATCTAATTTCAAAAATCACTGTGATTCTCACTAATATCTTCTAACTTGGATTTTTTTTTTTTTTACCCATGGGTAATCAAGTTGGTTCTTAAGTCGTTAAGAAATAGTTCTACAATAAAAGTCTAAGTCAAAATTGTTAACAATACTTAGGCAATAATGTTTTCTCTGAATCATAGTTTTCTTTATCTGAGAATTAGAGTAGGAGGGAAACTGTTCTTATCCCATGAAAACAATTCCTCTCCTCTTGTAGATTTTCAGCCTAAAACTAGGTGTTGCCCATGTAACACCACTCATGGCTGTCAAATGGACTCAATGGGTTAGCTCATTTAATTGACTCTCATAAGTGGATAGCTTTATTGCCTTTATCATTTTTGTTTCAGTGCTCTGAATTCCCTCTAATTTGTTGAGTTATCCAATAGAAGGGGATAAAGTGGAGTAAAGTAACAATCTTCTCATGGAAGTCATTTGTCTCCCTATTTATCTTTCCTTATATGTGTGTACAATCGACTCTCAATTATTTGCACAGATAAAGAGGGAGCACTGTGCCATTGATAATCCAAAAGTCATTTACAAAAGATTTACCTTCGTGATTATCTTTGTGTAGGTGATATTCCCTACATACATTTCAACTGCACTCATGAGGGAAGAGAAGACCTGTAAGTGTGCTCAGTGTCAAAGAATAGTCAAATTATAGTGCCTTTTTTTTCTGCAGATAATCTATATGAAGAAAAATAGAGAATGGAATATGTAAAGTCACTCTTTAAGGATATATATTATCCTATTTGGAGTACCATATCGAACATCAGAATTTGAGTTAAACTATAATCCAAGACTCCTTTCCATTTATAAATCTGTCAAAATTGAGACATGCATCAGAATCTGTGCATACTTATTTAAAGGAGTTTCCATAATGCATTACTTACGGAATTGTGCTCACGTACTTTGTTAACCTGTTTTGCCAGGTTTGTCTGGCTTTGTTTGCTTATAATAAATCTAAACTCTCTTTTAACATACACTTGCCTTTTTAGCATGGGCAGTCTTTTGTATAGTCCCTTTTTATGTTCCCACTTGCATTTTCTTGACTATTTTACTGTTCCTATGTTTATGGTGCCTTCCAATTTACTGTTGTTTTCAAATTTCATTTGTGTGTTGTTTATTCCATATTGCATGTTAGTAATGAAGATACTGAAACCCAAGACCTAAATCAACCTTAGTGACAGTTCACTCCTCCTCTCAGCTCTGTCTTTTGCCATTTATCATTACCCCTTGTTTACAGCTCTTTAAATGGTTTTCAAACCATCTGAGAATAATCATCTCCAGGCCAATTTGAATTAATCTTGTAAGTCAGAGCTTATGAAACATTGAATTAAATACTCTGTGAAAACCCAAATATATTACTTGTACTGCACTCCCTTTATTCATTAATTTTGTACTTCTATCAGAAAAAGCAATCAGGTTTGTCTGTCATGGTTTGTTCTTTATATAACCGTACTGCTCATTTATTACTCATGGGCCTTCCCTTATCTTTTTCCTTGTACAGATGCTTTATCTTAATGGTTTCTATTAGTAAAAACAAATGACACTAGGTTACTTCTTGTATGATCAATCATAGAGGTGTTTGACTCATTCATTTTTTTCATTAGTAGATGTTGAGGACCTACTGGATGAATTTCTAATGCAAATTTTCATAGGACAAATGAGCATGCTTCAAGCTGACACATATTTGGTTGGTCAAGATCAGAGAAGGGATTTCCGACATGTGGTTTCCTTTTTTTACTGTATGATACTAATTCCAACATATATTTATAACTGCATGTACATGTATATTAATTATATATTTTTTACTTTTTTGCTATGTTACTACTTTTTCCTGAGACATTTCTTCACATATATTTCTCTAACACTTTAAGGACACCATTAACTTTTCATAATCTTCCTAAATCACTGTCAAGAAAATGTCCCTTTCAGGTTTTTAAGACTAAATGTTATTTGAATCTACTTTAGGAAAATGGCTATTCTTATAGAAAGTCAGAAATATTTTGAAAAACTGCAACTGTTTTCTTTTATAATGATAGTCTTTAATTAAAAAAAAGGAAAGAAACCTCTATACTAATACTCACATATGCCATTTTACTACGTCAACATATGCAAATGCTCTCATAAAATATTATTTTATAGTCATCTTTATTTCTCAATTTCTTTGCTCAGAATCTGCATTTATTACTTTAATTTTAACATAATTCGAACAATACTGCCACATTTAACAAGCAAATAAAAATCTCCTTGAATTTTCTCCTTGTTTTTTAAAAATTAAAATATGCAAGATATTTTAAGAGAAATATTTTATATGAATATAAATATTTAATAGTTTATAATTAAGTGAATTAATTGCTACATATATAATTTAAGTCTATCACCAAAAGTTGTAAACATCTGCATTTCTACATAAATGTGAATGTGTTCTCCTTACATGATTAAATTCTTCCTTTCAAGAGATCATTGGACTTATAGTAGCTCATCCAGTAGAATGTCACTTATAAAATTTTTTTCATAAATGTGAAAAATTACCTTGTTTTATTTTCTAGGTAGTCTTTCTTTAACATAATTGTTCATTGGAACCTTTATAAGGCAGTTATATAGCCATTTTTTGACCATAGTTTAACTCTCAAAAGTAAAAAACAAAATATCTCAAGTGTAATGAAGGCTGAAATTTGCCAAGTGGACTGCTTTATGATTATCTCATGATTGCTGCCTGTAAGAATTAATGTCACATATGGAAAACTCAGAACTGACATCCCCTTAAATACATACATATATTCTTAATTTTTTCACTGGAAATGCAATATTTTATTCAGTTTTAAGCATACAAGGCATGCAAATGTTTATAGATTCAGCTTCAATCAATGACCATTTGAAAAGAATTACCCAAAATGGTACATTCTGTTGGGTTAGGATGTTAGAAGCAGGGAAATGCGGATATATGTGTAGCTTTTGGATGAGCCTCTCCATAAAGACTTGCATCATTTTAATCAATGAATTTGTTGAAGCTCAAGCAGAGAAGGAGCTCTCACTGACATGTTTAACACCAGTCAGATGGCAAAAGAAGCATTATGATTTTGATTGATGCCATATGATTTGTACCTTTGATATTGAGTGATGTCTTTGCATGATTATTCCTGTACTGTCCTAAAGAAAAAGTGTTTTTTAAACAAAAAGTATTGTTTTCTCTTTCTTGTTTGTTTCTTAATGCCCCAATGGAAAAACCCTTTCTTTCTCATTTTTGTATGACATGCAAATATTGGAGGAGATTCTAGAACATCTAGAAAAGCATTACATCCCAAGATGTTCAATTGCATTTTATCCCCATAACCTGCATGTTGAGTGCAGGAGGCAAAAAACTCCTGCCTTCTTCACCACCTCCCTTTTTGTTTGCTTCAGCAATCTGTTGTAGGAGATGTCTCTTCTTAACATAACCTTCTGCAGTTCTTTGAAACCCTTGTTGTATGAGTTATGAATGTCACAAACATAACTTTGTATGAGGAGATCTGTCTTATTGACAGAAAAAAATGAAAAGTTATAGTAGACATACAATGTCCAATACTAACACTAGACTACCAGTTGATACATTTGTTCTGAACTGGGAAAGACAGTCTGTAAAGAATGTTTCAAAGAGTATTTTTAGAAACACCTTCAAATGACCTATTAAATGGTGATGAAACATCTAGAAATAATATTCAGTTTAAGAAGGTGCTACAAAGCATCTTGGAGATCTTTTCCACGTAGTATATTTCACCGTTTTGTCATTTCAGAGGTGACATAGGAAGGGAGCCAGTGCAAAGGGTATGAATAGTTTAAACAATTAAGAAGAAACGTTCAAAAGCAATTCCTAAAAACTTACCATGTAAACCCTTAGAAAACTTTTGAATGTAAGGAATTACTTTTTACTATTTACCATATATCATAAAATGAGATAAACCCTACTGAGGACTCATTTGCTAAATTTTGACACATGGAGTGTTTCTAGCATATTTTCAGTTGAACTGAATTGGTGAACTCTGAGGCTGTAGGTGCTTTTAAAAAGGAAAACATGCAAATTTACATTTAAAAATATAGTCTTCAAAAGAAATACATTCATAATGCATGGCAAACTTAAGACTGAGTAACCATTACTTGAAAAACAATTTTATTATAGAACTTAACCTTAAAAGATTTATTAAGCCACCCCCTCAAATGTATTATCTTTTCTTGCCTATTTTCTTTAAACTGAAGGATGCCAGATCTGTGTAAAATTCCCATTATGTAAGGAGTTGGTACTCTTTATGATTGATGAGCTGAATAGAAAGTGATTATTGTTTTACAGGTCTACAGGATTTAGAACAATAATCAATGAAATATCTGTATAATCCTCAGATACTTAGTTATTGGGCTGGAACTATATATATATATATATATATATATATATATATATATATATATATATATATATATATATGTATATGAAACAAGACTCAGGAAATCTGAACCCAGTTGTGAAAGAGTAGCAAAAATGTTCTCTGCATGTGTATATGTTTTTTCCTCTGATTTATATACTTTGTAAAAATGCACTTAGCAAGTACAAAGATGCATTACCTAACCTGAAATTTCCATGATGATGTGTATTTGTTTTATGATTTATAATAGTGCTGTATAAGTTTCTTAATAATATCCTTACAATTAACTTTATGTAATGAAGTTTATCAGAAGACTATGGGAGTTGTTATACAGAGAAATAAAGTATAGTCAATATTTTTACATCACAAAACTTAATTATTAAAGGCATGAACACCTCAAGTTGCTTTCTTAGCGACACAACTGACAGTTTTGGTAGGATTCATCTTTGCTCTTACGTCTCAGCTAGTTTATTTCTCTAGATTTGTTAATTGTATTAGTGACGCCATAGGCTTTTAGAAATATATAGAGAGCGCTATTAAGAATACAGATAATAGTGGCTATTGCTGGCAAGCATAAAGGGAATAAAAATAGATATAATATTGGGGGCTAGAATTTGGCAATATCTCTTAGTAATGAGATCTTTAAATTATTTTTTAAAGTTTATTTTTGAGAGAGAGAGAGAGAGAGCGAGAGAGAGAGAGAGAGAGAGCGCACAAGCAGAGAGGGGCAGAGAGAAGGAGAGACAGAATCCAAAGCAGCCTTCACACCATCAGTGCAGAGCCCAATATGGGGTTCAAACCCATGAACCGTGAGATCATCACCTAAGCTGCGATCAAGAGTAGGACGCTTAACCCACTGCAGCACCCAGGATCCAGATCTTTAAATTCTTGACCTAATGTTTCAACTTGCCCTTCACCACCCCCAAACACACACACACACACACACACACACACACACACACCCCACACATGTTTATTATAGCATTATATTTAATAGTAAAAAAGGAAAGAACACAATGGTTGATCAATAAAAGATGGTCAAATAAGTTGTGCTCTGCATACATAGGGAGAAAAATGAAATAGTAAAAAAGAATGGAGTGATCTATAAATATCTACACAGAAAGATGACCGTATATTAAGTGAAAAATTAAGTTATAGAACAATATGTATATTGCTCTATTTGTAAAAAATTAATAGTAATAATGCTGGTAGTTTAAAATATATTGGCTTTAGTATATTCCTATTTGTACATCTACAATTGTTTATAAACAAATCAAAAATACAGTTGTAGTAATGTACACCTAATGTAAATGGTAGTTGTCTGTAGAGACTGAGCTCTTAGTTAACTTTTATGTTTCATGTTCTGCATTTCAATGTAATTGAAAGGGGTACAATGAACTCATATTATCACTTTAAAAAAAATAACATTTATTTATTTTCAAGAGACAGAGAGAGATAAAGTGCGAGAGGGGAGGTGCAGAGAGAGAGGGAGACACAGAATCTGAAGCAGGCTCAAGGCTCTGAGCTGTCAGCACAGAGCCCGATGTAGGGCTCGAACCCACCAACAGTGAGATCATGCATGACCTGAGCTGAAGCCAGACGCTCAACTGACTGAGCCACCAAGTCATCCCTAGTCATTCTAAGAAAAAAAAAAAAGAGACCACCAAATAAATTGTATATATGCATATGTATGTTTTAACATGCTTTCTGATCTTTCTTCTTCCCAAAGGTTTTTTAGTTGAGTAATTTTTTTCTTGTATTATTACTTTTATGATTAATCTGTGTAAATATTCATTTAAGCTTTTTTTTGTTCAATAATAGAAAATGATCTGCACTGTTTCATTTAAGATACTCATAGCTGTCTCCATTTTGAAAGATAGCATACAACACACTCACATACACAGAATCTCACACACACACACACACACACACACACACACACACACACACACCTGGTCAGGACTGGATATAGTTTATGCCAGTAGAACCAAGGCCAATGGAGGAAAATACTTTTGTGCTATTAGAGAATTATAGATTTAATCTTATTTTTTGGTAATATAAAATTATAACCTCAGTCAGCTATAATGCATTGAGGTTTATTTTATTTATTTTATTTTATTTTAATTTATTTATTTATTTTAGTTGTGAAGTCTGGCTGCCAGTTTGTTACAGCAGATGCAAACTCTGGTATCTAATTTTTGGTAGAGGATTTATTTCCTCCTTACTGAAGTGTCAGGAAATCTACCTTTTTCTAACTAAATTATAGGATGTCCTTAGAATGGATAAATTTATATCTACCATTAAAATGACAAGAGTAGGAACCTAGGAACTTGAGGTTTCTTTGTTCGTTTGTTTATTTATTTTTGAACTTGAGGTTTAGAATCAACCCATGTGGATTTGAATCTTCTCTTGGTAGCCTACAAGCTGTGGGAGTTTCTGCAAAGTATTTAAACTCTCCAGGCCTTGAGTTCCTCTCCTGAAAAAATGACAGAGAGAGTTAGTTAGCCCTTACCATATTCACATTGTATGAATGCTAAGATATTAATACACGCAAAATAGTTAGAAAGAAGATATGGTATAAATATACAATGGAATATTACTCAGCCATCTAAAAAAATGAAATCTTCCATTTGCAATGACATGAATGGACCTAGAGAGTATTATGCTGAGTAAAATAAGACAGAGAAAGACAAATATCATATGATTTCATTCATATGTGGAATTTAAGAAATAAAACAGATGAACATATGGGGAGGAGAAGGAAAAGACAAGAAAGGGCAAAACCACAAGAGATTCTTAATGATAGAGAACAACCTGAGGGTTGATAAAGGAAGGTAGGTGGAGGATGGGCTAGATAGGTGATGGGTATTAAGGAGAGCAATTATTGTGATGAGCACTGAGTGTTGTATGTAAGTGATGAATCACTGAATTCCACTTCTGAAATCAATATTGCACTGTATATTAACTAAAATTTAAATTAAAATATGGTATTGTTAAAAAATAAAATACTTAGAATTCTGGCTGGGATATAGGAAACATTCATTAAATGTAATTATTACAGATGCATAAAATTATAAATGCAACATATATGCTTATATGTAACATACACATGTATAACATAATATATATCATATATATATTCATACACATGCATATATATATACATATATAATCATATATATATGTATATATATAATCTGTAGAATCAAATAGTACCTAGTGTATAGAAACACTCAATAAATATTAATGATTTATTGTTGCAATATTGTTATTGTTATTACTTATTAAGAGATGTGGAAAAATATAAGATCTAGGAAAAAATACACCACCACCAAAATACCCAGGAAGCAGAATAAACGTCCAAAAGAGGAAAAACTGTGTCTGAATGGAATCATGAAGTTCCCTGATCATCAGGGAGCATGAAACATTCAAAGAAAAGAAACAGTTTGGTAAGAGAGGAAAAACATACAGAGAACGGTGATTTCAGAATGGTTGACAGGAAGCAACTAAAATACAAGCCCAGGGATCTATGGCTTGTGAAATGCTATAGAATTCTCATGTTCAGAGAGACCTATAGGAATATCGTACTGTTATAAGTTTGCTTTCAGTGCTGCAGTACTAATGAAGAAATGTGGAATTGCTAGTAGATTTAAACACTACATTTAAACTAAATTATAGCTTGGGGCACTTGGGTGGCTCATTTGGTTAAGCACCCAATCTTGGTTTCAGCTCAGGTCCTGATCTCACAGTTCATGAGTTTGTGAGTTCAAGCCTCACGTCAGGCTCTGTGTTGACTGTGCAGATCCTGCTTGGGATTCTCTCTCTGCTTCTTAATGCTCCTCCTCTGGTCTCTCTCTCTCTCTCTCTCTCTTTCTCTCTGTCATAACAAATAAATAAACTTAAAAATTAAAACAATTGTAAAATCAATTACAACTTAATCATATTGAAATGTGTATTGCATTATTCTCAAGTAAGTGACATACAAAATTGAAAAGAACTGAATTCAGGGCTGATTTTATCAATCATATGTCACTAAGCTCCTGTTCATGTAAAATTTCTGAAACTATAGAGAAAGTACAGCATCAAAACACAAAGTGAGGTTAAAGAGCTCCTGAGACAAACAGGAAATTCACTTCATCAAAATGAGGTCCCAGGTCTGTATCTGAGATGAAAAGTGTAGTATACATTTTCAAATACATTTTCAAATAATTAACTTTTAAATAATTGATAATGCTATTTTCGCATAATATGATTTTCTCTAATTGTTGAGGGAATCTTCAGCTTCTCTTGGAATTACAGTCCTTTCTCTCTTGGTAGACTATGTCTTACTTTATCCTTAGTCAAGAGTGCAATGATTGAGTTATTGCCATTTTAATTTTATAATTTAGTAATTGCTGAGTGCCAACAGAATAATAGCTTCATCCCAAGTTAAAAGCAGAAATTGCTCAGCACATTAATATTTTCAGAAATAAAAAATGTCATTATTGAAAGATGAGAATTTGTATGGGAAAGACAAGTCTGAAGTATTATTCTTCCTTTTATAAATAAGTATGAAATATAAGAAATATACAGAAATACATACTAAGTAAAAATGTACAATTCATGAATTACAAAAAAGTGGACACTCCCTTAACCCCCAGTACCTGTCAAGAAGTTTAACATTGCTTTCTATATGTCCCCTGAATGCCATTCCCAATCACTGTCCTATTTCCTTTCCAAAATAACTACCTTGACTTATAACATTGTAGTTTAATTTTGTCTGTTGTTGACATTTATGTAAATGGAATCATATTGCATGTATTCTTCATGTAAGCCTTATTTGCTGTTTTTATTATGATTTCTATTCATGTTTTTTTATGAAACCTTAGTTTAAAAATAAAGAATTTAATGCTGTAGAGTATTGTTATACTTATTTCTACTGTGGATGAACATGTGCATTGTTTCCAAATGTTGTCTGTTATAACTAACAGGGCTATCACCATTTCTGTACATATCTTGTGATGTTTATGTCTTGTTAAGTATGTATCTAAGAGTTGAATTACTGGATCCTAGAGTATGCATAAGCTAAACTTTGGTAGACAATGACAGTTTTACTCAATTTGATAGTACTGATACATACTTATAGGCATAAGCATATCTTTGCTAACTTGCTATTGTAGATAATTTCTTTTCTTTTTTTTTTCTCTTAATGTGTATTTATTTTTGAGAGAAACAGAGTGCAAACAGGGGAGGGGCAGAGAGAGAGAGAGGGAGACACAGAATCTGAAGCAGGCTCCAGGCTCTGAGCTGTCAGCACAGAGTGTGACATAGGGCTTTAACACATGAACCTCGATATCATGACCTGAGCCAAAGTCAGACGCTTAACCAACTGAGCCAAGGGGCCCCTGTAGATCATTTTAATTGTAGATAATATTAGGTATGTATCTCATTGTCATTTTATTTTTCATTTCTCTGATTTTTATTAGGTTGCACACATTTTCATATATTAAATGGCCATTTGGATATCCTATTTTTTGACATGTTCATTTAGGACTCTTGACTATTTTTAATTGGATTGATCCTCTTTTCCTTATTAAACTATAAAACTAATTTAAATACTTTGCCTACAAGCCTTTACAGGTTACATGTATTACAACTGTGTTCCTTGTCTGTGGCTTGCATTTTCAGTCTTTTAAGCTGTCTTTTGATGAATGAACATTTTGAAGTGTGAATGTTAATCTTATTTCTTAGATGCAAACTGTTTTCCACAAGCCATTCTTCAATGAGCAATTTGTGTTCTGTGACTTTGCACATAGAGATCGCTTTTACCAAAATAATCTGGTTCTTGACCTCACTGCTCCCTTATACTTCACCAGTCTATGAACTATCTTATTTCTCTCAAGGCATTTAGTTTCTCCTTACACTTTGACTTCATTTGAAAATATATATATTTCTGTTTTTAAATTTTTAGAGTTTTATTTGTATTTATTTTGAGAAAAAGAGAGCAAATGAGGGAGGGGCGGAGAGAGAGGGAGACAGAATCCCAAGCAGGCTTCACGCTGTCTGTGCAGAGCCCAACCTGGGGCTCAAACTCATAAACCTTGATATAATGACCTGAGCCAAAATCAAGTCAGGCGCTTAACCTACTGAGGCACCCAGTGCCCCCAAAATATATATATTTCAACTAGATCACCTATCATATTTTATTCTTTTTTTTTTTAAGTTTGTTAACATTTATTTATTTTTGAGACACAGAGAGACAGAGCATGAACGGGGGAGGGTCAGAGAGGGAGGGAGACACAGAATCCAAAACAGACTCCAGGCTCTGAGCTGTTAGCACAGAGCCTGACATGGGGCTCAAACTCACAGACCATGAGGTCATGACCTTAGCCGAAGTCGGACACTTAATCGACTGAGCCACCCAGGCGCCCCCTGTATTCTTTTTTTTTAATGTTTATATTTATTTTTGAGTCAGAGAGAGAGAAACAGAGCTTGAGCAGGGGAGGGGCAGAGAGAGAGGGAGACACAGAATCTGAAGCAGGCTCCAAGCTGTCAGCACAGAGCCCGACGTGGGGCTCGAACCCACTGACTGTGAGATCATGACCTGAGCTGAAGTCAGACATTCAACCAACTGAGCCACGCAGGCGCCCCTCATACTGTATTCTAATTATTTGTTTACCTTTCTGTCTCCCTCACTAAGCCACAGGGTGTCTCATGGGCAGGAAATTCTGTTTTATTCATTTTTTGATGTCTAGCCTAGTTTAGTTATTGCTTAAAATAGGCACTTAATAATACTGTTGCATCAAATTGAATTGATTCAGTTTCCTTTATCATGCAGTAAAATCAAATAGGGCAAAGCATCTGTCTTATTCATTTTTATTTCTTTTATGATCTAACTCTTTCCTTTTTACATGGAAGACACTTATCAAGTAAATAATTAATGAATTATGTAAAAAGTTGAAGTAATTAAAAGTCTGAAATATAGAATATTTTAAAATGTTTTTTAATTCAAATATAAACTATGATTTAATTAGGTTAATATGGACTAATTAGATACAGCCCTTCAGAATTATTTTTAAATGTCTTAAATTAGATAATAGATTCATCATTAATATACCAATTGATGTGAATATAAAAATTTTCATTCTTTTAGTGTTTGTTTTCTTGGTTGTTTATTCTAAATTCTTATTTTGCTTAAATATTTTAATAGAATAAATTAAAGCTCTCTGGTTAAAATCATGAGCAAATGAAGACATATTCCTCGCAACTAGATTCTAAATTGATATGGTTATCATAAATATAACAGTAGAGGAAATCAGAATGTCTGAAACTTTAGTTTTTAGCCATAACAAATTTATTTGTGTTCTTTTCCATTTTGAAGAGAACATTTCACATATAATCTTGGCATTAAAATTCAAAAGTATATGAAATTACATTGAAAATGTCTTCTTAGTATGCCCCATGACTGCTATTTCAATAATTTGTCTTTCAATTCATTTAACTCTGATGAATAATATATAAACAAAAAGTAATATATTTCTCTACATCAAGAAATTTATAAACTATGTAACTGTTTAAAGAGTAGAGAATGTGGAGCACCTAGGTGACTCAGTCAACCGGTTAAGCATCAGACTTCAGCCCAGGTCATGATCTCGCGGTTCATGGGTTTGTGCCCCGCATCAAGCTCTGTGCTGACAGCTCAGAGCCTGAAGCCTGTTTCAGATTCTGTGTCTCCCTCTCTCTCTGCCCCTCCCCTGCTGGTGCTCTGTCTCAAAAATAAATAAAACTAAAAGAAAATTTTACAAAATAAATACAGAGTAGAGAACTCAATTTCTTGTCTTTTTCTATTCATATGTAAAGTTACATGAGATTTTTTGCTTTTATTTTTTTCTGACACTTTGGCTCTGAGAAATACCACCCAAAATGAAATATACTACCCACAGAGATAAGTCTAGAGTACAGTTCCTTTTAGATACCCCAGTCGTTATGAGAAATGCTTAAGGTTATTTAATAAGAATGTCAATATAGAATAATTCAATGATTATATAATTTTATTCTGGTTTTCATCCAAGTTATACCATACCATTAGAATACATATATTAAGTATTATATTTAATGTCTTAAGATAGTTAGTACATGAAACCCTCGATAGCCTATACGAATTAAAGCATTTTTACAAAATAAATATAGCTTGTCTTGAATGAAAATTGGATTAACTAAAGCCATTAATTAATACTTCTTTTAAAAATCCTCCAGAAAAATTTTCTAAGGCATAACACTTTAGTATTCTATGTGCTTTAATTTTCAGAAAAAAAATCTTAACTTGTTTATACTCATTTTTCATTATGTGTAAAGAGACGAAAAGATGTATAATGGTGAAAAGAGCCCTCTAATGAAAACTAAGACTTGGGTTTGAATGTTACTTTTGTAGTTTAGCTGTGAACTTGGACGAGTTAACATGGTCCTGAGATGTTCTGGAATGCCTCTAGAAATTGGCAGTACCTCGTGACTAGTAAGTTTTAAACAAGGTTTTGAAGATTATTTGGTGAAAGAAGAGGAGTCTAAAGCACTCGGTGGATGGCCGTGCTAGGACCAAATTGTAGAACCCAGCACCCCTTTAGAATCGCCTGTAAGCTGCTGACAAATACATACAAGTTCCTCCACAGAACCACGAAATCAGTGTCTAACTGAGAGAATCTGAACTTGAAAAACAAAATCAAACGGACTCTAAAACATCTCTTGAATTCTAATGCCCTTGGATTCTATGAGTATTAGTCACCTTGTAAAATACAGGTAATTGTTACCTGCCTAGACTGTTGTGAATTTTTATTAAGGTGGTATTTGACAAAGTATCTAGTTACTTGCTAAGCACTATACAGACATAGGTATACATCTTCTTAGCACTGATTCAACTTCTAAATATATACTTGTTTGTTTAATTGTTTGATGAAACCCTATGCCCCCCTAATAAATTCAGGCTTCACAAAAATAGAGGCTTTCTTTTTTCTCACCTTTGGATCTCAGGTGCCTAGCCCAGGCTTGACACTTAGTAAGCACTTAAACATCCCTTCAGTGGAGGAACTGAAATGACCAATTAGGCACAGCAGCAAAAGCTAGGAATGGGGTCTAATGCTAAGTAGCGGTGCGAGTTCACGTAAAGCTCTGCATTTTGTTATAATAAGATTTGTCTAGCACATCTAAAACAATCTGCAATATTCTAATAATGGGAATGAATTCTTACTGTCAAGCCCTCTTGCTTGCTTTGGTAAGCATGCATCTTTCTCCAGGGAACTCATTCCAGAAGAATTGTCCTGTTTGTCCCTTCTACACTCAGAGGTCTACTCTATGTCATAACAGATGGAGCTGTCAGAGGGACAATACACTGTGGATTCAGAAAGATTAAGTTTTGAGAATTTGTGAATTTAGGCATTTCAATATGGAGAATTATCATTCTGCTACGCTTCCTATCACTGCCTTGCCACCATGATAGCTAGAGTCTGGTGACTTGGACTGTTTCAAAGAAATAACACAATATCCCCCTAAGACAAGAATTGCAAAAGTAGGGGTAATAATATCCTCTTTTAGTTTAAAATTTTTTTTAATGTTTATTCATTTTTTGAGAGAGAGGGAGAGACAGAGCATGAGTGGGGAGAGAGAGAGGGAGGCACAGAATCTGAAGCAGGCTCCAGGCTCTGAGCTGTCAGCACAGAGCCCAATATAAGGCTCAAACTCATGAACCATGAAATCATGACTTGAGCCAAAGTCAGACACTTAACCAACTGAGCCACCCAGGCACCCCTACCCCCTGAAAAAAAATCCTCTTAATCTCAGGTGAGGACAATGTTGTCTGTCACATTCAACAAAATTTGATTGGAGCTGCAACTTCTATACTCACTTACTGTCCTTTGGCCTGAATGCAAACATTTGGAAGTTACTATCTAGAAAAATGCAATGAACAGAGCAAAATTTGGAGTCAGAACTAATTTGTATCTAAGCCTTCCTATTCTGCTAGCTGTGTGACATGGACAGGGTATTTAGTTCCCTCACTTCTCAGTTTCCTCTTCTATAAAGCTAGAGTATCAGTATCAACTTTGTAATGTTATTGGGGCGATTAAATATAACAATAGACAAAGAGCAACTGTCATGGATAGCATTCAATAGCTGTCTATTGTCTTCACTAACATACTCCAACAAAGTGAAATGACTTACCCACTCTAGAAAAGTAGATGTGCCTTTCCAACTATGAATCATTTGGGGAAAGAATATTTAGCCAATGTCACAATTACTTCAAATGTGTTATGTTTCATCATAATAACCTTATAACAACAGCAAATTGCTTTAATGACAAAAAACAAGAAAAATGACATATTTTGTGAGTCTATTGTTAAGGTATGCTTTCTCATGAATAAATATTTTGATTGAACGTTATCTAAAACTACATACTTCAATGCAGCAGTTTATAGCTTTTAATGATTTCAACAGTGATGGAAGATTATTGTCTTTTGTACTCAAACATTGCATTCATGAAGCTTCTACTACCTTATTATGCAAATGTTCCTAAAGAACTTGAGACTGCATTACCTTGTAAATGTATTATCTCTTTGATTAGTGTCTATATGGCCACTGCTTTTAGCAACTTCTCTCTTTATTGCACTTTGAATTTAGTGTCCCAGAAATCAATGAATATTGATTTAAACTGTGTTTCAGGCTTTTTTTTTTCTTTTTAAGTTCTTCTGTTTGCTTTAATTGAAGTTGTTTCACATCCATGCAAAAATTAGTGGTAGCTTAGAAATATAGGTATGGATCAATTCATGGAGATCTTTATTCAACAAATATTTTTATATTTCAACTGCCTTTATATGTGCCAAGATACAATCAACATTGTAAAGTTACAGATTCCCAAAGAAAATATATCTAGTGGGTCTTGGCCAACAGCTCTTTAATGTCATTCAGAGAAGTTAAGGTAAATGACATGTCCAAGGTGCAGAGTTTATTGATTAACTCCTATGTTTTCTTCTAAGTGTTTTATAATTTGGAATCTTACATATATGTCTTTGATCCATTTTGAGATGTTTTGTTTGTTTGTTTGGATATTGTGAAGTAGGGTCTAGCTTCATTTTTTTTGCATGTAAATACACATTTATCCCTGCACTGTTTGTTAGAAAGACTGTTCTTTTCCCATTGAACTGTCTTAGCACCCTCATCAAAAATCAGTTAACCATAGTGCATGGGTTTATTTCTGGATTCTCAATTCTGTTCCATTGATCTAAATGTCTATTATATTATGTCAGTCCCACACTGTTTTACTTACTATAGCTTTTTGGCAAGTTGTGAATCTTGAGTCTTCCAACTTTGCTCTTTTTAAAGATTGTTCTGACTATTCTGGGTCCCTTGAGTTTCTATATGAATCTTAATAGCAGCTTGTCAGTTTTACAAGAAAGCAACCTGGAATTTTGATAGGGATTATACTGTGTCCATAGATCGATTTGAGAAGTACTGCCATCTTACCAATTAGTCTTCCAGTTCAAGAACATGAGTTTTTTTTCTTTCATTTATTTAGCTCTTCATTTTTTCAACAATATATTATAGTGTAATTTTCAGTTTAGAAGTCCTGAGCTTCCTTTTAAAAATGTATTCCTGGGGCGCCTGGGTGGCGCAGTCGGTTAAGCGTCCGACTTCAGCCAGTTCACAATCTCGCGGTCCGTGAGTTCGAGCCCCGCGTCGGGCTCTGGGCTGATGGCTCAGAGCCTGGAGCCTGTTTCTGATTCTGTGTCTCCCTCTCTCTCTGCCCCTCCCCCGTTCATGCTCTGTCTCTCTCTGTCCCAAAAATAAATAAATGTTTGAAAAAAAATTTAAAAATGTATTCCTAAATAATTCTTTTTGATGCTATTATGAATGGAATTATTGTCTTAGTTTCATTCTTGGATTTTGTATTGTTTGTGAAAGAAATACAGTTGTTTTGGTATATTGTCTTGTATCTTGATATCGTGCCAACTTCTTTAGTTCCAATAGTTGTATATGTGCATGTGTGCATATTATGTAGGATTGTTTGCATGTAAGATCATATCATCCGCAAATGGAGATAGTTTTCTTCTTCATTTCTAGTATGAATGAATGCTTTAAAAAATACCTAATTGCACTGACTAGAACCTTAGTTCTAGTACAATAGTTCTAGTACAATATTTAATTGACGTGGCAAGAGTGGACATGTTTGACATAATTCTGATTGTAGAGGGAATCATTCAGTTTTTCATCATTAAGTATAATTTGCTGTGGATTTTTCAAAGATTTCCTTTTCAGATTGAGTTAGCCCAATTGTAATCATAGTTGTTTAGCATTTTTTATCATAACAGAGTGTTGGATTTTGTCAAATGCTTTTTCTATATCAATTAATTATATGTTTTTAATCCTTTATTAATATGATTTATTACATTAGTTGACTTTTGGATGTTAAACCAACCTTGTATTTCTGGGACCAATCACATTTGGTCATGGTGAATAATTCTATTTATAGATTGCTGGGTATGGCTTGCTAATATTTTGTTAAGGACTTTTGCATCTATACACATAAGGGATATTGCACTGGTTTTTACCTGTTTGTTCTTTTTTGTTTTTTCTTGTGATATTTCATTTGGTTAACATTGGCCTCAAAGAATAACTGGGAAGTGATCCTACTTTATTTATATTTTGGAAAGCTTATTGGTACTAGTTCTTCCATGAATACTTGGTACAATTTACCAGTGAAGCCAGCTGGGTCTGGATTTTCCTTTGTGGGAGATTTTTTAAATTACTTAATCCTTTGTTATATGTCTATTCAGAATTTGTATTTTTTCATGAGTTGGTTCTAGTAATTTGAGTCTTTCTAGGACTTTTTATTATCTAAGTTATCTTACTCTGATTATATAGTTAGTCCTTTATATAATCCTCTTAGTTAATTTGTATTCCTATAAGATTAGTAATGATATTCATTCTTTCTGATTGTGGTAATTTGAGTCTCCTCATTTTTATCTTGGACAGTCTAGCTAAAGGTTTATCAATTCTGCTATTTTTTGATAGATATGAAATATGATTTTATTTTTTTAACTTATTATTTTTTTAATTTACATTCAAGTTATCATATAGTGTAACAATGATTTTAGGAGTAGATTCCTTAATGCCCGTGACCCATTTAGCCTATCCCCCCCCCACAACCCCTCAAGTAACCCTCTGTTTGTTCTCCATATTTGAGTCTCTTATGTTTTGTCCCCCTCCCTGTTTTTATGTTATTTTTGCCTCCCTTCCCTTATGTTCATCGGTTTTGTATCTTAAAGGCTTCATATGAGCAAAGTCATAGGATATTTGTCTTTCTCTGACTAATTTCACTTAGCATAATACCCTCTAGTTCTATCTACGTAGTTGCAAATGGCAAGATTTCATTCTTTTTGATTGCTGAGTAATACTCCATCTTCTTTATCCATTCATCCATGGATGGACATTTGGGCTCTTTCCATACTTTGCCTATTGTTGATAGTGCTGCTATAAATATTGGGATGCATGTGTCCCTTTGAAACAGCACACCTGTATCCCTTGGATAAATACCTAGTAGTGCAATTGCTGGGTTGTAGAGTAGTTTAGTTGTTTTTAATTTTTTGAGGAACCTTCAGACTGTTTTCCAAAGTGGCTGCACCAGTTGGCATTCCCACGAGTGGTGCAAAAGAGATCCTATTTCTCCACATCGTCGCCAACATTTGTTGTTGCCTGAGTTGTTAATGTTAGCCATTCTGACAGGTGGGAGGTGTATCTCCTTGTGGTTTTGATTTGTATTTCCCTGATGATGAGATTTGTTGAGCATTTTTTTTATGTGTTGGTTGGCCATCTGGATGTCTTCTTTGGAGAAATGTCCATTCATGTCTTTTGTCCATTTCTTCACTGGATTATTTGTGTTTTTTGGGTGCTGAGTTTGATAAGTTCTTTATAGATTTTGGATACTAACCTTTTATCTGATATGTCGTTTGCAAATATCTTCTCCCATTCTGTTGATTGTCTTTTAGTTTTGCTGATTGCTTCCTTCGCTGTACAAAAGTTTTTATTTTGATGAGGTCCCAATAGTTCATTTTTGCTTTTGTTTCCCTTGCTGCCAGTGACGTGTTGAGTAGGAAGATGCTGTGGCTAGGGTCAAAGAGGTTTTTGCCTGCTTTCTCCTCAAGGATTTTGATGGTTTCCTGTCTTACATTTAGGTCTTTCATCCATTTTTGAGTTTATTTTTGTGTATGGAGTAAGAAAGTGGTCCAGGTTCATTCTTCTACATGTCACTGTCCAGGTTTCCCAGCACCACTTGCTGATGAGACTGTCTTTATTCTACTGGACATTCTTTCCTGCTTTGTCAAAGATTAGTTGGCCATATGTTTGTGGGTCCATTTCTGGGTTCTCTCTTCTGTTCCATTTATCTGAGTGTCCGTTTTTGTGCCATCAATTCTGCTATTCTAATCAAAGAATCAACTTTTGGTTTTGTTTATTTTCCTACTATTTTATTCTTTATTTTATTTATTTCCACTTTATTTGTTCCTTCCTCATGCTTGCTGTGGGTTTAGTGGTTTTTTGTTTTTGTTTTTGTTGTTGTTGTTTTGTTTTTTCTAGTTTAGGTGGAAGGTTAGGCTATTGATTTGAAATCTTTCTTTCTTACTATACGTGCTGAACTCTGCTTCAGTTAAATCTCTTAAGTTTTTGTCTTTTGTGTTTTTGTTTTTATTCATATTGATATACTTTCTGATTTCATTGGTGATTTCTTCTTTTTTGACCCATTGGTTGAGTATTTTATTAATTTACACATATTTGTGAATTTCTCAGATTTCCTTCTATCATCGATCACTAAGTTCATTCCATTCTGGTCAGAAAACCCACTTTGGATGTTTTTAATCCTATTAAATTTATTGAGGCTTATGTGTGATTTATCCTAGAGAATGCTCTATCCACACGAGGAAAAGGTGTATTCTGCTGTTGTGTGGAATGTAGATGTGTAAATTTAGTTGTTTTAAGTGTTGTTCATGTTCTGTATTTCTTTGTTAATCTTCTGTCTAGTTGTTTTATCTACCACTGTAAGTGGAGAATTAACTTTCCCAACTATTATTGTTGAATTATGTTTTTTTCCCCATGACCCTGAGAGGATTCTTGTTGGCTGTATCTACTCCTCCTCAGTCTTCTAAACTTCTGGATGTTCTTCTGTATTGCTTATGTCAGACCTACCAATCTTCCTTAGGCATGGAGTTCTCCACTCTCTTTACAAAGGCAGACTGGCAGAGCTCTTTATCCTAAAGTTCTTGTTGCAGAATCCCTGTACCACTGCACAGGAGCTAGAGATGGGGATCTGCTTTTCTAGGAGTGACACTCTACCCTGAGTGGGCAAATGAAACGAGACTATCAAACCCTAGTCTTGCTTTGCCCTCCCTGACATGAAACCCTGTCCTGGGCGGGAGGGTGGTTAGGCCCCAGTATTCTTGGTCTCCTGTACTTGGAGTACAACGTCTGCTATATCATTGAGGACCTCGGTGAGGGAAAAAGACTTGGCCCTCTTGTCTATAACTGTCTGAAACAGAGCCTCTGCAACTTGGGATAGAGTGAGGTGAGAAGATGATAATGTCATAGTCTGTCCCTCCTCAGGTAAAATTGTAGCCCCAGGCTGGAAGCTGGAAGAACAGGAGCTGAGCATGCTTTTGTCAGAGCTTCCATAACACAGAGCACTGGGGTGCAGGTGGTGAAGCTGGACATGGCTCAAATTCCATAGGCACTTTCTGTTCTTATAGAGATATGGTAGATTTTCTTATATAAATGTCTCTCCATTTGCTCTGTGCCCATAGGAGAGTATCCATATATTCTAAATGATGGTGTGTTTTAATGATTTTCACCAGTTATATTGTTGTTTTCCTGAACTCCTTACTCCATCGTTTGCAAAGTCTCACCTCCTAGAGGATTGTGGAGTAATTTTTCAACATTTTATTTTTCACTCAAAAATTGGTTTTGTTTGGGGCACCTGGTTGGCTCAGTCAGTAAGGCATCTGATTCTGGCTCAGGTCATGATCTTGCGGTTTGTGGGTTCGAGCTCTATGCTGGGCTCTGTGCTGACAGCTCAGAGCTTGGAGCCTGCTTCAGATTCTGTGTCCCCTCTCTCCCTGCCCCTCCCCTGCTCATGCTCTCTCTCTCTGTCTCTCAAAAATAAATAAACATTAAAAAATTATTTAAAAATTTGTCTTGTTTGCCAACTCATGCAATAGTAAGTTAAAAACTCTTGTTTTGACAGTTGGTTGCAACATGATTCATTCATTTTAGTGAAGAATGACATACTGGGTAATAGCTCCTGTTGGACAGAAGTTAAGGACTCGGTAGCAAATTGTAGTATCTCAGAACTCGTCTTATTCTTAATTTTTCAAGATTATATGGAACTTTTAGAAAATGATGTAATTAATGAAATTTTAACTCCATCTACTGCAATTATCCTTTTCCTGCCATTTCTAATTATTCACTAATTATATAGTAGTAAAAATGTTTGATTGGAACTAGGAAACCTGGAATTAATCCCAGCTCTGCCTCTCAGGAGATTTTGACCTTGGAAAACCCATTTAACCTTTGTGTCTTTACTTTCTTTACCTGTAAAATTCAGTTGATCAACTAGATGATCCTAAGTCTCCATTCAACTCTGCAATGATTCTAAGATTCAGGTGGGTATCTTTGATAGTTCTGGATTTTCACTGCCTACATTCTTTAAATTATTTTTTTTTTACTATTTATTTTATATTTGAGAGAGACAGAGTGTGAGTGGGGCAGGGGCAGGGAGAGAGGGAGACACAGAACCTTAAGTAGGCTCCAGGCTCTGAGCTGTCAGCACCGAACCCAATGTGGGGCTCGAACTCACCAAACACAAGATCGTGACCTGATCCATCGATGTTGGACACTTAACTGACTGAACCAACCAGGGGCCCCTCACTGCCTACATTCTTAAATCCATACAATTAGACTTCATTCCTAGCTACCATCTTGCTGCTAATCTCTCAAATGTGAGCTTACAGTGCAAAAGAATTGCATGGCTGCTTGGGCCTCATTTTTCTTGGCATTTCTGTAGCTTTTGATAATATCGATTTACTCTAATTCTTGCAACTGCGTCATGGAGAGTTTCAATGACTTCTCAGTAGTCACAGAAATGAAATTATGACATTAATTTCTGAATACCAGACCAGTGTTTTTTCCTTTGATACAGAATGCCAAAGGCAAGATGACACTTGGCTGTATTTCACCTTTGTACCCTCTTGGAAGTGAAGCAGAATACAGCCAAAGCCAGTAATGCTAAGAATGGATCAAATATGCTTCTCAAAAACTTTTTTAAGCATCGATGCATTCACATATTCATTTTTTTGCTCCATGATTACTGTAATGACAGCGAGACTATTGTGATCAAAATCAGAAATTATTTTTTCCAATATGAAATTTATTGCCAAATTGGTTTCCATACAACACCCAGTGCTCATCCCAACAGGTGCCCTCCTCAATGCCCATCACCCACCATCCCCTGCCTCCCACCCTCCATCAACCCTCAGTTTATTCTCAGTTTTTAAGAGTCTCTTATGGTTTGGCTCTCTCCCTCTATAACTTTTTTTTCCTTCCCCTCCCCCACAGTCTTCTGTTAAGTTTCTCAGGATCCACAGGAATACTACTTGGCAATGAGAAAGAATGAAATATGGCCTTTTGTAGCAAAATCAGAAATTATTAAAGGGCCTTTGTGTCTTCATTGGAGTAACTTCCTTCCTGGATCAAGGGCAGTACCTTGATTGCATACATTAAGATTGTCAGACAGCACATTGCTGGGGTTATGATATTTTTGCTGGAAATCTGAGATCCATATATGTATGTCTGATCTTCTACAGAATAACATGAATACTTTTCCCCCTTTATTTACCAGTTGTCCTCCCTGTTAAAGCAAGACCATTTTTGTTTTCTCCTATGTAAGGCTGTGAGGCTGAGGTTTGTTAAGTGGCTGTGGAAAGCCACCAAGTTATTGTACTTCCGCAAAACCCCTCTTCATCTATAATACACTTTTCAGAGGATTTTAGGGCCGACGCCAGAGCCAGCCAAAGGGCTTCAAATTGTTCCTGTTACTCCACATCCAGAATTAGAGCCTTTTAAGAGACCTAATCAAATGAGTAATAGTGGCTACTTTCATCTCGAATATTCTTTTTTGCCTTTTGTTAAGGTAGAGAGAAGTCTGTTCAGCAGTCACTTTGTAACTAGTCATTAGAGTTCTTTTTCTGGCGTGATGTTAAACTCAAATTGAGGGAAAATTGCCTAACATTCCTTGGAGACCAATTGCTTCCAACCAGACTGCTTATTAAATAATTCCAGTTCAGACCTACGATTGTTATATGTACCTTCATCCTCAATTCACTGAGAACAAGCACATTTTTATTTCAACTAAGCATTAAATTCTGTAAATTAATCCTGGTTCTATGGGGTTGGATAATAGTTCTTAGAAAGTGACTACACTCTGCTCCCTGACTTTCACTGATGAGCAGTGAACACCTTCACTTATTTTGACCTTGACATCCCAGAGGGATCCTAATGATATATAATCTGTTTAAGTCATTATAGACATTTTCAGTTTCCACTTCCTCTCCCTTTCTCACATCTTGCCAAATATATCCAGTTGCTTTTTAAGAACAAATTTAACACTGAATCAGAGAATTATATAGAAAATAAAACAGTAATCTGTCTTTGAAAAGGAATCTGGATGTTAATCTAGATGTTTATAAATCTGCTTGATTAATGCATTGAAACATGGTGTATCAAATATATTAGATAATTATAAATAATATTTATTTGACTAAATTGTGAAAAAATAAAATCATTTTCATTTCCATTAGGTTTAGCAAGCAAAATTGTTCTTTTTTATAGGCAATTTTATATGGTTTCCTCTACTATATTCAAAGATTTAGACACATAAACTGGAATTCCTTAGCTTATAAAGGAAAATGTTAGTAGTGAAATTAACTCCTCAGTGCTCAGACACTACTTTTAAAATATTCATGGGGCACCTGGATGGCTCAGTCCATGAAGCAGCTGACTCTTGGTTTTGGCTCAGGTCATGATCTTTCACAGTTGTGAGATCCAGCCCTGCGTCAGGCTCTGCATTGGGGTTCTGTCTCCCTCTCTCTGCTCCTCCCCTGCTCATGTTCTCTCTCTCAAAATAAATAAGTAAACTTCATTTAAAAAAATATTCATTTATCAAATTTACATAGTTTTCTTCTTATAAGAGGTAGTCACTAGTGCAAAGTACTTTCCAGAGAGGATCTGTCTTAACATATCTCTTTGCAGATACTAAGCAAATAAATACTTGTCTCTAAAGTCCTGATGAGGAACTACTTTTTAGGGGTTTGTCTAGAAGGGGGAATTAGTAATATCATCTAGAGGATTAAGTGAACTGGCTTCTAACATGTCAGCGAAAGAACATAGGACAAATTGAAAGAAAATTAAAAAAAGGTACTATGTAGGGAAGCCTATAGTTTAAAAAAGAGTTAGACACATCAGGCAATCACAATGCTTATATAACTTTGTATCTGAAATCAAACAAACTATTAACAACCAATCACAAAAACAGCAAAAATCAGGGAAATTTCAATATTAACAGGATATTTATTATTAAGGTTATAGTATTTTTTTTCTTTTTGTTTTCTCCTCCTCCTCCCCCCTTATCTCCCCCTCCTTTACCTCTTCTTCCACCTTCTTCTGTCTCAGTGCCTTTACTTGTGCTATTCCTTCTTCTCTCTTCCCTTTAGGATATGGGAATTATTCCTTTTGAAATCCATACAGAAATTAGTCTTATGTGTAGTTTAACTGATATTTTTAATGCTGGTTACGTAGAGTTTTGTTTTGTTTTGTTTTGTTTTTGGTAGAATGGTTGTAAGCATATCCCTTCTGGGGAATCTAAGTTTATTTAGGGAATTGGAAATTCATATGTGTCAGTATAATAAATGCATAAAAATAAGACCTACACAAAGTGCAAAGAGGATAATGGGAAGGAAGACATGGGTTCCAACATGGGACCCAAAAAGTCTACTAGAATATTTCAGCAGAATCTTGAAGGAAAGATTTTTTTTTTTAATCTCTAAACTCTTTCCTCTTCTCCATCCTTTGAGCGGCCACTAAGATTACTTTTTAAAGTTCATTTACTTGTTTATTTTGAGAGAGAGAGAGGGAGAGTACATGCAGCATGAGTGGGGAAGGGGCAGAGAGAGAAAGAGAGAGAATTCCAAGCAGTTTCCTTGCTGTCAGCACACAGAGTCCAAAGCAGGGCTTGATCCCACAACAGTGAGATCATGACCTGGGCTGAAATCAAGAGTAGGATGCTTAACAGCACCTGGGCAGCTCAGTCCGTTAAGTGTCTGACTTAGGCTCAGGTTATGATCTCATGGTTCATAAGTTTGAGCCTCACATTGGGCTGTCTGCTGTCAGCACAGAGCCCACTTGATATCCTCTGTCCCGCTGTCCCTCTCTCTGTGCCCTTCCCCTGCTTGTGCTCTCTCTCTCTCTCAAAAATAAATGAACATTAAAAAAAAAAAAAAGAGTAGGACACTTAACTGACTGAGCCACCAAGGCACCCCTAAGTTTCCTTTTTAAAACGCTAGCCTCATAACATTAGCGCTTTATTGTAAAAGTTTTCTGCATCAACCATAAATAGGATTAAAATTATTTAGCATGGCACACACATATTTATTTAGCATGTGACACACATTTGAAACTTCATTTAACACCATTAATACTCTGTGAACTTCAGTTGTGCCTAATGCCTTACAATATGCTGGACTTCCCTTTCTGTATTGTGCCTCAGACATTTGTATAGGATGTTTGTTGTTTTTGTTTTTGGTTTATGTTTTTGCCTGGAATCCCCCTGTGATTTAGAGGAATTAATACTCATCCTTCTGAGTTGAGCCTGGAGTGCCCCCTCCTCAGCAAAGATTTCTTTGCCCTCCTTGTTCTCCAAATAAAGAGGGAGGGGTTTTGTTTTGTTTTGTTTTCTTTTGTTTTGTTTTAACTTGTTCTTACTAGTCTTGTACATATCTTTGTTAATAGTGATTTAACTTCATCAAGCCTTAGTTATCTTGTCTGTAAATGCAGACAGTAAACCAGGATAATCTCTAAAGTCACCTCTGTCTTTAATGTTCCTTAACAGCCACTACTCCTGAGGAAGGCCATTTAAGCCCTATTCAAAGCAGTGGTACAGATAGATGGAATCCTCTGCCAAATTGTAATTGAGTCACAACTAACAATACTTTCTGAATTAATCCCTAGCTCCTGTGTTTTTGCAACAGTCATGTGTATACTCTTTTTTTGTTTGTTTGTTTCTGTGTTTAGCCTATTTATGGCTTTTAAAAGTTTTAGTTCATTGATTTTAGTGGGGTTTTGTTTTAATTTTGTTTCCCATTATGAATTTTTAATTATTATGTTCTCAATTTTCCCTCTGTGATTGTGGGTTTAATATCATGCTTTAAATGGTGATAAACTCTCTGGACTATAAAAATATGCATCTACATTTTTTCTTGTATTTAAATGTTTCCTCTTTTTATATACTATATTTTAACATCCGAAATGTTTCTTTGTTTAACAAGTGAAATAGGAATCTTGATTTTTCCTCAAATGGCTAGCCAGTTGTCCCAGAATTATTTATTGAATATACCATTTGTACCTCAAATATTTCAGATAACACGCACATACACACACGCACACACACACACTTTTAAATTCATGAGTTTATTTCCATGTTACTAATGATTTCTTAAAATTTATTTTTTTATTCTAAATCATTTGCTTTGGTTCTAGTAGAAAACATCATCCCTACACTAATGTTTTTGCTTGTTTTTAAAGTTCAATGGGAATAAATTCTTATGTCATAGCGAGCTTCCTCGTTTGGATGGAAAAATAAACAAAGTTCCATTTTTGCTTAAAATAGTGTATCAGGGGCATATTAAGTAGGTATCCTCTGTATGCATGTGATCACTTCCATTGTGTTAGGCATTGTTCTAAATAATTTATATATTTTATCTCATTTAATCCTCACAATAACTCTGTGAGATCGATGATATAATCCTGTTTTACATACAAGGACACTGACACTTCTAATAGTTAACTAACTTGCCTATGGACCATATCATACACTGAACAGTCTGTTCCAAAGCCAGGGTCCCCTTATAATATTTCATTTAATCTTTTTATCTACCTGACCTAGGACTCCTACAGTTATACTAGACAGTTGACTCCATCTGAGATACTGAGTTTTCTTTCTTAAAAAATTGAGAAGACCAGGAGAAAGAAGGGAAATCTAGAGGGAGAGTACTGTTAGCAGAATTAAGAGTCCATTTAAACTAGCACCTTTAGTCTCACTTTTAAATTTATTGACATGTAAATATGGATGTGTAGAAAAGCAATCTTTTCTACATCCTACTCAATTAATGTACATATAGGTGTTTGAGAAAAAGCAGATTATGTCTTTTATACTATTCTTATAAGAAAATCAAAATTTGTAGCATAAAAACACTTAGAATAGATTCTGATTACTCCTCATAATGAGCACATCTAAAACAAAGTATGTATACGTAATTTTGGCAGATGGGATTCTTTTTAACTGTATAAAGGAAACAATCTAATGTGGTATTCAGGGACCATTTCGTAGGTCCACCTCATGGTTTCCACCCATATCAACCCCCATTCCTCACAAAATTGTCTCTACAATGACTAATTTTAGGGATGGTGTGATGGATATTAAAATGGTTATTGAAGTATAAAGAATGCTAAAAAGCACAAAAGATGGCCTAAAGAAAACACATGTGTTGTTTCTCTTTGTCTGTTTAACATTTATTTGGTAGCATTGTCTACTGGCCCTGGGTGGGACTTGGGCAGGGTAACCAGGACTTTTCTGCTTACTCTGAGATATGCAATTCCACAGTCACCATTAAGTGACTATCTCAATTGATAGCATCTATTCCAAGATACTCATTAATACTTTAATCTTCATTCAGAGGTAAAATTTGCCCCTCCCTCTACCAGCTAAGGACACCATTGCCATCCCACTGTCATCTAGAAAGGGAGTACAAGAGCTCTTTTTCTTAGGAGCTCTGCCTCAACAGCTTGCTTGCTACAGCTTTAGCCCCTCTAGAACTGCCATTTGAGATGGAAGAAGGAAAAGTGGAAACTCTTAAGTTTCTTCCTTGGGGATAGCCTGAGGCTTGCCAGCAGAAGCCCTCTATCCTGAATTCTTCAATATTCATATCACTAGATTCCTTTCCAATGGAAACTTGCTTGATGCTCTTCTCAGTCCTTGGGTTATTTAGTCCTTCCAACCTGCTTTGATGATGACTCACTCCATCCAGTCTCCTGCATGAGAATCCTTCTCCCTCCCAAGTTTTCCTCTGAAACAGGACTTGAAATGGCTCTGGATCTCTTCTTTCTATCCTGTATGGCCCATATCTGACCCAGGGAAAATGTTACCATAGAACCAGAAAGCAACGGTGGTTGCCAGGAGATAGAAGGAGGGGGGAATGAGGAGTTGTTGGTCATGGAGTGCAAGTTTTAGTTATGCAAGGTGAATATGTTGTATTTATCTAACAAAAGATGTAACATACAAGAGATCTGATGTACAACTTAATTGTAGTTAAGGTACTGAAGTACTACACTGTATACTTAAAATTTGCTGAAAGACTATGCCTGTGTTCTCACCACACACATACAAACACACACACACACACACACACACACACACACACACACAGTAACTATGATGATGTATATATTAGCTTGATTTAGTGATTATTTTACAATGCATATGTATATTAAATCATCAAGTTTGTATCCCTTAAAAATATGCAATTTCTCATTGTCCCTTATGCTGTAATAAAAATTCCTGTTTTCTTACAACTGGATGTGAATCTAAATTATCCCAAAATAAGAGGTTTAAAAAATAAGTATTTTTGAATGAAAAAAATAGTAATTCTTAGATCCTTTTTTCAGACACAGATCAAAGAAGGCAGAGTATTCCCACCACAAAAGCAGTTATCCTGTTCCTACCCTATTAATTGCTTGCATGGGGGTTATACTATCTTTTTCTCTTCCATCCAGTTACATGGATCATATAATAAACTCTTTGCCACAGCACAGTGTAAACCTATCTTACTTGATGTGAAAGAAGGAGAGGGAGGTTACTGTATGGCTTGCTCTATAGACATTATGTCTCAAAATTCCCATTTTCTTCCGCCCCGGCCTATTTTCTCCCAGCTTCCCTCCTGTCCACCTCTATACTCTATCGGGGGAAAGTGAGTTTTTTTTAATTTTTTTTTCAACGTTTATTTATTTTTGGGACAGAGAGAGATAGAGCATGAACGGGGGAGGGGCAGAGAGAGAGGGAGACACAGAATCGGAAACAGGCTCCAGGCTCCGAGCCATCAGCCCAGAGCCCGACGCGGGGCTCGAACTCACGGACCGCGAGATCGTGACCTGGCTGAAGTCGGATGCTTAACCAACTGCGCCACCCAGGCGCCCCGGAAAGTGAGTTTTTAATTGTAATTTGAGGACTCTTCATTCAGAATGCAATGTTAATTTTAGGCTACACTTGGTATTGTAAAACGCCTGTTGAATAAGTGATACTTGCAACCTGAACATGAGTACAATTTAGCCAGGAAGAGAAGAAGTGAGTCTTCCAGGCAAAGAATAGACCTGAGCTATAACTTGGGGAGTAAGGGAATTAACTATGAGACAAAGAATGCAAGAGGTGAGAGGAGGAGGAAGCAGGGACAGTCATAGGGTGCCCAATGAGCCTTTTAAGGAGCTTGTTTTCATCCCAAGAGCAAAGGGAAGTCTCTGAAGGTTTATAAGCTGGGAAGTGACATGACACATAGTTTTTTGTGTTTGTTTTTGTTTTTGTTTTTTAATTACTATAGCTTCAGACTGGAGAATGGATATGTGAGGAGCAAGGTGAGAGGCAGCAAGACCAGTTAAGAGGGTAAAGAGCAGTTTGTGTGAAATTCCTGGCCTGGACTGGGGAGGCCTCAGTGGGAGTGGGGAAGAGTATCTTTTGAGATATTATCAGAATGAACATTATCAGACCTGGTGACTGGATGTTTAAATTGGGCCAGTGGGAATTGATCATAATTTAGTCTTTTTTTTTTAATTTTTTAATGTTTATTTATTTTTGAGAGAGAGAGACGGAGTGTGAGCAGGGGGGAGGGTCAGAGAGAGAGGCAGACACAGAATCTGAAGCAGGCTCCAGGCTCTGAGCTGTCAGCGCAGTGCCCAATGTGGGGCTCGAACTCAAAAACGGTGAGATCAGACCTGAACCAAAGTCAGACACCCAACCGACTGAGCCACTCAGGCACCCCGGCCATAATTTAATCTTCTTTGAAAATGTAATGTTTTTGCCCCTTACTAAAAATAGGCATTTTGGGGGAGGTACAAGTTTGGAAAGGGAAATGATATGTACAGTTTTAGAAAAGCTAAGTTGGAGGAAACATTTAAACATTCACTACAATCCTGTTAGGTATTATCCCTATTGTATATGTAAGAAAACTGAAGCCACAAATTTTGCAAGTGCTAAGGTTAGAATGTGACCCTCGGTCTGACTCTGGCCCAAATTCATATATTGTAGTTATGTGTTGTTTTGTAGTACTCAAACATCATGGTATTTTAGAAATGGTTAAATATATACAACAATAAGGATATTATGATTATAATAACCACAATGGGTAATAGTATTTAAGATGTCTTAAAATTTAGGGGGCACCTGGGTGGCTCAGTTGGTTAAGTGTCCAACTTTGTCTCAGGTCATGGTCTCGTGGTTCATGAGTTCACGCCCCCGCCCCGGTCCAGCTCTGTGCTGACAGCTCGGAGCCTGGAGCCTGCTTTGGATTCTGTGTCTCCTTCTCTCTCTGCCCCTCCCCCGCTCATGCTCTATCTCTGTCTCTTTCTCTCAAAAATAAATAAACATTAAACATTTTGTTGAAAAAGTCTTAAAATTTAGATTAATATAAAACTTCACCTTGCAAATAAATAGGAAATAGCGAGTAAAAGAAATAGAAGATCATAGAGAAGGAATAAGGAAGAAGTAAAAGGAAGGTGATCATATTATAGTTTAAGATGTGGTTGTTTTGTTTTTAAATTTTCTTTAGGTTGAGTGTTATATACTAATCCTCATGCTTCCATGATTACTGTAAGAGGGTATTTTTGTTTTCAATAGAGGAATTCAGAAGCTTTCTCACTTGAGCTGCTATAAGAAATTATATCATGCAAAAGATGAAAGTAACCTCAGTTTTAAGTACACTATGAAAATTGTCGAAAATATTCTTTAAATATATATGTAGGAGCCTTAAAAAAATAAAAGCTTTTGTGAATACTATGTGATTCGCTCTATTTAAAGAAAACTCGGTTGATAACAATTTGTCCTCATGCCTCACTTTTAATCCTTACATCTAAAGTTATTTTACATGTTTAATACCTAGAGCACCTAAATAAATTACTTATAGAGTAATTCAAAGAAATTACCTTAAAATACTTAAAGAAATGAAATGATTTGTATATCAATGTGAATTCAGAAGCAGAACAAAGAAATAGAATGCTAGGCTCTGACACAACCCAAATATTACCTTTCAAAGCTTAGCCGATCTCCTTTTTACTTTCTGAATAGGAGGTGTAGGCATTCTTTCTAAAAATGTCTGTAGATTTGGGGGAATGTTGGCAAAGAGCAAACACTTGGACTCCTTGTGGCGGTGCCTTTGTTCCCTGGAAGACAGATTGCTATTCCAGTTACAATATTGGTTTGTACAGAAAGGCTGCTGTTCCTTTACATTTCCTGGTTGTCTGTTACAGAAGCTTGCAGATGTACCTTCTGTTGCAAATAAGCCAGAAATTCCCATTATTTGGAGGTGGCTTGGGAGTGGTAGTAGTGGATTATTTTTGCCTGCTTTATTTAAGGATCTAATATTTAAAAAAACAGAAAACAACTACAGGGTTCTTAGTTATCAGAGCAAAAGGAAATTAAAAAAAAGAGCCAAAAGGAATGAGAAATCACCCTCATCACAATTGCAGTCCATTTATTTTCCATACCAGCTCAGATAACTAAGAGAGTAATACTTAATTTTACAGTGAAATTTGGTGAGATTAGTTCCCACTTAATTATTTACTCTAGAAGTAATTTCAACAGAAGAGCATTAATGTCATTTTATTTGTTTATTTTTCTTAGTTTTTGTTTAAATTCCAGATAGTTAATATACAGTATAATATTAGTTCCAGGTATAGAATTTAGTGATTCGTCAATACCATTTTAAACATTCTACCTTTGTTTTATTTTTCAAATGCTATTCTGCCCAGTACTGTACCAGAAAGATCATTTAAGTCCAAAGGAGCAAAACCAGAATCAAATCAGGACTATGGCAAGTGGGGAGGAGTGTTAAAGCATTCCATCCTTTTATCACCTGGCGTGTCTGCAAACATGAGGAGAAAGTAAATTTTCTTACAAAGAAATTTAAAGTAATAAAGTGATTATATTAGAGATGTGCATTAAGATGTATGCATTTAGAAAGTGGGTATATATACAAAAATCTCTTTAAATACCCTAAATCTAGATTTTATGCTAGGAAGTTTTCAGACCTAAGAACTTGACTTAGTCACAAAGTTATTCAGGTAATGGTACCTGCCCTGGCTCAGAAAGTACATTAGAGCACACACTACAAAAAGGAGGGGGTAGGGGAAAACAGAGTAAAAACATGAAAAATACATTTTAAAGATTTAAATACTTGAAACTTGATATTTGCAGGAATGTGTTATCAGAATTCCTCCTGTTTTTCTTGAAAAAGTGACTCTGGTTTATGTTTCTCCCCTACTCCCTTCTGGTATTGTATTTCTCACAGTTCTTATCTGTAAGTTTTCTCAAACTTTTAACTCAGTTGCCGCTACTGGAAAAAAAAATCAAAACGCATACGCTTTATTAATGAGTCAGTAAATTATATGTGGAGTGTAGACTTAGAAGGTAGTAAATAACGTATCCCATAGTTCTGATTTGTGAAGTGAGGTGCAATAATTCTGTCTGAAGCCCACACAGGTTTCTCTGACTCACTAGAGTCACCTGAGGGGCAAAAACCATTTGAGACAAAGACATCACTTCCTATAAAGCAATTTTGCCTAGTGAGAGCTTTCAGTGAAGAGAACTTTTCAAAATAAGGTAAAAATCAACAGTCAATTGATATTCTTATAATATTCTCTCCTCCTTTAAACTCACATCTCTATTTTTCTGATAACTTCAAATACTGAGAGATACACAGAAAAAAAATCTAAAATATCACTGTTCTAACTATATAGAGACAATACAAGTAAGCATGATTCTCTACTTTCCCAATTCAAAACATACTAGGATACACAAATATACAGTTGGGTACCACTATCAGACTTGCATACAAATAGCAATAATAACAAAAAATAATAGGGGAAACAAAACTGTAAAAAATAGATCTGAAAAACAATCAGAAGTACCTCTGTATAAATTCAATTATCTTTATGTCAGTAAAAAGTTGAACAAACATTAATATTCCTTAAATATTATATATTTGATGTTCCCAAAGGTGACGTTAATTTAACAGAGATGCCATAATTATGGTTTGTAGTCTGTGTTTAAGAAATAATGGAAATGAAGAAAGACTTCTACCCCAAATCCAAAACTAGATTTATTTATTTTTATTGCTACATAACCAATTACTACAACTTAAAACAAATTTATTATCTTATAGTTTCTGTTTGGTCATGAATCTGGGTACAGGTTAGCTCAGTCTTCTGCTAAAGACCTCAAGGTGTCTGCCTGGATTGCACTCTCATATCAGGCTCTGGGTTCTCTTCCAAGTCATTGGTTGTTGGCAGAATTCCATGCCTTGTGGTTGTAGAACTGAAGTCTTCATTCTCTTGCATGTTATTGGCTGAGAACTCTCAAACCTTAAGGGTCCACCTTTAGATTCTTGTCACAAAGCTCCATAACAGATTCACAACATGATCATTTGCTTCTTTAAGAAAAGGATGAAATCTCTCTCTGGCTTTAATTCTATCCTCTTTTAAGGACTCATTTAATTAGGGTGAGCTTACCCAGTTCAATCTCCATTTTGATTAAGTCAAAGTCAATTGATAAAGCCTTTACTTACATCTTCAGAATCCATTCCTTCATATAAAGTAACATAAGCATGGAGTGATGTCTCATCATATTAAAGTCCTTTATACTCAAGGAGGGAGGATTATGCAGGGCATATACACAAGGGGGTGGGAATCTTGGGGCCATCTAAGATTTTTGCTTACTACACTAGGTTTTAGATCTTGAAAGAGTAAATTTCACATAGCAGAATTGCTCACTATAGAGAAAAGGTCACAGCAACATAAGTGTCCCTTGACCGGTGAATAAGCAAAATGTAGTATATACATACATGGAAATATTATTCAGCCTTAAAAAGGAAGAGAATTCTGACCTGTGCTACAACATGGATGAATCTTGAGGACATTGTGCTAAGTGAAATAAGCCAATCACAAAACACAAATACCATGTCATCCCCCTATATGATATGCTTAGAGTAGCAAATCCATACAGACAGAAGGTACCATGGGTTGTTGCCAGGGGCTGAGGTTAGGGAAGAATGGGGATTGTCATTTAATCGGTACAGAGCTTCAATTGTGTAAAATAAAAAGCATTCTGGAGATTGGCTGTACAACAGTGTGAATGTACTTAACACTTCTGATCTCTATGCTTAAAAATGGTTAAGATAGTACATTTTATGTCATATGTGTTTTATCACAGTTAAAAATAAAAGAAGAAAATCAAGTTTCAGCATCAAAAAAATTCAGAGATGTAATAGTTCTTTCTCTTTCTGTTCTAAATTATCTGCTTAAAAAACCCACAAAAAGAAACAGTGAAAAAGTGTATCATGGGCTATAGTCATCAAGGGAAGCTTTGTGGAGACTGTAGTTCTGAACTTTGTTTTTTTTTTTTTTTTTTTTTTTTAAGTAAATAGTGTTTGAATACTTAGAAAAACAGAATAAATGGGACAAACTTGCCAAGACACAGAGTTGTTCAGAAGAGGGAGTTCCTAGCCAGAGTTATATAGAGACAAAGTGGAGGTTTTCGAAGAAAGTTGAGGTGAGAATGTAAAGGGTTTTTAAATGCTAAACTAAAGGAAATGGGTTTTAGTTTATAGTTTGTGAGGAAATATTGAAAATAGTATAATGTATTCTATGATACTGTTGTCTAGGAGTCCTTGTCATATGCCTCAGGTTATACATTCCTGGAGGAAACAGAATGTGACAGCAAGATGTGTGGTTAACAGATTCATAATTATTATTTGTTTTTCTGATAAAATGTTTCCCTATCACATGCAAAATGCAAAACGGTTATCTTTGTTCAAGGAATCTGCTGCACTAAAGAATCAATTACTGATATTGAATAATCTGTATGATTGACACTAAGGCAAAGAACATGTCTTAATTTATCTTTGTATCTTTCTCTAAGTCTTAAACCAGTGCCTTGCATATAGTGATTGTTGAGTTAAAGTAGTATGCTGAAGAATGTAAGTGTTCTGTCCTGAAAATTACATCTATAGAACCTTGCATCTGTAATCCAAATAGACAGCAAAATATAGTGGTAATTCTTGCTAGGCAGTGTAACCTCACAATTCTTCCCAAGTAATTCCATTTGAGAATGACTTTCAATACCGAACACTGGTAATGAAATTGACTATTCAAAAAAGATGAAAAAAAACTTTATTAAGAGAGTATACATATTATTTTAAGAAAAAAAGTTAAATGAAATCTCCAATATTTCAGGGAGAAATCTTCTTAGACATTAAAAGATAACTCACCTTCTTTGTATTGTTTTCACTCATCCATTGAGTCAACTCAATTTTGAGTTAAACCTTTTTTCTTTTTTTAAAAGACAGACAACACTGGTGGGGGAAGGGCAGAGAAAGGGAGAAAGAATCCCAACCAGGCTCTGCCCTGCCAGTGCAGAACCCCACACGGGCCTTGACCCCAGGAAGCCATGAGATCATGACCTTAGCCAAAACCAGGAGTCGGTTGCTTAACTGACTGAGCTACCCCAAATGTCCCTAAACCTTTTCTTTTTAACCATACTCTCAGAATTTTCCATTTGAGAGCACAATCCTGGGAATACTTCACTGGCTGAGCAGCCAGCTTCAACTGTATTAAAACTTTAAAATACCTGGTTATGTTTTCCAGTCTGTTCTTTGATACAAATAAAATATTTGCTGAGTTGTTTATTTAAGAAATGTTAATTCAGGGCGCCTGGGTAGCTGAATCCGTTGGCCGTCTGACTTCGGTTCAGGTCATGATCTTGTGGTTTGTGGGGTCGAGCCCCGCATCCGGCTCTGTGCTGCCTCTCAGAGTGTGGAGCCTGTTTCAGATTCTGTGTCTCCCTCTCTCTCTGCCCCTCCTCCGCTCATGCTCTGTCTCTCAAAAATAAATAAACGTTAAAAAAAGAAGTTAAAAAAAAGAAATGGAAATTCATATCTTGAACAGGTGAAAGCCATCACATAATCTGCATTCTACCCAAACTCAATGGCAAATTAAACTTAAATACAGATATGGCAGCTCTTTTCTCTCATTTGCTTCCAGGGTGATATCTAGGTTATAAGAGACTTGAAGTCTGTAAAAATATGGAGATGGGGATTTCGTCATTAAGAATATAAAATTATGATGTTAAATTAGGTTTAGAGCCTCAAAAGGGACATGTGCAAGTGAGGGGCCCTGAAGCTTATGCCTTATTTGTCTTTATGATAAACCCTCCTCTGCTTGCTTCTTTGGCCAGATGGTGATCCTGGAAGTTTCACTGGAGGATCTTCTTGTTAAGAGATACCTCATTTTTGCCTCATTCTTTTCCTTTTTTTTTCAAATATATATATTTTTTAACGTTTACTTATTTTTGAGAGAGACAGAGACTGAGTGTGAGTGGGGCAGGGGCAGAGAGTGAGGAGTGAGAGAGACACAGAATCTGAAGCAGGATCCAGGCTCTGAGCTGTCAGCATGGAGCCCAACACGAGGCTCAAACTCACAAACTGTGAGATCATGACCTGAGCCAAAGTCAGACACTTAACCAACTAAGCCACCCAGTCGTACCTCATTCTTTTCCTTAATTAGCTTTTTTCCCCCACCACTCCACCCCACTCCCTCAATTGTGGTATTTAGTTTAATACAAAATTGAGATAATTTACTTTCCCCTCTGCTCCTACTATAACTTTCTGGCAAATGTAATGATAGCCAATTTGATTCACATCTGTGTTTTAAATAGGCATATTTCCAGAGAATCATTTTAAATTTAACATGAACTTTACATATTTGGGATGTTGTGTACATGCTCTATCTACATAAATGTACAAAATGAGGGAGTCTGGTTGGTAATTGATTACCTAAATATTAGTTTTGCATTATCTTTAAAATCAAGGCATAGTCATGTGCTCATAGAGTCTAAGTAAACCACTTTCCTTATTTTATAAAGAATATAATACGTAAATTGTGAAATCTACAGAGTATTGAGTGTGAGAAGAATTTATAAATCATATTTGATGAGCTGATATTTACAATCAGTTTATCCAAAGATTCACAGACTGACCACTCTATTCTATACCAAAAAGGTAATATTTTGTCTTATAATTTCAAATCATTTTATCTGTTCATCCATGAGAACTTATCTTGCAATGTCTTCTGTTCCCCATCATCCTCAACCCTAACCCACTTATTGGAAGCAAATGAGATAAATGTCCATTTCTTGTACTAAAAATGACATGAATATAAGCATACACATATTTGGGTTACTTAGTTTTTAAATTAATACCAAAAGCTAGTATATTTTAGGTCAGAAAAACTAAATAATGCCATTTATTTGTAAGTTCTTTGTAGCTAGAATTGATTATACAATATCCTGAATTGTCAACAAAGACAATTTAAAGTCAAGGGTCTTAGGTGATGTAATGAAGTTCTTCAATATAGATTTTCTATAGTTCTTCAATATAGATTTCTGTTGAGTAAATTTTGAGAATGATCAACCCAAACAACTGTGTGGTAATATATCTTGTGTTTTTTGGTTTGTTTTGTTTTGCTTTGTTATTTAGATGACATATAGCATTATATTAGTTTCAGGTATAAAACGTGCTTTGAAATTTATATATATTGTCAAACAATCACCAGAATAAGTCTAGTTAACATCCATCACCAAACACAGTTACAATTTTGTGTGTGTGTGTTGAGAACTTTTAAGATGTACTCTCTTAGCAGATCTCAAATATATAGTACAGTATTTTTAACACTGGTCACCATTCTGTATGTTACCTAACCTATTATTTTATAGCTGGGTGTTTGATAACAGCTATTCCAATAGGTGTGAGGTGATATCTTACTGTGGTTTTGATTTGCATTTCCCTGATGATTATTGATGTTGAACACCTTTCCATGTACCTATTGGCCATCCGTGTGTCTTCTTTGGAAAAATGCCTATTCAGCTCCTCTGCCCATGTTATAATAGAATCATTTTTTTTTTTATATTGAGGTCTATGAGTTTTTATGTATTTTAGATATTAACTCCTTATCAGATGTATGATTTGCAAATATTTTTCTCCCAGTCAGGAGGTTGCCTTTTCATTGTGTTAATGATATCCTTTGCTGTTGAGAAGCTTTTTACTTTGATGTTGTCCTACTTATTTATTTTTTGCTTTTGTTGTCTTTGCTTTTGTGTCAGATCCAAATTATCATCATCATGAAGCTTACTGCTTTTGTTTTCTAGGTAACTACTTTCTTCTTTTTGATATCTTTTTGATAAATTTTCCTTATTTTTCTTAAACTAAAGTAATGTAACAAATTTGGAGAAAAAGTTTATTTTTTTAATGTATGCACAACAGTTACTGCCTTAAGAAAAGGAATATGTTTTAGAAGCGCTCAAGATACATGTATATAGTATAATTTAGAGTCAAAATTGGGGAGAGGTTTAGTGATGGGGGAATACTTAGAGAAACTCTTAAGGCAAGGTTGTTTATATGAAGCCTCAACAAATTAGGCAGAAAGTATGGAATTGAAAGGTAACTGCTGGGTCACACTCCCCAGTCTCTTTGGTAGAAGATACAAATATGAGAGGAAAACCCTGTAAAATGTTATGTTTCTTGAGGACAGATCCCATACTTGATCGAATGTCCTGTGTAATTAGACCACAGGTGTGACATTTCTACCTGTATCTGTTTTGCTCTTCATGGCCAAGTTTTATAAAAGGGCCACACTCACCAACTGTCCCCATTTCCAAATTCTGCATTTGCTCTCCAACTGTGTAACTCCAGCTCCTGCTTTTATCACCTGACTAGAAATGTCCTTTTTTTGGTAACTGTTTGCTTACCTCTTGCCAAAGCCACTGGGAATTACTTTGGGTGTTATCTTACTTGATATCCATTATGGAAATTTACATTATTTCTTAACTTCATTTTTCTTAAAAAAAATTTTCACTATATGTATGTATACATAAATCTTTAGTTAAAAATTCAGAAATATCTAGAAATCAATAGATTATAAACAACACCTGCAACTTACTGCCCCTCCCCAATTCATTGGTATAAGTCTGTTTCTCTCACACATGCAAGTTATAATGTATATTCAGAGAAGCTTATTAATTTTCTTAATTAAGCTTCATATTATAAATATTTCTTCATGCCCTTAAAAATTTTTCAAGCATCTATAATGACTGTCTAATATTCTAGTCTATAGATGCACCTAATTCCAACATTTTACTTAAATATATTTCAAACTTTCACAATTACAAATAATGTTGGGAAAACATCCTTGGGTATAAAATTCTTTATATCTACTGTTGAATATTTTCTAGGATATATTTGAGGAAGTGTAATTACCAAAGCAAAAGATATGGCCATTTGTAAGGTTCTGGATACATGAAGTTAATTTGTTTTCCAGAGAGGTGCTGAAATTTTTTTTTGCCAGGACTGAGAAAATATCCATTATATCACACACTTGCTAAACTTTTTCCAATTGGGTAAAAACATGATACTGGTTTTATTTTGTATTTCTATAAGGTGTGTAATATAGAGTGCAATCTAGATAATTATTTCTAAACCTTTAAAAGTTTCTTCTCTAATGTTTTTTAATTAAATCATCTATGATTTTTCTTAATTTTTTATGGAATTGCAAAATTCTCTTCTCGATTATGTTACTCTTGGGGCCTTATCTTTATAGTCTGATTCTCTCATTTCAATTAATTAATTCATTTTATTGTGTTGCTTCATCATCCCACATGGGCTTTTCTTATTTTATATCTAACAAAACATGATGTCAAAACATATTCCATATTTCCATTAGAAGTACCAACTAAGAAGATTATATGTACATTGCACTAACTTACAGGAGACGCATGTGATGCACTTACCCTACTAAGAGATTTATATTTATATTGTTTTTGTCTGATTTGGGAAAATGCGTTTACTTTTTATTCAGAGGATTAAGGAAGTTAAGAAGAAAGGTGTCAAATATGTATTTTAACAGTGTTATTTAAGAGCTATAGTTAATAATATATTTTCATAAAACTATTTTCATTTTTCTTCTCATACTTAAAATTGTTAAAATTTGAGGAAGTAATACATATTTCATTATCAAAAAAAAGTTAATTGCATAAAATAACAATGATGTAGTCTCACAAAAAATGTATTTAATTCAGTACAATAGGAAAAGGAGCGTTGCTGTTTCAGACTTTTCCATGTCTTAAGAGACGAAGCAAAATCATTGGTGCCATCAGTGTTCACATTTAAATAATCAGAATGGAATACCTGAATAGTTATTGTATTCATCGACTGACAGAAATTCTAGTTGATGGAAAAACATAATTCTCCAGGTAATTACTTTTTTGTTAGACTCTGAAAGCTCCTCTGAATGTGTGAGACTCTCTGACCCAACCATACTAGATAAGCCTACAAGGACTTGGCCCACTTTTCATCCTTTAACAGGTAGAATAGTGCTCCTAATAAAATAAAAGGTCTGCATCCCTTTAAGCACACTGATGAATTTGCTCACACACAAGGAGGCATGAGGGCGAATTTGAATACTGTGTTTAGAGACAGTTGAGTGAGAAGGGTGTAATCTTCAAGAGATGGAAATGTTAGGGTTGGGTGGAGAAGACAAACTAGAAGGGGATAATGAAGATGAAGAGATGGAGAGAGATGGGGTGCCTGGGTGGTTCAGTCAGTTGAGCATCTGACTACTGATTTTGGCTCAGGTCATGATTCCAGGGTTGTGGGACGGAGCCCTGCATTAGGCTCTGCTCTGAGGGTGGGGACTGTGGTGTGGGACACTCTCTCTCTCTCTCTCTCTTCTCTCTCTCCCTCCCTCGGCCCCTCTCCCCCATTTGCAAACTCTCTCTGTCTCTTAAAAATAAATGGAAAGAGGAGATAGTGAAACTCCAGCTCTACAGGCTAGAGAAGGTAGAACTACTTAGTATAAAGTACCAAGGAAAAAAATCTCTGGGGGAAAGGTTTGCAGATAGCCTTTAAGAAACACATGGGTAGTCAGTAAGGAGGGGTGTGTTCTTTGTCTGTGTTTTACATACGTGTGTGGGTTTATTTTGGCCAAATAATTCACTTGGTATGTGAATACTTACGGCACATGTGTTTATACATACACATCTTCACACATATTTATTGAACCCTTATTTGCATTTGTATATATGTGATGTATTTTAATATACGTAAGATACATATTGCTTTTTCTACTTTTAACTATGCCATTATTTTTTCTAAGAAAATATACTAAACAGCTTCAGTTTCCTTTACTGGAACCTTTTCCTCTGCTTCTTTTCTGCATTTTGAAGTGTCCCAGATGTATTTCATTTTCTGTCAACATACTTACCTTAGACGATGTCATTCAGTCCTGTGGTTTAGGTGTCTGTTGTGATTCCTAAATATACTTCTCCAGCCCTGTCAACTCCCTTCAACTCTAGATTTAAATGTGTCACTGCTTCTGTGACATCTTCACGTTGGTATGAAATATGGGTCTCAAAATTTATATAGTGAAAACAGAATTCTTAACTTCCATCTTCCCACTGCCAACCAATTATTCCCTAGTTTCCTCTACTTCCTCTAGATTATGGCACTTCTGCCTGCTCAATTGCTTAAACCAAATATCTAGAGATTATCTTTTATTTCTATCTTCTCCTCACCCACTGTTATGCAAACTGTCAGCCAGTGCCATTGATTTTTCCCCCCAGACATGTCCTAATCATGTGTACTTGTTCCCAGCTCTCCTACAAGCACCCTGGTCCAAACCACATGGGCCACTATCCTAGCTTCCATACTTTCCAGCCACAACTTTTGCAATCCTTACTTTACACAACTGTTAATAAGATTAAAATAGTGAAATAAAGGACATAGTGCCATCACACCATTACTTAAATACTCAACATTCCCATTGTATTTAAAGTCCAAATTCTGTACCCTTTTGTAAAATAATGAAATTGTACAGGATTTCATTCTGCTCTTCCTTAACCATGTTGCTCTAGCTTTTTGGCACTCTCTGTATTCCTGTCTTGGGAACTTTGAAAAGTAGTTACTTTATTTTCCTGAATTTTTTCTTTTCTGATTTTATATGCATCACATCTTTCCTGTCAGGTTAGGACTCAGCTTAAATATCATCTCTCAGAGAGACTTTCATGAGCACACAATAAAACATAACCCCCTTTCCACACATCAACCCCATTATGTTACTTTGTTTTAATTCTCTGCAGAAACCTATCATGCTTTACTTATTATATACTTTTGTTTACTATCAGAACACTATAAACTCAGAACACTATAAACAGGGACATACTATCTTAGAACTATCACATATCAAGCTTCCTGTAAATATTTGTTTAAAAAAATAATATTGTGAGAGGTGCCTGGATGGCTTAGTCAGTTAAGCTTCCAAAAAGAGAGAGAGAAAGAGAGAGAGAGAGAGAGAGAGAGACTTGATTTTGGCTTAGATCATGATCTCACAGTTCATGAGATTGAGCCCCGCATCAGGCTTTGCCCTGATAGTGCAGAGCCTGCTTGGGTACTCTCTCTCCCTCTCTTTCTGCCCCTTCCCAACTATCTTTCTCTCTCAAAATAAATAAATAAACATTAAAAAAAAACATTGTGGAGAATCTTCAAGCATGGGCAGACGGAAAGGATGAGAAGATTAAGGTTGTTTTCCATTCTTGAAAAATCCTATGATTTTTGTGAAATGTATTTTATACTTTTGTCCTGCCCAAATCCATTTTAGGTGAGCTATTGAAACTAAAGAGAATATGTAGTATTTTTGGTTTGATTAGTCAATTGATAGATGAATGTTATTCAACATAAGTAAATATTGAGCTTTAACAATACTGGGTGATTTGGAAATGTAGGTAGATTTTGTTTAGGTTTAAGGAATGTTAGAGGTATGCAATTAAGCATATTTTCTATTTTACTGTAGGACAACACTAAAATATGCAGTTAAAGCTTAAACGTGAATTTTCTCTTTCCTTAAAATTATGTGTTTTGTTTTGAGAAGAATTGTTATGTGGAACAGAGAACCAGAAAAGGGGCTTTATATATGGATTATTTTGCATTGAGATTTTGTGCTTATTTATTTCTATGATAGGTTTCTAAAGCGAAAGGGAGATAGCTTATAACTAGTACATGAAAGGCATATGAACTCCTGAGAATATGCAACATTCTGTGATGTTAGGCAGAATAAAAGTTGTACATGTTTGGAACGCTTATTTACCCAGAACTTTTGGAAGGAAACACTATTTTCCCATGAAAACGAGCAAATAGAAAATGTTTCATGACTCTTTTAAGATAAAATATCACTCTTTAAAGAAATTTCTCTGTTGGACCTTACAAATTTGTGCCATGATCTCCAAATTTCCTGTCTGTGGAATTTCCCACCACTTTGCAATGTCCAATAGGTGATTTGATGGAAAAAATATAAGAATCACTGGCCTGTAATACAAAATCTTTCTTTATAGTGCAATCATACTAATTGGTAAAAATGATAATAAATGATAAAAAAAAATATCAACAGTATTTCCAGGTACTATTAAATGCATAAAAGGGAATTTAAGTCATTAAGTGTCAGATCTAGACCCTCTTATATGTTTAACTTTTTTATTTGCAAAACTGCACACATTTAATTATAAATAGCAAAATACTCCCTTACTGGTTGAGTTATTGCTTTAGGGTCGGAAAACTGAATTCCCAGCTGTCCTACCATTTACTATGTGGCAATGTGGTTAATGGCATTCACCTCTCTGAGCCTCAGTTCCTTCCTCCCTAAAAGGAGGGAGTTAATTTGTTCTGTTAGGGCTCTTGCAACACTGATCTGCTGTGATTCTGTTTCCTTTTTTTTTCCCACACCATGTCTCATAAAAAGTAGGTATCTCCATCTTTTAGACCTTCCATATCTCTATTCAACACTACCTTTCTTAGGTTCTCTCCTCTATCTCACATGTCTGGAAAACGTGATGTGCATTGGGGCGTTTTATCTTTAGTTATTTATCCAAATCTTTTTCAGAGACAAACTGTAGATGGTGAGATGTGGTAGCTGAGATCAGAGAATCCCTGAATACCACAAAGTCTACAATTATTCATTCCATAGAGTGTATCGATGATGCAGAGTATAAGAGTTTGACATCTCTGTTCATGGCTAGTAAAGTAGCCACAAGTACTCATCTCTGTCTGAAAAATACTACTGGACATTTGTAAATGAAGCATCAGAGAACATGAAGTTCCCTTTTGAAGTTAAGAGCTCATTGTCACTCTTGGTTATTTCAGCAGACTGCTTTGATTGTAAAAGCTATTCTTGGATGCAGCAGTGGCTCATCTATAAGAGAGACAGGCACCTTTCATGTTCATCTGTCAACCCTAACTCTTATCTGCCTTCCACATTGGCACTGTTAAGTCACATTTCCAGGTACTCTCCACTCTTACTTAACCCTGCCTGAGGCCAGATCTTCAGTAGTAGCTTGGATCTTCTGAAGATGCTTCTTGGGATGGGATTTGGAAACTGAATGAGGGCCATACTACTTACCATGCTTTGCATGGCTATTATGTTACTATTATTACATAACTGGTAACAACAAAATATGAAGATGTATTTAAAAAAATAATGTTTATTTTTGAGAGAGAAAGAGTAAGAGAGAGTGAGAGTGAGAGAGTGGGGAAGGGGTAGAGAGAGAGGGAGACACAGAATCCGGAGCAGGCTCCAGGTGCTGAGCTATCAGCACAGAAGTCGATGCAGGGCTCCAACCCATGAAACATGAGATCATGACCTGAGCCCAAGTCAGACACTTAACTGACTGAGCCACCCACATGCCCTGAAGAAGGCGTATTATTAGATCTTTGACCACATTGCTGCCAGAAACTGTTGATTTTTAATTCCTATCTACTTTGGAGAGCCTTGTCAATCTCTGTAGCTTCCCACCCAAACAGGTAACAGTTGGTACTGGCAAGAAAGGAGGAAAGAAAAAAAAATTATAGTGTTACCAGCTTCATTTGGGAGCATCTGTGTTTCCTGTTTCTATTATTAGGCTTTAGGGATATGAGAGTTTTTCTTAACCATAAGAGCATCAGTTTTAGGGGATATGGAAACAAGATCCTCCAGATAGCAGTAGCAAATCATAAGTATTGTATTTATTTTTGAAGTATTGAATGCTACCATCAAAAGTTTTATGATTAGGGTTTGAAGATTTATGTAGTCTTCAAGAGAATGTGGAAGAGAATTTTCAAAGCCAGTAGATGTTAACATTTATTGTGATATAAGAACATCAATTGGGAATATAGCAGAATAAATTCCAGAAGCATTACTTTCATTGTGAAAGTAATAATGGTGCTGTCTGTTTAAAAGTGGGATAGTTCAGTAGACTAGCAAAGAGTACTTCAGTGATGAAGGGTGGCAGAAAAATTGGTATGCAAAATAGAAATTGTGTTCTCTTATATAGAACAAAATAAACTTGTTGATATTATATCTTGAATAATTAATTACAAGAGCCCAAATGAGCTACAAGTGATTATAAAATTCAAATTTTGGTTCAGGTTGTAATTTTTGTTTATGATTAAAATATGTTTTTTTAAAGACTATCACCAATTATGCATATTTCACAGAACTCTTAAATAAAGTACTGGCAGTGGGGGCACTACACATAGCACTAACTTGGGCACTAATTAAATGTATGTCCCTAGAAAGTGCCCATAAAACACTTGGATTAAAAACAATTACAATCTTTTCCATAAAAATGTTTTATGAGAAATCATAGCACCTGATGATTATAAACTTTGTATGAGGTGTTTTCCAAAGAAGAGAAAGAAAAATAACCTTTAAGCTGATAATAGTGAATAATGATACTATTTAATATTTATTGAGTGATTACATTATGCTAGGCACTGTGCTAAGTGCTTTACATTAAATTTCTCATTTTATCCTTCCAGTAACCTTACAAGATTGGTACTGCTGTTATTTTACAGCTGCAAAATAGGCTTACGAAGATTAAATAATTTGTTCAAGGTCACACAGGTAGTAAGTGTTGGAGCAGGGCCCGATTCAAGGTTTAGGTACTTCTGCTTTTAACATATGTACTAAGAACCCTATTTATGAGAACTGAAAATAGTAGACATTTTTACTGCATAAATTATTAAAATCAATATAAGATTCTTATCTACAATGTATTAATAAATTTGGAGTGAGAGTCTCAGGTCATTCTAGCTAGCATTCTATCTAAAATCCTGAATGAGTTAGTCTTGATTGCATTTTGATACCTTTTGAACTTTAATATCTGTCACTAGACCAAGTTATATTTGATATAAAGTACAGCCTACCTCTAGTTAGATAACTTTTTTTTTCCCATAACAGAATTCAAAAACAAATGGCAGTACTCACACAGTTTGTCAGAGTTTGACACATCATTTTTGACCAAAAGCAAAATAAACAATGAACCTCTATAAAGTATGAGTCTTTTTCAGTTTAAAAATACCAAATTACGGTTAAGGACTTTGAACATCACAGGATTATCACTGAAGCAGTTGTCACTTAAGTAAGAACTTAATCATTTGCCTGTATCAAGATAGAGGTAACTTGCTTATCATTACTTTTCAAGTCTATTGATACTAATAATCCTAAATAGCATTCTGAAGTTAGCAGGGCCCATCTGGCTTTTCTTGGTGAAGAGGCAAGTTCCTGCATATGAGACTGGTGTATTCGATAGATTGTCCTCTGCCTCATGGCGAAGGAAACTAAACCGAGACAACAAAAGTCGTTTTATTGAAGGAGGCCGTGCTTTTAAAATGAATTCCACTTTTCTTTCATAGCTCATAATGTTACTCCAAAGTCATTATCTAAGAAAGATTTAGTTCTCATATAAAATATGAACCACACGACAACTGAGCTAGTGTGCTATATAGATGCAGCAAGCGATCGCAGTGATAAACCATGTGGACACCAAGTATGTTGGAGTCATTAAAATTGTAGTCCAATTAGTTCTAAAGTTTATTGGGGCTAAAATAATTCTTCAGTCAAGGAGAGAGATCTGTTTTCTCATAGGAAACTTACCAAGACAAAGACTAAAATCACAAAGACAGATCATGAGCACATAAGGGAAAACTTATTTAGTGCCTGCTGGATAAGTCAGAAGGATAGATTTATTATTATTATTATTATTATTATTATTATTATTATTATTTTATACATGGCATAAACACATGCAAAGAGAAAAAAGAAGGAATCAGTGAATCAGATACCTGGTTGCTTTCACTGGGCAGCATGCGGTTATAGTCAGTTATACCTGACTTTATTATATGATTCATGATTTTATTATATGTTCACCTCTTTAAAGCTCAATTTGAATTATTTACAAAATAATTCAAGAAGGCTCTATTTCAGATGGAATTTAATACGGTTTAGACAGTTATCTTCTAAATTATGGAGAATTTTATTTTTTTAAATAACAAGTGAAAAAAATCGGTATTTAGAAAGAATGACCCTGCAATGTTTTATTGTGTTATACAGATTTGCAATTCTTTCTATCATAGAAAGAAAATGAAAATAATTTTAAACTTGTCTGTAATGCCAATTTAGTTCTTCGACCAACACCGACTTGAGCACTTACCCATTCTGAATTTGAAATCAAAATGCTTTGAATGCAGCTTATGAGCCTCTTTGTTTTGGGGGAAAAGAACCACTAAAGCAAACTGTAGAGAAAGAGGAGATAATAGAGCTTGGAAGCAACCTCTTGGCAAAGAAGAACAAGAGCAGTGGAATAATTTAATTGCTCATCAGCTAATTATACGGTATTATAATGTTAATGTGTCTTCATCATGACAATGTAATAGGTATAGATTGAAGCATATGAAAAAGAAAGTGTTGATGCAGTAATTATAAGTAAGAGTGGAACTGTTAGAGTAATTATAACGCTTCATCGGATAATTAACGTATTGTTCAACTTGAGATGGGGAACAAAGAGTGAAAAAGTTAAATATTGAAGGACATGCCTTTGACACTCCAGAGATGTCTTTGAGCCTTTGCAGAGAATAGGATATTCTGGGTTGATACAGTTATTTCCTGGTTCCCTTTTCCATAATTTATTATTGTTCAGTCACATATGCTACGGAAGAACATAGTAATTTGCATGTGAGATGCTACTGGTGGTTAATTTTTTTTATGTAATATGATCCATGTTGCTATTTTTTTTAGTTTTGTCTCATTTTGTATCCGTTATGTCATTAAATAAGCTAAAGACTTTAAAGTCATGCGAGCTTAAAATGAAATAATGTATGTGAACAATTCTATAAACTGAAGAGGGTGATAATTATTCTGTAGCATACCTGAGTAGTTCCTTCTGAGAGTGTTTTGACAGATCCCTTTTGTTTTAATATCAACGAGTAACCTAATTTTTTTCAAAATTCATTAGCTTGAAAATATCCATTTACTATAAGGCCCTTTGAATGAATTATAAAGAAAAACAGCAACAAGTAAATACCAGCAACAAGTGAAACTGACAACCAGTGGTAGGCAGCTATGGTTTTGTATCCCATTTGACATTTTGTTTTGATACTAGCTCAGTGACCACCTATGTGCCACACTGTTCTGAACATGTTACGGATATTAACACATCACTTTTCATTTTATTTCTATTGTTATCCATACATTTTACAGAAAGGATACCTAGCAGAACAGAGGTTAAGTATCTTGGCCAAAATCGCATATCTCTTAGTGGTACAGCTGGGATGTGAGGCCAAGTAGTCTGGTGGTATCGGTCTCTGCTAACCTAACACTGCTCCCAGTTGTTGATTCAGGACGATGTTACGAGACTTGTGAAAGGTTTCTGTATTCCAATTAGAATACGGTAGGCAAGCAAGATTTAAAGAGCTGATAGTGGAGGATACATAGAGTCTGGTGTGAAGGAGAGAAGACAGCAATCGAATATGAAAAATCTAAAGATGGCAAAGACAGATCAATCTGGTTGCAATGGAAGGTCCATAAAGAGGAGCCCCAGGAGAATAGACTACAAACTTAGATAAGATCCCAGTGACAAGGCCAAAATGAGTAGCTCACGGAGAAGCTCATTAACTTATCCTACTCAATGGAGTTTGACCCAATACCTATGATCAGCACATATAGGAGCTACCATGATAGATATGGAGGTGAATGCAGGACAGTTAGCAGAGGAATTAGAAATAGTGATGCCCTATTATTTTAAGTTATCTTCAGATGAACAAAAAAGGGTTAAGTTTCTAAGACTATAATCCCTGCTGAAATTGTATAGTGTTATTTTGAGATAGGCTACAAAGCCAATCGATATTAAAACTTTTATACATTCTTTATAAAGAACTATATTTTTTATATCTGTTTTCTTACAAATGGTCACATCAAATTGTGTTATGGGATAAATAAACCACATGACTGAGGTAAATATACAAGCAATTTCTTTTTAAAATCAGTAGGAGGCCGGGGGTACCTGGGTAGCTCAGTCAGTTGAGCATCCAACTCTCGATTTCAGCTCAGGTCATGATCCCAGTGTTGTATGACTGAGCCCATGTCAAGCTTTGCTGTGAGTGTGGAGTCTGCTTAAGATTATCTCTCTCAGGGCACCTGGATGGCTCAGTCAGTTAAGCGTCTGACTTTGGCTCAGGTCATAATCTCACAGTTTGTGGGTTCAAGCCCTGCATAGGGGCTCTGTGCTAACTGCATTCTGTGTCTCCCTCTCTCTCTGCCCCTCCCCTGCTCTCTCTCTCTCTCTCTTTCTCTCTTTTTAATTAAAAACAATTTAAAAAAAAGGTTATCTCTCTCTCTCTGCCCCATCCTACCCCTCTGTTTCTCTCTCCTAAAATAAAAAATAAAAATAAAATAAATAATTAAAACATCAGTAGGAGGTGAAAAAAATGCTACTATAATGTTTCAATTTAACAAATAATTGTGTGTTACTTTCCATCAGCAACAATTATACTTTAATATAAACTGTTAAAAAAGCAATGCAAGGGCTCCTGGGTAGCTCAGTCAGTTAAGCATCCAACTCTTGGTTTCGAGTCAGGTCATGATCTCATTGTTCATGGGTTTGAGCCTCCCATCAGGCTCTGTGTTGACGGTGCAGAGCCTGCTTGGGATTCTCTCTCTTGCTCTTGCTCTCGCTCTCTTCCCCTCCCCAGCTCGTGTGCTCGCTCTCTCTCTCTCTCTCTCTCTCTCAAAATAAATGTTTAATAAAGCAATGCACATTTTAAAATAAGCAGAATTTGGGTAAAATACTCATGATGTAGGATAGTTCTGACTTAAAAAATGTTTTAAACAGTGGGTCCTCAAACTGGCATGCACTTTGAAGGTGTGTACTTTCTAATTTCTATGTCCTATTTAGCTTCTTAAAATTAAAAAACAAAACAAGTTAGTTCACTTAACTTTGGTAAACTGCATACTTCAGCAGTTTTGGCAACATAATTTGATCAGAGGTGGAAGATGGTAGGATATGTTTTGCTGTTTAGATGTGCAGCTAAAAACATAATACTGAGTCTATAGTTGGAACGACATGGATTTTTTGGGGGGATTTCTGGGGTGACAAGTCTATAGTAGAAGGAGCACAGGCTTTGGAGGCAGAATGATCTTAACAACTGACTCAATTAACCTCTCTGAACCTTACTTTCCCTATTGTGAGAGAGGTAATAATAATTTCTGTCTTGCAGAATTGTTAGGAAATTAAAAATGCATATAAAATGACTATCACAGAAGCTGGCACATGCTAATTGTTCACTTAAAACTGGCTATGATTATTGCTATTCAGCATAAGAGAGTTACTGAACAATGCTAAGCAGTCTTTAATAAGAAGTTCTTAAAAGTTTAAAACAAATCCATGAAATTATGTTGTGACTTTCTTTTAAGATATTAATTATAGTTGTTCTCAATCTGTAATGAAAGAGGTACTAAGTGTTAAAAAAGCAAAATGTAGTCATGTAAAATATTCTGTCGTCAAGACCCTTCACAAAAGATGGAGAATTACAATTGTCAGAGGTTAGTTTAACTAAATAAGAAGGAAACTACTGCTATTTCTACCTCTTCAGAAAGATTTTGTTTGTAGTAATTCCAAGATAATAAATATAAGGTATATAGTCAGCATTCTTCATAGCACAGTTATAGCCTCTATAACACACACACACACACACACACAAATGCAAATATATGAATGACTTATAGAATGCATCACATTAGAGTTACACATATATTTATCGCAAAAATACATACTGAATATTCACTGATTTCCCATGCTAGGTGTTTCCTCTGCTAGACTGTGAGTATCATGAAAGCAAGAATTATTTATTTCATTTTTATGTCTTCCAAAAATTAACATAGCACTTGGAACATAATAAGTACTTAATACATATTTACTAAATAAATAAGCAAATTTTTTTAAAGTTTTTTATTCATTTTTGAGACAGAGAGAGACAGAGCATGAGCAGGGGAGGGGCAGAGACAGAGGGAGACACAGAATCTGAAGCAGGCTCCAAGCTGTCAGCACAGAGCCTGATGTGGGGCTCGAACCCACTGACTGTGAGATCATGACCTGAGCTGAAGTCAGACGCTCAACCGACTAAGCCACCCAGGCACCCCGATAAGCAAATAATTTAACTTTTGTTTTGAAATAGAGTCAGAGATAAAAAGTTGTTAACTACCTAAGTTTACTACAATTCACAAACCACCAATTTATTTCTTTCTTTAAACTAAAAATGTATCACAATGGTAACAATAAATACACACACATATTTATATTATATTTGATTTTACTTGCCTTCCCTTCCTCTGGCCATTTTCTAGAGGAAATGTTTGTGTCAAGTGAAAGAAAGAAAAAAAAGATTAAGAGAGCATTTGGTCACTTTTTAAATAACTGAGAACACAATATATTCTGACTCTTATGTTTATCTCAGTCCTCACTTAACTGAGCAATATTACCCATAAATATAACAAAATTGACCTTCTCATCTGTAAGTTGAACATCATGGCTTCTTGATAGGTGAAATAGGAGGGAACCCTGATAATCCAATCATTCTCTTAGTTGAAGCAGAAGAAAAATGCTTGAAAAATATTTCTCCTTTTTCCTTATGGAGGAGGAAAAAAAATGCATGAGCAACTCATAATAGTTGTGAGAACTGGAAGATTCAATGGAAGACAAAAAAGTCTCAGGAAGAAATTTTAGAAAATCATATTTTTGACCTCTTATTCTCTTTCTTTCAGTACATATTTTGTTGGCAGCTTAGCTGGACAGCTTAGTTATAGTGAAAAGCATAGGAGAAGCCTAAATGTAAGGCTATTTTGACTCAACTTAAAGAATTGTTAAATTTTTAACACTTAATGCAATTATTCATAAAATAATCAACCAATGATATTTATATTTAGTTCTTTCTCTTCTACATATTTTTCTATGAGGAAAGGTAATTCCCACCGACCAATAATGCAAATATAAGTCATATTCTAGAATAATCAATTTTATGTTGTGTTCATAAAAGGAAATACAAAAAAAGGTTTCCACATTTTCTTTTTTTTTTAAGTTTATTAACTTATTTTTAGAGAAAGAGAGAGAAAGCAGGTGGGGAAGTGGCAGAGAGAGAGAGAGTCCCAAGCAGGCTCTGCACTGTCAGTGCGCAGAGACTGATGTGGGGCTCGAACTCACCAACGACAAGATCATGACCTAAGCTGAAATCAAGAGTCAGACACTTAACTGACTGAGTCACCCAGTTGCTCCACTCTACATTTTCTAAGAGAAATATTACACCTTTCTATCTACTTGAAAGTTATTTTAAAATTGTATATTTCATAACCATTTTGAAAGTGATATGTGGAATATGATGAGTACTTTACATACATGTGAATGATATAATCAAAGAATAGTACTTGCTAAAAATAATTAAATACAGGGAAATTCAATCTCTGAGATTCTAAGAGTCATTCCCTTGCTGTGGTGCCCTTTGAACCAATGTATTAGAAAATATTTTGGTCTCATTTCCTTAGGTCTATCTAAACTTTATTATTTGACCTAGATGTTTTTCATCCAGGTTAGAATTTCAAGTGGTTATCTCCATTCTATGAAATTTACCATATTCCTTGGAAAAGTTTAGTTTCCACAGAATCAGGCTGCATGCAAGAAGTTTATGTCAAAATACAAATACATAGTTCTTACCAAGAGAATACTAATTTTTATCCAGATATTAAGCCTGTGACATTTTTCTGTATTTTTTTTGCAAAGGAAAATTCAATGTGTTCATTTAAATTTTAGTGGGACATAGAAAGACATACAAAAATCTGAATGTCATTTTTCAAAAATTTTTTAAATGTTTATTTTTGAGAGAGAGAGAGAGAGAGAGAGCACGCACACAAGTGGTGGGAGGGGCAGAGTGGGAGGGAGACACAGAATCCCAAGCATGCTCCAGGCTCTGAGCTGTCAGCACAGAGTCCAATGTGGGGCTCGCACTCATGAACTACGAGAACATGACCTGAGCCAAGGTCGGACACTTAACCAACTAAACCACTCAGGTGCCCCAAAAATCTGAATGTCATTCGCAGTGGAAATAGTTACACTTTTATTTTTCATTAACTAAGTATTTTTTGTACAGTTTGGAATCTATTTATAATGCATTTATAAGTCATTAAAAATAAAAGTTTTGATGGTGTTTTTGAGAGGCTGTAATAACATTTTATTGCTAACTCTTATCTACTTGCCGCCTTCCTTAGGCCAAGCCTCCTTTCATATATATATTCTCCCAGATATGTTCATTCTCATCTCCCAGATGTTCACTTTCTGATGTAGGGGCTCCATATTGTTTTAGGACTTGGAAACTTGAAACCAGAGAGGGTCAAGATGGGTGCCAACTTCCACCTGCATTTCGCTAATCTTTCCCAAAGTGAAATGGGTCGTTGTATTAAAAGCAAAATAAAACGAAACAAAACTTAAAACAACAACAAACACAAACAACTAAGAAAACCCCTCATGTTTGACTCTAACCAATAACTGATTATCTGTGATAATAAAAAGGAAAGACATGATAGCTGAAGAAGGTTCTCTACCATGACCTCTATTTCTTTTTCCTGGAAATAGCCGCAAAGTGTCCTTGATCATTTCCAAAATAAAGGGAGGCTAAAAAGGTACTCTGTACTTCACATCAGGAACAACTACAACTTTCACATCGTCCATAACTACACAAGAGCTCGAACTAGGATTTAATAGGGTTTTGTTTTGTTTGTTTTTGTGTTGTTTATAAAATAAATCATGACTGGGGTCATTCACACAATTCAGGAGAAAGCTTTGCAAAGGAACTCTCAGGGGCTGTAGGCTAGCATTCTTTTCAGTGTGTACAAGTGAACAGTGATGAGGTTGAAAGAGGGGAATCGTCCATGTTAGTTTTGTTTGATTTGTGACTGATACAAAGATTTAGCACATTGACTAATTGTTGATGTATAATATGTAGAAAATTTACTTACATTATAAATGAGGAATTGGGAGCACGTTCATAAAATGTTTACCCATGTATGTCCCAGGTAAAGTGTATAAGTACAATCATTAAGAAATCAAAAGCATAGTAATAATGAATCTTCCATTTAGGATCTGTTCAATTTGGCCACTTTTTTTATTATATGACTATTTGCTTCAGGTACACTGCCAGGAAATTGGAATAAGATTAACTCATTCAATTACCTATCCAGTGAAGTATTTATTTTACGTACCAAGAGCATACATACTACATGCCAGGAACTATTAGATTCTGAAGAGACAGTATTCAATGAAATAATATTTTTGCTCTCAAGTAGCTCACATTCTAATGAGAAAGTACAACACATCTTTGCCCTCAAAGAAGCTGCCAAATACACAAATAGGAACATAAGAATGTGATGAGAAAGGAGCGAAATGTATTTTGTTATGACATTATTACAGGGCTGGGTGAGAAGGTCAATCCTATCTGGAGACCTTGAGCTGAGTCCTGAGGGTTGGATATTTTTTAGGTAATGACCTTGTAAGGTAATGACCTTGAGCTGAGTCCTGAGGGTTGGATATTTTTTAGACGGAGGTCTAGTTGTGAGGAGACATCTTAGAAAGAAGGACAAACAGATACAAGCCCTAGCCTTATAAAGCAGTGTGGTATGTGAAAGTAACTAGAAGCTATTTGACATTAATTCACATTAAGTGGGGGTTGAGTGGGGACAATGGAAGTAGGTAAGAACGTTTACATAGGTAGGATCAAATTATTCTAAGAAGTATGGACTTTATTCTGTTGGAACTGGGAAGCCATTCATGGTTTTAGACAAAATATTAACATGGTCAGGTTTGAGTTTTGGAAAGATCGTCCTTTTAGCAGAGTTGCTCAGAGAGGAATTTAATTCTGTTATTAAATTAGTAACATCTGAATTAACATTTAGATAATACCTTCATCTGAGCTAGTTTCTAAGGTATTTTTTTCTATTGCTTATCAGCAGGAAATTATTAGATGGGAAAGAATATAAAATAACTTAGTTTTTAAGTATTCATTTCTTACAAAGCATAGAACTGAGTTTTGAAAAAAAGGTAAAAATTTAGTTTGTTCTAGTAAAATTGTCCCTTGCCCAAGCATTTTTCACGAGATTTCTTAGAGTAAAATGAGCATAAAATGAATGGGTCTTTTCCAAGTTATTTATATTCGTATAATTTGTCATGAATGTGAAATAAGAGAAAAAGTCTCTAACATTTTGATTATGTTGATAAAAAGTTTAACATTTGATAAAGTATTTTCCCAAAATGTTTTCATTTATTTGTTTTTTTTAATGTTTATTTATTTTTGAGAGAGACAGAGACAGAATGGGAGTGGGTTAGGGGCAGAGAAAGAGGGAGACACAGAATCGGAAGCAGGCTCCAGGCTCTGAGCTGTCAGCACAGAGCCCGATGTGGGGCTCGAACCCATGAGCTGTGAGATCATGACCTGAGCTGAAGTCGGATGCTCAACCAACTGAGCCACAAAGGCGACCCGAAATGTTTTCATTTCTTAATCTGTACACCTAATTTAACTTATACTTTTAAGTTTATATACTCCCATTCTCTACTACTGTAAATAAATATTTGCCTATACATTTACTTCCTTTCTGAAGTAGGATATAAGTAAAATACATTATGCTAATCACTTTGATTCCTTTTCCCTATTAATCATTATCTCTAAAGGATAGCTTTCAGTTGGTTAGATAGCTAAGAATCATAACCATCATCCTTTTCTTATCCCTTTTATGTTAAGGAACTAAAGAAAACATCTGTCAGCTAATGAAGCCATTTTACTTAATAGGTATTTATTTCTTATCCTTTTACTTTGTCTGTAAGAATAGCCTAATAGTTAAAAGCAAGTTAATTGTTTGCTTTATCTGGCACCACCATAAAGTAGAAAACTAAAGAAGAAGCAAATAATATGTAAAAGTAGGGGAAATGTACAATTGGTATTTCCTATAGAGTAGTCTCTCTGGATAGGCATGTAAAAGAGAGAAGAAAGAGATTAGTAGCCTGACACAAATAGCTTCTTTAATATGTGGGTGATTATCTTTATTATGGATATAACCAGTGGGAAACATGTTATCTTCAGAGTAGGGCAATCGCTTGTTTGCTCATAACCCTTACTTATTTTAAGAGACACAAAATAAGATTTTTTTTTACCATTTCATTAAATCTACAATTGTTTAAGTTTTGTTTCCTTCTGTAGTCAAATGAGGGTACACACTGATTCATTATTAATTATGATTCATTGAGATTTCTTTTTTATAGTTTTGTGTCAGTGAGTACTTATTCATTACAGAATCTTCACAAACTTCATTTGGTATTAATATTCCCATTTTACACATGAGTAAACTCAAGGTCAGAGATGCTAAATAATTTACCAAAGATCAAAATAGCTAATAAGTGGCAGAGATGATAGTAAAGTTTCTATGACTTTAGAGCCTTTATCTCTTTGTGCTACGGTTTTAAGCTATTACTGCTGATAGTGCCCATATTGTAAATCTTACCCCTTGGTATGCACAGTTTTTATCATTCCTTGGACCAAAATTAATACGACAAAGTGAATTTTTAAGACATAGTTAATTTATAAATTTTAAGAACCGTATTATAAAGGTTACATGATTTTCTTGTGCATTTAAATATAAATCTCAGGCAAGGTTTATGCTTTTAGCATTTTAATATCTAGACTCTAAAAATGGATAAGAAGTTTTTGTCTTAATCGTTTTGCGTCGGTTTTAATATTCTGATATGATATTGTTTTGGTTGCCTTGAGCTGCATTACTAAATATAATAAAATATTATTTAATAATACAAATGACTGGCTGCACACCCAGCTTCTCTGAGCTCCCAAGGGTCCTCTACTACCTCATTAGAGAAGGAATCTTGACATCACTAATTTATTTGTTTTAATTACCCATCTAGAAAGGTATGAAAAATAAAGATTTGGGAATAGAAACCAGTCCCCTAACATTATCATACATTTCCAAATATACTAAAATGGAATATTTTTCAGTGTTTACGAGCTGGTGCTTCCTCCTACCATTTATTTAGTTGTAAACTGTTACAGATTGGGCCACCAAGTGAGCACACTTCGTGTTAGTTATCCCTCCAATATACTTCCTGGTCTCCAAATGGAAGCGAAATTAGCCACTCTTGCTCTGAGGCTTTGTTGTTGTTATTGTTGTTTTCAGTCCATTCTTCCTCCATTTCTTTGTTACCCCTTTATTTTTTGGAGAAAAATAAAATGAAATGAACTTCCCTCCTCTTATTATACCTTCCATCTCATATCCATATTTCTTCCTGACGCTTCTTATTCCAAAAACCATTTTCTAGCCTATCTACTTACTTCCTTATCTCTAAAGTCAGGAATCAGTTCTATTTTGAAACCTGTAGGAAGAGGGATAGTAACAATATCCTCTCCCCTGCCCTCTCCCTCAAATCAAGTGCTACTAGTAAACAAGTACTTTCTTTTCCATCCATAATTTATTGTGAATAAAGAGAAATCGGATTTTCTCTAAAGACTATTTTCTGAAGAGTATGTATGTAGCTAAAATATTCCATCTGGTAGAAAACAGATGCTTATCCACATACTTATAAAATGTGGTGAAGGTCCTATAGTAAACTGGTCTCTGTATCTGTTTATATTTGTTAGAATTTAAAGCTATGAAGCTAGGTTTGTTTTTTGGGTTTTTTTGGGTTTTTGTTTTGTTTTTTTGTTTGTTTGTTTGTTTGTTTGCTTTTTGTAGCCTGTAAGCTGATTTCAACCATGTGTTGGTCTGTTGTCAATTTTTATTAACATAGCTTGCTAAATTGTTCTCTTAAAATTATGCCACTACTGAATGTATATATTGGCATTTCCCATTTTTATAATAATATATCAAAGTAAACAGTCCCAGTCCTGAATTTAGGGGGAAAAAATCACTGCCTTGCAATATTCAGTTATCTCCTCTTTTCAAACTTTCAGTAAGGGTGGAATAAAATAATTTTTGTACATTAACAAATTGTTCAAAGTGCTTGGATGTTAAAAACCATAATCAGCAGAATCCATATATGGCATTTTCATAATGCTTTCTAACATCTTGAGTTTATTAGTGGGAGATTTAATTTGTGCTAATCAGCCTGAGGCAAAAGAAGTGCAAAATGAACTTGACACATATATTAGATGTTTTTTAGTATTTCTCAGTTTTGCACTGCGACCACAACGTGGCACCCCAGAATAAACACACAGGTCTGCACTGTCACTTCCAATTACCACATTACTGTAAAGGGCTGTAACTCACTGAAAAGCCGCCGCAATTCGTTATCTTGTTGGTTTTATCTGAGAAGGCATGCAACAACACTGCCTATGAAATGGCATGTTTGAAAATTCCAAACTTTTATTAATGGTCTAAATCTTGATTTACAGTCTCTTTTCTAAAATGAAATTTGGCAATTGTAATGTACTTAGCGCCATTCTTGTTCAGGCTCAAAGGAGGGACCAAAAGAAGTAAAAGTTCTTTTCCCTTCCAGAATCTCTCTTCATTCCTCTTCTACCTTCACCAGGAATTGGTGCAACAGGAAACAGGTCAGTGAGTAGGGAAATTTCCATAATAATCTTCATCATCACTTCTGTGTCCTTCTATGAGTCTTCTCTGCTATATGATTTAACATACAGTGTCAGAGAATAACTACTCTAAATATTTTGTAATACATATATTCAACCATCATTTCTTCTAAAGGACAGTGTTCTCAAATAAGTAGGTCTCCATAAGTAGGGTGACCATTTATTTTTTTTTCAAATGGAGACACTTTTGATAGTGAAAGAAATCACTATTGATAATTATATCATGAGAACAGGTATAAATAGAAATCATCCTATCATACCTAGGGATTTGGTCATCCTGCCATGGACTGCTGTAAAGAGAATAATTTCATGTGTTGGTTCATAATTCTAGGTTCTTGGAGCCCAACTACTGAATCAGAATCTCTGGGATTATAGTCTGGGATCTGCATTAAATTTTTTTTTAATCGTTATTTATTTTTAAGAGAGAGAGAGGGAGAGAGAGACAGTGTGAGCAAGGGAGGAACAGAGAGAGAGGGAGACACAGAATCCGAAGCAGGCTCCAGGCTCTGAGCTGCCAGCACAGAGCTCGATTCAGGGCTCAAACTCACGTTCGTGAGATCATGACCTGAGCCGAAGTCAGACGCTTAACCGACTGGGCCACCCAGGCGCCCCTGGGGATCTGCATTTTTAGCAAGATTTCTAGGTGGTTTGTGACTGTAGTAAGTATCCAATAATAGACACATATGATGGCTACCATGTACCTGGCACTCTCCTAAAGTCTAAATACATATCATTCCTTTCATTCTCACAACCACTACCTCTGAATGATAGAATGATATATGAATCTTTCAAGTATAAAAAGGCACATTTCTCAGAAATGTGGCCACTTGGAAATATTTGGATGATTGATCAAAAGATTTGCATCAATATAGCTTTTTTGGCTCCATGAAGGACACAGCCAAAATTTGATAATCTGCAATCTTGATAAGGAATTAAAAACTTGAGTGGAAAGGCCTTAGTGAAGAAGCAACATTTCATCTGTTTCCTAATGACTCTGGGCGGCAAAGAATGAGGCCAGAAAAAATAAGATGGGCGTAGTCATGCAATTATGAAAATACCTATCATTTCTGAGAAAAGTGAAAAGCGTCATGTGGCAGGATCTGGGTAGCTGGTTGGAGTGTGAAAAATGATTAGTCTAGAAAGGTAGCCTGGTGTTCACCATGAAAGGATTACAGATGCTGTTGGATGTGTGCTCCCTTTTGCCCTCCCATGTCTTCTCAGTACAATGTTGTGGCAATTTTAAACTGCCTCCTCCTGCAATTATCGCTTAATAGTTTTGCCCCCTGGAACCTGCTGTGGCTATAGTTGGGACAGCCAGAAATGCTGGCAAGCTAACACCCCTTAAGGAGTAGCCCACAACCAATTACCAAGTTTGGTGGTAATACTTCCACTTCCCTCATCTAACCAAGAGACAGAAGTGTTACATTACAGCCAGAAAACCAGCAGCAGTAAGGAGAGACCAGCCAGGGAGAAAGTGGTGGTAGGTTGACAAGCTAGTTAGAAGGCAATTGTAGGATGATGTTAGAAGGACCTATAGTGAAATAAGAAAAGGAAAAAGAGGAAGCAGTTTTTGAAGTAGATTGGATAGGATTAAGTGATTGATTGAATATGGGGTGAAGAGGGAAATTATTTGTATAAAACAGTAAGTCAAAATTTGGGGTTTGGCAATCTGGGTATATAGTATCTAGGGATACCTCTACCTACAGCCATGATGCAGATTATTCTCTGCACAAGCCCAGCAACTGCTATTTAAATGAAATATTCACAGCCTAGTATACATGAATGGCATCCCTTGGTAGTACAGTGTGACATAGAAATGCAGATTAAGGTAGGGAATGTAGGAGGTGAATGAGAAGGCTTGTTGGAGGGGAAATTGTAGAATTTGATTTAAAATTTTTGTCACATCATTTCTGATAGGGTATAGATCAAACACTGTATTATGCTGAGCATTAAATATGTAGGTGAGCTTAAAAATGTGTTTAAGACACATTAATGAAACCTCAGAAATACGAATACAAATAAAATTTAAAAAATAGAAATCATCTTTTGGAAGACTCTATTAAAGATGAATGCATCTAAATTAAGCCAGCATTCTTGTCTTTTAAAATCTATAACCTAGACTTGCAAATTGTAGAAAGCATGATATCATGAATATTCAGAATTCATCTCTTTGTACATGCTGATTGCCTTAGGAAGTTAAGCCCCAAATACAATCTTGAATCATATTTTAAATGTGACTCCTAGGAAAATCTTGCCCTTTGTAATTTAAACATTAGAAGTCAGTTATGTTTGTGTTATTCAAAATTGCTACTAAATATAAGTGTAGGAAATTGCCACTATGATCTTACTCTAGAATGTCCCTCTCCCATCCGCTTGCTTTTTGTAGTAAAAATTTCACATTTACGTACAAATTTCTGTGGTTGTCTCCTTGGATCATATAAAAGTGACTGTTCTTAAGAATGGTGACTTCCATAAAGGAGGTGTTGAGAAGGAATTGAGTATGTTGTGATTTTAAAGTGTGAGGACGGGAAGAAAGGGCAAAAATTGTGGAGATGAGGGAACTAAAGACAGTGTCACAGTTTTGCTAATACCATCCATCCCTGCATGTAGCCTTTTAGCTTGAATACAAAGTAGCTCTTAAAGTAGTGGTGACCAACCCTTGAAGCCAGTTGAGTTCCCCCTGCCTAGAATGGAAAATAACAAATTGTTTTTGTAATTTTAAACCCAACTGAGAAGGCTTTTTGTAGTTTCCATGGCATTATTTCTGAGAAAATTTGTGTGTCCTAAATTTAAAAGTCAGGGTTCTTTTTGAAAACTACAGAAGGAAGAAACCATAATTGTTTTTGTGCCTCTAACACTGCCAAACAGGGATACTTACAATAAAGGTGAGGCCAAGGATGACCATTTAGTTTACTTTAATATAGTGAGTTGGTTAGTTGTGGGCGTATTTACAAAGAGTTTGGCTTAACACTTCCTCAGTTCAAAGATTTGGGGAAAGAAGGAATTCAGAGGAACCAAATTTGTCAGATGCCTGATGTCACAGTAATGCCCCCGATTTCGAATCCGAGAGACCACCAAGGAGCCGATTCCGATGCAAACGCATGAGGGTTTATTTGCAAGCTCGAGCTTGGGCCGAAGTATACCCGACACAGCGGAGCAGGGACTTGGACCCCTAGGTTAAGAGGCGTAGCAGTTTTATAGGGGCCAGTGGCCAATGAGATTGTAACACACACAGAAAGTTGCATAGTCATGCCAGTCCACACGCAGGTAGCCAATTGAATTACAATTTACCCTATAGTAACTGTTTGAACTAGCCTATCACTCTGGTCAGAATTGGCGTGCAAGTTTGGCGGGCAAAAGGCGGGGTTTACATTCTTTGGCGGTTAGGGGTTCCGCATTCCTATTTGAGCCAGTTTCCAGTAAGGCTGTGCTCAGCGGATTGACTAGGGTGGGGGAGTGTCTTTACCAATAAGTAGGTCATGTGGGGGTTATACATGAGATGGTGGGTGTAGCACAAAATGGAGTTAGTCTTGCTCTGCTTGTCCAGGGGTAGGGGATTTTTGTTAAATTCCTTGGATCCCGCAATCACAAGACTGTACTTTTCTTACTGATGTGACGGCACATCACAGAACATGCAGAGCTTAAAGCTGAAAAAGAAACCAGGGGGAACTGCTGATTAATTGAAGGAAGTATTGGTATTCACAAGCAAATCAAGTTTCTATCTGCTAGTTGCTGGAGAGCAACTGGTAACTTGTCTAATTTCCTGTTGCGGAACTTTTCCTGGGCTCTTTGCAATTATAGATTTTGATTTGCAGAGCCTCCCTGGATTCTGATGGCTGTGAGTCATACACTGAGTCCCCACATCTGCCCTCGGAGTACAATATTCCAAATGCTCTACAACTATGGAAGTTTCTGCTTAATCCACATGACTCAGATGTAAGAAACATTAAAAGGAGAGAGAAAAAGAGGGACAGGAAGGAAGACTGAGCTGAAAGCTGACTATGTTCAGCAAGAAACAGAATAACTACAATTCTGAGGATAATTATGCAAACCCAAAATCTATCCCAGATTTTTCTGGTCAACGAACCAAACTCTGGAAAATGTGTACCTATAACTGTCACATGAAAGTATGTTCTCTTTTCAGCCAGTTGATTAAATGGAAACTGACAGTTCAAGAAGGATAGAAACCGAAGCCAAATTAGAATTGAGATATCAAAGTCACCTCTTGTTCTCAAAACTTCTCCTTAATTATCCACATTCTCATTGATTTACAGAATTGTTCAGGGATGAACCCTGTGCTTGAATCTCTTACCTTTGTACTAAATATATATATATTATATATATATATATATATAAAATATATATTATATATATTATATATATATTATATATATATATAAAATACATATTATATATATTATATATATATTATATATATAATATATATATAATATATATGTAATATATATATATAATATATATAATATATAATATATATATATATATAGTTTTTGGATCACTCTTGTATACAGCAAAAGCCTATAATTAAATAAAGGCCTAAACTCTCCCACTGCTATGAAATTAAAAACAAATGAACAAACAACACAAAACTAATTTGACTTTTCATCTTTGAATTTCTGGTCCTGTGACACACCACTAAAAACCCCAAAGTCTGTTATTGTATCAGTGAGTAAGTATATGCACTAACACATACCAACAATGTCACCAACATTGTATTCTCCATGGCTAAATTAAATAAAAACTTAAAATATGATTTTGTATGCATCTATGTGAGTGTTATGCATCATTAACCTCAATGTATAGATGAATAAACTGAAGCTCAGATGATTAAATAGTGCAGTTATTGCCTTCCATTTATAGATGAATAGACTGGGCATAATGCCTTGCACTATATACCTTATGTTGATGTGACTTAAATGAGATGTTGATGTATGGCAAAAAATTTGCAAGTATGAATGCTAGGAATTATAGCTAGTATTAATTTTCACTAGTATTAGTTAAATACTGTAACATTATTAACTATATTGTTTCTAATGGAAATGTAATTTTGCTCGCTTATTGTAATGAATGCATCCTTCTTTACCTTGTTGGAAAAAATAGCTTGGAAAATACTAGGAAGACTTGTTTGTAGCTTCATTTGCATTGAAACAGGTTATACTGTTTGAAACAGTTGAAACAGGTTGAAAATCATTTCCTAAAAGATTACCTGAGATTGCGTAAACGAACTGAATTTCGGCCAGTGGCATGCATGTTGCCTCTAGAAGAGTTAGTACAAGCACATAACTAAAACAACAATATCAAAAACTGTATGTTTCAATAATCTGAGAGGAGAATAATATTTAGTTTTGAAAGACTATACTCACCTTTTGGTCATGTACACAACATGTTACTGGTTTTCAATACATTTTAAATGGTGTGTTTACAGGGGTCCCTGGGTGGCTCAGTCGGTTAAGCATCCAACTTTGGCTCAGGTCATGATCACATGGTTCATGAGTTTTAGCCCTGCGTTGGGCTCTGTGCTGACAGCTCAGAGCCTGGAGCCTGCTTTGGATTCTGTGTCTCCCTCTCTGTCTCTGCCCCTTCCCCGCTCATGCTCTGCCTCTCAAAAATACATAAAAATTAATTTTTTTAAACATAAAAATAAATAAATGGTGTGTTTACAGTAAGTTACTACTAATGTAGTTACTGACAAATGAGTAGGTTTAAAATGCCTTTTCCTACATTAGGATTGTTATGAATATGAAAATTTGCTCATCAGCTCATTCAGTATTCTTTACACAAACAGTTACAGAGACTAGTGTCTATGTATAAAATAGTGTACTGTGGAGCTCAAAAGTGAATGCTCTACTTATAATTTTAAATAAAAATATCAAGACAATATTCAACACCTAACCTTTACTTTCAGGACCCATTAAGATGACTGGAAAACATTTTAGTATTTTCATTCATGTATGTTTCTTACTGATCCACTTATGAATATTCACTCATGCTTTTATCCAATAATATTTATTAAGCATGTGTTATGTTATAAAGGCCTATTTTTTGCCTTTATTTATTTATTTATTTAATTTTCCCCCATCATCACGTTTCATCTTAGGACTATTGCTTGTTCTGGCTTACGTATCCATTTATTTTTAATATTGATAATATTATTTGTAACCTGTGTTATTTATTTTGATCCCCATTGAAATTTTATGGGAGAGTCAGTGAAGTTACTCTTTAAAAAAAAGTTTATTTACTTATTTATTTTGAGAAAGAGAGAATCCTAAGCAGAGAGCAGAGCCTAATGTGGAGCTTGAACTCACAAACCTCACAAATAATAAACAGTGAAATCATGACCTGAGGTGAAATCAAGAGTTGGATGCTTAACTGACTGAGCCACCCAGGTGCCCCAGGGCAGTTATTCCCATTTCCTTCTTATAAACAAGAGAATGGATTAAGTTTCAGAGAGGTTCAGAGATTTGCTCCAAATTCCACAAAGAGTAGCAAGTTGTATGTACTTTGTTTTCTAGGGTGGCATTTCAAAAAGTATAACTCTAATTGTGTTTTGAATAAAAGAAGAATTTCTGTGAATTTTGACTCATGGACACACCTTAGGGATTCTTTTGTAGGTGACCAAGACCTGTCCTAGGAAATAAAGAGGAATATTAGTACACTCACTAGTTGTCAGTTTGAATATTTTTCTCATGGAAGCTTTGATTGCCTAAACTGTGAATTTCTTGATAAGTTAATACATTCAAGCATGTGATATAATTAAGTCTACAGACTTAGAAATATAACTGAATGATTTTATGTCAATTAGAAAAGAAAACAATCTTACAGACTCAAATGAACTATTCACATTTTCTAGTGATATGATGGGCAAGGAAAATTATCTGCATTTTTCAGGAGTGTATTTTCAGGATCTGCATTTTTAAAAACAATTTCCCTTTAGATAAGACTTTCTACTTCTTTTATGCATCTATTAATACAGGCACACACAAAGTAATATGGCAAAATAATTTTCTAATTTCATTTCTTGGCACTATAAGAATAATACTTTAAAATATGTTTTGGTGGTTCTCAGGTAGTGGCCTATAAATTGAGTGATTATCAGAGCACTTTTCAAATGCCTTCCATAATTAGCATGATACTAGAAATGAATGATTATAATTTACTAAGTACACCAATTCATAGAAATGCCCTCCTCATTTTCCTCTATAAATTCTTTTTTTTAAGTTTCTTTACTGATTTTGGGAGAAAGAGCACAAGCAGGGGAGGGGCAGAAAGAGAGAGGGAGAGAGACAGAATTCCAGGCAGGCTCTGGGCTGTCAGTGCAAAGCCCAGTGTGGGCGTTGAACTCACAAAGTGTGAGATTGTGACCTGACCCGAAATCAAGAGTTGATGCTTAACTGACTGAGCCACCCAGGCACCCCTCTCCTCTATAAATTCTATTCATTTTTCAAGGATTTAACATGTATCAATATATGCCAGTATGTTTATTGTGACTGACTCCCCTTAATCTACACTAATTAAATACTAGTAATATTAAATGTCATTTGTGAGGCATATACTATATTCTTACATTAATGTTACATGTTTGCCTTAGAAGAACTCTTACAGAAGGTATCATTAACCCTTTATTAAAATGGAGATCGCCTAGGGAGCTTAATAATTTGTTTAGTGTCACACAGCAATTTGAACCTAAATTTTCCTGAGTCTGAGGTCTTTGGTTACTGTAACACCTTGACCATTCTGCACATTGCAGTATATGTATTAGAGGGGACTCCATCTCGAATCTTGTTCTTTAGAGTGCAGATATTAGGACTGGTATTAGTCCAGATGCTCAGTAAACCCTTTCTGTCCGAAGGCTTGACTCTTGTTCCTTTCCATGTGGTTGAACATGTCACTTAATTTAGTCACACATATGGAGGCCAACTCATGGACAGAGTTAGACAGGAGTGGGAAGCGGTAGGTGTTGTTAGATTGTCAGGAAAAGACTAGCCCTAATCATAAAAAGAAAAAGAAAAAGAAGAAATAATTTTGGAGACAGAAACAGAACCTTTTGATCTGGCTCCTTTTGAATGTCAAAATGACACAAGAAATTTGGCAAGGGATTCTAAGAAGTCTGAAGATCTAACGCACAACTTGAGTCCATTTCTGTCTTAGAACTTGTGTGCAAATGTATGTTATGGTTAAATGAAGGATTTTTGTGTATGTTCATTGCTTAGTATGATTGACTTTCTGGGGGAGAGGGTCTCATAAATAAGGCAGATATTTTTACTGGCAATATTTTAAATATAAAGTTAAGGGGTTCTTTTTACTTTTAGTATACTTTTCAAGAAGTTATTTTGAAGAACCATAATTTAATTTGTAAATAAAAACAGAACTGAAAGGAGGAAAGGAGTGTAGAAGAAAGAGCTATAAAAAGTCTGTAGATATTTTGGTTAGAATCTCTTGGCAGTTGTGTCATTTGGGCTAAGTCTGGTTCATGAACAAGAAAGAAATATTGTGTCTACTTATGCTTGATCGTGCAATTTGAGATATGAAGAGTTAAATTGTCCCACACCTAAAATATCCTGAATCTGGAGTATGTGTACATGTGAGAGATGAGGGGAGAGGAGAAGGGAAAAGAGCAAATGTGAAAACTAATTAGAATTTTAGGGATGAAGGTAAATGAAAGCTAATCATGCTATAAAGGGAGCCACCTGTTTTGATTATTTCAGTTATAATTGATGTGCTTTACCTAAACAAAGCCAGAATATTTGTGTGTCTAGTATCATCCCAGAGCTATCTTCATTCCCTAAGTATTATTAAAAAGCTATATATCCTTCTCAGTTACTGGGAATTAACTATTCAGACAATAAAGCTGTATATCCTTCTCGGTTACTGGGAATTATCCTATTAGAAAATAAAGTTTTTTTTTTTTTCAAAAGAAAAAATTGGAAGTAGCAGAAACAGCGTTGATATTATTCATTTTAGTAAATTCTGCTTGTTTTATTTTGTTTGAAAATGCTTAATAAGTAGAGAATGAGAGAACAATTGCATTGATTTTTAGCATTTTATTGATTTGTCTATTTTTAAATTAATTTTTATAAACACTTTTATTAAACTGATCCTGAATGGACTCCTTTCTATACTTGAGCAATCCCTACCTACCATTTGAAAGTTCTTCAAATTAATAAATTAATTAATTTTCATTGGTTATTATGGATTTGGATCTGCTTCCCACTGGTTATTAAGTTTTTCCTATGCTGAACCTGTTTCTATCTGTTTATCCAAGTGTTCCCCTGATGTGAACTTGATGAAAACCATGTAGGGGGCATACAAACTGAAAAAAAAAAAAGTTAAAAAAAATATGTCAAGCCATTGTTGAAAGAAAAATAACTGTTTAGCAACTATCAACACTTGCATTTTGTATTGTCTAATATGTTATTTCTGGTCCCAGTTCATTGGGAGTTATTATTGTTATTATTTTAATTAGAAGATGAAATGCAAATTCAGAGGTTCTGGCTTTTAAAATCTAAACATAGATATTCCTTTTTACTTAGGGAATGCTCTATTTTGGTACTAAACAGACAGAGGTAGCCAGCTATTTAAAAATGGTTATGTTATCATTAAATGTGTGAAATTCAGAAGGATTATCTCACAGCCCAGTGACCTTGCATTCCAGAACTATTCAAAACCAGGGAAGCCAAGGTCAAAGGGGCTCTTTAGTAATAGCATTTGGAAGGTTAATGTAAGGGGAGAGGGATCATCCTCTGTTGGAAATGTTAGACACTGGAGTGGAGGTAGAGAGTGAGCTGGAATTTAATATGAATATTGATAATTGTGGGCATTCCCCTCATTTGAGTTGGTGGATTGAGAGATATTCAAGGAACTCTAAATTATGTGAGGAAGGCAGACACAAATGATTACAAAGAAATTTGAAAAGTATTGGTATTATTGCCAAATGCTGGCTGGAAAGACTCCAAGAAAGGAGCAGAGGTAAGGGCAATTTAGTGTAAGGGGCCCAAGCCCCAAAGTTGTGAGAGGTAAATGTGTATAAAAGTTGGTTATTCATCTTGTAAAGCCTTTCTTGTTTTTCTTGAAATCCCAGTCTGGGTTCAGACTCTATCCCCAGGGCAATAGACAGACATTGAATACTGAAGACAAAAAACAAATTTGCATTTTAGAAAAAGATCTCTCTTGGCAGTGGATTGGAAGGGGAAGAAAAATATTTAAATAAAGAGCAAGTTATAAGGTACGAGTAGATATAAATAAAGGTTGCAGAAGAAAACAATATTTTAGTCACTTATTTACTCAACATTCAGTGATAGTTTATTAAATGCCAGCTACATGTTTAAGAATTAAGTTCAGTTATTTCTTGTTGATTATTTTTTTCAAAACAGAAAGAATAGTTGGAGGGTACAGGATTTATTTGGTGAGACCAAAACACTGTTGTCTCCATGTTCAAATGAGATGGTGTGGGAGGTGAGTGTGAGAAGCATTAGACAGCAGTGATAGGATCATGAACTCTATAGCTGGATTGCTTGTGTTGATCTTGGCTTTTCAACTTACTAGCTGTGTGTCCTTGGACAAGTAACTTACCCATTCTGTGTTTTAGTTTCTTCATTAATCAAATAGTAATAATGATAGTACCTATTTTGAAGTTCTTTAAAAATTAAATGAATTAAGATATGTTGAATGATCATGTTGTATAACACTCATATTAATTGCTTTGTGAAAATGTTAGTCATTATTTTTCGAGCAGGCAAGAAGTTTTCCTTTAAAAATACCATTCACACTCGTCCCATATCATTAGAAATAAAGGATTACTTTTGAAAACAGGTAACTATACTGTTTCGTTAATCAAAAAATATTAAGGATTTTATATGTTCATAGAATCCTAATATACTGAGGACATTTTTATAAGCCTCTGAAGTGATTGAAAACAATTATCACAATTACATGTCATTTAATTATAGTTTTAGGAGGGAAAAAAATGCAGAAATGCATACTTACAGGCTGTGTGACTTTAGGTAAATTACTTAACGACTGGTGTAAGTTTTTTCATCTGATTAAATGAAATTTAAATATGTATACACATATGTATAAGTCCATTATATATAACATTTGTAGTATGCCTGTGTAGGTGTTCTATAAATCATAACATTTTGTATGTGGAATATTACTAATATAATTCACAGCATATATCATTAAAAGTTTTATTAATAATGCACAATACAAATGTGTCAAAAGTATTTAAAGGGATGACTATACAAGGAATGTAACCTGTAATGGAAAACAGGAGGTTCTGAGTACATCTAGAAGAGTACTAATGGAGGAGAGTAAATTCATCAAGTGAAGAAGAGAAGGGGGATTCTCACTAAGGAATAAAATGTGCAGAGGTATGTAGAAAGAAATAAGGTCAATATGATTTGTACCTGAGTTTGAAAGAGAAAACAGCTGCTTTTCGATATTTATTATTAGGAAAGTATGTATCTTTACATCTATCTGATTTATAAGTTTTACAAGAATCAGGAGTTAATTTTAATCAGGAAAGGAATAAAAAAATAATGATAGAATAGATTTTCTGTGACCCTTAAGCTGAGTGTTACACTTCCTCAGGCAATTTCTTTCACCTTTGAATTGTTCTGAACTGCATACATCACACCCTTTGTATTCTTCAGATTCTTTTGAGGGGAGGAGAGGGTAGTGGGTAGAGAAAAGCTCCTAGTTCAAACATCCTAACTTAATGGAGTCAAAAAAAAAATAATGTATAGATTTGATCAATGTAACCATCCTCTACAGATAACAGATGCCTTAAAGTTTGTCATTGACCCTCTGTTTATAGTGGAATAAAGCATACATCCTACCATTTTTTTCCTATGGCATCCATATGCAGATCTCTGTGTTGCATCTTGAATAATACAGATTTAGTTTTCCAATTTCATTGTATCACTTTTACATAGCGTATTTCTATTTGAAGACAGATGTTTATTGAATGGTTTTATTTTAAAGTGAGTTGTTTTGAACTGCATTCCAAGTAGGTAAGAGTTTGCAGTGGATTTGTACTTGAACTTGAGCGGTATTAGTGGGTGCCAATATAATAATAGTTTTGAGATGGGTCACATGAAAACCTAAGCTCATTAAAATCAGTGTAGCAGGGATGGCTGGATGCATATTCACTATTTTGCTGGCTTTAAACATTTCCTTGGCATAGTTTGCTTGTGGGAGATGATGAAAACCTAGTTTCACCAAAGGAGCTTTTACATGGATGAAAACTTCAAAAAGAATAATGTTTTATATATAAAAGCAAGTTTACTTTTTTAGTTTCTAAATGCCCTTTGCTATTATTGAATGCATTTATTTTTGAAAATGTTTTCTTGCCTTTCATCACCATTTGTGTTTCATTTTTCATGAAAGCAAAATAACTTTTACTATTTAAAAAACATATGTAATATACACACAAATATATTGTTAAAAATAAAATTTAGGTACATTTATTTTAATCTGCTGGTGTAAAGAACTTCAGAATTAGAGGCATGAATTCTACCTATTCTACTATTTCCCTAAATTAAAGATTAGAATTCAGTCTTTTTTTTTCTTTTCCTACTGAATTTTCAGTAAAGATTTCAGCAGTAGGTTAATAGGGAGAATTATTTATCAGGATTGAATTATGTGGTTGATGACCTCATGTTAATAACTGTCCTTGAGTTTTCAGATATTTTCCTCTAACTTGGGGATAATTAACCTATGAAGTCCCTGGTGAAATATTGCCTCCTCTGTGAAGCCTTCCTCATTCTTCCATTTTTTACATACACCCATTTCTTTCCTAACAACTACCCTTTCAAATGTCCAAAGCTACTTAAAGACTAATTCATCTCCTTGGAGAAAAATATGTCAGGAACCTTGGATTCAATGAGTCTTATCTTCAAGATCAGGCTTCTTTCTTTCTATTACTTGAACCATTTGCTTTGTCTTTATTCCTAGGGCTAAGGCCTTTGGCTTAGGTGTCTCACTCTTATTGACATCAGCTCTCCTAGGTCCTCAGTCTTTTATTGTATACAACTACTTAATGGGGTTTTCAGTGGAGCTTATACTAATTTGAGGGATGCGAACATGGAAGAGTAAGCTTTAACTGCTTCCCTCTTCACTTTTAATAGAGAGGTTCTTCACCACAGATGTGTCATATTAGTGCCCACATCCATAATATTAAACTGAACTTGATATTTTCAGGTAGAATTCAGAGGGGGCAGTAGATGAGAAAGGACTTAGAGATCCATTTACACATGTAATTAGAGGTTACATGGAAATTATAAAATGCCTTGATATAATGAAATAGCCTTTTAAAATTCCCTCTGTGTTTTATAGCAACATGGATGGAGCTAGAGAGTATAATGCTAAGTGAAATAAATCAGAGACAGACAAATACCATATGATTTCACTCATACGTGGAATTTAAGAAACAAAACAAATGAGCAAAGGAAAGAGAGACGTAAACCAAGAAATAAGCTCTATTTATTTATTTATTATTTAGTTATTTATTATTTATTTAGTTATTTTTGAGAGACTGAGAGAGACAGAGTGCAAGCTGGGGAGGGGCAGAAAGAGAGGGGGACACAGAATCCAAAGCAGGCTCCAGGCTCTGAGAGGTCAGCACAGAGCCCAACATGGGGATTAAACTCAGGAATCCTTAGCTCATAACCTGAGTTGAAGTCAGAAGCTTCACTGACTGAGCCACACAGGTGCCCCTGGATTCTTAACTATAGAGAACAAACTGATGGTTATCAGAGGGGAGGTGGGTGAGGTTGAGTGAAATAGGTGATGGGGATTAAAGGGTACACTTATCATGATGAGCACTGAGTAATATATAGAATGTTGACTCACTATATTGTACACCTGAAACTAATCTAACACTGTATGTTAACTATACTGGAATTAAAATGAAAAACTTTATAAAAAATAAATAAAATTTTTTCTGCCCTTAACCCAGCCTCTCACACATACGTCAGTTGAGACAATTTAGGGAAGCAGAAAATCCAAAGATGGCATAAAGCATGCTTCACATTCTGTTACTCACTTTCACTAGGTTCTAAACCTTAGTACTACCAGATGATGAGGTTTTTTGGGGGTGACAGTGGGGTTCATGGGGTCTGGAGTCGACGACCAAGAGAGAATTCTTGAAGACGTCTTTGGTGCAAAAAAAGTGATTTTATTAGAGCATGGGACAGGACCCGTGGGCAGAAAGAGTTGCCTGGGACCATGAGGAGAGACTGTTTTTTATACTATGGGGTTGGGGGAGGTAAAGTTCAGGGAAAGTTTCCAGTGAGATTTTCATATGCTAAAAAAGACTCAAAGGATACTGGAGGCCTAGCTATTGTCAAACTAAGGTTCTTTTTCCCTCTAGCAAAGCATTAGCATTAAGACAGTAGGGAGTTCCTGGAGAAACATTTTACTCTTCCTGTCTCAAGTATTTGTCAATGGGCTGCAGGTTATAAGGCAATTTAGTTCTATATGCCATTTCCTTTCGCCTTTGTTTCCCACCTTACTATGGAGGGGTGATGGAGACTTAGGTCCTGCAGGACTGTACTGTCTATCAGTTAACCATTTGTTTCCCCCCTTTTCTTTGTTCTTGGGAACCAGGAGTGCTGGAGGGGTATCACACATATCCCACTTGGTTGGTGGTGGGGGTGTTTGTGGCCTATAAGCTTGCCTTATGCTCCCTCATCACCAGAATAGTGTAATATTCCCTGAATAAACCAAGGTTTCTCATATTTGCAAACATGACAAACTCTGTAATGTCCCATCATAGAAAACTTCTACATAGTAAATTTTCAGAAAGCAGTTCACATATCACTTCTGAGAGGTCTTCTTCAACAGTTACAGATGGTCTTTTGTATTTCCAAAGCACTTAGTACATATCGTTTATCAAATTTAATCAAACATTATTTGTTCACATGTCTGCTTCATCAACTAGATAGTGAATCCTCTGACAAAAGAACATATTTCTTTTTGTATTTCAAAAATTCTTCCCCTTCCCCTGACTTGTGGCATGCAGAAGATTCTCATAAAATATCTATTGAATCAACTAATAGCACACTTATGAAATGAGAATTGTCCTTTAAAGATAATTTCTTTCATGTTGGCAACTATTTTGTGTTATCTTTCGTCATGTGAATAATGAAACAAACAAGTCAACATTTATTGAATGCCAACAATGTACTAAACCTGCTTTTTACTAGACAAAGAGTATTAATATAGTGTTGTTGAAAATGATGAGCTCTTTGTTCTCACTCAGATGTGCTTAACTAAGATGTATAGCTCTCAAAAATCTCATCCACTTACTCTTGGTAGAGCCCAGAGATGTGTCACATAGGCTGTGTGTGTGTTAACATTATTTTGTAATCTTCCACTCTGACCTTCTCTTGTTAATGTTGGCTGTTCTTGAAACCACTTGAGAATCCCATCAAACAACTGCTATTTTGGCCAGCATCCATAGTACAATGCTGAGTCTGGGTCAAGAGAGCTTTTTCTTTAATGTTCCCAAGGTTACAAATCTTTAAGTCCCATGGCATTAAATCTAAGTTGTGTTACACACAGAAATGGGTGTGGGGGGAGTCCCTTCCCCACCCTCTATCACATTTAGTTACTGGATTCATTCCCTAAGGCCACTGTAACAAAGTACCACAAACTGGTTGCCTCAAAGCAATAAAACTTTGTTCTCTCATAGTCTGGAGGCTACAAGTCTGAAATCAAGGTGCTGGCAGGCTATGGTCTTTTCAGAGACTGTAGAGAAGAATCCTTTCTTCCCTCTTCGAGCTTCTGCTGGTTGCTGGCAGGACTTGACACTTTTTTGGATTATAGTTACATCCCTGCAATGTCTACCTCCATCTTTATGTGGTCTTCTCTGTAGGGCTGTGACTGTGTGTCCAAATTTCCGTCTTCTTATAAGGATGTCAGTCATATTGACTTTAGGGCCCACTCTAATCCAGTGTGATTCACTCAACATGATTACATCTGCAAAAACTATTTCCAAATGTCAGGTTCTTGTGAGCATGAATTTTGGGTGAACACTATTCGACCCCCAGTATGCTTACTCAGGCCCTAAAATTAAAACCAGTACACTTACCTGGGCCCTAATATTAGAGCGTCTTATAATAAATGCTTCTACTTTATCCATCAAGCTGTGTTCCAGGTCTGTGTATAATAATACCCTTCTTTTCCTGCAAATGGACACACCTACTGAATATCCTCAGGCTAATAGAATCCTAGTTAGATTTGAGACTTCTGCTGGAGTACTAGTTCCTGAGGATTAAAAGGTAGATAGCACCTAATCCCTGCCCTCAAGGGACACATAGTCTAGTGCAGAGGCAGAAGGTTATATAGTAGCAACGTGATAACAAGTTTTGGGGTGCTTGCTTAGTCTACAAGGGAGGCATTTAAACTGCCCAGGGCAATTCTGGCATCCTCAAAAAGGAAGCCAGAGAGAGATGTATAAGAACTACATCCTGAAGAGCAGTCCAGGGTAGTTAAAATATATCCTGTAGGCAAGGAGAATTGAGAAAGGATTTTAAAAATGGAGTGAACAGATACAATAGAATGATTATTCTGATATCTGAGGGATGGAGAAATTACAGTGTGGATATGGCCAGCAGAAAGAGAGGATGTTTCATATATGAGAGATGTTGTATGTCTAAGGAGTAGGGAAGGATAGAAGGGTAAAGATTAAAAACAAAACAAAACAAAAACATTTAGGAGCAACAGGATGTCAAAGAGATGGAGATCGGAAAGTGTCTCACTCAGTAAAGCTCCCAAATTGGGAACTTATTGACATGATGAAACCACTCACTGGGACATCTTCAAGTTTAATTCAAATCCTACACACCATCCATTAAATCTCATTTAAGTCATACTCTGACAACCAACTTTCAACTCCCTTATGTCAATGAAAATAGACTTTTGAAATGTTTTTATTTGGCAGCTGTATTAGTTTCCTTTGCCTGTTGTAACAAAGCACCTCAAACTTGATGGCTAAAAACAACAATCACTTGTTCCCTTACAGTTCTGGAGGCCAGAAGTCTGAAACCAAGTTGCTGCTCTCTAAAGGCTCTAGAGAAGCCTTTCTTGTCACTTCTAACATCTGGTTCCCTAGGTGTTCCTTGGCTTATGGCTGCATACATTCAATCTCTCCCTCTATCTTCACATGGCTTTCTTCTCTATATTTCGAATCTCCCTCTGCTTTTCTCTTATAAGGATACTTGTCTCTGAATTTAGGGCCTGCTGGATAATCCAGGATGATTTTTATCTCAACATCCTTAATTTAACTACATCTGCAAAGACCATTTCCAAATAGTCATATTCACAGATTCCAGGTGGACATATCCTTTGAGGGGTTTATCATTTAACACACACACACTACAGTAGTAGCTAAAGTAAGAAAGTTTTAATTATTTTTATGTTGATGAACATGTAACTACAATTTTAGCTCAGGAAAACTCATAAGGTTTTGTTTCTTAGACATTCTCTTCCAAATCGCCAAAAAGAGCCATGGTCAGTATAAACCAAATCATGTCAGCTCTCTCCCTAAGAGTTAAGATAAATGTCATGTCAAGCATGAAGCTTGTACTCTGAGTAAGTGGGAGCAGCTGCTGATTTCTGTGCCTGTGACTGAATGACTAAATAGAGGGATTCTAAGGGCAAATACAGACTTTCGAATCCTGTCAGTTTCCTAATTTTCTCTTGGGAAATGATTCTGTTCACACTCATGACAACTTTGAAGTACTGTGCACCCCTATTAAAGTTCTAATATTTTAGATGGCACTAAATATGCTCCTATGAAATTAATCTAATTTAGCCAGCAGAATCCATGAACCTGTTAGTCATTTTAAGATACCAGGTTTCATGAATAGACTACAGGGCTGTGAACTGTTAAAATGAATGTAGTCTCTGCCTTTTTATCTTTGTTTGTAAATGCAGTGATTGAATATGCACTGCTTTCTAAATGTTTATATTCATTTGGTCATTCAACAAACCTGTATTGAACACCTACTATGAGCTACTCAAAGATAAGACACATATTTTATTCATCTTCATATTCTCAGAGTCTAACATAATGGAAATGAGAACACATTTGGTCACCGAGTGATTGCTTCAATGAATAAATGAGTCTTGACTAAGTGATGGGGTATTTAAAAAAAATGACGCTCTCTTAAACTCAATGTGCTGATTTAACATAAATTTTAAGATATAATTATTTACATTTTATAACTTTTCAAGACCTTCTTAAGACTGATAGAACAAAATAATGCTAACTAAAAAGTAAATAAATACAATGAAAGTTAGTGTTGTTCTTTGCATAGTTGCAACAATACAATTAACTACAAATATCTTTCAAATAAAAAGATACTGAAAAGTTTTTGAAAATGACATACATGAACACATACTTTTTCATTCATTTATTCATTCATCTATCTAATCATTCATCAATATTTTCTGCATATTCAGTATATGTAAGATCTTTTACCAGTAGCGCTGGTTGTGAGCATGTTGTGAAATATTTTGTGTTAAGAAATAATGCCATTTTTTTTATTAAGAAAGGCTTTTAGCTTAGTTTTTTTAATGACATTTAAAAAGAAAACTTGGAAATGTCTGTGTGTAATGTCAAATACCGATAAAACTGACCAAGAGGCTATTTTAGTAATTATGTTCCTTATCAATAACTTTGACTAAGTGACTTAAAATGATCACAGATGTAAGCATAAATTTTATTTGATTAGAACTGTACAGAGCTTTAAAGATTAGATAAGTAAATTATGAATATGAGGAATATTAATAACAGAGCTCCTGTTTATGTCTGATACTGTAAAATCATTAACAAAATAAGGAAATATTTCTAAAAAAATTATTTCTAGAAGGTAGTTATATGGGGGATGACCAGTATTAAATATTTTTTTCAAATATAGCAGATTATTTTCTCTATTAATTAAAAAATATAAAAAGATTTATATTAGATATAATATATTGATACTTGATGTGTAATTATATTTAGATATAAATGGTAAGAAGGTAATTTACTATAAGAAGAATTGACAGTATATGGTCATTGTTTTATATTGTAATGAACAATAGAGTAAAAATTAAAGAACACATGTTGATTGATATTTTTTTTTTTGGTGACTTGGATAATTTTAAGATGGAGTAGTATATTTAGTACAAGTATCTTCCTGATCAAATTTAAAAAGATTTTTCTTCTGCAAATGAAAATGGAATCTGAATTCCAGAAGAAGTAATCAAATAGATTTATTGCCAGTTCGACCACACTTTCATTAACTTCTTTCTTCACTGAAGTTTTAAGGAATAAATTATTTAATACAAATAATATAACCAAGGAGCGTCTGGTACATGGAGACAAATCAATGAATGTTAGGTACTTACTAGTTATTACTGTTAACATTATTAATATTAACAGTCGTGGTAGTATAACCATATTTCAGGAGATCTGAAGCCATTCGTTTTAAGTTGAATTGTTACTTTAGGTAATAAAGAAAAACTCTGCTAATTAAACTATGACACAATGCTTTCTTATCAATTTTAGTAATGCATCCCAATATTCACAAAGTTAAAATATGAAGGGATGTTCAGATTAGAGTTGACAAAATGAATACATTGGCAGTGGAATTCTTTTTCTCTTTTATACTGGTAAGGTATGTAATCCTAGAGGATTACTATGACAAGATAGTGTCATAGTCAATACAGAGTCAATACAGAGACATTGGTTACACTGAGCGTATTGATGTTTCTGAACCACAAACTATAAGCCAGGGGATAACCAGTGCTCTATCAAGGAATTTATTTGACTGCCTTTTAGGCTTTAGGATTTTTTTTTTTTTCAATTTTCAGGTTAAACTTTATGCCCTTTGGCAGGTCAAAGTTTTCAGGATAATGTACAGATATCACAAATCTCCCTACCATGTTTTGGGGGGTTAGATTGTTTTTCCTAGGTATATCTATAATAGGAGCCATATTAAGTGAATCTTTTAGTGCTGTCAGGGGAGATTATAACTAGAAAAGTATTTATATACTTGAACATTATCTCATAATTTTGAATTAAAGTGAATCTTGATTTGAAATTTATTAATTTAGATTTTTTTAAAAAAATACATAGTATTATATAGAGAAGTGCTTTAAAATTTTTTTTAAATGTTTATTTAGTTTTGACAGAGAGAGAGAGAGAGAGAGAGAGAGAGAGAGAGAGAGAGAGAGAAAGCATGAGCTGGGGGAGGGGCAGAGAGAGAGGGAGACAGAATGGGAAGCAGGCTCCAGGCTCCAAGCTGTCAGCACATAGCCCGACAAGGGGCTCAAACTCACAGACTGCGAGATCATGACCTGAACCAAAGTCGGACGCTCAACCCACTGAGCCATCCAGGTGCCCCTAGAGAAGTGCTTTATAAAATTTTACAGGTATAACTTAATGAGACAGATAAATATTCAAGTTTAAATGTTTAAAGTTTAAAAGTTTAAATGTTCAAGTTATGGGGCACCTGAGTGGCTCAGTTAGTTGAGGTTTCAACTCTTGGTATCAGCTCAGGCCATGATCCCAGAGTGATGGGATCAAGCCCCGTGTCCTCCTGCTTGGGATTCTCTCTCTCTCTCTCTCTCTCTTCCCCTTTACTCCTCTCCCCCATTTGTGCTCTCTCTCTAAAATAAAATAAAAAAATAAAACTAAGATAAGATAAAATAAAATAAAATAACATGTTCAATTTAGTCTTCCTGGAATAGAGAATGGTTTAAAAGATTCTGGAATTTACAGTCTTCAAAATATCTCCAAATACTATCTTATCACAACACTATGAGGTAATATTCTCTATGGAACGTTGGTTGGGTGACAATTTTTGAACATTCATTGTAGTACTTGAGTCAGTTTATGCTTGTACAGATGTAAATAAAGTTAACATTTTTTTCTTTCTCTTTTCTTTTCAGAGACAGAATGTAGTTTTATAGAAGCACTTTTTTTTAATCCTACCCCAATATGTAATTTTTAGTCTAACACATGGAAAAAAACATAAAAAATGGTTGGTTTGATAATCTGCAAAACTTTCTTTAATGCCTATTTTAAGATTATTTATATATATTTCTCCCTTTACATCCATCAGATATTGTTGTTATAAGGAGCTTTTCTGAACTTCATGTGGTATTCCTACAGTATCATCCACCTTCTTAGGTATCTGTTGCTCTTATGGTTTGGAACATTCCCCCCAAATCCCTTGTGGACTAATTTATACCCAGCTTAGTTAACACCTCCTCCAGGAAGCCTCCTTTAATCTTCTAAGGCACCTCTTATGTATTCCCTGTACCTACCCACTATTATGGGATATTATATTATAATGTAATTTGTTTTTTATAGTCATTGATCATACATAGTCTATATTATTATCATCATTATGTGTACTAAAACTTTGCATATGTGCAATAAAAATGTATGTGATTGTAGAGATGAATGGTTTTAGTACTCAGTTCCCCATTACTGTGCTCTAAAATGTGGTGCTTTAGATGTATCAGGTCTGACCTCTGGAGGTCATGCTATAAGGATTCCAATTCTGCCCTTTTTTTTTTTTTTCAAACTCCAGGTAATGAGCATGACTTTGACAGAGATGTTCAAAAGGATTTTGTGCTTTGCAAATCTTTTTTTTTCTTTTTCTTTTTTCTTTTTCTTTTTTCTTTTTCTTTTTCTTTTTCTTCTTTTTCTTTTTCTTTTTCATGTTTAACTCAAAGAACCATATGTTTAATGTCTATGGCATATTTTATTTATGGAGTTTAAAGATTATAATTGATAATTTTGGTTTTTTTAAATATGAAATTTATCATCAAATTGGTTTCCATACAACACCCAGTGTTCATCCCAACAGGTGCCCTCCTCAATACCCATCACCCACCCTTCCCTCCATCCCACTCCCCATCAATCCTCAGTTCTCAGTTTTTAAGAGTCTCTTATGTTTTGGCTCTCTCCCACTCTAACCTCTTTTTTTTTTCCCCTTCCCCTCCCCCATGGTCTTCTGGTAAGTTTTCTCAGGACCCACATATGAGTGAAAACATATGGTATCTCTTTCTCTGCCTGACTTATTTCACTTAGCATAACTCTCCATTTCCATCCACGTTGCTACAAAAGGCCATTTCATTCTTTCTCATTGCCACGTAGTATTCCATTGTGTATATAAACCACAATTTCTTTATCCATTCATCAGTTGATGGACATTCAGGCTCTTTCCATAATTTGGCTATTGTTGAAAGTGCTGCTATAAGCATTGGGGTACAAGTGCCCCTATGCATCAGCCTTCCTGTATCCCTTGGGTAAATTCCTAATGTATACCTATTGAAAATTCAATTGCATAGTCAATATTAAGATAGCTTATATCAGAGAAACAGCAATTAGGAAATCTGCAAATGAAGTACTAAGTAAGGACCTGTGAGAAGTAGGAAAAAAGATAATTAGTGAAAAGATGTTGTGAACATCAACTTTACTGAAATAATTAAATATGAAGTTTGGTTAAATAATTCAATCTCAGTAGGAAAAAAAATGTATATGTAGAATATCAGCTGGGCTCAAATGGGAATGGTGTTAGAATACAAATCAAATTTTAGTAGATTCTTTGAGCTGTATGGTAACATTCAAGAAAATTTTAACTGATTAACACATCTGTATGGTGCAAATAGAAACATGTCTTTCTTCAACTATGTTCCCATGGCTCATTTGGTTTGGCCAAGGCAGATGTGAGAAATTTACCTCAAAATTTCATATATATATATATATATATATATATATATATATATATATATATATATATATATTTTACTCCAGTGCCAGCTAAATGGAAATCTCAGCGTCCTGAAATTAATCAGTCAATTTGTTAAACATATAAAAAAGTTTAGGAGACTGGCTTAGAAATAGTTCCTTAGAAATGAGTCAGCAGGGTTATTGAAAACCCAATTGGCAGGGACAGGGAATCATTCAGAGATGAGAGAATTTCACAGTTCAAGATTTGAAAGGACTTTAAGTGTCTGTAGGAGTCAGGATGCATAGGATGTCTAAGTGGTTCAAACTAACATATTTACTCACTTTGGGAGAGGCAAATGAGATTTCTTTCTAGAATTTCATAGGTGTCTTATCTGGTGATAGCTGGTGTATTTCTAAAAGTAGGCTCATGAATTTGCAGGATAGCAGAGTTAACTTGGTAACTCAGGATACTGGCTGAAAGATAAAGATTCAAAATCTATTGTCTGTTAATACATAGAAAAATTTATGAATGGTTTCCTTTTATCATTTTAGCTCTACAAATGTCTCTTTTCTTACAGTTTTCATTTCCCTACTGTAATATTGATACTGCTAGAGTCCATTTTTATCTGGATTATTAAACAGTACTATGAATAATTTTACTTGTGGTAAACAAGTACAACTTAGCAGTTAACATTTATCAAGGACTTACAACAGATCTAAAGTGTACACACTACCTGCTCTACATATACTATCAGTTTAGTTTTCACCGTGATCCTAGGATGTAGTGACTTCTATTGTCATCTATATTGAGGGGACGAGAGTGTACAACCCACCCATGTTACCTGGCCAGTGAGTAGAAGAGTTGGAATAAGAATCCTAGTCTTTTTGGCTAGGAACTCTGTATGGTGGACCCCTCTGCCTTATCATGAAAGCACTCTGGACTGGTCTGTGGCAGGGGGAAATTAATATGTCAGTCATTCACATTCAATTGTTTGAGTGTATAAAACTAAATTACTGATCTTTGCAATTTACTACAGCTCTGTGTTTGTAGTTAAATTATAATGCTGCTGATTTGACTTGATTTGTTAAAAATTGACCTCAGCATAGCAATAGCTGCCTCTTCCTTGTCTTCATTGTCATTTAGCTTCTCTGCTAGGATAGTAAACCTAGAACCAAAGGGGGAAAAATCAAGTATCATAAATCTGCCAAACATTGTGGTTCATTGGTTCTAATGTCCTTATTCGTCAAAAAAATTATGCCTAGATTAAAAATAGAAATAAAATAAAATACTTACCTGTTACTCTTCACTGATGAACCAAGAATTTAAGTATCTGTTTGCTGAGATTTAATCAATGTGATAGAAGATATGGATTTAATTATTAGTGGTTTGCACAGAATGGTGGTAATTAAAGATGCATTCTAGGACTGAACTTTAAAGTGAAAAAGAACCCATGTCAAGGCTACTTGAGTTTTCCAAGTCTTTAAATTTTTAATTGCTTTAAGTTTTATTGGATTTCTTGACAACTTATGTAATATAATACATTTTGGAAATTTTTGATCCATGCTTCTTTCTTTACTTTTTAATTTATTTTTTAATGTTTATTTCTTTCTTTATTTATTTATTCAAAATATGAAATTTATTGTCAAATTGGTTTCCATACAACACCCAGTGCTCATCCCAAAAGGTGCCCTCCTCAATACCCATCACCCACCCTCCCCTCCCTCCCACCCCCCATCAACCCTCAGTTTGTTCTCAGTTTTTAACAGTCTCTTATGTTTTGGCTCTCTCCCACTCTAACCTCTTTTTTTTTTCTTCCCCTCCCCCACGGGTTTCTGTTAAGTTTCTCAAGATCCACATAAGAGCGAAACCATATGGTATCTGTCTTTCTCTGTATGGCTTATTTCACTTAGCATGGCACTCTCCAGTTCCATCCACGTTGCTACAAAAGGCCATATTTCATTCTTTCTCATTGCCACATTCTTTACTTTTTAATTTAAATTCAAGTTAGTTAACAAACAGTGTAGTATTGGTTTCAGGGGTAGAACCCAGTGATTCATCACTTATATGTAACACCATGCTCATTCCAGCAAGTGCCCTTCTTAATGCCCATCACCCATTTATCCATCCTCCACCCACCTTCCCTCTAGCAACCCTCAGTTTGTTCTCTGTATTTAAGAGTCTCTTATGGTTTGCCTCCCTTTCTCATTTTATATTATTTTTCCTTCCCTTCCTCTATGTTCATCTGAGTGTTTCTTAAATCATATGATGTTATCTTTCTCTGCCTGACTTATTTCACTTAGCATAATATACTCTAGTTCCAACTATGTTGTTGCACATGGCAAGATTTCATTCTTTTTGATTGCTGGGTAGTGTTCCATTGTGAATATATATATATATATATATATATATATATATATATATATGTGTGTGTGTGTGTGTGTGTGTGTGTGTACATATACATATATATGTGTGTGTGTGTGTGTGTGTGTGTACACATATATACCACATCTTTTTTATCCATTGATCATTCGATGGACATTTGGGCTCTTTCCATACTTTGGCTATTGCTGATAGCTCTGCTATAAACATTGGGGTGCATGTCCCCCTTCAAATCAACATTTTTGTATCCTTTGGATAAATACCTAGTAGTGCAGTTGCTGGATCATAGAGTAGTTCTATTTTTAATTTTTTGAGGAAAAATTTTTTCAGAGGGGCTGCACCAGTTCCCCTTTCTCCACATCCTTGCCAACATCTGTTGTTGCCTGAGTTGTTAATTTTAGCCATTCTGACAAGTGTGAGGTGATATCTCATTGTGGTTTTGATTTGTATTTCCCTGATGATGAGTGAGGTTGAGCATCCTTTCCTGTGTCTGTTAGCCATCTGGATGTCTTCTTTGGAAAAGTATTTATTCATGCCTTCTGCCCATTTCTTCACTGGATTATTTGGTTTTGGGTATTGATTTTGATAAGTTCTTTATAGATTTTATATACTAATCCTTTATCTGATATGTCATTTGCAAATATCTTCTCCCATTCCATCAGTTGCCTTTTAGTTTTGCTGATTGTTTCCTTCATTGTGCAGAAATTTTTTATCTTGATGAGGTCTCAATAGTTCATTTTTGTTTTTGTTTTTCTTGCCTCTTGAGACACGTCTAATAAGAAGTTGCTGCAGCTAAGGTCAGAGAGGTTGCTGCCTGTTTTCTCCTCTAGGATTTTGATGATTTCCTGTCTCACATTTAGGTCTTTCATCCATTTTGAATTTGTTTTTGTGTATGGTGTAAGCAAGTGGTCTGGTTTCTTTCTTCTGCATGATGCTGTCTAGTTTTCCCAGCACCATTTGCTGAAGAGGCTCTCTTTTTTTTTTTTTTTTTTCCATTGGATACTCTTTCCTGCTTTGTCAAAGATTAGTTGGCCATACATTTGTGGGTCCTTTTCTGGGTTCTCTAGTCATTCTTCTTTCTAATCTCTCCTTTTTATGGAATTACCATTCTCCTACCTAATCAACGTAAAAATGTTGATGATACCTTTTTTATTTCCAACCTTTTCACTGTCTCTCTAACTCCACATCTAATTACCTACCTTTAAAACATTTCATCTCTCAATATTTTCCCCCTCCTTCTCATTCTTGTTTTTTTTTTTTTTCTTGAGTCTGTCTGCCTCATACCTGGATTCCTATTTTGTTTGTAAACGACCTCTCTTTTTCTAAAAAGATATTCTGCAAAGCATAAGTTATTTGCTCCTAAATGTTTTGGCCATGTCTCTCCCCTCTTCACATTCCTGTACTAACTCACCATGCAGCGTGATGATAAAACCCAACTTTCTTTGAGATAGGATTCAAAATCCTCCATAATCTACTTCAGAGATACTTTTCCAGCAGTATGTCCTGCTAATATTTACAATTCAATTACATTTATTATTTTTTAATTTAAAAGATTTCTCACTCTTGTGCTAGTACTAAACACTTGTGGTTTGCTAAATCATGATTATTTTTATCTTAAAAATAATGATGACAGCAGTCAATGTGTATGAGAAGTGAAATAAATATACAAACATTTTTATCCCTCACTAGCTCTTCATTCCTTTCTCGTTTATATTTTTTAAGAACAGCAGTTTGTTAACGTTTATGTTAAGTATGAATTTAGCTTCTTTCAATTAAAATAATTTATTTTAGGGGCACCTGGTGGCTCAGTCGGTTGAGCGTACGACTCTTTATTTCAGCTCAGGTCATGATCCCAGGGTCTTGAGATCAGGCCCTGTGTTGGGTTCTGTCCTGGCTGTGAAGTCTGCTTAAGATTCTCTCTCTCTCTCTGCTCCTTCACCCTGCTCTCTCTCTATCTCTCTCTCTCAAAAAAAACAAAAAACAAAAAAATAATAATGTGCTTTATTATCTTTCTAGCATAGTGATTTATTTATTCCAAAGTCTGTTTTAATTTATTAAATGTCATCTATTTATTTTTGCCTTGTGATGTTATTCTCCCTCAAGCATTTTTTAATTTGTTCAATTTATTTTCTTATTACCTTTTAATTTGTTTCTATTTTCTTTATCACAAAAAGTACATGCTAGTTGTAAAAAGTATATATGTGTAAGAACATAGAGTAAAAGTTGAACGTATCCAATTTCCCTATTTTGTCAGACCCATTCCACTTCCCATTTAGGACTTTAGGCTTAGATTTTAACATATGCATTAGCACATACTTTGACTTAATCAAAAGTTCCATTTGTTTCTTCTATTAAAAGATGATATGTACTGGAAGATATACTTTATTACTTAATTAAAAAAGAATTGTTTAAGAATGTCCTTATTTTGCTGTCCTATTTGAATATTATTTTGTCTAGATTTAGGACTTGGAGTTCAAAGCCATTCCCAAGTTTTACTAATAGCATCCCTCTATCTTTTAGCATATGGCCCTGGAACTTGATAGCAATCATAAATATGTTTCCTTAAAAACAACAGAATAATAGTGGCTAAAAATATAGCCTCTAAAATTAGTATGCTTCTGTTGAAATTCCTTTTCCACAACTTTTTTGCTTATGACTTTGCTAAAATTAATTAGTTGCTCTGTTTTCAGTTTCTTCAATTGTAAAATGAAAACAATATGATAATACTGTAGTCATTGTATAAGGTTAAGTATTATACTACACAACACCCAATATACACAGTAAACTCTGTAATATTAGGTAGTGGTACCTGTGATTTTTTAATTATAGTTAAGATTTCTCTTTGAGGCCTTAAGATTTTTCTCTTTGTAATTAGTATTATGTTAAATCTAATTGTGGCTCTTTTTTATTTCATATTTCATTCTGCATTGAGTTGTAAACATACAAATAAACCACCTTTTTAAGCTCCATTTGGGAAGTTTATTAGTACTTATGGGTCTATTCTCCAGGTCTGCTTTGCTCATATTGTTTTATTTCCTTACCTCATCATATTGTGTTATAGGGGAATACTTCAGCTCAATCTTCCCAATTACTATTTGCTTTATGATTGCACCTTAATTTGACCTTCAGCTGAGCTGCTCAACTGAAATTTCTGGTGTGTGTGTGTGTGTGTGTGTGTGTGTGTATACATTTTTGTTTAATTTCCAATATTTCTATTCTTTCTTTACAACATATTGTAATTACTTTATGGAAATGCAACATTCTCTTGACTCTCCCCAAAACGATTTATTTATTTTAAACTTATTTGTATTATTATCTCTGTTTCTCTTGATGTCAGTTCTATTTGTTGGTTATCTGCCTTATAAAGGTTACTTTTTCTCAAATATCTGCTATGCTGTATGTTCATTTTATCTTTAGAATTTTTTTGTTGTTGTTGTTGTTATAATTTGCCATTGAGTCTCAGCTTATCTCAGGACAAGCTTGGCTATTTTCTTCTACTCATCTCAAGTATATGCGCCTGGGAAAAGAATGATAATAGTGAGGCTACACTGATTACAGTACAGTGAGTCATTCTGGGGAAACTTATTACACTAACCTCTGTTCCTTTTATCGGTTGATTCATCTTGTAGCAACCTTGTACTACTGTCACCTTTGGAGCCCTGGGTTTATTTTAAGGCCTGGCTTTCTTAGATCTTTCAATACAATTGATTTCATCTGCTTTCTGGTTTCTAGAAACTTTTGGTATATTTTTTTCTTTGTCAATACCAGTCCTAACTTAGACTTATTTATTTATCTTAGCATCTTTTGGGGGGTCATATAGTGGAAGATGAAAGTGGAAGAGAGGAGACAATTATACACAGTCTACCATCTTGATACAATATTATTTTTGATCACATTTGTTTTCTTTCCCTAGCATCTGTAGAGTAGTCAGATCTTTAGAAACTGATACATCAGTTTCGCAAAATTACCAGTGACAAATTCCAAGATACTACTGAGAGTGCAATATGTAATGGTCACCATGCTAATGTGTGACCAAGTTTTTATTTGCTTTTTTATTGGAACTTTTTAAGTGCATTTTTTTCCTGAGATGGAGAGTCTGTTTCCTTAGAAGATAATGATAATTCTTGGATGAAGCAATTTGTACATATTAATTTGAATGCTTCATAAAGTCTCTTTTATAACAAGAAAAGAGATGCTATTTCATCTTGTCTGCTTCTTCTCCACCCCCCCACAGGATCACTTTGGAGTTTATTTTACAGGGCTGAGATCTGTCAGGGAAGGATAGACAAGTAACTTTTTTTTTAATGTTGTTTTTATTTAACATGCTGTGCATGGCACATCTTCCTGTGGTAATGAGCTGTTAAGGATTGCACTAATAGCAGTTTAGTAGCTGTAGCTAAGGATTTCCCTACCAATAAATACAATTTCCTTGACTATTAGGCAGAAATCCTTGCATAGCCTCTTAGCACAAGTGGCATTGATTAATGACCATGGAAAATAAATATTGTACTCAGGGAACAAACATAGCAACCTATGAAACAATTCAAATCTAAGGCAGAAAATATAGAATTCTAATATATTTGCAAAAGATACAGGAATCTTAGGAGATGTGAGCAAGAAAGATAAAGAATTGAATTTAAGAAATTTAAAAAGTTTAGGAATACCTCCTATTGGTATGAAGTGAAGCAGTAAGCCTTTTTCTTCAACAACCACAACCCATATCTAGAATTTAGAATAATACCCTGAAACAATCATTGCTTACAAAAACAAGTTAATAACTCTTTAAATCTAGTAGAGGACATTTATAAAGATTTAAATTAGTATTCAGAAACCTAAATTTTAAAAATAATCTAGGGAACATTGAAAGCAAAGTTTATCTGTTTGAAACTCATATTTAATATAAAAACAAATAAGCCACCTTCAAAAGTTTATATGTTTATGTAGTATTTATTTTCCACTGAAACATACAATATAAAAATTAGAGATGCCAAAATATTCTGCCTTCAGTGTGAGTATGTGCTCAGTGTATAATTCGTTTTTCCTCTTACGTTTAGGATACACATACATACATTTTCTGTTCTTTGTAATGTCAGGATTAATACTGCAAAATGTTTATCACCTTGTAGTTTTATATAAGTGAATATATGTTATGAACTATATATGCATATGTAATTCTATTTATATATAAGTTTTCATAGTTGTTTTTGTTTTTGTTTTTCTGATCTTATTAACCATATTGCCATGGTTTTATGAACTGTTTTTAATTTAGAATTGAGTCAATTTAAAATTTAGCTTTAGAAGGATTGTCCACGTCCCTATACTAAATTGCAGCATTCACTCTATTTTGCTTATGGGCTATTAACTCAAGATTAGTTTTCATTCTGACTGCTATTTACCACAGTTTAGAGGGTAAGTGATTACTAAGGAAGGGAAAATATAATTTCCTCTCCAACCTTCTTTTAAGCCCCCACCTGACCTTCATATATTGTTTTCACCACCAGACCGGCTCTCTTGACTATCAATAGCTGAAGTAACAGCCAATTAATATTGCCAAAACATTCCTGAACTTTGAGAATATCCATGTAGCACAGGAAAAATGTGTGATTTCTAACCCCTTATTTCTGTGAGGTCAATGTTATGTAGCTAATGTCAATGTAATAACTCCTGGGCTGTATGAGAATCAGTCTTAGCACTCAAATGTTGTCAAAGATAACATTGACAGAATTGAAGTGATGTCTATCTAATGTAATTTTCATTTCTTATTGACATGAAAAACATGAAAGATAAATGGTAGTGTTAATTTATTTATTAATTTTAAAAAATGAGGTTATAAAGTCTTCCTTTCAGACAATGTCAGAAGATTAGAAGCTGTAACACTATATTTTAGAAACGAATTACAAAATTGTTCACATGTTCTATTAGTGGCTACCATTCTATAACTAGAGACAACATAAAACATTTAATTTTCATAGGCTCATAATAACTACTAGTCTAATATTGAAAGAGAAATTCTTTAAAATTAGGCAGAAATTGGGGCACCTGGGTGGTTCAGTCGGTTAAATATCCAACTCTTGATTTCAGCTCAGGACAAGATCTCACGGTTCATGAAATAGAGCCTGCTTGGGATTCTCTTTCCCTTTCTCTCAGCCCCTCCCCTGCTCACACTCTCTCTTTCTCTCCCCTCTCTCTCAAAAATAAATAAATAAACACTAAAATGAATACTTTAGTTAAAAAAAAAAAAAGAAACGAATCAATGATTGTTGACCATCAAACTAAATCTTGCTATAGTAAGATGCTATATGCATGTCAGATGGTTCTAACCCCAAAATATTAGCAAAGTTTTAAAAAAGAAAATTAATTTCCAACACAAAATAAATTGTAGGTAGCAGCAAAAGAAACTGAAACAAAATGATCCATTTATATTTACAATTGCTTTAGCGTATAAAGGAACATGTTTATCTCAAAGCAGTAAACATCGGGAATTTCTGTACATATGCTGTTTTACACAAATTTGATCCCATTCTCTTGATTGTTCTATATTCAGTTGTTTGACTTTACAATAACATGTTAATGACGTGCCTAGTTCAAAGCATCTGCAGCTAATTGGAATTAAATATAGTTCAGGAGTCTGAGCTATTCAAAGATGTTTGAGTTATTCAGACCACTATTGACTTAAAGAAATAGGGAAAAAGAGCATATTTTGTGTACTCATCGCGCCAAGAAAAGTTGGATTGCTGTGTTTTGTATATCATGACCCAAGAGCATGAATTCCAAAAAGCAAAAATGAAAGCTAATAGAGAATTGATTTATGTTAATGATTTTTAAAATAATTAATTACAATTACATACTTTATCACAAAATCAATTACTAATATATTCTGTCTCTTTAATTAAGGCAGTGAATAAAATCAGATAAACAGAAGGCATAGAATTATAAGGGAAAAACTAATTTTCCTATTTTAGTCAGCCGTAGGTCAGAAAAGAATAAACTATAAGTTATTAAATACTCAAAAAATCTACTTATGCCCCTATTGAAATATTTGAGCTAGTTTAATTAAAATAAAAATATCTTCAAAACTGGAAAAAAATTTTAAACATTTTAAACCTGCAATATGACCAAATGTTTTTCCTTTAAGTTTTTGTTAGATGCTTAACTATTAACTTGAATAATACTTAATGTTTTTGTTATTTTATTCCCTATTGAGTCAAGAAAATTTGACAATAAGGTAATCATGGTAGTGATTTATGGTACTTTCTTGTAAATAGAAAAATATTATAAGGGTGTGTGGGTGGCTCAGTCAGTTAGGCGTCCAACTTCAGCTCATGTCATGATCTTGTGGACTGTGAGTTCAAACCCCATGTTGGGCTCTGTGCTGACAGCTTAGAGCCTGGAGTCTGCTTTGGGTGTCTCCCTGTCTCTCTGCCCCTCCCCTTCTCACACTCTGCCCAAAATATAATATAGTGCATCAGTGTATAAAAGGTAATATATTTAGATCTCAGGTAATCTTCGCAACAACCCCAAGGTATAATTGTTGTATAATAATTCTCAAAGAAATTACTCAGTTACTAGTTACTCTAGTTTGCTCATAAACACTGAGGTTTTAGATTGACTATTAACATTTGTTATAGGGATCTCACTTCAAGGAACTAGTGGCATTTTATAACCTAAGCAGGAAAACAAAATCTCCTCTTACATAAAAAAAAAAAAAAAAAGGTTTGTTGTTGTTGTTTGTTTGTTTGTTTGTTTTCAGGTCAGGGACAGTTTTTAATAGAAGCTATATTTGCAACTTTTCAGGTCAGGTTGTTTTTTGTTTTTTTGTTTGTTTTTTTTTAATTTAAAGTTTATTTATTTTAGAGAGAAAGAGACAAACAGAGTGCATGTGGGAAAGGGGCAGAGAGAGAGGGAGTCACAGTACCCAAAGCAGGCTCCAGGCTCTGAGCTATCAGCACAGAGCCCAACATGAGTCTCAAACCCACAAATAGTGAGATCATGACTTGAGCCAACGTCACATGCTTAACTGACTGAGCTACCCAGGTGCCCCGGGAATTGTTTTTAATAGAAACCATATTTTCAACTTTTAGGTATATTTGAATTTCATATTTATATTCTACCTAAACTTAGACATGTGTGTGTGTGTGTGTGTGAGTGAGTGTGTGTGTGTGTATGTATGTGTGTGTGAGTGAGTGTGTGTGTGTGTGTGTGTAGAATAATCTCAAGATTGGTATAATGTATGAAAACAATCCATAACATTTAGATTCTGAGGTGGGAGTAGAGAGATGAATAGATTAAATATTTATCAATTTTATTTTATACTGAGGATTAAACAAAATAGTATGAGTAAGGCAACCAGTATGTTGTTCCTAGCTCTCAATAAATGTATTAGCTTATATTTGGTCTTCAGTAGAAGAAAGAGAGAAAGTGTGAGAGAGAAAGCAGATACTTATTTAATCGATGACAAATAATTTGTGTACATACGAAGAGGCTGAGGTTGGGAAACTATTGATGAATTCACATTAAATCAACATTAATGTCATTATGACTAAAGTTGTCAACATTGTACCCATGGTATAGCATCTTTTTAAGGAGGGTTTGATACTAATGTATATAAATTTTTAAAATATATAAAGTTTATCATTAAATTTGTATATATAGACATCACTTAACTTATTGTGTCTACAGCATCAAAATATTATCACTATAGTATTTGACATTAAAGCAATGTTGTATGTTAATTAAAGTATGACATATAATGGTATTATTAAAATTATTCTGCTTATTTTAGAGATGATAGTGGTAAACCACATGTCCAAAAATTGTATTAAATGTAATTATGTATTTGGCATGAAATCTAAAAGTGACAACATACATACAAATATATTCATGTGAATATGCCCACACACACATACATTGCTACCACTACCAACACTGCTGCCACCATGACACATGTGGAAATTATGGACACTAAGAAATTATAAAATGTTTCGTGGGCTCACCATGTAAATGTTTACTAACATATCTAACCTTTAATAAATCATCTTTCTATAATACATTGACCTGAGTATTTAAAAAGTAAAAGTTTAGGATAATCCAATGGGATATATTAGCCTAGTTTCTTCACATAGGGTCTAGTCCATGTTTAGTGTATTATTCCATCAAACAACAGGCCAGATTTTCATGCCTAGAAATAATAAGAGAATACTTTTTTTTGGCCAACTTATCAAGAAATAATATCCAGACAGAAGTAATTCTGCTAAATCTTTAAGAACAAATTCTCTCTAGTGTGGAGAACCATCTATCTTGCTAATAGATGTCAAAAGAGCTCCAGAGTAACCAAAGTTAAATCACACAAACTAGATTTTAAATTTTTTTCATGTTTATTTATTTTTGAGAGAGAGAGAGGTCAGAGAGAGAGGGAGACACAGAATCTAAAGCAGGCTCCAGGCTATGAGTTGTCAGCACAGAGCCCAACATGGGGCTCAAACTCATGAACCATGAGATCGTGACCTGAGCCAAAGGGAAGTCATAACAGACTGAGCCACCCAGGTGCCTCCAGACAAACTAGATTTTAAAACAAAGAATGTGACAAGAGATGAAGTAGGGTATTATATCACAATTAAGGGGTCTGTCCATCAAGAAGATCTAACAATTGTAAATAGTTATTCCCCCAACTTGGAAACCCAAATATATAAATTAGATAATATCAAATATAAACAAATCACACTGATAATAATACAGTAATCATAGGGGACTTTAATACCCACCCACCCCACCCCTGCTTACAACAATGGACAGATCACCTAAGCAGAAAATCAACAAAGAAACAATGGTTTTGAGTGACACACTGGACCAGATGGACTTAACAGATATATTCAGAACATTTCATCCTAATGCAGCAGAATACCTACTATTCTTGAGAGCACATGGAACATTCTCTATAATAGATCACATACTGGGTCATAGATCAGACCTCAACAAGTACAAAAAGGTCGAAATCATACCATGTTGTTTTCAGATGACAGCACTATGAAACCTGAAGTCAACCACAAGAAAAAATTTGGAAAGCCCTTATACACATGGAGGGTAAGGAACATCCTACTAAAGAAGAATGAAGAATGAATTAAAGAAGGAATAAAGAAATACATGGAAGCAAATGAAAATGAAAACACGACTGTCCAAACCCTTTGGGATGCAGCAAAGGCAGTCCTAAGAGGAAAGTATATTGCAATCCAGGCCTATCTCAAGAAGCAAGAAAGGTCCCAAATCCACAATCTAACCATACACCCAAAGCAGCTAGAAAAGGAACAACAAATAAATCCTAAAGCCAGCAGAAGAAGGAAAATAATAAAGAATAGAGCAGAAATAAATAGTATAGAAAACAACAACAACAATAAAACAGTAGGACAGATCAATAAAACTAAGAGCTGGTTCTTTGAAAGAATAAACAAAATTGATAAACCCCTAGCCAGACTTGTCCAAAAGAAAAGAGAAAGGACCCATATAGGTAAAATCGTGAATGGAAGAGGAGAGTTCACAACCAATACCACAGAAATACAGACAATTATAAGAGAATACTAGGAAAAGTATGTGCCACCAAATTGGGTAACCTGGAAGAAATGGATAAATTCCTAGAAACTCACAAACTAGCAAAACTGAAACAGGAAGAAATAGAAAATTTGAACAGGCCTATAACCAGCAAAGAAATGGAATCAGCTATCAAAAATATCCCAACAAACAAAAGTCCTGGGCCAGATGGCTTCCCAGGAGAATTCTACCAGACATTTAAAGAAGAGCTAATACCTAGTTTGCTCAACTATTCAAAAAAAAAATAGTAATGGAAGGAAAACTTCCAAACTCATTGTATGAAGCCAGGATTACCTTGACTCCCAAACCAGACAGAGATCCCACAAAAAAAGGAGAATTACAAGTCAATATCCCTGATGAACATGGATGCAAAAATTTTCAACAGGATACTAGCAAATTGAATTCAACAGCATATAAAAAGAATTATTCACTATGATCAAGTGGGATTCATTCCTGGGCTGCAGGGCTGGTTCAGTATTTGCAAATCAATCAATGTGATACAACACATTAATAAAGGATAAGAACCATATGATCCTGTCAATAGATGCAGAGAAAGCATTTGACAAAATACAGCATCCATTCTTGATAAAAACTCTCTATGAAGTAGGGATAGATGGAACATGCCTCAACATCCTAAGGCCATATATAAAACACCCTCAACTAATATCATCCTCAGTGGAAAAAACTGAGGAGCCTTTCCCCTATGATCAGGAACATGACAGGGATCCCCACTCTCACCATTACTATTTAATATAGTACCAAAAGTTTTAGCCTCAGGAATTAACCACCAAAAAGAAATAAAGGGCATACAAATCAGCAAGGAAGAGGTCAAACTTTCACTATTTGCAGACAATATGATACTCTATGTAGAAAACCCAAAAGACGGCACCAAAAGATTGCTAGAACTAATACATTAATTCAGCAAAGTTGCAGGATATAAAATTAATGTGCAGATATCTGTTGCATTTCTATACACCAATAATGAAGTATCAGAAAAAGAAATCAATTAATCAATCTCATTTACATTGCACAAAAAAAAATAAGCTACCTAGGAACAAACCTAACTGAAAACGTAAAGTATCTGTAATGTGAAAACTATAGAAGACTTACGAAAGGCATTGATGAGGACACAATGAAATGGAAAAATACTCCATGTTCACGGAATGAACTTAAAATGTCTAGACTACTCAAAGCAATCTACACATTTCATGCAATCCCTATCAAAATACCATGAGCATTCTTTGCAGAGCTAGGTCAAGCAATCCTAAAATTTGTATGGAACCACAAAAGACCCCAAGTAAACAAAGCAGTCCTTAAAAAGAAAAGCAAAACTGGAGGTATCATGATTCTGAATTTCAAGCTATACCACAAAGCTGTAGTCATCAAGGCAGCATGGTACTGGCACAAAAACAGAGACAGATCAATAGAACAGAATAGAAAACCTAGAAATGGACCCACAAGTATATATGGTCAACTTGTCTTCAACAAAGCAGGAAAGAGTATCCAGGGGAAAAAAGACAGTGTCTTCAACAAATGGTATTGGGAAAACTTGATGGAGACATACAAAAAAAATGAAACTGGACCACTTCCTTACACCATACACAAAAATAAATTCAAAATGGGTGAAAGACCTAAATGTAAGACAAGAAACTATCAAAATACTAGAGGAGAATACAAGCAACAACCTCTCTAACCTTGGCTGGAGCAACTTCTTACTAGACAGATAACAGAAGGCAAGAGAAACAAAAGCAAATTTTATCTACTGAGACTTCATCAAGATAAAAAGGTTCTTCACAGCAAAGGGAACAATCAACAAAACTAAAAGGCAACCTACAGAATGGGAGAAGATATTTGCAAATGACATATCTGATAAAGGGTTAGTATCCAAAGTCTATTAAGGAACTTATCAAACTCAATACCCAAATAACAAACAAGGCAGTTATGCAATGGTCAGGGGATGCCTGGGTGACTCAGTTAAGTGTCGGACTCTCGATTTTGGCTCAGGTCATAATCTTACAGTTTGTGAGACTGAGTCCTGCATCCAGCTTCATGTGCTAACACTGCCTCAGAGCCTGCTTGGGATTCTCTGCCTCCTGTCTGCCCCTCCCCCACATGCACTATCTGTCTCTCTAAAAATAAACAAACTTTAAAAAATAAAGTGAATGAATGAAAGAGTAAATAAATAAATACATTTTAGCAGTTTTGCCATGTATTTTTCCAAGATACATGGGTTTCCAATTATAAACTTGGCAGACATTTTTAATCTCAATACACTTGACTATTTGGATTTTTTTTTTTTTTGAGAAGTCAGAATGTTAGAGTTGGGCTAGGTTACTTGCTTTATTAAATAATTTAGATATTTATTTTCAAAAATGAAAGTTACCAGAGGGTTTAGAGAATGTTTAAGAAAGGAAACATATAAAGTGAAGAAATTTGTTTGATATGGAATGAATTCTGTTCCTGATGCTGCTTGAATATTAGAATGCTTGAGTAGGAAGGAATTAAGATCCATCAATTCTTTGATAGACAAGAAGACAAAAACTGCCATCTAAATTTGCAGTTAATGTAGCAGATGGGGGATTCATATCCACAATCCTAGACACATTGCCCAATACTCTTTTCATATTGCTTTCTCAGTTGGACAGACTGAAAATTGCAGACCTTACATTTCTATTTTTGCCATTTTGCTTCATGGCTATAGGCAGTTAAGGATGTATCCAAACTTTCAGCCCTCAGAGCAATGCTTGTTACTTAACTAAGAGTAACTGTTCTTGTCACAAACACAGTGAAAAACTCATTTTGATCTTTTGTAGCATCCAGAGTCTATCTTAGTTTTAGCAAGGCATTTATGTTTTATGTAGTGATTGATTAAAATTGAACATGGGATGGCTCTGGTTAAATATGTTATAATATCTCTGTGATAGGTATAAACAGCAAAAATAGGCAAAGTCTTATTATAAATACTCTGCCAGGTTACATTCTTAAATCGAGGAGAGGGAGGATTCAAAATTTTTGGTAAATTTTAAATACTGTCCAATACATATTGGAACATATTGTATTAACAGTTATTAGAGACTGATGAATAATAAAACGAGTACAATATCTAAATTTGAGGTTTTGCCACATGAAAAAAATAAGAATAAACCATCTTTTACCTTTATAAAAAGATACTAAGCCTTGCATATAAATGACAAGAGTGACGAAATTCTACCAAAAAGGGCTACATGGTAAGATTATTTTAACTTATCTTTAAACTATTAGGAAGAAATAATGATACTAATTAGTGTCTACCTCAACAGTCTCCAGAGTTGAAAAATGACTGCTTTATGTATAACTAACATTTGTTAGGATGGCAAGGAGAAGAGCTTATTAAATCTGATGTACCCGTTAAAATATAATGGACTCGAACAAGAACACCTTAAGGTACTCCTCTTCTAGGGCCTGTTGACTTCAGTATGGATATCAAATGTCTTTTTATCTTACTTTATTGCTAATTTATTCAACAGTATTCATTAAATCCTTGATGTATAATATATATGGTCTCATGGATGGAAGATGAGAATACACTATATAAAGCCTTCCTAGCTGCCAAGATTGGACTAAAACAAACATCTTTATATAGTGTATTCAGGTAGACACTAATTAGTATCATTATTTCTTCCTAATAGTTTAAAGATAAGTTAAAATAATCTTACCATGTAGCCCTTTTTGGTAGAATTTCGTCACTCTTGTCATTTATATGCAAGGCTTAGTATCTTTTTATAAAGGTAAAAGATGGTTTATTCTTATTTTTTTCATGTGGCAAAACCTCAAATTTAGATATTGTACTCGTTTTATTATTCATCAGTCTCTAATAACTGTTGATAATACAATATGTTCCTGTATTGGGCAGTATTTAAAATTTACCAAAAATTTTGAATCCTCCCTCTCCTCGATTTAAGAATGTAACCTGGCAGAGTATTTATAGTAAGACTTTGCCTATTTTTGCTGTTTATACCTATCACAGAGATATTATAACATATTTAACCAGAGCCATCCCATGTTCAATTTTAATCAATCACTACATAAAACATAAATGCCTTGCTAAAACTAAGATACCTGAAGGAATTGTACTTTATGTAGGTGAGCTTAAGAGCATGTGGAGGAGTCAGGGGGTTGGGGGGGTATCTGAGATACAGGCAGTATTGTGCAGGGACTAATAGAAGCACAATATATTCAATAATTATCAGGAATTCATTATCTGTGCACAATTATGAAGAGTACAATTTTAGAAGTGAGCAAGAAAAGGCGAAGGGCTCAACAGCAATGTTAAGGAACTTGGATTTCAATTCTATAGGCCAAGGGAAACCACTGAGAAGTTTTAAGGAAATTTATACTTATGAATTATTATAATCATCGCAGTTTACCCAGGTGAGATATAATTTTAAAAAAATATGTAAGCAAATTCCTCAACTCAAGAGACAGAGCATGGGTGGAGGAGGGGCAGAGATAGAGGAAGACAAAGAATCTGAAATAGGCTCAAGGTTCTGAGCTGTCAGCACAGAGCGTGATGTGGGGCTCAAACTCATGAATCGCGAGATCATGAACTGAGCCAAAGTTGGATACTTACCTGACTGAGCCACCCAGGCTCCCCCAAAAGGAGGATTTTTTTAAATATATTTTTTATTTGCTTGATTTCTATCCACAGCATTCATCACCATCTACAGTATTATATGTTTTAATTGTTTGCTTATTGTCTATAAGATTTTATTCTGTTTTCTAGCACTAATTCTAGAACATTTTCTGGAACAGTCAAAGCAAAGGCACTCAATAGGTATTGGTTAAATAAATGGACATGAAATCCTCGACAAAACTCCTACTGTGTCAGACATAACCATCACTAGAATTGAATTTTAATGGCCTATTTCAAAATAATGTTGAGTATTAACCATGATATGTTTGCTATATGCTGAATTTCTAAAACAATTTAGAAATTCTGTGTGCTAGAATTTGCATTTCAAATGAATTTTGCTGTTTGAAAGGTTTCTATATAATTATTGAAATAATATTTTCATTTAAAATAGTTTTAGTTTAATGTTAAGAAAATGTCTAGTCACATACAAAATCTAGACTCACTAACTTCTAACCCTGTACTCTTATTGAGTCACTACATTATTTTCCTTAGTAACTTATTAGGTTTTTATCTTCTAAATTTTGCAACATTGGGTATCCTCAAGAGAGGCTGCTACAAGGTACTATTTGCATGTCTCAACCTGTGCTTTTGGCTTGAGCACCTGAGAAGCAGATTGAATGGCACTCTTCTAAATTTATTTATAAGCGTCCTTCCTTCTTCAAATAACATGGGTGTGACTATCTGAGTATTTTAAATTTAACAAATTACTAGAAGTTGAATTGTTTTAAATTGAGAAGAACTGCCTGAATAGTCTATTATTATTATTATTATTATTATTATTATTATTATTATCACTATTATTATTTTTGGTTATCGCCTTTACAATCTGGTACAATGCTACATACATAGTAAACACTCAGAAAAATCTTGTTGAATCTTGTTGAAAATGCAGTTTTTCAAAATAGCCTGGATATTAGGATAACTTTCTAAGAGTAATTTATTGTGCTTTGTTAAAAATAAGCAGAATGCCTACAATATACGCAAATACATTGAAGTTGCAGGAACTCCTACAGCCTTAACTATGTTAATCCCACAGACATTTTTATGTTTTTTATTATAATAATGCAATATAAATTTCTAAAGCATTATACAATTCACTGCCCACACAAAAATCCACTTTCACATTTCTTGAGTAGACATTTATTCAGATGCCTAAAAATTGTTTAGTGGCTGGCAGATTCATGATTGGAAATGATCTGATAAATACTCTCTTTTATTTTGTACAAAATTTTTAAGGGGTTTAATGACCATTAATACTAATATTGTATCTATTTGTTTCCTAAATCAATTATACTTATTTTCAGAGATTATCTTTACTTGCAGATATTACTTTTATTGATGTTACTAATTTGTATTATAAATATGGTAGTAAATACAAGCTAAAAGATGCATGATTCTATTTTGCCCTAATTTCATATACTAAATTCATATTAATAAAATGAATGGGAGCTCTGTTTTTGAGGAAGATATTCAAATAAACCATGAGTAGAGTTAGAAAAGTTTGCGCAGTACTCTTTCAATATCACATCATTAACCACTTTCACAGACTTTTTTATGCATAGAGTAATGATGTCATTAAAATGTTCTTCTGCCAGAATAATTAATATGCTCTGAATCATCTACTGGGTATTCCCAACTTTTGGTCCCTATTAACAGCTGAGAAGTGGATACTTAATATAAGATGGTAGTCTCCATGAAGGAATTTTAACGCATAGTGTAATTGAAGGAGGGGATAAGAAAAAAAAATCCCTTACTGTTTTATTTATTTAACTTTTTCAAGTTTATTTGTTTATTTTGAGAGGAGGAGGGGCAGAGAGAGAGAGAGAGAGAGAGAGAGAGAGAGAGCCCAAATCAGGCTCTGTGCTGTCAGCGAAGAGCCTGGTGCTCCTCCTCCAGGAAGGAGCCTGGAACTCATGAACTGTGAGATCAAGAGTCAGATGCTTAACTGACTGAGCCACCCAGGCACCCCAAAAATCCCTTACTGTTTTAAATTGAATAAATGAAAGACTGTATTATAGGACTATTATAAAGGAACAAATAGAATCATTGGAATATAGGATGAACCTAAATAATGACATTGGTTGACAGTTCTGTAAAACATTAATAATTATAAAATTAAAATGAACGATGTATTGAATTTTAGGAAATATTTTCAATTATAACAGGTCAAGTTAAAAAAAAAGGTAAAAACAGAAATACCTTGCTAGGGGAGCATATTAAATAGTACTCGGTAAAATTGAGGACTTTGCTGGTTCTTTCTTGCAAGAAGATAGAGGAAGAACTTATAGGGACTTCAAACATATAAATATCTTCTTGGAGGCCCATTCTAATTAAAGTAGGTCATCTAATAAATATTTGTCTTGCCTTCCTGTGATTTTCATCTTTCAGAAAGCAGAAAAAAAAAAGAGAGATATCTTTAGGGATGTCTATTATGGACATAGTTCCATTTAAAAAAAATAAGGAAAAATGGAGATATAAAATAAAAAAGAACCTTGAGAAAAATGGCAATGTCATCATAGAGGTTGCATTAAGAGAACAGTGGTTGAATTCATGCGTGGGTTTTTATTTTAGAAAAGTAGATCTCAAATAGGCCAGATCAATTTTAAGCATGATCATAGTGGCATGGGATTGTATGAAGCCCTTTGAAATAGCTAGGATACTAGGATTTATATCACTACTGCAGGTGACGAGAATGAGGCCTGGAGAGAATCCAACATAAAATTAGAAAACTGTGGAGTGATGTGAGCCACAAGTATAAGTAGTGATAGAATAAGTAGTGGTATTTTGAATTCACACTTAAATCCTATACCTTTAATAACAGCAGGTCTTAAGATTATTCTAAGATCATAGGTAACTAGTATTAATTAATAGTATAAATATTTGTACTCTAGAAAATATTTTTCTTCTGCCTGATGTTGTTTTATTTAATCAAGTCTGATAATTAAAAAGACCTAATTAAAGTTTGCAAAGAAAACTAAAAATAATCACATTGTTATTTTTCATATCAAGCAGATTTTAAAAGTTTTAAATGTCAGAAATCTGTAATGTCACTAATAATACTTCATTTGAGAAAGACGAAGTCACAAAGGTATGGCCCTTAAAATCCTGAACTTTAGTGGTGAACCTAACCTGGTTATATGTTTTAATAAGTAAAATCTCCTTTAAATGCCCAAGGTGTTCAGCTCTTCTTTTTTTTTTTTTTTTTTTCCCGTAAAACTTCAAATGTTAGTTCTGGTTGAATGTATTATAAATCATTTTCAATTTTAAAATGTTTAAGTGATTAGCAATGCACTTTGTAACTTTAAATTAGAAGGTATAAAAAATGAGAAAAAAAAGGTTGCATTTTTTGCCTGTCCCAATATTATTATTTGTAGCCTAATGAGATAAAGATGCAAGAAGAAAAATTAGGACAGAAAAATGTATGTAAAAATAAGAAAACCTTTATCTAAATTGACTTTTGATGATTTTAATAAGCTAGGAGCAATTCAGCTAATCTGAATCTAGCTGTAATTACTATTTGTTTTTGAAAGATCTCAATTTACCTCCTGAAGCATTTAGTGATGTAATCACTTGATAAATAGGAGAAGATAGTCGTGAGTGAGATTTATTCACATTTGTGGCTGGAACGAGTATCTAATATTAGTACTTATATTTTTTATGTTTTTATATTTAAGAAAATATTATTGACGTTCTTTGCCTTTTCTTTGTTAAAACCTAATAAAAATATCACTTGCTTTTAATTTCACTGTAATCTGTGATGACCAAGTATAGTTTGCTTAATCCAGAGTCAGTTATTTGAAACGTTTAGCTATAATTAGTGAACATTTTCGGAGAGAAAACAGCAAACAGTAACATAACCTTTGCCATGTAGCAGGCAATATTCTAGGTGCTTTCAAATGTTATATCATTTAATCTTAACAACAACTTTGTATCACAAATAGGCTTGTTGTCCCTCCTCTACTCATAGGAAATTGAGATAGAGTCAAACCCAGGAAATCTGGCCCTAAAGTCCAGGTTTTTGATCAATAGATTTTACTACCTCTGAAGTGTGGAATTAATGTTATTTAACTTGAATGTGAAAGCAATTTTGATGTAATGCTTCCTCTGACATTGTGCTTTCAGTTCAATATAATCTCACTTACAGTGAGTCTAATAAGTAATTAACCTAGTAAAAACTATCTGGTATATAACAGCTTCTCATCCTGGTTCTAACAATAATTAGCTATGTGATCTTGAATAAATCAATTATCCTCTCTAGATTCAATTTATTCATCTACACAATAAAGCCCTTAGTTTCCTATATCTGTTGGAACAAAGTATTACAAACTGACTGGTTTTACGAAACAGAAACGTATTCACTCACAGTTCTGGAAACTAGAAGTCCAAAATCAAGGAATCAATGTAGTTGGTTGCTTCTGGTTGCTCTGAGGAAAAATTTGTTCCATGCCTCTCTCCTAGTGTCTGGTGGTTCCTGGAATCTTTTGCATCCCTTGAGTGGTGGACACATGGCTCTGATCTCTGCCTCTGTCTTCAAATGGTGTACCTTCTTCATTTCTGTCTCTGTGTCTCTATTTTCTCTTTTTGTAAAGACACAAGTCATTGCATTAGGACCTAATCTTAACTGATTAGATCTACAAAGGCCCTATTTCCAAATAAGGCCATATTCTGAGGTTCCAGGTTGGGCTTGAAGTTTTTGAGGTGGGGATACCATTCATCCAGTAGAGGCCAGATGATTTCAAATATCCTTTCAGTTATAATATTTTAAGCTGGTGGTTTTAGAGCTTAGCATTTTCACACTTCATCTCAGCAAAATTTTCATTAAGACTGGCCTTAAAATTTGGGATTATTTGATTACATTTAGGAAATTTTAGTTTAGATTTGGTGATCGTGGAAAAGAAGTGATAACTTCTTAGCAAATATTTACCCCTACCTCAGATGCTTAAGCCACAAATATGGTGTTTTATGAAAGGTTCTAATGTAATGATTTATCTTATATTGATTTAATTTAATTATAGCTCTCCTTTTCCTCCTAATACATAATAGACTCTGGCTTCATTGGACTAGAGCAGTTACTTTGCTGAATGAACATTTAGAAATTTCTAGTACTTAATAATTTGTTCCATTTACACCCATCATGAGCTCTGTATTTGTCATCTGTGAATCCTGTTGCTGCTGGCTGATTTGGTGAATGAGCTAGACTTTGAAGTTGTTTTGCTGGAGTTATTCTAGAAAGCAATTTTAGACATATTCCCATGTTTATGCTTGAATTCACTGTACTCAGCAAATAGTATTACAAATACTGGAAATTTAGTGATTTAACAGTGAAACAAGAGTAAATAAATGTACTCCTTTTGCAATGGGTTTGTTTTTTCTCCTTCCTTCCTTTTCTCCCTGCCTCTTCCCTTCCTCTTCTCCTTTCCTTATCCCTTCCTTTTTTCCTTCCTTCTTTTCTCTTTTCTTTTTCTTTTCTGTTTCCCTTTTTACTCTATCACATCTAGACAACTATTAGTATCATTGTCAGTACTCAAATCTGGGTAATTTTAAAGAAAATACTTATTCTAGATTAACATAATAAATTGTTTTTTGACAATTGCTAAGAGTCGTCTTTGCAAAAATTAAAATGTTTATCAGTAAATGTGTTAGTATTCTTAGGTTACAAAAATGCATTTTTTTCTAATTTTTTTGAAATATATTTGTAATGAAAACAATAACACCTTAAGGATTATATAATAAATCTTGAATGTGGCTTGATGTTGTTTTGTCCAATAATACAGAAATAACTTCATTATAGCACTGGTGTTGTATGTAAGTGATGAATTACTAAATTCTACACCTGAAACTAATATTAAATAGTCTGTTAACTAACTGGAATTTCAATAAAAACTTGGAAAGACAGGGAAAAGATAACTGCATTAATATTCATTTTTAAAAATGAACATTCAAGTGCCTTCTTTGTCCTACTGAAATACTAGGCATTGAGGACAGAATGTTGGTTCAAGGAATAATTTCTACCTTTAATAATTCATAATCTAGTTAAAGACACTGGTACCTAAACACATGACAGCCTCAGGTTTGGGGTTTATACTACTTCTGTTACTTACCATGAAGGAATCTAAAACTTTTACTGAACATTTGAAAATGGCTCACTATAACATGAATTGTGACTTTTGGACAGAACAGTATGTTACTTTTAAGGATATTTCTTTAATTTTTAATTATCTTAATTATGATAATATCTGAATTATAGATAGATAACATCACTATTGCTTCATAATGGGAAATAAGTATTCAACATTTTATAAATTATAATTAGCATAAAGTATGTTATTGATTAACTTCCACAGTTTCTTTTTTTTCTACCAAGATTTTATTTAAGCTCAAGTTATTTAACATAGAGTGTAGTATTGGTTTCAGGAGTGGAATTTAATGACTCCTCACTTACCTATAACACCCAGTGCTCATCTCAACAAATGCCCTTCTTAATACCCATCACTCATCTAGCCCATCCTCCCCACAACTCGCCTCCAGTAACCCTCGGTTTGTTCTCTGTAATTAAGAGTCTCTGTTTTTATAGGGATGCCTGGGTGGCTCAGTTGGTTAAGTGTCCGACTTTGGCTCAGGTCATGATCTCATGGTTCATGGGTTCAAGCCCTGCATTGGGCTCTGTGCTGACAGCTCAGAGCCTGGAGCCTGCTTCAGATTCTGTGTCTGCCTGTCTCTCTGCCCCTCCCCTGCTCGTGCTCTGTCTCTTTCTGTGTCTCAAAAATAAATAAAAATGTTTAAAAACATTAAAAACAAAAAACAAAAATAAATAAATAAAAATTAAAAACAATTTTTAAGAGTCTCTGTTTTTATCTTATTTAATTTTTCCTTTTCTTCCCCTATGTTCACCTGTGTTGTTTCGTAAGTTCCCAATATGAATGAAATCATTTGACATTTTTGTAGCAGATCTATCTTATTCTTGGTTCTTTAGAATATGTTTAAGTAAATGAAGCCGTTGGCTCTAAGTGGCTATTATCTCAAGTACTTAGGTTTGCAAGTTTAATTAACCTAGAATTCTAATACTTTGAGTCAAACTCAATACCCTCTTTTCTTAGCCATGATTTCTAAATACAACATGTTATAGACATTATAGATTGGTATGTAGTACAAAATACTCTCATTTTGGTTATCTTCGGTGTGTGCTTTTATTCTCAGAAGTGTCTACTGCATATGACTTGGGGATATTTTAACAATGCAGGACAACAGAAGCTAACAATAAAGAAATATCCTTTGGATCCTGATTGAATAAACTCTATAGCTATGCAAAGATCCAACTGAAAATCAAATTATGCTTCTTACACAAGCCTGCTTTCCTCTCACTAAATGGAGCTGCCATCCACTCAATTTATTATTCCAGAAGTTAACCTCCTTCCCTCTTCAATTTTCCTTTGCTGCCAATACTAGCGTGTTCCTCCTTAAACATCTCTCACACCATTCTGGCTTTTCTCTGTACCCTACTTGCCTCTGCCCTTCACCCATTCCATCTTATTTAGATTCCCACTGGAGTTTCCTAACTTATCTTTCCACAAAAATTATCTCTGCCTCCAACCCATTCTTTACCTTACACAACTGATCATTTTATGTTTGTGTTCAGAATCTTTTAATTACTTCTTATTCCTGAGATAAAACTCAAACTTCATTATAGGGTACAAAGAAAGATTGCAAATGGTAAACAACTTGCTTCCAAATATAAAATCAAAACATATCAAAGATTTCACTTAATGCAAGATGTTACATCTGTTTCAAAGGAGAATCAGAGATAGACATAGACAGACAATAAGGAAGGCTGAAACAAAACTTTTAATAGACGCAAAACTGAATCCTATAGCAAACTGTAATGTGGGAATCATCTTTTCATGCAGGAAAGAAATCAATGGTGTCTTTACTGGGCAAATTTATTTTCATTTTTATGGACGGGAATCATTTCAACCTCCATCAACTTTCCATAAGATAACTTGAGTCTCTACAATGTGGCAAAACAGTCCAGCCAAATATTAAGGCACAGAACACATAACCTGGAAGGTTCCTCTAAATCTCCTACATTCTATTGAAGGGACTGTCAGTATTCTTTTTGTCCGAAGTCCTTCACAATTTTTACTGACAGTGACTTGCAAGGCACTTTATTTTGTCTTCATCCTTCTCATATGATAGTATCCTGATTTTCTGTCCTCCAGACCTCTTGGAGTTTGATTTCCAAACAGTTCTTCTCCCTATTCTCAGGGCTCTCAAATTTGATCTCTTCTTTTCTTGGAACTTTCTTTCCTTTGCCTTACCCCCCTTTTTAACATTTTTCTGTAGACATTTGTATAAAAGATTGCTTTCTTATGGCAGTTTCCATGAAACTCTATTCACTTAGGTCTCCTTTGGTATATTCTTATAGCATCCAAACAGTTAACACTATTTGTTACTTAAAATTAGTTTAAATCTTATAACATCCAAACAGTTAACACTATCTGTTAGTTAAAATTAGTTAAAACTGCCTGATCACTGTTTACACGACCCATTGGTCTGAAAATTACAGAAGAGAAGGGACTTTCTCCTTTTATTATATGTCTCTTAGCTAGGCATATAGAAGGCACTCAATATGTGTTTATATAATAAATTTGTATTTATAAGAAATATCTATTTTATATATTTTTCTTTAAAGTTTTTTTTAATTTCTTCATCTTTTGTAAACATTATTTTCACAATTTATATATTTCTTATAATAACTGATAGTCTTTTTTCTTCTAATTATGTTATCAGTAGTAATCATGTATTATATTTTACTTTATACATTATTTCTAAATACTAACTGACTAGCTAAATTTATAAAGTTTGGTGCATTTCTTACCAAGGAGATACAGGAGCTGTCATATTTTTCACCCAGACAGGCAGTAATATTTACCAGGCAACTACTCACTGTGTTAGAAAGTAGGAATTCAAGGGGGAAACAGAGTGAGGGGAGAGAGAAAGAGAACACTCATGTGCACCTTCTCATGTGGATTTCAGAAGTTAATGCAAATATTTATAAGATCTGTGGTCAACTTCAGAAATAGCGCAGTCGTGGCACAGGAAAGAATGGTTAGTTCTGCTTGGGTGTGTCATTAAATTGTCCATGGGGAGAAATCACTGGAAGTGACATGAGTGTTGCAAACACACCAGGATGTGAAGAAGGCCATTCCATACAGACCATGGAGGAACGGTGTTTTTGGAAAAATGAAATAGTGCAGTGTCATTCCGCATAGCATGCATTTTAGGTAGAGGACAGAGGCAGATCCCAAGTGGCCTTGAATACCATATAAGAGATTTTGGGATTAAAACTGTAGGCAAAGACAAACCACTAAAGAGTTTTAAATAGGGTTGGATTTTGGAAATTCACTCTGTTTGAATGTAGGATGGCAGTTACCAAAGGGTTCCTCACCACAAGATCATCTGCTGGAATTTTGTTCTTTATATATATATTTTATTTGAAATAATTATTTTTAAAGCAAGCTTTCCTTCCATGTGGTCGACACTGGTGTGCTTACTTAGTCTGCATGCTGGTCAAACATCCCATGCAAAGCACTTAGCACTCGGTGCTTTGAAGGAAGAGTAGGCATCCCATAATGCAGAGCGGTGGGCCATGGTGCTCTTCCTCACTTATTACTTTGCTTTCAGCATACTGCCAAGTATTACAGATAATATTACTGAGTTTCACTACACTAACACTTCACAGGAGAAAATGTTATTTTGAGAAGTTTTAGTGGAAGAGAAATGATAATATAAGTACAAGTATGGGGGCAGTGAGGGGAAGTAGCAGATACAACACTTCTACTCCTGGCTGTTTTTCGGCTATACTATAAGGTTGAACACCAGTGATGACCTAATCAAATCTGACAAGAAAGTAGCAAGAAATTGATATGATTAGGAAGACTATATGAAATACGGATTTCCACATAGCATATTTAATGATGAACTTTGACCTACTTTATAGTGTGTCTGAAAGCATGAGCTAGTCATAGTACATGGCCTTCAACATTTGAATGAAAATTTCCAAGAAAGTATCTATAATATAAAGACAAATATAGAATTTTTTTTTTCTGGAAATGTTTGAGGTTTTGCCATACCAAATTAATGTTTCATAAATGACACTAAACTGAAAATGAATGTTTGTAAGTTTCTTTTGAAGTTTCTTATATTAATAAAGTAGTACATCTGTGAAATGCGTGAATAACAACATACAGACACATTAGGGAGGCATACTCAGAAACCTTTTCACTATGAAAGATGTGTGTGATTTTTAGATAGTTGAACACTATTTAGTAAATGGAGCAAGGAAGAATAAAAGGGAAGGGATCTCATTGAAATACTTTTTGTGAAGCGGGTGTTGAGAGAACTTTGCATCTTTCACTCTATTTATGTAGCAATATATTTGTATAGGAAATTCATAAAAAATCTTTCTTCATTGCCAGCAAACTTAATAAATAGATGAAATAGACAAAAGATATGAACCACACATTTTATATCCAAGCTTTCATTTATAAGGAAATAAATTGATATAGTAACATGGAATGGGTGGTTGATGAACAACTGCTGTTGTTTTGTCAGGCTCTGCTAATGACTCAAGTTTTTTTTTCTGCTGATATATTCATAGAAGAGGAACTTAGATAGGCTTGCCAAGTTAAAATAAGTCCACAAGCACATGGGAAAGCATGAACTTAAAATGTATTAGAAGAAATAGTTCTATTATAAGTTAGCATTTGTTAATGAAGGAATGAATTGAGCAACTCCTAAAAGTGGCCATCCATCCAGATTCTATCAAGATGAGACAAATTCTAAAATAGAAAAGATAAAATGTATGATATATACCTGGAAATGATTTTTTTTGCCAGTTTACTATTACTTTTTTTCCCCTCAGCTTTTCTTCATACCACTCTTGTCAATCTCTTTTTTTTTCAATTTTCTTTTATGTTTTTATTTTATTTTTGAGAGAGAGAGAGACAGAGCACAAGTGAGGAAGGGGCAGAGAGAGATAGAGAGAGAGACTAGAGTCCGAAGCAGGCTCCAGTCTCTGAGCTGTCGACACAGAGCCTGATGTGGGACTCAAACTCATGGACGGTGAGATCATGATCTGAGCCGAAGTCGGATGCTTAACCAACTGAGCCATCCAGGCACCCCTACTATCTGTCAATCTTAACTGCAAAAAAAAAAAAAATGTATGTCTAGATTTCCACAAAACTTATCACACTGCATTAATTGCATTTATTGTTGTTCATGTTTTAACTCATTTACTGGAAAATAAACTTTCTTGAGAGTCGGACATAGTTTTATTTGTTTATGTTTTAGCCACCAAGTAGTCTAAGATTTTGTACCATAGGTACTCACTGGAACAACTTTGAATTGAATGGTTTGTCATTAAAATATTGGCCTCAGGAATATTACATGAGTCAATCAAACTATTATTTATGTTTATGCTACTGCAAACTCTACTCACATTTTTTGAAGAGAACCTGAATTGAAATATAATTCATTTTGATACTCAGAATTTTCTATATAGTTCCGAACATATACGTACATCTACATGCCTCCAAAGAACAAGCATTTTGCAATATGCAATTGTCTACCACATTCACCATCAAAAGAGAGAGATCAAACTATTAAACTACTACCATATGGAAGCATGTATGCTTTCAAAGACTTTATATATTACTCTCTTGCTGAATGTAGACAAAGTTAATTTGCAAAAACAATGAAAAAGAAGAGTATATTGCAATAACTAGATCTTCTAAATATTGAAAACTCAAACTGAGATAAACTAATATCAAGAAAATGATTAATTGCAAAGGTACATTTTGTGACTTAGCATATTTTCTATTTACCCATATTTCTGTATGAATTACTTGATATGTATTAAAGAAAAGCCATTTCATTTTATTGATATGGATACCCAAATACAATGTTTAAACTAGCAGCTTCTTTTTTGAATTAGAAACAATATGTGGAATTTATTATTTCTTTTTCATTATCAAATGCTGTCATCCCACTCCATCTCTGTCAACAAAACCCAAAATGTAACAATAATTTACTACTTGGAACACAGAAATAGCTTTTTCACATTGTTCTGATTTATATGATTTGTCATTTGTGCATATGAGTTGGTTAAGTAGGGAACTTTGTGATGTTAATCTTATTTTTTATTTTTTTAAATTTTGTTTTAATTTTCTTACCTTGGACACAGTCCCTTATGTACTTACATTATTTAAAACAAATACACAAACAAACAAACAAATAGCCTCTAGAATTGAAGTTGGTATCTTCCCTAGGTCTATAAATGAATACATGTGGTAGTATAAGTTGTGCTGATTATCATATTTTAAGAAGAAAAGGTTCAATCAGAGCATGAAGTACAGAGAAAAATTTTCCATCGCTTTACATTATCATCACTTCAGTCAACTCAATTGTTGGTATCGATGCACTGCAAGTCAGACTTTGAAGAACTTCTCAGTAATAATTAATAATTTGTTAGAATGTCAGTACTAAATTTAAGGCACACATTTTATTCCAGAAATGTATACTTTACTGGTTTACGTTCCACTAATTCTTTTGATAAGTGCAAAAGTAAATAGGACGTTATTTTTATTCAAGGAGTAGAATGCTTGCCCAGACCTATAGAGGTCTAGTAAACCTATGAGACTTCACTTAAGTTTTAAATTGACCACAAAATCCTTTAGTTTTCAGGAATCTTCACAAAAGCTGACACTAAATGTCACATTGCAGAATCCCATCGCCAGCACACTACCAACTCTTCTCCACTGTGGTATTTGTGGCCTTGCCTGATTGGAAATACTGTTGGACCCATATATTAAAAGAAACCATCCAACAGAATTGATTTGATAGTTGTGATTGGGAAAGAAAATAAAAGGTAATGATACGGTGAATTTGCAGTGGGAGAAATGTCTGTATCATCTGATATTACCATTAATAAATATTATTGAGTCAGGCATAGTTGTAGGTAGTTGGAATTGGGGATGAACAGAGAAACAGATCTTTTACAGAGCATGTATCCTTGTGTTAAGAGACATCCATTTAAAAGTAAAAGAGAAATTAAACATTCAAATAATAAACTTCTACTTCTCCCCTTTTGGCTATCTAAGACTGAGAAAGTGACCTAAGGCAAAGAAGATGGTAAAACAACAACAATAACAAAAACAACAGCAACAACACCTTTTAAAATACTTTCCTTTTATATTGGCATAATTTTAAATAATTTTCAGAATTACCAGCAGTATAATTCTGTCAAAAATAGAACCAAGGTATAGAATAGCCCAGGAAAGAAAAATGAAGAATCTTGCTTTTGGTGCAATAATAAAAGCTTTTGAAATTATATTACAAGTCAAGTATCGAAGTAGGTAAAACAAACAAACAAACAAACAAAACAAATGAATCTGTAAACTTGATAAAAATTGTTACAGTATTTCTTTTTATTTCACCCAAAGCAAATCTGATAATTTCTTGTCATTTTTTGGATAACCATTTTATGCCTCCAATGCAGTTTTCTAAAGCCCATCTTGAATGTAAGTCTAGTAGTTCCAAAAACTACTTTATGTATAGTCATAACTCCTATTTTTATCCCTTGGAGATATTAATATACTACAGAAAGGTGTTTTGTATGTTTATTTGCTTGTGTTTTGGGCTATTGTGTTTCTGTGGGGGTGGTTACAAAACAGGAAGTTGGTAATATGATCATTTGCATCGGTATTGTTATGGAAAACCTTAGGATTCTGAAACACTCATGTTTTTCCAGGACCTAGAAATCAAGCCTGGTCTTAAAATCATTGTTTCATTTTTTATTTTGTTTTCCCTATGTGTAGCATAATTCCAAGAATAAATGTTAGGTGATTTTCTAATATTAAAACGTTGAATTAGAGAAAAAAATACAATTCCAAACCAGTTGATGACTAAAATGTTGTAATATTCGATCACTTTAGACCAGGTTTGCATGAGATGAGAAATGACTCCTCTGTGAAGTGAGTTGACCTTGATGTTCAGCAGTTTAAGATGTTAAAGTATCCTCTGGTCACCAGAGGAGTAGTTGATGAGTATGGTACTTAAGACAAACAGGTGTTTAACAGGTCAACACTAAAATTTTAATGCTTAGCCCAAATTCTTTTTTCTTTTGCATATAAAGTCTAAAAACAGATATTCCTTATCAGAAGATGATCATTTATATTTTAGGTTTCTTCCACTTTCTGGCTCCACTTTCTTTAAGGACTTTAGAGTCTTCTGTGTTTTGCTGATGGCTGGGGAAATTGAACATAAGATTCCAAGTAGGAAAAGAGGCATGAATCCCTTTCACTCCTATTCAGTTGTTCTGTATTTGCCTGACTGCAGGGAAGACTTGGAAGGGACACTATAGTGAGTTTTCCAGTACCCAGGGGCCATAAAGACTAAATGTCATTTCCCCAAATGCCTAATAAGCTTAGGCATTTGGAATTGTTGGATTAAATGGTTGAAAATAATGATCTACAATCTGGGAGGAGGCAGCCAGGTACATTTATGAAGGCTAGAAGTCGTGGGCTTGAAAGATGGAATAGAGACTGTGGGATTGAATGATGACTGTTGGAATAGCCTAAATTTTTAAAATATGAATGTGTTTTTCTGTCTTTGCTCTTGTCCACTTCTAACTAGAAACTAGATGTTCTTTTCAAGTTACTTTAAAGCAATCTCTTAATGAAGTGATGCCTGGAAGAGAAAGTACGAAGAAGGAAAAAAGACACGCAGAGAAGTCAGGACCAAGATTAGGGAAAGTTACCAAAAACACAAAATGAACAGAAGATCATTTTAACAACTGGCTTGACTGAAAGTCACAAATTACTATTATCTATGTATGCATCTGTTTACTTTGAGATCTTCTTTCTTTCTTATATTCTCACCCTGTTTTTTTAAGCCAAAAAGGGACTTATTTTGTTCTTGTAACTGGGAGTTTAAGGGAAAGACTGTCACTTGGCTCTATCCTGGGGGTACAAATGATGTTATAAAGGCTCAATTTCTTGATCCACTTCAGACAGATTGTCTCCTTGGTGTCAGGCAGGATGGCCACTGGCAGCTACCACTTTACTAACCTTTGCGGAAGTCATTTTGACCTCAGCTGACTGTTGTAGAGGGTATATCCTTTCCTGCATTTCCTCTTTTTCTTTCTTGATTTTAAAATTTTTGTGTCATCACATTACCCTAAATCATCTTTACATAAAGACATCATTAAAAATTATAATGACACTCATTTAATCTTTAGAGTCATTCTGGAACATATAGGCACTTTTAAAAAGTCTCTATCTTACGGTGGAATTAAGTAACTTGCTTGAGATCACACAAATATAAATTGGTATTTTTTAAATCTCTGTCAGTCTATTTATTTTCTTTTCTTGAAATATGTAAGCCATAGATTCATAACAATTGATTTTTTGATACTTGTTCAGAAGCTTAACATCTTTTTAGCTCAGCCCTTTAGATATTAGAGTTGACTTCCTGGCTACAAATGTTATTTTACAACTTATTTTTAAAATATAGAAGATATTTGGTATCACCCACCAGATATATACCAAATAGATATATCTTTATAATTCTAGAAAGGAGCAAATGCAGGGCATGTATATCACTGAAGCAGATTTAATTTCCTTCTGATAAAATTTCTGCAATGAAACTATGAATGGTTAGTTCACTCAACTCCAAATAACCACTAAGGAAATGGATTCACCTTCCATCCCTAGTGGTAGGAACTGTTTCTGAGATATCCTGCAGCTTAACAATATATATATATATATATATATATATATATATATATATATATATATATATATAATGGCTTTTTGGCTAAGATAAGGGATGTAAAAATTTTCAATTCTATGAATGAACAGGAAAGAAGCTAATTAATTAAAACTGTTGGGAATTTCTTTAAAGAAATTGTGTGATTAAACACAAGGCTTTATCATGGAACAATTATATAAATTTGGCCTCAGGTATCTTTGCTCATCCCCCAGGGAATGAGTGATGAAATTCTGGCTTAGAGTTATACTTTATTAGAGATTTATCTATTTTAATAGATTCAGCTTTTGGTCTAAAACTCCAGTGGAACAGCTAATGCAAATGGGATATTATGTGAATATATAAACCTCTCATGAGTTATCTTCAATTTCAACAAAAGATAAAAACATAGCTTGTCTATTCTGTAAAAATGAATGCAAAATAGTAAAAATTAAATGAACTATTAGAGTATGTATTATCAAGAATATTTTCTTGTGCTAGACGAATCTTAAATAAAATATTCTTAAACACACACAGGTAGGCACAAAAAAGATTTCAGAGTAAAATTTAAAACAAGTATTAATTAAGAATAATTGACCAGTTGGAAGGGGACTTCTTTATTTTTTTGGTTTTTTTGTTTTGTTTTTTTGTTTTTTTTTAATTGAAGTGTAGTTGAAACACGATATTACATTAGTTTCAGGTGTGCAACATAGTGATTGGACAAGTCTATACAGTATGCTATACTCACCCCAAGTGTAGCTACCATCAGCCACCCTATAACGCTGTTCAATACTATTGACTATATTCCCTATGCTTTACGTTCCCTCCCAGTCACTTATTCATTCCTTAACTGGAAACCTGTATCTCCCACTTCCCTTTATCCATGTTGTCCATGCCCCATCCCCACCTCTCTGGTCACCACCAGTTTGTTCTCTGTATTTATAGGTCTGTTTCGGCTTTTTGTTTGTTTGTTTATTTATTTATTTATTTATTTTTAGAAATCCCATATAAGTGAAATACTATAGTATTTGTTTTTCTCTGAATTATTTTGTCTAGCATGATACTCTCTAATTCCATCCATGTTGTCACAAATGGCAAGATCTCATTTATCACTGAGTAATATTCCACATCTTCTTTATCCATTCGTCTCTCGATGAACACTTGGGTTGTTACCATATCTTGGCTATTGTAAATAATGCTACAATATAAGGGTTTTTATATCTTTGTGAATTAGTGTTTTTGTTTTCTTAGGGTAAATACCCAGTAGTGGAAATACAGGATCATGTGGTATTTTTATTTTTTAATTTTTTGAGGTATCTCCATACTGATTTAGGAGATCATTTTTCTTTTTCTCTTTTTTTAAAATTTTTAATGCTTATTTATTTTTGAGAGAAAGAGAGACAGAACGTGAGCAGGGGATGGGCAGAGAGAGAGGGAGACACAGAATCTGAAGCAGGCTCCAGGCTCTGAGCTGTCAACACAGAGCCTGATGTGGGGCTCAAACTCATGGACTGTGAAATCATGATCTGAGCTGAAGTCGGGCGCTTAACCAACTGAGGTACCCAGGCGCCCCCAATTAAGAGTTTTTAAGTACTATCTCAGGGTTGTTCCACCATGCTCTTTTTTAAATTATTTCATCGCTTCCTTCCCTGCTACTTCTTTCCCTTTCTCCTTCCTTCCTTTCCATCTATACTCTTGGAGTTCTCACTATGAGCTATTTTGGATGTTGGTGTTATAAAGATAAAGAGTCTGGTCTGGTTGTAGACACTGATAATAAAAAGGCAAGTGTGATCTGAAACTTATTCAGACAGTAGTTTAGTTTAGCAATGCTCAGTAAAAGCACTCTTACAGCCACTGGGCAATAGGATAAGAATTGCCTTATATTTAATTCAGATTTCCATTTTCAATCACTCCTAGAGGGTTTCCTTAACCCTCAATTGTGTGAATACAGTAAAGCATGAATTGTATTGAGAAAGATCTAATAGAAGAAAAAAATATACATAGTGCACAATTAGTATAAATATTCTTACATACAGTAAGCTATAAATGATAAGCAGTAGTTTCAGGCTCTTCTCATTAAAGAACTTAAACATTTCTAGGTAAAGAGAAATTATTTCTTCAAACCTAGTGGATTTGTATTTCTCTAACATATTGCTCAGATTCCTGTGGGCATCCAGATCTGCATATAATGGGATAGCTTTTAAATTTTTTATTGGAGTTATTAGAATCATTGGCAGTTGTCTTAATTTTTGTCACTGTCTTGCTAAAAAAAAAGCATACTTTCATATACTTTTGAAATACTAAGTGATGTGAAGCTTCTCTGCATCTCTGTTTGGATTTAAGAATTTTGTGAGGGAGTGGAGGGAGGGAATTAATTTTGTGTCCTAAATCTGTTTCAATACTGCTTCTCCAGTTGTGTTACCCAAAGTGCTGAAAGAAAGAAAGAAAGAAAGAAAGAAAGAAAGAAAGAAAGAAAGAAAGAAAGAGCAAGCAAAGGGAAAAAGGAAAGGAAAAGAAAAAAGAAAAGAAAAAAGAAAACAAAAAGAAAACTTTAAAGTATTTTGTTTAACAGAAAGTATGTACTACTAATTTGAGTTTGGCTTTAATTTGAATGGGTCCCTCTCTGGGTAGAAATGTCACTTCTTTTTGAATTAAAAAGAGCAAGATGAGGGGATGAGAGATGAAAAATAAAAAGGGAACAGTCACTTGGTCATTGGACAACTACTTATGTGATAGTTCAGTGTCACCCCATCTCCCCCCCAAAAAAATCCTGAAAAAACTAAGAAGTAAATATAGAACTTAAGCAGAAGTCACTAATTTTATTTGCTCTCATTGGTATTGTGATGTGGAAACTTAAATAAACCTTCTGTGGCTTTATCACTTTATCCAATAAAATGGTCATTTCAGTTTATGATTTGAAAATGTTCAATACATATAGACAGCTGACAAAATATATCAGAACAATAAATAAAATATATCTACAATATTTTTAATAAAGGCTAGTTTAGTTAAAACAATCGGTAACTGGTAGGATAAAGTATTCTGAGGCAGTCTTTGCTCTGTGTATTTCATATTCCACACTAATTCACAAAAAATGTCCTCATCTGAATCATGACCTTTTTTGGCCTTGACTAAAGACTGTGTTAAAGCTTCTGTTCTTAATATTTGTCATTGTAAAACTTGAGGAAACTGGCAAAGCAGTTCCTGAAACAATGCTTCATTTGCTTCACTATCAAACACTAGAAAAACTATTTTCATGAACTGTGCTCCCAAACCATTCACAGTAAAAACTTGAGGGTGTTTTCATTGAAGCTTGTGCTGTACATCTGAAAAACCAATGATGCCTAAAGGAGTTTGGAATCACAAGTTTGTGAGATGGAAAAAAAAAAAGAATATTCAGTTTGAAGGAGAAAGCACAAGAAAATGACTTAAAACAGATTGACATTTTTAAAAATTATATTACTTTAGTGTGCAAGTAAATATGCATATCCCTCATAGATTATAGGGTTTTTAAATGTGTAATTAATGTAATTTAATGTAATATGTAGGTAGCCTAAATGCAGCCTAAAAATTCTTTGATATTTTATCAGTCTCTAGCTTGTTTTACATAGTTTGGATCACTACAGGGGAAGAAAAAAAAAGTATGTTCCTATTCCAAATGATCGAGTAACTTTAGCACATTATTGAACCAAGGATATAAAATAATATATGCTATGTATAATGATAGCCTTCATAATTTTACCTAATGAATATATTACTAAGATAAAATGTTCAAATTTCATGAGAAAATGATGTAACTGAATTCAGATCATGCTAGTTTGGCTTCCTCTTGACTGTACTTTGATGCTGGATGGTACTGCATTGTATTGTTATGATCTTTAGAACACACTTCATATATTTCTTGTATCACTATTTAGCAACAAAATGTACTTTTGGTCCTTTCCTAGTGTGTTCTCTGTTGCTTTCTTAGCAAAGCTGATTTGGCCATTATCCCATCATCCATGGCCTTTGCTTATAAATTTTCAAGATGTTGCTATTTCTTCGGCATTTCTCCATTTTATCTACCAAGTTGATGAATGGTAATTAAAAGATTGGAAGACAGAAACACTTGAGTTTTTCTCTGCATTGTGTCATAATTTGCTGATATATCTCCTCTCAAAATGATCAAATTCTTTATCAGTCTATCACATTTACATAACACTTTCTACCTTAAGTATAACTACTTAACGTTCTTATTGCAATTCCCTATTACATGCCAAGTTTAGACAGCAGATTTTTGGTTTTATTCATTTAGATATTCCCCGAACAAAGCCTAGGCTTGGCACTTAGCAAGCACTCATTAAATATGTACTGAAAGAGGGGATAAGAAATGAATGAATGGTCTATTTTAAACAAATTCAAAGTTAAGATTTTGAACAATTGTCTCTCTATAGATGTAAAATATATTCAGAGGAAATATTCAGGCATATGTCCTCTTAGAACCCTGTGGCAGAAGTTGAGGGTTATAAATGGAATCCTCAGCCCATTTATCCCTAATGTAATAAATATTGAAAAATTTTCATGTCAGGGGCGCCTGGGTGGCTCGGTGTGTTAAGCGTCCGACTTCGGCTCAGGTCATGATCTCACGGTCCGTGGGTTCGAGCCCCGCGTTAGGCTCTGTGCTGACAGCTCAGAGCCTGGAGCCTGTTTCAGATTCTGTGTCTCCCTCTCTCTGTGACCCTCCCCCGTTCATGCTCTGTCTCTCTCTGTCTCAAAAATAAATAAACGTTAAAAAAAATTAAAAAAAAAGAAAAATTTTCATGTCATATATGAAGTATATTGCTAGGTACTGTACAAGAGATAGCTGTTTGAAAGCAATAAAAACAAAAAACAAAAATATATATAATCTGCTACCTAAAGCTCATGACCAAGATAGTGAGGCAAATAAAATTATACAAAACTTGGATACTAATGATCCTAAAATTCATTTTATTTCTGTGAGCATTCATTTACTCTGTCTTTTCTATAATGATGTGAGATAGTTCAGATAAAAGTGAGCGAAATGTGTTCTGAAGTCTATAAGGCTCTTAGAGAAATGCACGATATTAGTTTTTTAAGTAGTATTTTCAAAATTTTAATATAATACTTAAAAGATAAAATACTTAAAAATAAAAATATATACTTAAAGAATATACTTAAAATAATATACTTAAAATAAAAAAATATACTTAAAGATATAAAAATTTTAATATAATATTTAAAAATACTTAAAAAACTTAAAAATAAAAATCTGATAGAATTTAAGTGCCTATGTGAAATAGAATATTTTCTAATATTTAAAAAAATATAATTTGCCTGTGTCACTAAAATTGATGGTTTTTTTCATTTTAGTGTTTTTAAATCAATTTAATGCTGAAAGGTTTTTAAAATTTGAAATTATTGAAATATAATGATATTTTGCATTTCTTCCTTAAACATGACTTTATTTTATTTTTTGTATATATATATGAATAGAAGTTTACTAAGTTTATGGAAAGATATATAGAAACAATATCTTCTTAAATTATATGGTATATTCTGGGATACCTGGGGGGCTCACTCAATTAAGTGTCTGACTCTTGATTTTGGCTCAGGTCATGATCTCACATTTTGTGAGTTCAAACTCTACACCAGGCTCTGCACTGACAGTATGGAGCCTGCTTGGGATTCATTATCACTCCCTCTCTCTCTGCCCTTCTGCCTCCCCCCCCCCCCTCTCTCTCTCTCTCTCTCCCAAAATAAATAAACATTTTAAAATAAGTAAATAAATTATATATTCTGTGGGAGGGATTTTTTTCAATGTTACCTCAATTGATTGAATTTCAAATTCTGTTTTTTTCATTTGTTTTAAAAATGGTGTTGACTTTATTTTCTACTTTGAATTATCTTATTTAAAAAAAAAAAACCTGTGCACGTAACAGTTTGGTTGATTTTAGTTGTTTTACTTGTACTCCAGTCTCTGAAGTAAAATAGAAAAGTAGAGTTGTTACTTCAGGAAATATCTTTCAACACAGAGGATTTATTCATATGTGATTATTTCAGACAAATATTTTTTGAAGATGGTATTTTTTTATATCTTTATCACAATAAATAAACACAGATTATATTATTTAAATCTTTGAGTTATTAAAACTATTGTCAATGGTTTAAATCATCACTTTTTTACTTTTGAAATAAGATACCACTCCTAATATATGTGGAAGATTTTTGGGTAAAATACTGAGAATATTGGTCTAATGTCCGAAAACGTAAAGAATATTTTCAACACAACCCTTGATGTTTTCATATGCTGGCCCTATTTCATGGCATGGCAGTGTCATTAAATATTTTGTAGTCATGCAGGAGCACTTAATCATAAAAATTAGGTAACCAGCAATGGCCTTGTGTTCGTGCAATATACGTGACCGTCTATGTGAAGGAAGTGTAGTATAATTGAACAAATCAATTTTAGATATGTCTTTAAAAGAAAATGTATGATTGTGAAAATAGCAATTGATGTTCTATGAAAAAGCATTGAGCACAGAGTATAGTAGGCGCTCATACAAGTACTCAGTTGTAAAAGTGGTTGTAATGATAGTAAGAGTAATACTAGTAGCTATAGTGTGAATAACAGCAGCAGAAGTTAATTTGAGCAGCAGAAAAACATCCTCCTGCAGAAAACTTAATCCCCGTGACCAAATTGGTTTTATCTATCTTTTCATTCGTGAACACTTTTTAAAAGGGATTTGAGGTAACTGTGTCAATTAAACAGATATTAGCATGAATTATTTTATAACTTTAAAGCAGGCTCCACACCCAGTGCGGCTCGATCTCATGATTATGAGAGCATTACCTGAACTGAAATCGAGACTCATACGCTTAACTATATGAGCCACCCAGGTACCCCAGAATTATAAGTTTTATAGCTATATATCAGCTAGTAGAGATTGCATCAGAATATTTGGATTGGGATTCGAAGGGGCACATGCACCCCAATGTTTATAGCAGCACTATCAATAATAGCCAAATTATGGAAAGAGCTCAAATGTCCATCGACTGATCAATGAATAAAGAAGATGTGGTATATATTTATAATGGAATATTACATGACAGTCAAAAAGAATGAAATCTTGCCATTTGCTACAGCCAGGGTGGAACTAGAATGTATTATGCTAAGCGAGATAAGTCAGTGAAAGAAAGATAAATATCATATGATTTCATTCATATGTGGAATTTAAGAAACATAACAGATGAACATAGGGGAATGGAAGGAAAAACAAGATAAAAACAGAGAGGGAGGCAAACCATAAGAGACTCTAAAATACAGAGAACTAACTGAGGGTTGCTGGAGGAGAGGTGGGTGGAGAGATGGGCTAAATGAGTGATGGGAATTAAGGAGGGCACTTGTAGGGATGAGCCTTGGGTGTTATATGTAAGTGATGAATCACTGAATTCTATTCCTGAAACCATGATTACACTGTATGTTAACTAACTTGGATTAAAAAAAATATTAGGATTGGGACCTGCATAAGGAAATTAATGTAGGATTAAAAAAGCAAGATCTAGGAAGGGGATGAAATGTTTTTCAGGTGTATAATTCAAGAATATTATATCACATATCTATATCATAATTTTATTTAAGTTTATTTATTTTGAGAGAGACAGAGACAGCATGAGCAGGGGAGGGGCAGAGAGAGAAGGAGAGAGAATCCCAAGCCGACTCCCCACTGTCAGTGCAGAGCCCAACATAAGGGCTCAAACTCATGAAACTGATGATGACCTGAGCCAAAACCAAGGGTCAGCTACTTAAACAACTGAGCCACCCAGGCATACGTCATAATTTTATTAATATCAGTTCTTTTCTAAGATTCCTACAGTTTATGAACTTAAAGCCTCAGCACATTTTATAATTTAACATAATTCTGGAAAATTCTATGGAAATTTAGTAAATTATTTCAGAATTTGCCAATCACAGGTTAAATGTGATATTTATGTTGAAAGGCTTTGTAAACTATAAGGTGCGTATAAAATGCTACTGTTATGATGATGTTGATGAACATGATTAATTTAGGGGCTGGAATGAGACTGAGTCAGTACCCATATTCATTCTCTAGGAGATATTGCTGCCTCTGGAACTACTTAGTAGCCATTCTTGGGAGTGTAATCCAGTGTTGTCAACCACTAGAGCAGCCTGCTGTGATTTATAAATCATCCCCAAGAGGAAGGTCATGAAGTTGAGTTAGGAGAGAGACCCACCATGTATCTTGGTTGGTTGGTTTAAAGGAAAGGCCATAATGAGAAAAAACTAAAGAGAAGATTTCAAGCATTTGTCTATTGCATGTGCAAGAACTTAGGAGGAGACTCTTCATTTTGTTTCATTTGGTATTATCAAAGAGACATTGTTATTTTTATATTTTAATTAGTTTGGTTACTGGTACAGCTGTACAGCTTGGAGAATATAAAATGTATTTTTTTTCTAGTGAAAAATACCTTTTTAGAGAGAAAGGAGAATTATGCCTCTTAAGGAAATGGCTGACATTGTTTGTTTACAAATTTGTTTATAAATGTAACCTCTTAGACTTGATGTCCATGAGTTTGCATTAGACAAGCTTTTTAACAGTGAATGAAAGAAAAATCAGTGTAAAAAGATTTGCTACTGCAACATTAGGTTACAAAGTGAAAAAAGAAGGAGGAAGAGAACACTTACTTTTGTATAATTTACCCAGGTGAATAGGTATTTATTTGTGCATCTAGTCACCATTCATATAGCCATCTCTACCCATCTGTATAGCTATCTATTTTTCTACCTGCTTATACTTTAGGATACATATAATGATAAATTTAGGTCAAGAAAATGGATATTAATGTAAGAATGTTAATTTGAATCTTCATAATATATATATATATATTTTATGGAACATGTTAAGACACTTTCACTACTTCTAGAAACCCCTCAAGGCAACTCTATAAGCAATACAATTTAATAGTTATGTCAGCTTAACAAGTCTATGCCAGGGTTTCTCAATTTCAGTATTATTGACATTCTAGACCTGAAAATTTTGTGTTGGAGGCAAGTAAGAGCTTCCTTGTGCATGTATGATGTTTACTTGAATTCCAGATCTCCACTCACAAGACGCCAGTAGCACCTTCCCCCTCCAAGTGTGGCAACTATAAATGTCTCCAGATAATGCCAAATGCCCCCTGGGTAGCAAACACCCCCAGTTAAGAACCACTGTTTTATATCTATGCAAATAATAATCTAAACTGACACTCATAAATATATATGAAGTCACAGGGGCTACATAATTTAATTTTTGAAGGGGTACCTGGGTGGCTCAGTCTCTTAAGTCTCGGACTCTTGATTTCAGCTCAGTTTATATGGTTTCACAGTTCATGAAACTGAGCCATGTGTTGGGCTCTTTGCTGACAGCAGAGAGCCTATTTGGGATTCTCTCTCTCTCTCTCTCTCTCTCTCTCTCTCTCTCTCTCTCTCTCAAAAGAAATGAATAAAAAACCCTATTGTACACTTGGGAAATCATATTAGACAAATGTGTCTACCTACTATCCAGATTTAACAGATATACAGCTAATAATATAATTTAAAAGAATGTGCATAAAATAGCATGTTAATTTAGCTTCCAGTAACCAAAAGTCCTTATAGTATTAGGAATAATTTTCTCCACAAATGTGTTATTTACCCCAGTTAATGACAATCCCACCTACCAAGTCTCCCAAACTAAAAACTGCAGGCATTTCCTGTTTCTTTTCTTCCTTCATCCCCATATCTGGTAAGTTACTAAAATATTTGTTATACCACCTCAGAAAGATGGCTTCAGTCTCAGCTGTGTATTACTGCTGTCATCATCTCTTACCTGGCAAGAATTTCCTAAATTTTTACACTGTAACTAAGCAGAGAATTCTACAGAAAAACCATAGCCTAATTTCCCTGTATGTAGCATCATTAAATCCCCATTTCCTGAAAGAGAAAATCTGAAATCCTACATTACTTTTTCTCAGTTAAGTCCTCTGGCCTCCTCACTTGATTTTTCCATTCAGGACTTTAAGACCTGTGAACACATCAGACTTTCTTTCTCAAGGCACTTTCCCATTAGACATGTTATATGCCTAGATTGCACAAGTATGCCTTACTAACATATTCAGTTCTTGAATTGGACTAGAGAGAATTTGATAGCAAGGAATAGCATGCAGTCTGAAATTGTTCGAGTCTTAAATTTTAGATGTCAAATGATAAGATGCAGAGATGGAAAGGGACACTTTTATATGCTTCCCTGTGTTTTTTTTTTACCTGATGATTTCTTTTTCTGACCTTTATATTGCATATATAACACAAATACTGAAAGTATCACAAAACAAATGCATAGGCTAAGGAGTTTTTAAGACCATACCTAGTCATAACTTCCAGTCTGCCTTAAGAAATAGTACTTTGCTAGCCACCCAGGAGATTCAACTCTGCTTCGCCCCAATCTCAAACCCTTTTCTCTACAAAAGTAACCACGATTCTTTTATAGAAATTTGCTTTCTTGTGTTTCTTTATAGTTTGATAATTACCCAAGTAGGCATCCCTGGACACTATGATTTGGCCTTATACAGATTTTTAAGTCTCTTTTAAGACTTAATTACAGGTTCTTTCTCCTCCATCCCTTAGAATTTTTCTATCCGATCCAGGGATATTTTTCTGGAAGGATATTTTTCTGGAGAGTGTTCCAGAGCCTGAGTGTTGTAGGTTGCTTACTCATGATAAAGTTCAACATGGTGTCTCTGTTTTTTGTATGTCCTTCCAATTGGCAGTTGGATCCAGACATTTTGTCCCATTAATGTTTAATCCCTCTGCTGAAACCATAGGTGGTGGCATGTTTGTTCAGCTAGAGGCATACAATGACTGGTTGTTGTCAAGACCAGTCAAGGGTCTGAGATTTTAGTCTATTTCCGAGCTAACAAGTTAGCCTGCCTCTTGTGTTGGCAAAAGAAATGAGGTTCCATGGTGCAGCCATCAGCATGAGCTTTATGTTTACATTGTTTCCCCTTGCCCCTGGACCAGTTCCTATGGGAGTGACTGGGAAGTGGGCACAGGTGCATGCTGTACACAAAATGGATCTGTGTAGACTTGAAGAAGTCTGAGCTTAGGAAACCACAATCTTCTAAAGGGAGCTGTTGGCAAATTTGCCTTTTGCCATGAGAGAGAAACTATCATTATGTCCCAGTGCTGTTTGCTATCCACACATCCTTGAAAAAATAGTCCGGAACAAAAGCTGATACAGGCCATGCAGAAATTCCATGGAGAATTATCCCCTCTCAATTTGCTCTATTATTGTGTTGTCATTTTCAGTGGCCAGCAATTGATGCTGAATACTTAAATCAATTAGTTCACGAGGAAGTTCAAAATGATACTACTTTAATTTTTAAAGTAGTATCATTTTTAAGAAAAGTTTTGGGTTCCCAGGGAAATTGTGCAGAAAGTACAGAGAGTTCCCATATAGCCACGCTCAGTTTCCTCTATGGTTAACATCTTACATTTGTATAGTCCTTTATTATAATTAATAAACCAATATCAATCAATGCTCTAATTTGAAGTTTTTTTTTCTTATTTACTAGTTGGAATACTTTACAAACATACTTTAATCTGTTACTTGGTTACCCAGTGTTACAGTTAATATTAAAAAAAAGGCTAAATGCTTGATTATTTTATTTACTGGTCTTTAGGAAAATTAATTGGTTCTGTATTCTTGTCCAAAGATGACTAATTAATTACATTTAATATTATAAATTAATAGATTTAAATACATATATAATAGGACTTAATCATTTGTAAGTCAATATACTTTGTTACTTGTAAGTAATATATATGCTACCTTAGAGGACACTTTAGTAATGTCTTTACTGTAAAATCCCAGTAAAGGGGGAAAGGATGGGAAATGTTTGATGATGAAGGAAGCAATGTATGATAGGAATTGGGATAATTTTATACAAGATGAAGATGTTTTTAATTCATGAAGTTCTAAAATAAACAATTTCATTAAAGAAATGAAGATATGGATTAGCGTTCAAGTCACTGTATATATTTCTTGGCTGAACTTTTTTTTTTCCTCTTTAGAGCCTGTCTTGTCATTAGATCAAGATTGGAAGTGATGAAGGAAGGAACCACTATGAGAATGGGACTATATCTGTATTGTGCACCACTGTATCTCCAGTACTTAGAACAGCATTTCTCAGATGCCACATGGACAATAAGCACTTGTGGAATAAGTAATTGGATAGATGAATGAATGAATGGACTGATGGATGGATGGATGGATGGATGGTTGAGGGGATGAGGCTGATAGCACAGGAATTTAGTGACTTTTCTTGAGGAAAAGACAAGTAAATATTTATTAAACACTTACTATGTGCCAAGTGCATTTTAGATATTAATTTGTTTAGTTTCCAAATTAAACAGAGCTAAAAGTTTTTGGGGGTGCCTGGGTGGCTCAGTTGGTTGACCGTCCAACTCTTGATTTTAGCTCAGGTCATGATCTTCCAGTTGTGAGATCAAGGCTGCCATTAGGCCTGTGCTGGGTGTGGAACCTGCTTAAGATTTTGTCTCTCCCTTTCCCTCTGTCCCTTTCCCACATGTGTGCACACTCATGCGCACTCCCTCTCAAAAAATGAAATGAAATGAAATTAAGAAGTAACAGCCTTTTAATTTTCTTTTTCAAAAACTTGATTAAGAAACAGAGGTTAAACTGAAGCAACTGGGTGGCTCAGTCGGTTTAGCATCAGACTTCAGCTCAGGTTGTGAACTTGCAGTTGGTGAGTTCGAGCCCCTTGTCAGGCTCTGTGCTGACAGCTCGGAGCCTGGAGCCTGCTTCGGATTCTGTGTCTCCCTCTCTCTCTTTTCCTCCCACCGCTTTCACTCTCTCTCTCTCTCTCTCTCTCAAAAATAAATAAAGATTAAAAAAAAGAAGAAGAAAAGAAACACAGGTTAAGCCAGGTACTATGACATAGGTCATATAATTATAGAGCAGCTCTCCAAATTCAAAGAATTTGGTTTTTCCACCTCCATTCCTGGTGGGGCCAATAATGGTACTCAGTCACTTTCCATTAGGATTATTTTGTCATATTTTCATTGTTTGTTCATGTTCAGAATCTCATTTGATTTAAATGCTCTTTTGAAAAGACCTTAGTTTCTTGATACCTATTAGAATGCTATTTTAAACTTTTAGGGTTTTTTGTACATTTTAATATGTTTTGAATTTAGAAAATCAGAATCATGCTACAGTTACTTTTGAGAGGTGTTCGGGCTTAGATAATATTTTTGTCATAAAAAAGAGTAGGTTATTCTCAAGTTCCAACTTTAGACCATGTTGCAAGTGGCTATTACTTTCACTAGGGAGTAATTGTCACCAATTTTTGAAAGAAATATCTCAAAATGATTGGGATTTTGAACTCTGGAATAAGATATATATTATTTTTCCTTAAGAAAAGATAGTTCTTCCCTTGCTTGTCTATGTGATTTTAGGCAAGTTATGTAAATTATTTTCTTTATCTGTATGATAGTACTTACCTGCAAGAGTTGGGTGTTACCAGGAAATAATGTGAGACAAGTGTCTCACATACAGAAAACACTATGTAAATAAATTAATATAATTATTACAAATAGTAAATAGCCACTTAGAAAGTTGTGGCTTGAATACGGACACTTAAATGTGAAAACATTTTGATTTCTAGCCTCCAGACCCCTGATCGCAGTTTACGTTAATGTCTATAGTCCTGATTATACTCACCGATGTCCCTAGAATACCTGCTATATTTGTCTGAATTGAATATTAAAAACACGTAAGTAACACAAGACATTGTTGTCACTGGATGAGATGACTCAAGCAAGTATTTATTTGTTATAAATTAATTAAGCCTTTTGATTTCTGTTTTTACTGCCAAATATTTAGACATATTAAAACGTATCTTGGCAGTCTTGTCAAATCCAAGCTTGATACTTTGGCTTTCCTATTTCTGAAATTGCTCACCCTTTTCATTTAAAAATAACAACAGACTAGTCACAAAAGCAGTCACCTCTAACTTCGGAATCATCAAAGGCCATTTCCCATATGCTTTTCAAAAGAGACAGCTGTTGTTATACATCATTTCATGAAAGCCCATTTTCCTCCTTTAAATTTTGAGAGGGGAAAAATCTTATAACAGATCTCAGACATAAAACTGTCACTCTCAATTGTAGATTGAAATGGTATCAGGCAGTTTTCTCATCTAAACTTTGGTGATACATAGTTATTCCTTTAGACATAGAGAAACACAGTTTCTTCTGCCATGCAGAAGAGAGAGTGTATTGAAGAAGAGGAAAGATTCTGGATTCAGAAAATCAGTAATAACTAATACGGAGAGCCTGTTATAAGCCAGACTTTTTCTTAAGTAACCTACAGGGATTTACTTCTCAGAATGCTCTTCGGAATTTGAGATCCTAATATCCCTATTTTACAGATTAAAAAACTGAGCAATTAAAGAATAAATAATTTACCCAATAGAACACTACTAAATGCTAGATTAGGAACCTAGGTAGTTAGTTTGCTAGGGTTGCCATAATAAAGTACCACAGAGTGGGTGGTTTATGTAGAAATTTATTTTTTCATAATCCTAGAATCTTTAAATCTGAGATCAAGATGTAAGCAGGGTTGTTTTCTTCTGAGGCTTTTCTCATTGACTTGTGCCTCACTGTTCTTATGTCTCTTCACACTGTCTTCTCTGTCTGTACATCTGCCTAATTTCCTTTTCTTTTAAGGACACTGGTCATATTGGATTAAGGTCATCCCAATGACTTCATTTTAATTTAATTAACTTTCTAAGGACCCTACTCCAAATGTAGTCACATTCTGAGATACTGGGAATTAGGATTTCAACATATGGATTTTGAGGGATCATAATTCAGCCCAGATGGGCAATCTGACTTGCATCCACACTTGTATGCACTATATAGCACCAATGGTTTAATTAATAGATTTTAATATAAAATGTATGTTTTTGCATATTATTTACTATTCCTAAACTCTATAACATATTTGCAAATATTTGCATAATTACATTAACAATAATAATATGATGAAATTGATTGTTTTTTGTAGATCTTCAACTTTTAAGCACTCAGGAGGTATTTGTCCCATTTTTCAGAAGATAAATTAAAGTTAAATAACTTGTGCAAGGTCAGTAAGTAATGGAGACAAAAGTCAAATTAATACCTGTCAGAGAGCAGCACCCAAATTTAATCGATGGAGTACATTGCCTTAAGAGGTTTGATTTTCTATGGAGGAGAATACTCACCACACATACAATGTATATAAAAGTTACAATGCTTTTAGTTCATGTGTAGCCTCAGTTGTATGAAAATGCTGTCAACTAATACTTTCTTTTTGATTTAAGTTGTATCTATAATTAATCAAAGTTTAATTCAAAGGTCTCCAGATATTCTTACTAGTTTGCATTTATGCAGTGTATCTAATTTCAGTTAAAATTCAATTCCCTAAATCACTGAAGCTTAATGTGTATGTCTGATGGGAAAAAAATGAATTCGATACTATATTTTAAATAGTTTTAAAGAGTGTTAAAATGGCAATTTGGAATTCAGGTTTAAAAATGTAAACCTATCTGTATAAATACATAGAAAGAAAATTTATTTATTTATTTATTTATTTGTTTGTTTATTTATTTATAGAAAGTGTGAACAGGGGAGGGGTAAAGGAAGAGTGAGAGAGAGAGAGTCCCAAGCAGGTTCCACACTGTCAGTGTGGGGCTCAAACCTACGAACCATGAAATCATGACCTGAGCCAAAGTCAGATGCTTAACAAACTGAGTCATCCTGGTTCCTGTACATATATGTTTTTTAAATTATAGATAAGGAAATTTTAATAGTACAGGTTTTTTTTTTTATATAGAGACACTTAAAATTGAGATTTGTATATGATTATGTAAATGAATCTACAAAAGCTCCCTACTTAATTTGTGGAAACCAGTTCTAATGTAACAAGTCTACGATACAGGGATGAGGTCAGGAGATAAAGGACTATTTGGGAAAAGGGCCTATTAAAAACTTTATGGCCAGCTAAGACAGATATAAAGGACAAAGTAAAAGATGATAACTTTGGGAGAGGTGAGTTAAGTTGTCTTCTTTTCAGTAGGATTAAGGTATTCACTGCTAGGGTTGTGAACTGCTTAAGGGGCCAGTGATGAATGAATGGCCGGTAGAGTCTTACAAAGTTAAGGATTGTAATAGCACTAGGACCCAAAAGTCTGCCTAGCAGTGCCTGAGGGTTAGCAGCTTTGCTGGGAAGAATTGGATCAGATTCCTGGCCTCTCAAGTATTATTTCATGCTGTGTAAAATGAGCATGGATTCAACTGTACCACAGTCAGGTACATGACATTTCACATTATTCTTTTTTACCGTATCTAATTGAATCAGACTTTGAGTCCCTGCATGCCAGAGTAGCATAATGATTGGAGTTTTAAGGCAATGGGGAAAACTGAAAACAAGACTCCAAAGCCAAATATGACATTGCATTTGGAGATTTCACATGTGACTGAAGTATATGGTGAGTCGATCTTTACCTCTACATGCAGCAGGAATATGTCATGTTTGCTATTTGCTTGTTAATTATTTTTCAGTAAATTTTTTAATATTGTGTCATAGTTAAGAATGTTCCCTACCTTAGAATTCCCAGTCTTGTTGTAAGGGGCAGGGACATAAATTAATTGCCTAGGGAAACTTAATGGAAAGCTTTAGTGATAGAGAGGTTACAATTTGCTACTACATTTGTCACTGTCAGAGAACACATAAATTCTATAGTCATTACCAGATGAGGGGTCTTTCCTCCTCCTCTTCCCATAGTTCTTTGTTCCCCACTCTTCTCTGTGATATTATAGATTTAATTTCAAGTCCACTGATCATAAGTAATCACTATTTTATTTGTGGATGTCTTGACTGATGGAATTTGTTAGTATTATATCTAATTGGGTATAAGTACATAAGACACTGGAAAAGAAGATAAGAATTCAGAGTTGTTTGGAGTTCCTACAGAAGGTCTTAACAAAAATAAATAAGTTTATTTTCAAAGGGATGCTTATATTAAAGAAAAATAGCTAACATGGATTTGATGCATAACTTGAGTAGGAAAAAAATCTAAGAAACAGAATGTTACACACATAGGCAAGGATGTATTAATGCTTTTAATGTGAATAGCCCTGTTCCTAAACACTGACTAAATATTGAGGAATGATGGGGCACCTGGGTGGCTCAGTTGCTCTTGATTTTGGTGCAGGTCATGATCTGGTGGTTCATGGGTTCAAGCCCCGCATCTGGCTCTGCACTGACAATGTGAAGCCTGCTTGGGATTCTCTCTCTCCCTCTGTCTCTCTGCCCCTCCCTGCTTGCATGTTCGTTCTCTCTCTCTCTCTCTCTCTCTCTCTCTGTCTCTCTTTCTCTCAAAATAAGTTAATAAACTTAAAAAAATTTCAGGAGTCATGAAGAATCATTCAGGTATTCTGCAACTACTTAAACCTTAACGTAGATGAAGGAACATTTAAGAAGCTATTCACTATTCTCTCTAAGGATTAAATTAAAACCCACTAAAATAAAAGAAAAAGGAAATTGTGTCAAATAAAAAAATAACAGTTGTTATAGGAATTGTGAAATGAAATAGAGATTGAAACATAATAAAGAGTTATTTTTTTCTTGAATCAATGGAGGGTAAATGGAAAGTACAGTGAAGCTGCCCTATCTCTTCTAATTTTTGATTGAATGACACCCATTGAAAATCCTGGAAACTTTATTATTTCAGATTTCACATTTTTTTTCTTCAAATATCTTATGGGAGAAACAGTAATACATTTCTGTTCTTTAAAACAAACTGGATATTTTTCCTTGGTTTATTGTTAATAGGATAATATGGGAAGCTGGTCAATTTTTTTTTTCTTTTTCTTCTTCCTTCTTGTGGTTTCCATCATCCAATTCCCTAAGCAGAACAAATTCTCCCTTGGGTTGGAAGAGTTTTGAAGCATTTAAGGCTTTAATGATCTTCAGTTATATTCACTTCTTGAACAAAGCAGCTGTAGAAGCATACATTGACAATGGAAATCAATCAGTTTTAGGCAGCAGGAACTTCCACCACAAGGAGAGAGATATGTATTTATGTGGGTACTCACTCTTCGGTTGACAAAATAGGCAGTTTCCTGGAACTAAATGTACTGAACCAGAACCAGAGTCAGGATTTTCTTTTTGCTGGGGCATTCTGATGATTTCTACTTACCACTGTGGTCCTTGGGCAAAAGTCAAGATTATATTGTTCAAACATTGTTTTTTTTTATTAGCAGAAAGTTAGTAAGATCATTTTCAATGGAAAACAATATATAAAAAGACCTTAAGCATTGTTTTCTACTTTTCAGTTCCATTTCATTCAACAGCCATTATTGAATGTTGTTCAGTGCCAGAGTCTGTATTAAAGGTGATAATATAACATACACACAAACAGCTTAAGGAACCAGTTCTGTAATTTAGGAATACATTACAGATTGAAGAGGCAAGATATAAACACGATATAAAGGCTATATAACAAATAGATTAAAAGCAATGGTTCTTATGCAATAATGCTATAATAATTTTTATTTTCATATAAGATTGTCTACAGATAGTTTTGGCTATTATCAGAGATAATAATATTAGTAATAGATAGCATCTGTTGAACACTATTTGCCAGACACTTTCTTACATCGTCTTAATCCTTATAAAATCTTTGTAGTAGAGGTATTGCTATCTTTTATTTCAAGATGAAGAAACTGAGGCTCAGTGAGGGTAAACAATTTTAGCAAAATAACAACTTAGTAAGTTTGAAGGCAAGTAAGTGTGAAGTGTTTTGAGCCCAGCTTTGCTTGGCAGTTCAGCCCACATTTCTTACCATTGTACTAAAAGTCTAGAGTCAATTTCCAAGGAAGTTGGAGCTAATGGTGAGTGTGTTAGGAAGAATGATCGATGCTATGACATGTTCTAGACAAAAGATTGACCTTACATCCTCCATCCCCAGTGTTTATCTTTGTGCTATCATTGTGACTTAGACCACTTAATCATTATTACATACAAGTTAAAGGATAAAGTATTTTTATAATGAATGAAACAATTTTACTGTTTGGACCAAATGGTATTAGAAAATGTTTTTGATCTCTCTTCTAAGAACACAAAGGGATAAGAGTTCAACCGTTGGAACAGTGATTGAAGGAGTATTTGTAAGGCTCTAGGTCTAAACTATTTCAGGCAAGTGCAACTTCAAACAAAAGTGGTATGCACACAATGCATGCAACTGTTTACTTTTCATCTCTTTTTTTTCTATTCCCCAAGCATTCATCTCTTTAAGCCAAAATGCTCAGTGTACTAGGGATATGAGAGCAAGAGTGACTTAGGGTTCCCAATCCAGTGCCAGACATGAATAGTTTCATGGGTTCCTTGCCCTTTCATCTCTACCTTTGCTTCATTATGAGTCTACTTTTCTAGGTAATCAGTGGTAGCAGGTTCATTCCTAACAATTGTGGGACCTGAGGTGAGAGTATAAATGAAGGCCTACACATTTTGTGTCGTTATTATTTATCATAAATCAAATAATTTTTATTAAAATATGACCTATCCTCCCACTTTGACAGAAATATCTTTATAATAATTTGGATGGACAGGTGAAATGTTAGAATTTTTGGACTCCTCAGGCGTATGATGGCACGGGGAGAGGTAGACTCCATCCTTCAGCCACTCCTCCTTTAACTAGTTCTGTCCAGTATCACAGGAGGCTTTGAACACAGTGAAAGGACACTTAACTCACACATCCAGCATCCATGCATTCTTTCCTCAAACATCTACACCTGGCCCACCCATCCTTGCTAGGTATATACACATTGCTCTCACAGTCTGCTGACTGGGAGACAGAACTGGAAAGATGATATCATAGGCTCTTGATGTGGGCTTAGGGCAATTTGGGGATGAACTTCTGGGATCACAAGAATCTGGAGCATGTCTTCTCTAGAAGAAAGGAGCACAGGTCCACATGGGTACTTCTCTGTAGACTTTGCCTGTTGGGGGCAGGGTGTGGGGTATGGCCAGAGAAGAGCCAGAGTCCTCAGCAAATATTTATTGGTTTCTCTCTATGTGTCTGTACTGTGATCGCACGAGACATGAGTGAACAAATCGAAGTGCTTGCCCTTGCAGAGCTTATATTCTGAGAAAGGGAGAGATAGATTATAAATTACTAAATGTAGTAAGTGTATGCACTATATGGTACATTAGAACATGGAAAGTACTGTAGAGACAATAAAAATTAGAGCAGGAAAAGGTGGGAGAGTTGTCATGTTAAGTAGGTCAGTCAGCATTGGCTTCAGTTGAGAAGGTGAAATTTGAGAGGGGAAAAAAAAAACAAAAACTTGAAGACATTGAGGAAATTAACCAAGAAGATAACAAAAGGGAGAGAAACTCAGGCCTTTAAGATTATAGTGAGCACCTTGAAGTAGGACCACACTTGGCATGTTATAAGAACATGGAGACCAGCAAAACTGGAATGGTGTGAGCAAGGTAGACAGTTAAAAAAAAAAAAGAAGTTATGAAAAGAAATGATGACCAGATCACATAGTGCTGCACTGTGCATCAGAACTATAATGATAGCCATAAAGGTATAATTTTAAATTTTTGTGTAGCCATAATAAAAACATAAAAAGGAAGGTTAAAATGAACTTTAATAATGCATTTTATATAACTCAATTTATTTAGAATGTTATCATTTCAACCTGTAATCTTTGAAACCAAGAGTACATTTTATACTTACCACACTTCTCAATTAATACCAGCTACACTGCAATTGTTTGATAACCAGATATGTCTAGTTGTTGCTACACTGTGAAGAAAAGATAGATTTTGACTCATCATTGAAAGAATTTTGTCTGTTACTTTGAGTGACTTGGGAGATGGTTCAGGATTTTAAGAATTGAAGTGTCATGATTTGATTTGTGTTTAAAAAATGATCGGGTCAGGGGTGCCTGGGTGGCTCAGTTGGTTAGGCGACCGACTTCAGCTCAGGTCATGATCTCACAGTTCATGAGTTCGAGCCCCGTGTCAGGCTCTGTGCTGACAGCTCAGAGCCTGGAGCCTACTTCAGATTCTGTTTCTCCCCTATCTTTACCCTTCCCCTGCTCAGGCTCTGTGTCTCTCTGTCTCTCAATAATAAATAAACGTTAAAAAAATGATCAGGTCCAGCCTTAATTGAGAATGCATGATAAGGGATAAAAAATAGAGACCTATTGCAGTAATCTTGATAAGGAACAATCATGGCTCAGATGAAAACAGTGGCTGACATAAGAAGTGGTTGAACCTCTGATCATTTTAACGGTACAACAAATAGGATAGATTGCATTTGGTGTGTGAGAGGGGAGTCAAGAATGACCCCAAGACTTTGGTCTAAATAATAGGAAGGATGGATTGAATGAAATGAGAAAGACTGCTGGAGGATGGGGCAAGGAAGATGGGTGTTCAGATTTGGATAGGTGTATCTAGGAAGTCTATGAGGCATTCAGGTGAAGATGTGGGGTATGCAGTTAGATTTGAGTCTGGAGTTTAGCAGACAGGTTAGAGGCAAAAGTTTGGAGATCATCCAACTTGAAAGTAGATAAAGTCACCAAGGGAATGAGAGAGGATAGATAAGATAAGAGGTCTAAACTGACATGAAATTGATATTAAAATAACATCAAACAGGAGCGCCTAGGTGGCTCAGTTGGTCAAGCATCCAGCTCTTGGTTTCATCTCAGGTCATGATCTCATGGTTCGTGAGTTTGAGCCCCACATTGGGCTGTCATGACAGCTCAGAGCCTGCTTGGGATTCTCTCTCTCTCCCTCTGCCCCTCCCTTGATTGCTCTCTCTCTCTCAAAAGAAATAAAGTTATTTTTTAAAATAACATCTTCAAACATTTTACCACTTTTGTATATTTATTTTTTTAAATCTTATTGCATATGTTCATAACTGTCATGATCTTGTTTATTTTACTGAAAAACTGTAACTTTAGATGAAGCCTGAGGGCTGTTTTTTGTGACTTTTTTTGCTTTAAAAAGGTGTTACAATCCTTCCAGTCATTAGCTTATATTACATTAAACAATAGACAGTAAAAATAAAAATTGTAGTTGTAATTAAATTAGAGATCATTATCAGTCTTTAAAACGTATTTTTCATATATGGGTTTCCCAGAGATGTATATGTTAACTTTGATAACTATAGCATTAAGCACCAATAAGGTTTAAAATCTGTCCCGTAGTCTACAAACTAATGCAGCTTTGTTTTATTTGTGATAAGCTCATTCATTTGCTTTTTTTTTTTTTATAAAAAGTTAGGTTGATGGCTAGGCATTCTTACCGAACTTTAGTCTTTCAAAGAATGAGATATTTATTCCTTAAATTATATTCAAATTCTAGGTAGGAAGAATGTTTCATCAAAAATATCCATTATTTTACTGTAAACACACTTTGGACTTTTCTAACCCTCTGCGATCTGTGATCTTATATTATCCAAGTAATTATTTACGATATAATGTGGAAATTAGTGTATTAAATTAAAAGCTAAAAAGTAGAATTGAATAACTTATTTTAATCTAAATGACAACATAAACATACTGACAAATAATCTCTAATTTTTTAACAAAAGGAATTGTTTGTGTCTTTTCAGTCTATTCGAGAAGTTACAGGCTACGTGTTAGTGGCTCTTAATCAGTTTCGCTACCTGCCTCTGGAGAATTTACGCATTATCCGTGGAACAAAACTTTATGAGGATCGATATGCCTTGGCAGTATTTTTAAACTACAGAAAAGATGGGAACTTTGGACTTCAAGAACTTGGACTAAAGAACTTGACAGGTAAGGAAAATATACAAAATTTCAAATATGCTTTCATTATCAATATAATGCAATAGGCATGCACATATGTGTGTATGGTTACTGTAGTATGTGTTATATTCAGGAACACTATAAAGGACTTAAATATCTACTACTTACTCATTTTATGGGAAATAATGCCTTGTGATGCCCTTGCTTTTATTTACAGGTATTGTAAGTGCAGTCTGAAGGATACCATAATACTGTATGTCAGCTGAAGAGAAGTACATACTAAGGAAATGCTCAGTGACTGAAAACTGAGATAGGAAGCAGGTTTAAGAATGCTATGTTTGGTGGTCTCAGGTGAACAGTGGACCATATCATCAAATCTCTGTAATAAATAACACCATAACCCTCACTCTCGTTGGAGCTCAGTAAATATACAGCCTTTATATCTACCTCCACTCATCTAGTTTTTTTGTGCAATCCCTTATTTTTGGAAAACATAGCTAATTTATTAATTTAATTTTGACTTATCTTATTCAGTAACTCACTAAATGCCATTAGAAATTGTTTCTTAGAATGCTTCAATTTCATCAATGATTTACCCCCAGCCCAAGATGGGAAAAAGGTAATTGTTAACAACCTAAAATTATCATCCTGCTCCAAAAAACAAACAAAACAAAACAGAAAAAACATTTTGTAGGAATTTATTTTGTAAGCTGGTCCTCACAATCCCGCAGATATCTTTTCAGTCCATGTCATTCATAGTTCACAAAGGCTATGGTAGGAGGTTTGGAACAAGGTTTCTAATCATGAATTTTGCTATTCGTGCCTATAAACAAGTAGTGCTAATTAGTAACTATCATTTCATAGTGGGATAAAGGAGTTTAAACTATGAATTTAACCTAAATTAATATCATATATATTTTTCATCAAAATATGTAATGATTTTATGTGTTTTTGAGGCCACTCAGTGGTAATGTTTCTTGATATTAAGATATTTAAATTAAAATTGCCTTCAAATACTAAATAAAAATAAGATTGATATTTTCAGGTTACTAAAATTATTTGTTTTGTTCATTGACAGTGGTTATAAATATATAATTTTAAGTTAGAAATAGCTTCATAGTTGGCCAAACATGTGAACTAAATTTGGATATTTTGGATGAAGAAAGGAAGACTGATTATATAACTTATTTTGATCATGATTGCTATAGAATTGATGACATAATGGTAAATGCAAATTATTCAGAATTTATAGAATCCTTCATTAACATTTTACTTTTTTATTCTTTCCTTTCAAATATAGTTTTTTTACTGAAGAACAGAGTTTTTGGCTAAATTGCTACTTGCATGGAAATAATGATAGGAAGAAGAATTTTAGAAATGCAATGGATAGAGAAAAAATGAATGATTAAAGTAGGAATCTAAAAATAGCCTGGTTAAAACTTTCATAGGAAGAATTATAGTTTATTAAATGATTTTTCCTCTATTTACATTAAAGAAAAAAATGAAAATATTTTAAACATTTTATAATATATGAATTATGTTATTCTATAATATGTTCTATTTGAACAATCTTTGCATACAGAAAATCAGTCTTTAAAGAGCTTTCTCCTTGGGATGCCTGGTTAGCTCAGTTGGTTTCAGCTCAAGTCACGATCTCACAGTTTCTGAGTTCAAGCCCTGGGTGGGACTCTGTGCTGACAGTACAGAGCCGGCTTGGGATTCTCTCTCTCCCTCCCTCTCTGCCCCGCCCCTGTTCATGCTCACTCAGTCTCTCAAAATAAATAAACTTAAAAAGAAATAAGGAGCTCTCCTACTTATTATTAATTTAACATTAGTACTACTAAAATATGTTTTAAGTTATTCAATCAAAATTATGCCACACTCAAACATACTTTATTTATTAAGTGAGCTCACACTGTGATTGCTTATGATTATGACAGTTAGTTTATGTCATACCAAAACACAACACTGTTATTTCAAGAACATTATTCCCTATTCTGCCAGAAAGTCTTATAATACTTTTGGTGCATGCATTAGTAGAAATGAGTAAATAATAAGTGGTTAAGAGAATGAGTTGATTGTTTAGGAAAAAAAAATAATGTATTTGTTCAAGAGTTATTATTCATTTCTTTTTGAATATGAAGAAAAGTTCAATATAATAAACAATGGAAAATTTAGACAATTTGGAAATTTTCCAGGCATATTATATATTTATTAGGTGGCTGAGAATTACATTTGAACATCAGTCTAGAGTCACTGATCTTACTCTATGTAATTGGGTCAATAGTGTAACTCCAATTTTGAAAATCAGAAGTCACTCAGTAAGCATGATTCTGTTTGTGTAAGAATATATGAGGAAAGATTGAAGACACCTAACTGTTCATATAAACAGGAATTGGGGAAGAAATGTGCTCTTTAGCAGTATCTTAAAGAGCTAAGTGTTCTAGGTAACCAGCAAACATTGCAGTTGACTTCAGATAAGATTGTTTTGTGTTTTGGAAAGGTATTTGTTTTATCTTATTTGTTTATATGCTATACAAAGCAAGCTGATAAAAATTAAAAACAATTTAAGTGTTATATTAAGTGTAGGGCTAGAGGGCTGGCCTTAATTTTAGGCTTATCTTGTAATATGAAGGTAAATAGAGAACATGCTGAGTAGTCAGATATCTCATTATTTAATTGCCCTACTGAATTAAAATTTTATCCCAGTCTTTTTTGTTTGTTTGTTTAAACTGTTTATTTTTGAGAAGGAAAACAGTAGGTGAGCGGGGGAGGGGCAAAGAGAGGAGACACAGAATCCAAAGCAGGCTTCAGGTTCTGAGCTGTCAACACAGAGCCTGATGCCAGGGTCAAACTCATGATCCTTGAAATCATGGCTTGAGCTGAAGTTGGACGCTTAACTGACTGAGCCACCCATGTGCCTCTAAAATTTTAACTCATTTCTTAAAGCACCAACTGCTCCTCAGCATCACCTGGGTACAATTACAAATGCAAATTTTGGGGCCTTACCTGAGACCTAATGCATCAGAAAGTCTTGTGATGGAGCCCATCAATATGTGTTTTAAGGATCTTTTCAATGATTCTAATGACCACAAAAGTTTGAGAAACACTGTTCTAATTAAATGTATGTTACCAAGAGATGGTAGTATAATGTCTAGTTAACCTCTTTACATTTACTTTCTAAATAATTTTCATTTACTTATCATCCCCTAGAGAATGGGACAGAGAACAGATAAGTTTGTGCTTTAATGATGGAAAATACTCCTTTGATTGTGGTGAGAATGGAAAGAACATAGTAGGAACCTGGATGGAAACATGGGTATGAAAGAGCTCAGAGAGAGGAAGATGCTGGGAATAAATTTTCTTCTGTATTGCCATTTGTCAACTTTGCATAATGGCAAACTATTACAGGGACAATAATAATCATGGTGAATTTTCTTTTTAAGCAAAATTTTATTTTTAAGCACTTTCAACAAGATAAATAACAAATACTAGTTGTGGGAATAGGAAATATGCAATGTTGTGACAAAGAATTTTGAGGTTAAGATTTCACAGCTTTTGTATATGCATATATGTATATATACGTATGTATGTATATGTATATACATATGTATACATACATGTATGTATATATACATATATATGTATACATATATACACGTGTGTGTGTGTGTGTGTATATAATTTTTGTTTCTCCTGAAATCTTTTTGCAGTGTTGACCTTGGAATAATACACCTTTATGATTTATTACAGTTGTCTCCTTCAAACTATCTTTGTGTAAAATGGATATTCAGTTAACATGAGGACTGTCATATATAAGGGTTAATGGTTGGATGCCACTTAACACACACATAAATTAACTTTGACCTTACACATTCTTATTAATTAGCTTGATGTTCGCCAAAAGCTATTCTTTGGACTATAAACATGACTATAGATCTTACTTAGATACTTTCATTTTGGTTGTACCCAAAGACAAGAAACACACTTAAACATATTTTCTGGATAAAGAAGAAAATTTGTTTGACTGCTACTGCTCACATTTCCCTGATCCGTTATCAGTTAGGTCCAGGAGAGTGGAGAAGAGTCAGATTCTCTAAGCTAAGGATATGCCACACAATCTAAAAGGGAATGACGAACTGTCTTGGCAGTCTCTAGGTGCCCTATTATGCTGGGTCATCATTTCTGATCAGGAGCGAGACCATATTTCTGTCAATGTGTCCTTCAGGCATGTGATCATCTTGAGGCCATTGGGAATGACAGTACTGAATCAGAGGAGCACAAAACTGGAGAGATTTCATTATTTCCTTTGTTAAGGTCACTTGCATATATATGGCTGTGTGGATTTTATTAATCATTCCCACAATGATGTTCTGCTGATTTTTTTATCATATCCTTCTTAACCAAATATTCTTATTCTGAATTCAAACTATCTAATATATTCAAACATAAAATATATTTACAACTTTAATTCTATGAGCTTCTACTTATTTAGTTACCTGTCTGGACAGAATTTAAAGATTATTTTATTATATGGGGCATAAAAATGCTATTATATTCTCCTTTCTAGAATTTTATAAAATTACTTCATCTGGATAATATTATACAATTTGTTATCTCTATGTGCTATTGTAGATATGAAGGAGTTTTTGAGAAATACCTATGTTCATATCTATACTACTGTTCATATTCTATTTATGCAATGATAACCCGGGTACAAATTTAATACATAAAAAAGTGCATTTTTCTCATCAAATTTCACCTTGAATATTTGAATTCTCATTTTATGAATTATGAGAATATCTATTTTGAGTAGATGAAACTTGAGGGGATATCAACATACAATTTATGTTTCCCAAATATTAGCCAAGTACTCTATATATTTTCAGACCAACACATTTATGTATTAGTACCTTTACTATTTTATTGCTATTCTAATTGTTTGGTTAAGTGTGTACTGCATCATCTTGATTAGATTATTATTTGATATGTCAACAAACATCTTAAACAAAAAATAAAAGGCTTAAGTTTTTGTTTGTTTGTTTGTTTGTTTTTTTAGGGAGCCCACAATAATAATGGAAAGACATTAAGTTTACTGAGTTCTGGTAGAGTGAAAACAAAATGAAATGCTTAGTTCAGGAGATACATCTGATGTAACAACATTTACGTCTCTTAAACCCTTTCAGCATTATTCAGTGGTGGTCAAATAAATAACCTCACTTTGAAATGGACAGGCCATCTGCAGTTGGCTCCATGTATCTCAAATGGGAGTGCAATTTAAAAAAGACCTGTTCAAATGTTAGATCAGAACTTACAAACTGAGTGTCTCTCTGAGGCCTAGATTCTTCATCTTTAAAATTGAGAAGAAAATTCTACCTCACAATGTTTTTATAGACATTAAAGAATTAAAGCTGAGAGCTTGTCAAACACAGTACCTTTCACATAGTGGAGGCTTAGAAAACCTTCGTTTTCTTTTTCTGCATTGTTTTGTTTTTAGCCTTTCTTCGTGTCAACACACTGACAAAACAAATGTACCAGTTTCTGCATATTCAGATAGGTTTCTCTTGCTTCAATGGGGCTTTGAAAAGCGAACTGTTTAGACAAAAAGATGCTCCAAATTTCGATGTCTCTTCAGATACCACTTTGAAGCTACTTTATGTATAAGATCTATTTTTCTGGCAGGGGAGAAGCCTGAGGCTTTTCTTTGTCTCCTCTCAGTATGATCCCTGTCTTCGGTACTTCATAGCACTTCTCTCCTGTCTTTCAGTGCTCACGCCAAGCACCTGTTACCCCAGCTCTTCATTTCAAATCTCCATCATCACGTTTCACCCTTCATTGGCCCTGACATTTGCCTAACCTAGACAAGAGACATATCCATTCTGAGTTTGTTTTCTGACATTAGAGTTGCTAAGCACTCTTCAACTGTTCTGTGAAAGGTCTTAGTAATGTTTGAATGAGTTCAACTAGCCTAGTTCAGGGGTTATTGTTAAATACAGTGTTTGACAAAGGTACTGCTAATATTTACATAAGAAGAACTACTCAGCATATAGTGAATATCTGAAGACAAAAACAATTCCAAGAGTGCTACTGGCCTAAAGATAAATTACTTGGAAAATAATTTGATCAAAACTAACCTATAGTGAAAATCTTGGGAGACAGATGGTATCAGTGAGGAGTGGCACATTCTTATGAAGGCATCAATTTTTAGACCAGGTCTGCAATTTCTAAAAATGATACTCTAATCTTTCATACTTTTAAAGAAGACTGCTTGCCTGTCATGTCAGACAATGTGCATTAACTGGAAGAAGGAAAACCATAATGATATATTTCAGTGTATAGGCAAAACAGAAACATATTTGAAAGTAAATGTTTTAAATATGAGACAAGTTAGAGGGGCCATTCCAGCAAATTTCTAGGACCCATTCTTGGCTTCAGATAACTGATGAGTGAATTTGTGAAACTGAATGAAAGTAAAATGGGAATTCCTTCTCCTGTGGTACCACTCACCAGAGAGAATATTCGTACTAGAGAAATAGGCATGAGATGGTGGGATTTCCAGAGAATGGAACCATTCCTTCTCCTCTAACTCACATGTTTTCAGTCATGAGTATCAAGATAATCTGCTCAGGTCATAAGCAACCCCGTCGATTAATGTCCCGTTCAGGGATCCTGAAGTGGTCCTATTCTCTGACCTACATTCTTTTTAATCCCTGTAGCATTTGTAGGAAAAATATTGGAAGAAACCTAACATTATGGGAGTCTTTCAGGAAAATTCTCTCCTTGAGACTTTAAACCTCAATCATCATTCTTTGTTGTCCCTAAGATACATGAAAAACTGGAAATTTCCTTTCCTAAGAGAGAAAGCATACATATTCTAGGGAAAAAACAAACAAACAAATGAAGTCGAAAAACTCCTTTATTAAAGTTCATTAGTTGGGAAAATGTGCCTGTTTGCTTATAATATTTATAATATAGAGGAGAATCTTTGCTCCTCAGGGTCCCAAATGCAATAAGGGAAATTGGCTAGTGATCACTATATGTCCATGATTTCACTCCAAGGAAAGCAGTAAAGACAGAATATCTACCTCCTTACCCTCATCCCAGGACATTATCTTTGTTGGTACTGCAGACACTCATCTGTGAAGAATTGGTAAATTATTGTCTATCTATCTATTTATCTATCATCTATCTATAGTGATAGATAGACATGGGTATATAAAATATAATATGGAGACATTGATTCACACACAGCTTCTTCATGCTGATCTGGGAAGTATCTTCATTGTAATTTTACATCTGAGAAACTAGACCTAAAGTCTTGTGGCTAATAAAGGCTCCTTGTTCTAGACTTTAGATTTATTTTCCATCTCCTTACATTGTGTCATTCCTAAGAAATGTTTAGGATAGTTTCTCCAGGTTAGACTATACTCAGTGAAATAGTAAATTGGCCAAAAGCATACATAATTCAAAATTTAAACAGGAGACCTTAAGATTGTATTTTAGAAAGAACTTTCTGACTTTACTTGTATAATATTTGAATACATCATGAATGTATGTGTGAAAAATGGTGGTAAGTTGACAATAAAACAAACAAACACACAAAATGACACTATTGTATATACTGGATTTGATTTACAAATATCAGATCTATTAACTAATTTTATAGCTACTGCCATTCAACTATGAATTTTTATTTTTTATTTTTTTTAAGTTTTATTATTTTTGAGAGAGAGACAGAGCGTGAGTGGAAGAGGGGCAGAGAGAGGGAGACACAGAATCTGAAGCAGGCTCCAGGCTCTGAGCTGTTAGCACAGAGCCCAACATGGGGCTTGAACCCATGAACCACGAGATCATGACCTGAGCCCAAGTCAGATGCTTAACTGACTGAGCCACCCAGGTGCCTCGATTTTTATTTTTTAAAAGTTTTTTAATTAAAAAGATTTTTTGTTTACTTATTTTAAGAGAGAGAGAGAGAGCGCGCAAAATCAGGGGAGGGGCAGAGAGAGAGGGAGAGAGAGAATCCCAAGCAGGACCTGCACTGATGTGTGGAGCCTGACACATGGCTCAAACTCACAAACTGCAATATCATGACCTGAGCTGAAACCAAGAGTCGGGCACTCAACTGACTGAGTCACCCAGGCACCCCTCAACTATGGCTTTTTAAAAATCAAGGTTATTATATATTTAGTCATAACTCACATTTATTAATAGACTCAATTTTACTGGTAAAAAGTTAAGGATTCTTTTGGAAAATTACGTCAATTCAAATATTTGTTAGCTTTGCTTTTCTCCACTGGTAAATTCAAGACATTGTGCTGAGATAGGAGTTATTCTAAATTATCTCTACATACCTGTCTTCTCTCAATAAATATTATATTTCTGACAAATACTTACCTACCAACTGCAATGTGAAAACATTGGGGAAGCATTTTCCCCAATTCTTATATTATTTATAGGCAAGCATTTCCATGGGGTCAAGAGCCTCCATTTTAATCTGTTTTACCTTGAAAAACATCACTTGTCCTATAGAACTCTCTGTGATGATGGAAACAATCAATATGTCTGCACAACTGAGTAGCCAGTAGCCACATATGTCTGGCTACTAAGAACTTGAATGTGGCTAGTACAATGGAAGAAATGAATTTCTTCTTTTATTTACTTTTAATTCATTTTAATTTAAATAGCCACATGTGGCTAGTGGTGATGATATTAAACAGTGTAGCACTAAAGGGACAGCGTCTTTTACTGAACCCAGTGCAGTAGGTAAGGATATTTACAAGCAGAATCGTGGAGAATCAAAGCATAGGCTCTGAATTGAGACCCCTTCCCTTCAAATCCTCTTATTCAGCTTTCTAAACCTCAGTTTCCGCATCTTTAAATGAGTATAATGGGAGCCCTCTGTTTGTAAGATGGTTGTGAAAGTTAAATTATAAATTATAAAAATAGCATTAAGTGCAGTTCCTGCAATAAGTGATATTTATTATTATTTGAGAAGTATGCTTTTGGTAAGATTAATAGACATGGCCTATTTCTACAATCATTGAAAGCATGTTAGGCTTATGTAATCAAATTGTGAGATACAAAATGTGTCATTTATGATTTGGGACCTGACCAGATTTTATATTTGAGTAAGCTGGGTTCCGGATAGCATGAGCTGTTTCTTAATGTGCGTTAAGCTCTAGTTATTATAAAAGATTTTCTGTTTGTCAGAAATGTGACTTTCAAAACATGAGATTTTTACTCTCATCTTCAGTTTCCACAGTTTAATTATCTAGTTATAAGTAGGTCTCAATGTCAATTTCTTAAATGACTTTATTGAAAGAAATAAGAATTAGGAGATTAAAATAATTTTTTAGCAGAGAAACTATATTGAAAATTCTGTTGAGGATTCTTTTTGGCATAAACAATGTCCATATATTTAGGAGTCTCTATTCCATATTGAAAGTTTATATTCATAACATAGTATTTATTTAATAACAAATAAGTCACAAAAATTCTTCTATAAAATATTTTATCAAATAGAGGTCTGCCATATTTCATCAAATCTAAGTCACCATCAATTATAAGAAATATTTATTGGTCATTGTTTGCAGGCCACACTAACAAGAGAAAAAGTGAAAGCTCAACTTAAATGTAAAAGATTTTATGATGAATCAGGATTTAGAGATATTAAATATGAAAAATGCATTGTGGAATTGATAATATACAGGAGCTCCTGGGTGGCTCAGTTGGTTAAACATCTGACTCTTGGTTTTGGCTCAGGTCATGATCTTATGGTTCATGGGATTGAGCCCTGGGTCAGGCTGCACGCTGACAGCATGGAGCCTGCTTGGGATTCTGTCTCTCCCCTTCACTCTGTGCCTTCTTCTCTCAAAATAAATAAACATTAAAAAAATAGAATTGATAATATACAATAATATGTAAAGAGATAGAGGTATAACAAACCTCTTCATTTCCTGCAATTATAGCAACATAGCTGCTCTTCTGATGGTAAAACTGTTTACTGTGAAAGTATGTCAAACAAGTTATAATAGAAATGGCCAACATTTCATAAATGATGAATGGAATTTTCCATTTATCTGTATCTATCTGGGAATAGATAAATATAAATTTCCATGGCTCAACACGTTTTGATCTAATAAATGTTACTAACCTGGAAATTTGAATTATGTTTTTTTTCTGTTGCTTTTGTGAGTTACTTGATTTATTGACTCCATTGGCAAAAAAGATGAGAATATAGTTCAACGGCAAAAAATAAAATGCTTATTCTAGGAATTTTCCTTAAACTTTGTTCTCTTAGTAATACACATCAACTGGAACTTAGGATGGTTATAGGATATCAGAAGTTAAAGAGGGTTTTCACTTGCAGCTTTTTTACTAGTCTACCTGGAAGTACAATACAATGCTATTCTCATTATAGCTCTCATAATATTTTTTCTCCCCTTACCCTTGTATTTGTTACCCATTTTGGGTAATATATTTTCTATTTTTAACTATAATTTTCTTATAGGCTAAGTCAAATTGTTTTGGTTATTGAATCATAACAACCATGACAATTTTGAGGAATATTTACAGAGGAAAGTGCAGAGAAATGGTGGACCATAACATTTTCCTTTCTTCTAAGACCATTCAAATTACTCAATTTCATTTGCTCTGAGATGCAAAATAGAGGTTTGGTTTTGTGTATCAGTAATGTTGTACAAAGCTGATATCAGAAAAAGCATTTTTGACTTTCAATCTACTATGAAATAAAGGGATTTCAAATTTTAATTATATTTTTAGTGGCATTTAATGGGCATATTCTGGCAACTTTTGACAAAGAATATATTTTAGTTTTAATGTTCCCTAATTCTGTAAACACTCTACTTTAATATTTGGATGGGTTATTTTATATTGTATATATTATATATCTGGTGATGTCCCATGAAAAATCCTATTATAAATTCCAGCTTTTAACTACATGTATTATCAGAATTCTTTTAGTCTGTGTGCCTTTTGTTTCGAAGACTTTACCTGTCCCTTTTAGCATAATAAATCTAGAACACAAACTAAAAAAAAAATATATATGGCTTAGTAGAGCCCAAGATATATGTGCTATTGATAATAATAATATCCATAATTAATATGAATTTATTATGTAGAAGTCAATTATTTACAAATTACCAATTAATAGGTCATTGTGGTTATTTCCATTTTGAAAATAGAGAACGGCAGCTTTAAAACAATGGGTAATATGCCACAGAGTACACAGTGATTTATGGAGTTCAGAGTTGAAACCAGGTAGTAGAATTCCAAATTTTCCTTGTATCACCATGTTATAGAGATTATGAAAAGGTGGAAGATCACATGAAGCTGAACTTTTTCATCTTCTGCTATGTGTTAATTAGCTGAGAATCTAAAAATGACTCATATGATCCAGGTATCACTTCTTCAACGTAGTCTTACCTTTTTATTTCTTAATGAGGCTTTATTTAGTATAGATACTTTACCTAAAAAGTTAAATGATTATAGAAGAGATTCATGTTGCATAAGTAGGTTGAATTATTATAATATTGAAAAATATCTTGTTAGGCTATTTGTGTTTACTCCTATAGATATGGGAAACTAAAATGAGAGAGTGTAGTAGCAGAATTAAATTAAATGCCCTAATTGGGAATTGACTTCATGACCTTTCCTTTATTAATACTGGAATTAAAAATAGCAGACAAATAACTGTATTTGGGGTATGCTTTACTTTGTTTTGATTTAGCTCTAGAAGTTGTGTGTTGTGTCAAGATAAGCGTTTTTGTCCTTGTCTTAGTCTAGTGATCTTTCTATCATATTATTCCAAAAGTATGACTTTATTCAAGGTACTAGAGGGAGATAGCAATTTAAAAGATTTATATATATATATATATATATATATATATATATATGGCAATCTCTATGTGCTTACATATGCATTTGCGTTTATTAACGGGAAGAAAATGAAACAATAAATTCTGGAGTTCATGTGTAACTCAATTGTAATCCAAATTCACCAATTATCTACAAAAAGCTATGAAATGTGACATGAGCTTTATAGTGTTGTTTAAAGAAAATGGTTTAGTACATTTTGAAAGGAAAATATGGAAAAGATAATGAAGCAGGACTTGGCATATCTATAGATATATATTTTATATAGCATAGGTAGAAAAATGAAATGAAGCAGGGAAGCAGCCTATGTTATTGCTGTCACTTTTCACATAGTGAATGTGTGGCTGAATTTCACACCTATGCATTACATTGTCATTTCATGTAGTTAGAAATTACATGTCATAATGATAAATCTTTGCAATTAAAATTGTATCATGCTTCAAATTCAGGCCTGTGGTCCTCAGGGAAAAGGGGTGAATCAAGAATTAGTGTCTTGGTTCAAGTGCCTCTTAAAAATTAAGAAAATCTAAATATCATCTTTGTAAAATAAATACATCAGAGGTCACAATATAGGCTATCAACTCCTTTGTGATTTCATTGAAGATCACCTGCATAATTTAAGTAGTTATTCAATTGTTTTATGTATTTAATATGTATGACTATGCACAGTGGCTTCTTACATTAGAATTGGTTGATTATTAAATGTAAAGTATTGAAAAATACTTGAAACTTAATAGTATTTGTTGAGCCAACTCATGTCAGTTTTGATGTCAGATTTAAATTTAATCAGGGAAAGACTTAATGTAAGTTTTCAGTTCATTTACATTTTAATCCATAAAAATATGGCTAAGAGATTTTCGATACTGGAGAAGACATAAAACATTTTCATTCTGAATCACAAAATCCTAGATTTTTAAAGAAGAAATAAACAATAATATGTAATCCTCAAATTAATAGAAAGAAAAGTTCCAAAACTATAGTGTGTTTCTAAATTTCACATGTATAGATAAATACAAAATGGCAGGCTCCAAAATGGTTTTCTTTCTGAAAAATATATCTAATTATAATTGCAAATGACTACTTAAGCCACCTAGTTTGTCCTGTAGAAAAGTCCTTTGAAAAAAAAAAGGCATTAAAATCAGTGAGATACAAAGGGCAAACAGTTGAAAATCCATACATGTCTATAATGTTTGTGTAAGTTAAGAGCCAACTCTGTTGCATTTATAGTTCTCTGATTAGCGTTTCACCGATGAGAAAATGTAAGACAATCACAGAGAATTAAGTGCCTTTTCTTGTATCCAAGACATACTCTACATTTCAGCATAAAGTCAGAAATAGTTTTGGGGAGGGCAAAGTAACAAAAATCGAGCTCAGAAATAAAATGATTGAAAGATACTTGATTCAGAGGTATAACTTTTGCTTAAGAATGTGGATTTATTATCACAATTCAAATCTAGCCTGTGTGTTCTAGATGAGAAGGTATGTCCTAGAATATGAAAACATTTCGAACATACTTTCTTCTTGTCCCAACAGCATGAAAAAGTAGAAAGAATCTGAGCTTTGAAACCTGATACCTTTAAAATTTCATACTAGCACTACATATGATAAGGGAAATGTCAAAACATCTAAGTGTTGTCCATCAGTTTCCTCATCTGAAAATGAGAATTGAATGGGGAAAAAATGCATGCAAGCAACCTACAATAGAGATGAGCAAAAAAGAGATGTTAGTACCCTTCCCATTTCCCCCTATAGTATTTAAAAGTATGAAGTTTTGGGGTGCCTGGGTGGCTCCGTCGGTTAAACGCGTCTGACTTTGGCTCACGTCGTGATCTCACAGTTCATGAGTTTGAGCTCCACATGGGTCTCTGTGCTGACAGCCCAGAGCCTGGACCCTGCTTCAGATCCGTGACTTCCTCTCTCTCTGCCCCTCCCCCACTCGCACTCTGTCTCTCTCAAAAATAAATGAAATGTTAAAAAATTTTTAAAAAAGTATTAAGATTTTTAGTTGATCTTTGCCACATCTATATAAGCTGTGTTCTTTATCACTTCTTTGTTGACAGATGAATTTGATTTTATTTAGTAAAGCCTAATCTCACTAGCAACCAAAAGATTCATATTCTCATCCCACTTTACCTTACTTAAATCACCTAAGACCTCTTGCAGTGAGTTATCAATTTTGAAATGAAAGAAGATTTTCTTCTTCTTCTTCTTCTTCTTCTTCTTCTTCTTCTTCTTCTTCTTCTTCTTCTCCTTCTCCTTCTCCTCCTCCTCCTCCTCCTCCTCCTCCTCCTCCTCCTCCTCCTCCTTCTCCTTCTTCTCCTTCTCCTTCTTCTTCTTCTTTTCTTTTATCAGTTATAATACCGACCTGCTGCCTATCTTCCTGGAAAATTCTAAGGGAAAGTGTGAGTCACTTTTTCTAAGTGGTCCACTTCCGTTTTTTGCACAAATGAAGACATGATATTAACCCTTCCAAATCAGTAGAGAATGATACTGCAGTTTTAATTTCTGGACATTTGGGAACTGAGGCCCAAGCATTTAATTAAAAATGCAACTCCATGTGGGTATGTAGGGATCTCTGTTAGGGTTTAATTGTTCAGTGTATATTCATTTCCTAGCACAGGGATAACAACATGCTATAGCAATGATATCCACATAAATTTACATTTAGCTATGTGTCATTAAAGGTAGACCTATTATTGGTTTAATAAATTGTTTTGCTTCCTTGCTAAGACAGTGAAACCTCAGGAAAACAAAACAAAACACCTTTGGATGACTTTTAGGGAGGAAAAAAAAACAAAACATTAGCTGAGCAACAAAACCAATTTAGTTGGTTTTAAATACGGAGTTTAAGCCAAGGTGTCCCAGTGGTGCCAAGCAAATCCTATTCGTTTTTGTTCATTTCTTAATTTCTTAGTTCCTCTCGAAGTATTCAAATGTCCCTGCTGGGGAGAGCTACCAATTCAGCTAAGAATGTGTTTCCCCAGAAATTACTTTTATACTGTATCTAAAACTCATTAATCATTGCTTCCTTTTAAATCCCCATTACACAAGAAAGCCTGGGATTTGAATGCCTAGATATTTCATACTTAGTTCTCAATAAGCAGAAACAATACAAAGTATATTTTTCACTTCTCACATGCTGAATTTGCAGTAAGGATATTTTGATGACTTATTTTAAATAGCTAAGATCTATTTAAAGGGTATTGTCTGGGGGCTTTTAAAAATAATTAAAACACCTACTTATTGTTTGCTTGAGAACTTGAACTTCTAACAAAAGGGCAGGTTAGTGCTAATAGTGTTTTTGGTAGCTCAATTGCTCTAGCATGGCTGGGTCTCTCTGTCAGTTTGTGAAAAAGAAGTCAACCATGTGCTGTGAAAACAGTGGAGATGTGAGACACCTGCAGAGAATCAGCTTGGTTTCCAGACTCAGTAGCCACATGAAACTTGGGGTTGCGTTCTAAAATTAGAATCCTTACTTCAAAGATAAAGGCTTAGGAAAGGCATCTTGGTTGTATTTTACATATGTTTGTAGACTTATTTCATATGTTTGTATGTATTATTTTACGCCATAAATAAGATAGAGTAATCGACAGCTTAGAACCCTGATTGCATAGAACTGCTGTACAACTTTCAACATAGGTTTTATTTCTACATGCAAGACCAAGGCTTTTTAACATAAAGCAAATAATGACCATGGCTCTCTTTTTTGATTGGAGTGAAAGCATATTTAATAACTATTTCTGTATTTTTGCTTCTAATCAATTCTGCAACTGAAAAGTTGTAGTATGTAAAACATTACTCTTTGTGTTAGATTACTGAATCAGTTTTCTGTAAAATGATTGCAATAATAAATCCATACAGGTGAACAGGTCCTATCCATTTCAAAGTTTTAAAAAGAAAAATAAACACTGACACATGCCCAGAACAAAGCAAAAGACAAATTAAAAGACCAAAGAGAGACATAGAAAAATAGGTTCATAAATAAATAATAGAAAAAGAGGCTATGTGTGTATGTGTGTGTATATAGATAATATCTCTCTCCATATAAATATATAGATATGTGAATTTGTTTATTTACATATATGCACACATACACAGATACATACATATATTAATGTGTGTGTATATATATATAGTTTCTAACTATGATGCATAACTGTACACACTGTGTATCAGTGGCACATATCCAAGGCACAAGGTAATCAAAGAGCTATAACCCTGCTTTTCTAATCATGATCTGAAATAATATTTGGCTTCTAAGAATTCATCTTCATATAAAATTAATTTTATAGAAAACAGTATGCAATTCAATACATGGAATGGCAAATGAGTAATCCATATGTGTTTATATCTATCAACATGGCACTGAAACCTTTTGTGTGTTGGGAAATGTGCCCACAGGCTGAAATGAATGTACAAAGGCATCACATGGGGAGAACATGCTGGAGGGGTTTTATTTGATGTTTTCAAAGTGCTCTAGGGTCTGTCTTGCAAGAGCCCTTTCGGTTTTCTTTCTTTTTTAATTTTTTTAAAATTTTTTCTTTTTTTTTTAATGTTTTTAAAACACATGGCTTTCTTTTGAAACATCCTGGCAAGAGAAAGAGTAAAAGAGTATATTACAAATGAACTATTCTCCCCCTCTCTCCTATCTCTTTCTCTCACAAACACACACAACTCTTTCGCTCTCTGAGACTCCTCTTTTGCTTTCTGTCTTCCTCTCTCACCAAAGATAGATACCCAACTTCTGTTTGTGTATCTACAGAGATAGCTGCCACAGTCTATGGTCAGGATTTGTGAAATCACATACCCAGAATTTGAGATCACAAACTGTTAACTAAGGACAGAGTAAAGTCAGATAGCACTGAAGTGAATGCCTATTATATTCACCTAAGCTTTCTTTTTTACTTATTGGTTTATGTACTTATTTATTTAAAACAATTAGAAGATTTAGGGGCGCCTGGGTGGCCCAGCTGGTTGAGTGTCCTACTTCAGCTCACGTCATGATCTCGCAGTCGGTGAGTTCGAGCCCGTGTCAGGCTCTTGTGCTGACAGCTCAGAGCCTGGAGCCTGCTTTAGATTCTGTATCTCCCTCTCTCTCTGCTCCTCCCCCTGGCACTCTGTCTCTCTCTCAAAAATAAGTAAACGTTAAAAAAATTTAAAAAATATTTTAAGATTTATACTTATCTTCTAACAAAGGGGAACAATTAAAAACACTCTGTCCCTTGCACACTTCATCTAAATCATCAAAGGTTGAAACCAGGCTTCAGATCATCCTACAACATCCTAAAACATTGTTTTGAGAGCTATAGATCAGGAGGTCATGTTCTGCTAAATGTCTTTTTCAACACACCATATAAAGCTAAGATTTATTTTTAAATGACAAAATTCAACATTTCTAAAAGTGATTTGTGTAATTATTACTTTGCAAGACAAAAATAGGTTTGTTATCATACTAATATCATTTCCTTGTCATAAGTCCTTTATTTTAAAGCTGGATGACCATGGAAAGCTTAATATATCATTATTCATAATACTGAGCTTGCAAAGGATAAATGCATCTTGAAAGTTGATAGTAAGAGAGGCACTCTGTTTCCTCCCAGGAAGAAAGCATGCTGCTAAACCTCTGTTTGCACACAAAAGATTTTTTCCAAAGAGTTTGTTGCTCTGTGGCTTCTGGCTTCGAAGTCAGAAGTCTCTTATCAGGGTAGCCCCTAGGCTGGCATTTGATAACAGTGAACAAACAGGTGCAGACCTCTGTTTTCATATTGCTGGCTCATCCTCATGACAATGCTAGCATTGTTCCCTGGGGTGGGTCATGGAGGCCGCGGCGGGGGGGGGGGGGGGGGGGGGGGGAGGGAGGGGCTCTGCTGAGAACAAACCCACTCTTGATAAAAAGGTTATAATTATTATTCTCAGGAAAAATTCAAAATTAGAACTCTACATACAGATGAAGTTCAGGGCATGAAATTTAACAGGACTTTTTTCACTCACACAGAGGTCTCAGTGAAATTTAACAAATCATCAGTGCCTTGCCTGTGTCCTTAGTGAATCATTTTTGCCACTATGGGGTTGTGTGAATATTCTAAGCATGCGACCCATGTTAAATAGTGTTGTTTGGAAGCAGACCTGTTTCAGAATTCCAGAAAGATAGAAAATACTTAAATTTTCTCTTCTCTGTCTGAGTACCTTAGAATTATGTGTTAAATGAATGTCACTGATGTACTACTGTATGCATTATAAAAGAAGATTGATCTATTTAATAGAAGAGATTACAAAGTAAATACTAACATTATTATGGGCATTATATATGCTAAAATACTGTGTACTATTAGAGTATTTACTGTGTAAATACTGAAGATTGCAAAATAAAATAATATTGTTATTTTGCTAACAGTTATGCTGATTGAGTAGTATTTACATTCTGAAAGTATCCTATGCTAGAGATGGAAGGGACCAACTCCCTAATTTACAAATAAAGAAAACCAACCAACCAGTATAGTAAGGCCTAGAGTAGAAGAATGCCTTTTCAAAGGGCACACAGTTATAGTCATTGTGTAAAACTTGATTGTTTTAGACTTCATCTAATATTTTATTTTGCTCACTTTACATTAGTGCTTCCCAGAATCTAAAGTTTATATGGCTGTCATACTTTTCTGCTTGAAGGCATTTTGTTGATGTGGAGTCTGGTGATTGTCTCTGTTTACTTTAAAATCCCATTATTTACAGAAATCGTCCAGGAGATGAAACATTCTCATTATTTCAGAAGCCAGGAGTAAACACAAATGTCCTTTCCTTGCTTTGGTCGTAGTATTATACCTTTACATTATGAAAAAGTGTAGTACCTATTACTTCTAATTAATGAAATGAGGCTAAACACATATTTTTTGTGTGTAAAATAGATTATATTCATATTATATTTAAGCTTTCATATTAAGTCATTTATTTTAACTTACTAAAAACAAATATCTTCAGCATTTACTTTTAAATCCTGGCACAATATGCTTTAACCAATAAGTCACTGTTTTCATTCTGCCCTTAACCATTCTGTCTTCTACAACCTGAACCTATCAATAATTGCAGCACGTGTGTTAAGAGATATAGTTTAGTCAAGTCCTACTTGCAGTCATCTACATTCCTATAATTAAACCAAATATCACCTCTATTAAAATTTCGTACCCCATTTACCTTCAAGTCCATGTTCTCATCAAGAAAGTAGTTTGGCTTTCTCGTGCATGGCTTAGGAAATATTGCTCATTACATTAAAAGTAATATTCAATGTTTGCAAAGTCTTTGGTATTAGTACTCGGTGGTGTAGATTAATACCATATTGACTCAGTATCACCTAAGACAGAACAGCTCTGGCAAGGGAAGTGAGTAAGCAGTGACTAGGGAGCAGGTTAGGAAACTTCTGGTTTGCTGGTGAAAGAAGGGGTAACTGGGTTGTATGATGATAGAAGGGGCCTCTCATGGAGCAAAATAAGAGTGTAAATTACCTCGGCAAGAAACTGGATTGAGTGTGTAGTAAATGTTCTAAAATAAGGAAGTATAGATAGGGATGGGATAAACACAAAGTGATTTTTTCCTCATTCATTTTTAGGGGTTGAATGGGTTGAGTAGAGATGGAGAGACTTGTAACAGCTGTCATATAATCATATGTCTGCGTTTACTGAGTCTTTGGGCAGCATGTATGGGTCATTAGGAAGAGGACCTTTATGAAAGAAGATTGAATTAAATTAGTTACTGAGATGAAAGGAGTTAACTTCTATAAAATTCCATTCATGGTAGCCAGAATTCAACATCTTATGTCCTTCTACTTATAATGTATTTGAATTAGGGCAAGTGGCATGGGAGCATATGGAAGGGTGGTCCTAGAGTAAATGGTGAAGATGCTGTGCTGAGTCTTAAGGAAATATTAGGACTGGGGTAAATCCTTGTTAAGTCAGATAAAAGGTTTAAAGTAGGTATGGTGGAGACAATTAGTTGCTCACCAATATCTTTTTCTTTTTTTTACCCCACTCTGAGGAGACAATTAGAACAAATTTCCCAGTCTCCTTTTCCCTTAAGTTTGGTTATATAACTAAGTTTAAGTCAACTAAATGGAAATGAAAATATCATGGGCCACTTTTAAACCTAGTCTATAAAAGGATTTAGAGTATGATCCCCCTGTCCTCCCCAACCCCCCAATGGAAATGACTCCTTGAAAATCGTAGGTTCAAGGCTACAGAGTGACCATCTGCCTTGATCCCTGAAAATATGTGGAGTAGAGGTCCCTGTCTGCTATGGCAAACCCTTGCCCACCATACCCTTACATACCCCTTCCAAAAGGAGTATGTAAATACTTCTTAGATTCACATAAGCAATTTATAACTCATATTATATGTTTGGGCCATTATGTATTTTGAATTTTCTTAGCACAGCAACTAATGTTACCCTAACTAATTCTGTGGCTGTGTAGGAAATAAGAAACCTTAACTCTGCTAAAATTCTGACACTGGAGCAGTGGTGTACCAAGGGTAGACTTGTGAGAGCATACATAAGGGGGTACATTGTTGGAGAATATAAAACAAGAAAAGCCAGTCTTTTTTAAAAATTTTCTTTATGTTTTCTTTATTTTTGAGGGAGAGAGAGAGACAGAGTGTGAGCAGGAGAGGGACAAAGAGAGAGGGAGACACAGAATCCAAAGCAGGCTCCAGGCTCTGAGCTGTCAGCACAGAGAGATCATGATCTGAGCCGAAGTTGGATGCTTAACCAACTGAGCCACCCAGATGCCCCCCAAAGCCAGTCTTTTTAATTATTATTATAGACTATGAATTTTAAACCATGTTAGTTATAAAATACACTTTAGTGAAAAATATTGTTTATTGGTCAAAATTCTAAAAACTGCTATGGTAACTGTTGAGTTTTAAAAATATATATGCAAGCTTTAAATTGACACAACTTATTTATCTTTTACTAAATATTGTTTCTATGGAAATAATTTGGAGACCTCCTGGTTCTACAACTGACCCCTTTACACAGAGACTCGATTGAACACTTTAAAGAGTAAATTTGGGGGTGCCTGGGTGGCTCAGTCAGTTGGGCATCTGACTTCAGCTGAGTTCACGATCTCGCGGTCCATGAGTTCGAGCTCCGTGCCGGGCACTGGGCTGATGGCTCAGAGCCTGGAGCCTGCTTCCGATTCTGTGTCTCCCTCTCACTCTGCCCCTACCCCGTTCATGCTCTGTCTCTCTCTGTCTCAAAAATAAATAAACGTTAAAAACAATAAAGAGTAAATTTGTTCAAAATGATTTAAAAGTTTTCTGGGTACAGTTCATGTGACCAGCCTGTGTGCTATTACATATCCCTGTGTTTAATCCCTCTGTGGTTACGGTAGTACATATATAACTGTAGTTTCAAAATTAACAATGAAAGCACTGCTGCATGATTATAAAGATGAAGCTTGAGTTATTTCAAGTCTATTATTCTATGTGATTACTTGGGGTCCTTTGTGGTTAAATGTATAAAATAATAAAACAGTGCAAACTACAAGATATAATAATTTATTTGGTAACTGACAAATTCCAGGTCACACGTAAAACTTGTTTAATTGATCTTAAATAATATCTTACAAATTTAAATTTATTCTTCATTTTCTACCAATTATTTTAAACCAAAGAACAAATCAAGAAAATAATGATTGCCACATGATTATTGATGAAAATAATTTTGTCACACAGAGAAAGGTGTTTTCTCAGAGTATCAAATGCATTAGATACACCACTACATTAGAGAACATTTTTTTCCTACTTGACACATTCTTTAAGTTCTACTAAAAAATACATATAAAATAAGTATAAATATAAAATAAGTAAGTATATAAAATGGCTAAAAACCATTGTCCATTGCAATAGATTGCATAATGAATGTTCTACATTCGTAGCATTTGTTTATATGGGGCACTGGGTAGGGCAGTGTGAGTACAGCTTTATCAACACTACTGTGGGACTTCATTCAAAAGCATGTTAAATTTGACACTAGTCAGTATTATCAAAGTAATATAATATGTAGTTAAACAGTCATGGGTCCACTTCCAGCTTGGCTCCAACTTCAATATCACCAAATTTTAGAGGCTTAAAGTAGGATCTGTAGAGGGAACCAATGTTTCTTGAGTGCCTACTATATATTCCCTTTCATTTGATTTTTCTCAGTGAACGTATTTATAGATTAGGTTTGCTTGTCACTTAGCATAACTGAAATTGGAATTTCAGACCTTCTGCCTCCAAGGCCCAAGACCTAGCATTGCCTGACTCACATTAATGTCTTATAAATGGCACCTTTGGAGTGCAATCATTTGCTTTCTCCACTCTGCCACAGATAAGCTGGACCACTTGGAAAATCCCTTGGGATGAAATAGGTCTTAGTAAATATTTGCTGAAAGCTTGTAAAGTGTGGCCAAAAAGACTTAGATGAATTGGTCAGCTTCGCATTGTTCCTTTGCCATCTAAAAAAGAGTATAATCCATTTCTATTGATTCTTCACTTACAACATTACAGAAAATCATTTGCTTTTGAAGAGAGCATATGCAGGAGACATAATTAGGTACTTTGAAATGCCAAACATTCTGTTACAACATGCACATGTTACTTTTTTCAATTTAACAATTTTGCCAATAATTTTGAAGTTTCTAAACCTTACATGATAAAGGAAAATAAGCCTACAAACTAGCAGTAGTTCTAGTCAAGCATGTTTTATTGGCTTTGGTCACCAAACTGAAGTGTTCTCTATCCACAAGCTCAACTCAACATTACATTTTAATGAATTTTGCACAACAAACAGCTTCACCCAATATATGCGCCAACTTTTTCAAGAAAAAGAAAATAGCTATGGCAAGAGAATTGGTAATCAGTGCATTAAATTAAAAATAATAATGCAATGATGTATTATTTATAATAATATAAATATTATAAATATATTTATAATAATATAATATAAATATAATATAAATATTATTTATAATATTTATAATACATTATTTATAATAATGCAGTGATGTATTATTTAAGATCATGGTAGGAAAAGGAATGAGAACTTACTACATAGAAAGTAATTTGGTATTCACAGAAGCAAAAATGATTTCTTAGTCTATATTTCAGAGAGTCTAAATTCAAATTGTAGTATTTTCCACTGTAAATATTTATGTGCCCTGTGTGAAGTTGGTTCTTATTTTAGAGGTACTTAGTTATGCCTGACATTATATTTTCTGGTAATGTCTACCAGCTTATGGCCAACAACATAGAATTGAAAAGATAGCTAATATATAAGGAGATGTAGAGAAAAAATAAGTGGTGTGTATGTGTGTGTGTGTGTGTGTCTGTGTGTGTGTGTGTGTGTGTGTGTGTGTGTGTGTGTGTGTGTGTGTCTGTGTATGTGTCCTGCTGACTACACAGCTGTGATATCAGCCTTGTCAAGGCTGGCACTTATGTGGCCTTCAGACATTCTTCGTCATAGTCGACTGACTTAACTACCTCCCTTCAGCAATTCTTTGTCTCTCCCTCCACAATAGATCACAGTTTTCTTTGGCCTTTGCCTTCAGCTGGCTGTGAAGCTTGAAATTCCTTAGCACTGCATTTCAGTTTTATCTGGTTCTACTTAATTGAGGCAAGGAGTAGAGTTTAAGGTTAAATGCAGAATATTACAAGATGAGTTCCTCCAATTAAAAAGTAAGTTTGTTGCATTCTGGAATCAACAGTACAAAAGAAAAAAAAATGGATGAAATGGAAATGCCTTCCTATTTCACTTTTCTCTATTTATTGTGAAAGAGTATACATATTGCTAAGATAAAACAAAAAAGCACCATAATCTCAGATAATACTAAATATCACTGTATATTTATTTACATAATTTTAAAAAGCAGTCGTATTTTGGTTCCAGTGTGTTCTCATTCCATCTTTCAAAAATAATAGGGGCAAGAAAAGGTTAGCAGTGTTTACATCTTTGACAAAAATACCAGGTCACCCTTTCCAGGGTTTATCCCTCGGTAAAATCTCACTAATATTAGTGCCTGTTTAGCAAGAAAGATTTTATAAAGAAGTATTTTTCTACCAACTAGATGGCTGATAGTAGTCAGTGTCTTCTCTCTGTGCAAATGATTTCCAACTGCACTTGAATTTCAAAGCTTTATTATTACCTTTGACTTGAAGACTCTTATTGATTATATGATGCAAAAGAAATGTTCCACAATATTTATTGTTCTGTCATTAAGCAGTTATTACTTATCAATTTTTAACCACCCTCTCAATCTCAAACACACCACTAATGCCATGAAAAGAGAGAAAAAAAACCACTTTTCATCCAAAGATTTAGAAATAACGGTAGCTTGGAGAAGGAAACGGATGGATGGGAATAAAGATGAGGACTCAGTCCTGGCTCTTTTTCTGTCTCTGTTAAGATCACTTAAAAAAAAAAATTAACATTTATTTATTATTGAGAGACAGAGTGAGACAGAGCATTAGCATGGGAGGGGCAGAGAGAGGTGGAGACACAGAATCTGAAGCAGGCTCCAGGCTCTGAGCTGCCAGCACAGAGCCCAACGCAGGGCTCAAACCCACCAACTGCGAGATGATGACCTGAGCCGAAGTTGGACACTGAACCGACTGAGCCACCCAGGTGCCCCTCTGTTAAGATCACTTTTGTTTCACTTCCTTTACATTGAAAGAACTGATGTCAGTTGTCATTTTTTCTTACTAGAAATATGTGACTCATAGTCATGTGACCATGACCAAAGAGATACTACCAACTTATTCCTGCTCATATCCCACACTTTGTCCAGTGTTTTTATTTTATTTATTTTTTTTATTTCTCTCTGTATACCATGAGGTGTATTACCTTGGTTTCACCTGTCTAAACATAATCTATAGCAAATTACTATATTCATTTTACTGAGTTAGTATGTATCTAGCAGTCTTGATGAAATGTATGTTGTATATAATATTCAAATAATAAAACTTTAATTTTGTATCTGCTTTCTATTTTTTAATATCTAAATTTTACTGCATAACAAATGAATGTAATATAATCTTTTCTAAGTGAAAATTTATGGCATTCCCTGTTATCACACGAATCCCTGGAAAACTATCTGATTGCAAATGTGTCATTCTTCAAGGTCTGGTATATGTTATGGCCTCCTTACCAGCAGCCTCAAGATCCCCAGAGTTACCACTGGACTGTAGAGAACTAATTTGAACAAACTTTTCCAAAAATCTATTAATAAGAGCCCAGACAAAGGAACCTAATATGGGGTTTCCATGAGAATGGCAAACTTGATAAAGCTGCTCTTTTTGGAACAATACTCAGTTTAAACCTAGGTTATGAGTAACTTTAAGAAGCCAGATTTGCTTCTGGACATTCAGGAGATGGCATGTCTCTACACACCACCTCTTAGATTCGCTTGAGCATGTTCATTTTCTGGTGCTCAGTAAGACAGTACAAGGTATACTCTCCCCTCCCATCTTAATAAGGCCGATTGCCCCAAGCCTTGCCTAATGTTTGTAGTTTATAACTCTTTACTTTGGATTTCCCTGTGGCTGTCCACTGTCTTACAACCAGACTTACTCAGAGTTATATGTTACCATTTTCTCCCATTCTATTTTCACACCATTTGACCAAATTATTTTTTTCAAGTATGCCAAATTATTTTTTTCCATGTTGTAAAATCCAATGGGACTATCATCTCCCATCACCTGTTAACATGTTATGCATCCTCTGATGGACGGATATCCTCTCAGGATATTTGTGTTCAGTCTCTTTGACAGGCCCATTCTCCTCTGTTCGATCTACAGACATTGTATTTATTTGTTTGCAAAAAAATTAGTGTTGGGGTGCCTGGGTGACTCAGTTGGTTAGGCGTCCAACTTCAGCTCAGGTCATGATCTCTCAGTTTGTGGATTTAAACCCCATGTCAGGCCTTGTGCTGACAGTTCAGAGCCCGGAGATTGCTTCAGATTCTGTATCTCCCTCTCTCTCTGCCCCTCTCCTGTTCACACTTTGTCTCATTCTCTCTCTGTCTCTCAAAAATAAATATTTTATTAATACTAAATAAATATTTAGTTTTATATCAGAATTTACTTCTGAACTTCAGACTCATAAATACAAATGTACATATAGAATTTGCATAGGATGACCAACATAATATTCTGGATTAACATCTTTAAAGCTAAACTCCTGAACCTCATTTCTCAACTCCCAATCAGTTTATCCATTGGTTTTACCATTTCAGAAATTGGTATCATCATATACTTGAATGCTTAAATTAGAAACCTCAAAGTCATGCTCATTTATCTTCAGTCTCCACCTAATCCATTGGTAAGTCCTATGACTGTCAAAAACTGTAACTAGAATCCATTCATTTGTCTTGATTTCCACTGCCACTATCCATGCCTCAACCATAATTTGCTCTCACTTGTACAATTATAGTAGCTTTCTATCTGGTCTTCTAGTTTCCCTTGCCTACCTATAAGCCAGTATTTTGAGGATATCCAGAGTTATCTTTTTAAAATATAATTCTGATGATGTCACTCTCCCAGTCAGAATCCCTCAATACCTTCCATTTGCACTTGGAGTAAAATAAAAATTTCTGAATCCTATCTACAATGTCCTGCATGTTTTGCCTCCCATGCATTTCACCAAATCCTAACCTTTCTGTGCCAATTCTCCCTTCTTTTCTCCACAAATAAGCATTTCAGGCTTTTCCATTCTTATAATACACCAAACATTTTACTTTGTGTATGCTTTTTCTTTTCCTTGAAATACTTTTCTACATCCCTTCCTATGACTGACTTTTCCTTCAAGCCTAATTTTAATTTATAGCCTCTGACAAGCTTTCTCTGACAATCTGTACTCCCCCACAACCTAAATTAAGTTCACTAACCCACCCTATTTTTCATTTACGCACTTATGTGCACTGTGTGTAATCATTTTTATTGTTGTTTTCATAGTAATTATTGCAACTTGTAATTACCGATTTATTAAATTTACTCAGTTGTATTATTTTTATTCTCTACTGGGTTGAAACCCCCATAAATGTTGGGATCATGTCTGCCTTACTCACTAGTATATAGCAGAGCTTTGGAAAAGGCAATAATGTCAGTATTTAAGACACCATCAATTTTAAGATGAACTGTTATTTTATGTACCATTAAGTAGGAAAAAAAATTCTGACAGTTAGACTATAATATAGTTCTTTCATATCACTTGACGCTTTTGTCATATATTCAAAGAGCTTTTTAATAGAAGTTTAGACATAATTTTTATCATGTCATTCTTTTGCATACATAAAAAAGTTAAAACTAGCAAAATAAATTGGTTCAGGTATCCTAAGACTTTATTTACATTGAGACAATCTAACCCATAGTCACTTTTCAACTGTTGGTTTTCAATGTACCATCAGATAATTGGTTAAGCACCAAAATCTAGTTCTTGGAATATTCTTCCACACTGTTGACAATAATTCTACAATGTTTATGCTAATGATTTCTTGATTTTGCCAGATGGTGTTAGTGCAAGGTTTTTATACAATGAATCCCTTTTAACTCCTATTTCTTTCTCAAATGGTCCTTAAATAGTGTGTTCGTTTAAAAATCATGGCATCAAAGTTATGCCATCATAGCATCAGAAATAACAAGGAAGCTCACACATGTTCAGAGAGTTGCTACAAAGTCATGACTATCATCTGTCTAATAATAATTCTAACAGGCACCCCAATTTAAGAGATATTTATATATGAAAAATATGCACCTTAAAATAGATTAATAAGGTAGCAGATAGTAAATGACTGTTCTTCTTTTGTCCAACTCTTTCCATGACCAATTCCTACTTTTATTATTGCTATTATTATTTTAATTGAAGAGTAATTAACATACAGTGTTACATTAGTTTTGGGTATCTGATAAAATGATTTAGCAATTCTATACATTACTCAGTGTTCATCAAGATAAGTGTATTCCAAGTTCCTTCTTATCATTGGATTTTCAGTACAAAATGATGACCCCAGGGGGATCTTCCCTGACAATCCTATGGAAAGTAACCCAATACTCTTTCCCTTACCCTGCACCGGTCACTCTCTATAAAATTGTGTGATTTCATTTGTAGCCCTTATCTTTATCTGATTTTTTTTAGTTTATTTATGGATTTATTTTTTTTAATTAAAGAATCATATTTATTTTATTGTAACTTGTTTATTGGTTGTTTGTTCCCTTTAGAATATTTGTTTGACGAGAACAGGGACCTTTTCTCTCTCATTCACAGATGTAATGCAAATTTGCTAACTGGATAGGTAGATGGAAAGATGGATGGTCTTTTTTACTTGATTTTTAGACGTGTGTATGAGTTGGACAGTCTGTTTAGTGTTGTTTTCAGTTTTGATCCTTTCTTTTGCTTTCCGTCTCAAAAACAAGGCTCATCCTATCCCAATTCTCAGTTCATATTCTTCAGGTACCTAATCCACAGTACCAGGCTGGCACTCCAAGCTGTACTTATGGAATGATAGGGTGATACTGGCCAGCAAAAGAGTTTACTTTCCTAGATATATATTATGATGGTTAATACAAGAATGAGAGGGAAAAGAGAAGGTTCTGAGTAAAAGAAATTTGTGGTGCAGCTGAAGTTCAATCTAAAGATTTGACTGTTATGGAAGGAAAGGAACTGATTTTAGTAATGTCTGTGAGAAATAATAGTATTTATCAGGAAACTGAATATGAGAAAAGACACCAGATGATTAAAAGGAAAGTTTGGCACCAAAGATTTTATTATTTCTCACACAGGCAAAAAAAAAAAGTGACTACCTTTTAAAAAAAATTATTTATGTTGGGGGAGAGAGAGAGAGAGAGAGAGAGAGAGAGAGAGAGAGAGAGAGAGAGAGAGAGAAAGACACTGGGAGAGGGGCAGAGAGAGAGGGAGAGAGGGAATGCCAAGTAGGCTGCATGCTGTCAGGGAAAACCCAGTGTGGGGCTCATTCTTACGGTTCATGAGATTATGACCTGAACCAAAATCAAGAGTCAGACGTTTAACTGACTGAGCCACGCAGGCACGCCAATTCTGATTATCTTAAAAGCATATTTATATTGAATGCCTTATTCATTTGTACTTAAAAATATATTTTTTGGTTTATTGTAATGTGCCATGTAAAAAATACTTCAATATTGAGAATAACACAAAATATATATTTCCAGAAGCTCTATGTATTATATCATAATCATGTTCAAAAGGATCTGTGCATGAGGTGATAAACATGTCACCCTGCAAATACAAAGGAAAAGACAATTTTGCAAGCATATAAAAGCTCATAGGTTTAAGTCAGTTCAAAATTATAGCCAGAACACTGTAAAAGAAGTCATGACTTTCCCCAAAATGTCAACAGCTTACTAATACCAGCTACTGGCTTTTTGTTTTCCAAGTGATTTAAAAGTACTTACCATGTACAGATTGGTTTTGTGTAGTATATTGGCAACCTCATCTTGCAGTATTTTAGTCAAGGTTGAAATGTGCCATGTTAATACATTCATATTGCAGTTGTAGTTTTGTTTTGTTTTCAAGTAGGTTCAATGCCCCATGTGGGGCTTGAACTCACAACCTTTAGATTAAGAGTCACATGCTTTACCTACTGAGCTGGCCAGGCACCCTGAGCTGTAGGTTTTTAAATTCTTTGATTTCAAAAAATAATTAACTATATATTGGGGGTAATAAACTGCTCAATATGAAATTTACCACCTTTCAGAATTTCATTGCATGAGTAGATACTCTTATTGAGACCCACAAGATCTATCATTTACCATAGGAAAAAGGATGATACACATTGGTTCAATTTTATGAATGAAAATGAAAATATTCAATAAAGATAAACTTGACTTGCATATGTATTAAAGGTGAAAGCTACAGAATAATGTAAGAGTTTAGTAAGAAGTTCATTATGCTCTCTAATTTGCAATAAGCCTGAAGGACTGTTTTAGGGTTGGACATATTTGACTACATTCTTTATTATACAATTGTCTGTAAATTAAATCAAATGACATTTTTATGTCCATGCTTACATCAACTGCATTTTTAAAACAATAGTAATTTTTGCCAGATTTTGTCTTTTAACCACAGTGGATTAATTTAGAACCAAGCTTAAATCAAAGTTATGATTTATTACACACACATACACACACACACACACATGCACACACATGCACATACACATGGAGACAGGTAGGTCCTTAAGTAAAATGGGATAGTTCTCTGCACAATTCAAAAAGACTAGTAATTGTTTATAATATTATGTATTTTATAGGAAGATTTTGCAGAATAGATATTATTTTCCAGGATTATGATCAATGGTCTTGGCAGAAGTCATGAAATTTTTCTTTGTAGTGTATGAAAGTATGTCTACATATTGAATTGCCTGCCTCAGCCCTATTCCAGCTATTCTCTGAGATCTGTTTATCACAGACCACGCATAGAAATGGAACCATAAACAACTTCACACCTCTGAGAAGTCTGAGCACTGATCACTTTTATATTATGCCAGATAAAATCTGAACACTAAATGCTGTGGCTTAAAAAGATTAAAAGATACTAATCCTTCCTGTGGCCAATGACAATTTTAAACTGTTCCATTTTGGGAGTCCCAGTGGACTTGTACTGTGAGAACTGATGGGATTAAATAAGAGCTCTGCATGTTCCTATACATTAGTTATTCTCTATTTCCTTCACCCATTCTTTTATTGCTTTTAATTTTTTAAATAGTGTTTTAAGTTTACTTATTTTGAGAGTGTGAGCAGAGAAGGGGTGAGAGAGAGAGAGAGAGAGAGAGAGAGAGAGAGAGAGAGAGAGAGAAAATCACAAGCAGGCTCTACAGGGTGAGCACAGAGCCTGACATGGGGCTCAAACTCACGAAACTGTGAGATCATGACCCGAGTCAAAATCAAGAGTTGCATGCTTAACCAACTGAGTCACTCAGGATCCCCTGTGTTTAATTTTTATTTAAGTGACTATTATGCCATCCGATGGCATAAACCTCTATTTTGCTGACTTGTTTTTGTGTTTCTCCCTATATGATATCATGTGGCTCTATAATTTGGGGGGTATTATCATATTGAATATTATATGAAGTTTATGAAGCCTTCTAAAGTAGCCCATCCACTTAAAATGCAAATGATTTTGAAAGTCTACTTTTAAAGCTTATTTGGTAAACAAAAATAGTCAGGCATAGGGCCAAGCATATTATAAATTTTATTTCACTTAAAAGTGATAAAAAATATTAGGACATTTCAAGCTGTTAACATTTTACAGATGAGCACCTCAAGAGTTTAAATAGCATACCCCACACTGTTTAAGTGGTTGATTCAGATTTCAAACCCAAGTGGTCTGGTTCCAGAATGAGTATACACTTAGCTTTCTATAATAAGAGTGTCTGAATGTAGTTTTTTTTTGTAAGTAATTAATTTTTCATCCTTGTATTCCATGTCTTGGGGTTGCACAATAGAAGATTGGGATAGAAGCTGAATTACAAAGGAAAATGGAAATAAGAGAGCTTTTTTTTTCCCCCACTATTTCCTTTCTTTCACATAGGGAGATGCTTTTAGGTAAAAAGTCAGCTGACCTAGGTAATCATGTTAGCCATTTGCTCCCCAATTTAACATTTTTTCTCTGTTGGTAGCAGCTTGGAAATCTTGAGGGAGGATTTATTACTTTCTATTGTTGACAAATGTGTTAATTACTATGGAAATTGCCATATGAGAAGTTGAATCTCAAATGTGATCACTCACAAACCCAGCTGGAGCTCTTCTACTTGTTGATTCGGGATTGGGAAAGGTGGAACTGTGGGAAGATCTAGGGAATAAAATAACCCTCCATGGGAAGGGGAAAAGGATAAGAACTACATTCAGAAAAATCTATAAAATCTAGAGCTAATGTAAGGAAGTAAACCACTCAATTCCAAACCTTTTGAGGACATTTCACCTTGGTTTTATTCTTCTTAAATCTTATTCTAAAAATTTTTAATGTTTATTTTTTGAGAGAGAGAGAGGGAGAGAGAGAGATGACAAGCAGGGAAGGGGCAGAGAGAGGGAGACACAGAATCCAAATCAGGCTCCTGGCTCTGAGCTGTCAACACAGAGCCAGACTCAAGGCTCAAACCCACAAACCAGGAGATCATGACCTGAGTCAAAGTCAGATGCTTAACTGACTGAGTCCCCCAGGCACCCTTTAAATCCCATTCTATCTCCACGGAGAGGTTTGCAGAGGGTCTTGGATTTAGGATCCTCATGCCAGCCTTGACAGCGTCTCACTCAATCCTGAGATTGATCCACCTCCCCCGCCCCACAATTTACCAACTTGGTAAATCTCTTTCTATACGTTTTCTTTTTTTGTTTTCGTAAGCAGATTTTGGTAATCCTTAAATGTTAACACATACAGACCTACCTGGTTCCTTTTCGCAATCTATATTTTGTTGAATTGATGTACCATGTGTGAAGACATAATCAATATTTTCATCAGGGTACCTAGACGGCACAGTCAGTTGAGCATCTGACTTTGGGTCAGGTCGTGGTTTGTGAGTTCGAGCCCCGCATCCAGCTCTGTGCTGATAGCTCAGAGCCTGGAGCCTGCTTCTGATTCTGTCTCCCTTCTCTCTGCCCCTCCCCCGCTCATGCTCTGTCTTTCTCTATCTCAAAAATAAAGTTATACATTAAAAAAATTAAAAAAAAATTTAAATGAAAATAAAAATTCTCAACAGAATATTTCCAGTGTTTTTCCTTAAACATTCTTCAGCACACCTCCTTATGCATGCACATGTGTAGATACTTCTTTAGAATCCCTGTTGAAAATTGATACATAGGCATCTTAAATTCTAATAGATATTTTCAAACTGTACTGCAAAATGGCTAAACAGATTCACGTACATACAAGGGATAGATGAGATAATATATTTCCACATTTACATATTTTTTTGTTTCATACTATTCCAAGGCTTTTTATGCCATTCATTTCTCTATTTTTGTGGATATTTAATTTAGATCAGACCCTAAAATTTTTAACCACTTTGTAGGATGAAAATACCTTTGTTTTTATTTTTCAGGTTCCTTATAATAATGTTATATAACATATTCTAACACGTTTTTCCATTTGTTTTTCTTCTGCTTATATAAAACCCATACATTAATATGAAATATTCACATTAACCTATTTAAAAATAACTTCATCCAATGGCAATAGCACCTTAGATATTTTAATTTAGCATAGATTATGTAAAATGATAATTAAATTTGATTATACGTCAGTAGTTTAATAAATGAAATCATAGACGCAAATAATACAACATAAATTTAGTTTACTATTAAATGCCTTGTGTATAGTTTGTTCAAGTTCTTTGTAAAAAAATCCTTCAAAGCATTGAAGAATTAATGTTAGTATTTTAAAAATAATTAGTACAGATCTTGAAACTAAGAAGGTTTCAAAGACATGTTAGCAGGTTGATTTTTTAAAAATGTTTACTTCTTTGTTTTGAGAGAGAGAGAAGAGAGCCGAGTGAGGTAGGGGGAGAGAGAGAGAGAGAGAGAGAGAGAGAGAGAGAGAGAGAGAGAGAGAGATTTCTAAGCAGGCTCTGTGCTAACAGTGCAGAACCCAACAAGTGGCTCCAACTCACGAACTGTGAGATCGTGACCTGATCTGAAATCAAGAGTCAGACTCTCAACTGAGCCACACAGGTGCCTCAGCACATTGATTTTTAATGTTGCTGTTACTGTTATCATTTTCATAGTTATTACTTAAGCTAGGTAAATTAGAACCACTGATCAGTTTATAGCATTTTAGATATATACAACTAAATTAAATTATAAATTTCAGTGGCTATTAATTTCATGGATAGAAGTTGTTCCGAAAATTACAAGAGTGTTGAATTTCCATACATACTTTGGTCTCTGTCAGTTTGGCTGCTATGCACTATTTAAAAACAAAATATTTAGGGGTGCCTGGATGGCTCAGTCAGTTAAACATCCAACTTTGGCTCAGGTCATGATCTCGAGGTCCGTGAGTTTGAGCCCTGCTTCAGGCTCTGTGCTGACAGCTCAGAGGAAGCCTGCTTCAGATTCTGTGTTTTCCTCTCTCTCTGCCCCTCCCCGACTTGTGCTCTTTCTCTTTCTCTCTCTCTCTGTCTTTCTCTCTCCCTCTCCCTCACTCTCAAAAATAAGTAAACATTAAAAAATTAAAAAAAAATATTTAGTATATGGTAATGTCTCTGATGAAAGGTTGGTTAAATGGAATTAAAAAAATAATCTAATACAGGATAAAATGTTGTGGCGTTTTAATTATGAAATAAATTAACAATGACATATTTGAACAGATATATTTGTATCAGAAAAGAAGCCAATATTATGTTGTCTTCTGCTCTGACATCTTTGTCTCTACTCCCTGCTAACCTTTCCAAAACTCTTGGAAGTCTTTAATATAAAGATGGAAGATATTCAAGGAAACATGATTGGAATTTTAAATAAAATGCACATACTAATATGTTCTATAGACCAAAAAAGACACTCCTCTGTTCTGTTACCCCATCCATAAAATAGATGTGGCGGTATTATCAACCAATAAAATTGTAAGAAAAATATTTAAAATGGTGAAACATGTAAACTTTAGGAAACTAAGTTTATGTTTCAAATTATTATTTTATTGGGATTATTTTATGTGAGATACATATAGTATGTATATTTATGTGCAATGTTATGCATATGTTTCCATTTTTATAAACATTTATGTCTATACATGCATCTTTATCGTTTTACCTTTAACAATTTTTCATATCTGCCTACTTACTTAACACCTCCTCAAAGACAGGTATGTGTCTCATTTGTCTGTATCTCTGAACATTATTGCTGTGTTGTAGCTATTTGAAAAATACTTAATGAATTATCAAAATCCTTAAAAGAGAAACTTAAATTTTTTAATGTTTATTTATTTTTGAGAGACAGACAGCACGAGGGGGAAGTGGCAGAGAGAGAGAAAGCACAGAATCTAAAGCAGGTTCCAGGCTCTGAGCTGTCAACCCAGGGTCCAACCTGGGGCTCAAACTCACTAACCATGGAATCATGACCTGAGCTAAAGTCAGATGCTTACAACTGAGCCACCCAGGAGCCCCTAAAAGGGAAACTTTAAATAAAAATTAAAAAACAGATGGCCTAACCAAGGGCCTCTAAAAAGTCTGATTGTTATACAAGAATCAGTATGTTAAGACTTATAATGCATACTATGAATGTAGGGCAAAGTTATGCTATTTCTATTGGCATGTGGAAAACTTAGGTCACATAAAGTAACTCCTCCTCCCAATGTGTAATTTCACACTTTTCTTGTATGTCTTGGCTTCCTGGCAAATGTATTATTCATTTTTTTCCCTCCTTTGAATATTTATTTTCATTATTGATCTTTCAACTTGGCCTACACAGACTCTGTTTATGTGATTGTTGTTTCTTATTATGCCAAGGCCTTTTGTATCCTTTTACTATCAGATTATATCTCTTGGCCTTGAGTATTTCACTGCTTTTCCTTATTTTCTCCATGTATTATTTGATTCTAATTTTCCTTTTGGGTGTTAAATTATTTATTTTCTATTCTTTTATTTGAGCTAGTCTTTTCTCATTTAAAACTTTCTAACTTTATATGCCAACCTCATCTCAAAGAAAATTTTTGGTTTGATTTATTTCCTAATTTATATGCTTATAAGGATTTAAAGATGATTGCATTTAATTTCCTCATTTTACAAATAAGAAAAAAATCCCCATATGTGACAAATTCTGTACTGAATAGCTAACTGGAGTGGGTAATGAGTGGTTCTGAGTGTGGTTTCACTTCTGTTATACCAGCAAATATTTTATTGCTTTTAAATATATGTATATTTTGAAAGCATGCATTGATTATCCCCAATAGGCCACATTCTGTGTTTAATATTTTACATAGATTCCCTTATTTATTCCTCACAACATCCTCATGAGATCACATTGTTTCTTAATTTTGTGGTTGCACAGCTGAGAGAGTCAGAAGAAGAAGCAATATCTCAAAGACTTTTCCTAGTTTCTTTCCTTTTTGTCTTTATTTTAACCATTTAGGGCCACTTTCTCTTCCACATTAGTTATTCTTTTGAATTTACATTGCCTTATGAAAGTCACTTAAACAGATGTTGACATTAAAAAATATTTAATAAAATACTGACAGTCTAAATTGTGAAGTTTGGCCAAATGAAGAATTTCATCCTTTCATCAGAGAAATTAAATTCACTTTAGAAAACAGTCAATGGAGTTCTCCAAAGTGACATTCATTTTTAGCTTATACCCATTTTAGAATGTTTCTGAAATATAGACAGCAAGCTGCAAATATTCCTTACTCACATAAATTATGGAGTCATTTTCTAGGGAAAACAGATAGTTGGAAATCTGTAATAAAATAACTGTATTTTGTTCTTATAAACATTGATGCTGCAGGCTGTGATGTTCCTAAACAGGGATGATGGTTATTACCAAGAAATGGTTCAATTTGGTTGGCACTACTTTGTTTTGTCAAGTAGGAAGAAAAAAAGAGAATATAGTCACATTGTTTTTAGTAAAAGTTCTTTGAGAAGAAAGAGTTGTGATATATAGACCTATTGTTCCCTTAATAAATAATTTTAAACACTTTAGTTACATAGGTCCAATGTTGCTCCCATTAGATAATGGAAATGGGTTTAAACAGAATTCAAAAATCTGAATATAAAGTTTTGTGACATGAAGGCAAACTGCTATAACTCTATGAAAAAGCAGAATCAAATTGCAAGCCAACCATCTACAAGATTTGGCCATTTAAAATTACATAGTTTATTTGTAATAACTATGTAAGGGTTATACAAACTTTAGAAAATATATTAACTGTGGGACACCTGGGTGGCTCAGTCGGTTAAGCATCCGACTTCGGCTCAGGTAACAATCTCATGGTCCGTGAGTTTGAGCCCTGTCTTGGGCTCTCTGCTGACAGCTCAGAGCCTGGAGCCTGTTTCAGATTCTGTGTCTCCCTCTCTCTGACCCTCCCCTGTTCATGCTCTGTCTCTCTCTGTTTCAAAAATAAATAAATGTTAAAAAAATTTAAAAAAAGAAAATATATTGAGAGTTACGACTTTCTTACTAGTTTATCTTAGTTATCTTCCCCTCACACCTAGTATTTAAATTGAAAAATAATGGACACACACACACCCAGAGATGTATGGATATATATCATCATAATCTTATGAGAATGGTGGGAAAATAAAAATATTAAAGGAGTAGAACACATAAGTCAAATCTACACTGTTGCACCTCCCTCACTGCCAGGAGATATTTGTCAAAAAGAGAAGTGGAAAAATATATGATTTTCAAATGCTTTGTGGGTATTCATTGCAGAGAATATTCCTTCTCTAAAAATTCATTGCATACTACCATAACAAAGTAAGCATATATGAATATTGGTATAGAGGGTAAATTGCTTATTGGCTTACAATATTCTAATAATTTACGTAGGATATAAACTTACAGTTTTAGTTAATATTTTACATTTGGGGTCCATCTTTAAGTTACAGATAAATTAGTTAAAACATGCATTTTTCCCTATTTTGTAGCTTCCACATGTTTTTTAATTTACCTTGTAAAATATATGAATTCTCTATTTTTGATACTATTATTTCAAGATGAGCTAATAAAGAGGCTAGGCCTATGCTGTTCACACACTTCTGGACACTCTTACTACACAAAAAGGGGAATAGATGTCTTCATGTTTGTACTACAGTCGCCTCTGTATTTTTATCACTTATTGGTGAGAACAATTTGCTACATAGCAATAATAAAACAGAATGTAATCAAATGTCACTAGGTCTGTTATACTGCAGTAATGTCAGATAAGAATAATAGGTTTCATAAAATGCTGGGCGAATCTTGGAACAACCTTATTCAGTTGGTGTTCAGATTCATGACCCAATAAAACGTATTCATATACATTTGGTATACACACATTGATACACAATAAGCTATGTCTGTGATTTTATTTAATTGTATAGATTCTTTCCCCATAGTGGATTATTGAAGGGCTTTATTAAGTAAGACTTTGTGAGCCAAAATCCCTCAATAGATTTGAAATCATGAGTATAATAATAAGGAGAAAATCTGTTTAATAGTTTTTAATTCCAGTGTCCCTTACTAGAGCAGAAACAAGAATCAATAGAGTATACTCTATTTGTAGTCCCAACATACAGGGTTTTCAAAAGATACATTAATGTCAGGAAAATTTAGGTAATTACCTAACATAAATTCAAAGACAAAAGTGTCCTGTAACTGTGATATCCTGAAATGTTTATGCCTGCAGTCATCAATACCCAAGCTGTCTTTACCCTTTCTGGTCTACTGAGACTTTCAGAGCTCAGACCCTGGCTTTCAGTTTGGTGAAACCTTAATCCCTTCCCTCTCTGGTGCTAACTGTATAAAGTGATATGCCGTGTATGTGAAGGAGATACCTAAATATGCCTCCCCCCACCCCATGCTTCAGTAGAGAGAGAAGAGACAATGCATGGACTTAGGCTATAAAGTTACATTATGAAATTTAAGTGGCGGGGTGCCTGGATGGCTCAGTCAGTTAAGCATCCAACTTTGGCTCAGGTCACAATCTTACTGTCTGTGAGTTCGAGGCCCCCATTGGGCTCTGTGCTGACAGCTCAGAGCTTGGATTCTGTGTCTTCACTTCTCTGTGCTACTCCCATGCCCATGCTCTGTCTCTCTCTGTTTTCTCAATAATAAATAAATGTTAAAAAATTATTTAAAGGAAGAAATTTCAGTGGCTGATGTATACAAAGTAAACAGATTTTCAAGGTAAAACATGCTGTATAACATTTTGCAAAAGGATTCAATTCCTTGAAATTATACCATGCATACTTTCAGACCACAATGCTATGAAGCTTGAAATCAACCACAGGAAAAAGTCTGGAAAACCTCCAAAAGCATGGAGGTTAAAGAACACCCTACTAAAGAATGATTGGGTCAACCAGGCAATTAGAGAAGAAATTAAAAAATATATGGAAACAAACGAAAATGAAAATACAACAATCCAAACGCTTTGGGATGCAGCGAAGGCAGTCCTGAGAGGAAAATACATCGCAATCCAGGCCTATCTCAAGAAACAAGAAAAATCCCAAATACAAAATCTAGCAGCACACCTAAAGGAAATAGAAGCAGAACAGCAAAGCAGCCTAAACCCAGCAGAAGAAGAGAAATAATAAAGATCAGAGCAGAAATAAACAATATAGAATCTAAAAAAACGGTAGAGCAGATCAACGAAACCAAGAGTTGGTTTTTTGAAAAAATAAACAAAATTGACAAACCTCTAGCCAGGCTTCTCAAAAAGAAAAGGGAGATGACCCAAATAGATAAAATCATGAATGAAAATGGCATTATTACAACCAATCCCTTAGAGATACAAGCAATTATCAGGGAATACTATGAAAAATTATATGCCAACAAATTGGACAACTTGGAAGAAATGGACAAATTCCTAAACACCCACACTCTTCCAAAACTCAATCAGGAGGAAATAGAAAGCTTGAACAGACCCATAACCAGCGAAGAAATTGAATCGGTTATCAAAAATCTCCCAACAAATAAGAGTCCAGGACCAGATGGCTTCCCAGGGGAGTTCTACCAGACGTTGAAAGCAGAGATAATACCTATCCTTCTCAAGCTATTCCAAGAAATAGAAAGGGAAGGAAAACTTCCAGACTCCTTCTATGAAGCCAGTATTACTTTGATTCCTAAACCAGACAGAGACCCAGTAAAAAAAGAGAACTACAGGCCAATATCCCTGATGAATATGGATGCAAAAATTCTCAATAAGATACTAGCAAATCGAATTCAACGGCATATAAAAAGAATTATTCACCATGATCAAGTGGGATTCATTCCTGGGATTCAGGGCTGCTTCAACATTCGCAAATCAATCAACGTGATACATCACATTAATACAAGAAAAGATAAGAACCATATGATCCTGTCAATCGATGCAGAAAAGGCCTTTGACAAAATCCAGCACCCTTTCTTAATAAAAACGCTTGAGAAAGTCGGGATAGAAGGAACATACTTAAAGATCATAAAAGCCATTTATGAAAAGCCCACAGCTAACATCATCCTCAATGGGGAAAAACTGAGAACTTTTTCCCTGAGATCAGGAACACGACAGGGATGCCCACTCTCACCGCTGTTGTTTAACATAGTGTTGGAAGTTCTAGCATCAGCAATCAGACAACAAAAGGAAATCAAAGGCATCAAAATTGGCAAAGATGAAGGCAAGCTTTCGCTTTTTGCAGATGACATGATATTATACATGGAAAATCTGATAGACTCCACCAAAAGTCTGCTAGAACTGATACATGAATTCAGCAAAGTTGCAGGAAACAAAATCAATGTACAGAAATCAGTTGCATTCTTATATACTAACAATGAAGCAACAGAAAGACAAATAAAGAAACTGATCCCATTCACAATTGCACCAAGAAGCATAAAATACCTAGGAATAAATCTAACCAAAGATGTAAAAGATCTGTATGCTGACAACTATAGAAAGCTTATGAAGGTAATTGAAGAAGATATAAAGAAATGGAAAGACATTCCCTGCTCATGGATTGGAAGAATAAATATTGTCAAAATGTCAATACTACCCAAAGCTATCTACACATTCAATGCAATCCCAATCAAAATTGCACCAGCATTCTTCTCGAAACTAGAACAAGCAATTCTAAAATTCATATGGAACCACAAAAGGCCCCGAATAGCCAAAGTAATTTTGAAGAAGAAGACCAAAGCAGGAGGCATCACAATCCCAGACTTCAGCCTCTACTACAAAGCTGTAATCATCAAGACAGCATGGTATTGGCACAAAAACAGACACATAGACCAATGGAATAGAATAGAAACCCCAGAACTAGACCCACAAACGTATGGCCAACTCATCTTTGACAAAGCAGGAAAGAACATCCAATGGAAAAAAGACAGTCTCTTTAACAAATGGTGCTGGGAGAACTGGACAGCAACATGCAGAAGGATGAAACTAGACCACTTTCTCACACCATTCACAAAAATAAACTCAAAATGGATAAAGGACCTGAATGTGAGACAGGAAACCATCAAAACCCTACAGGAGAAAGCAGGAAAAGACCTCTCTGACCTCAGATGTAGCAATCCCTTACTCGACACATCCCCAAAGGCAAGGGAATTAAAGCAAAAATGAATTACTGGGACCTTATGAAGATAAAAATCTTCTGCACAGCAAAGGAAACAACCAACAAAACTAAAAGGCAACCAACGGAATGGGAACAGATATTCGTAAATGACATATCGGACAAAGGGCTAGTATCCAAAATCTATAAAGAGCTCACCAAACTCCACACCCGAAAAACAAATAACCCAGTGAAGAAATGGGCAGAAAACATGAATAGACACTTCTCTAAAGAAGACATCCGGATGGCCAACAGGCACATGAAAAGATGCTCAACGTCGCTCCTCTTCAGGGAAATACAAATCAAAACCACACTCAGATATCACCTCACGCCAGTCACTGAGTGGCCAAAATGAACAAATCAGGAGACTATAGATGCTGGCGAGGATGTGGAGAAACGGGAACCCTCTTGTACTGTTGGTGGGAATGCAAATTGGTGCAGCCACTCTGGAAAGCAGTGTGGAGGTTCCTCAGAAAATTAAAAATAGATCTACCCTATGACCCAGCAATAGCACTGCTAGGAATTGACCCAAGGGATACAGGAGTACTGATGCATAGGGGCACTTGTACCCCAATGTTTATAGCAGAACTCTCAACAATAGCCAAATTATGGAAAGAGCCTAAATGTCCATCAACTGATGAATGGATAAAGAAATTGTGGTTTATATACACAATGGAGTACTACATGGCAATGAGAAAGAACAAAATATGGCCCTTTGTAGCAACATGGATGGAACTGGAGAGTGTGATGCTAAGTGAAATAAGCCATACAGAGAAAGACAGATACCATGTTTTCACTCTTATGTGGATCCTGAGAAACTTAACAGAAACCCATGGAGGAGGGGAAGGAAAAAAAAAAAAAAAGAGGTTAGAGTGGGAGAGAGCCAAAGCATAAGAGACTGTTAAAAACTGAGAGCAAACTGAGGGTTGATGGGGTGTGGGAGGGAGGGGAGGGTGGGTGATGGGTATTGAGGAGGGCACCTTTTGGGATGAGCACTGGGTGTTGTATGGAAACCAATTTGACAATAAATTTCATATATTGAAAAAAAAATAACATTTTATTACGAATTACCCTAGAACTATGATTTTGTGCAACAAACATTTGAAGGATTCGTAAGTGGCCAAACGCAAATAATAAAGAAATCACTTATGCATGAAAAAAAAAAGGATTCAATTCTTCCAAGAAGAATAATTTTTAGCCTACATTCTAAAATTCAAATCCTATCCTAACCAATTTAATTATATCCATGTGTAATTTGGAATGATGAGGATTACCAGGGATAGTTGTGGGGTTTGACGGGTTCTAGAAAGATGAAACTTTGCCTGAGTCACTCAGATTTAATTTTAAAAATAGGCATTATCTGATCAAACGAAAATTCCTGCCTTTTAGATTCTTCAATAGGTGACTTGTGATAGAAAGAAGGTCACGGGATTTATCACTAGGACTGTAATCCTAAATATCCAAGAAGAACATAAAAATGAGTCTGGTCTCTGTATGGTAAAATAATGAATAGTAAAATAAGGTGCTTGCTCTTCTTCCAACGTGAAAGATCAGTTTCACACTCTGGGTTTGATGGCTATGTATGTCTTCCAGTAGTTTGTATTATGAGTCTGAGGAGTGACAATCAAAGGAAAAAAATCAAGGCAAAAGCCATGCTATTCAGTGACTGTTTTGTCATCATGGAGTAAACATATGAATGTGGAGAAAATTGATATTTGTCTGAAGAAAACGCTAGACATCAGTACTTCATCTAGTCCCCTGACTTCAAATACCATCTAGATGCTAGACTCCCATTTGTATGTCTCCATCCTTGAAATCTCCCCTGAACACAGACTTATATAGTACAATAGTCAGCTGCCTGGTTGATATTTTTGCTTAGATGCTATATTTAGTTAAGCATTAGCTAAGCTGCTGTAAAAAAGAGACCCCAAAATATATCAACATAAGCAATGTATCAGTTAATCTCTCTGATGGAGATGGTTTGGGTTGGTAGGACAACTCTTAGCAACTAGTGACAAGAACAGAGAAACAGAGGAGCACATAATTCTTTTGAGGGCACGATCTGGAGTTGCCATAGTTTTCTCTTGTACTCCAATGTCCATTACTAAGTCACATAGCCAAATCAAGCTTCAAGAGAGACTGGGAAATATGCCCGGCTAAAACTCAGGAGATCTATTATTAAGGAGAAAAGAATGAATATTGACAGATTATCAGTACTGTCTGACAGAAGATATCCCCTAGGTGTGTCTATCAGCTTAAGGGCTTGATTTTTCCTTCTAGACATGCTTCCCCTATAGTTTGTCCCGTTTTTGTAAATATGAAGTATATGTTCTTCCAGTTGCTCACAATAAAAATGTTGGGGTTGTCTAGGATTCTTTCCTTTTTTTGCTTTTTCTGAATTTAAATTCTTTCCACCAGGAAATGTGGCCAACCCCTTCCTTCTATAAAATATTCATCCTATATGTTTCTTTCCCTCCTCTGCTTCCACCATGATCCCAGCCACTATTACTTCTCAACTGGATTATTAGGTGAGTCTTCAAACCGGTCTTCCCGCTTCCAGCCTTGCCGGGCACACAGAGCAGTGTAATGCTGCTTTTCCAATTGTGAGACTCTTGTGCTCGGATATAACTCACTCTTAGTTAAATAACTCACAAGGATCTACATGTTCCACCTGTTTTCTCCTCAAACTTCAACCCCCAATCCTCCCCCCCGCCGCCCGCTCCATTCCAGCCAGACTATCCTGTCCTCTTAGCTATTCCTCAAGAACACCAAACACCTTTCCTCTTCATGGCCTCTGAAGTTACTGTTCTCTTTGCTTAGAATCGTTCCCTATTCTGTTTCCATTTTTCACTTCCTTCAAGTCACTTTTCAAATGTTAATTCTTCAGAGAGGCCTTCTATATTTCCTGTTTTACTACTTTTCACAAAATATATATGCATGTGAGTACGTATTTATAACACATTAAAATATTAAAGTGCTCCAAGTGTAAAGTGTAGTAGTTGCTCTACTACAACTAGAGCAGGTCGGAGGTAGGTCGGAGTCAGAATAATGGCCCTTCAAAGATGTCCACATCTGAATCCCTGGAGCTTGTGATAGGTCACACTGCAAAGGAAAATTAAAGGTGTGGATGGAATTAAGTTTGCTAATCAGTTGACCTTAAGATAATAAGATAATCCTGAATTATCTGGGAGAGCCCAAAGTAATCACAGAGTTCTTAAAAGTGTAAGAGGGGGACACAGTGAGAGAATCTAGGTTATGGCAGAGTAAAAAGGACTTGGTCCTTGTGCTGGCTTTGAAGATGGATAAAAAGGCCATGAGCCGAGGAAAGCAGGCAACTTCTAGAAGCTGAAAAAAGCAAATAAACATTCTTTTCCACACCCTCCAGAAGGAATTTAAACTTGCTGACATCTTGATTTTAGCCCAGTGAGACCCGTTTCAGACTTGTCACCACCAGAATTGTAGATAATAAATATATGTTGTTTAAAGTTACTAAGTTTGTAATAAACTAATATAATAAGAAACTTTATAATAATATAACTTTTTAAAAATTTAATATAATATGAATATTTTCTCAACTAAGGTAAGGTATTTGCTTGAGTTGGTGATTCTTATAACATCTATGAAGATCCTTCTGTTTACTTTTGGTAACAAGACAAAAACAAAAACAAAGAACTTGCCTCACACCATTCCTGTGTAACTTAAAATAGTACCTGTGTTTCCATAAATGCTAATTCTGCATTTGTGAGACAGTGTGATTGTTTTCTGTTGGTCAGTGAACCAAGTCTTTTAGTCTGACATAGAAAAAGTAGATTTGGGAACTACTTTTCTTTTATAGATTCTACAGTGAAATTAACAACTATATTGTTTAGTTTCATTTAAAACTAGTAAAATAAATGTAGTGATCAACTAGAAAATTAGTTGAAAAGTATGCTTTTATGAATTCAAGTAAGATTTGTGATAATAAAGTAAATCTTAATTTTGTGTTTTACTTCTTCACCAAAACCGTTAATCAACTGTGGGATAATATTGGTAAAGTAATAATTAAAATTTATTTAGCGCTATGAATCAAGCACTGTACTATTTTATATGCATATATTATGTCTGTATGCAATCAAATAGAAAGCATTTGTGATAAATTCAATTATTATAGGATGAGAAAGCTGAGGCAATGAAAAATTAGGAAAGATGTTTAAGATCCAACAGCCAGTAAGTATTTTGAAGAAATAATTTTCTCTTAGAATTTCAGCCTAAGTATGTGTCTATTGTATGATTTAAAATCTTGGACTGTTAGGAGTTAAAACAATCACAGGGAAATGGAGGGTTAGTGTTCAAGCATTTATATGAGCTCATTACTCTTTGAGTTTTCTGTGTTTACAGTTTTCCATTCTCTGCATTTCAAGAGAGTTAGTTTATATTATGCTCCATGTGCATGTCTATGTGTGAATATGTGTGTATGTGTGTTACCTCTGCAGCTGCTGAACATGCACCTGCATCAGCCTGAATCCAGCTAAAACCCACTCTTAGTGTGTATTATCTGGGATACTTGGAATGGTATTTACTTGCCTTTGACATTAATGGCTGACCCTAATGTTCTTTATCTTTAAACAGCCCATCTTCTTTTTAGAATATTCTTCCTATAGACTATATTTAGCTAATAATTTGATGTGTTGTCATTTTATTCTCCAACTAGCTTTGAGTTTTAGGAATGTAAAATAATTTGATATAATGAAAAACATGTGTAAGAACAAATCTCTAGGAGATACTGGCAGTTGTTTCTTGTTAAATCTGTTCATTCATACAACTAAGAAGGTAAGCTTTAAGTAAAGGTGCTATTTTCTGTCTTTTTTTTTTTTAATTTATGTAATCAGTGTTGCAGAACAAAAGATAGTTTTTGTTTGTTTTGTTTTGTTTTGTTTTAAGCAGGCTCCACACCCAGTGCAAAGCCCAACATTGGGCTTGAACTTACAACTCTGAGATCAACACTTGAGCTGAGATCAAGAGTTGGATGCTCAATTGACAGAGCCACTCAGCCACCCCCAAAATACAGAATTTAACACAAACTTTTTTTCCTGATCAATATATTATTTAGGAGAAAAACTAAATTAGTGCCACAAACAGATAAAATATGGTTCTGTGTTGAGATTTTGTTTGGTTGTTGTTTTGTTTTTGAAAAAAAGTCAGTCACCTACATATTTATTGAGTATCCATTTCAATAGGAGCTATGTATGAAACTTAAATATTTATTCAAGTTAATGAAAATATTTAAAAGAACAACTGCATTTCCACACATGAATGGAAGACACAGAATTTGATATTTCATGTATCTGACACCAGTTAATTGGCCTTTCTTCCAAAGTGAGATTTCTGTTGCAACTTGTTTATCTGGAACTGGAATTTTACATTTTGCTTAGATTCTGCTTTGTTTGTTTGGTCCCCAACATCACTTTCAATAGATCAATTCAAGCTGGTCAAATTTGGCCAACTAATGTGAGACATTGAGATGTATCTTTATTCAATATGATGTTTCATTAATCATTGTAAAATTTTTTTGGTTACTTTATTTGATTTTTTTTACAGTTTATTTTTTTAATTTATTTTGAGAGAGAAATAGAGATCAAGTATGGGAGGGGCAGAGAGAGAGAGGGAGATGGAATCCCAGGCAGGCTCTGCACTGTCAGCAAAGAGCCCAGTGGGGACTTAGACTCAGGAACTGTGAGATCATGACCTGAACCGAAGTCAAGAGTCCAATGCTTTACCCACTGAGCCACTCAAGAACCCCTTTATTTTTTTAATTAATTACATAATGAGTAATTATTGGGAACCTATTCAAATAATGCTTTTGGAACTGTGGGTGAGAACATTTATCTCACACTCAAGAATCTGACTGATCAGAATGAAGTCAGGGGAAATTACAGGGGTTTTGGAGGAAAAGAGACTTATAAGTTACTGTAGTAACAGTGAAAGAGGAGAGAAGAAATGTAGTAGCAGGGTTATATATGAAGCATTCTGGAAGACACTTGAACAAAATAATTTTTTTAATATATTTGAATAAAATATGGTATATGGATTGAGGTTACAGAGATCATTAGTTTCATTGAGTAAAGTATTTTATTTTCCTAAAAAAATAAAGTTTTTTTTAGTTAAGTTATATTTTAAATAATCAAAAAGTAATTGGTTTTAAATATAGTTCAAAAGCACTTAGACTCTGAATTGGTTTTAAATAGAGTTGTTTCTCTTTGTTGCTCTTATTTCTAGCTGTTTATATTATTGTTGATTAAAATATCTAATTCTGTAATCTGTATATTTTTTTAAAGTCCACAATAGTCTGGTAATACATAAAGGGAAAATTACCCAATTTTGAGACTTTAATAATCAATGTAGTAAATCTGCTTCTCAACACTTGTTTGCAACAGGTATTCAAAAATATTTGCAGAGAGAAGCATGGAAGAAAGAAATCAAACTCTAGAAAATTGATTTAATAGCTCTTTTTTTCCTTTTAAGCATATATAGAACAGATATTTTAGTTTAAACTAAAATATATTTATTATATTTATATTATATACTTTATATATTTATATTATATTTAAATTACTTTTATAAGTATAATTACTTATACTTATAAAAGTAATATTTAAATTACTTTTATACTTTATATATTTATATTATATTTAAATTACTTTTATAAGCACTTTATTATATGTCAGTATTTAGATGTCAATAAATACTTTGTGCAGTGTTATCTGGTATAAAATAGGGACAAAATATCTCACCAGAGCTAATCATAGATTGTAGAAATGTTTGTTATTTGCTGAAATGTTTAATGTTAGAAAAAACCCAAAATCTCTTAGAATGCTGTCAGACCTTTTCATTAGAAACAAATTCTATTTATTTATAATTTAATAAACATTTATTGACTGCTTTTGCAAGATAAGGGGAAAATCACGTTGGGGCACATGGATTAACACATTCCAATTTCTGCCCTCAAAGAAGCATAGATTGTCCAACAAAGACATCAGAAATTTAAACTAAGCCTACAACTAAGCAAAACAATACTGAAGAGGAGTGAGGGAATTGCATGTATATGAATTTGGAAGATAGTGAAGCTTTCTAATTAAAAATACTATTTTGTAAATTCTAAAACCTAACAATAATTATAACAAAAAAAACTGAGATGGTATACAATATTTTTAAATGTTTATTTATTTTGAGAAAGAGAGAGTGCAGAGGGAGGGGCAGAGAGAGAGAGAGAGAGAGAGAGAGAGAGAGAATCGCAAGCAGGCTCTGCACTGTAATTGCAGAGTCCTTTGAAGGGCTTGATCTCACAAACCGTGAGATAATGACCTGAGCGGAAATCAAGAGTCAGACGCTTAACTGACTGAGCCACCCAGGTGTCCCAGTACATAATTTCTTTTTTTAATATAGTTTTTAAATGTTTTATTTTATTTTGTGAGAGTGAGAGAAACAGAGTGCGAGTGGGGGAGGGCCAGAGAGAGATGGAGACACAGAATCCCAAGCAGGCTCCAGACTCAGCTGTCCCCATGAGGGGTTTGAACCCATGAACTACGAGATCATGATCTGAGCTGAAGTCTGCTGCTCAACCGACTGAGCCATCCAGGCACCCATCAGTACATAACTGCTAAAAGAGCTACACAATATCAGTACCTATACACCCATTTCCGAAGGGTTGCATTTCTGTAAAGAGAAAAAAAATATGTATGTATAAATTAAGTACCTCTGACTATCATGTTTATGTAAAAGCCACATTTTCTGTTTTCTTGGCCTTTACAAATGATGCTCACAGCTATGGCATCCTGTATTCATCTTTACACGTGCCCATCTCAAGTAGAGTTTTAATATCAAGGGCGATAAAATGTAGAAAAAAGTTATTAGGCTACAGGAGCTGTCGGTTTTCTTTGACAATTCCAAAAACGCCAGATGTGTTCATAGTAATAAATACTCCCATTATGTGTGATACCTTCGTCCTCTGAGGTGATGATGTGGGAAAACACCCCAGATGGCATCTTGAAATTGGTAAACGTAGTGCAAGTGCTGAGAAGGCCATGGTGAAAAGCACAGTTATGACAGTTATCATTCGGCAGTCATTGGACGAGAATCTCCCCCAGGTGGGTAATGCTTGCCGAAGGATATTTGGAGCACTCCTTCACGTTCCCTCCATGAGTTACCACAGCAGGCCGCTCACTCTTCTTGCCAGGATCAGCGCCCGCACACGGCGTAACACCATGCACCTGTCATGCTTCCAGACAGGAGCTGATCTATCTACTTACCAGACGATCTCTTCTCTATCACAGAAAAATGCCCATTTACAGAATGTGATCTCTATAAAAAGAGAGCAGAAACAATTAAAGGTGAAGAAAATGAGTTTAAGAATAGCTAAGTGAATCTCTCAAGGTCACAGGGCCAGCAAAGCTACGGCACGTACTCGAGGTTTTAGGCATTAAGAACTTCCACCCTATAGAGCAGCCTATTTTATTGTTCATCATTTCTACCCATTTGCCTGCCCAAATGAAAGAAAGATATTAAAGAAATCCAAATTTATTTCAAAATAAGTAGGTGAGTATATAATATTTGTAAAACCAAACTAAGCTGCTTAATTGATTTTTCATAACCAATGGTTTCCTCACCCCATTGACAGTGGAAGGGGTAAATATGATCTCATTAAACATAAAGACTGGATATTGTTTAGTCATTCCAGTTCAGATTTGAGATACTGGCTTGAAAGATATTCTTGAATTCTAATATGTAGCTTTGAAATGGAAGAAGTAATAGGCCTGTAAATATTTCTTAGGAAAATAGAAAATGTCACTACATTTCAGGCAATCCTGCAGATTAAACTTCAGTAATGGGTATTTATATTGCTAGGAGGAGGCATTGGCAGTATCTAGTAAATAAACAGGATTACTTATAAACAGTGGACATGTGACAAATCTTGGGGAGACACAGTCATTCTAAGTGCTCTAAGAGTTCATGTCCTCTATAAAGCCTTAGTAAGTTGCTAAATATAACACCAGGATTAGAAAATATAATTATCCCTCATCATGAATAATCTAAAGAGTCACCAAATCCATTCCTAAAGGGTAATCACTTAAAATAGATTTACTTTGAAAAACTGGTGTTTTCATAGAAAATTTGAGTTTGACTAGTTGACAGTATTCTTTTGAATTTCTGCAAATACCTTTTTCTCTCATTTCGGACTTTCAAAGAGCAATGAAGTTGGTTTTACTTCCATCTATGTTTTATTACATTAGGAGACATGCAAAGTGGAAAGTGTGCGTGTGTGTGTGTGTGTGTGTGTGTGTGTGAGGAGTGTGTGTGTGTGTGTGTGTGTGTGTGTGTTTAAACATAAAATAGTAATTAGACCCTGACTGGGCAGCAGAAAGGTTAAATGGTCAATCTGTTCTATTTTAAGATGTGGGAACAACTGCTTTCTCTGTGTTGATGTATTCTGAAATCCCAGCTAATCTGAGGAGAATTTCTAATTGAGAATGTGAGAGCCACTAACTTTTTTGAAGGTCTCCTTCTTAAATGTGCCCTGTGTTTAGGAATCAGTTTACAGTTCAGGACGTCCTTGGGCATTTATATTTGGAGTACAGCCCGTGATGGAAAGCTCAGGCCTTGGATTAGTGTGGGCAGAGAACCTCCTTCTGTAAGAACAGGCATAGGGCACCTTGTCTGCTGATGAAAGAGTAATGTTAATGTTATGCTCTGGCTGTAACAGTTCTCAAGAAGCTTACTTGAGGTAGACAATATAAGTTAATAAGTTTGGTTAAGTTTACATTTCTGTGGACCTAATACTAGGGAGTAATTTTTCACCAATGAAATAGCACTTGATTGGTTGTCAAGAAAAACAAAATATTGGACTTGACAACAGCCACTTGCATTGTATCATGTTACTATCTTTAGGGATATAGCAATCTGTAATTAAGGAAAATAAATGATCATTTTTGGAAAACTCTAGTTACAGGGATATTACCTTTTCTATTAAGGAATCCTGGAGATAAACTAGGGTTCTGGTCTTGAGCCTTTCTTAAAAATTTATTCTACAACAAATAAATTATAACAACTCATGTCAATGGAAATACAATTTTTAATCAAATTTAAATACTATAAAAAAACAATAGTGTGCAATTTGCAGGTCTGTTTGGCAAAATATATCATTTAAAAAATTCTATAAACCGCATTGTGGTTAGTCCTTTCTATTTAAAGATAACAGTCTGCTAACTTGCTCTTCATTTCAACTTTTAACAGGATAAATACAATCAATGTCATATAAAATGTTACCAATGGGTGCATTATCTGAATTTAAAATATGATTTTATGGCACATGGGTGACTCAGTTGGTTAAGTGTTTAACTCTTGATTTCAGCTCAGGTCATGATCTCATGGTTCATAGGATCAAGCACCACTATGGGCACTGTGCTGACAGCATAGAGCCTGCTTTGGATACTCTCTCTTCCTCTCTCTCTGACCCTCTCTTCCCCTCTCTCTCAAAATAAATAAATAAACATGTTAAAACTATATGACTTTAAGAGTCACCTGGGAGGCTCAGTTGGTTGAGCGTCTGATTTCAGTTCAGGTCATGGTCTCACGGTTCATGAGTTCAAGCCCCCACGTTGGGCTCTGTGCTGACAGCTCAGAGCCTGGATCTGCTTCAGATTCTGCATCTCCCTCTCTCCCTGCCCTCCCCCACTCATTCTCTGTCTCTCTGTCTCAAAAATAAATAAAACATTAAAAAAAATAATAAAAATGCATGACTTTAGAACTGAAATAAAAGACATATGACCTTAAGAGACTAGATCACTAATGCCATTAAAGAAATCAGTGGATGAAATGAAGGTAGCTTAAAAATTTTCAAACCATAGATTCTATAGTCATTTTAACAAAGATAACAAATGAAATGCAAAAGGAATTAATTTCCTGTGTGCTTACAAATTGCCCTATGACAGATGAAACTTTCAGTTTTAATGTCTGATGATTAGAACTTCCATGAATCTCATGATTTTTTAATAAATCTTGAATATGTAAGCTTTCTCTTGCTTCTCATCTCTTTTCAAATGTCCAAATTGATTCATGCAATAATTTAGTAAATATTGAGGGGTACAGTATGTAACGTACTAGACCAAATATGGTTGAAGTAAATGTAAAAAAAAAAAAGTAAAAATAGTAAAAGCTGCATAGGAAAAAGAAATCTGAGAATAATAGGTTGGTTGGTTATGTAAAGATGTTATGTCTCTTGTGTTAATACTGGTCTACAAATACATCTGTGAGTTTGTAATTTAAGGTCAGTAGGCCCCCCACCTTGAACAATAGACATGTGATTTCGTCACAAGTGACTGACTACAGGGTTTTCAGCAGCAAAAGTAATTACTAATTCTATTCCCATTAGAAGAGAAATATAAATTAGTTAATGATTTTCTTTCCTTATCATTTTTAATTTAATGATCCTGAAAATGTTAGAGAGCTGTTTGCTCTTAGAATTACAAAAGAGTCAAATAGTGAAATTTTTTAAGTCACTGTGTCGTGAAAGGTTAGTAAATTTCTATGGTCATCCTAATTTAAGTGCAAAAAATCCTTTTTGAGTAGCTGTCAGATAGTTTTAGAAATACTTTTATACAAATCGCTTTTGTCAGATACATAGTAACTTACATTTATAATGTGTAGACACTTGAAAATTTATTGTGCCTTTATGATATCATTTGTGGCAGTGAACAGGTAATTTCCTAATTGTTTTGTGCTAAAGGCACAAATTAAATATAAAAGGAATACCAATGGAATAGTATGTTTTATTCAGTCATTAATACAGTCTTTCTCTTTACACAGTGTTTTTATCAAAATGATAAAACCACTTTACATTAAAAACTTTTAGCTGGAAGACTTGAGGTAGATGAAGATAAGCATTTTTTTACATTAAAAAAGTAAAGACATAATTCAGTTTGAAGGAAAATAGAAATAGAGTTGATGGTGTCATTTTTTAGCCTTTTGAAAGCTACTGTATATTGATAGGTATTAATATGACCTCTCCATTTAATAGTTTATTATGCTTATTAGGAAAAAAAGATAAGAAGCATTATTTATTTATTTATTTATTTATTTATTTATTTATATTAATATAATTTATTGTCAAATTGGCTAACATACAGTGTGTAAAGTGTGTTCTTGGTTCTTGGGGTAGATTCCTGTGGCTCATCGCTTACATACAACACCAGTGCTCATCCAAACAAGTGCCCTCCTCAGTGTGCATCACCCATTTTTCCCTCTTCCCCACCCTCCCATCCACCCTCAGTTTGTTCTCTTTATTTATTTATTTATTTATTTATTTATTTATTTATTTTAAATTTTTTTAATGTTTATTTATTTTGAGGGAGAAAGAGACAGAGTGCAAGCAGGGGAGGGGCAGAGAGAGAGGGAGACATAAAATGGGAAGCGGGATCCAGACTCCGAGCTATCAGCACAGAGCATGATGTGGTGTTCGAACCAACGAACTGTGAGATGATGAGCTGAGCTGAAGTTGGACACTTAACTGACTGTGCCATCCAGGTGCCCTGCTCTCTGTATTTAAGAGTCTCTTATGGTTTGCCTACCTCCCTCTCTGTTTGTAACTTTTTTTTTCTCCATTCCCTTCACCCATGGTCTTCTGTTAAGTTTCTCAAGATCTACATATGAGTGAAAACATATGATATCTGTCTTTCTCTGACTGACTTATTTCACTTTACCCTCCTGTTCTATCCACGTTGCTGCAAATGGCATCATTTCATTTTTTCTCATTGCCAAGTAGTACTCCATTGTATATATGAACCACATCTTTATCCGTTCATCAGTTGATGGACATTTAGTCTCTTTCCATAATTTGGCTAAGGATAAAAGATACTTTGTAAAACAGGGTTGAGTCAGACAAGCAAAAGAGGATCCTTTGTATTATTTATCTTTAGGTTGAAGCAGGGGCAAGGAGAGCTAGCTGTCCCTCTGGGTCTAATTCAGAGGAGCCAGCACAGGAAAAAGAAATAGATATATCAGCCAAATTTTGCAGATCTGTTTCCATATACTTTGCTTTCTGATTTTTCAATTGTGAGAGCTGTTAGTTATAAAGTTTAATAAATGCTTTATGATCTTACAGCCAGATGAAAATAGTCCTTGTTAGGCATGATTATGAAGGTAATATACTATTGTTTGATTTATGTATATGCCTATTTATTTAAATATCTATGAACCTCTAGAAATAATTGGTTTTTAGAGTGGCTTAACATGAGATAAATATGGGAATATTTTCATGAAATGAAGTTCATATTTGAATAAAATAATTGTGTGCATGTATGTTTTTGTACGTAGTAAAGCATATGTTTAGACCGTGTGCTTATGTAAATTTTTATTTATATTTTTTCTTTTGTTTATCAATGCTATCTTACTTGTATCTATCACAACAAACAAGAGATTTAAACTAAGATAATGTTTATATAATGCCAAGTATAATTTGTATATGTATTATATATTATAATTTATACAATATTAAGAGAATATAATTATGGAACATACAGTATATATTGCTGAAGAATTTTTACTATTTAAATTATTGCTAAATCCCCAAGGTAGTATTCTAGCAGGTTGGCAGATTTGACTAAGGAAATTAATTCTGTATATTTTGTTAACAAGGCCAAATAAATAGGATTGTAAACTGTGATGGGATTATAACTTCAAAGAGCAAATGCCACTGGTATGTTGATTGCTGTTGAAAAGAGCTTTTCAAAATTATTGTAAAAAATAGCTCATTCCATACTTTTTTGATTTATTATAGCATATTAAGCAGTCTTCAAATTTTCAAAAGTTGAATATATATATATATATATATGCACACACCTATATTTGTATATACTCACACACACACATATGTGTGTGTGTGTGTGTGTATGTATATCACTTTAGAAAAGTGATATATATATAATCTGATTTACCATGTAAAAGAATAATTCTGGATATAACAATTGAACTAATCTCCTTAAGAGTATATATTTTTAAAAATTTATTTCTTCATTTTTTGAGAGAGAGAGAGCACAAGTGGGGGGGAGGGGGCAGAGAGAGAAGGGGATGGTGGATCGAAAGCAGACTCCGTGCTGATAGCAGAGAGCCCCATGCGAGGCTGGAACCCATGAACCTGAGCTGAAGTCTGACACTTAACTCACTGAGCACCCAGGCACCCCAAGATTATAAATTCTTAAATAGATTACCTGGACTTCTGTGTGAATGGCAGACTTCAGATAAAAAAAAGGTAGAAATAAGGAAACCTGTTAGAAACTTATTGCAATAGTAAGAGATAAAAGATGAGGAAATCTTAGACCAGGATGATAGCAGTAAAAGTTGTTGAGCTTTGGGCTACATTTTTTTTCATGGTTTTTCTCTCTGTCCTCCTTTTCTCTCACTACTCAGAAGCCTTCAGGGCTCCCTCCCCTGGGGGGCATCAGTGGCTCTTTTCTTTTCCCCTGTGCCCACAAACTCTATGAACTCCATGCTGTACCTAGCTTCCAGGGGCCATTTTTCTGGTTTGTAGATGTGCAGCTTTGTTCTCTAAGACTTCCAATAGATTTCTTGTTCAGAATGATTTGATATTTATCTAGCTGTGCTCCAGGGAGGAGGCAAGCTTAGGGTTGTCCTACTCCTCCGCCATCTTACTACCAACTCCCTGGGCTACATTTTGAAGGAAAAAGTTTTGTTGCTGATGGACTGACTATAGAGTGTGGAGAAGTGTAGTCAGAGAGAATTCCATGTATTTTTTGTTTGTTTGTTTATGGATTATGTCTGGAAGAATGAATTTATCAATTACCAGAGAAATTAATTAGGCTCCGTTTGGAGAAGAGAACCAGGAGTTCGGTTTCAAACTTGCTAAACCTGAGCTGCCTGTTGGACAAAATTACTCAGAAAACAGTTGGACCTATCAGCCTAATATGCAAGTGAAAGGTCTAGGCTACGCATATGTCTCCTAAGTCATCTGTGTGTTTTTGGCATTTGAAGACATGAAGCTTTATGAGAGCCTTTATGTGAATATAGAGAAAAGGAGTTTCTGTGGGTATGCCAATAGCAGAGACGTAAGGTGGGAACGCTAAATGAGTGACTAGGTATGAAGAGAACAAGATGGTAGTGCTTGAAAGTCAAGTGGAGACTGGGCAAATATGTCCATTGTTTAGGAGAAATCAAGTAAAATGAGACTGGACAGAAAAAATATCCTATGGACTAAGCAGTGGTTCATTTGTGACCCTGATTAGAGTTATATTATGACAGGGGTAAAAATCTTCATTAGAATAGGGTCAACAGACAACCAAAGGATCTTAAGGCAAACTGTGGATATAATAATTCTATAGTGGAACTGTACTATAAAGGAAGCAGAGAAGTAGAGAAAATCTGCAGATACATGTGAAATTAAAGAGATGGATATATTAGTATAGGAAATATTACATCCGGTTTGTGTACCAATATGGTAAGAGTCATGAAAGAGAACACTTGATAATGTGAGAGAAAGGGACCGTTGCTTAAGTGTCATACAGCGGTGAGAGGGTTTGGGAAACAGGTCTGAGTTATGTGGTAGAGTCTATCTGAGAGCAGCATACATCACTTCCAGCTCACATTCAGCTGGCAGAACCTAGTCACGTGGTCTCACCTAACTACAAGGGATACTGAGACATATAATCTAATTGTGTATCCGGTAATAAAGGAAACAGGGTTAGTGGCCACACCTTGTTATCTCTGTCATTGGAATGAGTGGATCCTTTATTTTCTTATGGCTTTCAAAATTATACTACATATCTTTGATACATTAGCTTAGCAACCAGGCAGTTGACGTTAGTCTGATTTGATTAATTTTTACAGAAATTGTGTTGGACACTAGTAATTACTATTTCTTCTTCTCTGTGTTCTCAAATGACTCCTTAAGTTATCCATCTTAGTCTATTACCCACTGATGTAGTTTATAAAATATGACTTCTCCCCATACTTTTTGAAAATTGAAGCAGCGTTTACTCACTCTTAGGATTACAAAATAACTTCAGTGTTCAATGACTGCTGCAGAATCACAAAAGGAAGTTCAGTCTCTTCAATAAGGCTATCATAGCCCTGGGCTGGGACTCATTCATGCCAGAGTCTTTAGCAGATTTGTTTTTCTTGAAATTGTGCATCATAGCTCACTAGTGTTTTGCGAAATTAATTCTGTGAATTTTACCCACATAAATGAAACATAATAGAATAAAAATGGAATTGCATGTAGTAATGACAGGGAAGCATGTAGTAATGTAGTAGTGATAAAGAGCTCATTGAACTTATGAATATGAAAAAACACACACAGACAGATGTATATATCTTTTTTAATTAGTGTTTTTATTTTCTTTAGATGAGTAGCCAAGAGTGGAATTTCTAGGTTTACATAGTACTTCTATTTTTAATTTTTTGAGGAATCTCCAGTCACTTAAAAAAACATCAGTGAGTGAATGTTTATTTCTTCTTCTGAACTTCTTGAATTTCTAGTTAGCTTAACATATGATTATTTTCTAGGTTTCTGTCCTGTTTTATTTTTATTGAAACAAATTCCAATTGAGTGCCTTCCATGTGCTACACATTCTTTTTGTTGTTGGCAATATAGTGATTTAAGCAAAATGAAAGACACATCTTACTCTTAAAGAATACTTTAGTGCAAAGAGAGATATAAGGGCTAAGAAAAATGTCAAGGAAAATATAGGAACTGGTTGGGTGAGGTTTATGATTTTAGATAACATGGAAAAGGAAAGTCAGAGTAAAAGTGTATTTGAATTAAGACTAGAAAAAGCAAAAGAGAAGACATATAGACACCTGCAAGGAATGAGTTCCAGAATGAAGGAAGAGAAAGAGCAAACGGCTAATAAGACATAATCTAAAAAATGATTCATTCATCTTGGCAATAAAATTAAAAAATGTTTTCACCTGTTTGTCTTCTATGTTTTATATAATTTTAAGCTAGTAAAAATGTTCAATTTATAGAAAATTTATTAGGAGCACCTGGGTGGCTCAGTTTGTTAAACGTCCAACTCTAGGTTTCAGCTCAGGTCATGATCTCACAGTTTGTGGGTTTGAGCCCTGCATTGGGCTCTGGGCTGGCAGCGGGGAACCTGTTTGCAATTCTATCTCTGTCCCTTCCCTGCTTGCATGCTGTCTCTCTTCTCTCTCTTAAAATAAATAAATAAATAAATAAATAAATAAATAAATGAATAAATAAATAAATAAATAAATAAAACATTAATAAAATAATAATAAATAATATATAAATAATAAAATAATAAAATAATAAATAATAAAATAAAATAAAATAAAACAAATTTATTTTCAGATTGTTTTCTCCCATCATTAGATTCTTCCCGCTGGCACATACTACATTCTCTATAATTTACCTTTCTCTAAAATACTGAAAGATAAATTTCCATATTATAATAGTGACATGAAACTTAAAGACATTTCATTATAAACTGTTTTTGAACTAATGCTGAAACTATGTAAGGGTGACTAAAAATGATGAAACTCACTCTGGACTTAAAAAAAAAACATCATAGCAGTAGGTTCTTTATTTTCTCTACAGATCCTCCATTATTCTTCGTTCTATCTGTTTTCTAAATGGGTTCAATTTCAGAATAGATTTTCTTCACTATCACTAAAGATCCAGCTTGTCTGATGAAAGCTTCAGAGATTCATTTATTGACTTTCTTTCATGCCTGGGAGGGAAAATGTTAACCTTTGGCCTCTCTCTGGTATAATACATGAGTTTCATTTTTCTTTTATTTGTCGTAACAAATTATAATTTGTGGTTGGGCTTTCCCTGGAAAATTATGGCTAGATTGAAACTGAAGAGAAGTTTTAGAACTCATTACCTTTGAAAGAATTTTAATTTCCAATATCTTTTCAATAAAAAAGCTATACTTAGAGTAATAAATTTTTAAAAGATTAAGGAGAATTCAATATACTTTTAAAATTATTTATTCAACCTATTGTATGAGTTGATATTTACAGGGTGAAATTAATCTATTTCCCTTATTCATTTTGTTTCTATAAATAAATAAATAAATAAATAAATAAATACGTATTTTTTTATTTTTCAGAAAAAGGGAAAAATTGCATTATTATTGTTATTCTAATTTTATTATATTTTTGTTTACTTTTTTTTCAGAGTTTGTCCTATACATAGCAGGAAAAAGAGAGAGAGAGAGAGAGAGGGAGAGAGAGGGAGGTAGTGTTATGGTTAATTTGTTCAGCTCAATCTAATTGGAAAATTACAGTCTTCACCATAACATGTGTAGATATTAACTGGTGTTGTGCAACTGGGGTGACAAAATGGGACAGATCAAGAATAGGGAAACTTCACGCTGTGGACAAACAGGTGTTACAGGCAGAATGATAGGGAGGTCCTTCAATTTTTATTTTTTAATGTTTTATTATTTATTTTTGAGAGAGAGAGCATGAGCAGGGGAGGAGCAGAGAGACAGGGAGACACAGAATCTGAAGCAGGCTTCAGGCTCCAAGTTGTCAGCACAAAACCTGATGTGGGGCTCGAACTCACGAACCACGAGATCATGACCTGAGCCTAAGTCAGATGCTTAACTGACTGAGCCATGCAGGCACCCCTTGGTCCTTCAAATTTTATGCATCTTAAAAATGGACACATTTAGAACATTTTGGTTAGGCAGACATTATTAATATCTGTGGGTTCTCTCTGGGCAAGATGGTCCTTTTGGAAGAAGGTTCTGGATTTACAATCTGGATTTAGGGGTCAGAAACTTAGAGAAAAGCCAAAAGCAGGTAGTTCATAAGTGATGATAGAGCAAAAGTAGAAAATAGATTCTGAGGGCACACTTCCATAGACAGGGTTTCAGGGAAGATAGGCATGAGTGCCAGATATTAGAGCGACAATGAGAACTGCCAAGTTTCAGAGTGCAGAGTTGATTATTAATTAATATTAATTAATACTAATATCAATTATTACTGTATAATACTAATACTATTACAATATTAAAACTAGAGAGAAAGAAGGGAATTGGTTAAGTAGGAAAAAATAACATTGGCTTAAGTTCTTGGAAATGAACTAGATAAAACAGGAAGAATATGAGAGCAGAAGAGATAAATAGGAAGGTTACAGGGAACAGGTATCCAGGGTATGCTGGTTTTGGAAGGAAAACATGTAATAAAAATAGAGTGAAAGGGAACTGAGGAACTTGTAATAGATGAAACTCTAATATTGAAAAGCAATTATGTTTATATTTTATTGTTCCAGAAGGGAGAACTTAGAACCAATAGATGGAAATTGTAAGGAGATCATTTCACTTCCGGTTTTGAACTTTTCCTCTCTTTAATGCTATATAAAATTCGAATAGAGTCTTTACCAGAATGTGAGTCCCTATCAATAGAATCAATAGAATTATGTACATAGGCTGGATTGTCACTTGTTAAGCATATTGTGATTTTCTACAATGTATAGAAGGCACAAGGAAATTATTTCTCAAAATCTTCCAATTTTTCAAAGAATTTTGCTTTTTTTTTTTCTTGGGTGGGGGGCAAGGCAAGAGAGTGATCAGCAGGTATGACAAACCAACAGTGATGACAAGGTATTAGGTAATAGATGTGGTATAAGTGATGTGCAGATAAATAGCATAAGGATTGGCTAAATGTTGATTCAGTTTTCTGTCCTTCTCTTAAATTGCTTTGACTGGTACTTGAATGTAGCATTTTAACCTCTGACCTGGAGTCAGGTGGCTACAGTTAAACAGTTTTAAGAACTTCAGATTCCCCACCTTGTCAGCTTGACAAGAATTTTAGTAATAAAACACTTTTAATAAAGACAGTTTTACCACTGCATTAACACTGAATATATTTCCCTGGGACATTATTTACCTTAAATTTGTTTAAATATTAAAAGCATTGCTGTGCCTTTTGTTTTTATGAAAGTCATGTTAATAACGATTTTCTCAGAGAAGAAATGAGGGCATACCTCACTGGAGATAAATTACCTGTTTCAGTAATTAGCAACACAGTCACCTTCATTACCATTTCATTTATCATTTGAGCTGTCTAGTCAATCTATGGCATTGCATGTCCATGCTTAAGGACTCACGTGGTAGAAGGATAAGGAGATATAGAAGATTCTGCCACTGAGCAGCCTATAGCTTCCTAGACAATACATATATATACACAGATTAATGTAATATATTATCATTTTGTGCTGAGGTCTCTAATATTTTTTCTTCACTTTCGTATGGAAAAAACAAGAGAAAATAAGTTGAATGCCTTACGTAGCATTTTGAATAGCTACTATTAAATGATTTTTGATAGGCAGAATGGGGAAGAGGAACAATCTAGGAATAGAAGAAAACAAGCATTGTCTTGGGCATAAGAATGAAATCTTGATCCAAAAATATAAGAATTCTGCTGGACCTCCACTAAGAATCAGATTTAGCTGCTGAATGTAATGAATGGCAGGAGGAAGGAAGAAGTAGTATTACGGAGTACAGATTTTTAGTTAGTTTCTTTTTAAGATGAAAATATTTCCAGCGTTTTATGTAATCTATGTAAGTAATTTTGTTTGCATAAAAATAAAACACTGTAGTCATAAGTAGAAATATAACTCTTCTCTAATCTTTCTTCTCACCCTCATCCACATCCTCTGCCATCCTACCCACTCTGAGCCAATCAGTGATAAGACTTTCTTGTGATGTCTTCCTGACTTTAAACAGCAAACCTATACCCATGTGTATTGAAATAAATAGAACCATCCAATCCATATTACTGTGTAACAATATTTTTTGCTTATTAGTATACCATGGACTTCTTCACATATTACTATTATAAGTCTATATGTCTTTTATATGATTGAGTGACATTCCATTGTGGGAATGTGCTTATACTTTGCTTCACCTATCTCTGTTAGGTGTACGCTTAACTAGTTTCTAATTTTTCACTTTTACAAAATGACTACTGCAAAGTTCAGTTGTCAACTACATTTTTCCATTTATTTAATTAGACCACATTCTTAAAAGGGCACTCTTACCACAAAGAGGATATACACAATTTTAAATACATACATATTGCATATTGCCCTTCAGAAAGTCTAATTAATTTGTCCTTCTAACACAGTACATCAGAGTGCCTGTGTTGCCACACCCTGGCCAAAATGGCAATAACAACAATTTCAACACCAGTGTAATAGGTGAAAAATACCACATCTCCACATGCTTAATTTTGTGAGTATTTGATAATCCATGAAGTTAAACATCTTATTTGGTCATCACCCATTTATATTACTTTAATTAAGAGTTACTTATTTGCGTCTTTTGCTTATTATTCTATAGAATATTTATTTTTCATCTGTTTTCTTACTGAATTGTGAAAGCTCCTTAGGATTATTGTTCTGCTATCATGTGTGCTGAAAATATTTTTCTTGGTGGAATTGAACTTTTTTATGCTGTCTTTTTCCATACAGAAATGTGTGATGTGTTAAGTAATCATTTCTGTCAATCATTTCATAGGTAGCTACTGAAGGTAAAAAACAAAGCTAAGTGTACAGAATGTTGAACCTCATAGCTTCGGTTAAAACATACGCTCCAGAATTCACCATGACTCAGTCTCTCTGCACCTTAGTTCTGCACCTCTCGTATGTATCAGTTCCTTTCTCACAGAGGTTGAGAGGGCACACATAACTCAATACATGCAAAATCACTTGGAAGAGTGCCTGTTATAATTAAGCATTTCATAAATGTTACTTTTCTTATTATTATCTGGTAAAATAAGGTTACCTCAACTCAAAAGTTACAGAATTATTTTCATCCATTTTCTTCTAACTCTGTTTTTGCTTCATTTATTTAAATGTTTAATTTATCTTGTGTTGTTTTTGAATGCTTCAAGGATACATCATACAAAATGAAAAATTTCTCAACACCACTTACTAGCTAATTTCTTGCTTCTCTGCTAACTTCATATTCTCTCTAAAAACTGTAAATCTCCACATCTATTATTAATGGAATTTTTGAAATTAGGTTTTTGTTATGATAAAAGAACTTTTGATTTCTGCATATTTTTGTGAATTCTACCACCATGCCAAATCAGTTACATTTTATTAGTTTATTAATTCTATATTTTCAATGTTTTCTGTGATATCAACATACTACTTACAACTGACAGAATTATCTATATTTCCAAGTTTTATATTATCGTTTCTTTTTTCCTTTCCTCAGTTCATTGGTAAAAGCCTCCAGAACAGTGAGGAATGATTAGATTGGAAGTAGAAAATTTTGATTTGTTACTGTGATGAATGGAACTGACTTTAGATTTAAATTATAAGAGAAATTTAAGTTTTATGAAACCACAGAGGGCTTTAATCTCTTATTGTTGAAAAACTCATTTGTTTAAACTACTGCAGTGATGCATTCTTATTGTAATAGATTTAGTGAATTCAGAAAAATACAATACAAATGCAAATGTTATCCATTATTTCATAATCCAAAAATAACACATATTTATTTTTTGGTGGCTATCTTCGGGTTTTCATTTGCTATACAAATTGGCATTTCATTTAAAAATGCAGAATCAGGTTTTGCATTCTTTTTGTAACATGATTGTTTAATGACAGCAATATCATTATGCCTGGACATTATGACAGCACGGAGCCTGCTTGGGATTCTCTCTCTCCTTTTCTCTCTGCCTTTCTCTCTCACTCTCTTTCCCTCTCGATCTTTCTTTCTCTTTCTCAAAATAAATAAATAAACTTTAAAAATATTATTATGCCTGGAATAATAGCAGTATCCCTGGAATGAGAAGAAGGGATTCTAATGGAGGAGGGAACATGATCTGATATATTCTTAGAAAAACTTCAATGGTATGCTTGAATGTTGGATTATAGTGAGAGAGCGTTGATAGAAAAAAAGTGTATATATAAAATATAATAATTTATATTAAGCTCAGTTGCCAGTGACCAAAAAATAATGCCCATAAATGAATTGTGGCTCAAATAAGATAAAACTATATTTCTCTTAAGTAAAAGAAAGCTAGAGGTAGTTATTTTAAGGCTGATATGGTTGTGTGAACATTATGACCTTACAGTTCTTCTATCTAGTTACTCATTTATCCTCAGCACATAAATTCTGTCAGTCCAATAAGGATGCTTAAGCTCCAGTCATCATGCCATTAGCCAAGAGAGGTTAATGAATGTAAGAATCAGGGAGAACAAATTATGAGCCTTTGCCTCAGTAGGCTTTTCAATGGTTAAGGTGTGGAATAAATGGAACTTGAATTGAAACAGTAGAAACAGAAAGAAGGAAGTGGATACAAAAGTTTATTGAAATTTCTCTTTCGCTTGAACTTTTTTCAATATTTGTCCCAGGTATTATAATTTTTTAAAAACGGTTTTAAATTTTAAAATTGAGTTTTAAGTTTAAAATTTAAAATTGAGTTGTAAATTTCATAGAAGAAAGTACACTAATCTTAAGTATAAGGCACACACACACACACACACACACACGTAAAGATGCAAAGTGCTTTCATCACCTCCAGAAGATTCCCTCATGCCAGTCAATACCTGCCTGTGTAGGATCCACTATTTAAATTTTATCAGCATAGACACATTTTTCCTGTTCTTGATCTTCATATAAATGTAACCTGAAAGCGAACACTTATGTGACTGGTTTCACTGAGCATGTTGACTTTAAGAATTATCCAGAAAAACAGCATGTTGATAAGGGAAAAATATTTATTAACTAAAAGTAATTAAATTTAAATTCTCTATGTAATATGGTAGAATATCCAAACAAACAGGACTCTAGTATACATACACATAAGAAAAAAATGCAAAAATGTGTTTCATTTTCCCTCTCTGCCTTGCCATTCTTTAAATGAATGTGGTATGATCAGGAGCATGACCATAAGTGAGATAGGGTTAGAGATAACTTAAGAATTGCTTTCATACCTAAATCCAAAATGCGTACCTGTGTATATAAGGAATTACTCAGAATCAGCAAAATTGGTATCCTTAGAGTGGGTAGAGGATCTGAGCACTTCAGGAAATTTTAACATTTTGGCAAAATGTAATGATGTTAATTTGTTGGCTACATTCCTTGATCAAAAATTGTATGTGTCACTGGGGAAAGTGGGACAAAAAAGGCTGATACTGCAAATGTTAAGTGCTTGTGTATTTTTTCATTCTTAAATTTATTTCAGAAGTATTTATGTACTCATGTTTTTTTGTTTAGTTTGCTCATTATTATTCTGAAAGGGCCGCTAAAGGAATGCATCTAAGTGGGAAAAGTATGAGAAATAATTAAAATTACCGACAAAACAGAGAAAGCTTAAAGACCCTTTGTAATCATCAAAGCATCAGATTATTCAGTTTTTTAAACTAAAGCAAGCACTCAGCACTCTTAAAATTTCTAGGCAATTAAATGGGTTCTGTAGTTTGGATACTTTGACTATAATCTTGCTGATTTGGATGGTATTTTATTAATGATATCTCAAGGGGACTATGCAGTTGCATGAAAATTAATGAAATATTAATAACCAATAACCAAAGAAATGCAGATATGTCTGCTTTGGAAAAGATGTGACCTGCATGCTTCTTACATTAAGCACACTTTATTTATTTTGAATTTGCATTTGTATTTTAAGCATAATACTGCATGTTGTAACTTAAAGAGTGGGTATTTCGTTGGAAATTTAGTGTATATGTCATGTGCTTTTCGAAAATTATTGGTGAAAAACATTATTTTGGAAATTTGACACATTGTGGGGTTGGTTGGTGAAAATAATTTTCTGCAGTAAAAGAAGTGATTTGTATTTTCATGTAACATATGACATAATTCTGTGATCAGAGAGAAGTAGCTAACCTTTTTTGACTTCAAGTAAGAAACAGATGTCTCATGTACAGAATAGAGGACGGTTAACCTGCTTAAGAGGATTCTCTGTGCTAATATATGGCAGGGCATATAAGTACCAGGTGGTGCAGATCAAATTTCCACTCATAAAAGGAGAGGACTTACCTGCCCTAAGGCATCACTCTAGTGATAGAATGTGTTAAGAGTAGGGATACAAAAATGATATATGGTCAAATCCTAAATTTTACCTGGTTTGGGAAGAAATGTAACCTTTGCCAGATAACTGAAAATGTATTATATGAAGACACAGCTTTGAGCAATTACATAAACAAACATTAAGATTTAGTTTAAAAAAAAGGGCGCCTGGGTGGCACAGTCGGTTAAGCGTCCGACTTCAACCAGGTCATGATCTCGCGGTCCATGGGTTCGAGCCCCGGGTCGGGCTCTGGGCTGATGGCTCAGAGCCTGGAGCCTGTTTCTGATTCTGTGTCTCCCTCTCTCTCTGGCCCTCCCCCGTTCATGCTCTGTCTCTCTCTGTCCCAAAAATAAATAAAAAACGTTGAAAAAAAATTAAAAAATAAATAAAAAATAAATAAATAAAAATGACCAAACTTCTGAAAGTAAGAAGTGTGGGTATTGGTCAAGAGTAGATAGGGTAGGAGAAGAATAAAGTTGAACACAAAGCTAAAAAATAAAGATAGACTTCAATGGTTTCATCAGATTTTTAAAGGGTTCTTATTGGCTGAATAAAAAGAATCTAGAGGCTAGCATCAAAATACACTATTCATCTTTATATAAATATAACTAACAAAATAAGAATGTTTATTTTTGACAAAAGATAGCATTATATTTAATTCATTTGATATGAGTTTAAAGTCTTAATTTAAACTGTGTCCATTTGTCTCCAAAATTCTTCAGAGTGAAGATTTTGATGCCTGTTCACATGTACTGAGAGTTGTAATTGATACATCATTTTGGAAGCCAGGGTATCAATATCTGGAACTTATGCCACAGAAAACTTTATACACTGGGCAAAAATATATGTATTAGAAATGTTTGATTATAATGAAGATTTGGAAACAACCAAACTCCCATCCCCAAGTAAATGGTTAAATAAATGAAAGTACATTTATACAACATAATATTGTGCAGGTATACGAAAGAATTGGCTAGTTCTACTTTGACTGAAAAGGAAAGGTTTCCTGCAATATATAATTAGTGAAAATAGCAAGTTGTAGGACATAGGCAACACTTTTGGGGAAAAGATGTATGGATGTATATAGATGGTGGAAATCACATAGGAGTGGAATTTTGGAAATGTTTTATATTCTACATTCATACATTTTTGTAGGATGGAGAGAAATTACAGACAGAATTATATGTTGACACCTCACCCAATATAACGTTTTAAAAAACAACTTACTGAAATTGCAAGAGGCTAGTGACCTCCCCACAAATTCTTAGAAAACTTCTAGATGAACATGTCTGACACGTCTTAGGTTAATGATACGTCAGCCAAGAGTTGCAATAGATTTTTTCTGGAGTCCTTCCAGTTCTGAGTATGTGTGATTCTGAGAGATGGGAGAGAAAATCTCAAAACTGCTATGTTGAAAAAGGAAGACCTTACCTACCCGTGAAATTCCAACTGCAATTCAGAATTCACTCTTGTACTCTTTTTCTTGGCTGAATCATTCTCGCTATCTCATCACATTTGAGGAAGCCAATTAAGATTTCACCTGATGACAGATCTATTTCAAAGTACAGCCACAAATAGGGTGGCTTTGCATTGTTAATCTGATTAAGAAATGTTCTCTATATTGTAGGTCCAATGACCAAAGTGGATCTACTTTCTGTCTACCATATGAAGTTTATCAGAAAAGTCATTAAAATCTAATGAATCAACATACACATGATAAAAATTGTATCACTATCAGGGAAAGTACATTCATAATAGGAAAACTACAGGAAGTAAGTACACAGTAATTATTTTTAACTGGATTTAGATAATTGTTTATTTTTGGTGGACAATTAGCATACAACTTTTAAATATGTTGACCTGCTGTCTAACAAATACATGACTTAGGATTCATTTTCACCAGGTAAGAACAGAAAATAAAACAAAACAAAACAACAACAACAACAGCAACAACAACTTCTCTGAGAATCTGTTTTCTCTGCAGGTTCAGGAATTTTTATACTCATAACTCAGATCATGTTAACAAAAGCCCACATTTTCAGAACAGTTAGTGGTCTCAAGAGAGATTAAAAAGAAAAGTCTCTGCCCATTTTTTTAGCTGACAGTCACGTAGACTTCCATGCAAACTCTTAGATTGATAGGCATAAAATTTTATTATAAGGCTCATTGAAATATAATTCATTGACAATATTTTCTCTGTACATTATGTCCATTCATGAATCTGAATGTTACAATTTGTGATGTGGAAATGTTCTAACAAACAAAGCACTAATTATAATAAGATCAAATAAGACTTTACAGAAGTATTAATGATGTGAAAGGTTTTAGCTTTCTATAGAGAGAATGCTATTTAGCAAGGAAGGAATGATATTTTTAGTCTAGAGAGTTAATTAATAATTCATTCATGAATAATTATTAAAGACAATTATTAAAATGTGTTTCTAACTTCACAAAGCATACTATTGAAATGTGTGCTTGTTTAAAATGTGATTTTTATTTTCAGGACTGTTTCTAGTAGACTATACATTTCTTAGTACCTTTCTCCCCTTTGGACATCTCCTCTCTCTCTCACCATATATTTGTATTAGAGTGGACACATGGCTAATGAATTTGTATTTACTAGGTTTTGCATTACCTATAGGAAGAATAACTAGTAAGCATAGCTGTTACCTGAAGCTATAGTCACCATAATGTAACTTTATATAGAATTTAAAGAGTTATTTGCAATAAAAATGTATATTCTTTGTTTATGAATGAAAACACAGGTTACAGAGTTTTTGCTTAATTTAGATTTACTCTATTCATTTTAGAAGTAAGGTTTTAAGTGCCCTCCTATACTTACCGCTCAGGAATGCCATTTTATATAGATGTTCCACATGAATATAGATATGACTCCATGCTCTAAAATTAGCCCACGATAGTCTGAATGGCCCATTATCATAGGTTTTTCCTTGTTATCAAGGTACTACTTTTTTTAAAGAGTGAATAATAAAGGAATAGTGTCTTCTCAATTAATCCATTGGCACAGATCAAATTATTTGCTACTAGAAATTATTCGCTATGAGAAATTATGAGCTACTATCAAATTATTAGCTACTAGAAAACATGGTCCTGATATATAGGAGTAAATACAAATGATATTTTGATAGCTTGAAGAATTCTGAACAGACACCTCCTAGGTCCCAATGTAGTTTTTTCTTCTCTCTCCAGATTTTATGCTCCTTTGTAGTCTGCCTTTCACAGTTTCTCCAGAAATTATTTACTTTCTGTCCAATGCTACTAAAATATTATACAACTTTGATTATAGCACTAATCATAGCACTAATCACACTATGATATGGTACTTATAATTATGTTTCCACAAAAGCTCTGAATTGTTAAAAGTCAGCCCAGGTCTTAAATAACTTTGCGTAAGGGCCTAGCACCATGTTTTCTATGTCACATAATTGCTTGTTGCTTAATAAGTGAATAACTCCCTTATAGTGTCCCAGACAATGAAAAATCAATGTAGGGTAGGTACTCTTGATCAAAATTCAATATTCTTTCTTTTATAAGACATGGATATAGGAATTCTCACTGGTGTTCCTGAAGTTCACAGACGTAAACACTGAGAATATATGATTTTCATTTTGTTTTGTTTTGTTTGGGTAGACAACAGACATTGTAGTAGAAATTACCTATAAGATTTGAGATAGCCCTTTGCAAATAGAAGTTCCACTCTGATTTGGAAAACTCTCTTTCAGTTCTACTGTTTATGTGCTTCATATGTATTGCAACATTTTATTTATGTGAAAGTTACCATAGAATCACAAAACGTGCTACTGATTTTTGCATCAGTCTATTAGTGCATGTTGCTGATTGATATTAGACTACTGATCTAAAAGTAATTTGTTTTCTAAGTCTTTAGAAAATTTCCTTCAATTCAGCACTAAATCTTATATTTCTTTACTACAAATATCTAAAAATAAAAGGCATATTGTTAACTTAAAAAAAAATTGGCCATAGCAGTAGGAAAATATTATTTTAGTACCAGAACCCATTATTAAAACGTAAAAAGAAAAAAAAAGTAAAAAGATGTAAAGTGTGCCCTCAAAAACACAAAACATATGTTGGGGGAGGGTACAAAGTTGATCTTTGGAATTGTATCAAACTTAGTTGTTACTGACTTAAAATAGACTGTTACATATAAGTTGTTATAGGTAAGCCTCATGGTAACTACTAAGCAAAACCTTTAGTAAATACACAAAAGATATTGCAAAGGAATATAAGCATACCATCACTGAAAGTCATCAAACCACAAAGAAGGAGAAAAAGAGAAGAAAGGAACCCAACAGAGAGGTACTACAAAAATAGCTAGAGACAATTAACAAAAGAGCAGTTAAGGAGATACTTATCAATAACTACTTGAAATGTAAATTGACTAAATTTTCCAGTCAAAAGACACAGAGTGCCTGAGTAAATAAAAACAAAAACAAAAACCAGGCTTATCTATATGCTGCCTATAAGAGATACACTTTAGATGAAAGGACAAACACAGGTAGAAAGTGAAGGGATGGAAAAAGATATTCCATGCAAATGGGAACCTAAAGAAAACTACAGTAGCTATGCTTATATCTGACAAAATAGACTTTAAAACAAAGGCTATAATTAGAGACAAAGAAAGATGTTACATGATAATAAAGAAGTTAATCCAAAAAGAGGGTATAACATTTGTAAATATTTAGGCACCCAACATAAGACAACCTAAATATGTAAAGAAAATATTAACAGACCTAATGGGAAAATAGCAATACAATAATAGTAGGGAATTTTAATACCCCACTTATATGAATGGATGGATCATCCGAACAAAATTAATAAGGAAACATCAGGAACATTAATAAGAAAACAACATGTTAGACCAGATAGACTTAACAGGCATTTACAGAATCTTCATACAAAAGCAACAGAGTACACATTGCTCTCAAGTGCACATGGAGCATTTTCCAAGATAGGTAATATATTAAGACAAAAAACACATCTTGATAAATTTGAGAGGATTGAAATCATATCAAACATCTTTCCCAACCACAATGGTATGAAGAAAACTTGAAAATTCACAAATATGTGGAGATTAAACCACATGCTACTGAATAACCAATGGATCAAAGAAGAAATCATAAGAGAAATTAAAAAAAATACCATGAGACAAACAAAAATGAAAATGTAACATACCAAAATGTATACGATCTAGGAAGGAATGTATAGCAGGTCTAAGAAGGAAATTATAGCAATAAATGTCTCCCTCAAAAAATGAGAAAATTCTCAGGGGTGTCTGGGTGGCTCAGTAATTTAAGCATTCTACTCTTGATATCTGCTGGGTCATGATCTAATGGTTTTGTGGGTTCAAGCCCTGTGTCGTACTTTGTACACTGACCTCCTGGAGCCTGCTTGGGATTCTCCCTGTCTCCCCCTCTCTCTGCCCCTCCCCACTCATGTTCTCTCTGTCTCTCTGAAAATAAACTTTAAAAAATAAAGTAAAATTAAAAAATAACGGGACTTCCTTTAAAAAATGAGAATACTTTCAAATAACCTAGCTTTATACCTCAAGGAACTAGGAAAAGAATAAATGAAACCCAAAGTTAGTAGAAGGAAGGAAATAATAAGGATTAGAGCAGAAACCAATCAAATGGAGACTAAAAAGACCATAGAAAAGATCAATGAAACTAAGAACTGGTTCTTTGATGGGGTGCCTGGCTGGTTCAATCGGTTAAGCATCCCACTTCGGCTCAGGTCATGATCTCACAGTTGTGAGTTCGAGCCCCGCATCGGGCTCTGTGCTGACAGCTCAGAGCCTGGAGCCTGCTTCAGATTTTGTGTCTTCCTCTCTCTCTGCCCCTCCCCTGCTCACACTCTGTCTCTCTCTTAAAAATAAATAAATATTAAAAATAAATAAAAATGATTGTTTGAAGAGGTAAACAAATTGACAAATCTTTACCTAGACTCAGCAAGAAAAAGAAAAAAAAAGCTAGAGCTCAAATAAATAAAATCAGAAATGAAAGAGACCTTGCAGCTGATAACTGCAGATATACAAAGAATCATGAAAGACAACTATAAATAATATGCTAAGAAATTGCACAACCTAGTAGAAATGGATAAATTCCTGGAAACATACAAACGTTAAAAACTGTATCATGAAGAAATAGGAAATGTGAGCAGACCAATTACTAGTTAGGAGATTGAATAAGTAGATTTAGAACTTCCTAAAAACAGGGGCACCTGGGAGGCTCATCAGTTAAGTGTCTGACTCTTGATTCTCGCTCAGGTCATCATCTCATGGCCATGAAATCGGGCCCTATGTTGGGCTCCTCACTGAGCCTGCTTAAGATTTATTCTCTCCCTCTCTCTCTACCCCTACCCCACATGCCTTCTCTCTCTCTAAACAAAGAAACAAAACACAAAACAAATAAAAACTCCCTAAAAACAAAAGTCTAAGACTAAATAACTTAACTGGAGAAGTCCACTAAACATTCAAAGAAGAATTAATACGAATCCTTCTCAATCTCTTCCAAAAAACAGAAAGCGGGGGGGGGGGTGTCACACCCCTAAACTCATTGTATCAGACCAACATTACCCTGATACCAAAACCAGAGAAAGGTACCACAAGAAAAAAAAAATTACAGGCCAATAGCTCTGATTAACCTAGAGGCAAAAATCCTCAAAAAATATCAGCAAACCAAATTCACCAATACATTAAAAGGATCATATACTATGATCAAGTGAAATAGGGAAAATAATCCTAAAATTATTGTACAAAAGAAGACCCAGAATAGTCAAAAAAAATCTTAAAAAAAAAAAAGGAACAAAGCTGGAGGCACCATGCTTCATGATATCAAGCTATATTACAAAGTTATAGTAATGAAAACAGTATGGTATTGGCACAAGAACAGACTCATAGATCAAGAGAACAAAATAGAGAGCCCTGAAATATATGTTCAATTAATTCATGACAGGTGAGCCAAGAATATACAATGGAGAAAGGATAGTCTTTTTAATAAATGGTGTTGGGAAAATTGGACAGTAATATGCAAAAGAATGAAAGTGGACCACTATCTTACACCATCCACAAAAATTAACTAAAAATGAATTAAAGACTTAAATTTAATATGTGATAAAAAATGAGCAGAAGGATCTGAATAAACAGTTTTCTAAAGATCTTTATATGGCCAACAGACACATGAAAAGATGCTTGACATCATTAATCATCACGCAAATGCAAGTCAAAACGTCAGTGAGATGTGACTTCACACCTGTTAGAATGGCTGTTAGAAAAACAAATACAAGTTTTAATAAGGCTGTGTAGAAAAGAGAAACCTCACACACTGATGGTACAAATGTATATTGGTGCAACCTCTATGGTAAAAATGAAAAATATAAATACCATACAATCTAACAACTCCATTTCTAGATATTTATCCAAAGATAACAAAAAGATAATTTGAAAAAGATATATGTATCACTAAATTCATTGCAGTATTCCTTACAGTACTTAAGATATGGAAACATATCTTGTGAATGGTGAATGGATAAATTGTGAGTGAAACAAGTCGGACAGAGAAGGACAGATACCATACAATTGCTCTTGGATGTGGAATAAAAAAAAATAGAAAAGAAAAGAAAAAGTAAGTTCACAGAATCGGTTGGCGATTTCTAGAGCAGGGGTTGGACAGGTGGGAGATACAGGTGAACTTTTTTTTTAATTTAAGTAACTTGAAGAAAAACTTTTTTAAAATTCAGAAATTAATCTATAGATACAGGTATATCCTCCCCCCCCCCCCGAATATTCACAGTATAGTTCAGCGAAGAGAAAAAAAGTCTGTATTTTATTCCCCGATCTATGGAATACTAACTGGGAAAAAAAAATAAGTTTTTAATTAAATTCCAGTTAGTTAACATACAGCATAATATTAATTGCAATACAAAATAGTACAATATAGTGGTTCAATACTTCCACACAACACCCAGTGCTCATCACAAGTGCACTCCTTAATACCCATCACTTATTTCAAACATATCCCCACCCACCTCCCCTCTGGTAATCATCAGTTTGTTCTCTATAGTTAAGAGTCCGTTTCTTGGTTTGCCTCTCTCTTTTTTTTTTCCCTTTGCTCATTTGTTTTGTTTCTTAAATCCCACATTTTTCTTTCTGACTGACTTATTTCGCTTAGCAAAATATACTCTAACTAGTCTGCATCATTGCAAATACTGAGATTTCATTCAGTTTTATGGCTGTGTAATAGTCCATTTTGTGTATATACTATGTATTCTTTATTCTTCAGTTGATGGGCATTTGGGCTGTTTCCATTATTTGGCTAATGTAGATAATGCTGCTGTAAATATCAGGATGCATGTACCCCTATGAATCTCTATTTTTATATCCTTTGAGTAATACTTAGCAGTGTAATTACTGGACCATAGTGTAGTCCTAGTTTTGAATTTTTGAGGAATCTCCATACTGTTTTCCACAGTGACTGTATTAGTTTGCCTTCCCACCAGCAGTACAAGAGGGTTCCCCTTTCTTCACAATCTTAAAAATGTGGAATAATTTTTTTAATGTTTATTTATTTTGAAAAACAGAGAGTGTGAGAGAGAGAGGGAGAGAGAGAATCCCAAGCAGGTTTCATACTCAGCAGGAACCCCTATGCAGGGCTCAATCCCATGACTGTGAGATCATGACCTGAGCTGAAATCAACAGTCAGATGCTTGACCTACTGAGCCACCCAGGTGCTCCTGGAATATTATTTAATTAAAATTTTAGAAGTTCTATTAGATTCATATAGCTAATCCCAGAATGAGTGGTGGAAGAGACAGGAAGGAAAAGGAAACAATTTGGAGAAAGAAAGGCAAGAAAGGCAAAATATATATATAATATATATATATATATATATATATATTTTTTTAATTTGTTTATTTATTTATAGAGAGTGTATGTAGGAGGGGCAGAGAGAAAGGGACAGAGAGAATCCCAAGCAAGCTTTCCACTGTCAGTGCAGAGCCTGACATGGGGCTCAAACTCACAAACCTTGAAATCATGATCTGAGCTGAAATCAAAAGTCAAATAACGTTTAACTGACTGAGCCACCCAGGCACCCCAGCATAATTTATATTTTATAATACTCTTAGAAAAATACAGTAAGTACATTCATAATATAAAACTGTTTGTCAAATACATATTGGAGCTGAGGCTTTTGTTTTTTGTTCAGTGTTTTTATTTTAAGCAATGTGATTTAATTTTTGTTTTGTTTTGTTTCGTTTCACCTAACTTAGTTCAACAAACTTCTTATGTGTCAGGCACTTTCCCAGTACTGGGGTTACTAAAATAATGAATTAGCCTCTACAGTCTTGTAAGTCAAATTTGTAACATTAGAGAAAAAAATCTAAACATTTCATAAATGCTCCTAGCTGATAAAATGCTACAATAAAGATGCAGGGATTATTATAGGATGGCACCTGGGAAGGCTGGAGATACCATGATGAAGTTACATTGAAGCCAAATCTTCCAGGGCGAATAGGCATGCCCTAGAGCAGGAGGAAGGTAGGTTTAGCACACACAGAGAGAATAGAGTGATTGTACATAGTAGTAGCTATCATATTGCTGCAATTTGCCAACTTTGTGCTGGCTTTTGTTGTCAGCTTACATATGTGTGGCTTTAGGCAAGCTGGCTTCAAAGTCTGGGCTCTTAACCACATGTTATACTGCTTTTCATAATAACATAGCATGTTCTGACATAATTGAAGCCATGCAGTGTGATTAGATCAAAGGATTCATATAATGGAATGATTAAAAATCAAGTGAAAAATTGTTGAGAGAAGATTCTAAAGGGACTTATGTGCTCTATTGGGGATATTTAGACTTTATCTTAGAGGAAATGGTAAGTCATCAAACTTTTTTTATTTTTGTTTTTTGTTTTGTTTTTGGTAGTGAGTAACAATGATTTTTATATTTTAGGAAACAATAAAGGAAGAGGTACTTTTTAGGAGGCTGTTACAATAGACCTTATGAGGGGTGAGCAAAGTTGGTATTTGTACATGGTAAAAATGATTAAATTGAGGCTTTATTTCAGAAATTGGTGAAAAATTGAGTCAGAAAAAAAATTGAGGCATATAATGAAAATGAAAAGGCATGGGCCATGACACCAAATAATTTTTAAAGTGTTTATTAATTTAGGCATTCAATATTGTAAAATAGGCAATGTAGATTTTCAGGCACCAACCATGGAATAAAGGAAAGAAAATAATAATTTAGGATTTCTTTCATCAAAGAACAACCCAATAGCTGAGCTACAGGACATATAGTATCAATTTAAAAAGGTAGAAATGGTCACTTATGAATGTTATTTATTGGTTTTAAAAGATAATTATGTATTTTTGCCTTCACACTTAACAAATTCAGTATGACTCCTCTCCACTCTGGCATCTAGTGTATAGATTCATACAAACCATTTCTATTTCATTTCTTTTTTTAATTTTTTAAAAATGTTTATTTATGTTTGAGAGAGAGACAGAGTGTGAGCAGGAGAGGGGCAGAGAGAGAGGGAGGCACAGAATCTGAAGCAGGCTGCAGTCTAAGCTGTCAGCACAGAGCCCTGTGTGGAACTCAACCCCATGAACCACGTGATCATGACCTGAGCCAAATTTGGACGCTTAACTGAGTGAGCCACCCAGGCGCCCCTTTTTATGTTTCATTTCAAAGGATCAGTCATATTAGGAAAATTTTGTTGGCTAACCCTAAAGCTGTTTAGCAATATCCATTTAGGGATACAAGAATGATCTGAGTTTGCAAAACCTGAAGATAGAAGCATAGTTAGAGGTCAGCAGAGTTTCATTGATTTCCTAATTTTTATTGTTTCAACTCTAAATTTTCTGTGAGATTGAGTTGCCTATTTTCTGGAAACCCTTTATCTTCCTCTCTAGCTTAACTTTCCACTCCTTCTAGGACAGACCCTCAACAATGCAAGGAGGCATATTTCACCCTTGTCTAAACATGTGAGGTTCTTTCCTATCTAAAAAATCTGACCTAAAGTCTGCAAGGATGGGTATTAATCAGAGGAAGAGCCCTCTATATACCCATAAAGTCCTAGATTTCATCATAAGGATCTCATAACTTTAAACAGTTATATGGGTATTGTTCCATTTTTAAGTGGATGCTATGATTGTAATGATGCTTTTCTTTGAAAAGTGAAGAGGGCTAATGATTTCTAGTTGAATTCCTCAGTCTTGGAATTCATTTTTATGGGATGGAATGATCATGTGTAGTGCACAGGCTGGAAAACAGGATTCTAATATGAACATTTGTTAAGTTATTATGACAGTTTAAATTGTCCCACAAAGATTGAATCAAACAGTTGACTTCATTAAAAAAATGTGCTTTATAAGGGGCACCTGGGTGGCTCAATCAGTTAAGCGTCCAACTTCAGCTCAGGTCAAGATCTCCCAATTTGGGAGTTCGAGCCCAGAATTGGGCTCTGTGCTGATGGCTCAGAGCCTGGAGCCTGCTTCAGATTCTGTGTTTCCCTCTCTCTCTTCCCCTTCTCCACCCCCCACTCTCAAAAATAAATAAATATTATTTTTTTAAACGTGCTTTATAAGAATATATATACACATATAAAATGGCATTCCATGTGATTTTTAAAATTATGTTTAAAGTCTTACCATTTCTGATGTCATTCCTTTTTTGTAAGTTTATAAACTTTCTTTTTAAAATTATATATCTATTACTATTTTTCTGCATTGATGTGATCCTTATCACTTAAATCTGGATGATGTGCATGTTTATATAATCGTAAATTTTGCCATGTGCAGATCTTTAGATTTGCAGAAATGTTCAATTCTTGCAAATGATTATAAGATGATTTCACTGGAGAAAATATGAGTTTCAGGCCCATTTGCCAATTTTCTGCCTGGATTGTTGCTTTTCTATAGATGAATCAAAACCCTCAAGGAATATAGTGTATAGAAGACACAATGATTTAACATTAACTGTACTGTTTCATTCTTTATCCACATTGGACAAAATTAACAAGAATCTGAAAAAAATGTATCGACTAAGTTGCCATTTTATACATTTTATATTCTGTGACATTTCAGAATACTTGTATTCTTCAAATCACATTAGAATTACAGAACACTTAAAAAGCAAAATAAAAATTTTAGGTAATTTAGGTTAATGTGTTTGTTGTCATAGATCTGTTGGTATATTTTAAAATTTATGTTTGCTTTTATTAGCAAGTAATTGAAGGTTTTTGTAGGAAAACAAGCTTAGATAATACAGTTTAAAAAGAATGTGATTCACATTAGTTCCAGAATCAACAAATGCTGTTTTGCTGGCTCACTTTTTAAATGTCTATAAAAGTCTGCATTTGCTCCTTCACTTAAATAATTCATACTTGATTATAGGACTGAAAGGAATTTATAGCCTTTAAGTTTCAGATCTGATCAGAGCAGTGTTTGCATTATCAGAGGACTTTGCTTTGATTGTCCTACTCTAACAAGCTCTCTGAAGGCCTATACCTGCACTTCCACAGTAATACAATGCATATTATAGAACTCTGACCAGTTTGGGAATCTTCAGGCATGACTTTGTTAGTTTCTGTTACTAGATTCTACAAAATGTCTGTTGAGGCAGGGCTTTGCCTAGGTGTTCTCAGACAGTAATAAGCTAGTCATGATCATGAAACAGAAAAAAGTCCAAAGAAGAAAAGTGAGCAAAAGGAAAGATAGGAAATGAGGTCAAAGAGGAGTCCAGGAAAAGATCATAGAATACTTTTTATAGATCACAGTGATGTTTTCATTTATTCTAATTGTGAGAGGAAGTAATTGTAGGGCTTTAAATGCGCATACTTTTATTATTTATTTTACATTTCGTGAACAGGAGATTCTCACTTTACTCCAAGAGAACATATCAATAGAGATGGAAATAACGTAGCCATTTTATAATGTATTTGGAGCTAGAATTGGTAAGACTTGTAGGTGAATTGGGTTACAAATAGGAATGACTTCTTGCTCTTTGGTTAGAGTATGTAGCTAGATGATGTTACCATTAACTCTGTGGGGAAGACTGATGGAGAATTATGTAGGGGGCGATGGTTAGTTGTGACTAATAGACACCAAATAGTCACAAATAGAATGGATATTCGTTGCTCTTTGAGATTCCTTTTAAAGTAAATCACAAAATCTAATGTGATTTGGTTTAACATAATGCTTTCTAGTCCCAGCATTGCACATGATTATGTTATGACTTATTAAAGCAAAATTATGTTTCCTATGAAGCAGATAAAATTATTATCAACCTATTTTACTTTTGCAAAAGAACATCGTCTAAGTATTTTAAATAGAATACCCCCTTTATTGTTAAGATAATCCAATAAAGAAATTGGATAACAAATGAGGGGATACCAATCTGTAATAAACTAGGAAAAAAATATGTTATACCTTCTATAGAGCCATTTAATCTTATGGTCAGAACAGATTTTTCCAAGTCTTCTGAGCAATAATAGATAAATCTTTTTAATGTATGTATTTTATTTATATTTTATTCACAAAATATTGAAAGGTCTTGAGACTTTTTAGTAGACAGCATAGGATGAAACAGGGTACTCATAATAAAGCGTTGCTTTTTAATTTTTTTTAATGTTTATTTTTGAGAGAGACACAGACAGAGCACAAGCAGAGGAGGGGCAGAGAGAGAGAGAGGGAGATACAGAATCTGAAGCTCAGACCCTGTCAGCACACAGCCTGATGCGGGGCTCCAGTTCCAAAAGGCGAGATCGTGACCTGAGCTGAAGTCGGACGCTTAACCAACTGAGCCACCCAGGCATCCCTGAAAGCTTTTAAACTCCTTACACAATGTACTGTCATTAAGGCAATTCTCATCAGTCTTTATCATTTTACATCAAGACAGAGATACAAAAGGATTTGCCATGTGTGCAATTCTTCTTTCCTAAGTCTCTTGATGTATAAATATAGAACATTTAGAATGGCTTTTCTATATTCAAAATAATGACTTCCCAATGACTGTTTATTGGACAATCAATCCAATTAAATACTTGCAGTGTGAGCTCAAAAATCATATGTAGACGCCCAATCATTGCTTCCAACAAAATGTCCCAAATAAAGCTCATATTTTTTTATTTTTATTTTTTGTTAAAAAATTTTTAATGTTTATTTTTGAGAGAGAGATAGAGAGAGAGATAGAGTGCAAGTGGTAGAGGGGCAGAGAGATAGGGAGACACAGGCTGAAGCAGGGTCCAGGTTCTGACCTGTCAGCACAGAGCTGGACACGGGACTTGAACCCACAAACCACGGGATCATGACCTTAGCCAAAGTCAGACGCTTAACCGACTGAACCACCCAGATGCCCTTAAAGTTCATATTTTTTAAAATCAGAGATAAGATATTCTGTTACCTGTGCTTTATGTTAATATTACCACATTTTCCTATTCAAGATCAAATTATGAGGAAAATTGGAGGGTTTTTTTTTTTTTTACAATTTTCTTGTCATATTTTGTAACATTTCACATTTGTCTTTTTCTGTCATATTTATTATTATAGAGTAAAGACATTGAAATATAAGTATGGAATTACTATGTGGATTTTCTAGATGGTTACTTTGATTGTAGTATTGTTCCTCTTTAACTTAAATCTAATTCACAATACATGTCTTCCTCAAATGATTTCCTTAACAAATACATACTGAGCTCATCTATCTTTTAGGTACTATTCTGATTACTTAGACAGACAAAAATGTGTGCCTTTCATTAATATAGGTGAAAAAGCTTTTTGCTGATTCTCTTCTGACACCTCTCCTCTGCCCCGTTTTTTCTCATACCTCTTCAACCTATGCTTTAACTTTTCTAGTTTGGATATTTAGCTAATCAGGACTTAACATTATGTCAGAGTATTGGGAACTAAAAAGAAACATTAACGTTACAATGACTGCAAGAATAAACATAAGAAAAAGTATAGGGTAGAGAGAGATTAAAATAATGTGATGTGGTAAAAATAAGTGACATTGTTGGATAAATACAATTACCTAATTGTTAAGGTAGAAAAAAAATAGTTATCTAATCCAGGGTAGATTTGTTTGATAATGATCCTAATATTTTGCTTTTGGGACTTATTTTTATGTTTTGATTTGATGTACTCATGTTTTAACACTGCAACTTAGTATTTTAAATTGTGGGACTTTCATTAGCTATTGCTCAAAAGTCCAAAATTATAATTCCTGGAAATTAAAACTTTTTTAAAATTTTTTTAATGTTTATTTATTTTTGAGACAGAGAGAGACAGAGCATGAATGGGGGAGGGTCAGAGAGAGGGAGACACAGAATCTGAAACAGGCTCCAGGCTCTGAGTTGTCAGCACAGAGCCCGACACCGGGCTCGAACTCACGGACTGCAAGATCATGACCTGAGCCGAAGTCGAACACCCAACCAACTGAGCCACCCAGGCGCCCCATGGAAATTAAAACTTTTTAACAAACTTACCAAATAAAATTCTGCAAGAACTATAAATATAGAAAATATTTTTGAATTTTCCTATTTGTTATCTCCCATAAAATCCTAAACAAAGGCACACTGTCATCTAAATGTTAATGTGTTTGTAGCTGAGTTAAGAGTTTGAGTGAAAAAGAATTCTGATCGAATCAATGTATATAAACTTTATTTATATCTATATAAATAAATATATTCATCTATATGAATTCATCTAATAAATTCATCTAATATATTCATCTAATAAATTCATCTATATCCAACATTGTGCATGATTTTGAGTTAATCAAAAGACTACTTGATTTATTAGATATATTTAGTCTAAAAGATAATCAGAGTGGCTGCTGAGGATCCCTCCTAAAAGTTTCAGGGAGTCTGGGCCTATGGACCACAGGAGCAAAGCTGGGCAGGGGGCACAAGATGGCTTGGAGGGCATTCTCAGGGCTGCTACTGGTTTGAAGCCACCGGCCACCTGGGATGACGGTATTCTGGGCCCACTGGGCCTGCCCTGACTGCTGGCTCTGCGGGAGCCAGTCCACTGAGACCCCTGGCACAACATCAGCCACAAGCTGACCTACCTGGGTTTGGCGTGCTGCCTGTGCTTGGGCCACAGTTTCAGCAGCCTTGTGCTCAGCCCCATGGGTGGCCTGCATATGTCCCCCACAGATAGGCAGCTGGTGACACAGTCAGAGGTACCTGTCGTGGACTGCTCTTGTGCCAGGGTGGAGGAGATGCCATTTGGGAAGATTGTGGAGAGCCTACTGCAGCTGCTGCCCCAATAGGTGGCCGCCAGCCCTGTGAACTATGCCTGGCCCTGCAAACTGCTCCCCGTGGAAGATTTGTTGCCACCTTGTACACCTTTGGAACTTACTGTCATTTTGCTGCAGAAGTTTAAGAGGGGCAAGGACTTGCTGGACCTGAACCACCAGCTTCTGAACAAGTGCATGGCCTGCAGCAGCCTCAAGTGGGTGCTCCAGGCAGAGAAGGAGTTCAAGAGCCCCAGGAGGAAGAAAATGTTCCCTTTCATGTGAATTCAGAGCAGGAATTTGTAAAGTCCCACAGGCCCATGAGCAGCACCTGACTGCCCATGGACTGTGACAAGAGTCATGAAGACTGAGTATCATGGGCTTGATGCCAAAGACCAAGGGCACTGCAACAGCCCATAAGAGGAGAGAGGCAGGGAAAGGGGGCTGAGGCCAGTGCATCAACAGGAGTTTGGAAAAGAATTAAGAATTGACAAAGATAGTAAATGTACAGACATATTTTTGGGGGCTGGGTGTTGAGGAAATTTCAAAATGGTGGCAGGACTTGTGGGAACTCCTGACAGGCCTGGTGGTCTAGTCTAGGCCCCTTCCGGCTGCCAGCAGAGCTGGACTCACGGCATTGTCTCTCAGTGCTTCTGATGCTCCTCACTCTGGCTCCTGCCTCGGATCCCTGACAGTGAAACAGGGCATCAAGGAGGAAAACCAAAAAAAAAAAAAAAAAGGATAACCAAAATGATTGGTTCTTTCCATTTCTACAGTGAATGTGCAAAAGCCTAGGAATGTGGGAGATCTCCACAGGTTCCCATTATTGAGTCAGAGTGTTGCTTCCTATTTTGTTACATGCTCAGGTGCTTTACATTATCTTAGGCATACTTTGTTGTTTTTAGGTTTTGCCACATGAAATTCCCTTTTTCTAAGTAAAATAATGATCAAATATTGAACATATTATACAGTTCAATTTAGTATTTCGAATTCTTTGAGGAAAGTGTCTGTACTACATATTTACAAGGTTTCTTCACCCATTCTAAAAGTTCTGATTATTTTTGCCTGTATAACACAAACATAGACAAGAAAACAGCATTAATTTGAGATTAAAAAAAAGTTTCAAGTATACAGTGTTCTCCTCATGAATTACTCTAATTAGTGTTAACTTACAAATATTTTCTGTCAATATGTGAATAGGAATCTATGGGAAATAGCTTTTTCTGATCTATGACACCAAAAGAAGATGCCATCATCCCTTAGAGAAAAATATTAAGAACAAAGTAAGATTTTAACTGAAAACATAGTGTGAAAATTGTTTTTATTTTCTGCTAACAAGAAACACACTTTATAGTATTAATTTGGCTTTAAAAACTGTTAATTGTGATTTTTAGCATCATGCAATTATTGGTATATTGTAAAATTATTGTTCTGATCCCTTTAGCAAATAAACATGGGGCATAGTTTAAGTCAGTGAGGAAAAGTGTGGAGTCCTCTCTTGAAATGAACACTTCCTAGATTCCATGATTATTCTACGTGCCGTCTAACCAGAATTGTAAACGAGGTTTTAAAGAGATGTACAGCTCTTTTTATTAGTGTCTTTGAATATTTCAATAACAGTGAGGTCAATTAAAATTTTATTGAATGATTACGTTTTATATTGACTCAGACACAAACACTAAGTAATTTAAAACGGTAAAGTTAGAAATAGAAAAGGAATTGCCCTTTTTATAACATGATATTATCTATTTATGCCTTAAATTAAAAAAAAATCCTTTCTTGGCTTTGAGAGTAATCAAAATTTAATATGATCATTCTATTACCTCGTTAGCCAGCATTACAAATCCTCTCTTCTAGTTTATTGGTTTCTTTATTGTTTACTGATCATATACACTTATTCCACCTACTAAGTTGTTTGGTTTAGTTGTTTTTCCCTTGTGTCTCTGAGCCTCAAACCCCACCTCTTCTAGAATAATAAAATTCCTTTGTTTTTTATAACTATTTTAATTCTTACAGATAACCCAAGACCTAATTTTTCTATCTACTTCAGTTTCCTCTCAGAAGTCAGATTCCTTTGTCTTTGTCTCATTACTCTTTAGTGAAATGACAGTAATTCCTAGCTAGCCAAATCATATGGATACACTGTTATCAGTATGATAGAATGATCTCTGCATGTAACATTGACAGAGAATCTATGTATATCTTCTCTACAATTAAGCAAAAGCAGACATCTAAGTACTCCATAAATGTGTGAATTTCATTATTGTTTTCTAAAGATGCTTCCTTCTAAATATATATTTTGATTTTATATCACTACTGTCCCCAGTATTCAGAATATAAAATATGGTGCATGTGTACATACACAGGAGTGTGCGTGTATGTCTGTCTGTGTGTGTGTGTGTGTGTGTGTGTGTGTGTACTACATATATCACCTATGATAGGTGAGGAAAATTACAAAAACAATTTACTATTAGTGTCTAGCTAATATCAGTAAAGTGTATTTTTTATAATGTTGGTGGTGATATTCAAATTGATTTTGCATTCTATCAACGTTGCCTTTGGTTTTTCCCTAATTCTTTTTTAAATGTATTTCCTTTATCTCAAAAAGAAACAGCATTAAGAAATAATTTTTTATACCAAATTATTTTTAGTAATTATTTATCATAGAGCCTAACTCTGTGCTAGTGTTAAAATATTCATAAATATTCCTATTGTACTTAAGATTTTTGTAATTTGGCAAGTCACCTATCAGTTACATAGCACCAAGTATTTCTATGGGAAAAATAGAAATTTACAGTATTTACTGTCAATAAACTTTAATTGTGTCAGCAAGGGGCAGAAATGCAGAAAATTACAGACTTTTAAATGTGTGAATCGCTTGCAAGTTGGAAGGCCTAGCTAATTATTTATCTTAGATGGGTAGTGAACAATAAAACCAGGGACAATGATAATTGAGGTGACTTCATTTTGCCTCAAATCTCTTATCACATAAAAGGAGCAATCTGTTTTTAATCTAAAATTTGACATGAATAAACTTGTTTTATGAGTTTCTTGGTGCTTGCTAAAATGAAGAAAGCAGCAATTTCAGAGAGTTAGGTTTATAACAGTCTTTTGAAGACCCTGTAGCCAGAAATTAATCAGAATAATGTTGAACTATTAGAAAATAATTGGAGTAATTAAAAAGCACAAATCGAGTCAAATTACAAAGAGTGAAAGACAATATCTTCTTTTTTTTCCTATGTCCAACATCATATAGCCATGGTATCCTTTCCTTATTATTCATGAAAGTTTATGACTTACAATAGAAATTGGCCAATGGCTTTTCTCACACAGACTTCCAGAATCAATATTGATTTTTGATAATTGATGACTATTTAGGATGAATGCCAAGAGACCTTTTATAAATCATGGTTATATTTTTGTGCAGTTATAGAAACTTACGAGAGAAGTTTAATAATTGCATCAACAACTTCATTTTGTTTCATTTTGTTCATTTTCATCATTTACATTGTAAGTTTGAAATGGATTACTAATTTGTGATTCATCTACATAAATAGGACAAGAAATATTAAAATTTTGAATTTCTTACACACTATCGCTATTTTTGCAAATTGCACATTGAAGTGAGTCTTACAGAATTGATCATTTCTAGGAATGTAACCTACTAATTGCACATGTCATTTGCATCATTATTACCTTCAGCTTTTACATTCCATGTGAGATTCACAATGAGCAATTCAATTCGCAAACTGAGTCACTACTTCCTATTTCTATCATAAAACCAAGAGACTATTCCCTAGAAAATCAGAATTAATTGTGTATTTTTTTTTTACAAAGGAAGACATAGCTTTATAACTTTAAAATGAATTTAAAATTCACTTTGGGAAGTTTTAATACTAAAGTTAATCATACATAGTATGTTTGTTTTTCTTTAAATAGACATTTACCTGGATAATATTATCATTTCAGCTTATAAAATAAATATATATATATGAGACCATTAATGAAATTCATCCTAAAAATGGTGAATCCAAATATATTTATAATTTGACAACAGTTAAATAATGTATGTGAACCAGATGGGGAGATGATGATTGGACTATATCTTATAAATTACAGTCATTGTATATTTGTGAATTGTGCCTATCAAAAGACCTTGTCTAGAGCGAGAGATTTCAAGGGAATGAATGAGGAACAAGGTAACAGCAATGGTTGTTCATTTAGATTTCAGTGTTTGCTGAATAAGTGAACTTAAGTTTTAATTATTCAAGTTGAATTAGTTTTAGCACTACAATCTATGAGGGGGGTGGAAGGCAGCATTATCATTGCATACATTGTCTCTTTGGACCACAAACATATCAGACTGTAATAGAAAGTATATTTCTACGTTCTATCTCAGAATTTTATTCTCATATGAAACTAAGTTTTTTTGTCATAGCCAACAAAAAGAATGCTAAGCAAGTTGCTTAGGGCTAGTAGGAAAACTGTCCCTTTGAGAACAATGATGTTGTTAACCCTCCAAGCTCGGTTTTGGTTACTTGTGTTCCTTATTTAAGTCAGTGGAGAATCTTGCTAAATTACAAAACGATCTAAACTAAGTTCTATTAAGGACTTTTTTTTTCTTGATCAGTCTCTAAAATTTTGTTTTGACTTTTAATTTCATAAGTTCTGAATTGCACATTTAGGAAAGTGAACTTTTTTCAGTATATTTTTATATGCTAACAGCAGTGGAGAATCAAAACAGATAATCTTGGGTATGAATTAGTTATGGTAGGAGAAGCATAAGTGGTTACTACTCTGTTCCCTGAACTGGCTTATTGCTTTACATTGATGCTCGCATCACCAAGTCCTCTTAATTTCCCATTCCTCTGTCTGTTGGCCACTATATGGCTATATGTTCTGTCCCCTTTTCTCTGTCCTTTTCTTCCCCCTCACTTTCTCCTGCCTCCGCCTCAGCCTTATTCCCCGAATAACAATGCAGATGTGTTTAAACCTAATTGCAGTTACATCCAGAGGTGGGTTTATGTGTGTGTTACATTGAGAAACACATGCGTACCTTCAAATTACAGAAGTAAGTCCAGACACTTACATTGATCATGCCCTCCATGTAGCGCATTTTCTCAGATCCTAGAGGTACTCACCATTTTCCATAGAGAGATGACAGAGGATTTATTGTCGTGAGTTTCTAACCCATGTACTTTAATCCTACAGTAATAAATACATGTATTTCCCTATAGTGAAGAGTGCAGAATCTTCACATTCCTTCTCTTAGGTAATTATTTTACCCCTTGAGATACTTATTATGATATGTGAAACATTAAACTTTAATGTCATATTTACCTTTAGAGTATACTTTACCCAAATGAAACGGTTAAAGGTAAAATAATTGTATTAAAACTTGGCAACTAATATATTTGAAAAAAAATGTTTCTAACTTATTTCTCAGAAGATATTGAGGCTTCTAAAATTTTCGTTTGGTTTTATTCCAAGTTGGCTTTTCTGTTATTCCTTTTGCTTTTTATTTTTATGTTTTGATTAAAATTTAGAAACTATACTAAAGAAAAACTGGTGGAGAGAGAAAAAATTTGCAAGTTATTTTAGCAAGAATCTATGTCATATAAAATATATTATTACAGCTGCTCTTCGAGTCTGCTATGAGGATGTTTTAGAGTGAGAGGCTTTTTTTAGGAGCAGAAATTCAGGATATATGCATGGATTAAAAGGATTCTTTACTGCAACACTTCCCAGACTTTTAGGTTTTATGGACTAGCATTTTTTTTTTCTTTTAATTGGAGAGACCAGGGTAAAGTTGCCAATTTTTTATTTAGTCAAGGGGGATGCTTAAAATATCAGTTGGCAAGTACTATGTGAGAAAGAATATTTCACACACACACACACACACACACACACACACACACACGTGAAAAGAACATAGACAAAGTCCGTAAACTCGGAATAAAATATAGGCTTTTCCAGGTAATGACACCTGGCAACTATATACCAATATATTTTTAATATAGATGTTTTAAAAATCTGAATGCTGAAATGTTCGTAATGTAAAATTACATTACACATAATATCTTCATTAAACAATTTTGGTTACTCCAAGATCTAAATTTGTTGACAATGCAACACCAAGTAGTGTTCTTAAATTATTTTCTTCCTTTCTGCTTTGTTTTCTGTCAGTGTTGAGAATCTACTTTCACATATTAATAAAAATAGAAATAGTTCTGTGAATAATAGTTATATTCAATTTAAATGCTTTGGGTAGAATGAGATATGCCATGGAAAGATGACCTGTACATCTCCAGGAATCTGCTTTCTTTCCTTCAGACTAAGAAAAAATTACAAGACTAGCTAGAGCTCAGAAAAGTGACTCAATGAAAAGCATTTCCCAAACTACACAGCTCTGGGCTTTAATTGCCTAAAACAAATCAACCACTTTGGGAAACTGTTTAGCAATAGTTACCAGTAGTCAAAGTTGCCTATCATGTATTTATATCTATAACTGTATCTGTATTTATTTCTACCAAAAGACAAGTTCAAGAATGCTCATTACAGCACTATTTGGCAACTTAAATTTCAATCAATAGAAGTATGGAGTAATTAATTTTGGTATAGACACACAAGGAATACTAGATAGCAAATAAAAGTGAATGGATCACTATTTTCAGTATAACATGGTTGAATCTCATAAAGATCATGTTGAACGAAAGAGAACAAAGCATCTGTACTCTATCATTCAGTTATATGATTTTATTTATTCATGGTTAAATTAATCTGTGCTTCTAGAAGTCAGGATGGTGATCGCCTTTTGAAAGGTGAGCTTATTAGGGACTGCAAAGGACACAAAGGGAACCGGACACTGACAGTATTTTATATCTTAACTAGGTGACCACTATACAAGGGATTTATTTACCTTGTGAAATTTTTGAGGTGTATAATTATATATATATATATATATTATTCATCTATGTATGTTTCAAAGAAATATTTATTTAAAATTTTAAATACACAAAGTATATAGAAGATAATATTAGAATATTAGTGAAAGGGTTATTTTTCCTGCCTAATGAACTGGGTTTCTAACTATAGACTCCTCGATTTTGTAGATAATAAAACTACTCTGACAATCATCTCTGTATTTCCTCCCTGATAATGGATTTTTAGTTTCATAAAATTTAGGTCGAAGGCTGATTGCTTTCCTTGTTATTAATTTGTATTCTCAAGCCACAGATTGAAAGAATTAAAAAACTGTAACATTGTTCCTTTGGTGAATAAGATCTACGTTTTCCCCCAGAGTTGTAGGTTTCTGAATGGTATATTGTTAATAATAAGAAAATATCTATTAAACAATGAATCACAACCTCCCTGTCACACACAACAAAACTCATAGAGGAAGACGACTCTTTTTTGAGTGACTGTAACTAATGGATTATGTAATATTGAATCTTTGTTGTCCTCCTTTATATGAATACTAACAAACTGAGGTGAAATAAAATAACAGGATTATTGTCTATCATTCAGCATAAACATTGTGAAGTTCTAAACAGAAAAAAAAATCTATTTCTGATAGTTACAGGAGGATTTTTGATTGTGTGCTTGGGGATGGGGTAAAAGGAATGATTTGGGAATGCATCTAATTGTAGTCAATGATGAATTTTGCATAAACTCAGTAGTTCCAGCTGTAATCTCCTTTTAACAGAGAAGTCTGTTTTTTGTTGTTTTTTAGGGGTTTTGTTTTGTCTTTATAAGAAAGAGGCTAATGACCTCTAGACCTAAGTAATCAAGAACTAATGAGTTTGCCTAACAGAGTAGTGATCTGAATCTGCCAGAGGTCACCAGTAGATGATGAACAGCCATGAGAGTTGTTATTTTTTAATGTAAGCATACAAGTAGACCTAAGAGATTTTATGGAATCCTGACTGCAGTTGTTACCTTAGAATAAAGGTCTTGGCCTACAATGAGTAGAGAATAGACTCTCCATTAAAATTAAGACAACACAAACTTCTTACCCTGAACCTATCAACTTATTGATGGAGTATAGGCAAGTGAAAGGAAAAAAAAAAAAGAACAATATCTATGGGTGGTTCATTCTCTTTCACACAGTTATGTGAGGATCTAGTCTGCATTTCCAGCCCCAAATCATATATGCATTCAGAAGCTTTGTGGAGTCTCAGAGGCTACCTACTTAAAACTATCCTTTATATCATCCTCAGATATAAAACCTGTCTTTTCAAGCAGAGAAGAGGATAACAGTAGAAGGGAAGCACAAACAGTACTAGATTCAGTAGTCAGCTGTAGTGACAAGACTCTTAGGACAGTAGTTACATTTCAGAATTGAGGAAGTTATTACAGCATGTCAGCAGTGGTATTGGTCTCATTATTTATTTATTTATTTATTTATTTATTTATCTATCTATCTATTTATTTGTTTATATTTTCTGGAGCAGATATCTACATTCTAGCCACCAGTAGCAGCCCAGAGAAGGGAATGTGCAATCAATCCACTTTCTCTTTAGATAGTATTGAGCTAAGAAAGTCCTAATCTCCTGCAGCCAATGGTAGGATCCCAAAGGCGAAAGCATGAAACTTTGTTTATTTGTTTGTTTTCATTTATTTAGACAAATAAATATATACTATCAGAAAATATAATAAATAAAAGCTTTGCTCAGTGAAGAGTAGACAGAGCACTTAGTGATGGCAGTGACAAAGTGTTGGCTATTATCCTATGCATGGCAGTGGGCCGAGGTCGTTGTTATTGAACCCTATCCTCAAATACAATGTCAAAAATTTTACATACAGTAGTTTTTTCCAGTTTAAAGATAGTGTCAGTATAAATTCAGGATAATACCTATCATCTTCTCTATATTAAAATATATAACACTGTTCCTGAGTCATTAACAGAAAGTTTAAATATGTCCCTCATCTCTTGTCCTTTTACTGTAGTCATAGAGTTTTTCCATGGCTGGCACAATGGGGGATGGATGGAAAATAATGGTTTTGGATAATTGATATGCTAGTAGTCGGTAGATTGAAATTTGAAGATATTGGAGGCTTCGAAGACTCAAAAGAGACTGAGATAGAATGATGAAGGCCTAGACCAGAGTGGAAGCACTAGGGTGGACACTGAGTGAAAGCAGTAATGAGAGCCATAATACAGTGCAGGCTGAGACTTCATTAATATTTTTATTTATTTGTTTTTTGTGGCTATTTCACAAAATGTGACTACAGCAGAGAATATCAACACAGATTCCAACAATATCTACCTAACAACGTGGATGTGCAGAGTGCTTTATAACAATAAAATGTGGAATGCCTAGCCTCTGGTAGAATCTCTTCCGCTTTTGATGAGAACAAAAATAAGAGTAACAATAAAAAATAATTATTGAGAATCTATCCTCAAGAAATTGATTTTGAAACTGTCATATTCTAATCACTTAATCCATGTATCTCTTGTTTGCTTTTCCCCATACCCTCTTATCACAATAAGACCTAAAGCATCTTGGAGGTGAGGGTCATTTTGTGTCCTCTGTGGTACCCATGATATAGCATGTGATTCTGATAAATATGGTCATTTTAACATATGGTTCAGTTTTACTATAAGCATGTTACTTAACTCACATGTTTTTCCTATTTAACATTTTTTTAAAAATTGTGGTAAATCGTGTTACTATGAAGATGAAAAACAAGCAAGGGCTTCTAATGTAGCAAAGGAGAAAACTATAATGGATTCAAAATAATTGGACCACAAAATTTTGACCCAGTAGATGTTTTACTTCTGCTATTGTGATCTAGTGCAGACTTTAAAATTATGTTTGGATTGAACTGTATTAAGGCAACTTAATTTCTGAATATATTTTTGACACATGATTTTTCTATTTTGACTTTTTTCTACCAATTTTTTTTTATTGGGTAAATTATTTTCTTGGTAGATCATAAAATAGTGGTTTATTTTATTAGTTCACATTATCTGATTGGTGCTGCTGTTTGGGGATTTTCTTTACAGCTTTAATTTCTTACTAAGTCCCATTTTCTCAGATCAAATTTTGTATATCCTTTACCAACCTTTATTCAGAATTTGATGTAGGCCATTTTATCTGTTATTAGTTTTATTGCAGGCTGATTAATTCTAAGATAATTTATTTTGAATGAGACTCTGAAACAATTTAAGATTAGCTGCAGTCCAGTAATTGTATTGACTATGAGGCAGAGAATTGTTGAAACAACCTTTGAGTCAGATGGCAAGTTCTCAGTGTCCTTCTTCAAACCTAATATATAGAAGTGTGAACACATCAGAACCTACACTCTTCAGAATCTTTATATAATTGCTATTATCACTTACCTTTAGATATTCTGCAGTTCTAAGAAAAAAAAAGAAAGTTATTTTTAATACTGCTGTCCTACCTATCTGTGAATTCTTGATTAATGAACCATGAACTGGCCCATTCATTAATTACATGAATTAATACACATATAAATTTATATTTTCAGCCGTATGAACTAATCCCATCTTCAAACATCTTATTTTCTCTACTATTCATCCATGAGAGCTCTACCATCCAAAATGATCTTTTCCACCATCTCTTCCAGCTGTCAGCTCATTGATAAGTCTTCTTTGCTTGCCCCAACCAGAGATCTTTCTGTTTTCTGAATGCCTGTAGAAAACTATACTTGTGTCTTTCAAATACTATTTAGTACCTGAGGTTGTCTGTAATTATCTCTCTCCTCTGTTTGATTATACGTTTATTGAGAGTAAAAATAAACCTTATTTATGTTACTGTTCTCTATAATCCTTGGAGCAATTTCTCACCTTTTTTGAATAAATAAATACATATGTCAGTGAATAATTTTTTTTAATTACTGCTTAGATAGAGAATAAGTGAACATGAACTTGCAGGTGAAGAACTCAATTTTGTTATACAAAATTTCAGCACAGAGTTAGACAAAGCATTCTAGAATTCCCAGAGGATAATTATTAATATGACAAGTTGCTGCTTATCACTGTAGCTTAAATGGGAAGGGAAGGTAATTAAAAACTGGCAACTATCAGTGAACGAATACGTAATTTTGTGAGAACTGTGATGGAAGCTTAGAGCTTAGGTGGAAGATGGAAATGTTAGATATAAATGTCACAGTTGCAGGCAATACCCTTGAGACAATTTGATCAACCTTGGGTATATTATTGAACAACATAGCAAGAGGTTAATGAATAAGCTGAGCTCCATGGAGAAACTTTTATTAGACTATTTTATGGATTTCCCTTGCAGTCATTATTAAAACCAACATATGCTATTTGTGCATAGAATGTGCTATTCTCCACCTTCTGCATATTTGTACTTTGCTATGCCATAGGATATTATATTTTTGCTTATACTCTTTGGAATGCTAGTGTAGAAAGGTGACCTTAATAAAAATGTCATTCAGAGTCTATGTATGCTTTTATCTTTATAAATAAAATCTCAGTAGCTTAGCATATTGAAAATAAAAAGGAAAAATCTTGTGTTTTTTTTAAAGAACATAAAAATAACGATTAGATTGCTGCACAGTCTTAAAACAATAATAAGAAGTAACTTTAAATATGTCTATAAAGGCATATTTAGAAGATCTAAGACTAGTACCATATGCCTGTTTTAAAATGCTCTTGTTTAATATATATGTCCATTTTGATAATTAAACATTGGATAGAAAAGTTAGTTATTCTATGTTATTACTATAATAATTCAGTACCTGTATTGTTTCATTGAAATTTCTTTAATCCATTGTAATAAAGAAGTAGGAATTATATTTCAAACATTGAATTATGTACAACAATAGTAGAAATTTTTCTGTAGTACTTTATAAATATGGTGACCATATGTTTCAGTTTGCTCAGAATACCCCCTTGTCTTCAATGTTTGTCATTAGTGTGTATTTTCACTATCAAAATTGTCCTGGATTGGTTGATAAATAATATGTACATACTAAGTTTTCCATGCTGATATTTATAGGGAAAATACCTGATTTCCATATTCCTACAGAGAAAAAGAAAACTGTGCTTACTGTTTATATACCAGGAATCATATTTTTCCATAGTCTAAAAATTAGCAAGGATATTTAGAAGTAGATGAATGTGAGAAGTCTTGGATTATGCAGAAAACATGAACCATTACCTGCTGAGAAAAATAATTTTATATGTGGTTTGCCCAAGGTCACACCAATCACTTATTTGGAGGTAAATTTATGTACTATAAAGACTAAAGTATGACAGATGTCAAGCTCAGCTGTGTATCTCCTAGTAGCATGACAGCTGATAAACTACTGATTTACTTGGGTGCATTTGTATTTATTACTCATGTATTACTCCTGACTGCCCTTTACATCTGGGATCTTTAGAAAGAGTTCAGAGAAGATAACTATATTCTGTGGGTAACTTCTAGGTACCTAACTATAGCCCACTGGGTTCTTCCCTGTATACGATTATGTGCCAGGATTCACCACAAAGACCAAGGTATTTTCATAATAGTACAGGACTAACAACTTGGACCAGGTTCACGATTGCTCTCCCTCCAGTTTACCTTACCTAAAAAACAGAGCAATAGTATGCAAGGATACAAATTAATAGGTATTTCTCCCTAAATACGCCCCAGTTCTTTAAGAGGCAGGTGGTCAATGCAGCCTGCAAACTTGAGAAACCCACAAGGCAAAAAAGCACTGGATTTGTGACATCTTACTCCCTTAGGCTAGATTAAGGGCCAAGTCCTGATTCAAGGTTCAACTTCAATCTTTATAGAAGGGAAAATTCTTGCCATACTGTACTACGTGCAAACTTCTTTGTTTCACTTCTTCCTGTGCTCTCTAGGCTACCGTGTGCCTGGCCATTGCCTATCCTGTACATGACATAAAGGGGGTACAGCCTCTACACAGAACTGGATCTACTTTCTCCAGGGTCCGGATTTCTAGGTGTTTCACCTGTTGGGCCTAATATTAGGGAGATAACATTTCAAACTCTAGGTTTCAAAGTACATTGTAACCAGTAGAGAATTAAATCTCTTACTTGCCATGTGACCTTGTTCAAGGTATATAACCTCTCTAGCTCTTAGTTTCCTCTCTGTAGTGTGAATAATTGTAATAACCACATATATCATAGTTAGACAACAGGGTCTAGGTGAGACAAGTTTATAATACACAGTGAACAACATTATAATGCTATTATGAAGAATTGTAAAACAATGCACATTGAGCCTCTCATGTGAAGGCCTCAAAAATTAAAGCCACCACTAGCAGTAATAGCAGCAACTGTTACAGTATTTTTGTCTGTGGCAGTTTCCTAACCTTTAAAGAATAAACAGACAGTTGTACATTGCACCACATGAAACCTTGAATCTCCTTGCCCTGCAGTATCTTCATGTGAGTTCAGGTGGGAGCATAATAAGTAGCAACTGAATAAATTACATATAATAGATTTTAACATTATTGCAATAATCACTTGATTACTGATTAAAGGATAATAATAATGCATCAATCAGTTGCTTGCTTTCACTTAAGGTAGAAACATTAGAAATGAAAAAGTTAATCTTTTTTTTTTCAGAAGCTAGCTCATTTTTGGAGGAAATATGGGGCAAACTGGCTCTATGTGTAATTGGGCCATTTACAAATGTCACAATCTACTAAACGTTAAGCGAAGCTTAAGGCCCTAGTACACCTGCATCTTTGAGTAAGTTTCCCTTACTCCAAGGATGGATTTGTCAGGGAAATCCCTGAACTCCCTCCACTGCTTCACTTAACTTCCATATGCCTTACAAAACTCCAACCACTGTGTTATAGCTAGGGTATAGATTTAAAAGAATCAGCCAGCTGTTTCAAATCATGCTGTGCTGGACAGGTCTTTATTTCAAAGGTATTGTTACAGTTGAATGCTATTAGTTGTGAAATAGAAAATTGGAGGAATATAACCAAGATGGGCTTTTTTTTTTTTAATTGTGGGACCACTCTGCATGCATGAAGAAACCAACTTCCCTTTAAACATTGCAAATACTGAATTTGGAACAATAGACTATTATTTTCAAATTCAAATTGACGACTCAATTGAGGAGGTGTGTAGGAAGATATACCTTTGACATTTAAAGTAGGATAATGATCCCCTAGCCACTGTTTGAAAGCGTAACTTTAGAATTCCAAGTGGTCAAATTATCTGGTCATATATAAGACAAGATTTCAGAAAGGGTGCGATTTGAACTTTTTCTACTGAAATAAGTGAAATATTTCTCCAGCTCATTTTTCATAGTGCTTTCCCTTTTTAATATTTAGCAGAGAGGACATTAGCCTAGGGATCAGATGGTTTACAGAGTGGAAAAATATTGCTTTATAATAAAAGGAGGATATTGAATAAAGCCCAGATTTAATACCCAGCCTAACAGAACACCCTGATGAATGTAATTGCATTTTAAGCATTCTGATTAAATTTTTTGATCCATATTGCATTTGTTTTGCTTGTGAATCTTTTATGGAAAAAAAAGTGTCTGGAGATTAAAGGATTAGTGAGTTCTTAAGAAGCTGGGCAGCTGCTAAAGCATCTGAATATTCTTGCTTAAAGATGGTTGAAAAGCTGCATTGATCTCAGCTGTTACAGTGAGTGATACAGCTAAAACTAGGATAGAGAAAGGGAAATGCCCTAGGGATAACTTATTTCTGTAGTGGACAATGTGAATGATATCCACTGTATATGAAAAAAAAAAACTAAACAAAATTGTAGTTGAAAAAGCATTCATCATCTTTGCTGATTTGTTGGGAATAATACTTTGCCTCCCTTTTCATTTTGTAGGCTAATTGACAATTCAGGGAATATATGAAGATTAAGAAATAATTTGCATGCTCTCAAATCCTAAGTGTCATTCATGTCTTTTGATAACCAGACAACAAAAGGGCTAACAAATTAGCATAGCTCTTGTACCTTGGAAGAGGAGAGGCTTATGTCAGTCTGACAAAAAACACATAAGTTCGAACAAGTTTGCAATAGATCAGCATGTTTTGTATAATGATCAACTTTTTAAAGAAGCAGCCCAACATAAAATATAGAGTCTGCTATTTTGTTCAGAAACATATTTCTAAATCTTTTACAAAAATTGAATGTGCTAAAGTCATATTGGGTTTCTCATTTGCAAAGAACTAAAAATTATTTATATTTCTTAAATGCCTAATAATCATGGTCTGCACATACCTACCAACCTGATGAACTAGTGAGAGGTTTATTCATACCCTGAAAGATTGAGGCCACTGTTAGTTGCATTAGCTGGCTGCTGGCCCCCAAACAGTGAAGCGTAAACAAAAGCTCTAAAATTCATATTTGGGAAGGATACTCAGTCTTCTATAGGTGTTAGTGAACTTCCATGGGATTTTACCTACCTAAGATGGGTTTATTGAACAGAAAAGCTTTATATGAATGGTTCTAAACTTCCCATTAAAATAATTCAGGGAAGAGTTGTGTAAATACTGATGAAGGGGGAACAGAATAGGGGAAAAGGGAGAGAGGGGTGGATTCTGATTTGATTTGTCTCTGGCATTGCTATTTTTAAGAACAAATACTCTACCCTCCTCAGGAGACGGCATGCAGCAGAGGCTTTGGGAAGAACTTCTACTTGATACTCAGAGGAGAGAATGAGCTGAAATGAAAACAGAGCCCACTCTCAGTGAGGAGGATACTGACTGCATTTCATCCAGTTCAGAGCAGAATTGCCTTTATCACTTCTGTAAAGTACCACTTCTTGCTCCCAGTGCAGTGCCCCTCACCTGTCCCCACCATGCCTAAGATGGCTTTGCTAGAGAACCCTAAGAACAAATTCACACTATGAAATATGGGGTGCCCACTATTTAAATAACCTCAAGCATTGAATATGCATGATTAATTAGTGCTCAGTTTAGTCTTGACCTTCCAATGGATTGTATTTGAGATTCAGTGTCTATCTGGAATACTGAAGAAATATTGTAGTCACATGCCATTCATCATTGTAAACATAACCAATCTAAACAAACAACAATTGAAAATATGTAAAACTATTAGATTTTTTTTTGTATAAAGAAGTTGTCTGTGGTTCTTAAGAGAATTGAATTATCAAATCTATTGAGATTTATTTAGAAACTTATAGAGTTTATATTACAAGAGTACACACACACACACACACATAGAGATATACATATACAATTTCATGGATTCCCAGATTCCTAGGATAAGAGTCACTAATTCTATGGGAAGAAATAAAATGCTTGTTATACACTCAGAGAATTAATTTATTCATCTGTTATTATGATTTTTAAATGAGCCATATATCTAAATGATGATGAAGATAAATGAGAAAAAAAATCAATGTAGTCCTATGTAAGTACATTCAAATAGACAGTGCTAATGTTAATAATTTAAGTGATCAAACTGGTCAATCACTTTTCAGAGGGTCTACTTACTTTTGAAAGCTTCTTTGTTCTTAGTATGATGATCCTTCTATAGAGTAAGTATTGTGATATAGAAATACTATATTACTTATGTCCATTCATCTAGTAATCCAAATATTAGTGTTGAATATTTTCACGTGTCAAACTAACACAGGACTTGAAATAGCCAGGGTTATTTTCAGGGGTTTTATCTGACAAAATATAATACTATGTGTGAAGGGATATAGTTTGAATAAACAAAACATTGGCATTAGTGATACCCTGGATTCAAATCTCACTTTAGACTCTTGCTCTCTGAAAAGTTGATAATTCATTGAAGGCTTCCGAATCTCATTTTCATCATTTATGGAGGGATTCATCATTACCTTAAATCTTATTATTAAGACATTTACATGTTTCCTTAAAATACTGTCAAACCTGCTGAGGTTTTTACATGCACTACATTTATCAAGTATTGGTGAAATACACTGTAGAATGATGGAGTGGGCACATTTACTTGCAATATTTGTACAGAACAAATAACCTTTACTCAGTTGGTAAAAAACACATTAAGAATAACTTTTATGTTAGTCAAAACTTCACATATCATTAAAAGTGAAAATAGAACAAAACTAAGCCAAATACCATCAACATATAATGAGTTTAGAGATGTCTAGAAAAACATTTTTAATCCCCTTTGCTGCTACCCACTAACTTGTATAGAAGCTAAGCCATCACTTAACCTATTTCTTTAAAACTATATATATAAGTTTTAAAACTTATATAAGTTTAAAACTATATATATAAGTTTTAAAACTTATATAAGTTTAAAACTATATAATTTTCCGGGTTTTTGTTTGTTTGTTTTTAGGTTTTGTTTTGTTTTACTAATCTTTCTCGATTGGTGGTATACCATTACCTCTCAGCCCATTATTTAAAACTGTTCTGCTTTGAAGTGTGTGTGTGTGTGTGTGTGTGTGTGTGTGTGTGTGTGTGTGTGTAAGTAAAGCAATGAAAAATAATAAAATCATGTCATTTGCAGCAACGTGCATGGAACTGGAAGGTATTATGCTAAGTGAAATAAGTTAGTCAGGGAAAGACAGATACCATGTTTTCACTCGTATGTGGATCTTGAGAAACTTGACAGAAGACCATGGGGGAAGGGAAGGGGAAAAAAATAGTTACAAACAGAGAAGGTAGCAAACCCAAAAGGACTCTTAAATACAGAAAACAAACTTAAAGTTGATGGGGGGAGGGGGGGAGGGGAAAGTGGGTGATGGGCATTGAGAAGGGCACTTGTTGGGATGAGCACTGGGTGTTGTATGTAAATTATATTAAAAAATAAATTTTTGGACGGTAAATTATACTAAGAAAATAAAAATAAAGAAAGCTCTAGGACTAATTATTTATTCAGACTTTTTCAGAACGGCATTTCTTTCTCCTTTCACAAGGAGGTCCAGTATTTTTAAAAAGATTGAGATACCTCTAAGAATTCTAAAGGAAGAGAGAGAGTGAAAATCAGAAAGAAATATGAATACGGAGGCAAATCATTAGAAAGATATTCAGAATAGCATCATAGGTAAAAGTGATGTTACCTACTCCATTCCTTTTAAGTTTTCACAGTGTTTCACATATGAGAATCCTTGTTATAACTACAAAATATTCCACTGAGGCCTTTTAACCATTTCATAATTCTAAGGACAGATGGACCAGAAAAAGTGCGAGGTATTCAAGATCATGTGATTGTTGGATATTTTATAAGAATAGTATATTTTATTTATTCCACAAATATTTGAGTGCCAATTACCAGCCAAGCATTGTAATAGTCATTAAGGATTTAACAATGAAGAAAGGACAGATATGACCCGTGTTTTTTTTTTTTTAAGAATTTATTTAGGCATCTTTTAATTAAAAAAAATTAACGTTTATTTATTTTTGAGAGACAGAGACAGACAGAGCATGAACGGGGAAGGGGCAGAGAGAGGGGACACAGAATCTGAAGCAGGATCCAGGCTCTGAGCTGTCAGCACAGAGCCTGATGCAGGGCTCCAACTGGCTCCCCTAAATTTTTTTAATATTTATTTATTTTTGAGAGAGAGAGAGACAGACAGACAGACAGAGACTGAGCGTGAGCACTGGAGGGGCAGAGAAATGGAGAATCTGAAGCAGGATCCAGGCTCCGAGCTGTCAGCACAGAGCCCAATGCAGGACTCAAACTCACTCACAGACCGGCAAGATCATGACCTGAGCTTAACTGACTGAGTCACCCAGGTGCCCCATATTTAGCCATATTTTAAATTTGGATTATTCATAGTGTGAAATTAAATGGATATGAATAAACCTGTGAGGAAAAAGGTATTCCTAATTTAAAAGACTATCCCTGAATAACTTAACAAAATAAAATGTTTTGATAGGGTTTGATTGTGGTTCCATTGAATTTAAGTATCATAATGTGGCCTTGAAAAAGAAAGAGGAAATGTTCTCTGTTGTACCCATTACCTATGCAAAAACACATCCACATAAATATTTTTAATTGTGTAAAGCCCTGATAATTGAGACAACCTACAATCACATATAGAAATAATTTATTTCTTGAAAGGATTTTTTTTCACAATAGATTTGGTAAATTCTCACCTTTTGAATGAACTATCATATGTGTTTGCATATTTATATCAGAAAACTGAAAACTTGTCTACGATCTCTATCCCATCATATTAATACAGAAAGCATTTGGCAATATAAATCCTGTTACTTTCTGTCAGAAATCACCACAAAAATAAAAAAAAAACTACTGACAATCTTGTTCTGTTTTGAATTATCAGAAATTCAAAAATACTGTTACTTGTCCAGCAAGCAACAATATTTGAAAGAATTCAAAACTGGTTTAAATTATTTATGTTAAGAGCAATCTATGGACAGGAATCTAATTCAGGAATTGGTAAATTGCTATTTTCTGCCATCACTTTTGACTTAATAAAGAGCTGTTCAGGAATTTGGGGCAGGACTGTAAATAAAACATGTTTCTTTGAGGATGGTAATTCTGGGACACATTTGAAATAATTATTGAAACGTGAGTTGTCAGACAAAAAAAATGACCATGTATAATTTTAGCTGCTGAATTAGCTCTCATTAACTTTTTGTTATTTGTCCAGATTCTCTAGGCTGCAAGTTCCCACTGTTCAATTGATGAACACCTACCAAGTAATAACAAATTTCATTTGATTCCGGTCAAATGCAGCTGGTAATTCTGCTTTAAAAATTCCATGTAAAGGGGCGCCCGGGTGGTTCAGTTGGTTAAGTGTCTGACTTCAGCTCAGGTCATGATTTCACGGTTTGTGACTTGAAGTCCTGCGTCAGGTTCTGTGCTGACAGCTTGCTCAGAGGCTGGAGGTTGCTCTGGATTCTGTCTCCCTTTCTCTCAGCCCCTCCCCTGCTCACATTCCGTCTCTGTCTCTCTCAAAAATAAATAAACATTAAAAATTTTTTTTAATTCCATGTAAATGTGTTATTGGCATGTGAGAAGTAAATGGAAGCCACATTTCATTTGAGGAGAACATTTTTGAAGACTTTACATAATGAATATTCTCATAATTTTCTAATAGAACAAATGAAATAAATGAATTAATAATGAAATAATATATAAAATATACTAGAGAATAAATGAAAATAATTTTCGAGATACCCAAATACGTAACAGTTGTGTCATACTTTGCCTTAATGCCACCTTATTTTCTCATCCTTAACTTTGATTTTCAAAGGATGCGGGCTTCTAAACTACATACGGTGTGTCGTGGCATTAATTTTGCTTTCTCCAAAGCATTTTATCACAGTTCATCAATGTTATTGATTGCCAGGGATATTTTTTTTAGAACTATGATTAAAACTGTCACTTGGTAAACATTGGTTGACTTTGTTATAAAAGTAAATTTTGATTATAATAACCATTTATATTAAAATAACCCAATGGTCATGGAAATCACTCAGAGAAGTCCCTTCTTCTGAGTACAGAATTGTAAATTTGTAAAAGTGGTATTTGTCTAAGTACAATAGCAACTTAATTTAGTTTGCTAGTGGGGTGCCTGGGTGGCGCAGTCGGTTAAGCGTCCGACTTCAGCCAGGTTACGATCTCATGGTCCATGAGTTCGAGCCCCGCGTCAGGCTCTGGGCTGATGGCTCAGAGCCTGGAGCCTGTTTCCGATGCTGTGTCTCCCTCTCTCTCTGACCCTCCCCCGATTATGCTCTGTGTCTCTCTGTCCCAAAAATAAATAAATGTTGAAGAAAAAAAATTTAAAAAAAATTTAGTTTGCTAGCTTTAAAAGTATGAGTCTTGATTTTATTTTTTTGAGAAGGGAAGTATCTAAAAATTTCCATATAAGGTAAATTTATATGCTGTAGTATTTCAAATTCTCCGTGCTCAAATTTGTACAAAATTTGCCCATGTGTATTTGAATTGAATCCTTCATTATAATAGAACTGACCAATCTAAGCAAATATTTGTGTATGCAATTAGTTTAGGGAATGTGGGAAAAATACATTTTATTATTTAACACTGTTAAAATGTCTGAGTCTAAAGCATTTCACCAGTTGCTCAATTATCTCAAGTTTAAATTGATTTCCCATTGCTAACTATAAATGTATGTATATATGTATTCATATATATTATTCATATATATAATTTATGAATATATTATATATGAATATACATAATATATATATTTATGAATACATATATTCATAAATTACATAAAAACTCACTGTTATCAGTAGCTAAAACTTCAAGAACAAAACCTTGCTGAGGCAAAACTTATCATTAATGATGGTGGACACAAATCCATATTGCATACTTTACTTGATATTGTTGAATTTTTTGCCAACTTCCCATCAGAGTTGATTGGATCATCATGGTTTCTACTGCATCATGGTGGCTGAAGAACGTATATGAGAAGTAGCAGCTCATTCATTTTCTTGCTCTTTCCCGTGCTTGCCTTAATAGCATTTAGCTCCATAATTTTGAAGAACTTTTTGAAAAGTCATTGTGCCTTTCTTGAGGGTTAGTTTAATTAAAACTAAATAATATAATGTATAAACTCCCTTAAGCAGGCCAACCCGTGTAAAACTGCAGCCAGATGGAATGTGTTGCAAGCAAACATGTCAACTGAGGGTGAGGCACCATGGCCATCCATTGTCTGCAGCCCCAACTTTTCCCTTGGGACCCAACATCAGTCCACACATTATGTATTAGTAAAGCTTAGTTTTATTTCTATTTAGTTTTAAATGAAAACAACTAATAGAAGTAGAATTTACAACATTTTTTTAATTTCTTGAAGCCGCTAAATCCCTTTGCACACACTCAGGAGTGCTTTCAACCACCCCCCACCCCCACTTGAGGACCATTGCTCTAGAGATCAATATGGAATATGAGTATGAAACATAAGTGTTCAGTAGCACTTAAATCAAGATGTGTTTTTAATTTACACTAGTGTTTTGAACATTTTATCTTTTTGCACCAATGCATAGAAATGTCTCAGTATATTTAGAGAGAGATTTGGATTACAGAAACTTTGTATGATTTTGCTGCAGAAAACAAATCAAAGACATGCAGTTATAATTTTTATGTTATTATTATGCTGATGTTGATAATAAATGGAGACCCATGACTATCATTTTGTGGTATGGATGTATTGTGCTATGGAAAATATAAGCATCTGGATAAACTTAGTCAAAAATTTCTGAGTCTCTTTACCTTAATGTTTATATAGTCTTCTCAGTATTCATCATATAAGTGCTATGTATGCCCTAAAGGTCGAGTTTTATTTCTTGTTATCCCTTGCATATCTATTCTCCATGAAAAGCTACTTTTTAAATGAACCACTGCTCAAGGCACAGAAGAGATATATGAGAGTAAAGAGGGATGATTAGATTTTCTTTCTTTTTTTCTTTCCATATTTTCTCTTTGTTTTGGGGGATGCATGATGCAAAAACCGTCTTTTATGCCAATGCAGAGAGGTGGTCCATTGTTGTATTAAGCGTTAAGATTGCACACACACAATAAAATTGCCTTGGTTTATTCAGTTGGTAAATCATTTTTGCTTTTCTTTTTCCTTGCTGTAAGCAAATTTCACAGTAGAATGCTTGGAAAATAGCTTTTTCTTGGGTGAAAAATCAGAGTTCACTAGCTCCAGTTCTAGCCAACATGTTTGAAGGTGATCCACTTTACACTATACCTTAAAACAGGAACAATAGGCTCCAATTTAGTCATAGTCCAAATCTCAGACTCACTGCTATGTTTCTGGGGCTATTTGTTTCAGTTGTGTTTTCAAACATAAAAAGGTTATTGCTAAGAAGATTTCAATAATATTATTTAACATAGTTTATACATGATGCAATGCTAATTGAATACAGACATTTTTACATATGCCCACATAACCAAAAATGCCTAGATATAGATTTTATTCACTTATGAGGGTTGAAATGGAAAGGACAATGGGAAAAAAAAAACACAACTTAACATTTTACTTTCACTGTCTTGGTTTTTATAGCAGCTATTTTCTAGAATATGCTTGTCCCTAGTAGTTAATTATAAGTTAAGAAGTAGACAATTTTCTGAATTTTAAGGAGAAAATTGTATCATATGTAATATTTAACGGGTTTTTTTTTTCAAGTTACCACTTAAGTTAAACACTGAGAGGGAGTGGCTGAAGCAGAGGCCATGTAGAGATGGTGACCTACAGTGATTATCAGAAGTCAAGAGCTTGGATAGCTTTTGACCAGGATCAAGCAAAAACCACTCTACACATACACACACACACACACACACACACACACATTACCTACCTAACCAAACTTTTATAAACTCACTCAAATAAGCTGGTGTTAACTATAGCAACCTGCAATACATTGCAAGCAAACACATTAAATGAAGGCGAAGCAGGCTCTAACATTGGCTCTCCAAGCTCTGAATCCCCACTTTTTTACAGATGATTGCATGCTACTGCACATGAAACAACATGATGTAATTCACCAGCTGAATGATGGCACCCATGTCTGTTCACTCTCACCCTGACAACCCTCAGTACCAGCTCCCAGAACTCCCTTTTCTATGATATGTAGATGCATTTGTGACCACGTTTTCTGTTACTTTATGAGTTTTCTAAAGACTAGGAACCCTTTGTGGCTCATCTCTCTAAACACATTGCTCCATCATTCCTCTTGATTTATCACCCACATAACAAATAATACTATGTTTTCCATAGAAGATGTGGATATTAGCAAATGTGCACCCAGTACCCAGAGAGATGGCAAGGACAATTCTGGGGCTTTTACATGTGTTTTCTATTCATGACAACACAATTACCAGCTCACTCGTATAGAAGAGTAAACTAAGGCACAGAGAAGTTAAATCACTTTCCCAAGGCTACACCGTTAACAGGAGTTAGATTCAAACCTACGCAGTTTGGACTGAGAGTCCAAGATTTTAAATTCTTTGCTACATAACCCTTTTAGTCTTAATGTTTCCAAGGGAGAATCTGTGATACATATCTGTGTTAAACAACTCTCACTGACCATAAATTTTTTGCTTTTATCTAACCTAAATTCTCCATGGTTTAGATTAAGCCTCTGGTGCTTTACTTGGTGCAGAGAATCTATATAAGGGCCCTTTATATATTTAAAGAGAATTTTTGAGTCCTTCATTTGACTACCAGTTCAATAACTCAAGTACTTTTAACTTCCCCTTTAGATCTTATGTCTGAATTTTGTAAGCGTTTTAGGGGCACTTTGGTGGGAACACTTCAAGTGTTTGTTTTTTTTTTTTTCCATTTTGCTTAGCTGTGAATTGAGCAGACTCAGTGCCAAATATATGGGGGTTAGGATTAACCTATCAACAATTTAGCATTTGCAATATATGATATGGAATCATAGAATTTTTAACTATATTTTATAATCTTCCTACATTTGAGGTTTAACCACAAAAATTTATTATCCAGCTGCATTTCATAACTAAATGCATTTGGAAGCCTAGAAGTCCTAAAGTTCTTAAATGACATGTTTCCTGTATTCCCTAAAACTGGCTTCCTTTTTATTGAGGAAAAAAATATATTTTCTTTTATCTTTCTCTTGCCTCTGTTATGTTTAACTATTTCTTTCCCTTTTTGCCTTTGTTTCACATTACTCCTTACTAAAAATGAACTCTTATAATTTAATAACATCTTTAAATCGCCTTTATTAACTTATATTACTACTTATTATTTATCTTATTTATTAATTTTATTACATATCAATATATGTCAACTTATTTTGGAACTATTAATATATAGAGAAGAGTTAGAATAACAGACCTGAAACTGCTATTCATAGAAAATCCTGCTTGCCAGGTTGGTCTTTGACTAGTGTCTGGGACCTTAGATTTGGGAGTGTTCCCCCATTTCCCAACTGAGAAGAATGTTTTGCTATGCCTATGTTGTGTAAACAATGTGTTTTATGCTCCACACCTGCTTTCCTTCAAGGAATCTGGAATTTTAATAAGTACTTGGCAGAAGGTACCTGCTATATCACCAGCTTTATAAAAACTTTGGGCATCAAGTCTCTAATGAGCTTCACTTGAAGAAACATTGCACACATACCCCTGCCTGTTAATTGCTGGAGGGAAAATACTGTCTGTGTAACCCCTCATGGGAGGGAGAAAGCATAAGGAGGCTTGAATATGGATTCTTCTAGATTCTATTTGTATCTTTTTAAACTGTATACGCTTACTATGGTTTCTGTAATCACTTGTAGCAATGAGTACGACTATATTCTGATTCCCATTAATACCCACAGTGAATCTCCAAATGTAAGGTAGTCTTGGGAAATCCTGGCAGAGCCATCCTTTATAAAATATTTTCATACCATGAACTCACTGGGTCCTTCCAGCTTCTTCATAAATCCCCATGAAAAAGGCGAACTATATATAATACAATATATTTTTAGATAAAGAAGTAGTCAAAAGTTATTCCATGGTTTGTTGGCCTTATTCTATTTGTACTTAACATTTCTTTGTACTTTTAAGCACAGCTGGACATATGTGATATTGTCAATTTCCGCTTATTTACTTTTTGTTTTCTTACCAACTCCAGTTCTAAGTAGCTTGTTCACCAAACCTGGAAACCCTAAGGCACCCAGTGCTGTCCCTCAAACAGAGGCTCCCACCTTCCTTGCAGGTCAAGCTTCCAATGGCTTTGTATCTTTACAATTGCCTCACTTAGTATCAATATTTGTTTATGGTTTTTAATACAATCATGACCCACTCCATGTTACTGAATCTTTCTTTTTAAAATATTAGTCAAGACATCCATAGCAAATAATTATCTTTATCAGAGCCTAGCAAACAACAGAAGGCCAAAGTCACAACTATAGAGAAGGGAATTTGAGGAAGTGAACAAGTTGATTTCGATTAAATGTTCTGGGATCTGGCTCAACTTAGGGATGACTTCACTCTCTGGATGTTACTTTAATTTGATCATAAGACAAAATGTTAAGGCCATTCAAAGTAGAAATTTATTCAAAGGTGAAACATGCTTGCTTTTCCCCAATCAACTGAAACTAAACTAATATTTAAACATTCCCTGCTTAGCTCATTAGTCCTTTTCCTGAAGACATGAAACTTCAAATAGAATGGTTTTAGGTAAAGCACCTTCATGACTAGCTCGTAAGAGGCAGACAGATAGCATGGCAGAGGCCTAGGGAATCACATTGGGGCCATGTGTTTTTAGAAATTCATCTGGATGATTTATTCCATCAGTCATAAAAGATATATTTTGGTTGTTTTTCATAACCTTTTGAAGAGGTGGAGTTGTTGGAAGGTGGGTGGAGATGGTTAATAAAGAAGAGATTGGAGTATTGATTAAATTCCCCGTGATACAATATTCTATTTGTCTTTGCAGGTTTAATTGACTTAAACAAAGATCTCTCCCTGAAAAGATCAAGGATACATATTCCATATGAGGAGATTGTAGGATCTCTCAATAAAGGATTGAACTTAGCATGTTTATGCATTACAACTGAATGCCAAGTGTTGGCCTTCATCCACTTAGAGAAAAGGTTTTAAAATATATCAATAAGTAAGAAGAAATTGCTGTATGACATTACAATTGGAGATTCAGTCCCCAGTGGCAAACTTCAGATTCTCCTTAAGGCCAGCATCTTCCATGATCTCTCTAGATGTCACTTCAAATAAGCAACTGCATATTATTCTAAGTTTCATCCTGCTAGTAAGCAGTTGATGCTAAGTTCCACTGTTGGTGAGATTCAGAGTCAATTACAAATTTGATTAATATTTACTGAGTTTTCTTATTTTCCAGGCCTTGCACTGGCCACTTTTCATATTTACAACATCAAATAGATAATGTTTCAATCTTTTCAGAAATTTGGTTAGCTAGATTTTCTCCTAGTTCATTTTGAATAAGGTCATACTTCTTTTCCCTATTTTCCTTATATGGTTTAATTAAAGAATGTCTCCATTTTTGCTTAAAAAGCAATTGCCTTCTCTTTTAAAAAGTTACTTACTTGTTGATAAAAGCAAAATTCACACAGAAATGGCTTAAAAAACGCCACACTTCAGGCTATCCATATGGGACCTACCCTTGATCTGTGATTAGCAGCTGCAGGTATTACAGACTTCACTGCTTTGAGATCTGCTGTTAGAGTCTGTGAATTGATGAACAGCCTTGGTAACTTCCCCATCTGCCTTTCTAGAATATCTGAATTCTCATGCACTGCTTTTGGTATTGCTTCAGGGTAAACTCACAGTGAATTTGTTTTGATTTGGTTTGGTTTCGATTTTGCATTTTCCTTGCAACTAGCTTATTTCCATTGTTATATGGTAATTTGATATTTTTGTATCATCCCTTTGTCCTATCATAAATATATGCAGCCTAGCAAAGGCATCTTGGAGTAAACTAATGTGCTAGCAAATTGCTGCAGTGTGACATAATGGCAATTTCCTAGACAGAAATTGAAGGGCTAGGAAGGACTCTAAAGATCTAGTACATGGGTTTTCATAGTCAATATTCTGAATAGATGGCTCAGGGTGCATACAGCGAACTGCCATTAGAGCATGCCTGCTTTATTTCAACCAAGGCAGATCTAGCTTTGTTTCTTAACTACTTCGAGATTTGTCTAGATAATTTCATTTCAAAAAGGGATTCTTCAAAGTAATGTAGTTTAAAAACTACTAAATCTGGTTCAATCCATTCATTTAGCTTAATGTTACAATGTCGCACATTGGAAACCTGAGCACTGTTAGCTAAGAATGCTTTTTCTGCTTGAAAAGTTATGCTAAAGCATAAAATGACTACAGGGAAAAATTAATATATTTATGAAATTCACTGTGAGTAAAGCTAATTGGTTGCCAACCCAAACCCATTACCTTTTCTCCCTGCTTAACAGAACAGGGATATCAAGGATATATATACATACATACATAACACACCCTGGGGCTCAAAGCTCTAACCTAAGTCTAAACAAATCATGATAGTCCATTCTCCTTGCCAGGTCTCCATTAGAACATGGAGAGATACATGGAGATTACTTCGTAATTATGCTTAAGAGTTGTGAAATGAATCTGCTGATGGACTTCTGGGAAAGATTCCCTCTCCTGTAAGATGAGACCAATAGGAAGGGGACTACTTTTTCAGTGGGGCAAAGAGAATTGCGGAGCAGAAAAATGAAGAAAACCTGAGATCCATAAACTAACCAACTATGTGTCTGCCTTACGCCTGGAGAACTTATTATATACAATGAGAAGTTCCTTATTTTAAAAGCCATGCAAGACTTTTTTTAAATGCACTTGACCAGAGTCATACTGATTGATAGACTGAGATCACTGGGGAAAAGGGTAAAGAATTTTAAGATGTACAGGGAGTCTACTGTTGGTTAAAATGGCACTATTTTTTAGGTTTATTTATTTATTTTGACAGAGACAGAGAATGAGAGAGAGAGAGAGAACCTCAGAGAATCTCAAGCAGGCCCTGTGGTATCAGCGCAGAACCTGATGTGGGGCTCACCCTCACAATACTGCAATCATGACCTGAGATGAAATCAAGAGTTGGACACTTAACCAACTGAGCAGCCGCATAGCCATGCTTAGATATTCTTTTTATATCTATTCTCATATATTTGTGAGAGAAGGGTTGTTATTCTCACTTCACAAACCAAGTATCTGAGACTCAAAAAATATTTGATCCTTTTCTAGAGATTTCATAGCTGTCAAATAAAAATTTGAATCTAGGTTTTCTAATTTAGAAGTCATTATGTGTATCACAAATATATACTGTTTAGCCAGTTCAATGCTTAAAACTATTTTACTTTATTTTTATTGATATATAGTTGACATATAACACTGAGTTTTTAAGGTATACAGCATGTTGATTTGATACATTTATATGTCACAGTATGATTATCACTGTAGGTGTTACCTAGTACCTCTGTCATGTCACCTAATTATCATTTATTTTTGTGGTGACAACAACTAAGATTTAATCTCTTAGCAACTTTGAAGTTTAAAATACACTATTTTCTTAACTTTTTATTTAAATTCTAGTTAGTTAGCATATAGTGTAGTATTGGTTTCAGGAGTAGATTTTTAGTGATTCATCACTTACATGTTTATAATATACTATTATTGACTATAATCACTTCTTATGCTGTGCATTAGATCTCCAGAGCTTATTTAACTAATTGCAAGTTTGTACCCTTAATCAGTATCTCTCCAATCTTTCCACACCTCAGCTGCTGTTAACCACCATTCTACTCAATGTTTCTACAAGTTTGCCTTTTATAGTTTCTACTAAAAAAGTGAGATCATACGGTATTTGTTTTTCTCTGTCTGGCTTATCTCACTTAGCAAAATTCTGTCAAGATCCAGCATGTTACACAAATTGCAGGATTTTCTTCATTATCATCGCTGAATAATACTCCACTGCCTATATATACCACATCTTTTTCATCCATTCATCTGCTGGCAAACAATTAGTTTGTTTTCATATTCTTCACTGTTGTGAATTGCGCTGTAATGAATGTAGGAGTATGGATTCTGTTTAAATATCTTGTTTTCATTTCCTTTGGATGTATATCCAGGAGTGGGATTGCTGGAGCATATAGGAGTCCTGTTTATAATTTGAATTGAGGAAACGCCATACTGTTTTCCGTAGACGTTGTACCAATTTACATTCTGACCAACAGTGTACAAGTGTTTTCTTTTCTCTGTATCCTTGCCAACACTTGTTAATCTTTTGTCCTGATAATAGCTATTCAAACAGGTATGAGGTGATATTCTCTGTAGTTTTAATTTGCATTTCCCTGATGTTTAGTGATGCTGAGCCTCTTTTCATGTACCTGTTAGCCATTTGGAGGTCTTTGGAAAACTACCTATTGTGTTCCTCTGCTCATCATTGGATTGTTCGTGATTGAGTTTTAAGAGTTCTTTATATATTTTGAATATTAGCCCCTTATCAAATATATTGTTTGCAAGTATTTGTGTGTATATCGATATTGATATAGATACAGTGTGTATATAGATATATATTGTGTATATATGTATATTGTGTGTATGTGTATATATACACACACACACAAACACACACACTTGCAAACATATTTTCCATTCTACCATTTCCATTTTTTGTTTTCATTTTTTAATTGCTTCTGTTACTATGCAGAATCTTTTCAGTTTCATGTACTTTCACTTGTTGATTTTTGCTTTTGTTGTGCTTTTATGTCATATGCAGAAAATTGTCAAGATCAATGTCAAGGAATCTCTTTCCTTTGTTTTCTTTTAGGAGTTTTAGAGTCTTATATTTACGTCTTTAATCCATTTGAAGTTAATTTTTGTGAGTGCCATAAGATAGGGGTCCACTTGTTTTCTTTTCTTTTTCTTTTTTCTTTTTTTTTCTTTGCATGTGGTTATCCAGTTTTCCCAATACCATTTATTGAATAGACTGTCCTTTCCCCATTGGGTATTCTTAGCTCCCTTGTCAAATATTAGTTGACTGTATATGCAGGGGTTTATTTCCAGACTATTCAGTTCCATTGGTCTGTGTGTCTAAAACTTTTTTATTGTGAAAAAAAGTTTAGACAGGGCATATGTTCTTCACCTCTCCTCAGACCTCACCACTCCCTCTTTTATCTAGTATGTTTCATACATTTACCTTTTATTCCTGGTACATTTGGAAATTGTGGTCAATGGAATCTGAGCCCTTCCAATACACAAGAATGGTGGTTTTTAAAATTATTATTTTCAAGGAGGGAGTTTATTTTAGTGTTTCATAAGGACAATTTTATCTTTAATGCATTATTTTGAAGAAATATTTTGTATGTTAAATGATTATTAAAGTCAAAAACTGTATTGTAGAAATAGAATCATATTTGTGATATCTCTTAAAGGGTATAATGTCTTTTTTGATTTTAATAATGTGTTTTTGGAAAGAGTGCCATGTTCCAAATATTTCTTTATAATTTTTAAGATATAAAAAATTTTTTTCAATAGTGACAGAATACCCAAGAATAGGTATCACTTAAAATAATCAACAGTCTTTTCAGATCTATGGCTTATATTTCAAATCTGTTGGAGATGCTATCAAAAGAGTGAGGCATAACAGTTAATATTTACTGAAGACTAATCTGAATGCTGGGCCATAATATGTATAAATGCTATAGTAGGTATATGAATTTTTACATTCACATAGTTATTCACCCTTTGTCATTTTCAAGTACAGACAACTGAAGATGTTCTTGGGAACAACAAAAAATGAATGTGTCACCTTGACCTGACTTCACATTTGTCCTGTGATGGCAGAATTGCTGTTCTAGTTTCTTGTTAAAAAGAAATACAAATAAGTATTTCCAAATACAGTTAAGACATTACTATTAACTAAGCCATATTCAATTTTTACGTTAAGAAATATGAAATTCTAATGATTCATCTTAGCCTTTTTTCTGTAGGTACTAATCCCATTGGTAGAGGCAATAAAAAAAAAGCAGTTGCTAAGATATTTGACTGTTAGACTACTCATCAGAGCAAAGGATGTTTTATGGTATTAAAATTATTGGTGATGACATGGGGTAACATTAAGCTAAAATTTTTAACAATGACCTGAAGACCCCTATCGTTGCCCATTCATTGTAGGGAACACAGTGAATAAAACACATACTATGAACCTTCATGGCTAAACAATTTCTTTCAATATTAGACTGCACTTGCTTAAACTTGACAAGAAGGATATCTGTCTTTATCCGGTGGATTTTTTATAGTCACTGTACTGTCATAGACCTAGTAGTCTGTTAACTCTGAAACTTTGAAAAGCCCTCTAAGCAGAATTCAAGCTAAACTGAGTTTCTTGATGATATTAAGAATTAAATCATTACAATGCATCTAATTAGAGGTGTTTTAAATTATAATTTTATTCACTCACCTCCAAATTTAATACTTAGTCAATAACAAGTGATATCTGGTGTTTTTCACTCTACCCTCACCCCCATATCCCGTTCAGTATTAACTTCTATAGTTTTTTAAATTTATTTTCTAGCATATTTTTTAAATGTCTTTCATTTAAATTTCTTTCCTTGTGTATGTTAAATTTCACAGAATAAATGACCATCAGTGTTAGATTCTCACATCTTGTATAACTGCATTAATGTCTCAAATGCAAGGTCTTGTTAGATGTTCTATCTCATAACCCTATTAATTAATGGTGCAAGAACAATAAAAATGTAATTAAAGGATCATGTTGGTTAAATGAAATTTCATTTCACTTCCTTGTTATAAAGATTTCTGATCTCTAGGTTATATTGTATTCTTCATGTAACATACTAAACATTAAGACATCTTTGATGCATTGGCACAAATGTGAAAATTATACGTATATTGATACTAAACTAGTTTCACTTAGGGATTATGTTTACTGCTTTTCAACTATTAAGTGTTAAGCCATTTAAATTTTTAGCAGCCAGTATGCAATGAAGTTAAAATATATTGTAAGTAGTAAGAAGTTTAAAAGACCAAAGACAAAGAAGCAAATTAAAGGTTCAAAATTAAATTAATCTATAAGTCAAAGATGTAAAATAGAAGTGGTATGAAATAAAAGAGGCCATGACAAAGAATGGGTGTCATAGGAAAAATTTAGTTAGTCACCTTGCCACCTAGAGCAGGCTCCTCAAACTTAGCACCTCTTTTGAGTCCTTCATTTCTAAGTTCAGTTGCTAGCATGCAGCTCAAGAAAGCAGATATTGTTTGTGCCTGCAAACGTATCAAATCCAGGGTGGCTTACATTAACTGGTAACTGGAATTAGCCTTTAAAGGGTGTTTGGTGAGCATGGCATCAGAGGAAAGGGGACTAGTCATTCATTTACAAATATTCCCTGAGACAAATGTTTATACCTTAGTTGTGGTTTACATGGCAGATGTACAGTAACAAATTCAGAGCAGTATGCTACGTGTTAGAACGTGGCTACATACACATTATAATAGAAGTATGCTCAGAGAGCTATCCCGAAGGTGATGGAAGATGAGCTGAGTGTTGATGGATGAAAAAAATTCCTCAGGAATGGGGGTTATATTCATTCCAAGAAGTGTGGTAATAGTCACAGTAATAGGAATAATTATCGCTATCTACTGTGCATTTAGTATGTGCCAGGTGTTTTATATAATTTGTCTCCTTTAATTTTCACAAAATACTTCCATAGTATGGACACTTTCTCCATTTTAAATTTGTAAGTATAGGTAGGTAAAAAGAAGCATGCACATGTTAGGTGGCTTAAAATCACAAACCTATTAAGAGGAAGAGCTAGGGTAGAGAAAACAGGAAGGTCGACAGGTAAACGACAACCAGCAATATAGGGAAGTTGCGAGGAATCCAATTGGTCCAGTGTGAATAATTCATTAATTTGTTTATACAGTATTTGTTAAATGAGTAACTGGAGATATTGTGGATAACACACGCATTTATGTCCTTAAAAAAACTTATGTTTGTATGGTGACAGACAATAAATAGGTAAAGAAATTAATAAATTTAGATATTGGTACATCCTATGAAGAAAATAGGACAGGGTGATGAAATGGCAAGTAATTGAGAGATGAATAAACCACAAAAGGAGATATTCAATAGTAACCAAAAGGAAAGAACAAGAGTAGCATATGAATCTCAACAATCTAATATTAGGTGAAAACAGTAAGCTTTAAAATATCACATGAAGCCTGATACCTATTTAATGAAGTTAAAAACAGCTAAAATAATATATATGTATGTGTGCATATATATGCTTTTTATAAATACATGTAGATGCAATGAAATGACATATAAATGGAAGCAAATGAATGATAATCACAGGGTTCAGGTTAAGAGAAACAGGAGGGTGGGTTGGTAGAAGTTATATATGTAGATTATTGCCAAGGTCCTGGCTTTTGTTTTGTGCAATGGGTTGACAGGTAATTAGTACAGTATTTAAAATAACTAATGAAAATAAAGGGGCAATGCATGGCTCCAAGATGAGAATGTTTTAGGAACCCAAGATGAAGATTAATATAATTCTGTGTACCTTAGTCCTCAATAAAAAGAGAGACCAATTAGTGGGAACAGAATTCCTGAGGAGGAAAAACCTAAACAAGGAGCCACATCCAGGCTCTGTGGCAGCCACACTCCCAGCAGAGGAAATGGCAAGTGGTGCTGGATGGTGCTTGATGGGTGTGAACAGGTGAGACCTGAGAGGGGTGAGTGTGGGCAAGAAGGGCCACAAATGAGTCTAGACTCTAGGTGTAGACCATGGTGAGGACTCTGAATCTGGCCTTTTCAGTCTCTGCAAAATGGTAAAAGTAAACCTGTGGAGCCCTCAGGTTCATTCAGGGAAGATTTCTTTGACATAGTTTCTGTGTAAATTTGTGTTTGAAGTAGAGTCTATTGCTTACTGGGGAGAAAAAAGTGTACAAATGACTGCCTTCGATGTGTGCTAAGTTTCTTGTCATCTGCTTGATTAATTTCCTTTTGGATTTGAGCCCAAGAGTGAAAATTATGATACCCACCCACTGTCCCTTCCAGAAGAATTCTAGGGCCCAGACACAGATTACTCCACAGATTCTAACTTTCTGGGTAATTGTGTCCCATAGAAGCTCTTAACCCCACAAAGTGTGCAGCAGATTGTAGAGGCACACATACATTCTAGAAGAAAGTCTGATACTTATAGAAGAGTCTGTTATATCTTCCTTATCTGAGAATTATGTTTGTTTTCTGGTCAGAAAGTGATAGCTACAAAACCAAGCTAGTCAATGCTTAACTACAAAATTCATAAGAGAAAGCAACGAGTGTTTCACAATTTTTGGAAAATATAATACCATGAATAAAATGTTAAGGAAATGTTGCTGTCAGAGTCCAAATGCACATATAAAACTCAGCCCACCTTAGATAAAATCACCAAGATTCAATTTCAGTCTCATTAGTATTGTCCATGTTTTTTGCAGTTCTGTTTTTTTCAATTTTAAGTTCATCTATTTTCCTACAAAATGGAACCCTGGGATGAACAGAGCACAGACCAAATGTTCAAAGATGTGCATTCTAGCATAGCACTGCTGGGGCAAGACTTCTTTCTGTTGGTTACCTCACCTGTAAAATGGAGGGGATGGCCTGGAATGATCATGAAGATATCTTATAGCCATTCATGTAAAATTCTATGAAGATAATTTTAAGAATGAAAATATTTCTTTTTCATTTTATAATGAATACAAAATGATTGCAAAGTTTAAAGCATCATGCAAATGAAGAAAATTGGCACATCTAGATTTATTTTTTCGCAAGTACAGATGGATTGAAGGTATTTTTAAACTTCCCAACTAAATTGAGCAAATCCAGTGGATTGTAAAATTTCATTCATCTAAGGTTTTGGAAATTTTGTCATTAAAAATATGTCAGCAAAATAAAAAGATACTTTGTCCTACCACATCAGTTTTAAAAAAATAAACTCCCAAAATGTACATTTTCAGTGCTAATAAACTTAAAAGAAAGAACTTTTATTTCCTCAGAAAGTGTCAAAATAAATATATCTATGAATTAATTAGAATGTGGATTGTCAATAATGATGAATAACAACTGGAAAGCATACAAAACAAGACATAATAACCCTTGTGGTACATAATAACCCTTCCCCAACAAGAGGTTGAGAGGAGCTCTTAGATAACTCTAAGTCTTAGAACAGCAGTCAATAAACCATTGTGTGAATGAATGAAATGGATGGATGAGGGCTTGGGATGATGGGGAAAGGGTGTAACTTAAAGTCATCTGCATAGGGCAAGACGTAGAGTGGGATTCAAACATTCTAAATTTACTTTGAATTCCCAAATGTAACCATACTTACAAGTGAACACATTTCTTGTAAGTTTTTCCATAATAAACTGTATTATATATGCCCACATATGTTTTATAGCCCCCAAGATTCATGTTGTGTGTATTTCAACACAAACTTAAATGAATACCTTGTATTTGCATGTGTTTAAACACGCACATACATATGCAAATGGGAAGCACAAATTCTTCAAAAGGAATATCTCTGAAAATAACAGTTGAGGCACAGAAATTGAATGTATTCCTTAAACTATCAAGATTGCTTCAAGTAAAACATCTTACTTTTTTTTTGATGAATAAATAAACATGGTTCATCATTTTGTGGCTATCAGGGTAATACTTGTTTGCTGAATTTCAGTTTCTAGTTTTCATTATGCAAGGCATCATATTGTTATTAAGCAAAGTCAGGCCATTCATTCATTTAATATATATTTTTCTAGATTTGGGAGAGGCACTAGGTAATAAAACAGAGATCCATACCCTTGTGAAACTGTTATTTTAGCAGGGGAAGATAACCAATCAGTAATAAATGTAATAAGTAAATGACAAAGTACATGAGAAATTGAGAAAGGCTATGGAAAGAAAGACACCAGGGATTAAAAGATTATTGTTTTCCGCAATCACTGTTTAGTAAGATTTTTGAACATTTTCTCTTTGAATGGTACACCCTATGAAGGCAGGAACAATATATGTTTTTTTTTTCTTACGATTCTATCCCTAATCCACAGCACAGTACCTGAAATACAGTAGGTATTGATTCATATTTTGGGTTACAAGAAACAAAGGAATAACAGAATATTATGTACTTTATAGTTGTTGATCAAGATACTATTTAGTGCAGTTCCTATGTCAAACCACTTAGTTTTAAAGAATCTTCATAATATATTGAAATATTAAAGTTCAGAGTTTGTTAATGTAGATTATATTTTATTCCATTCTCTTAGTTTTCTCTAGAAGCCCAGAAGCTCAACATAAGTTGATCTCCATGTTGTCTTTAGGATAGGTTGATTTTAGGGAAGTTATATGCATATAGTTAATATTCATAATATTAGTCTGATTTGGGGAGTTATGATCTAGAAAAAGCTTCCCCAAGGTTGAAGTCCCAAATTAACAGAAATATTTCATATACATTAAATATATTTATATGCATAAGTATAAATATATTATGACAAATATATTACATTTCTATCCAGACTGCTTTACACATTGTATTTAATTCATCTTTGTTTTATAGAATTTTAAAAATCTAGTTTTTCTCCTAGATTATAAACTCCTGGAGGTCAGGGACTGACTCTCAATAATCTGTGTATCTTCAAAGCAAATAGCACACACCAATTAGCTAATAGCACACACTGTTAATAAAGTGATATGAACTGCTAAATGCTTAGAACAATTAGATCATCTGCTGGAGACTAGAAGCCATTCTGTTAAATAGAAATTTCATAATAGTGTTACAGAGAAGCAGGATTTTAATATTTAATTTGTTGCTAAGTTATAGAAGCCAGGGAAGACAAAAATAAATAAGTAAAAGACTGGATTCATTTTGCTGTTTATACACTGTCATCTTTTGCTGTTTTCATTGGGTCTGTTCAGAGTTGAATCATTAAGGAAATAATAAAGGCTCATAAGTATGTGCTCTCAATTGTTTCATCTCCTGAAAGCTTTGGAAATAAGTATTAGTATTTTCATTACTGTTAAATACTTATTATCATTATGATGATAATAAATCTACATGTTTTGATTTCCTTCAAACTATTCGGTAAACAACATTTTGAAACATACTTGGTTCCTCTTCTAAAGAAAAAATGTTTTTTGATGTGAAAGAATAATCCTTTTCCTCCTTTGTGGAAAAATTTATATCTGTTCTGTCATCCTGCAGTGGTTGTGTTTCTCTCTTTTCATTTATCAACTTTATTCAAATCAGTCATTCATAATCCAATCACAACAATCTTTTAAACAACATTAATACCTGGCAGGTAAGATACAGAAGATTTATTATACACTAATGTAGAATATAGAGATATTAACGAAGGTGATGTCAAATATATATCTTGAAAAGAAATTCACCATTACAGAAAACTTTGGAAATAGGAAAAATAATACATATAATTGTAGTGCAGAGTTTTGTACAGTCTGTTTTCCCTCTTTTCTATTATTAGGTCTTATTTAATTTTACCCATCAAATAATCATTGCCAAATCTTCACTTCTTTTCTACTATAAACATATATTTTAAAATCAGATTTTCTCATATAATAAATGTAAAGAGCTTCTGTATTCTACTTAGGAAAAACTTGTGAAAATATGAACTTTGAGCAGTTGTTTGATACAGCATTTTATCTTTTCAAGGAAAATAAATTAGTATTATGAGTTGAATTTAATTTAAAGGGGTGTAGTTTGGTCCTGGGGCAGATTGTGTATAAGTGAAAGAGCCAGTTGTCTAAATGGTACGATGTGAAGCAAGCTACAAAACGTCTCTTGCCTAAATTATTTCCTACCTGTCACATTGCCAGAGATACCCAACAACAGAATTTCATTCATTAGTAATGCAATGTATGTACATACGCTTTGCTAAATTAAGTATTCCTAGACCAGGGATCACCTAAAGTAGTCTGGACCCTAAGGGGATTTAGTCTCCTAGATAATGTTTTCTAAACCAATAATTGAAAAGGAGTGAGAATTAGGGCAGTTTAAACTTTAAAAGGAAGGATGAAAGAAACCTATGAAGTAGAAAATATTGTTAAGCAGTGATTTTAAAATGCTTCAGCGGAGGGATATTGGCAGCTAGAGGGCAACATGAAAACATGGCCACATAAGGTGGAGTCCGCGGATCCTGCGGGCATGCTACAAAGGTGGGCCTGGACAGCTAGAGCAGCTTTCCTCAACATTCTGCCCAAAAGTGGTCTTTGTCCTGATAACTCTCATTCATGCTCTTCATGCTGTTGTAGACATTTTCTTGTTTATCCAATTTTACTTATGTCTATTCCATCACACCACTCTACTTCTCTATGAATGTAAACATTGAGTAACTAACCAGGACTTGGACAATCGTGTCCTCAATTTTAAATGAAAGAAATGGTGAAAACTATAGCATTAGCCAGTTACTACGAAAAGTTATTAGCAGATGAAAATCACATACAGAACACAGAAGCCCTATCTTTGATCATTGATATTCTCAAGCTGTAAAAGTATTTAGAGTTACCATGCTCTGGAAAAAATCCTAGAAATATGGGCCCTAATTGCCATCGAAGTCACCACAATAGTATGGAGTATAGGGAAGATGTTTCAAGTTAGGATTATTTATGGTTCCATAGATTCTCCATTTTGGAGAAGATAGTAAAGTTAATTTTGCTAGGAATGATTTCATATTCTGTTTAAAGGGGAAAAAAGTATTAGTAAAAAGAAATGTAATCTAAGACAAAGTAATGTATCTTTTATTTTCAGATGTAGACACTCAAAATTGATCTTTCTTTGTTTGATTTCCTTAACTTGAAAACTCAACTTTCAAGGTGTTCTTATCCCTTATATTGATTGCCGTTCAGTTACATAAAAATATTTAATTAGGCTTTCTGTGATTTTGGCATCTCACCATTCCCAAAGCTAAATACATGAACAATTGTAATTTCTAAGTATTTCCGTTTTACCATTTTGCATATGAATCTCTTCACATAATTGTTCTTTTAGTTAACTATTGCCCTGAAAATGATGCATCAAAAACCACCCTAGTAAAAGTCAGTAACTTAAAACAACATTTATTCTTATGAATCTATGGTTAGCTAAGGATCTGGTCTGGTGATACAGATGGGCATGATTGGGAAGCTGTGCTTTGAGCATCAGGTCTGTCTGGGATGCACTGAGGCTGTTTTGTTTTTGTGCAATTTGTTCTGAGGTCCAGGTGATGGGATAACAGCATTAGCATTGAAAATTCTTACCATGGCTATGGTGCAGCCCATGAGGGAGAGCAAAAACCTCATGAAGCCCCTTAGGGCCTGGACAGAAATAATACATTGTTATTCTAAATGGCAAAGCAGATTATATGGTCAAGCTGAAAGCCAAGTAGTAGGGAAATATCTTTTTCCTACAGAGAGGCATGACAAAAGTTTGTACAAAGGGATCAATAATTTCGGCTAGTAATTCAATTTACCATATTATATTCATGAATCATTATATTATGATTTTTATGTAATATTCCATCAAATACTCATTCCATAATTTTATATAACTCTTTCTAACTACTTGGATGTTTATATGGATTTTGGCTTGTTGTATTACTTACATAATATGTCAATGAACATATTTGTGCATTTAGTGTTTTTTTTTTTTTTTGTTATATTCTTTCATTAACATACTTTCCCAAAAGATGGATTATTTGATTGAAGTGAGTGGAAAAATGTATCACTCTTGAGAGTCACTGCAATATCGTCAGCTATGAATAAGAGACACCTTTTCATCCCAATTATACTGGCTTGGGAAATCTCTAATTCTTGGTGGTTGTTGTTGCTGTTAAAAAAAGAATGAATTAGCACCTCTTTGTCTTTGGTATTCCACTGATGTGAAAAAGTTGAACACATTTTTTAAATGTATTTTTGAGTTGTAAATACCTGCTTTTGAATTGCCTGTTTGTATCTTTTACTCAGTGAACTATTAACAATAACAACTTGAATATAAGATATTTTCCACAAGTACCTCAAACTAAACTTCCATCTAATTCTCAATTTATCATTTCCTTTCCCAAACTAGCTAGTCTCATCTATCCCAAAGTTCACAATTTATTCAGAAACATGGAATTTGTTTTTCAGTCTTCTTTTTCACCCACATATGAGAACTATGAAAATGTTATTGATCCTATTTCAAATCTACTCATTCTTCCTTCCCCCTGCACTAGCCTAGCTCAGACTAGCCATCCCCAGGCTATTGCAATACCCTTGTTACTGTTCTTTTGGCCTCTAGTTTGACCCAATCCTTTCTCAACATTGCTTCCAGAAATTCTCTACTAACATGAAAATTACAACATACCACTTACAATGTACACTACGTCTGAATTACCCATAACACCTTAGAAAAAACATTGAGATCTTTGCGAAAGTCTTCCTGTGTGTCTGCTCCATCTTATGTCTGTGTGCCCTTGCCACGTTTGTGCTATGTGTACTCTGGAGACACAGAACTAGTTATTGGTTGGTTCCTAGTTATTACCACTTTCTCACACCTCCATTTCCTGCAGACACTGGGCATCTTCCCATGTCACCCACACCCCAGTCCTTGTGCCATTGCTGCTCATTCTATAAGCTTCAGACTAAAGCCTTCCCTAATTCCCCCTAGCAGATTCCATACTCTTTTTATTTTCCCATTCAGTTTGTAAATATCTCCATTATAGTGCCTTATCCTGTGGTCATTCATCTCTATGTCTTTCTCTTTATTTGGATAATGTTTTCCTTGTGCTCAGAGACCAGGTCTTTTCATTTTTATATATCTAGCTTTTAGCACAAGGTCTGCCACAAGATGGATAATCATTAAATGGTCTCCAAATTAGCAAATAAGTGAATAATAACTAAATAAATAAATGAAAAAAATATTGTGTCTAAATAATCATACATTTATTCTGAGTGACAGATAAACAATGGTATGAGGAGGTTTTAGGAAAGGTTCAAGTCATATTATTTGAATTTTATCTTATAGCATCTACAAATAAATAATTCTGAAAGTTAGGTTTGTTACTTTCAAACTTAATGGAAAGTTGAGAAAAATAGTATTTTAAAAATATTACCTTTAGAAATTTAAAACTTTATCACTTATTTATTTTAAAGCAGACATTTTATAAACATATTTGGGATTTTTTTTAATTAAAGACAAGAGCTATATTCTCCCCGTCTTTCTGCTCTTCTTTGTGGCCTTACTTCCCCAGTTGTCTGCAAGATATCTGAGCACATGATTCCTCACATAATTTGTCCTCAGTGTGGGCCTGTGGAATAAGTATTTAAAAACATATTCAATGTTTCTTTTTGTAAATAGTTAGATATTTAAGTTAATGTAAATATATAATTTAGTTTTGGTGTCTTATTGCAAGAAAAATGCCTGAATTGCCATTGTTTTTAAAAGTCAGACATATTATCCTTTATTGAATGAGAGATTATCTTTATTTCATGCCCATCTCAGAGTAGTTTTAAAAAAGTAGATAAGCGTTTCATGATGTGGGGACCATTGTTAACTGGTATTTTCGTGTACTGCAACGCCTTTCTGCCCTGATCACTACAGTCATCTAAGCAACAAATACTAGTAATTCAAAATTGATCTGAGACATCTTGTGGTGTATGGAGATTGCTTGAGTAAAGATGGCTCTCCTCTATTCTCAGCATACCCTATTTTAGGTTTTACCACATTGTATTTAATGAGTATGTGTGAATAAGGCACTGAACAGAATACCTAGCATATAAAAACAGTATATATTTATCAAGATCTCAATTTTCATTTGATTATGATGTAAAGAATTTTACCAGCAGAACAGCCAACTGTTATATGGCATTATTTAATGGACGAAATGGGATGAGATAAAAAAGATGTCATGTCATCTTTATTAGTTAAAATGCAGACTCAACTGAGAAATAATGAACCACGTTTTTTTTTCCTTATAGAACAGCCTAAAGACATTCAGCCTACCAGTTCCTATAGCTGACACACATTTACATAATTTGGGGGAGGCCAATTATTTCCATTTTGTGGCACCACCAACCCATTGGATGTTGCTGTCATATGTATAGTTGAAAATTGCTCTCAATCATGTGCTCTTGAGGAAGAGGGAAAGGGGAAAAATAAGGAAACAAAATCCAGGTTTAGCACATCTTGCTTCTGCTGACATCATCACATTGGTCAGGACTTTGTCATGTGGCCACTCTTAGCCTCAGGGAACACTGAGAAATTTCATCCTTATTTTGATGACTATGTGGCCATAAATCTCCATTACTGTGGAAGAAAGTGAAGGAAAGAACTTGAGGAGACAGACAGCAATCTCTGTCATAGCATTAAGGGGTGAAGAGTAAATTTATGATACCTGTCCCAAGTTTGTTCTGGAAAATAAAAACTATCTATTTTTGCATGGTTTATATATATGTGTACATTTTCTATTTGGTATTTGGTAGAATAATAATCAGATATATTGCAATTGTACCTAGGAGAAATTCACTGAATGTACTAGGATTGCTCACCTTGTCAACCACTCCCCCTCCTTTAACAAGAAAGTACTCTACTCTGTTGAGGCTCCAAATTTGAGAGTTTCTTCCTGTCTTGGGTATTTCCTAAATTTATAGGAGTATCTGAAATGTCAGTATCAGTTCAATTCTCAGGACTCGAACTCTTTGAAGTCTCTGAGATAGATGCTAGGCAGGCCTAGGTTTTCATGTTTGTTTAAAAGAAATGATCAGCAATAAGAATTCCCCCTGTAACTTTGTGAGATGGACTTTTCAAAGGAAGATCCAGGCACTATAACCAAACAAGGAAAGTACACTCTCACATTAAAACAATCTACAATTATCTAGGCAGGCTGAGTGTAATTACTTAGTTGGATTCAAGCCAGGACATTGAGGCAAATACTGCTACTTTCTCTGAAAGGTACCTTGGGATTTTTAATGGCCACTTATGGTCAAGTCTGGAGTTTTGCATCTCATCTAGAAAATAGTACCTCTGGGAGCATAATGTTTCCAGCTCCATTACTTGCTAACTACTGACAATGTTTCTACAAACAGGGGAAGTAAGTGTTAAATACTGATCACAAGAGTTTGTTCTGTTAATTCATTTCTTGGTTATTTGTTCAGGAGAGTTCTGTGTGTTTTATGCGTGTTTTATGCTTGTTATGGGTGATGGTTGAATGGTATAGTAAAACAATTCTATTTAAAATTAGTTGAGATGTGCAGTTGTGTTTTTTCAGTATCACTGACATGTTTGATAACTTTAAAAAAGCTATTATTTTTTTAGAAAATGATGTCAATGTTTTATCATAAATAATACACATTAAGATATATGTATATAATAACAGTATTTTATTAACAGGTAGAATTTTTAGCATTATATACCATTAACAAAAAAAAATAGAACTTTAGTTGTATGCTACATATAATGAATTAAACATTTTTTTTTGGATAAAATTTGTCATGATAATGGAGTCTTTCAAAAATGGAATTTTTGAAGAGTTGAAATTCCTAAAGGGAAAAAATTATTTTAGCGTTGTTACTATTTCTTAACATTTTTGACAGTCTCTAGAAATTTGATAGATTGCTTTCTACCTTACTTTCTTGATCTTTTCAAACTGCTGAAGTTTTTGGCAAAACAAGGAAACATAACCCTGAGGAAAGTCAAACACTTTTCTTCCTATAGGAAAGTTATATTTATGAAAATATATTTTTATTGTAAAAATATTTTCATAATTATAACACTATATTTTTTAAGTTGTATGTCAAACCTAGTTAATAGATGCACTGCTATTATTCTATTTGATTGTCACAATAACTTTTAAAAAGTTGCTTTTCTTTGCCAGAAATTTGCTTTTCTTTGAAATTTAAAAGTACTTAAATTTGACCTTGACTTTTCCACTTGTGAAGACCATGCATATAGAGAATATTTTACACTTTTTTAAATGAATAGGATCAACATACTATTTATGGTGGGAGGAACAAGAGGCACTATTTATAATTACTCTGAGGGGCAAACATGTATCAGCTGACCCTAGAAATCGGATGGATGACCACACTACCTGTGGTGTTTTCAGTCACAGTTTGATTTCTGCATTCATGTGTGTGGATATACAATTGAATAAAGTCAGATGATACAGTGACTATGACCATAAGCTCTAGAATGCTGCCTGTCATTATATTCTGACACAATAATGCTGGAACATAATTGAGAAACTTTTAGAATGATTTGCTCATTTATTAAATCAGATATTATAGACATCCAACTCAAAGACTGTGATTCACTGCAGGAGTGGGTTTCTACCTCTTGTGAAATCTTTACATTAATACCTCTATTATTCTACTTATTTTCTGTGAAATTTCCTATAATTTTGAAGATTTAATTTTAATATCTTACCTGAATATTCTGCATCTGTTATGTATATGATGTAATTATAGGCTACATATTAGTATACTTATAGTAATTATATATACACATACAAACATCTCATCGTTTAGCAGTAATTATGATGTCTCCATAAACATCATCTCATGTATCCTTATGTAGCACTGAGTAGCAACACTATGCACTTTTTCTGATGACTACAGTGAAGCTCAGAGTTTTACCAACATTATCTGGGTGATAAGTAGGGTATTTTGTTCCAGCATTAGATGTATGTATTATGAATGTATTTTAAACCATTTGCATTCAAACTGTATTTAGACTTCTGTATTCTTGATTTTTTTTTTTGGCTCATGTATTCATGAAGTTATTTGTATATTTTAAAACTCTTTAAAAACATGTTTATAATTGCTGCATAGTATTTAGCATATGTATGCCCATATTTTATTAATTAGCCCACTAATGCTGGACTTTTTGCAAATTTTTATTTTAAATTTATATATAAACCTCTTGAAATATTCATTTATATGATTTTTGTCCAATTCTCTGATGAAAAGAGAGTGGCCAATCTATTGTTCTTGATGCTTATTGACAAATTAACTTTGAGAGTAGTTTTAACATTACTATTTTTAAATAGTCAGATTTTCTAAAAAGTTAGGAGACTCAAGTGGCAAGTTTCTCAGAGGAATTATGGAGACTACGTCACTGTCCCTTCCTGAAGAGCTAAGTCAATTAACTTTTACAGTTTTAGAATAGGGACAGATTTCAGTTTTAGAATAGGGACAGTACTATAGTATTAATAGTACTATATATATATATATATATATATATATATATATATATATACATATATATATATATATATATGTATATATATATATATAAAATGTTGTGCTTTTTTAAATATTGATGTGTTAAAAAACATTCATTGAATGCAAAAATATATGGGATAACATCTATGTGTGTTAAGCACAAAGAATTTCCTTGAAAAAAAGGCAACATATGAAATAGAATATTGACTATTTCCTGTGACAATGATGTAAGCAAAGAAGGTACCATAGAACTAACTGATTCCTGTTAGATTTCTTTCTTTTCATTTTGTACCTCCCAAGCTTTAGTATTTCAGAGGTTTCAAAGCAATCACAGTATTGCAACTCAAGAGCCACATGTCACTATGACAGTTGACAACATATTACCCTGGCCTCGGAGACTTCCTTATACATGGCCAGTCCTGAATTGTTTCATTTTTTTCTCTATTTATTTTAAAGACAAATAATAACAATAGAGAGTCCAGAAATAAACACATATACATATAATTAACCAATTTATGACAAAGGAGCCAAATATACGATGGGAAAATGGCAGTGTCTTCAGTACATTGTGTTGGAAAAACTGGATAGCCACATGCAAAAGAAACTGGAGACTATCTTATACAATACACAAAAATTAACTCAAAATGGATTAAAGACTTTAATATAATACCTGAAACCATAAAACTCTTAGAAGAAAACATAGGTGGTAAGTTCCTTGACATTGGTCTTGGCAATGATTTTTTTCTTATCTGATACCAACAGCAAAGTTAATAAAAATAAAAATTAACTGGTGAAACTACATCAGACTAAAAGCCTCTTCACAGGAAAGGAAGTTATCAACAAACTGTAAAGGCATCCTACTGAATGGGAGAAAATATTTTCAAATTATGTATCTGATAAGGGATTAATATCCAAAATATATAAATAATTTATACAACCCAGTTGCAAAATAAATAAATACATAAATAAATAAATAAACCCTGATTGAAAAATAGGCAGAAAATCTGAATAGACATTTTTTTTTCCCAAAGAAGATGTAACAGATAGCCAACAAGTACATGAAAAGATGCGGTACATCACTAGTCATCAGGAAAATGCGAATCAAAACCACAATGAGATATCAGCTCAAACCTATTAGAATGCCTATTATCAAAAAGATAAGAAATCAGTGTTACCAAGGATGTAAAGAAAAGAGAACCTTTATGCACTGTTTGAGGGAATGTAAATTGGAGCAGCCACTACGAAAATGTATGGAGGTTCCTCAAAAAAATTATGATCTATATGATCTTAATTATATGTGGAATCTAAAACAAAACTAAGCGAACAAAAAAACCAAGCTCATAGATACAGAGAACAGATTGTTGGTTGCCAGAGGTGGGAGTGGGTAAAAGGGGGAAGGGGGCTGTATGGTACAAACTTCCATTTATGAAATAAGTAAGTCATGGTGATGTAATGTACAGAATGGTGGATATAGTTAATAATACTATATTGCACACTTGGAAGTTGCTAAAACAATAAGTCTTAAAATTCTCATCACAAGAAAAAAATGTTGTAACCATATATTGTGACTAGATGTTAACCTCATATTTTTATGCTGGTCATTTCACAATATACACAAATAGTGAATCATATGTTGTATACCTGAAACTAATATTAAATGTCAACCACATTATAATATTATATTAATTATATAATATCATATCATATTATGTTATGTCAGTTATGCATCAATTTAAAAATTAGTATCTTCACCTGGTTAACATAAACAACCTCTGCTTTACTTAATGTCTAGCCCCTTAAAGCTGTTTCTTCTGATGGTTATCAATGTAGGTCTTGGATATGTTTTTTTCTTGTTTCATCCATCTTACACATTATCTATTAAGAGAATATATCATCAACCTTGACAATTTTGTTCTTTAACTATAAAAGATACTATATCCCTTTGTTTAAAAATTGAAAATCAATATAGAGTATGTCATCATAATTTTTGAAAGATCATTTGTGGCAGAGACAAAAAAAGAACTTTATATTTATTTTCTTGTGCAGTCTTTTGTTTGTAGTGATGTTTTCGCTTGACTTCCATTTTCTTTCAGTATTTGTTTTTAGTATAGTCCAGTGTCAGTCCCCTTTCTTTCTGAAGACCAGTCTCCTTAGACTTGCCGTGTTATTTCACCAAATCTATATTAGTTTGTCCAGGTCTGCTACATCCTGATACTTTGATCACTTTCTGCATCATATATTTTCTATTTTGTTGCTTTCTCCCTTATTATCTTGAAGAATATCTTCATTCATGTTCCTAAACAAAAAAAAGAAAGAAAGAAAATATGAAGGGTAAATTTACTAGGTAAATTTACCGTATCTAAAAATGTATCTTTTATTTTTTTAAGTTTATTTAATTATTTTGAGAAAGACAGCATCAGCAGGGAAAGCATAGTGGGGAAGGAGAGAGAGTCCCAAGCAGGTGCTACACTGTCAGCACAGAGCCCTATGTGGGACTCAGATTCACGAAAACCATGAGATTTTGACCAGAGCAGAAACCAAGAGTCAGATGCTTGACTGCCTGAGCTTCCCAGGTGCCCCTAAAAACCTATATTGTATACTAATAATTTATTGATGCTGTTGATTGATGGGTTTAGAATGCTACGCTAAAAATAATTTTACTTAGTATTTGAAATATACTTTTTAAGATAGAGTGCCCCTGTTGAGAAGTGTAATATTATTTTCCTATTTCTTCGATAATTCTTTATGTGGTTTTGGTTCTCTTTCTGGAAACTTTCCTATTGACCTTGGATATATCCTTTATGTCTTTCTTTCATTTTTCTTTCTGTGTTTCCTCTACTTTCTGGAAGAGTTTTATGCTCAATTTTATGCTCCAACATTTCTATTATTTTTTATTGGAAATGATATCTTTAATTTTTAAGAACATGTGTTCTTTCATTGGTTGTTCCTTCTTATAGGATTTTCTTTTTAGTTCCCACAGATTTTCCCCTAAATGATCTGAAGATATTAACAACACATTTTTTAAAGTTTTTTTAATGTTTATTTATTTTTAAGAGAGACAGAGACAGAATGTGGTGGGGGAGGGGCAGAGAGAGAGAGGGAGACACAGAATCCAAAGCAGGATCCAGGCTCTGAGCTGTCAGCACTGAGCCCCATGTGGGGCTCAAACTCATGAACCGTGAGATCATGACCTGAGCCAAAGTCTGACATTTAACTGACTGAGCCACCCAGGTGCCACTAACAATATAATTTTTGAAGCTCCACTACTTATGTTTATTTGAAGTTGGCTTCACCACTTAAAAAATCTTGGCCATTAATATTATAAAGATTATATTTTGGTTTTGAAAAGATTACACTGATAGACTGTGGTAAATTTATTGGTCAGAAACAGAAGAATAAGCAAAGAGACATAGTGCAATTATCTAGCCAAGAGTTTGGAAAAGGGGCCACCCATTTCTTGAAAGACAAAGGAGAAATCATGTATGTTGTAAATAATATATGTTGGCAAAGTATTTTAAATGAATACTTCTCTCTTTATTCTCTTTATATTTGTCTATCATCATAGTCTCTATACATATTTTCATTCTTTGACTTTAAATGCTCTTTGCTTTCTCCAGAAACTACAGTTAACCTCAGGTATTTCCTTAGATCTTTGTTGTAACTTTTCTCTGTAATCATATCTGAAAAAAAAATGGCCTTAGAGATCACCGACACATGGCAGATAAAGGCTGACTAGAATCCTTTTGAAATGGCTCTACCCTCTGCTCAGAGGTAGAGAGAACACTCACTATTGGAAAGAAGAGTTGATGCAGAAGGACTCTTTACAGCCATATCCCATCAAAATGGACATGAGAGGGAAGCTATAGCATGAAAGCAAAACAAAACAAAAACCTGAGATATGGATCTAGTGGAAAGAGCCCAACCCTCCTAAAATTTCTGTCGTCCTAAGTATAGAGAAGAAATCAGTGTGTGGTTCCCAGAAGTCTTCAGGTAGCCCTGACATTTTGGGGGAGCAGAAGTAAAAACAACTGGCAGCTAAAATGTTGCCTTCAGCCTACCTCTGGCTGAGAGTATCCTACTTGCTGATGTCAGTTCTTGAAATTTCTTTCTTTTGAGACTGATTAATGGAATAAATTCTTTGGAATTTTTTGGCCTTTTGATTTCAGTGGTGTTAGGATCTGAACATCTCTCAATTCATTTCTTCCCAAAGAACAAGTGCATATTATGTAGAAATCAATATAATTTTTTAGCAGAACCTAATTCAGAATTATGAAATATACAGGTTGAAACTTCTTTCCTCCTTTCCACCTGTACTCTCCAAGGATCAAATATCTATCCTCACCTTATTGACTGATTCAGGACCAACAAAGTCTGGGAGTATATTCCTGACTGCAACTATTTTTTTTTCTATTTTTGCTCCCTTTATCTAAATTATAATTTAACTTTCCAGTATCCTTTTGTCCTTAGTTTTCTTTGTGCTATTAAGTTAATCCTATAAATAAGTCTGTGCTAATATAACAGCCAGTTACTGAACTTCATCTTTCAGGTGACATATAAGCCTTCGCCTATTTGAAATTCACATGTGGTTTCAGTGGTGGGAGCGTGATGTGATGTAGTGATGTTTCAGCAGCACACATCTCAAACCTTCATAACATAGCAGAGGCTTCTTCCACCTCCATTACAACAAATGGGGATCACAAACAGAATGAAAAGGAGGTATAGAATCCATTGCATTCTAGACTCCATTCTTCACATAACTATAGGAAATTTTGCACTTTTCTTTGCTCTTTCATGAGTTATGTATGTAACTTCCTCACTTTCCCTTTCCATTCTATATCAGTAGGTAGAGGAGCTAATAAGACTTGATGGATGAGACCTTATCTCAGTATGGTTATTGATATAATTATTGAGGAATCCCCAGATTTATTTACTTAATACACCAGATGCATGGGGCGTCTGGGTGGCTCAGTCAGTTAAGCATGAGACTCTGGATTTCAGTTCAGCTCATGATCCATGGTCCTGAGATTGAGCCCTGCGTAGGGCTCCATGCTGGTCATAGAGCCTGTTTAATATTTCTTTCTCTCCCCCTGCTCCACCCCTGTTAGTGCATATGTCCACACCCTCTTTCACTGTCACAAATTAATTAATTAATTAATTAATTAATTAAAAAAATAGATGCAGTAAACTACTAGCTTTGCTTTGCATAAAGAATGTTTAAAAATTGGGGCACTTCCCAATAAATTCTGGATTTGGGCCCCCGTAAACAAAACTGAGCTCCAGCAGCCCGAGCCCTGATGTCACATAGTCTGTTGGTAACGTTCCTGTTGAGCTGGACAGCCACTGCTCCTTGTCTGCAACAAGTTTGCTCTCCATTTTGTCACACTTCCAGCCCACTCTCCTTCACCTTATGCTTTTAAGACAAACCCCTAGAAGATGTTTGAATTTAAGTCAGCATTTTGTTTTTAGCATTTAATTTTCAGTTAGGGCATTTAAAAGAGGAGGTGCTATAGAATTCATTATTGTCTAGACTGTTTAGCAATAACTTAATATAAGCTACATACATAAAAGTACAGGACATTTGTGATCTTTGCTTTTTACAATATTTTTGCCCATCTACTTTTTCAAAAATAGTCTTTTTAAAAATCTTTTCAATGAGTGAGGATGTACTTCGAATTGACTTCTCTTTACTTCTGAAATGTTGGTTTACATAAAAAATTTAATGGGATACATTTTTCTATTATCAATATGCATATGCCACCTGTCAGCTGAATAGATCCAAAATTGCTTATTAACAAAATTGAGTGAATAAATGGATAAAATGTATAAATAAATGAACTTCTACACTTTAGGATGTCTACATTGTGTGGAAGGATTTTCCTTGAAAATGTGCCAACTTTTTTTTTAACTTTTGGATCACATCTTATTATCCTAGCTGTAATTAGAAATCTTGTGAAATTAAGAACCATTAAATTCAATGAGTTTTCAGCATCGGAAATTTGCCCAGAGGCACCCTGCCGATGGGTCTGCCTAGGTTTGGGTTTTCATAGAGTTCTCCCTCCTCTCCTCCTATTGATTCTAAAAGGGAGCGTCTCTTCCACTTAGCTAATTAATTACACCTGCCAAAAAGCAGATGGTTCTGCAGGCTTTGAAGCATGGAAATAGCTAGGTGCATATCAGCTAGCTTAAGCTCCCTTCAGTTGGAATTTAGATTATGACTCTTGAAACTGCAAAGAAAATAAAGTATTACATAATTACAAAAAATATTTAAATGTTTTTATTTAAAAAAAATATATACTTTAAGGTATAAACTATCCTTTTTAAAAAATCAACACAAACACACTTTTAAAATAATTATGTTTATCATCTAGTTTGGAACAATGCTTGCCAGATGTTGCCATCTAATTGTTCTGAGATCTGAAATAAAATGAAACTAGAGGAGCAGGGCCATTTAGAAAATTGTTAAAAACAGTTCTCAAAATATTACAGCTTTTTAGTAAATAATGTTCTTGTGTTGTTGTTTAATGATAAGAAAATATATCTATATAATGGTAAAAGTAAAAATGAGGGCATTTAGTGATACTCCTACTAATATCCCCACTGGTATTCCACAATTTTATGCTAGTCTGGTTAGTCTTCTTTATTTTTCTTCCCCCTGTATTTCAAACGAGGTAGCTTTAAATAAAGATTATCACTGGAGCTTAATTTTCTATGTAAAATTCTTTCAGATATGACATAGTTATATAAATACATCCTACAAAAAAGTAAATTGGGCATAGAATATGAATGCACACAAGATAATCTATGAAATATTCTCTTTAGTAAGGTCATATTAAATTATCTCCTTTAAATCTTTCTGAATTCACAATTATTTAGTTTCATAAAATTTCTAAAAATATTGTCTTTAATTCTACTTTATGTGTGAAAAGTTTTAGTTTAGGACTTTATACTTTGAAAGATGATGTCATTAAAATTGAACATATTTTTTGTTAGAGGTTGAATAAAAATAAAAGTTCTTCTACATACAATATGTTATTGCTTGCTTTCTCAATACATTTCTATAATTAATGTACATAAAACTAATATTCCAAACTCCCAAATAAAATCACCTCCCTCCTTTTCCACTATTTTTTTTTCTTTTTCACTATTTTCAATAAAAGCAATCTGATAGATATGTCTAAAGATGGATATATTATTTCATATTAAAAAGGATATTTAAAAATTTTTTTTTGTTTTTTTATTTTGAGAGAGAGGCAGTGCAAGTCGGGGAGGGGCAAAGAGAAAGGGAAAGAAAGAATCCCAAGCAGGCTGTGGAGCTCAAATTCATGAAACGCAAGATCATGACCTGAGCCAAAACCAGGAGTCGGACACTTAACCTACTGAGCCATCCAGGAACTCCAGAGGATGATTTTTTAGAATGTATGCCTTAAGAAGATACGTCAATCTTCTTGTACTATTGAGGGGTGTGCAATTTAATTCATTAAGTTTGCCTACAGAAAGGATTTGTGATAAAGCTATATTTAACCATATGTTTTAATTTTGAATTCATTTCTTTTCTACCATATGAGCTTTACTTCATTTGCCTTTAAAATTAACAGGATATTAAAGTTAATGTTAAAATAAACTTTCATGGATTTGACTTCACTAATTTGAATGTTTTGTTCTTTTGCTCCCTTTGTATTAATTGTTCAACAGCAATAGGTAAAAACAAAACAAAACAAAACAAAACAAAACAAAACAAAAAACAGCATTATAAGGATATTGCAGATTTGGCTAGGAGACCCAAATGCCCTACACATTTAAGTTATCCATTTTCATATTTTCAGAAATGCAGTTGCAAAGCACATAAAGGCAGATTCTACTCAGGCTATGATTTTGGGTAAGGTAATTAAAAATCATTGTGCCCTATTCATTAAAACAGAACTTCCAAGGACTAAGCATAGATAATGTTCTCATAGTACTTGAAAATATTAAAGTTGCCTTTCTTTCTTTTTTTTTTTAATTCAGTCTTTTTACTCATTTGAAGGGCTTTTCCTTAAGTAGGCTGAATTCTTGAAGTTTTATCGTGCTGCCTTTTCCTATGTGTCTACTTTCAACAGAGCCAAAAGGAATGCACCTCCAATGATGAGGTTGGGATATAATCCAAATATCTAACAGAGCAAAGATTTTTTTTTCAATGCATAATTTTTCATGTAGAAAAGAAATCTTAAAAGCATAATTTTACCTTTCAACTCAATAAAATATTTTCAGAAAGGACTTCAGGGAAATTACTTTCAGTTCTTAATCATACTTAGAAGTAGATTATATAATTTAGAGTTGTACCTCCTCTCTGCTTAAACTTTATTTTTCCCTTTAAATCTCCCCACCTTTTCTTCTATTGTGGAAGAATAAAAGGTTTAAAAGCAGGATCTCAACCCAGCAGTTAATGAGTTGGAATCCTAGTTCTCTAGAACTGTCACCAGTTATTTAGCTCTCTAAACTTCTGTAAAGTAAGACTAGTAATAATTACCCGGTAGGACTTCTGTAAGGATTAAGAGAAATATTGCATTATAAAGATGTTCAGGTAATGGTAGCATTTACCAAGAGGCACTAGAGTGAAGTGGTTAACCATGGGCTTTGGAGCCTGTTATGCAGGCATTTGAATCCGAGCTTGACCCCTATTGTGTGAAGTATTCAGCACCTTCCTTAATCATTTGTGTCTCATTTGTTATGCCATTGGGGCATAAAGTCCCACCCAGAAAAAGAAAATTCTGAATGTAAGGATGTTAAGTAATTTTATGGATGTCCAGAACATTCTAAAAGGCATCTGAAACTCATATAAGTTGAAACTAATTTTTTAAAATAAAAAATAATAAATAAATAAATAAATAAATAAATAAACTTTTAAAAATAAGCAAACACAAACCTACATATTCTAATTTTGCCTAATAATACTGCCCCTGTTCTAGCTCTCAGAAGTGTATTTATTTATGAGAGCAAACCGAAAAGATAGTTAAGCGGATAGAAGAAATTTGCTGGCCAGAGAACTTTTCCTGTTTTCCTAATAATAATGATGCATCAATTGAACATTTGCTCTATAACAGACCCTATGGTGAGCATTTACGTATGTGAACTCTTTCTCCTTACACTTGCCCTAGCAGAGAGGTATTATTAATACCTATTTTATAGATAAAGGACTAAGGCTTAGAGAGAATAAGTGATGTGACTGAATGCCTAAAGGTAACTTTGGTGGAGACATGGTTATCCTGTCTCACACAATAGCCTGTGCAGAATTTATGTACTAGAAGTCTTCTCTTCTTGAATGTTGGTAGTTGACTGACCCATCTGACATTGTGAGGCATATTGACACTTGAATCATTTCTTTATGTCCAGCCTCAAAGAGCAGCCAAGTATCTGAAATAAATTTTGAATCCTATTTATTAACCCAAGAAAATGGAATAGAAATGCATCTAGAATAAAAGTGCTTCTTGGGGTGCCTGGGTGGCTCAGTCGGTTGAGCGTCTGACTTTGGCTCAGGTCATGATCTCACCGTCCATGAGTTCGAGCCCCGTGTCGGGCTCTGTGCTGACAGCTCGGAGCCTGGAGCCTGCTTCGGATTCTGTGTCTCCCTCTCTATCCCTTCACCACTCATACTCTGCCTCTGTCTCTGTCTCTCTCTCTCTTTCAAAAATAAATAAACATTAGACAGAAGAAATTTAGAATAAAAGTGCATCTGAACCTAGAAGACATGATAATAAAGTTACACAACTATACCAAGGCTAGCAGATCCTATTCTGACATCGAATCTCACGATATGAAAATAATATTTATAATGGGGAAAAATGAGAGTGGTTCTAGGAATCATAGGATATAATGATTCATTAGAAATGATATACATACTTTCTGCAGAAATTTTTGTTTTTTTCCCTCAGGTATTTTAAATATCTACCTTTAACTCTTAAAATCTCTGAGCAAATATAGTATTTGATTACATTTTGTCTTTCTTCCAGAGTAATGGCCTTTGTTTCCTTATATAAAGCAGCGGTATTATTATAGTAATGCTTGTTATGCATCTAATTTTTATTATGCATTTTATTGATTTAATTTTAAAAATTTAATAAATTTAAACAGAACTGTGGAGCAGTCCCACCTCCCCGCTCAACCCTGAGCCACACAGATGTGTTTAGTTGCGTTCTGTGTTTCCTAATTAATCCATCCTGCTGCAGTAAAAATGTCAGACCCTTGCAATTGAAGAGGAGGGCTCAGTTTACATGCCTCTGTCCTTTGGCATTTACTCTCATTTCTTTGCAGCACAGTAGTAGTGGCAATGAATGGAAAGGTCACCAGGAAATTGCCAGCAGAGACATTGCAACCTGTGATCTATGTGCCACCCTGAATTAAACAGAGGGAAATCTAACAGCTCTAAATGTTGTCACAGAATGTAGTTACCGACATGACAAGAAATGATGCAAAGGGTTAACTCAACTAGGTATCCAGGATTACTCAGTGTGGGAAAAATAGTAGTTACAGAATTTATGTTCTTGTTCTCGGGAACAATCTGTCTTATGAAATACAGATAGCCCAATTTTTTATTAACCAAATTTGAAGTACATGTAATAATATTTTAGTTCAATGTATCTAGTTCTAAAATTACTACACTATGCACCAAACTTCACTTATGAAGATTTCACGTGATTCTCAGACGTTTTCACTTGGTCTTCTCACCTCCCAAAAGATCCAGGCTTCAACCAATGTGTATATATTTGTAAATGCTTTGGATAAAGGAGGTTCCTGATGTACATTAATAACTTAATTTGAAATAGCTACCATTTTTTGAGTACCAGATGCTTTATATACATAATTGTAATTCTCAATATAACCAAGCAAAGTAAATATCATTGTTCCTATTTTATAGATAGTAGAAAAGAAACTGTAACATGTCTGAAATCACACAGGTAAAAAAAAATAACAAAGATGTGCTTAAAAAATTAACTAATCTATAAATAAATTGTGGCATATTCATATAATGGAACAGTAGACAATAAAAATGAACAAATTACTAGTACAGGCAACAGCATAAATAATCTCAAAAACATTGTTTTGAATAAAAGAAGGCAAGAAAAAATATGTAGTGCATGATTCCACTTGTATAAGCTTAATACACAGGCAAAAGTGACCTATGGTGATGGAAGTCAGAACAGTGGCTTTGGGGGCTTGATTGGGAAGGAGTAAGGGAAAATTTCTGAAGTGGCGGCAATTTTCTGTGTCCTTATCTGGGTTGCGGTTACATGGATATAGATGTACAAACACTGTATGCATGCATATGTAAAACAGAGAGCTTAAGATTCATGTAGTTTACTGCATGTAATGCATAATAATTTAAAACTTCATACAAACTAATCTAAGTACAAAGATATTTCTGTGTTTTGCCATGCTATTTGATATTTCACATTTTGAAACCATGCTTTAAAATGATACTCCTATTCAATCATTTTTTCCTAATTTTCTCCAGATTAAAACTCTATTTTAAAAAATCGACTTAATTTGATTTAGACCTAAATGTGAGTTTTTAAAGTGTCATAGTATCAGCTTCTGGGAAATCTTATTTTGTGACTTATTTACTTTCTTATTTTGTAAAATGGTGTTTTTATTTATTATTTTTAACATCACTTTAACAAATAGACCTTTTAGCAAGGACACCCAGGTCTCCAAGCTATGTATTTGATATTTTTAGTATTTTTATATAGCCTTTAAAAAATCCTGATGTTTGAAATAATATTATAATCATTTTACAAGATTAAGTCATTCTTCTTTCTCTTGCTTTACCTTTTATTTCAAGTCTTAGCTTGCCAGCAACAAATATACATAACAATATTATTTGTCATTACTGTCATCGGGACAATTATACTTTTCTGAAATACTCTAAAGAAGTAGTGAGGAAATCACACATTGTGAGAAGAATTATTAAAACTATACAAACTAATATTGTAGGTGAGCTATTTGAAAGTGACCTTGCAGCATATCCCAGGCTTATTGTATTAAAGCCTATAAATAAAAGAGACAAATCATTTCTGGGTACTAATATGACTTTCCCTCTTATTGGTAATGAAAACATTGAACTCTACTGATTTGTTCTACTGAAGCTATTACATTTTCTGGAAACTTGGAGCAGTTATTTAAGAGGATTGTTGTCTGTAATGAGGGTTTTCTAGTAGATAGAGGAATAAAAATATTTGATCTTTATGTAAAGATCAAAAGATAATGAATTTCTCAGTCTTTTTATATACCTTTGATTATGTTCATCTTTATCAGAGAGATATTTACTTTGAATTTTTCATTCATCTTTCAGAATTCATACTTTGTTCTTTGTTTATATAATTATTGGTATAGTTTTAATATATTTTCTAATATATCTTAAAGTATTATTTTCAAAACATTGAGTCACATTCCCCAACAAAAAGCCAAATAGTTAGGAGGGTAGCATCTGGTATGTTAATTTACTCAGTTGTTTGTTACTAACCTCAAATAGAGATCAGGTTTTCCACAGTGCTTTGTGGAAACACAAAGTGTTTCACATTTGTGAAAGTGTTTCACTTACACACAGTAAGTGTTTCACCATTGAAAGACCCTTCCTCAAGTAAACAACAACCTCTTACATGAAAACCACACTTTAAAAATAATATTTGAGACTAAATTAATAATTGGGGAAGTGAAAATTAAAGTGATACCACATCACACCAATCAGAATGGCTACCATGGCGGGGGTGGGGGGTGGTGGTGGGGAACAAGAAAAAAGAAAGAAAAGAAATAGGGGTTGACAAGATTAAGAAGCAAGTAGATTGCTCAAACACTACTGATGGGAATATAAATTGGTAAAAAGTACTTTGGAAAACTGATTGTCACTATGGTCCAACAATTACATTTCTAAGTATGTATGCAGTATAAATGTGTACATATGATTACCAAAAGTCATATTCTAGGATGTTAATAGTAGCACTATTTGTAATAGCCCAAATGTGGAAGGTATTCAAAGGTCCATCAGTGTAGAATGGACAAAGCATTCAGTACCGAATAGCAATGAAAATGAACAATGTGGATGAATTTTGTAAACATAGTGCTGAGCAAAGCAGAGCCAGATAAGAAAGAAAGATAAAGATTCCTTGAGGGAATGATGTGAGGAAGAAAGCGTAAGGAAGGCTTCTATGATGATGGAATATTCTATTTCTTGATCTGGGCGCTGGCTACATAAGTATGTTCCGTTTGTAAAAATGCATTGTATATGATATATGTACATCTGTGTACATATGTTATACTTCAGTGATAAAGTTTGAAAAAAATATTTGTTGAAGTTACAAGATTTATGTTTTATAAGTATCCAGAAGATGCAGGGAGCTTTCTTTTGAGTCAGTATGACAGAAACTGCTTGTTGTGTCCCAACATCCATTACCACCGACTCACTTTTAAACAATATATGAAGTTTAGCTCATCATATGACCACTCATGAATAAATTCACGTAGCTAACAGCTTGGCACAAGGAAGGTACGGAATTAGTCCTTGTTCAGTGAGTGCACGGACCTTCCTTAAGAGACAGCATGTGTTCATCCTCTGTTCTTCATGCTTTCCTTCATCTTTTGCATGGGAGTTACCAGTTAGAAATGCCTCTTTTATTAAAGATTGTGGAGCAATAAGATGGAATGGATTCTGGGACCCTGATGACTGTGAATTATCCATAATAGCTTTGAATCACCAAGACAGACTTTTATATGAACTGAAAATAAATAAGTAAATAAATAGTGTTATGTTATATTTTAAAGACATTAGAGATTTAAGTAAATAAATAAATCTCTATCTTCTTTAAAATATAATATAATACTAAGTAATACAAAGTTAATATGAATACATAGAAAAAGAACTACTCTTGTTTATACCAATGAGTAAACAACTACTTAAGTAATTACTAATTATAAAGTATAGTATAATCAACAACTGTGTGACTGATACTGTGAGTCCAATATTTCCATTACTTCCATTATAGAGTTGAGCAAACTGAGTTTCATAAAGGCCTTCAAGGTCATACATCTTGCAAACAGAAAACTAGATTTTGAACTTAGTTTTACCCAGTTATCTAGATTCAGTGTTATTGCCTTTGCACTCAAAGCCCTGAAAGTGGAAGATAGGTTTATCTATCATCTACCTATCTACCCAGCCACCTACCTATAGCATATATATCTATCTTATCTGACCAGCCACTTACTTACATAGTATATGTATCTACCTACCTGTAGTATAGAATGTTTTATGACTCTAATATGCAAGATGAATTTGTGGGGAGGGTGATCTAGAAGGAAAACGTTTAATCTGATATGAGGTGGTAGAATCTGAATTAAGGAATAGCAGTGGATGTAAAAAGAATGGGATAAATCAAGAGACATTATGAGAAATTTTACATAGAATATCATGACCAGTTAAATATAGAGTTGAATGAATTAATGACAAGTGTCAAGTTTGGAGTCTAATTGACTTTTACAGCATGCTATTCTGATTTTAACTGAAGTAAGGAACAGGGGGAGTACAAGTTTGGGAGAAATTATTAGAGGAAAATATTAAACATGTTGGCACATACAACAGAATTATGTAATGAAGTTAGAGAACAATTTGAGAAGGAAATCTGTTATTCATAATTCAAAGACAGTTACAAGACAAAATTTATTTTTAAAATTTTCCAGAGAACTCCAGTGAGTTTAAGTGGATTACTACTTCCCTGATAGGAAGAATTAATACATTAAAATTACACTAATTTTATTCAACATTTTATGTGACTTCTAATGTGAGCATTATCTAGTACATGAGGAGGAAATATCACTTATATTATGCCACCAAGTCAGCAGCTAACAACTTTTTACAAATGTCAGTCATGTTCTCAAGATGTTGTGATTGTCATTATAATTATCAAAAACATTTGAATTTCTATTTCTTTTTTGGCACTAATGCCACAGAAAGATGTATGTCACGGTTCTTACCCTCTAGAGGTTTACAATAGGGGGGATAAGACAAGTACACAAAAGAATAAAGAAGGTGGGGAGTATTTGCTCTGTTAAGTGAGTGGTTCAGATAATCAGTGTTATAAGTAGTTAACCTCCAAAAACTAGACAGTCATAGTGGACTTCTCAGAGGAGTTAGGACTTGAGCTGAAACATAATGAAAGCTACAAATTATACACTGAAACATTTTGGAGAGCATTACTGAGCTCCATTCAATTGGAATCAAGATATTTTTGCTATTATTTTCTATTTTAAGCTGATTTTCAGCCAATGAATCTAATCATTTCTTTTTGAAATTGCCTTGCTTAGGTCGAAAAACTGTCCACTGTTATTTCCTAGCATTCATTCAGAATCCGCATCCATGAGCTTTTGACTCTGATCATTGAGCTGAAATACAGAAGGTTACATCACTCATTTACATTATCACCCTCTCCCCACTCCCAATACAAATGTGACATTTCAATTTTGCACACTTCAACTCTCCTTAAATCATCTGTATAAAAACTTCAAAGCTTGATTGATGATGAATGAGCCATTGTCTCCTCAAGCACCCGCTTCTCATTAGCCTTTAGAGTCTCAGCTTATTAATAATGAACCTTGAGGGCTGACCCAGTGGGGTAGCAGCAATTCATTGTGCTCCCAGCTGAAAGGTCTGGGTTTGAGAAAGATATGGGAATCTTTGGACCAAGTCCATTCCAGAGATGATGTATTAAGTATCACAGGTGGATGGTGTGAGCTATATTACTTTTGTATCATTATCTGCCAACAGACTTGTGTGGCGTAAGGTGATGACAGTGAGAAAGATACATTGCTTTATGTCTGAAAAAACCCAGTGACTTCTTCCTATAGCTTCATCTTGGAAAATGGACTTTTGCCACTTTGGATTTTGATTTCATGATTGTGACCTTTGGTTTGGATAGGCAATATAAGTCTGATATATGGATTATTCAGACATTCCCATGGTAATTAGACAAGTGCAATATCTCTAATCTTTATTTATTCTGATTATCATTTTAATTCTAAGGTTGACCTGTATCTGTGCCCATGCGAAATAAGGCATTTAGATGTATAATCAGGGATTGAGGTTAGATATTTCCTTCTTGTTTATTTGACTTTCTTATATTATTATCTTTGGAAGCTTTGTGAGTAGAAGTAAAATGTTTACTGTTGATACCAATCATGTAGACTATAGTGGAATATGGCAAATTGCATTTAAAATTATCATCTTTATTTTGTAAAAAAAAAACAAGAGAAAGACATTCAATCTTATTTATTTTATGAAATAGTTGCAAATTGTGCATGAGGTCAAAGCAATTTTGTCGACTTCTTAAACTAAGTAAGGAGGTCATATTAATCTGTATTTTCAGCAGGGATGCTACATCACAATTAGGCTATTCCAAAAGAGGCAAGGGGAATAAAGCCATGATTTGGTATTTTATCACGTTTTCTTTTGAGAGAATATATTTGCAAAATGTCAACGATTGTCTTAATGGTTACTCATCCTCAAATTCACTATAATAACTAGCACTTGAAAAGAAATGAAGAATGTGAAAAACTTATTTAAATAACACAAACATTTCCTTCTTCATTAGACTCATGCAAATGGGAAATCAAGGGAAGTAATGGTCAGTCAAATGGACAATCTTTATGGATTGGAAAGCTAAGGTGCAAGTACTTTATGTCCTTTGTAAAATGTCATATTGGCACTTTACACCTTTCTAAAAAAGAATTTAAGGAACCATATGAGGTAGATTTACAGTTCTATATAAAAACAGGCTTTTCAACTTTGTGTAACATATGGCTAGATAATTTGCACAGGTTTCAGGAAATTTGGTGTGTCCAGGATAGCTCAAAATCATCATTTTTTACTTGATAAATGATAATAGAATTTGATGCACAGAACAGATTTAGGGATACCAATGAATGTAACTAACTGTGATTTAAAATATCAAACATACTACTTGCATAATTTTTTACATTATCAATTATAAACATTTTATATAATAAAAGCTATTTATCTTTTAACCTACAAAAACTCTACCTTCACATTTATATTTTTAATTTTCCCTATATTCAATATACTATATATTTATTGGCCTACTCATATATTGTTTCCTATAATCAAGATAGTATATCTTATTTCATGAAGCAAATATTTATCATGTATCTGCTTTCTGCTCGACACTGGGGATACAGTTTAGACCCAAACAGAAATGACCTCTGAAAATGTAGAACCAGTTCAGATAACCTGTAGTGTTTATGGGAAAAAAAATAACTTCCATTTTTACTTTGATCTGATCAGAATATAATTTAAAATTAAGAGCTACAACAGAAGTTAATTGATCAATGTTGGTAGCAAATTCCACGTAACTATTCTCTTTTAAGTTTAATTTAACAAATATTTGTTGATTAGCTATTGCTTCAGGTTTGATATATATAGATACAGCACTGAAAAATCTCCCTTGCCTTCATGGAGTTTAGTCTAATATTTCAAATATAAATTATGTACTATATATATTAAATTCAACATATTGGAGAGTAATGTGGATTACAATTTACTTATTCTATTTGCAAAAGGATTCAATTTTTTTTTACTTGACTTGCATGCATTAATCTAGTAGGAAATGTTTGAGACACAAAACTGTTTAAGTGTTTACATGAATTTTTAAATAATTAAATGATACTTTTTCATAGAATATCAATTTCATATGTTATGATATTCAATTGTGGCATTTATTAAAAAGACACAGTTCTGTTTTGTAAACTTGCTGGCTATGATTTAAAAAAATATATACCAGTTTTTTTTCTATCAATTATTGCAATGACCAAGAATCTATTTGTGTTTTTCTGAATTTTCTGTGCTATATTTCCTACCATGGAAGTCAAATACAATGGAATGGGATTTACCTTGAGCTCATTTATTTATTCAACATTATTTATGTCTTTTCACTTTTCTAGGCTTTGTGCATCTTTATTTGAAAATCATACATTTGCACAACATTTTCTTACTTAGAATTCCTCTTTTTTGTCATGGTTTAAAATTTTAATAATCACTTTGTTGCATTATTTTTTAAATGTTTATTTATTTATTTATTTATTTATTAGAGAGAGAGAGAGAGAGAGAGAGAGAGAGAGTGTGTGAGTGGGGGAGGTGCAGAGAGAGATGGAGATACAGAGTCTGAAGCAGGTCCAGACTCAAAAGCTCACAGGTTCCAAGCTGTCAGCACAGAGCCCGACATGGGGCTTGAACTCACTAACCAGTGAGATCATGACCTGAGCTGAAGTCAGACACTTAGCTGGCTGAGCAACCCGGGCACCCCTTACTTTATTCCCTTCTAATGGAAGGGAAGTTCTTGGTGTAACACAGATGGTACCGTCCAATAAGCCTTTCATGGAACTTGTATACAACTCTGCTGTTCTTGTATGTTGGCAAAGAAATCTAAAGTATAATCAGACATTCTTCTGGTATCTTCCTGGATAAATGTCTTACCAACCTTTTGTTTTTCTAATCCTTGTCCCGCTTTCTAATCTAAAAATGCAGCTTATAGTCAACCAAGGCAAAAACATTAGGGATCCCTTTTTTCTAGTAAATAATCTGTGTCCTTAACAACTTTCTTACAGGTCAGTATATTCCCCTAGCATCTTTCTTAGTTCAGAAATAAATCCAATTTAATATTTCACCACAAAACATATTACATTAATGTTTAAAAAATTGTATACATTATAAAATCAATGTAAACTATACCAATGAATAAGTACAATATTAACATTATTTCCTATCCTATATTTAGGTAACTGAATTGATCAAAAGAAGATATAAGATAAAGTATACATTAAAACTATGCTATAAATGTCAGTAAAATATACATTTTTCTGATTGTAGTGTTTTGACACTCGCCAACAGAATACAATCTAAGCCAAGCATGAAGGAAAATACTATTTTCAGGAAAAATACACACATACACGAACAGACTATATGTGCCTTATAAATACATCATTAAATACTAGAAATTTATAAATCTTCCTGACCAGAATTGTTACTAGATGGTTGGTTTTGAATTTAGGGTATTATCCAAGTTGATCATGATTGTAGTCATATTTTGAGATTTCAACTTGAATTATTATTAAAGATTAATTAAAGATTAAACTTGAATTATTATTGCTTCCTTTCTAAATACTTTTCCAAGTAAAAACCAAGCTCTTGAACAGAATATTTGTGAGAAACAAATGTCAACATTGGTAGCAGATTAATATTGTTGAAGAAGGGGATTTGATGAGATTATTATTCAGTATAATATAATCTGAATCTATTTGAATATTTTTAGATAGGAAGTTACAGATGGATATTGTGTTCCTTCAGTATGAACTGTTTGAATTATAATGTGAATCCTGAAAAATATACTCTTTCTACAATATTTGAGCTATTATCTTTTCTCCTCACATTTCTTTTTCAAGTAGAACTTTTCCAATTGTAAACTGAAAAATAACCTTCATTTCCTGGATAGTAGTCAAAATCTTTCTTTGTCACCTAATGAAGAATTATTCCTAGAGCAGAAGAGCATCACCTAATGTCTCATGAGAAAGCTATTAGTATGAGATCGTCACATTTTATAGATAGAAACTTAATGCCAAACATTAATGTAGAAATTCATTTCACAATCTTCTGTACGTCTTACATCTCCCTTCTACTTTGTTGAGGATTGTATGGTTAGGTCATGAAAAATAATGAACTGGGCTTTAGAAGTGGAGAGATGACCTAATTTCTTTTTGTTTCCTTTTTTTTCCTCACCTGAGAAAATGGAACCAATAGTCAGTGAAAGGATTGATCATGAGAATAGGAGATTTTAAATGTGGAAAGCCTGGCAATGTCAAAATTAATTTGGTGCATTTTATACATGCAATGCAATAAGGCAATTGAGATGTGCTCACCCATCTCACTTCTACAAATACCCCTCTTATGGTGTCACATGTTCCTTTCATTCTTTTATCACCTTCTTTGGCTTAACGTGACTCTTACAATTTTTGCTTGGGATACTGCACAAGAAAGATTTTTTTTTCAAGGCCATTATGGAAAATAGAGTGATTGCCTTCTCCATATTTATGTCCCTCTCCTTCCTCACTAATACTGCTTCTTGAAGTTTTGTTCAAGCAGCAATATGTCCACTCAACCTCTTGCAGTGGGAATGGTCAGGGGATATTGTTCTGACCAATAAAAAGCAGACATAATCCTTGGAGAGAGCATCTCGTCAAAAGAATGTCTCTTGCTTGCTCTTCTGTTTTCATCTTACCTTGAATTCAGATAGACACCTTTTCTTTAATATTTATTTTTGAGAGAGAAAGAGAGTGAACGGGGGTGGAGGGGCAGAGAGACTGGGGACAGAGGATCTGAAGCAGCTCTGCATTGACAACAGACAGCCCGACATGAGCCTTGGGCTAAGGAGCTATGAGATCATGACCTGAGTCCAAGTCAGAAGCTTAACTGACCGAGCCACCCAGGTGTCCCCAGACATTTTTAGATACAGCAACCTTTTTGGGCTTGGGATGAATAAAAACAGGACCCAAAGCAGATGTAGGTACTCTGGACACTACTACCTCCTATAGGTTTCTTATTATGTGAGAAAATCATTCCCTATCTACATAAACTATTGTTAACTGTTTTTTGTTACTTGTAGCAATGTTTAATGGACTCAAATATAATTTCTCTTAAGAGATAAGAGAGAAAGATGTGGTAAATATTGGGTAGGAAGATGTTATGTGTATATCTAACCAACAATTTCTTCAAGTAAAAGAATGGTATTTCAAAAAAAAAAAGATTAGTGTTTGCAGAGGGAATATCTACTTCTTTTTCTTTTTTTTTTTTTTCTGGATAACTTAAAGCAATGTGAAAGAGAATTTACATATACGGTCAGCCATCGTTCAGGGGAAACAAGTTAGCTGATCAAAGCCAGTGATAAATAGAGAATCAAGTAAAAATTGGCTTTAATGAATTTTATCCCATGGTCCTGTCATTGTTCCAGTGAACCATGGGGTTTTCATTATGTCTTGCTTTGTGTTCTTCTTAAAGAATAATTGGCAATTCTATTGATTCCATTTGAGAGGATCAAAGAACATTTTTCTGATTGAGAAATTAATTTTAGCTTTCATTTTGTTTTAATCACTTACCTACTGACTCGTCAATGTCACATTGACTGAAAGAATTTTTTCTTAAGAGAGACAGATGAGTTAAATAACCAAAAAAAGAGGATTAGTTAAATAAATATTATTTACTTTATGCTCTGGCATATTGTATTCTCATTAGAAATAATGTAGAATAATATTTAATTAACATTAAATACTCATCACTTAATATTAGACAAAACTAGTACGTTTTGAAATATTGCATGCAATGTTATTCCAAGTTCAGAGGATTAAAAAAAGGAAAGAGACTGAGAGTATCTATAACAAACTATGAAGTGTTTCTCTGAGTATTTGTGTTATGGATGGTTGTTTTTCTCTGTATTTTCCAATTTTTTTTTCCAATTTCTGCAATCAATTTATGTGACCCAGTAATGATCTTTAAAAAAATATCTTGGCTATTAACAAAATAATTCTAATTTAACATTGAAAATCATTTAAGAATAAATAACTTTTATTGACTATCTTTTCATCAACAAAAAGTTTGACGAGAAATATGTTTGTTTGTTTTAATACAGAAATCCTTAATGGTGGAGTCTATGTAGACCAGAACAAATTTCTTTGTTACACAGACACAATTCATTGGCAAGATATTGTTCGGAATCCGTGGCCTTCCAACTTGACTCTCGTGTCAACAAACGGTAGCTCAGGATGTGAGTAACATTATCCTTGTTAATGTCTCAAAATATTCTTCTACTTCTTGTAAAAACAAACAGCTAATGTTTATCATGTCATTAATAATATTTTGAATTTCGATTGCATACATTGAAATGTTCAGTTATATATAACAGAACAATCTTTTGCTTCTAGTTAACTCTCTTTTCAGAGTGATAACTTCCCTTTTATAAATTCTTCTCTTAACATGACTTATTTTGCTAGATCGAAATACTTTACCATATTTGTAATGTCTAAGTATTCTAATGTCCAAATGTTTAAACATGCCCCATTGCCCATAAACGTAAGGCTGGCGTCAAACTCTGGCTTCGACTCTCTGTGAGTCATGTACCACAGAGAAAAATGTGGTAGAAGAAAAATATTACTTCCTATTCACTATAATATGTTAAATTAAAAAAAAAAAAAAAAACAACAAAACACTGATGAACATTTTAGAATTCCGAAGCCTCCATTTGCCCTTGAAACCTTCATGGTAATACTGTATAACAATTCCAAGCACCTTAAATAGAGTAGAGAAATACAGATTTCATAGAAGAGATATATGTTACATTCTGGTTTTAGTCATTAGCCTAATAAACTATCCAATTTCCCATTCGCAAAGTGTATTGTTTCTATCACAGAGGATTTATCAGATTCAGAGTGTTTAATATGATTAAATGACAAGCAAGTAATATTTGAAATATATCATTAAAATCTTAGAAAATTATTCTGTCTAGAATCTGTTTCATTTTCATAAAGCAGGCTGTGTGGTCCCCACATTTATTGCTACTGACATTTGTATGAGAACAGAATCTTTATCAAGTGTTAACCTGGGTTTTATATTTCTCATCTATTATTTTATATTTCCCGCCTGAAATCATAACTCTCTTCACACTGTTCAATAATTATTTGCCATAGTACTGATTGTGTTATGACACTTTTGCAGAAAATCAAGCTCCGAGGGACAATTATTAAATTTCATGATTGTCCTAATAATATAATGGGGAAACAGGAATATATTTGATCCAAACTGACAGCTGTGTTTTTAATAATGGCTAAAACTTTTTTTAAAGTAGAGTAAAATAATTTTCTTGTCACTTTTGAGCAGAAATTTATATGAGATTTCATCTTTATAGCGTTCAAGTTGCCTACCTTGTACAATTACGTGTGAATATAAAATTGAATCTATTCATACTAACAAGACAAATAATGTGCTTTAGAAATGGCTTCTGTTTTCAGTCTGCACATACTATGGTACATTTTGTATATTTGGAGGGGGGCGAGAAGCATAATGGTTGGGGAAGAGGAAAGGCCTACTGACTCTTCGCTTATTAGAGTGACCAGCCTATAATTGCATGTATGAGATCAGGAAAGAATGAAACCCAGGCAAGACAGAAGCCAAAGGGAAGCCTTACAGGATGCAGAACAGGAAAGGTCTGGGGGGTTCCTGCACTTTCACAGATGGCATATCTTTGTGCTATTGTTTGTGGGCAATTTTGGATGGTTGTGCCTGTAATTAGGCAACTGTAGCTGCATTTGTCTTGCATGCAAATAATTGCAGGTGCAAAAATTACAAATGCAGAGTAGAGTCATAACAAATGGTCCTTTACAATTAACCACCAGATGCTTGTTGAAGTTTTATTCTTTACATACTAGTTTTATTTGTTGATACATTAAATATATTGCATGACACCATAGCTGATAATTAGAATTGGCTAATCTTTGAATATTGGTTTCAACGTAGCCTATTTTTTCCTCTACCTTCTCCCTATGGGTGATGACAGATACTCTCATGGTTTTAAATGCAAACTTCTGCACTGATGACTCTCAGAACTACATACCACCCAAGTTAAAAATCTGGTGGTCATCATGGACTTTGCCTGCTCATTGGTCATGGCATTGATTTAATCATTAAATCATACTGAATTTGTCTATTTCTTGATTTTACTTATTTCTTATTGCCATTGCTCCAGTTCAGACTTCATCCATTGTCTGAGTTACTGAAACAATCTTAATTCTTAATAAGTTTTGAGGCTACAAACCCTGTGTAGTCTGGTGAAATCAATAGCTCCCTTCTTACAATATGTTTAAACTAATAAATAGGCAAAGAATAAACATTATATATCATAAATGCATAAAACCAATATGTTTATAAAATACATTTTAAAAGATTACATACAAGGGAAATGAATTATACTGAAACACATTTATCAACATACTTAAAAATAAATATGTGATATGGTAATATGCTTCTTCATTAGTACGTTAAATAAAAAAAATTCTAACAGCAGGATTAACAGGCAATGTAGTTGTGAAGCAGAGATAGGCCTAAATATTACTTTAAAAAGGACAGTCACTTTAACAAGTGGTGTTGGAAAAATTGGATATTCCCATGTACAATATTGAAGAAAGACTTTTACCTGACACTATATATAAGAAATTAACTCAAAATGAATTAAAGACTTAAACATAAGACCATAAACCATAAAAATCCTAGAAGAAAACATAGAGGAAAAGCTTCATGGCATTGAATTTGGCAATGATTCTTACAGCTGCCACCAAAAGCAAAGACAACAAAAGCAAAATAGAAAAAAAACGGGGCTACATAAAACTTAAAAACTTCTGCGCATCAAAGGATGCAATCAACAAAGTCAAAGGCAACTTACAGAATGGGAGAAAAATTTACAAGTTATATATTTGGTAAGGGGTTAATATCCAGAATATATAAAGAACTTTTACAACTCAATAACAAAAACAACCTGGTTCAGAAATGGGCATGCAGTTGAAATAGCATTTCTCCAAAGATGATATACAAATGGCCAACAACAATATGGAAAGATGTTCAATATGACATTGATTTGAAATCTAAGTCATAACCATGAGATATCACATTATACCCATTAGAAGGACTATCATCAAAATAGTAGAAAATGACAAGTCTTGGTGAAGATGTTTGAAGAATCTGAAACCTCTGTACACTGTTGGTGGGATTTTAAAGTTGTAAAATAGCAATGGAAAATAGTATGGTAGTTCCTCAAAAATTAAAAATAGAACTACTATATTACCCAGAAACTCTACTTCTTGGTATATATTTAAAGAATTGAAAGCAGTCTCAGAGCAATATTTGCACATGCATATTTATAGTAGCACCCCAATGTTCACTAATGAAAGAATGCATGAACAAAATCTGGCGTGTGTGTGTGTGTGTGTGTGTGTATACACACACATTGGAACATTATTCAGCCTTAAAAAAGTAAGAAAATTATGACATATGTTACAACATGGGTGAACCTTGATGACATTTTGCTATGCAAAATAAGCCAGTCACAAAAAGACTGTATGTCCACTTATATGAGGTATCTAAAGTAGTCAAATTCATACAAACTGAAAGAAGAATGGTGGTTACCAGGAGCTGGGAGAATTGGGAAATGGGGAATTTCTGTTTAATGAGTATAGAGTTTCAGTTTTGTAAGATGAAAAAGTTTTGTAGATCTATTGCACAACGATGTAAATATACTTAACACTACTGAGTTGCACACTTAAAAATGGTTATGAGAGTAGATGTTATGTTGTCTGTTTTTACTATAATTAAAAATAGAGAAAAAGGTAAAGAAAGAAAAAGCAAGCAAGAAGAAAGAAAGAAAGAAAGAAAGAAAGAAAGAAAGAAAGAAAGAAAGAAAGGGAGCTTTTATGATACTGCTAAGTACCAGAATCGAGTATGAATGCATCTTTAGTTTCTATTGGTCGCAGTGTGGTTGGCACTGCCCATATTATCAGGACCTTATATTCATAATTGTTGAAAGTCATATATTTAATAAGAGATTAATGTGAATAATAATGTAACAATTCCTCATTCATGTTCATGGACCTCCTAAATTCCATCCATAAGCCCTTTAGGGGCCCCAGGCCTCCTCGTTAAGAGGCCACCCTGTCTTTAACTACTCTCCTTGCCTCCAATTTTGACAAATCCACCTGAGAAAGTGCTACCAAGAGCACTGTTTAATGGATATCTAACTATGACCCTGTCTAAAAACCATGTCACTGCAACTGACTAATGTGGGGTCAGTTCTTAATAAAACCAGAGGCTTGGAGATTTTAGCAGATTCCTGCTTATTTCTCCCCTCAATGGAATGAGTTCTTATAATTTCTTTGTCTGTACTGCCTTTGCTTTTCTGTCTGCCAGACTAAATTTTGCTTATATGCATCACACTTATCAATTGTTACCTCTTCTAAGAAGTGTTCTCTTCTACAGGCTGGATTAGGTAACTTTTCCCACATAACTGCATAAAGAGCAGGGCTAAATCCTTGCATTCTGTCTCACTCTAAAATCAAAGTCCTATAGGACAAGGCCCAGGTCATCATTTTGTCCTCTGTTTTAGCACATAATGGATGGATAAAAGTTTTATACTGAATAAATGGATAACTAAATGAAACAATCAATTCATAAATAAGAAAATCAGATGAATCTAAGTAATAATTTCTTCTGTTCATCATATGTACAAGAATGGATGTGAAGTAAAAGTTATAATCCATACATACATAGCTTATTCATTTTAAGTCTTTTTCAGGTAAAAATGGCAACCTACATCTGTGTACTTAATTTAATTTAAAACTATATAATTATAGGGGTGCCTGATGGTTCAGTTGGTTAAAAGTCCAACTCTTGATTTTGGCTCACATCATGATCTCACCATTTGTGAGATCAAGCCTGTATTAGGCTCTGTTCTGAGAATGCAGAGCCTGGCTGAGATTATCTCTCTTTCTGTGCTTCTCCCCTGCTTGTGCTCTCTCTCTCTCTCAAAATATAAATCAATCAATCAATCAATCAACAGAATTTATAACTATATATTTATGTTATACTATTTATATTATATTTATGTTATATGTATACTTTATTATATTTATAAGACATATATGTGTCATATATATATGACACATGTATATATATATATATATATATATGACACATATATATATATATATATATATATATATATATATATATATATAAGACATATATATGTCTACTTTTCCTTTGGTGTAAAGGACCTAATTTGTGTAGGGCTGGTAAATCCACAAATCACACAATTTTGACCAAGAATTTAAGAATACTTGATTCTTCAGTGATATTTTGCAAATTATTTTTTCAATAAAGCTTTGCTCTTTTTGTATAATACCAATTCTTAATGTAAAAAAGCAAAATCTTTTCAAGAGAAACCTGGCTTTTTTTCAGCATAACCTTTAGCAACATAACCTTTGCACTATAATTGGAATAATGAAGGAAAGGTTTGAGTGTCTAGAAAAGAAATATTTAAATGATACCAATCCTTTAAAAATATGAGATTTAGGAGTAATTACAACCAAATTGTATTTTCCAAAAATACTTGAGGTATGTTGATCTAAATTTCAGCAAGGTAAGGGAGAGACGAGTATCTTTTTTATTATAGGAAACCCTAGCAAGACGTACCTAACATTCTAACAGTCTTGGATAGGTTTGTCAACAGGGCTTATTAAATAAACTACCTTCAGAGTTAAACAAACAAACTAACTAACTAACTAATAGTAAATGACGTTTCACTTACTTGGAGTACTTCTAATAACTCCCATCACCACAGAATGTCGAAATGATGGAAATTAGTTGCCCTAGAAAAATTAAGCAAATGAGAGTATATCAGAACATGAATATGGAAAAATAGACAATAATATTTGTCTGGAAGAAAATTGTGTAGTTAGGAGAATGGCTCCAAATGGACTTGTTGGGAACGTTGCACTGCCCAAGTAACCTCGGGCAAGTCACTTGTGCTCTCAGTACCTCCATTTTTGCATCTATTAAATAAGAGTGTCAAGAGCTGAGCTGAGCTGGTAGGTTTCAGGGTGGTTGATTAAGACAAAGAACCAATAAGAAGGTAACAGTCAACCTTTCAGTCCCCTATTGCAGTAGCATAAGCAAGTGGCTAAACTGGAGAAAGCAGCAGTTCTTCCACTGTCCATTTTCCCCCATGGAACAGCTCCAGGTCAGGGTCAGGTGGATCAGACTGGTCAGCACAGACAAGGGGAATTGTCTCACTGCTGAGGGAGCCCCAAACAAAAGCTCCTAAAGTTTTATGGATCTAGAAGCCAGAGGGTAGGTTTGAGGCAGCAGAAAAAAAGCTGAGTGGAAAAGTTCTGAGTAGTGAATCAGAGTAAAGAAAAAGCATCTTAAATGTTCCCTCCGGCCCGTGTAAGGACTTTCCAGCAAAGGCACCTGAGGAGAGCCTCTGTCAAAGACATTGGATAAATGGAGGCATCCAATGGATGCAACTGATCTAGAAATGTAGCTATGCTTAAGAGCATGGCTCGTTAGGAAACCCTGAGTTTGCCCTGAATTCAGAGACCACAATGCATTGGCTGTGCACCAAGTCTGGTGTGGATAGGGCAGCTTTCTGTTGTGAGACCTGCCAGGGTAAGCCTGTGGTCAGGCTTGAAAGATCACGCATAGGTTTTTGGCCAGATACTAATATTATCAACTTCATAGGACTATTATGAGGAATAAATAATTTCCTGTGTATCAAAATCTGAGCTATTTCTTATGATAAAGGAAGAAAGCGACTTCCAGTTATGATTTGTGTTTCCATATGAATTAACCATATGTGGACAGAAATAATTTTATAACATGAGCTCACTGAGGCACCAAAAGGAAGAAACCTCGGATGTTCCAGATCCTACAATCTTTTCTTTAGCTTACACCAGATGTACCACTCATTCTCAAATTGCTTTCCAAAACCAAATACAGGTGTCCCCCACTGTGCAAAAGTAGAAAGCTCCTATGAAACTTTTCAAACCAAAATGGCCTAAAGAGTGTCCCCCACTGTCCAAAATGTTATATTATGTCTCTTCGCTTTTCCAAAAGACCAGTGTTAGTGCAGCAATGCCTTTTTTTGTGAAAGTGAAAATCCTCTTCCATTTCTTTCGGATAACAAACAAGTACTAATGTAGGTCTTCACAAAAGTGAAGTGCGTATTGTGAACTTTTGGAAAGTGTGGGATACCTGCATCACCTATGACAGAGGTACAAATGTGGGGGAATTGGCAAATTCATAAAAGCATTATATTTATTAACATAATTCCATTTTTTTAACTTTTTTAACGTTTATTTATTTTTGAGACAGAGAGAGACAGAGCATCAACGGGGGAGGGTCAGAGAGAGGGAGACACAGAATTTGAAACAGGCTCCAGGCTCTGAGCTGTCAGCACAGAGCCCGACACGGGGCTCGAACTCACGGACCGTGAGATCATGACCTGAGCCGAAGTCGGCTGCTTAACCGACTGAGCCACCCAGGCGCCCCATAATTCCATTTGTTTAAGCCAGATAATCTACCTGCTTTAAAACCATTAGTAAAACTTAAAAACAAATTAGTAACACTTAAAACTATATTTTTTCTTTTAATGACTCTCCTTCATCCTAATGACTGCCCACTCCTAACTAATACTGAGTGCTGTGTCCCATGTACATAAACTGTCTTGAACTAGAAAATGATTAAATATCAAGATACAGTAGAATTAAACCTGATTTTAATTTATCAACTTCTGTTACTCCTTCAATCTTGAAATGTTTATATAAAATAGATGCATTCTTCTAAGCCTGGAATTTTGTGGTAGAGTAAAAACCAAAAATAGCAAGAAAAATTATCCATGGTGCATTTCAATACAGCTTCAGTTTCCATGTATTATATATGCACAGATCCACTTTTACATAAATGCATTTTATTGAAATAAGTAATGCGCACTGTTTTAAATGATTTAAAAAAAATAAAAAGTTTTAATGATGGAAATAGAAAAAAGTGAAAACCAGAAAAAATAAATGAACTCATATAAACCTAAAAGATTGGTTTTCAAAATAATTTATAAATAAATTCTTCAGGAATCTAATAAAACAAAAAACAAAAGACTTAAAGATACTTTATGAATTTAAATCAATTATTCTAAACAAAATATTGGCGAAAAGAACGAAATAATTTAGGAATGTATTTAAAATATAAAAGCAAGTGGTAGCTTGCTCTTTTAATACCGTAAATGAAAAAGTTTTTCAATACTGTAAATGAAAGAGTTAGGACTTGTCAAGGACCCATAGCAAAGAAGGCCTTTACTGATACATTTATAGAAAGACAATTTCCAGGTTGACTGAAACTCACTCCAGAATAAATTTTATGTAAGAAAATTCCTTATAAGATGGAAGCACAGCATACCTGCTAGCTTGGTTTTTATTTGTTTGGTTGTTTCTTTGTTTTTTGTTGTGTTCCTTAGCTTCTTAGGGTAAAAGTGCATTGTTTTACTTTTTGAATAGATTTTTCATGACAGATCTTTATTTTCATCATATGCAATAGCTTCCTCTAAAATCAAAATTTTAATTAGGTATTATATATACAATTAAAGAAGTCAGTACCTCAACCCCAAGAGGCAGAACAGAAGATTTTTCCCATAATATACCTTTCATAGCTCAGCTCAGTGTCTATATATATATATATGTATATATGTATGTATCTATATATAGATAGATGTTTGTACATAATAAATATATACATAAAGTATATGTATCCACACACATCCACATACTTACATAGATATACATTGGTCTCAAAGTTTGTGATTATAAATTAATTTCTACTTTCCTTTTACATATAAACCACCTAAAATCTGGGACAAATTCCATAGCCTCTCTTCTCTGCCCTTACCCTCTTACTGCCAACTCCAGCCTCTGCTACCAATGATTCCAATAACCAAACAACTGTGCTTGGCTCTCCCTTAGCTGCTCTAAGACCCACTGCATCCCCAATTTCCTCAAAGCATAAATGAGACTAGTTATTAGCATGATTTTGTTAATAATAATGGTTATTTGGTGGGGGGTTGCAGAGAAGACCAAACTTGACTTTTGTGTTCCTGCTTATGAAGTCAGGATATTCCTCACTACTGAGACCTTCGCACCATTTCCAAACCTTAAGGATTGACTCCTTTGTTTCCCCCTAGGCTTTTTTCCCTTCTCAAGGCAGAGGCTCAATTCATTCTCTGCTTTTAAACTAGAGGAAACATCAGTTTGTACATAAGGAAATGCTCACTTCAAACAGAGAATATACATAGCGTGGCTTCCTTAGAAAAGTTTTAATAGTGCATTTCCCAAAGTAGTGCTTCTTCATTCTAAAATAATACCATGTCAGTGGAGTGCTAGTAAATGTTTAATAACAACTTTTCAAAAAGTAGAGGGGTAACACCCCAATTTAAGGAGTTGCTAATTTCCATGGTGTAAACATTCTTAACATTCTCCCTTTTAAGCAATTGATGTAGATTTTGGAAGAGATGCCCAGTGAGCATACCATTATGTAGTGTTTCCACCACATAGATTCAACAGATGTAAATAAACTCAATCATGTAAATAATTAATCATGTAATTATGTAATCATGTAATCATGTAAATAATCAGGAAATAGTGAATTTTGTTTATATTTATTACCTTTGTTTCAATAAAATTTAACTGTGGGTTTATGTAATTTAATATTTAGTAATGGCTATATTCAACAACAAGGTCTGAAAATTCTAGAAAATCTGACAGTCTGTTGTATACCCTGCTGCCATGTGTGAACATCAGAATCCTATAGAGGTAAAGGCTGGGCTCAGCCCAGTCCAGTGCGGATCATTTCTCTCTATGACAGTGCGAAGAGAAAATTAAGCTTACACATCATGCATGGTATGAACTGGTTTTGCCCCTTGTCTCCTGCGGGTAAATGCTGAATAAAACACACATATACACACACAACTCAATAAAGAACAAACTATTTAAGAACAGGGCAATTTAACACAGAATGTATACAGGGAAAATATCTGACTCTTCAGAGTCATATTCTGCTAACATTTGTAATTTACATTACTATATAGTATCCCTTAGGTTCTGCATTCATGTTAACTTCGTGCACTAAAGATTTCCTCAAGAATGTTGGATAGATGTTACCTTTATTTGATTAAAAGCCTTAATCAAATGGTCTCTCTCCGAGTGAACTGAGTTTCCACCTCAAAGATCAAACTCTCTGTACCCCCACAGACATACTGCTCTAACTCTTAAGAAGGTTTAGTTTTCTACCTTCAAATAAATCTTTATGACCATAGCCTGTTGGAAGAAAAAATTATTATGTAAAGTGACAGTAGAGGTATTGTATAGCATTAGAAAAGAACAAAGTTCTCTATGTCCAGAAATAAGTAGATTAAGAGTTTCCAAAGTTGGACATGCATCAGAATCTACTCCCAGAGATTCTCCTTCAGTAAGTCTGGTTCAGGGATGGGAATCTACCCATCGTCAAAATTCTCCAGTTGAATCCAGGTACAAGTATAGGTAGCACTGGCTTGGTAGAGGATTTCTATGCTAATGAAATAATTAGAAAAGCCTATATTTCAGACCACATGCAGATTCAAAATTGCCAGAGAACATATGATGAGTTTGCTGCAAATGAGCCAACTGACAAATATATGGTCCCCTCTTAGAGAATATGTAGCTCTCTGTTATGTGAGATTTTTGTCACTAATTGCAACAATAGCAATCACAATGCTCTAAGCACCTGTGACCTTCTAGGCCTTATGGATCATAGGCACTTACAGAATCTTATTTCTAATTCTTGAAGAAATTCTGTAAGGTAGGTATTAAGAGTCATATTTAGGGACAATCAGAGCCTTGATGTCTTAAATTTTTAGTAATAAGAACTCGATGTCTTCTGCTGAATGTTGAAGACATTAAAATTTCATGAAATAGAAGGTCATGGGGTTCAAATAGTCCAGTTAGGGACAGCCTTCATATTTTGTTGTTTCTCTGAAGCTTATTTTAGAACAAATTTTAATAAGACTTTTCACTATATGAATTTTCATTGAAAATATATTCCATTACTTAAATAAAAATTGCTGGTATTATGAAGAAAGTTTTCACACTGTTCAGACAGAATGAAGAAAGGCCAAGGAATCATAATAATCAGATTTTCTTTGAAAGTGTAACTCCTAACATTTTTTTGAAATGGTGAGTTTTGGGAATTGGAGATTCTTGTAACTAGAAGGCATCTTTCTTATTGAAAAAAAAAAAGTAATAAGAGCTACACACACTGTTTAAATTGGATGGCAATCAAAGAAATCTAGTCCACATAATCTAATCAAAACAAATGTTTTCAAAATGTTTATGGATGGATGAATGGATATGCAAAATGTGATATATACATGCAGTGGAATATTATTATGCCTTAAAAAGGAAGAAAAATTCTGGCATTATGCTACAACATGGATGAACTTTGAGGGCAGTATACTAAGTAAAATAATCCAGTCATAAAGAGACAAATACTGTATGATTTCACTTATATGTGATACTTAGAATAGTCAAAATCATAAATATAGAAAACAGTGGTGATTTTAAGGGGCTAGAGAGGGAGGGGAGAATGGGGAGATTTTGTTAATAAGTAAATTACTTTAGTTTTAGAAGACGAAAAGAGTTATTGGAATAGATGGTGTTGACTGTTGCAAAAATAATGTGAATACGTTAACTACTACTGAACTGTACAACTAAAAGTGGTTAACGTGAAAGGTGCTGGGTGGCTCAGTTGGTTGAGTGTCCAGCTCTTGACTTCAGCTCAGGTCATGATCTCATAGGTTGTGGGATTGAGCCTTTGTCTGGCTCTGTGCTTAGGATTCCCTCTCTTTCTCTCTCTCTACCCCTCCCTCTCTCTATCTCTCAAAATAAATAAAGTTTTAAGAAAATGGTTAAGATGGTAAATTTTGAGATATGTTGAGATAGATAGAGAGAGAGAGAGAGAGAGCGCATAAGCTGGGGAGAGGGGCAGACAGCGAGAGAGAGAGAGAGAGAGAGAGAGAGAGAGAGAGAGAATCTTAAGCAGACCGCACACTTAGCACAGATCCCAACAGGGGGCTCAATGTGGGGCTCAGTCCTATGACCCTGTGATCATGACCTGAGCCAAAATCAAGAGTCGGAGCCTCAAATGACTGAGTCACCCAGGTACCCCCAGAGTTTTAAGTCATCCTGCTGTATGAGGCTGTGCAAATAATTCTAAACCTGGCAGAATTAGCTGTAGGTGTTGAAATGATAGATTGGTAAAACTGACTTAAATTTTCACAAAGGAAGAGACTCATTGATTCAAATAACAAGTATCTGATTAATGTAAAGGAGATTTGTAAAACATTCCATAGTTGATTTTTTTTAAATTTTAATTCCAATTAGTTAACATACAGTGTTCTATTAGTTTCAGGTGTATACTATAATAATTTAACATTTCCATACATTATCAAGTGCTCATCACAACAAGTACCCTCCTTAATCCCCACCACCTGTCTAGCCCACCCCCTCACCCGTGTCCCATCTGGTATCCACCAGTTTGTTCTCTATAAAGTCTGTTTCTCGGTTTGCCTCTCTTTTTTCCCCTTTACTCATTTGCTTTGTTTCTTAAATTCTACATATGAGTGAAATCGTTCCATAGCTGATTTGTGAACATAAACCCCTGATTTTATATTTGGTGTTTAAAGCAGCTATGTAAAATTGAATGAAAATTATGCTGAATCCATTCAATATCACCCTCTTCTATTTTTCTCTTGTTTGTTTACTTTAAAATGGGTTAAGAGTGACTATGCATGTGTCTGTGGCTTGTTTTGCAATGCTCATTCATAGGTTTGATTACCATTCACATATTTATTCCCATTTACTAATGGAAGTGGTTTTGTGGAACTTAGTTACACAATTAAGTAAAATTTAAAGAGCTTACTATTTTTCTTTTTCTTCTATAATTTGTCATCACTTAGAGAAGATAGGAAGTGAAAGGAGGACGTTTACAAGGAACTGAAAATCGTCTATTCCAGTTTCCCAGTCAGTTACATTTCCAAAGAAGTTTTACATATGTCCTCCCTCTCTTATTGATGTCCTCCTGCTAAGCCATTTTTATTTCAAAGTTCGGAGCAAAGATGGTTACACTGGAGAGTCAGAGCAGGGGAATTGGTATCTCCACAGGTAGCTGGGGAAAAATGAATAAGGAGGTCAAGCTGCTAATCCACTTTTCAATCTTTCATGTCTAGATTATTGCAAGTAGCCGTATGCAACCTTTATTTAATTCTTTGCTGCCTGGCAAGAACACATTATGTTCTATTTGGAGATGATTCTTTTGGCAATTCTAGGTGCTCTTTCTATGCAAGGAAGAAAAAAAATGGAAAGGAAATTATGCAGTAATATTTCTCTTAAAGTTCTTCTTTAAGCATAATAGAAATAAATGTTTTAAAGCTTGATTAAAAAATGCACAAAGTTAAAGTCATCTCAAAATTAGATGTCCCACACACTTTAGTTCTCCTCCCTCCTTATACTTTATTAAATAAAATTTTTGATCTAGTAGTTTTTTTCAAAATATTTTTCTATAGAATCATTTTAAACTGTACTCAAGAAGGAGAATACATCATTAAACTAGTTACCTGTTTGCTAAGTTACTAGTTACTTTGTCAGTAGTTAATATTACTAGTTACCACATGCCAAAGTGAATTTTTCATTATTACTGAATTATTTACATTATTACTGAATTAACTTACAATAAGTATTAATATATGTTATTTTAAAATATGTAAGTGGGCAATCAGAGAGAGAGAAACCATAGATTTCCTTGTTCTTCCTCTCCCCTCTTGTCTTCCTCCCTACCGAAACCTTTTGCCTGACCCCACTGCAGGGCAAAGCCCCTGCATCTGTATGTCTTTGCAGTTACCCTTCTGTTTCTTTGCTTCAAAGGGTAGCCTAGTGGTTGAGTTCGGGATATGGATTCTACATAAGTTCTAATCTTGACTTCAAAGTTTCTTCTGTCTAATTTAGCCCCTTTATCCTTCATTTTTCTTACATTACAGTGAATTGGGATAATACATGAAAATGTTAAAAACAGCCTAGCACATAAGTGTTCCATAAATATTTGTTGTTATCAGTTTTAGTATTTATAATTAAACACTATGAAGACACTTCTTATTCTGTATTATAGCCTAAAACTGGGAACTGTGATCAGCCTTCTCTTAGCTTCGCATCGTCATTTATAAGCAAATACATCTATAATTTTGTGGGCATGGGGAGCTGTGTGGTTAAGGACAACCATTCTTAATGTTCTTGGCATCTGTCTATAATACCCTCCACCCTGCCCATTTAGGTCATTTGCTAACTACTACTCATTGCCCACATACATTAATGATTTTGGCAAGTGACCCTGAGTCTTTTTTTTTTAAACTCCATGTATGTCATTCCCTAGGTGACTTTGAATAAGTATCTGTGTTAATGATCTCATTTAACATTATTGCCTAACATTTTCTTTACCTCCTAAAATCCACTGAACTTATCAGTATTTATACTAATTCTGTAAGAAACAGGGCTTTGTTCTGACATAAAGTTTGTCTGCCTATGAGTATTTTAATTCATTTTGTGTGTTTGGTCCTTCTCTGTCCCACATGACTGTTCTTTTCTTATATCTGTTAAAGTAAACTAGATACCTGATTATATTGGTGAAGAACATGGATTCTGGCTCAGATCTCTGGACTATTTCAGGCCTGTCCCATTCTGTGTGACCTTGGACAAGTTATTAAATTTCTCTGTCCTCAGCTTCCTCATCTCTAGTAGCATTTTCCTCCTAAGGTTTTCATGGGAAATAAATCACCTAGAACAATTCCCACTATATAATAAAAATGCATTATGTTTAAGCTATGACTAACTCTTTAATATGCTAGTTCATAAGGACTTTGATTCTACTTTGAGGTTTATATTTCAGATGGTTACAAGACTAACAATATATTTTTTTAGAAAACAGAGAACTAGGGGCAGATTGATAGGTAGTGAGGCTAATATTTAAGGCTAAATCATTTTGTGATAGAATACAACAGATATATATGCAGGGGCTTGCAAATCACTTATCTCTTTTTCTTTAAATAACTCAATTTCCAGATCAGTCTAGTAGTACATCAGTAAGAAATGCCATTGAAATACCTGGTTGATGGAATCTTTTTTTTTTCAAAAATATGTTATAAATCCATTATTCTTGAATTTTAGCTTTTGTGTGTGAACTTCAAAGGCAGATTAATGAAAACATTTTACATCAAGACATTTTAGGCTTATTACTTACTCTAATGCCTTTTGGGTCACTTTCTTATAACCTTCATCAATTTTAAAATCACATTTCATTCCTTAGGCTTGTGGTGGCATTTTAGAAGTATGCCTATTTGTTAATGTGGTTGTTTTTATTTTAAGTGGGAGGACTTGAGGGAGATACACATGTGCGCACGCGCACACACACACACACACACACACACACACACACAGAGCTAAATCCCTTTGGTGGATGAAATAATAGTAGGGACGTAAAATGAGACTTCTGGCTGATACCTCAAAAGAGTTTGTTTAATACAGTGCCACGGAGCTACCTAATCTTCCCCAACTTGTTACCCATTTTTCTTTGTTATCTGTCTCAGTGATGTCTCATCTCCCCAGCTGACTGCTACAGGCTAGCAATCTGTAACAGAAACTCAGTCTCAATCTCAGATATAATAAGAAAGAGAGGCTACAAGATTAATGGTGCCAGCCATAATTATAAAGTCTCAAGCCACAGACATTATAAGACCTTTCAAAACTGACTCAAGGTGGAAGAAGCTGGGTTAGCACTATAGTGTGAAGATACTGGCCTCTTAGTAAAGGAAATGCAGGGCTATTGGATCTGGGAAGTCTACTGTGTTTTTAGTGCTGTTAGGAACTGTGGAAAATAAATGTTTTTTTTTCCCTTGAGGAGCTTGTTATAATTTTATCCGTTTCAGTTTTCCTGTGATAATACCCATTACTTATTAATTCGTAGAGGAGATAGATCTATTCTTGGAGCTGACAAATGGAAGCCAGATGAAAACAAGCTGCTTATGGAGACCATGCCACATGTAGATATTGGGAATTTTTATGCTCATAGTGAAATAGAACCAATACATTGCCTTTCAAGTAACAACTACTCTGACAGGATTAAAAAACAGCAGATGTGAGAATGTTCATGGTCTTTCTTCCATATCTGCTCAAACATTACATATCTGCCAGCCTGATCTCTTTACCCCTCTGGACCAAACTGTCCATCAAGTCTACACACACACACACACACACACACACACACAGTCTTCCTAGAATGTTGGAATCCACACTTAGTATGCTAAGATGGACAGAAATTTTTTTAACGAGAGAGCTGAATGAAATAAAAGTATTTAGGGAGAATGGCTAAGTCAAACCAATGACATGAAAGTGATAGAATGGAAGAGAGGAGATTGTGAATGCTTGGTGATGGCGGAAAGGCAGGAGAGAGAGCTAGTGAGCTTCCTTGGGCAGGGGGTAGCCTGTGGTGAATCAGAGGCTGAAAGTAGTGTGAGAAAAGTGAGAATTAAGAAAAGGTTTGGAACTGTTGCCACGGGCAGTGCTTTGGATCCCATTTAATGTCCTCTGAGACAAGTAAAGTTCTTGTGGTTGAATTCAGCTGCTGACCCATGCCTCTTAAATGTGACACCACTCACATACTGAAAACATGGTGGTTACAGTTCCTCAGGGATCCCTTAGCACCTCTGACTAGCAGTCTCACAGATGAGGGTCATGGAATGGGCAGGGATCCCAGCATCGATGACATCTAATCCTCTCCAGCAATTCAAATACCGTTTCACCATGGGTTCCTCTCTTCTTTTCTGTCACATACCTTGAAATATTATCTGCCCTCTTTTCCTCCTTCCATGTACACTAGGCTGAAAGGTACAAGAATGTGATATCCCAGTAGCAGAATGAGCTTTCACTGTACTTAGATTATTAGTAGCATTCCTGCTGAGACTGCGGCTTCTCATGCTTTGCCAAAGCATGCAGAGACCTCTGAAACCCACTTGTCCCTTTCTGCCAAGCCTGTCAAAGTTTCTAAGACATTACAGCCTCCCCCTTTCCTATTACTTGACTATGATGCCTTACTGATCATTTCAACTCTGTCTGCATAAACACTTCTGTCTCCAGATTACTTGATTTGTCTGCCATATCACTTCTGCTGACTGTCTACATTTCTTTGTCTCTCTTTGTTGTTCTTTAATGTTTTTAAATACAATATTTTGAGGGAGGGAAAAAGGAACTAGCATCGATTGATGTATATTACATGCCAGGTGTTTTACATATGTTATTCCTCTTAATCAGCCCTAGCATATACAGGAAGTATCATCATCTATATTTTATTAATAAAGAAAGTCAGCTCTTAGGTAAAGTTCCTTACTCAAGATCCTACCAATTATAAATAATGGAGACTGAATGCAGATAAAAAATGATTTCAAAGTTTATGTTTTCTGCTTTTTACCAGCACTTATGTGAACAGTTAAAGCAGTGAACAGCAATATTGTAATTTGGTTATGCACACAATACTTTCAAGTATTTTATCTTCCCTAAACCACAGGCTATAATTTCCTATCACAATTATAAATGCTAATTACTAAAATGTGTTTATATTTAACTGGCATTTATTTTAGCCCCATTTACTGATAAACCTTAATAAGCAAGTAACAGAATCAAAGTAAATGTGAATTAAGTTTTTAAAAATGTACAAAAACAAAAATTTCTGACAAGCAAATGTGCTATGTAAAATAAGCCCGGCATGATATAAAGAGACAAGTTTCCGGTTCCACTTACACTTCTGTTTTCTTACCTATAAAATGAGACAAATAATAGTACTTACACTATACTGTTGTGCAAATTCAATGAGATACTAAGTGTAAAGCACTTTGTCTGCAAGCTAGAATGTAGAAAATGCTCAATAAATGGTGAGATTGATGATATCGGTAACGATGTCTAAATTTGAGTATGCAGCACAGTGTGAAACTCCATGTACAAGATAAACACTTAAATAAAAAATTAAAAACAAAAGAGTCAGAAAAGTTAACTTATCTACCTGAGGAATGAAACAGTTCTAAAACCAGAGTGAGAACTGAAATTCTAACCTGTCTCATGATGGATAGATCCTGTATGTGTGCATAGCTGTTGATATTTACATGAAATACTCATTTAGAACCACAAATGCAGAAATTTACATTGATCCTGTTAAATTTTATATTGTTACTTTTGGCTCTTCATTTCGCTAACCAAGTGCTTTTTTTTTAATTTTTAGAAGTGTTTTTAACGTTTCTTTATTTTTGAGAGATAGAGAGTGTGTGAGTGGGAGAGGGGCAGAGAGAGAGAGACAGAGAATCTAAAGCAGACTTCGTGCTGTCAGCACAGAGCCCAACATGGGGCTTAAACCTATGGAGTTTGAACTCCCCAACTGTGAAATCATGACCAGAGTCAAAGTTGGTTGCTCAACCGACTGAGCCACCCAGGTGCCCCACCAAGTGCTTTTTAAAATCTGAATAGTTATCCTATGTATGAACAATTGCTACCCCTGCCTGATGTTGTCATTTGCAGATGTGGTAAGCATATTTCAATTGTTTTGTGTAACTCAGTGATTAAAGAGTCAAACATGATGGATATGTACAGAGGCCTTTGGTAGACTCCTAGTATCAGCACATCAGTCTAGGCCAGCCCGTTCCTTTATCAAATGTTCTGATGCATGTTCCAGTTGTCTACAAACCTACACAAGTGTTCCAGATGCCATCAGTGTTTTCCAGAAGGACATAAAGAATGGCATGGTCACGTTCTTTCTGATATCCAAATCAACCTTCCATGAGCTACAAATCTTCTTAATAGTATGATATGAAATTAGTGATATTTTCTTAATGTATATTTTCATTTAAAAATATTTATTGGTTTTCTTCATGTACTGGCAAAATATTCCATAAAGCAAATGGTTAATTGGATTATGGTATGGCTATCTAATGGGAGGCAAATTGACCAAAAAAAAATTGCATCTACATAATATAACCTGATAATGTTTAGGATAAAATATAATGTGAAAGCAGAAGGTCACAAAACTAGACAGACTATTATACTATTCAGAAAACAGTATTACTATACATCAAAAAATGAAAAACACCAAAATACAAAGTTTATAAATGATTTTTATTTTCTTCTTTTATATTCTTCTGCACTTTATAACATTTCTAAGTCAAACATGTATTAGAAATAAAATCTAGGGGCATGTGGGTGGCTCAGTTGGTTGAGTGTCCGACTTTGGCTCAGGTCATGATCTCACAGTTTTTGAGTTGGAGCCCTGCATCGGGCTTGGTGCTGACAGCCTAGAGCCTGAAGCCTGCTTTGGATTCTGTGTCTTCCTCTCTCTATGGCCCTCCCCTGCTTGCTGTGTCTCTGTCTCCCTCTCAAAATAAATAAACATTAAAATGAAAAATAAAAAATAAAATAAAAACATTAATTAAATTAATTAATTAAAATAAACATTAAAAAATAAATAAAATATAGCAAATCAGTGTGGGTCAGAGAAGACTTCATTGGGAGGTGGCATCTAAGAAAGCAAGTAAGCAGATGAACCATGTGACTGTAGCCTATCAGAGAAAGAGAGGCTCAGGGAGAGGGCATGGGAGGGCCTTAAGTAGAGAGTGCACCTTGTACATCCTGGGAACAGCAGATGAGAGTGCTCAGAGGAGTGATCCAGGAAGAACATAATAGGAAGTAAGGTTATGAATACATGGAGAAGGCCAAATATCATACGGCCTTCCAGACCATTAGAAGCACTTTGTCTTTTTTACTTTGAGATGGGAAGTTATTGGTATTTGATCTGGTATGTCTAAGAAGATTCCTCTGGTTAATATATTGAGAAGAGATTATATAGAGGCCAGGGTAGAAGCTAGGACACAAGTTAGGAGGTTGTTGCATTAATGCAAGCAGGAGACATTTGTGACTTAGTGGTAAGGGTGATGGGAAATGATTGGGCTTAGCTGTATTTTGAAGTGAGTGTTAACTGGATATGATAATGATTTTGAGTTTGAGCTGAGGATGAGTCCAACTTTTTCAACATGAGATTCTGAAAGGATTGATTGACATGAAGAAGTATTGTTATGACTGACTGATTGAAGGAGGCTTTAAAGGATTTTTCTGGGTTGGGAAGTTGAAGGATTACATTTTGGACATGTAAATGTTTGCATGTCTGCTAATTATACAGGTAGAAATGTTTTAGAAGCAGTTTGAAGCATAAGCCTATACCCTACATGGTCAGGACTGGAGATACAAATTTTGGAACGTGTCAGCCTGTTAGTGTTATATAAGGATTAACAGAACTAATATATATAAAAACTTAGATATTCCAGGAGGACCACCACCACTTAGAGCTGAACAGGTTTTGCACTGTCGACTTCCAAAGGGGTATAATCTAGGTAGACTATAATCATGGATGCTCTTGATAGCCTTTGCTGGTTCACCTTAAATGCTAATAAACATACCTGTAATTATTACTGTTGATTGAAAACAGCAGACACATGTTAATTTATTCTTTAATTCTGCTGGTAAGGTTTTCCAGTTTGTTCAGACCCCTTATCTGTGTTTAGAAATGTATTTGACATTGATTAGAACTAATTCTGTTCCACAGTAGGTAGAATTCCTGTGTTCTGCTCTGTGCTAACGACTGTAAACAATGATAATTAATGCTTTCTAATTACATGATTTGGAAGAAATATGAAATATGAGTATGATATATGAAATATTTAAATGTATCAATATGTAATTGTATGAAATAGTTTTTCAGGAAAAATTTAACCTTTCCCTATAATTTGAGTCATTTTGTATTGTTGATACATTTGGGAAACCATTTGGGCCCCTTTACTATTATTCTTTTTTAAGTTCTTTTCTATTGATTACAGTAGCCTAAAGAATTGTGAAGGTGTGCTAGAAGTATAAAGTTTACAGAACAGTAATATAGATATTATATCAGATCTTTCCATTCAATGGGAAATATAATCCCTTTAGTCTATTAATGTGCATTTTATTTTGGCACATGTATGCCATTACTTCTATCAGTAACTTATAATCATGTAAGACTATAAATGTGAGTGATGATCAATAATATTAAGTTCGTAATAGATTCTCATCAAATTTCCTTTTGACTGAAATTTGTGCAGATCTACATTCTACTTAATACATGGAAGCACACCTAAAGTCAACATGCTGATAGAGTAGCCAGTTGCCCCCATGCATGGTTAAGAGGTTTTAAATAGACACTCTTGGAATGTCTATCCCACCCCACCCCACCCTTCCAGCTTCTATCTGTACATGAGATGTCTGCCATTATGATTTCTCCCCTAGATTGATTTATGTTTACCGAAGGCTTCAGGAAAAATGAAGGTTTGCTAAACAGGCTCAATACTTCAAACTTTTGCACAATTCTGTGTGCCTGATAACTGGTCAGTTCATTAGCCATCTGTCTGTAATCCTATCTGAGTTAGTGCTGGGGACAGATACTGTGTGCTCTGGAAGTTACAGATCAGCAGTGGGGAGTTGAATCCTTGAGAAGAGGGTGGATAGAAGTATCTCATACTGAGCTTGATGTATTTTACACTTCTGTTCAAAATTAATCTTGATCATATGAGTATGTAGGCTAGTCTAAATCCTTGGACTATAGGTTGCTTGACTGTATAACATGATGGCACTTGTAGGAAAAAAAAAAAAAAGTTTAATGATGTTGACATTACCTACTTTTCCAATCCAGTGATTACTTAACATAATTTAAACTTCTAACTCTTGACTTAATTTATTGCTAGATGAAAAATTCCACCCATATATATTTTTACTTTAACTTTGTCTTCCTAGTTAGTGAAAATACTTGCCCATCTTTGTTTTGAATAGCAAGTGTATAGAACTTAAAGCTTTCATTCAGTAATTAACTTGAAAATCATGGGCAAGATAGGAAGATTGAATTGAAATTGGAAGAAAACTGTAAAGTCATTTACATAACGAAATTGTGGGACCAAATAAACACACATGACAATGAGAGTTATCAGATAAGAACAAGCCCAATATTAACTTCTGATTAAAAAAAAAAAGAGCAATTCAGTAATATCATTAAATAATGATGCCAATATATTATTTGCTGGAATCCTGTTGAGACTTTACTATCAACAGGGTGCTTTATAACAATTTAAATTTGAAAAAAAGTTATGTGTTTTTTAGGACTGCTGGGGTAAACATGCAACCTGATGGAAATATATCCACAAATCAAGGAGTGAACACTGGGAAGTGAGAGACTGCTACATGTTTACACCATTTAATCCTATAAGTTTGGTTACCAAGCATCTGATCAGATCTAGCACTTAAATTTTTGTCTCAAAATATGGCTATGATGTTTGGAATTACATGCGGAACCATTATTTCTTATCCATACTTACTCATCATCAGAACCCCTGGGATTGCTTTTTTTTTTTTAAATTCTAATTCCTGTCCCTCCCTCTCCTAGACTATAAAATCAGCACCTTGCGCAAGTTCTCAAATCTCAACACTAATTTTGGGAACCATAACCTGAAAGTCTCTTCTACCATGCAGATCAAACCACATAATTTCAGTGTTTAAAAACTTTGACCAACTCCATGACACTTTCACAGAGTAAACTCTAACCTATTCAGAAGACTTTCGAGATACTTTGTAAGCTTACACTCCAGACGCTGTCCTAATGCAAACACCTCAAAGGACTATAAACTATTCATTATGGCCCCAAACAGTTGTGTGCACCCATGCCTCTGTGTCATTGCTTAGGCTAATTATTCAGCCTGGAACTTTCTTCCCTTTATCTACTCACAACGTAGAAATTCAAGCCTACTCTCCATGGAGCCTTTTTCAAATCCATCCTCTCCATTTTATGCATACTTCTATTTTAGCAAGTATTATGATTATCATGACTATTTGTCCATTTTTCTACTTATTTCCTGGTCCTTGAAAGCTCCTTGAGGGCAGGACACTGATTTATTCATCTTTTTATCATCCATTCAAGAATAGGGACTAGTTTAGTGTAGACTTGCAATAAATGTTCAACTTCCCTTTCTGAATTATGGGATCATGAAAACGATACTATTCTCTCACTCTTTCCCCAGTAAAAGAAATTTTAAGAGGTCAAGACTGCCAGTTTTTTTAAATGGACTGAAAGAAGAATCCAGGCAATGTAACTGCATTGCCTTTAGCTACAGGAAGTTTGAAGATATAATCTTTTGTGGTTGCCAGTGACCTCACGTTTTGTAACTCTTCAACTGTCCTAGCATATTACTTGCAGAAAGTCCAGAGGTACATGTTAAATCCCATCTCCACTGTAAGGTAGTCCTACGGACAAGCAAAACTTCTAACATGAATTTATGACTCTTAAAAATATCGAAGTGGCTCAGGGACTCTAGTTCCTACAAAAAAAAAAGAATGAAAAAGCTACATTTTAATAACTTCTGGACAAGCATAAAAGATAAACTTAGTCATACTTGCTAACTTCTGCAATGAATAATGCATTGTCAAAGCAGAAATGATTGTGAATTAAAATAATGCTGATGTGCAGTAATCAGCACTTACTTTAAAAGATTAAAATGGTTGCTAAAGTGACAGAAATATTTGTCTTAAATTTTGTTTTGTTTTATATTTCACTTCTTTGAGTCAAAATGACAGGAGGTAGAAATATTAATTTAAATAACTCTTATCACTAAGTTGAATGGAAATGTCAGATTCTTATTTTTAAGAATTGAAATAAACAATGGAAAAGAATCATGTAGCATACTGAGACATGGAAATAAGACATATTTGGACAGCACTGGCAAAGTTTCAGTGCCCCAAAACATTTCTTCCATTTACATAGGCTAGTATGGATTTCGTCTTTCTGCTGTTCTCATTTAAAATACATAGAGAAGTGATTTATAAAATTAATACACACTAAAAGAGTGAATACATGGCCTTTTTTTCCTCTTGAAATCAGGCCTCCTGAGACACTGCATACCTGAGAATCTGAGAATAGAAGACAGAAATTTCTCAGTAAGATGTTGGGCCATAGTTAAAAGTATTTTTCTTTCTGTAAAAGACAAGGGAGAGATCCGTCATGGGCCATACTTATCCTCTCCACTGAAGTGCTCTCCCCTGATCTCATTTTAGATGTCATATAGATAAATTACCCTATAAGGAATGGAGTGGACTTCCAAGCCACCAGGCATTAACTTGGAAATGGCCCAGCTCAACCTGACCCCATCCAACTCTTCTTTCCTGAGCTAGAGGACTGTTAAAAATTTAGATTTGTTGGCTTCTTTCCTTAAACCCCATAGAAGGTGAATGTTAGATACAGACTAATCAAAACCCTTTCCCTTTAACATAATGCTGAATTATTCTAAACTCTTATTAGAGGAGTAACCATGTCTGTTTCAATACTTAACATGGTTCCTAACACACAGGTATAGAAGGAACTGAAAAAATACTTTTGGATAAATAGTTGGAAGGAAGGTAGAGAAAAAAATATGTAGTTTTGTTTTGTTTTGTTTTGCTAACCTAGATAGGTAATTACTCAGAAAACCCCTTGTCTCCCTTCTCATTTTTTGACATTTGTGTGCAGCAGAAATGTTGGAAAGAAAAATCTAAAAGCATATTTTAAAGCATATTAAACACATTAGTCCATAAAACTACACTGCCCAGTTGTCTAGAAGAATCAAACTAAGGTTGCAGGCGTGAGAGTATGGCAAATATATTAATTCGGGAATACCTCCAATCTGATTTTGGCCAGATATTTTGATACTTAATTGGAACAACTTAGTGAAAATAGTATTTGCCCAATTGCCATATACTGCCCAAGGTTGAACTGAATGTGGGGGCAGATTCCAGAGGGTCAAAGACAGTCAAATGAAGGGCGAGCCAGAATGAGAAACCATTTGTGGAAGCACACGTAGGTCATGGCCCTCCAACACATGTGTAGTAATAGAATTCTGGAATGTGTGTGCCAAGTGACCCTCTTTCTCTTGGTTTCCAAAAAGAGTGAAGGGAATATATGACTGAGTAAAATCCCAGTAAGGAGGCAGATGTTGTTAGCTTCCTTTTACAGCAGTAATACACATTTGTATTTAAATATGAATGAAAAATGGAAACTGCCAAACAAAATTTCCTAACAGCATGATAGTCAAGGTTAAATTGTTTAAACTTTGTGTGTGTCTGGCTGGGGTGGCACACTATATCATTTGTTTACAACTAGGCGGGCCTTGCCATGATACTTTGTCAAGAACCATAAACCTAATTTCTAGTAATATTCCTTTTTGTATTGGATCCAGGCAAAAGTCTTTGGTGGTATATCAAAACTGCAAGAATAAGAAGGTAGAAAATATATAATCCAATAAATGAGGAATACTGAGTGTATTAAAATAATGTTGCTTAGCTTCCCCCCCCCACCCCCCACAGCTATGATAGTGTTCTGGTCGCAGTGAACACAGCTAAATATTTCATTGGCCACTAACACAATTAAAGAAGTCATAGATTAAATAGTAGATGATCATCCTCTGTTTCAGATATCTTTAAATAACAGACCACTTAATGGGTCGATTTAAAATATTTTAACACATCTGGGGGCACCTGGGTGGCGCAGTCGGTTAAGCGTCCGACTTCAGCCAGGTCACGATCTCGCGGTCCGGGAGTTCGAGCCCTGCGTCGGGCTCTGGGCTGATGGCTCAGAGCCTGGAGCCTGTTTCCGATTCTGTGTCTCCCTCTCTCTCTGCCCCTCCCCCGTTCATGCTCTGTCTCTCTCTGTCCCAAAAATAAACAAACGTTGAAAAAAAAAATTTAAAATATTTTAACACATCTAAAGAAATATATTAACATTAGTTACTTTCTCATAAAAAGTTTGTACTCAAAGTTTTCACTGCTTCCCATTTTGTCTCACAGCCCTTTCTAATTTCCGCTGGTATAAATCAAATTAGATTTATTAGCATTGTACAAAAGAGCTCCAGTAGGTTTTTAATAATAATTATCATTATCACTGATTAAAGTTATATTGTTCAGGCCAGATGGAGTCCTTTTCCTGTCAGTGAGAATGAGCTTGCATTATGTAGTCATGATGTGTTTGGATCTAAATAAACAGATGGCAGAGTGACAGGATATTATACACTGGTGATGTCAGCAATAGTGGTTCACAAACAGAATTGCTTTAGATAAACTCTATTGTAGCAAGGATCCTCATACTTTTAAGAAGGTAAATGGAATTGAGCCTAAGTGTTATCTTAACTTGGAAATCGTACTGTTCACTTGCAGAAGGGTAGACCATTTGGATGGCCTGAGGTTCAGCCTGAAAAAGTGCATCTGCTGAATCTGCTCTTTAACTGTGAAAGCATTTAACATAACAGCTTCACTCAGGCAGTCTCATAGGGAGAGAGAAAGAGGGAGGAAAAAAGAAAAAAAAAAGCTGCCCAAGTTATAAGGTCTTTCAAGTTGAAGAGTTAAGACCTGTGGGTCAAGAAAAAGAGGAAAGATCTGATAAAATCTTATTTCATAACTTTCAAGATATAGTAAAACCTTGGTTGTAAGTATAATTCATTCCGGACAAATGCTTATAATCCACAGCATTTGTATATCAAAGCGAATTTCAAGAACCGTTGGCTCAGTTTGTGATCATGTGACATTCAGCATCACATACCACTTGTATTGCAAGACATTGCTTGTTTATCAAGTTAAAATTTATTAGAAATGTTTATTTGTCTTGCAGAACACTTGCATAACAAGTTACTCACAATCCCAGGTTTTACTGTATAATTATGTTAAAGTAAACATCTTGTATGGGTGTATACTCGTTCATAATAATGTTAGAAAATTAACAGAGAAGGTTTAATAAGAACTATGTTATAGATGGGGCGCCTGGGTGGCGTAGTCGGTTGAGCGTCCGACTTCAGCCAGGTCACGATCTCGCGGTCCATGAGTTCGAGCCCCGCGTCGGGCTCTGGGCTGATGGCTCAGAGCCTGGAGCCTGTTTCCGATTCTGTGTCTCCCTCTCTCTCTGCCCCTCCCCCGTTCATGCTCTGTCTCTTTCTGTCCCAAAAATAAATAAACGTTGAAAAAAAAATTTAAGAACTATGTTATAGAAACACTTTAGTCTTTAATAGATTTTCATGTATACTTTTTATTCTAAAAAACCCCACTCTATATACCCTTATACCCACAAATATTAGGGTGAACCTATGAAATTCAGAAACAAACTTTAAAGAAAATCATTATATGTGATTTCTTCTAGCTAATACTCTATGGTTGTGTCCTTAGGAAAATTTCTCTGTAGAATAACTGTATTTGCTGAGGCAAATACTCAGAGTAGCAGTGTTCTTAAGAGCAAGATAGTGTTACAGAAGATAAAGGCTCGTATTTAAAATGAAGATGGTATCAATAAAATGTTTAAAAAAGGATATCAAATAATTGAAATTAAACTTCCTAAAAAAATTATCTGTTTAAATGCTTGAAACTTTTATATAAAGATGTTGGTTTGCAAATTGGTCCCTATGCATGGAGGGCACGGAAGACTGAATACATAGGGAGACCACTCTAGATTGATAGGTGGCAGGTATAATAAGCAAGGTAACTTACATACAAGGCTGGTCTTGAACATATACAAGGTGATCTTGGACAGCCACAAGACAAGTAGATCCCCATAACTGCCTACCAGACTCTTAAGTTTATATGAAGGTTTTAAATGGGTTCAGTAACATATTCAATTCAGATGGCCCCAGTATCACCTTACTCTCTCAAAGTTACATCCTTTCAGACTGCTAGCAGGGGAATAGTAGGCAGGATGTTCATTACAAGGACAGGGGAGGGAGCGAGGAGCCTCCCATTGGCCAGGTCTAGCTCAAGGGTCAACCTGTTGTCACATCCTCTTGATGACATCCTCCCTCAAATGAGACTCCAAGTTATGTGTGTAGGGGCTCCTGGATGGCTCAACCAGTTAAGCCTCTGACTCCAGCTCACATCAGTGTCTCTCAGTCTATGAATTCAAGCCCCGCATCTCACTGTGCACTGACAGCTCAGAGCCTGGAGCCTGCTTCAGATTCTGTGTCTCTCTCTCTCTCTTCCCCTCCCCAACTCATGTGCATGCGCACTCTCTCTCTCTCACAAAAATAAACATTAAAAAAATTAAAATAAATAAATAAGTAATATATGTAACCTTTTCATTCTGATGGTTTGTCATGTGTTTGTAAAAATATATTTTTGTTTCCATAGACTTCAAATTCTTTTTAACTATTGATTTATTCCTTAATATCAATTAGCCATGAACTATTGAAATTATATCAAGCAGAATGGAATCACATAGAATCAATAGAACAAAAATATTCAATAGTCAAAGTGAAAGTTATTTCATGTAAATATTTACAACTATCTGGGAAAATTCACAAATTCAACTTATTTCCTTTTCTTATAAAATAATGAGAAGATTTTGAGTATCAGGAGATTGTATTTCAGCTTCACATGTATTTGACATTCAGGTTTTGCTACTTAAAGGGGGCATTTTATGAGCTATGTTTCGGCTTTGGGAAAATATAAAAATCCTCAGAAAGAAGCAAGACTATTTGCTTTGAAGAGTTACTCCTAGTGAAAGAGTGAAAGATGATAATGTGTGTGTGCACTCTTTCCTCTCCGACAGGTGGACGTTGCCATAAGTCCTGTACTGGCCGATGCTGGGGACCCACAGAAAATCATTGCCAGACCTGTAAGTGTTCAACAGTGAGAAAGAATAGGCTTGAAATGATCAAGCGATTTTAATAATTCATGTTTTTCACACTTCTGGTCCTCAGAAACATAAAAATAAGCTTTTGCTTCGTTGTGGTAGATTTGCTCCTATTCAAGTAAACTGCCTAATTTCATTGCTTGCAAATGAAACATAGTATGTAATTGCTTCTTATATTTCTCTGTGGTTTTCAAGTTAATGCTATTAACAACACTGATGTGGTGATATTAACTATGACTTAAGAATCTGTATATCAGAGAAAGCAAGAAATCCAAATGTGCACCAAATGGTAATTCCATTTCAGGTTATAAGTACTGAAATCGCAGTACTTATAACACCATCCGTTCATTAGGATTTTCCTAATGAAAAAGAGCACTGTGTCCCCACTTTGTTCTAGGCACAGAGATATTAACTATACGAATTATGGATGACTGACTATATCTTGCCCTTTGTGTATATTGTTTCTTGTATTAGTCATTAAAGTAAGTATAAGCTATCATCACTGCTAAGACATTTACAAAGTATATTGGATACAAAGACAAGTATCTTTTTTTTTCAGCATTCTTAAAGCCATACTTAAATCAGCACTGAACTTTCACTAATCTTAAGGATAGTTTCTTTAAAAAGGAAAAACAAAATGCTCCATATGAATGGTAAAGATATTTCTTCTTTCCTGCTACAATAACAACAGCTGGAATAATATATGAAAAATAGTGTAGTGGCAATTTGAAATGCATTCCTTTCATTAGCATAGAAGACAAAGAAAATGTTATTAAAATATGAATATACAAATATTAGATATTGTAGAAATTTATTATACTATTGGATTAAAGTTTAGATATTTCTAATTTGTCTCAGTTCATATTTGTTAGATTCTCTTTCAATAAGGAAATGGAAAATAATTACATTATTGTGAGCCAACAAAGAAAAAAGATAGAGGAAAAATATTGTCTCACTGGTAAATGATTTCTTTCTTTTTTTTTTTTCCTTGTTTTTTTTTTGTTTTCATTCAGGGACATTTTCATGTCTAACATTGATAAAATAGAAAAGAACATAAAATAAAAATTTTTCCCACTTTTGTCCTGCCTCTGTCCTTCAGCCATCCCTAGGCAACAAATGTTATTGGCTACTTTTGTGTATTCTTCCAGAGACAATTTATGCATACAGTAGGACATATGTATATGTTCCTTCCCATTTTTCACTCAAATGTTAGCATGCTTTACATGCTATCATGTACTTTGATTTTTTTTTTAATCTAAGCATATGTGAATGAATTTACTTATAGTATTAATGCCTAGAAGTGGTCATTGCAAGGTCAATGACACATATTTATGTAATTTGATAGAGATCACTAACATGGAAATCTTGTTTTCTATAGAGTTTGTAAAAGTTTTCTCTGCCAGGAGCAATGTATGTGAATTCCTGTTTCCCTATTCCCTGGGCAAGGCAGTGTATTATCAAACTTTTTGGTCTTTGTCAAGAAGTTATATAAAACATAGTGTAGACTTAAATTAACTTTTTTGATAGAAATAATGTTAGTTATTCAATGTGTGAAATAAATTTACTACAATTATTTGTAGACAATATTCTAATAGCAAAGTAGTTGAAACCAAGTTACACACAATGCTGAAATAACATTGATGTGGCCTTTTGCACAAAGTTGAGATTTCTAAAATATAAAAGAATCCTTGTAATACTTTGTGATGAAGTGGCAGGTAACCATGGAAATTGTTAAAGTGTGCAAATGTCCATAGGTCTTCTCACGTCAAAAAACTTCTGAGATGTCAAATTAAAAAATGAATTTTACTCACTCACCAACTTACTTATTTTACAAAGGATCAAGGAAACTTTGCAACCTGGCTGCTTGCTGTGGCTGGGCCCCTCTGGTGGATCCACCCAACTACCCCTGGTCTTCTGGAGAGGGGCCTCTCAGGCCCACCTAGCTCACCTAGCATTCTTGAGGTCCACCTGTTAAATTGGGGAACGTAGGAGCCTACTTGGGCTATTTTCTGTTGCTAGCTTACATTTAGGAAATGCTAGTTTGGATTCCTTTCTTCTGTTGGGTAGGGAAACATAGATGCCTACTATTCTGTTGTTTGTCCAGTTCAGGCTTCCAAACTAGTTTGCCTTGGCTTCAATGCCTTTCAAATTCTCCTTTGCATTATTGCCTTTTGCATTATTTCCACAACACAGCTACTCTTGGTAAGGAAGAAATAAATTTATGCCATCTTATCTGGACCAGAAGTCCCATATAGTACTTTTAATGATACTATTAATGAATGAAATCAAATCAAACTCTTAAGTAATTTTTGCTGCATTTTATATGAATTTTGTAGAATAGAAAAATGTAGTGTAAATTACTTTCTTCTCCTTCTTCTTCTCTTTCTCCTCCTTCTCCTCCTTTTTCTTCTCATTATTATTATTATCATGATCATTATTATCATCTTAATGCTGAATAATCATTCTCTAATTGATAGGGATGCATGAGCCAAAATCTTGGAAATCACTCTGTTAGGACAGAATGAGAAAACAGCACACATGGGTATTCTCCAATTTTGAAAGTTAAATATGCCTTTAATTCATACAGTGCTCAAAATTCTGAAACTTTTAATTAATTTTTAGAGATTTATGTTAGTAAAAAATATACAACAGTTAGTAAAAAAATCATAACTTTCACCAACATCTGTTATTCTTATAGTAGACAACTTGGGATAATGTCCAAGTAGACATCTGTCTTTCTTTGGGAACTACCCACTTCTGGAGGGGTGAGTCACTGTGGCCATGTTTGTTTTGTGTGATGCTCTAACCCTTAGTCACATGACAGTGTTTCTCAACCAGAGGTGACATTGCCCCCAGGGGACATTTGATAATGTCTGAATATTTTTGGTTGTTACAACACTGAGTTAGATTAGGGGGAGCATCTATTAGCATCTAGTAGGTAGAGGCCAGGGATGATACCTGGAGTGCACAAGATAACTTCACTCCACCCCATCCAAACAAAGAATAAGTATACAACATAAAATTTAAAAAGTACTGAAGGTTAAGAATGAGAAATCTTGTAATAAGAGTAAATATTGACCAATGTTGGGCCAATGAGATTCTTGCCCCAGGGAATTTGGACTTGAGATCCAGAAATTCTGGTTATACTACCTTAGAAATTTGAACTTGAGGAGATATTAAACTTAGTGGAAGTTTCCATTTTGAACCTGTTAAATAAATCTGTCATGCAGAAGCAAACAAGAATCAGAGACAGAAACAATTCTTACCTACTGGTTCTCAGGCCTTCTTGAGATCCAGCCGCATTTCTACCCTTTGGTGCCTAAACAAACACAGTATTCTTCTAGTATACTTAAATGTGGATTTTTACTTGCTGCCAAGTGGGGATGGTCTTGGCTAGGACCCCACTAAGACTTGGCTTAGGCAAGACAGTGTTATTTTTTTTAATTTTTTTTAATGTTAATTTATTTTTGAGAGAGAGATGGAGCGTGAGTGGGGTCGGGGCAGAGAGAGAGGGAGATACAGAATCTGAAGCAGTCTCCAGGCTCTGAGCCATCAGCACAGAGCCCAACACAGGGCTTGACCTCACAAACTGTGAGATCATGACCTGAACTGAAGCTGGACGCTCAACAGGCTGAACCACCAAGGTGCCCATTAGGCAAGACAGTCTTGACTAAGAAAATCAGCAAGTCACAGCTCATGTATCAAATCATCGGCATGAAATCATTTAATTCACCTAATTTTTTAGCATAGAAAGTATGCTTACTGTAATGACCTAAAATTGGCTTAATGGTCACTATGCCTACTCCACAGAGCCTATCAAAGTGAAATTCAATAAATATCTACCTATATCTGATATGTGCAAATCCAAATTTTAGAAAAATATCTATTTGCATGGATCTTTATGGTCTATAAAAGATTTCTATTGTATCTTTTTTAAGCTTATTTATTTATTTTGAGAGAGACAGAGACAGCATGAGCAGGGGAGGTGTAGAGACAAAGGGAGAGAAAGAGGGAAAGGAAAAAAAATCTCAAGCAGGCTCCACACTGTCAGTGGGGTTTAAACTCACTAAACTGAGATCATTACCTGAGCTGAAACCAAGAGTCAGACCCTTAACTGAGACACCCAGGCACCCCCCAAAAATTTCCCTTTTAAAATTTACTTTCACCATATTACTGTGAGTTAAACAGGATAGTTAATGTTTACCTCATTTTATAATTGGGGAAATGTATGCTGAGGAAATGATTAGGGAGTTGTTAAATTTATGCAGCTAATACTGGGGATTTCACAACCTGAGTGTCTTGAATTTAAAGATAAAACAGCTTCCTGTATACCACATTGTATAGCACAGCTTAGTGGACAAGGACATTGGATTTGAAATCAGACAAATGATACAAATACCAGTTCTTTCCATTTCTTTGTCATGGGAAAGTGACTTAATCTTTCTAAATCTCAGTTACCATTTCTGTAAAATGGAGAATATTGCACTTACCTCAGAGAGTTGTTTTGGAATCAGATTCAATAGAATAGTGTAGTTGAAATGCTTAAATATCTTTTGGCATATACTAAGGACCTAATAAATAATAGCTAATATTTTAATACGTTAACGGAGATACTGTTAGAAGACTTACTCCATCCTAATTCTGAATGAATGCATGTAGAAGTGAAATTCCTGTAGTCCAGTTCTATCCTGTGAAAACTATTTTATCCATTGAAAACTGCTGATACCTGTGGATGAGAAATGAAAAAGCAAAAACCCTGGGAGTGAAGTGGAGGCTTCTTGCCCTTGACATTTGTTCCTGTTCTCTCTCCTTGTTTGAGCTACTTGAAAGGTAAATTACTCATCCATATTTAAAGAGCACACCATCCTGAGGCAAAATGTATTTTGGAACTACTCAAAGGCATACTTATTTTAAGAACTGAATTTTAAAAATACGATCTTTTTTTTTTTTTTTTTTAGAATTAGACTTTGTGAGAGATTCCATAGAGATGTAACATACATGATCAAAATGTTTTAAAATTATAAAATTTTTCAGGCTTCCTTTAGATTTCTGATAGCCTTTCTATTAGTTACAATATATTAGTTAACCTTGGACCCATTTGACAGACACTTCTCTGAACCTTGACTGAACTTTTTAAAAATCTGAAAATCTGGGCTGTGCAAGTTTCTGACAATATTCTGTTTTTGTTGCTTGACCATACAAAGTACATTATAGGATCTAAAAGATGTAGTCTTATATTGTTAGAAAGTATTTCTTTTCCTATGACTGAAATAAATTCACTTCAGCGAAGGCTTCTCTGGAGATATTCAACTTTATGATTTGTCAAATATTTCCCTCTCTTCTGTGTATAATTGTTTTTGAGAGTTTTTATATATTAGGGAAGGAAGGTAAAAGTGTTTAAAAACTCCACAAGTCAGCTAAGTAAACTGAAGTTAAGAATCCATTTCACTCACCACACCATATCAAAGCTGACATCTTCCCACAAGTGTCTCTTCCTAAAACAGCAAATGTGCCAGAATTTTCCTCAGTGTCACTAAGTGGCAAAAAGCCTTGGTAGAGACAAAACGTTCAGGCTCTCAGAGAACAAGCCCCTGATGATGAATGCCTTGTTAAGGTGAAATGAAGCAGTGTTGATTAGAGTGAAAACATCTCCGAATAGAAAAATGGCAAAACAAAAATGCTGAGTGCAACAATGGTAAGCTTGAGGGGAGGTCTGCAGGAGGCAGGGGTTTTAAAAGAAGAAATGAGGAAGGAGTTTTTGTTTTTAATAGATCTAGTGAAATGGAGAGTGTGAATAAATAGCTTACTATGGACAATAGTTCGCTATGCATACTTCTAGAAATTGTAATAGAATTGTGTACATTTTAAGTCAAATTTAGTAACATTTTGCAATAGATTTTGTGTACTGGACTGGGTGCCACTGTGAGCTTTGATTAGCTGTTGAATAATTTAAGTGTGTCATTTTCCCCCTATAGCATTTAATAATATTCACACTGTCAACTCTAGAGACAGCAGCTATTTTATTTAATGTTTTTTTCTAAAATAGAAAATATTTTTCTAAACAAATTCCTTAAAAACATATCCTTAGACAACGTAAAGAATTTTTATAATATTAAAGTAAGTAAATTTTGCCTGTAGACTCTAGTTAAGTGTTTTATTCTTAACTGCTTTCCTCATGAATCTGACTTTCTAAAGTAACTTGAATTTCTTCTCCATAAATCCTTTGTCATGTTAAATGTAGAGCAGCCTTCCCCTATAAACCTAACAGGAATGTCTCTGACAGTGATGCTGTTTAAAAAAAACAAAACAAAACAAAAACAAAAAAAGACACAAACAAAAAAAAAAACCAAATCAGCTGAGTAACTTTAAAGATCTAATTGGCTTTATTTAATGGTTCATGAACCAGGGAGCATCCCATTAGCAAGCAGAAAGGTGCTCTGAGGAGCTGTACAAAATGGAAGAATTTTATAGGCTGAAGAAGGGTGGGACAAGCAAGTTAAAACAGTGGATTAGTTCAGGCAAGTTTGCCTTCCCTTAGAGGAAGGCCGGGGGTCTTAGGGGGTCTTATCTGGGAAAATTTTCACTAGTGCTGACCAGGAAATTACAGACTGATTGCTTTAAAATTCCACTCCTGGGAGAAGCTGAAACTGCAATTAGGTTAGGTATTACGCCTTGGTGGGGGATTAGCAAAAGTGACTCCATTTTGGGTCTGTTGTTTCTTTTTAACATTGCAAAAGGTCAAAATAAAACTTAGGATGGGACCCTGAGAGCTGCATTACATGTGGAGCAGTGAGTCAAACTTAAAAGTACTTTGAAGCTCAGTTAAATCGTGGCCGCATTGCTCCACAGCACAGCTTAAGTAAATTGATTCAGTGGATTAATGTAGTCATGTCAGGGGAGACAAACTTATCTGCTATGTGAAGTCTGAAGCTTATAGAAGTATTATTTAGCAAGCTTACTGGTAAGAATGACAACTCTCTCTATTCATAAGAACTGCGTCCTAAGGTCTGAGCTCTAGAAGTTTGTGTGTGAGAGACTAAGCTTCAAGGAATAAGTAATAATGATTAAAGGGACAAAGTTATCTCTTTCCCTGCAAGATATATGAAGCACACTTATCTCATTTAAAATAGATACTGCATGTCCTTTTTTATCTTTAAGCACAGTATCAGGCCAGCTGTCTCCAGCCTCCTATTATCAGGCAGTGTGTTGTTTCATTTTACACATTCCTTTTGCCCTTCTAGACCTGGTGCCATCTGAGTTAGGAACTGCGTTTTGAGGTAGGAGGGAGAAAAACATGTATCAAAATATTACAACTTAATTCTCCTAACCTTTGCACACGTTTTGTATTAAAGTAGTTATGTCTTCAGCTGCTGATTATTTAACTAAAATTTGCTAGGCTGATTCCCTAGCAAATACCCCTTTGTCTTCTCAGTTCCTTTACAAGGAACATTTCTTGCTTAGAAACTAATTGAAAAGTGTAAATGCATTTGACAATGGGCTAAAAAAATTGTCTCCTAAACCAAAATATCACACCACAAAAAATTAATGAGGAATGTATGTTTCAACTACTGGAGTGAACAGATAATACTTCTGTCCCTGGAAATGTCCATTAAATCAATTAAAGCTAAGACATTATTTTAACCAAATGAAACCTTCTGGTGGAATTCACCTCTTACTTCTACAGTATTCTTCCTAGCTAGATTATCTCATAATCCTTTATTTTAATTAAAAATAGAATGTCATTGGAGCGCCTGGGTGGCTCGGTCAGTTAAGCGTCCGACTTCGGCTCAGGTCATGATCTCACGGTCCGTGAGTTCGAGCCCCTCGTCAGGCTCTGTGCTGACCACCCAGAGCCTGGAGCCTGTTTCAGATTCTGTGTCTCCCTCTCTCTCTGCCCCTCCCCTGTTCATGCTCTGTCTCTCTCTGTCTCAAAAATAAACATTAAAAAAAAATTAAAAAAAAAAATAGAATGTCATTGGGCACCTGGGTGACTCAGTTGGTTAAGCTGACTCTTGCTCTAGGCTCAGGTCATGATCTCACAGTTTGTGAGATCCAGCCCTGAATCCCGCTGTGCACTGACAGAACAGATGACAGTGTGGAGCCTGCTTGGGATTCTCTCTCTTCCTCTCTCCCCGTCCCTGACTCTCTCTCTCTCAAAAAAAAAAAAAAAAAAAAGTCATTGAAATTAAAATGAGCTGTGTATTTGTTCTGTTATTAGATAACTGTAAATGAAGGGTACTACTATATTGGCAAGTAAAAACTTGTTCCAGACAACACTCTGTGTTAATGTCTCTATACAGACATTAGAGAATATGCTAGATAAATTTTAAAAATATTTAGCATTTTCCTTAGTGATTTGCTATGTTGTGCACCAAGAGTATTACTTTCAGTAGTTGCAATATAATAAAACTTTCAGTTTAATAATAGAAAAAAATAAAACTAACTTGGCCTGGCTTATGGATTCTATTTACTTTTAGAGTGAACTTTAGAAATATATGTATACGTGTGTATGTGTGTGTGTATCCTTTTTATTCGAAAATATGTCTGAAATTTATTGAAGTAAATATTAAAATCTAAGAAAACAATTAGGTATTTTTGTTCCTCAGAATTTCAACAAGAAATTGTAACAGCTAAAAACTAAATTGTACGTTTCCTCATGATATTTCTAAAAGTTTCCTGTAGCTTATAACATCAAAGTGACAAATTATGAAAATAAAACACTAATTATACTCATGCACATGCATACACATACAATTTGTCTAAAGTGTAATTGTATTCACAATCTTTGTGGAATAAATGCTGTTTAAAAAGGTAGTTCCGATGTGGTGAATATCCTATTAGGCCAGAGAAAAGCAAGTGGGAGCTAATGGGGAAAAGAGAAAGAGCTGAGCCAGCAGGCTCGATCAATCAGCATAACAGGGTGCCTTTGTAAAAAGGCAACATCTTTAATTAAAACTCTTGTATTTTACTAATAACTTTGCATGACCATAAGCCTGCTTATCGATTTCAATTATTTCCTATTTTCCTTTTTTTGGATTTGTAGTTTCTGGAGATGTTGTAAAATTAAGGGAAACATTGCAATGAATTGATTACTTGCATACATTTCTAAAATTGTGTTCATCTAAGACATTTCCAAAAGTGACCCAGTAATTAACTTGTAGAAAATCAGAGAATAATCTCCCCTAATATGTGTTTGTTTTGATTTAAGTTGAGAACACTTGCTGTAATTTGATGATGTTTTTCAAAGATTTAAAAGAAATGGATGTTTTTGTTTAACTATAGGAGATACAGTTATTTGAAATGCTCCATGTAATAGAGTTAATACAGATTTAAGACCCAGTGCTCAATGTCATGCTAAAGATTAAGGGAGTATAAAGGAAGTGTATAAACTTGTGCCTGTTTTCTGGAAATACTCTGGGTACAAGACAAAATGAAGAATGTTTGAAAAGGCCAAAAAGAATACTGAACTGGGGCCATCAGGAGACCAGAGATACAGTCCTGAACAAATTCAATTTCAAGAACCTCAGTTTCCTTAAGTTCTCTCACTTATACAATGAAAAGATTGAAAAAGATGATTTCTGCTCAAGGTGTCTTTCATGGTTGGTTATTTGTGTATGTGTTCCTGTGTGCAGTAATTAGCTATAGATATACATGTTATGGACACAGATAGACATAGACACAGATAGTTTGAGGAAATTGTTCTGTGTTGGTTGCAGCCTGTTGATAGTGATGCTCTTGGCTAGGAAGGCTCTTGGGTACTTACCTGGTCCTGTGAGCCCCTAAAGCTAGATATTTCCCTGACCAGAGCCAACTTTGCAGCTTGACTTGCCCTTGGTGTTCTTATTATGATTACAAAGTGCACCACTGCAACAATTATCAGGGAACTTTGAAAAAACAAGGTTACTTGTTTTATTCACAAGTCCTGGATAATACATGGCCTGTCCTAGGGCCACACGTTAAGGTCGTGAGTAGAGAGAGATAGTAAGTGCAGACCCAAGGCTCTCTGCCTTTACTGGGGTCAAGGCACTTGAAATGAAAGTGCCAACGATTTGACAAGTTCACTCTTCCTTGGCAGATTTAAAGCAGGGGAGTGGGAATCAAGGTGCAGGAGGGGGAAAGGTCTGTGGAGTGGTCAGTTTTCTAGGTAACCCAGGGCTTTCTAAAAGGGGAACTTCATGGTTGGGGGCAGCCTGTCTTCTCTAGGTGTTTTGCAAGTAACTGTGTCATACAGCTGCCATATGTTTATTTAAGATAGATGACTTTGAAATGGATGTATCAGCAAATAAAAGCTTAAAGTCAGGCACTTACATTATAACCAAAAAGCTTAATGTCAGGCATTTACATTACAGGAGTGCAAACTGTGGAGATAGGCAATCTAATCAGAAAGATTAGAGAGTGAATGGTACACATTTGAAGGATTATTGAGAGGACATTGAGAAGAAGAGTCAGAAATATCTGGAATTGTTACCACTGGAAGAATTTTGTTATAGTAGTCATGACATTTTATTTTGAATGACTTATATCTTTGCAGCCAAAAAGCTGACTGTCATTAGGATAACTATATTTGACTATTGAAAAGAAAATTTCAGGGGCACTTGGGTGGCTCAGTGGGTTAAGCCTCAGACTCTTGGTTTGGGCTCATGTCATGATATAATCATTCCTGAGTTCGAGTCCAGCAACAGGCTCTGTGCTGACAGCATGGAGACTGCTTGGGATTCTCTCTCTCCCTCTCTCTCTGCCCCTCCCCTTCTCATTCTCTCTCTCTCTCTCTCTCTCTCTCTCTCTCTCTCTCTCTCTCTCTCAAAAGAAATAAATAAGCTTTAAAAATAATTAAAAAAAAGAAAATTTAAAACTTATCTACAAGTGACATCAGACTGTCCATTGATAAATAGAACACTCATACTGTTTGCTACATAAATAGAAAAACTGTGAGATTTCACACTTAGAAAAGCAAATACATACTACTCTCCTGGTTAGGGAATTGGGTAAACCTAGAAAAAAATATCCCCTTTAGAGTACTGTGCTGCGTTAACCCAGGATGTATCATTTATTTATTGACTTAACTGGTCTAGTTGGAGGAGAAATTAAGTAAATGGCATGGAAATAACAAGGAAAAGAAGGGATGAGTGGATACTTACCATTTTCTCTGTGTCCAGCCACATTTTTTCACATTATATTAGAAGAATTGTGAATTGTCTAGTATCAGACATATTTCGTTTCTTCAGCAAATATACATTTTATGCATTATTGAATACTTTATAATATTATCATGGCTGCTATTCTCCATTTTCATGGGTATTTTCAAAAGAAATAGTCACTGTATTAATTTATGGTGAAGTTATAAAAAATAGACCCCAAATACAGTTTTTGCATATCACTACTTCATTGATGATGGTTATTTTTGGCTTATCTAAAGTTCTTTTGCCTATGAATTTTGTTATGATGGAGCTGATAGACCATTATCACTACAAGAATGCCTTTAGCTTTCTAATTTGAGTGTTTCTTGAACTCAAATAACTGTTATTGGAGGTAATAATTTTCCTGTACAGTGAGGATATTGTATGTTTCCAAGACATATTTATATTCACTGACTAGAACACAGATGAAGGTGGAGGGTAAAGGATGGGAAGAAAGACTGACATAGTTACTGATCATTTAAAATAAAAATAAAACTACCATATTTACCAAGACATAACAGAAAACTTAAATGATGGAGAATTACTACATTCCAAAATGAGAAGATTCATGCTATGAAAACAGTTCTTCTAAAACTTAGCTACACATTTAACCATCTTCAGTTTGCTTATTTATTTGTTTGTTTGTTTGTTTGTTTGTTTATTGGCAAAAATAGTCTAAAGCATCTCTGGAAAATACAATTAATCGGGCACCTGGCTGGCTCAGTTGGTTAAGTGTCCTACTCTTGATTTAGGCCTATATCATGATCTTATGGTTCCTGAGATGGAGCCCTGCGTCAGGATCTGTGCTGACATTGTGGAGTCTGCTTGGGATTCTCTCTCTCTCTGTCTCTCTCTCTCTCTCTCTGTCTGCCCTCCCTGGCTTGCTCTCTCCCCATCTCTGTCTCAAAAATAAATTTAAATTAAAATTTTTAAAAATAAAATACAATTAAAAAGATAGCCATACATTTGAAAAGAAGAGCTATGTGGAAGGATTTTCCCATCAAGTATTAAACTATTATCAAGTAATTTAAAATATGTTAAACGATAAAAAGTCAACTAAGTAAATTAAAGATCAGGTTGGCTTTATTCAGCAATTCATGAATCTGGCAACATCATACCTAACTACAGAAAGGAGCTCTATCAAGCTGTAGAAAAGAACGATTTTTAAAGTCGGAAATGAGGCAGAAAAAGGAAATTTTTAGGAAATAATGCTTTTTCAGGCAAGGTTGCCTTTCAAAGGGAAATGGAAGGGTTCTATCTGACAGATTATTTCACTAGTGCTGACCAGGTAATTCCACATTTACTGGCTCAGGTTATGTTCCTGGGAGTTGAAACTGCAATTATGTTATTCTTGGTTTGCTGATGTGGAGTTTAGTACAAGTGTCTCCATTTTGGGCCAGCTGTCTCCTTTTTAACAATTTGTCCCATTTTGATCAGACTCTCACCTTACCTGAGAAGTATGATCAAAATTTAAAGCATTAGCACCACTCTCAGCTACTGCTTTGTAGTTCTCACAGCATTGGTGGATCCTTTGTGTGGTATTCATAGGCTATGATGTGTTTTGCTTAATCTCTGTGATATTCATAAGCCACTTCAGTTTAACAATTTTTAAGGTAGCTATTCTCTTCTTTTTTCTTTTGTTTTCTTTTTTCCCCTCCTATTCCATTCTTAGGGAGATCATTTGCTTGGTGGATAGCACCTATGAACATGTATTTAAAGCTTTTGAGAGAATATAACACAGCAGAGAGATTACTATGATTCTTATAAGCAGAATAATTTTCAATGTTTGGAATGCACTTCAAAGCCATGTTCCCCAAGACCCAAACCAATCAAAATCAAATAAGGCAAACTAAGACCCTGTGCAAAGAGACATCTTTTTTTGTTTTGTTTTATTTTTGTTTCTGTTTTTATTCTTTAATGTTTATATACTTATTTTGAAAGAGACTGCAAACAGGGAGGTGCAGAGAGAGGGAGAGAGAATCCCAAGCAGTCTCCACACTGTCAGTGCAGAGCCCAATGCAAGACTCAATCCTGTGAGATCATGACCTGAGAAGAAATCAAAAGTCTGACGCTTAATAGTCTGAGCCACCCAAGGCACCCCAGGAGACACCTTTTTTAAACCCAGTGGCTTGCTCAATGACTTTATTTAACTGAGTTTCAGCTTCTCCAGAAATGTTAGTACAGGTAGAGCAGGTAGTGTCAGCAGTAGCACAAACACTTCGATGTTCAGATAAAAGACAATCAAGGGCTATTCTGTTATCAAGGACAACTTTGGCCAGAGAGTCTATGGATATTTCTTGGGCGGTTATGGTCTTACCAGCAGATTCGGCAATATTTCAAGAATTAAGGAAGGATTTTTGATCCCATTCTCATTTAACTTTACTCCTAACCAGGGAAGTATAACCCTGCCAAAGGAAATGAATCCCATCATGAATGCCTTCTGGTAATTCCTTTCTAACTCAACAGTATAAATCCAGGGGAATCAGCCAATGAGATATCTTTGTAGAAAGTTGTAGGCACACTTAGATTATCTAAAAGACATTGTCTGGCTGTGTGCCAGGTATCTGGGCTTTAACAAGCCCAAGGAGAATAATAACAACCACAAAGATAAATGCTGTCAGGACACAAACTCCCATTAAGTGGCATGTTAATGGATTCACTTGCAGGAATTTTGCGTTTGTCCATTTAAGCCAAGAGTCATTTAGGTTTTCTGCTAGCCTGAAAAAAAAAGTTGTTATAAAATCCAGAATCTGGGGCACCTGGGTGGCTCAGTTGGTTAAGCATCTGACTCTTGATTTTGGCTCAGGTCATGATATCATGGTTCATTGGATTGAGCCCTGCTTTGGGCTCTCTGTGCTGTCCCTGTGGAGCCTGCTTGGGATTCTCTCCCCCTCTCTCTCTGTGCCCCTCCCCTGCTTGTGTGCATTCTCTCTCTCTCTCTCTCTCTCTCTCTCTCTCAAAATAAACAAACATTAAAAAAATAATCTCACATAAGACCCAGAATTTAACTCTCCGCCCTCTTTGCAATGACAAAGGCAATATGGATGGTGGCATTATCTTTCCAGACCAATACTAGAGTTAAGGAAAGAAAGGGAAGAAGGAAGCATTCCAAGTTTAGTTTAAGTATGACATCTTGAACTGGCATGTTGAGGGAAGCAATCTACCTCAATCTGATTTGGAAGTCTCTAGCATTTTCACAGGACCAGGTGTCAGGTGTAGACTTCTTCAACCGTGAGATGTATATCCAGGATCCATGTCCCTGATGTTTGGCTACCATACAGGTTTGGCCACCATATGGGAACCTTCCAAGGAGGTTCAAGGGCAGTCTTTGTTCTTAGTGATTCCATGTCAGAAGGGTGTGAGAAAGTTGGACATGTTAGTTTGGAGATTCATAGCAAGTTTGTTTGTTTGTTTGTTTGTTTGTTTGTTTGTTTGTTAGAAAACAAGAATAATTCAGGAGTCAGTCTAGTTTACAGGTATATAACAAAATCTCAAAGGCAATTAACAGGATTAGAATCTGATATAGACAAAGGTGCACACATAATTTTTTTCTCCTAATTATCCCCATTTCTTTGTTCTCTATGGATAATCATGGTGAAACTGATTTGTTTGCATTAGATTTGGCCTGAGTATTTACATAAGTGCAACAAGATAATGACAGACCATATAAACTTTTTTTTAAGATTGCTTTGCTGGTGCCAGGCTGATTTTTATATGCAAGGTGCCAGGCTGATTTTTTCTAAGAGGCTTTATTGCCTCTGTAAAGTCAATCTCAGCTCCTTAAAACTGTCTGGTCAGTTTGAGTCTGTGCATATCTATTTCAAATATGACATTCTAGTAAAACCTTGGTGATATAATCAATCCTATTAAAGGGAACAGAATCTCATTGAACTTATGCAAATTACTAACTATATTGCCATGAAAAGAACGCTCAAGAGTTTTCTAATTCTGGAGGGATTAGGTAGGGAGAAAATGTAAATGTCTCACCTTTGTTCACAAAGGTATACTTTACACAAATTGTTGATAGCTTAAGAGAAAAGAGAAAAAAATTCTTAAAATCTGAAAAAAAAAGAACATTAAAGAACCAGCAATGTTTCAGATAAAAGTCCTTGTCAATTCACTCAGTCCCATGATATTAATCCTTGTTCTGCCTGAATCCAGTTTTTTCATTTTTTCTGGAAATTCTCACCCAATTCAGTTTTGCGATCTTAGATTTATCAAAAAACAGGAACTAGTAAAAAAAAATCCTTTCCATGAATCTCCTTGGAGATGAAGTACTTTTGCAGATGAAGTACAAGAATACTTGTGCAAAAACATTTGAGTAAAACTATAACTGTCTGTAAATGACAAAAGACTTAAAAATACCTATTATTAAGATCTGATAAGAGTTCATTTTAATGAAATTAACAAGAAAATTTTGCAATTTTTGTGATATACCACATTTTAAGATAATAACAAATTATGACTGATAATACCAGATTTCCAAGAATGTCATATAATCCTGGAATATGTATAACATATACCTACACAAACACACATAAAGAAGGCTTAGTAGTGATTCTTATTTGACAATGCTTCCCATGTAGTTTAGCATTTCAAACAACCCTGACTAGTTTAACATGATCCCTTTTATAAAGAGAGAAAACAAATCTTTTGAAATGTTCCAGAGACCCTGTGGGAAATCCCAAAGTTAGTTTTAAATCAAAAAGACTTCATATAGAATTTGATTTTGGGGAATTTTGTCAAAAATACCAAAAACTTTATTTTTAAATTTTGTTTATTAAGCTTTTATTTTAATTTCAGTATAGTTAACACACAGTGTTATATTAGTTGCAGGTATACAGCATAGTGATTGAACAATTCCATACATCACCTTGTGTTCATCTCAAGTACACTCCTTAATCCCCATCATCTATTTCTCCCATCTCCCCATCCACCTCTCCTCTGGTAGCTATCAATTTATTCTCTATAGTTAAGAGTTTGTTTCCTGGTTTATCTCTATCTCTCTCTCTCTTTCATTTTTTTGCTCATTTTTCTTGTTTCTTAAATTCCACATATGAGTGAAATCATAAGGTATTTCTCTTTCTCTTGCTGGCTTAATTTCACTATATATATGTATATATCACATGTTCTTTATCCATTAATTTATCGATGGACACTTGGGCTGCTTCCATAATTTGGCTCTTTAAATAATGCTGCTATAAACATAGGTGTGCATGCATTTATTTGAATTAGTGTTTTTGATTTTGGGGTAAATACTCAGGTGTGTTATTACTAGATCATAGAGCAGTTATATGTTTAACTTTTTGAGGAACTTCCATACTGCTTTTCACAACGGCACCAGCTTGCACTCCCACCAACAGTGCAAGATGATTCCTTTTTCTCCACATCTCACCAACACTTGTGGTTTCTAAAAATATCAGAAAGTTTTTATAGCAGTTGGGCAAATAGGAACATAGATCACCTTAAAACAGTGCTTAATTTTTCATTTAAACATGGTGCCAATTAAAGACTTTGCAGGCAAATACAGAAGTTAGTTGTTAAAAAAAATCTTTAGCTCTTTTAAGAGAAGATTCAATTTTTTTTACATCATCAAAGACCTAATTAAAAAAAAAAACAGGAAATTATTTTGACAAAGCATAGAATACTTGTTTTCTGGATGCATTACTTTAAAAGGTAAAGAAAAACCTTTTATAATCATTTTATTTTATTTATTTTTATTTTATTTTATGAACCAGTGAGCACAGGAGAGGCAGACAGAGAGGGAAAGAGAGAATCTTCAGCAGGCTCCATGTTCAGCACAGAGCCTGACTTGGGGCTCAAGCCAAGGCTCAGTCTCACAACCGTGAGATCATGACCTGAGCCAAAATTAAGAGCTGGTTGCTTGAGGGCTGCCTGGGTGGCTCAGTCAGTTGAGCACCAGACTTCGGCTTAGGTCATGATCTTGTGGTTGATGAGTTCAAGCCCCACATTGGGCTCAGTGCTGACAGTTCAGAGCCTGGAGCCGGCTTTGGATTCTGTGTCTCCCTCTCTCTCTGCCCCTCTCCCACTCATGCTCTGTCTCTCACTGTCTCAAAAATGAATATGAACATTCAAAAATATATATTAAAAAAAAAAAAAGAATGGGTTGCTTAGCTGATTGAGCCATCCAGGTGCCCCCACCCCCACCTTACAGTCTTTTATCAAGAACAAAACAATAGTTCAAGAAAACTTTGTCCTTTTAACAGAGAGAAAACTGAATGATAATTTTGTACCAGGTAGCTTTTGATATTAAAACTTTTTCTTAATTTAATTCTTTTAATTTAATTTAATTCTTAATTTAATTTCTTAATTTTTCTTAATTAAATTCATTCCAACCTTAACCTGATGCACATAAAATTTCTTTCCCCTATTATTTCTAGTAGTTTTAGTTAATATATTAGAATTTTAACCCTAAGAAAATTTTAACTTCTGGTGAAAACTAAGAAATAAGAGATTATAAACTGTCTTTTACATTAACATTCTATAGATTACCAGATTTGGAAACTATTTTTTTATAATTTCTAGAAACCTGCTTTCTCATAGAAAATTTCTCAGCATGTCATAAAACATATTTACTAATAGACTCAAATGTTATTTTATTAGTGATTATAATCCCAAGCAGGCTCCACACTCCGCTCAGGGCCAAATGTGGGGCTTGATCTCACGGACTGCAAGATTATGACCTAAGCCAAAATCAAGAATTGGGTGCTTAACTTCCTGAGCCATTCAGGTGCTCCTACACCCAAATATTTTTAATTCCTTTGTAAAAGGAAACAAAAATGGGTAAACCTGTGTTGAGTAATTAGTGTTCAATATTTTACCTTATTTAGAAATTATCTAGATATTCAATGAATTTAACTTGACATCATTTAACTTAACCTCGCAAAACTTTTTTTAAAGTTTCAGGTTACCAAATATTTGAGGAAACTATTTAAAAAGTTCACCCAAAACCTTTTTATACTACTTACATCTACTTAACTTACTTGTTCTTAACAATTATGTTTGGACTACACATAAAAACTTCATGATACATCAGGGAAAGTCAGCTATCATCTCAAGCTATTTTTCTTGCTGACAAATTTTGTAAGAGATACATGAACTTATTTGACTCTTAGAAGCCTAGATAGAATAAAAGTATTATATTTAATGCTGATAACTCTAAAAATATGCCTGTTTTAATTAACCCAACAAACTCAACCTAGCTTTAATACCAACTATTTCCTGAACCTGAAAGTCATTTGGATTAAGTTTCTATTATATTTTTCAGAATTTAAGAATATTATATTTGTATAAGTGCTTCTTTGTTTAAGCCAATTAAATAGTTTCTTTTACAAATTAACTTAGGTAAAATACCCTCTAGAGGTAGAAAAATACCACACATCTATAACACGTATATATGGACTCATATAAACATACAGGTAGAAGTAAACAGACCTTATAGCTTCTGTGGCTCAAGCTTTTTATTACTAATATTTGTGGAGAAGTCATTTAGGATTTGAATTTGTCCTTAACAAATAATCTTGCTGTAGAGCAGTTTGTATTTTTATTTTTATTTTTTTTTTAGTTTACTTATTTATTTTGAGGTAGAGCATGTGTGTGAGCAGGGGAGAGGTAGAGAGAAAGGGGAAGAGAGAGAATCCCAAGCATGCTCCACACTGTCACCATGGAGCCTGATGCAGGGCTCAAACTCATGAAAGGCAAGATCATGACCTGAGCCAAAATCAAGAGTCGGATGGTTAACCAATTGAACCACCCAGGTGCAGTTTGTATTTTTAAATAGACTTTCTTTCCTTTAGACTTAGGAATTGGGGATGGTCTAGATAAGAATTAACAGGGAAGGAATTCAGGTTTCACCAAGAAGGACTTTGGTTTTCCTAAGGCCATAATTTACAAGACTTTTGATAAATAGGGGTGGTTTGGGGGCTCCTAAAAAAAGAATATGTGAACTTCAAATTGATTCAAGAGCTGCATTTCTAGTTTTATAGAGATTTGTAAGATAAGGAAGCTTCTAACTCCTCAAAGTATTGGGTTGTGGCTTAAATGACATTATAGGCTGGTCCACCCATCCAATTGCATTATCTTCAATTTGCTTAGGGATAAAGCCATTAAAAAAAAAAAAAAAAAAAGATTCTTACCAGGCTCTGAATATCAGCTTCCAATTTGTCCAGCTTTTGACTACAGAAATACTTACACATTTCTTTTAAATATCTTGTCAGGTTTCAGCTGGGACAAGCAGTATATATACCTGGCAATATTGAATGACCGCTTGGACTCAAGAGGTATCCCCAAAGAGGATACAAAAGATATTTTATTTTCCTTTATCTACTGACAAATAAAAGATATTTTATTTTCCTTTATCTATTACAGACAGGGATATAGGGGGAGGTGACCCTGGTAAGAATTCTCACTCTTAGCTGGCCTCTGCCAGTTTTTCCAGATCCCATCTGTGGGTTCTGAGTGGAGTTTAAAGTGAAGCATGTAATTCTGATATTTACTAAAATTTGGCAAGGCTTTTAAAATTAATTTTAATTTAGTTTCCCCTTGGTTGCTCAGGGGAGTACATATAGCAGTTTAATAGAAAAACTCTCAGAGTCTCATCAGCTCTGGGAGTGGACTGTATGGAGGCCCTCCTTCAATGGTAGATGCAGGGGTGCCTATAAAGCCATTAACTTGGTGGACTTTTGTTTAGGTCTTGTAGTGTCTTCAGAGTGGAAGTGCAGTTCAGACAAAGTGTTACTAGATTGGCTGCTCAAATAAAGGAAGATAGAGGGGAGCAGTAGAAGTTAGGACAGTCTTACAATCTTTGTTTTAGGTACCTCTTTGTCTTTAATTTTTCATCAGCTTTTTGCAATTAAACTTTAACGAAGCTATTTTTTAAAGCCTTTTAGAAGCTTCTGCATACCAATTAAAATAGGTATTCCGTTCCTATAGGTTTGTGTGATTGGTGAACTGTCACTTTTAAGGACACTTCCTAAATGAATGATCTCATCTAATTGGAACATTCCTTCTAATGGACATTGTCATTCCCTGGAGGGATGGCAATAGTTTAATAGGACCCTAACCACAGATGGAGTTCAACCCACATTTCTATCTGGTCATATTTTGGAGTCCTCAACCTAAGAGTTACCAAGCCACATTTTCATGACACAAAACAAGCTTAGGAAGATTTTGCCATTTTTGTAGGTATTTATAGTTTCCAGGACCATAATTCTTAGATATACAATAAGCAGGTATACCAGAAGGTGTGCTTGATTCTTTAGAGTTTAAGGATCCCATTGGCTAAGGGTTTCTCTGAGCCAAACTAATACCTAAAGGAGATGTGCCACTGATTTGGGGACTGTGCAGTGTTTACAGTGTACCTTTTCGGACAGACATTTTATTGTTTGCTGTTGACCTGTGGTCAATCTAACTTTTTCCATGGCCAGCGTATTCTAACATAGGAGTCTTTGGGTCTGGTGGTGAGCACTCGAACAACTCTTCAGAGCTCCACCCATGGCCACCAGTTTTTATAGCTTTTTTTTTTTTTAATCTACACAAAAACAAGGCAAACGAACATGTGTACCTTAATATGTCAGCAGTAACCAAGAGATGTTAGTCACTGCATCCTGGCCCAGAGAAGGCCCTGTGTGTAATACCGGTAATCCCTGTGGAATCTTGGACTCAGGAAAGAATTACACCAGCAGACTCCAACAATTGCAGACTGTGGAATTAGGGGCTCAGTATGGATGTGAACTGTGCACTGGCACTAACAGTCTTTTTGTGGATCTTGGGACAGACAGAATTAAAGACTGGGAGTTTCCCATTCAAAAATTTGCAGGTTGTGGTCTGAAAGGCTAGAGGTTTAGCTCCAACTCCAGCTGATCTGCCCTGGATTAGAAAGCCAGTTAGGATTGGGAGCTCCATGCAGAGACAGTGGAGCTGCGAACCTAGAAGGAATTTAGCCATGGCCTTTGGAAACTGAGAAAGACTCCAAGTATTAGTGGGTGCTACCCTGTGTTTCTTGTTCCCAAAGGGGTAGGTGGTCTCTTTCCATCTTGCTGCTGCCACCAAATCTGTTAACAAAAATTAAACTAAGTAGGGATCACACTGGCTTTATTCACTGATTCATGAATCTGGCAGCATCTCATCTAGCAATGGAAGAGAGCTCTGCTGAGCTGTAGGAAAGGAAAGCTTTTTAAAGGCAAAAAAAAAAAAAAAAAAAAGGGGGGAGGTGGAAAGGAGGAAACTGTTAGTAAAGAATGCATTGTTTCAGGCAAGGCTGTTTTCCTAAGGAGAATGGGAGGAGTCCATGGGGCAGATTATTCCACTAATGCTACCCAGGTAATTCTGTGTTGACTGGTTAAAGTTTACACTCCTGGGGGGTTGAAACTGCAATTAGATTAGGTATAAAGTCCTGGTTTGCTGACATGTGGTTTAGCAACTGGACTCCATTTTGAGCTTGCTGTCTCTTTTTTTAACAAATAATACGGTATTAGTTCAAAAGAGAATTGGCTCAATGGAATCTAATAGAAAGTCCAGATGGAGACTAAAATCTATATAGTAATTTAGTTTTATAAAGTTGGCATTTCTTTTAGAAAAAAGTAACAAAGCATAGATTATTCAATAAATAGGCTTGGAACAAAAGGGTCATAGTACATAATAAAATAAAGTTAGACCCCTACCACAGAACAAAAGACACGGGATGAATTATACATTAAAAGTTTAGGAGCACCTGGCCGGCTCAGTTGGTAGAGCATGGAACTCTTGATCTCAGGTGCTAAGTTCCAGCGCCACGTGGCCTTGGAACCTACTTAAAGAAAAAAAAGAGTTTAAAAAAGCATGAAATAGACTAAGGATTATAGAATTGTAGACAAAACTTTTAAAAAGCATACAATAATTGAAGCATTAAAAATGTAGGTAAAAATTATGGGATGATGAAGATCTTTTTAAACATAATTCAGATTTAAAAGGAAGAAAAAGATCGTTTTAACTACATTATAATGTTTTTTGTTTTTAATTTTTGAAGAATTTTTTTTTCTTTCCAAGATTTTACTTAAATTCAAGTTAGTGAACATATAGTGTAGTATTGGTCTCAGGAGTAGAATTTAGTGATTTATCAGTTACAAATAACACCCAGTGCTCATCACAACAAATGCCCTCCTTAATACCCATCACCTATATAGTCCATTCCCCACGCATCTCCCCTCCTAAAACAATTTTTTTTAATGTTCATTTATTTTTGAGAGAGAGAGAAAGAGAGAGAGAGAGGGAGAGCAAGCAGGGGAGGGGAAGGGAGAGGGAGACAGAGGATCCAAAGCCCTCTAGGCCCTAAGAATAGCAAGCCTGATGTGGGGCTCAAACTCAGGAACTACAAGATCATGACCTGAGCCGAAGTCAGCTCAACTGACTGAGCCACCAAGGTGCCCCCTAAAACAAAATATTTTTAATAAAATTAAAAAGAATTAAAAACTTACACAGGAAATTTGTAAGAGTGTTTGGCTTCACTTATAATCAATGATATAAAAGCTATGAATTTTCACTGTTAGATTGTCAAAATTAAAAAAAGAAAGATAATTTCTGGTAAGGATAAAGTGTGGGGCCAGAAGAAATCTTGATTAGTGTCTCAAATTACTTTTGGCTGTGTATTTCGTGCCCTCTTAACTGTTATACTACCATAAACTGTAACAGGGAGGCGAAGGATCTATAGAAACCCAAAAATTGACATTGGTTATTGCTCTGTTTTTTTTCTAAAAAAAATTATATCTGTAGTTATGTATATTTCTCTAAGAGTTTGTATTATTTATGTAATTTCAGAATCTTTAAAAGGAAAGAATAATAAAAAATTATATTCTCTTTATCACAAAACAAAAAAAAATTGGGGGATGCCCAGTTCTTTCCACATTACAGAAATAATAATTTATTTTAACATATATTAATAATGCATAAAAAGCTTTATTAAAAAAGCTTTATTTAATATCTATAATGTATTGTTTTGTATAAATATGTTGCTCAAAGAGACTCCCAAATGTTGTTTTATATTGGCTCACAGCTTACCGTACTGTCATGTAGGAGAAATTCAGACTTAACTGCCCCAAATTTCCAGTTATGATAGTAGAAGTAAAATAATCCCCCATAGTCTTTGGCATCATAAAAATGCAAAGAAAGGAAATGTCATCTCCAATGGCTTTAAGTTCCTGAATTCATGAGAAGTCCAGTTTGGCTCACATCTGTATTTGGCTCACATTTGTAAAAGGAACACCAGGACCATTTTCTCTACTTTCCTATTTTGACCTTTGTCTATGCAGTTGAGCAAAGCTTTCAAACTACTGTTTACAACTCATCGGTGGATTATAGTATCACTTCAGTGGACCCTGACTAACATTAAACTTATGTTGAAATAAACTAGACTAGAATAAATAGACCACATTAGAATAGAATAAAAAAAAAACTGTATCAAAATGCTTTACACATAATTCAGGTTAATATAATTTTTAAAACTTTTCATCATGTATATGTGTACTGAGCCATGATATAAAATGTTGTTTGTTTAGTTTTCTGTACTCTGAATTGTGATTTAAAAACAAAACAGAAACAAAATTCTTTTTTTTTAATATAATTTATTGTCAAATTGGCAACACCCAGTGCTCATCCCGACCAAAATTCTTTTTGAAAAAACACTGTAAAGAAGTATAATTTAACTTTTAGGTAGGCATGATTAACATTTTAACAAAATCTCAAACATGTTCTATGAGAAGAAAAGTAACAGTTTGAAAATAGCCTTCCTGCTATACTTAAAGAATGTTTGTGGTGCAACTCTTTTAGGTAGTTCCACTCTAATTTTTTTTTATTATTATTATTGATATATGGACTTTAAAAATGGGCCCTATCTGGGCCTCATTTTCCTCCTCTGTAAAATCAGTAGGTTGAACTCAGGCATATATGAGATTTCATAAAATGCTAAATATAAAATAATCTTATTTGTAGGAGTCTTGTTATAAGCTTTAAAATTATTTGAGTAATATCTTAATTTTCATTACTCACCACTCGTAATTGTGTTGTTAGTTAAAATGACTCGAAAACAAACTATTTTTCAAGAATGTAAAAAAGGTTCATGCAGATTATTTGCTATTCAATGTTGTATTTAAAATAGCTTCTGAAACTATTTTCCTCCCACCTCTACCTCCTTCAGTTTTTAAATTTAGACACTCATTGTTTGAGGTTATTAATGTAAACATATTGATGGAGATATATAGGAGTCTGGAAACGAATTTAAAACCCTACTTTACAATAACTTATCCTGTGACCTAGGATGGGCTAGTTAATATTTGTTAAATGTTAACCTCTTCATCTGTAACACAGGGATAATTAACTTGGATTGCCAACTTACAATACAATGGGATAACTGCTAGACTAGAAGTCTGTACGGCATTAAGTGAGGTCACCAAGAAAGAAGGGGGAGGAGATACAGAATAATGGGTTCCAGTTAAGGGATTTGGTGAAGAGTTAACAAAGGAGATTTTTACCAAGATGATCCTTGAAGAATGTATGGACATCAGATGGGCAGAGGAAGGGCCTAGAACACGCCATACAAAGAACCAGGATGAGAAGGAGGCAATTTAAGAGATAGAGAATACAACTTATAATAAGCCTTGGTAACGAAGCTGATTTCGTTGTAAAGGAAAAGGGGGGGATTTGGCATGAATTCCAGTTTTGAGTTGGAGCAATTGAACCAATGATGGAAATAGTCACTGGGACTGAGTATATAGGGGGAGAACAGTGTTGTGGCTGAATTGAGAATGGGAATAAGGGAGTTTAGCTATGTCCTTTCTAAGTCTTAAATATCCCTGATTCATCCACGTAGAACTGCCCAATAAATAATTAGTTAATAAGTGGAAACTCAACTGAGATATTCACAGATATTGTAAAGGACTGGGGATAGATACTTGAGGCATATCTGCAAGTATGTGTTATAGGTAACTCTTGAAAATGCTTGGCTCTCTGAGGGTAATGAAGATCATGAGGTAAAGGGAAGATTATTTTTTTTAACTTACTTAAAATACAAGAATCTTGAGTATTGTCCTTGAAGAAATGGCCAGTAAAGACATTAATTGTAAAAGAGAGAATATAAATAATTTCCAATGCAAGAATTTGGCCTTGAATATTATGGGACTGGGCAACCTGGGACTCAGGAATAACCTAAAACAGGAAAATGAGCAACCCTTTATTTGAGATAAAAACAAAGTGAATGAGTGTGGATTTGGATGAAAAAGGAAAAAATTTGACATTAGAAAGGGGCACATTAATTTATCTGACAATAGCTTTGAGTTTGCTAGTGCTATTAAATGTAATATTTCTCCTAGCATTTCAGCATCATTTGGTATTTTAATTCCCAAATTGACTACTAGGCGTGGGCTCTGCTGTGATGTGAGCAAACTGGAAACTGCCTGGAAAACCCTGAGCGCATAGTGGTAATCCCTTAGAGATGGTTGGATGTGATTTTGGATTTGTCCATTGGAAAGTCAGTTTAGTTCAACTCCAGTTTTTTCATCAATAAAATGAGAAATTTAGACTAGATAGCACACATTAGGTCAGGAAATCTTTGTTCATTGTTTAACTGATGTGTGGCTCTGTCTTTTCCATGTTAATATTTGTGATTATTTTCATCACAAAATTGGCAGCATTTCCCACCCCACCCCCCTTTCGAGAAGGAGACTCATCCAGGTGTTTATTGAGTAGGAGAGGTTATCTTTATCCTCATTCATTGATATTTTGGATAAGGACATACTTATCCTGATATACTAATATAAGCAAAAAAGGTAGGTTTTGTTTTGTTTTGTTCTTGCTAAATCTGGATGTAGAGATGTGTGGTCAAACATAATTTGAGGTGATTCAGAAAAATTCAATGTTAGATTTTTCCTGATTTCTTGGTTTGTGACAGCATATCATTTATGTGTGTGGTATAGGTGCAGCTTTCAATTCTAATGTAAAAATGTATTCTTTAGGAGTGTCTTTGTGGTTTTCTTATGCAGATTCATATGCTTCCTTTATTATTTTGAAACCTATATATACAGAAGAATTTCAAGAATATTTTTATAGTTAATGTAATAGAATGCTATCGGCTTTTCGAATTCTAACTCATAAACTTTGGTAATGTTAATAGCATATTAAAAGGGGAGAATTTCCCTGATGCCCAAGTGTGTATTTTAAAATCAGTTTTAAGTTCCCTCAATGAATCATTGAACATGTCATTAAAAAAATAGGTTGAATAAAACTTCATTAAATAAATGAAGAAAGCAGCTAGTGATGAAGAATGGATATGACAAGATTCCTTTCCTATTTAACACAACTAACAACATTATCATGTCATACCCCATGGGTCACCAGGGATTTATCTGGGACAAGGGTCAAACCTCACTAATAGCTGCTAAAATCTGAGCATACTTTATTAACTGACTCTGAATGTCAATTTCAGTAATGGCTTTGTGGGCATTTGCCATGTTTTTCAGGTGAACTATGGCAGTTACTGCACTTAGGATTAAACCATTATGTCACCTACAGGAGTGTATACCTCATGGTATGGCCTAGCTAGTTCCCACTAATTAGGAATTAGGAATAAAAGACAGTAAATTGCATTTTCTTCTGTGATGTGAAAATGGGTATGCTTTGCAGTAATTTGGAAGATACAGACACTTTTTTTTTTAAATAATTCTGTTTTCCTGGACTCCATTATTTAAAATAAATAAATAAATAAATAAATAAATAAATAAATAAATAAAATCCTTCCCTGAAAGCCTTTTTCCAGTGTTTAAGTCTTATGTTATTGGTTGAAAGAATTGATAAATTATTTAAGGTTCAAATTCCTTCCTTGTCCAAATTAGGATATAGCCTAATGTATCTTAAGGGCTTACTCTGCGTGGCAGCAATTACTGACTTCATCATTCTGTGATCTAGCTAGCATGAGATAGGAAGCAGCAGTTTAAGACCCATTTTCATCTCTGCCTTCCCATCTAAATAAATGCTTTACCCTTCCTAATGTAACCTCTCATTAGGGAGAAAAAAAAAAGGGTCTTACAGCAGAGGTTTAGAGTTGTTGGTTTTCAAGGCGACTTATGAAAACCTCAGGGCTCCTACTAAGAAAAAAAAAATTCTGCCCCTTTCTCCAGACTTACTAAATCAAATGTAGGAGGAGAGGCATCTTTATTTTAAACTTTCCTATGTGATTCCTAGAGTTAACCTGGCCCTGGACACACAAATGTGTCCAGTTGTTCTCCTTTGGGAAAATGAGTAGTGGTCTATAGTTTGGTGTTAGTTTCATTAAACTTGATTTTCTACTCATTTCAGCAAGCTCTAGAAGTAGTGTGTGTTCTTGGATGGTTCATAGGCGTTATTGGTTTCATTAAAGTATATCCTGATGATGGTAGCCTTCTAAAAACATGTTGCATAACCCAGCATGTCCATTTTTTTTTTTTATTTTTTAGTTACAATTTCACCACTCGTAGGAATAAGTATTGGATCAAAGAAATAAAGGATTACCTCTAGGGAGCATTTCATCAAGCCCCTTGTCTGTAATTAAGCGGATGTCTAAAGCATCCAAAAGAGATTTCCCTTAAATACTGACAAATAGGGGTTCAAGAAGCCCTTTTAGTTGCTCATTACAGTGTTTTTATCACTCTAATAGTCAATAAATTCTTCTTCCCATCCAACCCCAGTCACCTCTGCTTTAACCCAAGCATTTTTCTTCTTGTTCAAAACGCCAAGTATGTAGCTGAACACAGCCTAACATTACAAGATTCCACTGAAGCACTGTCTATTTAATGGACATAATGTGCTTCATGGACACAGAAATTTGGTCAATAAACAGAAATAGTATAGGCAGCATAGAGGTACAGGTCACTGAATATTAGTTGGAATAGAGAAAAATAAAAATAAAATCAATGTCCTTTAAAGTGTGTTTAGCAATGCAATTGGGGACTGCCAGTATACTTTTTATGTAGGCAGCTGCTAGGTGAGAGAAGGGAACAGCTTTCTGACAGTCTCATACTTTACTGTCTAAAAACTTCCCACTTTAGGTTTTTTTCTTCCCAACTCTTCCTACCTGCTTGCATATGGATTTTTTGCTTGTTTGCTCTCCCAATTAGTGATAGAGGGCTTAACAACACAAATAAGAAATTAGAGCAAGAGGTCAGTCAGTGTGGTAAAATTTCAGACAAAGAATAATCAGTCAGTCAATCAATCAAATGGTGTAAGTAATCTAGAGTTTTCCCCATTTTTATTGGATAGAGTTATGATTGTCAACTCTAGACTGCATATTGGAATCACCTGGGGAGCTTATTAGAAGTGGCAAGTTCTAGGGGCACGTGAGTGACTCAATCAGTTAAGCGTCTGAGTTCCGCTCAGGTCATGAACTCACAGTTCAGGGTTCAAGTCCCGCATTGACCACTTGGAGCCTGAAGCCTGCTTCAGATTCCGTGTTTCCCTCTCTCTCTGCCCCTCCCCCACTTGTGCTCTGTCTCTTTCTCAAAAATAGATAAACATTAAATAAATTTTTTTAAGTGGCAAATCCTAGAACATTGCAGGTAATTTTGATTTACTAGGAATTAAATGATTCCTAGGTATTTTTTAAAGTATTCTGTATCCTGCTACTAAAAATGGTCTATGGACCAGCAGACAGTGACATTACCTGGGAGCTTATTAGAATGGACAATCTAGGTCCCCACTGATGTTGACCAAGTGAAAATCTTCACTAACACAGGAATTCCCATATTAAAGTTTGAAAGGCCCCATTAGATAATCTGGTTCAGAACCACTGGGTAGAGGAAGTGAACAGAACCAAAAGGCCCTCCTGAGGGCAAGGATATGGAAGAAATGAGGAAAGAAGAAGCAGATAAGAAAAGAAGAGAAAAGTGGAAGAGTGTAAAAACACAAGAAGACACTTATAAATACTTTGCCTAAATTTAACCTTATTTATTTTTTAATGGGCAGAGATCTTTTTGTTTTGTCACTGTTATGTCAGCGCCCTGTTTTGCATTATTTATGAATGTTCTTTATCCTTTTGTAGCTCACAGGAAGCAGTAATAAATATTTAAGTAAATTGTCAAAGTTCTTTAAATAAATTTCTAAGGGAGTAACTTTAAACATGGTTATTATTATAATTAGAGAAGAAACTCAGGGCACCTGGGTGACTCAGCTTCTGACTCTTGATTTGGGCTCAGGTCATTATTCCAGGGTTGTGGAATTGTGCCCCACATTGGGCTCTATGCTGAGTGTAGAGGCTGCTGGAGATTCTCTTTCTCTCTCTCTCTCTCTCTGCCCCTCTCCTCCACTCGCACTCTTTCTCTAAAAAAAATTAAAAAAAATAAAATAAAATAAAGAAGTAACTAGCCACTATTTTTATGAGTGATGTACTGATATGATAAAGCTACTTACTTTAATTTCTTGAGATGATAGATATTCTTTCAACAGTATCCCCTTACCCTGGAATGTATGGTTCCTTAAACTTTATCCAATTCTTTTTTAAAAATTTTTAATGTTTATTTTTGAGAGAGAGAGAGACAGACAGAGCATGAGTTGGGGAGGGGCAGAGAAAGAGAAAGACAGAATCCGAAGTAGGCTCCAGGCTCTGAGCTGTCAGCATAGAGCCCGATGCAGGGCTCAAACCTATGAACTATGAGATCATGACCTGAGCTGAAGTTGGATGCTTAACAGACTGAGCCACTTAGGCACCCCTATCCCTCTAATTCTTATGGATATTTTGGATGAATCTCCATTCCTAATCTCAAATTTGCTGAGCCCAATATAGTAAACACCGTAACTTCCCAGATTTTACCTTATGTTACACAATCACAGTTAGTGATGTACCATCAATGAATAAGATAGTTAAAATTCGACCCAAATTTTTAATGCACCCAATGAAGCAATTTAGGAAGGATACTAAATATGAGAGGGGAATATCTAATGAAATAATATTCAGGCAAGGGTGGAAATTAATATAACGAAAGCAATTATAACTCAATGTTCCCATGGAGACTAAGTGAGTTATCTCATTGATTTCAGGGACTGTTGTTTTGTTTTGTGTTTCTATCATAATAAAATATGAGTAGAGTTTGATGTGTTTAATTCATATTAAGTAGTATTATTAATCAATAAATGCCATTAAATAGATTATACAAAGGGAATGTTTTCTTTCTAAAAATAAATCTCATATAACAATGTGAAAAAATGTTTCTTAACTGTGTCACATCACTGTTTAGAGATTAAGCTTATTGTTTTGTTCTTTTTGCTTACTTATATTTTTACCTATCAAGCAAACACTTCTAAATATATTTCATACTTACTGAACTTTCAAATGGAATTAAGGCATATGAACACTGGGATAGCAAGAAGTGCTATTTACTGTTGAATATATCATACTTCTTTTTATTTTTAAAATGAATTATAGACTGCTTCTGAAGCAAAACCCATAATTCTCTTTTTAATATCTTAAGTCAAAAGTTTCAAAAGTAATGACTTAGAGAGATGTTTCTTTGCAGGTTCTTGAAATGGAATGGTGTATCTAAGATCAAAGTGTCCTGAAAAAAGTATGAGTTATGTGAACACTTGATAGATAAAATTGCTATTTTGAACAATTTAAAGTTGACTCAACACGTATGAATGAATAATTTCATCTACATGCTTTAAAATTTTCAGAGCATAGGGGCACCTGGGTGGCTCCATCAGTTGGGCACCTAACTTTGGCTCAGGTTATGGTCTCACGGTATGTGAGCTCAAGACCTGCTTCGAGCTCTGTGCTGACAGCTCAGAGCCTGGAGCCTGCTTTGGATTCTGTTACTCCCTCTCTCTCTGCCCCTCCCCCACTCATGCTCTGTTTCTTTCTGTCTCTCAAAAAAGAATAAATGTTATTTTTTTTTAATTTCAGAACATAATAATTATTATTGAACTTAAGATTGAAGTATGATAGATTAGATTTTAAAATATTATTTTCATACTTAAATAGTATACTCAATAAGAGAATTGAACTCAATAGGAACATTTTATATATAATTTTAAAATAAATTAATAGTTAATTATCTTTATAAACATTATCTACATTAATTTTCTCATTTGACAGGAAAGACCAAAATATATAAACAAAGAGAAACTGAAACGTTTTGCATACTTACCTTAAACCACCATAGAGTTAAAAATAGAAATTAACAGTCATATGTGTTTAAGATTAAAATATGGTGTGATTTATATGCTATTAATGCTGACTCATTTTGTGCTATTTCCAGCTGAGCAATGCCTGTCAAGTTAAAGCAAGTTAATAGACTATACTGGGATAATACCTATTTTAAATCTAATAATTTGTTTACTTAACATATGTCTGCTATTTCAGTTAACAACTTTGGTACATTCAAAAAGGCCTTGTTAAATCTGGAAGAGAGGAATTATATGAGAATTTATTTTTTACAAAATCTCTATTAAAAGTATTTTCTTTATATGGTATAATTAGAATATCTAAATAAATATACTACTTGGATAAAAGATAGGAACATCAACATAAGTCCAATGTATGAATATGAAGAATTAATGAGTAGATATAATTTATTTGGGCATATTTCATATATGTAGTGTATATGTATATGTATATGTATATGTATATGTATATGTATATGTATTGTGTATGTATAATGTATATGAAATATAAATAACCATTACATGCATGTCAGGTACAGTTCTAAACATTGGAAAACACCAACAAAATATGTAATAAATGAGTTGTAAAATATGTTAGGTGGTGATCAATGCTATAACAAAGATGAAAGAAGGAAGGAAAGATGTAAGGAAGGAGGGAAAGAAAGAGAGAAGAGAGGGAGAGAAAGAGAGAAATAGAAAGAAAGAGAAAAAAAGAGTAGCATCCATCAGGAATCAGTAATTTGAAACGGATTCAGTATTAAATAGGGGTAGACTTCACTGAGAGAATGAGATTTGAGCAAAGGAAGGTAAAAGAATAGGACAAATCGATTTACTATGTAGAACTTTCTATTAGAATACTTACAAAAGAAATAATTTATTTCAAAATTTAATGTGACCCAAGCTGCAAATACAAAATACGCTGTCACAAATCCAGACTTAAAAATCTGTCTTTCAAAATCCTCTATATCAGATAACTCTATTTTTACAAAATAAAAGCAAGACAGGGAATTAATCCAAATGTTTCAGTTTAAACTATTTAATGTTTGTATTGCTTTTACTACCTAGGTAAGAATATAATCAAGTCCAAAAAAGGAATATAGTTCATACTTAAATATTATATATTATTTTATGAATATCATAATCATGTTCAAATAAACAGGGTCCAAGTGAAAATGTAGAATCATGAAATAATAACAAAATTTAAGGAGCATTTAAGTCTAATGTATGAATTAGCAATAATTCAGTTATTTGCATTTTGATATGCTGTGTTTCTGGGTATTTTAATATTGTCTATTTACAGGGTTTAGTACCCTACCTCTTTAGTTCTCTGCATGTTTTTCTTTTCCTTTGATATGTCCATTAAGCAGTACCCAAATGCTTTCACTGAGTTGGCAATATATGATTTATTTAGTTGGAAAGGATACTTACTTTCTTGTATAGGAAGTGTCAAGCACTGTACCAGCCCCTAAGGAGAAAAACATCAATAATAAGACAATAGACTTCAAAAAATTACTCTAATAGTTTAGTAGACGGAACAAACCAAAAAAAAAAAAAGATACAAAGTAAAGTACAATAATAATATCTAACCTGAGAACTATTAACAGGGGCCATGTGAAGCACTTTATACCTATGTCTCTATTTATCTTCAATCCCATTAGGCACATATGATTACTAAATCCATCTTAAAACCAGCAAAATGAAATACAAAGATATTCAATAACTTGTTCATATCACAAGAATAGAGTTAGGATTTGGGCGTAGTCCTTCAGACCACACAGTCTGCATTAACTTTCTCCCTTGTTCAGAAGAAACAGTGATAAAATAACTCATCCTAGCGATGTATCTGGAGTTTTCAGAGAGAAAATGGCATCTGAATATAATCTTATAGATGAATATTTTCCAGGATAAGAAGACAAGAAGGGTTTTTAGCATGGATGAGAGCATTATAAAAAGGCAATGAGAATCAAAATTGCAAACGATGCAAGAAATCAGGAATCACAAGTGGTGTTTGTGTATGGATGGATGTGAAAAGCACAGTGAGAGGCACCAGTATAGATAGAGGTGGTGTTTAATTGATGAAGCACTTTTATCCCTTGCTATGGGTTTCCTCCTTTAGTACAGGGATGACAAGTTTTACCTTGTGAAACAACACTGATTTATAAGCAGTGGCTTGTATTTTCAAGCATTGCTTTTAGAGCAGCATAGAGGATTAATTGGGATCTGAGAAACCTTTTAGAAGGCTATGTAATAATTTAGATATACGTTTTTGAAAAAGTTGGAGTAGAGAGGAGGGGCAGTAATGAGGACTGTTAGTTAGCAATTTTATTTGATAATTTTGTTAGGTATGCGAAGTGAGAGTGAGGGCAAAGGAGAAATAGAAAACATATCCCAAATTTTTAACTAAGCTACTGGATGGATGGTACTAATTAAGAGAAGGGAACAAAGGAGACAGATATGCTCAACTGGTGGAGGTGAGAAAGTGTACATTCCACATTGTACATCTTGAGGTATCTAAATGAGTCTTTTGTAGGCACCTGGTAATACTTGCTGCTGCTCAGTAGAAAATTCAGATTTGGATCTGATGTCATCTATCTATAAGTAGTGTGAAAAGTAGGGAATTAATGGTTTCATCTAGGCATGAGCCCATAACCCAAAGAAAACTGTCAAGACCAACTGGGGGAATACTACTGTTTAAAGGTCAGAGTCTTTCTACAGTAGCAATGAAGGAAGCTTTGAAGAACTGTTTAAAAAGATGAAAGGAAAGCAGATTGAAGTGGAAATATGGAAGCCAAGAAGGGATGTGCTATATATATTCTGTAACATTTATTTCTCTAAATACTTAAAAAGTATCTCTTTGGAATAAGTGAAATAAGTGTCCCTCAGTGCTATAATTTTGATGCCCAGCCTATTGCACTGATTTTACTAAAGCATACCTCGATACAGTGCTGTCAGCTTGGATCAAAGGATGTTGTAAGAAAAGACCAATGGGAATTTTGGTTGTGTCCACTATGAATGTGCCCCTCCCTTCCTTCCTTCTTTCCTTCCTTCCTTCCTTCCTTCCTTCCTTCCTTCCTTCCTTCCTTCTTGCTTCCTTTCCTTCCTTCCTTCCTTCCTTCCTTCCTTCCTTCCTTCCTTCCTTCTTTTTTTCCTTCCCTTCCTTCCTCCCTTCCTTCCTCCCTTCCTTCCTCCCTTCCTTCCTTCCTTCCTTCCTCCCTCCCTCCCTCCCTCCCTTGCTCCTTCCCTTCCTCCCTCACTTCTTTTGAGGATATTGCACTGTTCCTTACATAGGAATCTTGGTGGAAATTTTACTTAAATCTCAAGAATAGAAACACTTATGCTACTATTGACCAGTTATCTGTATCTGTATCATTATTTATATATCTACTTGATATGAATCTTGTAAGATATAATGTGAATCATGTAAAAGTTTATGTTCCCTTGACTACTATATATAGTATATATTGCAGAAGTGAGTAGGGATTATTTCTGGGGATACCTTCTGCCATAAAATCTTACTGTGCACATTGTGAATTGATTTCACTGCTGACTCCATTTTTTGCACCCTGCCAAAATGCCATACTCAGTTACTTCAAATTTGATTCTTTCCTGCTAAGTTGTACAATATTTTTGTAAAGTACGAGAGGTGCTTTCTGGAACAAGAAAGAAGATAAAAACAAAAGTATGTATTAATTTTTGAAGGTTTTTGTACAGTAATTTTGCAGACTTCATTTGGTACATATTAGCTGAATTGAGTCAGTGGTGGGTTGAGTGTTGTTACCTGAGAGCTCAGTCTTTGTCAGCTACTCCAAAGCACCTTAGAAGTTTCTCTTGGTGGCTGACTTTGATCAAAGTCTCATCTCTGCCTTCTGCAGTGACAAGGACGGTGTGTGCAGAACAGTGTGACGGCAGGTGCTATGGACCCTACGTCAGTGACTGCTGTCATAGAGAATGTGCTGGAGGTTGCTCAGGACCAAAAGACACCGACTGCTTTGTAAGTCTTGGAGATCCCCTTTTAGTCTCCTGATCTCCCTGCTTTCTAGTTGGATTCGGGCATACCGAATCTTTAACTTCTCATTAAAATAAGATCAAATTTAACCATTTTAGGATTAAGAAGATGTTTTGCCTTCCTATAATACATCTCCTCACTGGGTGGCTATTGATTAACTATGATGTTTCTGTTATACTGAATGAATTATGTCTTTCAGACATAATTTATATTACAGGTGAGATGTATTGGAGAATGAGAAGGGGAAAAGATAAAAAGATATTGAGATATCTTTTAAAAGCTAATAGTGCCCTTCCAAAATTTACATTGATTACCTGTTTATGTTGTTGCATCATTGAATTTTCTGAGTGGGGGCTCTTGAATTTTATTTCTTGAATTTAAATTTCAAGATTATAGCTTTTGATTTCAAGATTATTCATAAATTTATTCATTTAACTATTTCCCAGTATATTTTGTTTACAAGTTAATATTATTCAAAATTTATAAGATTTACAAATGCATGCTTAAAGCAATTTATATGCTAATCAGTGTGATTTTTATTTTAGAAAAGGACAGTTTTCTTTCCTTAAAATTAACATTTATAGCTTTTTGGGGACATGTTTTAATTACATTTTAATATCCCCAATACAGTTATTTCTGCTCTTTTGAATACAGACAATTCTGTGAACTATAGTTACCACAATTTCATAAACACAGACATTGTTTTCATTTTATGCTAAAAATAATAAAATAAGTAATTGTTTTTGCTATTAACAATGAACAGAGATATTCATTTTTTCCTATTCTGAAATATCCAGAGAATACACATATATATTAAGAATTGAACATTTTTTAAATGACACAACTCTGAAAATAGGCAAAACATAAATTAAACCTCTTATGATATAGTCATTTCTTAATTTTCTTAATGTTACAAGAAACAATTTTTCTACCCTAATCCTATATTGAAACAAAAGTATATATTGCAGAAGTGAGTAGGGAAGAAGAAGTAAAGAAAAGAAAAATGTCAAAAATTTAAGGAGGATGCTCAGCAGGTTTTGAAGTGAGATGCTTTCCCTTGCCTATCACTTGATACGGGGCAAAGCCTGATGCGGGGGACACTGAACAGGTGTTATAGTAACAATTCCAAAGCAGTAACAACAAGAAACACAAACGATAGCCATTCTTTCATGGTTCCATTATCATGATAAGCAGAGTGCCTGGTGAGCCTTAGAATTCTCATTTCATTACTTTTATGGAATGGTCCAATGACTCCACTTTGGCATTTGGTACAGAATGTTCAAGAATGCCAGACCGAGGCCTTGGTGTAAGTTCCGTTGTTTTGTGCGCAGTCTGGAAGGTAAATTTGATTCCTCTGGTTTATGTCCCTTTGTTGCCAAGCAGTCTGTGCACAACACTGCAAAGTATGTTCGTAAAGCAATTATGAGGACACATGAAGTTTTATAGCCATAAATTAAAACTCACTGAGTTTTCCTGATTGCTTTTTAATAGATTCTTCCTGGAAAATGTCATCGTAGTGAATAATGTATCATGAGTGAGTCTCGTTCCGATTATGCATCTAGTAGGCCATTGTCAGGGAATTGTCATGTTTGTGATGAAGCACTTGCTAAAACAACAATTGATGAAGAAAATGTTTTGAAGAAACAAAATGAATTAGTGCTTATTAATAACCATACATACAATTTATGATGAAATATAAAATATAGCTAGAGTTCATATGAGCTTACCTTCCAAGGCCTAAATTATTCCTCTGAAGGTTTAAGTTGTTCAATTAAGAGAATTAGTTCATCCACTCTTTTGAAAGGCATGTTTGTATGTGTGTGTGTGTGTATATATGTGTGTGTGTGTGTGTGTGTGTGTGTGTGTGTATAATTTGTATGTATATGTACGTTACATATATTTTATATCAAATACCTCTCAGGTGGCAAAATTGTTTCTAATTCTTATCAAATGCATTTGAACATATTAACAAATGAAGTCTCAATGCAAATAGGTAAGTCAGCAGAAACAAACTGTTTTATTTGAACTTGATGGCTTTTACTAAATGGTGTGGTATTATGATGAAAGCCACACAGGAAATGGCAGCACATTATTTAATCATGAGCTAAGTATGTCTGCTTCCCTTCATTTCAGCATCAAATACTCTGTATTTACACGGACTAGTCACCTTCCAAAACCTTTTCTTCAAGTCCAGTGTAAATGGCTCCTCACCAATGTTACCTCACCACACAGTGATGACCAATGTACTTCTCATGCTGCTTCCGGCACTGAACTTTCCAAACACCAGCTTTAAGGAAAATCTAGATTGTAGAATTGGGAAGTCAGTTGCCAGTGCCAGACTCTGAGACTAAGCATAAACACTTTGAATGGTGTGAGTCAAAATTTTTTTTCACTGTGAGCTAATTTTAATAACTTAAACCAATTATTAATTTGGAGACCACTGGACAGAGACTAAGTAACTTGAACATCAATAACTTTGTAGAGATGGTATATTCATTGGCATTGGAAAACCAGTTTTATAAAATTTTAGAAGTCCAAAACAAGTTAGAACTTAACACTAAGCACTTAATGACCAAAAAGTGTCAAATTTTATACTTTTTGTGAAATAAGTATAGAACACATGTGTAAAAATATAAATATAATAATAAAGAATACATCCTTCTCACAAAGCTGTTACAGCAATGTTCTTTTAACAAGTTATGAAGGTTATTTTTAGATGAAATTAATACTTGCTATGTTGCAGGCCTGCATGAATTTCAATGACAGTGGAGCGTGTGTTACTCAATGTCCCCAAACTTTTGTCTACAATCCAACCACCTTTCAGCTGGAACATAACTTCAATGCAAAGTATACATATGGAGCATTTTGTGTCAAGAAATGCCCACGTAAGTAACAAGATGAGAATAGCCAATTTAATGAGATCATCATTTAAAAACCAAAAAAATTCATATAGATTTATTGTAATTTAAAACTTGCAATAACATTGTTGAATATACTTGGATTTAGGTCCTATTGCTACCATTTCACAAATAAGAAAATTAAAGTTCAAAAAATTAAAGTGATTGGTCCAAAGTCTCAGCAAAGGAGTGTCATGCTTAAAGTTAGAATGTAGTGTCATTGCCTTCTAAGCTCACTGTTTTCACTATACCTCAGTGTATTTGTACATGATACTGTTTCTCAAAAAAGTGATTAGTTAAGTGCCAGCAAGCTTTGTAATGAATGAGGTCTGCTTCTAATCACCATGAATTTTTACCTAATATTTCTGATTACTTATTTGTAATAGATTGTGTAGCATGATAGTTTTAATATCAAATCTAATCTTAAACAGTAACAATAGATGTGAAGGGCATGTTGACAGATCTTTACAAAATTGATAACTCATCCTGGGAATTCCAAGTGACCAGCTTCACTTTCATCAAGAATTCAGTATAATGTATGTCTTCACGTTTGCTCCAGAGTGAGCAATGGGACATTATTTCTTCATTGTTTTACCTAAGAAAAAGAATGACTACATTTGTCCACATACTCATTTAAAAGAAGAAGGTTTTACAATCTACATCATACCACTATTATGTTTTCTAGTTTTGTGTCTGTGATTGAATAGGAAGTGTGAAGGACATAGGATTAGAGTGGTTATGGTTTCTGGCTCTGCCCACTTATTACTTATGTGATTTTAAATGAACTATTTAGTTTTCTGTATTCTCCTTACGAGGTGGATAGTAATAATCATGGTTCTGTCTTTCCCAGAGTTATTATAATGATCAAAGGTTTGGGGAATAAGAATCAGAGGGACAGTATATAAAAACAAGTGTTTGAAAACAATGACAATTCTCGTCATTATTATTACATACTTTTATATTGGTTAAAAGAATAGTTATGCATATAAGCTTTTAACACCTAAATTGTGGCAAGTGGAGAACTATTTTGTGAAATTACATGCCCAGTTTCCTTAGATACCTCATAAATTTCCTTTCTTGGAATAGTTTAGGTCAATCAAATTACAGACTGATTTAAAAACACTTCAGTATTTATCTTTGTAAAATTCAAATATTTGAAGGGCCCTGCTCATGAGGCATGAACTATTTTGGGAAAACAAAGACATTTAGCTTTTAAATACTGGTCCACAATCTCCAACCCAGAATTCTAACATTCAAAAATTACAGGCAAATATTTTTTGCAACTCGTTTGGCTGCAAAATCTGTACCTGACTGATATGAGGGTTTTTATAATTTGTATTTACTCCACTTGATATATATCGCTGCAAAACTGTAGAGGTGTTTAAATATGGGGTATTTCTGAAGACCTTGCAGAAAGGATGGCCACATAATATGCAGTGTATTCAGATGTTGCAGGCTTGGTTCTCCTCACACAGAGATTAGGTTCTTAAGGAGGAGTGTTCTCAGAATGACTACAGAAGGATAAAGAGAAGGAAGGGAACAGGCTACAATGCAGTGTCAACAATGTGCCTTCTGTTGTGGTGGATGCCCTCTGGTGGATGTTAACTGGGAATGCAAAGATCTTCACTGCCCACTCCCATGGATTCATATACATTCCTCCACCGCAGACTTCCTTCAGTCCCAGACTTCCTAATATTTCTTCTCCCATGGCAAACTACTGCTCATGAGTCCATACTTACTGCAAGTCCATACTTACTGTGTGTTCCGCACAAAGTAAGTGATCATCTGAACTATCCAGAACTATGCCCACTGGTAGGTTTTCTCCTTGCCACTGTCTTTCAAGTCTGCTCCTGAGTGAGCCGCAGGGCCACTGCCATTCATTTTGAGCGGCTTGCACCCACATAGCAAACTTAATTTTTTGTCTTCGTCTGTTCACTCTCACAAGTGCCCTCTTTTGGCCCCCACGCAGACATAGGTATGAGCTGAGTGAGAGGTGCCAGCACGAGGAGTCTGGGCTACCTGCTTATGTGTTTACTTATGCCTCTGCCATGATTCACGTCCAATCTTAAATATACTGCCTCTATCTTGGGGTAGATTCCTGTTGAACATGGCCAACATTATGACATCATGGTTCTAATAAAACCTGATGCATGATGGGCAAACCTTTGTTTAATTTTTTTAAGTTTATTTATTTATTTTGAGGGAGAGAAAGAGAGCAAAAATGAGAGTGAGCACGAGTTGGGGAGGGTCAAAGAGAAGGAGAGAGGATCCCAAGCAAGCTTTGTGCTATTACTGCAGAGCCCTACGTGGGCTCGAACTCATGAACCAGGAGGTCATGACCTGAGCCGAGATCAAGAGTCAGACATTTAACTGACTGAGCCACCTAGGTGCCCCTGTGATGGGTAATTCTGACTAGAAGGTCAATCAATGACCCATGGTTAGGTGCTCAATCTCTACCAGGAGCCAGAAGCATATCAGGAGTTGTTTATTAAATAGCATACGATTATGTGCTACAGATTGTGTGGCTTAGCTATAGAATTGTGGAGGTCTCAATATGATTTTCCAGCTGGGATGTGCCATAACTCCACATGACTTATTTTCCCACAACAGACACTCCTACTACCGATAGCCTCTTGGGTTTTATTACCCAAGTTGCATAATTGCTTGCATCCCAGACTGGACTTGCACGATATGCCTTTCCTGATCTGAGCCCCCTTCAAGGCCAAAAGCCTTCCATACCACTGAATATTAGGCCAGAAGCAGTATTCCCAGATATGGAAGGATACTGCCTTTGAAATATAAAGTGGCCTAGCAGGTATTGTGTTTTCTCTTTATTGTGGGAGGCTTTCGATGCAATGATTTGTTCTTTTTTTGGGAGGAGACAATGTCATGGCATATTCCAGATCACTGGACGCTTAAACATTTTACCACTGTATCAGGTAATTGTATATACCTGGTTTATTTAGTATACCTTTCCTAAGATGCTGCCTTTCAAATCCCATTTTGTTTCTTCGTATAAAACTAGGGAACAGTTTATATGACATTCCACTGAAAGATAGAACACATTTTAAACATTTCCTCCTGGATATGAAGTGCACTTTCTTGATCCAAGGCAATTCAACTTCAGCTTCATTTGTGCCTCATGTAGCTTGAAGTATTTTTAGGCTTCAAACTTGCATCATGACATGAAATGAAGTGGAACTATTGAAAAACACAAACTAAATGTCATGTAGTTTCCTAAGTCTATAAAAGAAATTCTCTCTATCTTGGGGGCAATTCAGGATGTGGAGCAGTAATCAAGCAAGTACTAACCATTGTTAACACATGCTGCCCTTGGATTTGAATGTGGATGCTCATAGATTCTATTTCAGGCTGAGATATTTAAACGGAGATGTTTTAAGGAAAGAGACGTGTATACTACCAATGATGCCAATCATTGTCAAGCCCCAAAATACCTTATTTTAAAGTTGTTTTCTGAGCATCACCATTATTGCTCATTTTACCTTTTTTAAAATCAGATAACTTTGTGGTGGATTCCAGTTCTTGTGTGCGTGCCTGCCCTAGTTCCAAGATGGAAGTAGAAGAAAATGGGATTAAAATGTGTAAACCTTGCACTGATATTTGCCCAAAAGGTGAGTGACAGCTGAGATTATTTTTGGCTAGAACTGGGACCTACACCAAGGTTTTTCCTTGTACTTCTTAATGGACCGGCTAAGTTCGCTTCTCTGAACACATCACTCCCATACCAAACCTTCCCTCACACACTTTCCCAGGGCTTTGAATAGTTCCCCAAAGTACTAACTGTCTCAACAGTGTGTATTATTGATTTTGAATGATCTATAGTAAATGATGCAGGTAAAATTCAGACTGCACTTTGATAGAAACACAGGAAAAAAGTTGTGTTTTGTTCTATATGTAGCAGATCTTAGAAGTATGCATATAACAAGGGATCACATGATTATTTTAGCATCAAGAACCCATCTTAGTCACTTGCCACTCTACGCTAAATGATCTGCTGTATATATGAAGGGGTGCAAAGGGACAAATAACATGATATTTACTCTCCAGGTCTTCAAAACTATCTTGAGAGATTATAAAATGACAAGAAAGTTTACTGTAAGTATTAAATAAATGTTGCAGATAATCCATGTCATAAAATATTAGTGGAGAAAGAAATCCCTTCTAGCTGCAGTACTCAAATTCCTTACCAGAATGAAACTTAAATTAAGCAGGATGAAAGTAGAGTCCAAATTTTCTGAACGATATTAAGCTTTCCAAAGTATCAAAAAGTGCCTTTTAAAAGGGCAAACTTCAGACTTACTTTTAGACTACATTCTCTCTTTGTCTCTCCTCTCTCTCTCTCTCTCTCTCTCTCTCTCTCTCTCTCTCCCTCCCTCCCTCCCTCCCTCCCTCTCTCCCCCCTCACCCCCTCCACACACCCACACAAACACACATACTTTGTTTTGTTTTGTCTTTAAGTAGTGCTCAGAAAGTGTAGGTAACACTCAATTTAAGAATTTAAATGTAAACACTTAAATGGCTCTTGATTCTGATTACAATTCATTTCACTAGTACTTTGTTTAATATATATTCTTAATAAGACCAATATTTTTAAAACCACAGGATGTAGACCATCATTAGGCCATGAAATAATTTTCCTCAAGTGATTTAAAAGTATTAAAAATGATATCTTAGAACAGATGAGAAAATAGTTGACTTTATGTGGCAAGGGCTAGTGTTGATTGTTAAAAGTTGTTTTAGTTATGTATGTGCTGTGTGGGTATACTGGGACTTGATATAAGATATGATTTTTATGAGTCATGGTCACTAGACTATAATGCAGGGACAATATTTTAAAGTAGGCCCATCAGTAAATGTTGCATGAATGAATGATTATTTTATGTTAGAAAACAGTTTATTTCTTATGATGAACTTTTTTTTCCATTTTATTATTGAAAAAAACTGTTATTTTATAATAAAAATGCAATGATTTCTTGACTGAGATCAAAGTTTCTCACCTCCTTGACTGTGAGTCTTGTTTCTACAGCTTGTGATGGCATTGGCACAGGATCACTGATGTCAGCTCAGACCGTGGATTCCAGTAACATTGACAAATTCATAAACTGCACCAAAATCAATGGGAATTTGATCTTCCTTGTCACTGGTATTCATGGGTCAGTATTAAATTTTTGCAGAAAATTATTTTATAAAGTGTAGACAAAGCTTAAAGGATTCTTTAGCTTTGTCTGTTTGATTCCTTTTGGCCCAACATTAATGCTCCTCTCCAGCAAAGTCAAATGCCAGATTTTACCATCAGTGATAGTAAAAACCACAGTTTTGAGGTATATTCAGACTATGAGTTTAGTAACTACTTATATTTGACAATATACATTTATATATTTATTAAAATGTATTTGTAGGACATTCTCCTCAAATCTAGAAATTTCAGAAAGCTTGACATATTTTTAGATATGCTTAGGGAAACTGTATCAATGGGTACAGTGAGGAATTTCATTCAGACTCTAACTGATTAGTTCAAGGAAACATAAGTTAATATTCCTTTTTTTTTTAAGTTTATTTATTTGTTTTGAGAGAGATAAAGATAGAGCACAAGCAGGGAGGGGCAGAGAGAGAGGGAGAGATAGGATCCCAAACAGGCTCCATGGTGCCAGCACAGAGTCCAATGTGGGGCTGGAACTCACAAACCATGAGATCATGACCTGAGCCAAAATCAAGTGTCAGATGCTTAACCAACTGAGCCACCCAGGCTCCCTTAATGTTTCTTTTAAAATGTCTCTCATAGAGTGGCGCCTGGGTGGCTCAGTCGGTTGAGCGTCCAACTTCAGCGCAGGCCATGATCTCGCAGTTGATGAGTTTGAGCCCTGCGTCAGGCTCTGTGCTGACAGCTCAGAGCCTGGAGCCTGCTTCAGATTCTGTGTCTCCCTCTTTCTCTGCCCCTCTCCTGCTCATGTTCTGTCTATGTCTCAAAAATAAAGATAAACATTAAAAAAAATTAAAAAAAAATCTCTCATAGAAAACAAATCAGTAAGTTGAAATTCTCTTAAACTTTTAGAAATTCTCTTTGCCTTGATGTATCTTTTTCTCTTTCCTTAGGTTAGGAAATTAGTATTATTATACGAAATCTATTAAATGAATTTCATTTTAGCAATAAAAATTGTAACATTTTCTTGGCTCCTTCATTACAGAACCACCTGCTGATTTTAACTGGGAAAACAACCAAGTTTGTATTTTTTCAATTGTAATAAAAATGTCAATATTTTTACTTTATATTTTATCTATTTATCTATATTACTCTTAATCCCTAAATATTAGTGCTACAGGCTACAGATAAAGAATATTACTCACATATTTCAATTCAAAATCTTAATTCTAAACATATATCACATCATTTCTAGAAGCAAAATAATTTAACATATCATAGATAAATGTGTCCAAATAGGAAAAGTGAGAGAAATAGAACAAAGTATTTCTTTCCATACAAATAAATTATAGTAGATCTTATTGCATAAACCATTACTTTAAAATGTAGCTTTTAATATGGGTTCATGCCAGATACTGTAATGGTATGTCCACACTTTCTGCCCCAAGTATGTTATATTCAGCCCAAACAATGTTTACAAAATAAATATATATCATCAAGATTTCTAACTTCTCATTTAAAATATGTAGACTTGGTTACCCTTAGCACATCCTCCTATATGGCAACAATCTGTTGGAGCTGTGTAGTTCTAGCTATTTAAAAAAAATTTTTTAACGTTTATTTATTATTGAGAGACACAGAGTGTGAGCAAGGGAGGGGTAGACAGAGGGAGAGACAAAGAATCTGAAGTAAGCTCCAGGCTCTGAGCTGTCAGCACAGAGCTGACGTGGGAATCAAACTCACAAACTGTGAGAACATGACCTGAGCTGAAGTTGGTCGCCCAACCAACTGAGCCACCCAGGTGCCCCAGTTCTAGCCATTTTGAGATGGGATAACCAAACTTACCATAGTTGCTACTGACCCTCGAACCCATTCGCATTGCTATCCTCACCTCCGTGGCCCTACTGGGTAGGAGACCTGGGTCTACATTTAAGTGCACCTATATAATTGAATGCATGTATGACATTTACTAAAACAATATATCCTCATTGTAACTATTTTCAAAAGCACATATCACCATGAATGAAAGATCATATCATGTTAACAGCATCTTCTGAGAAATAGGAAGACATACCCACTTAATTCATGTTGCCTGCTTTAACATGGGCATAATAAATGAATTGGCCTCAGGTCCATCAGTGTGGGGAAATATTTGAAGATATAATGTCATAAATTGCACTAGAAAAGTTGTTTTCATTCTAATTAGGTGCAACATCCATCTTATACATAGTATTTTCATACTTCCTTTTGAATTCTGAATTAAAAATCATAGATAATATAGCCTACCTATATCAATAATTTTACTAATAATTTTACTAATAATTTTACTAATTAATAAAATTATTAATACTAATAATTTTATTAAGTGATTATAATTCTCCAATTGTAATTTAAAGAAGAAATACAGGGGCGCCTGGGTGGCGCAGTCGGTTGAGCGTCCGACTTCAGCCAGGTCACGATCTCGCGGTCCGTGAGTTCGAGCCCCGCGTCGGGCTCTGGGCTGATGGCTCGGAGCCTGGAGCCTGTTTCCGATTCTGTGTCTCCCTCTCTCTCTGCCCCTCCCCCGTTCATGCTCTGTCTCTCTCTGTCCCAAAAATAAATTAAAAAAACGTTGAAAAAAATTAAAAAAAAAAAGAAGAAATACAACAAAAGTAATGTATAATAAAATATGTATTGATAGGAAAATGCTCAGCTTCTACTTTGTAATGAAAGTTTGGATTTATTAGAAATAAGAATAGAAGTCATTTTGTGCCAGAAGTATGGGGAAATAAAGAGCAGAGGAACAGCTGACCACTGAAATAGGTAATAAGTAACAGACATATTTGTTATATGACAAGGGGAAGATGGAATTAAATATCATTGAAATAGAGGCAACATTAATACAGAATTACACACAGTCAAAGTATGATCAGCTATGAAGTTTGTGCACATGAGTCCTTAATTGGGTGGGACATTTTAAGGTTGTTCAAGACATAAGGCAAACCTTTTCTGTGAAGGAGACTTTAATTTTTTGGTGCTTGGGGTTATTACTAAAAGCCTGTAGTGTCCCCTAATCTGTTACAACTAATACACCTCTACAAATGTCCCAGCTTCCCTTCAGTAGGGTAATATTGCCCCCATTGAGAACCACAGCAATAATTCTGTGAGTATAGAAGGATAATGAAACCAACAAAAGCACCCACTGATTGTTAATCTTACAGATAAACCATGCATGGAGAGGTTTAAAAGACCATCTAGGGCAGTTCGGAATTGTTATTTTAGTTTTGGCTCCTTATGGAGCGTATTTATTAAAAGACTGGATTTATACTAATTGTAAAATGGTTTTACATATCCTGAATGACCTAACATCTAGAATAGAGTAAATATTAATAAAGAAATGGGAAAAAAGGGAAGCAGATATGTCAAGATATAAAAATATATTGCACAATAAAAAACATATATTGCACAATAGATGCCATATATTCACAAATTTATGAGAAGAATCATTACAAAATACTAGATGCATCCTGACTTTCAAGGGAAACAACCTTGCTAACTGATTCGGGTGAAAATGAATTATAGAAAATTGACTCACATGATTGAAAATCTAATGGTAAACAAAACCTCTCCTAAAAAATGAGCTCAGAAAGTAAGAGTTAAATTTCCTACTTCAGTAACTTGATCCAGACTAGACTGATTTGAATCTCCACTGTAGACAATTTTACTGAGTTATGTGGCTTCCATAATATGTCAAATGCTCAGTTTCTTATGTAAAGTTGAGAGTTGAGTTTATTAAATAAACTTCTCTGGATGTTGTAGGGATTAAAATAAATACCTACCTTCTCTGGTTGTTGTAGGGCTTAAAAACAAAAATTATTTTTAAGTGCTTAGTCAAGTACCTGGCATATTGTAAAACATTAAATGGTACAAAAAAAAAAAAGGAGACAGAGAGAGAGAGAGAGAGGAAGGGGAGAGAGAAAGAAAATAACCAAGAAGGCAGTGCTAAACAAAAATCTCAATGACTATATCCAGTTTATAGCACAACATACAGTGTAACAGATTATTTTGTAGACTATTGAAAAACAAAGACAAAGTTATTTTCATGGCAATAAGTCATATCCCTTAGTTCAGAAGATTATTATTTCTTCTTAATAATAGTACATAGCTTGGAATATTTTAATATTAACATTATAATTAATATTGTTATGTCTCAACTATAATATATAAGGGATTTCCAGGACAAATATATATGTGATATGTGATAGTTCTCATTCCGAGTCTCATGCCAGTATGAAACATATATTCTGAAGCCTTTCTCTTAATCTTAGGAAAGTACTGATAAAAAGTTAATTCAGTAAGCCTAAGACATCTTATAAACGTATAGGCATTATGTGTATTCATGCATACAATGTGTGCATGTAGAGAGAGACTTTAAATGTGAGTAACATGGAGTCCTTTATGTAAAAACCTTCTAGTAAATTAAAGACATGTTTTCCCTTAATTCCTATTACCTTCAATCTTCCCTCTCTCTCTTTTTTTTAATTTAAATTCATGTATGCTTTGGGTAAAATAGCTAAGGTATTTCTTTAAACTGATAGGTAAGGGGCGCCTGGGTGGCTCAGTCGGTTAAGCGGCCGACTTCGGCTCAGGTCATGATCTCACGGTCCGTGAGTTCAAGCCCCGTGTCAGGCTCTGTGCTGACAGCTCAGAGCCTGGAGCCTGTTTCAGATTCTGTGTCTCCCTCTCTCTGACCCTCCCCCGTTCATGCTCTGTCTCTCTCTGTCTCAAAAATAAATAAATGTTAAAAAAAAATTGAAAAAACTAAATAGGCAAAAATCATAACTAAATGAGATTATACTTTTCAGAAACAAGTTTCTGCAATAAGTAAGCTTACTGTCAATTTGTCAATTAAAATTTTTATATGTAAAAGAACTCAATAAAGTTTTTTTTTTTAATTTTTATTTATTTAGTTTTGGGGGGTGGGGCTGATAGAGGAATAAAGAGAATCCCAAGCAGGCTCCTACTCAGCACAGGGCCTGATTCAGGGCTGGGTCTCATGACCGTGAGATCATGACCTGAACCTAAATCAAGAGTTAGGCGCTTAACTGACTGCCCCACCCATGTGTCTCAAGAACTCAAGAAACTTAATTGGCATGTTTTAGCACAATAGTGCTATTGCCAGAAATAGACTAGGCACTCTTGCTCTTTTATTTAGAATGGGAACCACAGGCAAACCTGTGATCAGTGTTATCCATAGGAATGTTCACCTTCCATCTTTTGTCATGTTTGACAATGGTCATGTGCATGTACTTAGGGTAACAAAATGCTCACCAAATAAGCATGTTCATGCTGTGTCACAATGAGACACAGACACGAAGTGCTTAGATAATACAGTATCATGATGATAAACAATGGAAAAGAGATAATGGGTTTAGTGAAAAATAAAGCAATTTCAGTGGAATTGTAAAAATATGTTTCTCTCTATCCTGAGCTTTATTTTGGATCACCAAATACAATGACAGGGTGGACATAATGTTCTTTCACATGGCTCTGAATTTAGCTAGGGAATTTCTTGATTTTAAAGCACTATGGATTTCAAGTGGCTATAAGATGCAACTCCCTGTAGGTAGTTTGAAGTTGGTAAGTAGGATTCTGTCAACTTATTTTATGAGAGTCCTGAATCTCTCAAATTAAGTATATAAAATTTCTGTGGTCCATTGGGCTTCATATGAACATTCCAGAACTCATTTCATTCCTGGCAACTTAGAAGTGTTCTCAGTATAGGTTTGGACTGACCCCATTATTGTGTGCTTGCCCTGAATTTTGAGTGTTTCTCAATAAAGCCAAGATATTTGATTATATGACCAGAGCTGTTCTATACACTGCCTTCCATCAGAGAACAAATGTTGAAAGCTTATTCTACTGCAGATCTGATACGTCTACATACAGAAGTCTTTGCACATTAAAAAATGGTTAACAACAAGATTTTTCCCCCATGGTGAACTAATTTTTTGGCTTCATATTCAGCAAAAGCATAGTTATTCATTCAATGTATCTTCATTTATAAATAGAACAAGTGTACCAGAACATTTAATTTAGACTTTAAGCTTTTGAGAGACATTCATATCACATTGAGGAAAATCTTAATTATGTGTGAGTTATGGGGGAAACTACAGTGTTTCTCCAAGCCTTCCATAACACTCCCCATTAAACTAGTATTATGTTGTGTCAATTGCACTTCTTAGTTTGAAACTGTTTTTAATCAAGCAGAGTTTCTGTAGTTGCCTGTTTGTTTGTTTGGTTTTTAAGATATAGGATGCTTCGTGGTATAGGAGCATACCCAGATGAACCAAGTTGAGAGAGCCAGTACAATGGGGTTCCAGAGATCAAGGTTACTGGAGCTAATAGTGTTTTTAAGGCTCTAATGCTAAGATGAATAAATGTCTGTAGGTTTAGACTCAGATTCCTAAGATAGACCATATGCCTATCTGTTTGTGGAGCACCTTGATTGATAGCCCTATTAAGGCTGCATCCAATATATCACTCTATCCAATTGTTTACTCCCCAAATAAAAAAGAAGGTTCTCAAAGATGTAAAACAACAGATGTACACAGCAAGAATAAAACTCATTTGATTGCTACAGGTGGATACATGCTTCTAAGAAAACCTGTTCATTGTTCTTAGATTTGCTTTCTTTTTTCTTTTCTTTTTTTTTTTTTTTTGAGAAGTGGTCAATGAATATAATTTTTCTCTGAAGGGTATATAGTGATATGAGGTCTCTACTTGCCCAGGATTTCCAAGGTTGTCTTTCAAAGTAATAAAACTTAAAAATAAAATGTGTTCCTTAAAACAGCATAAGGTATTACTTGAATTACTGAGAAATGTTTGGTATTGTGTTTATGTTTAAGATTCAAGTTTGTAATTATTTTGAATGTTCAGTATATTATACATGAAAGGCATCTTCCTAAGAAGAAAACTTCTGAAAAAATCCATTAAATATTTAATTTTAAAAGGTATCTTATGTTCATATTTTTAAAAGCCTGGGCATCTATATGTC